>NC_045786.1:3553818-4880068 GCF_009873245.2 Balaenoptera musculus
TATCACTTATATGTGGAATCTAAAATATGGCACAAATGAACCTATCTATGAAACGGAAACAGACTCATAGACAGAGAGATCAGACTTGTGGTTGCCAAGGGGGAGGGGGGGTGGGGGAGGGATGGATTGGGAGTTTGGGGTTAGCAGATGCAAACGATTACATTTAGAATGGATAAACAACAAGGTCCTACTGTAGAGCACAGGGAACTATATCCAACCTTCTGGGATAAACCATAATGGAAAAGAATATAAAAAAGAATATATATATATATATATATATATATATATATATACACACATATAAATAAAACTGAATCACTTGGATGTACAGCAGAAATTTAACACAACACTGTAAATCAACTATGCTTCAATAAAAAATTTTTTAAAGACCATAATGGATAAGAATATTAAAAAGAATGTATATATATGTATAACTGAATCACTTTGCTGTACAGCAGAAATTAACACAACATTGTAAATCACCTGTACTTCAATTTAAAAAAATAATAAAATAAAATTTTAAAGTTCTTTAATAGTTAAAGAAATTGGGAGAGAAAAAGAAAAAAACTCCTTTGATTTGACAGATGGTCTCGGCTCTCCATCTGAGCATGTGGCTTCATTGGCACCACGTGTCTGAACTCTTGACCATCTGAGTGGATCTACTAATACAATGTCCCAAAATAAACCAACTTGCTGCCTGTTCACCCAGTCTTTGTTGAAGAAGATTCTCTGATGTACTGACACTCAGTTTCCTTATGGCAAATCCGCATCGTTCCTGTAGAGAGTCCACACACTTCTCCTTAAACAATGAGCTGAAAAGAAGGAGGTATTTTCTTAAATCACAAAGATTCCAGAACCCTCTTCCGGAGTGGCTAACAAATTTATTTCTTCGTGTCCTAGTCAACCTGGTGGCATGAGATTGCATTACCCTCTGCCAAACTGGTTCCACTTCATTTCGGTGACCTTCGTTCTCCTGGGTGTTTGCAGTCCCGCGCAGGCTGATAGAGAAGGCTAGTGCCTTGCCAGTGGGAGTCTCAAAAGAAGCTTCAGTTTGATTAAACTCTGCTCTTTGATGCTTGTTTCTTAAAGTTAGACATATAATGTTTTACATTTACATAAATTCACATTCTGTTATCAGAAATCTTTATATCCATAGTTTAGCCTGTGTGAAGTCATTATTTTTACTATGAACAAAAATTTAGCTCTGGTAGAATAAAAAGGGAGCTGGAAACAGTGTCTATCAAAGATGATAAGGAAATCAAATTGAATTCTTTACTTGATGACGCTTAGTAACTTTCTACACACTGGGGGAGGGGAAGGCAGTAGAAAGATTTCTTGAGGGAATTCAGGACTCCTAGATTAACATTCCAGCTCTGTCATTAATTAGCAGTATCATTTTATACAAGTGTCATGTTGGATAATTCCTCTCACAGCCTCAGTTTCTTCCTCAGTTTCTTCCCAGAGTTGGCTGGGATGATTCTAAGATCCTATTCATCCCCAATATTCCTTGATTCTCTTTATGACCTCAAGGTATTTGACAAAGGAAATCATTTTGGGGTCTTGACCTAAGTTTTAAAATAACATTACAATATAATAACACTTACTCTTCCTTTCAACCTCAAAATATTTTTCTTGTATAATGTAATCTGTAAAATACCCCTTGGATAAGAAGAGGAACTATTATTATCCCCATTTTCCAGATGGGGAAATTTGGGGAGTTCAGAGTCATTATCAACACTTGAGTCCCTTTTACGGGTCTTAAAGCTCTGTCATTGCCAGTCGGAGGCTTATCTTTTTTTTTTTTTTTAATAAATTTATTTATTTGTTTATGGCTGCTTTGGGTCTTCGTTGCTGCGCGTGGGCTTTCTCTAGTTGCGGCGAGCGGGGGCTACTCTTCATTGCAGTACACGGACTTCTCATTGCGGTGGCTTCTCTTGTTGCGGAGCACGGGCTCTAGGCACACGGGCTTCAGTAGTTCTGGCATGCGGGCTCAGTAGTTGTGGCTCGCAGGCTCTAGAACGCAGGCTCAGTAGTTGTGGCGCACGGGCTTAGTTGCTCCGTGGCATGTGGGATCTTCCCGGACCAGGGCTCGAACCCGTGTCCCCTGCATTGGCAGGCAGATTCTTAAGCACTGAGCCACCAGGGAAGCCCGGAGGCATATTTTTTGAGGCTGGCTCTCAGTAGTCACCAGGTCAAGGTGAGAATAAATAGTTCAGCTCCTCGCCCATCACTGCAAAGCCAAGGAGTCTGTATTTAAATCCCTGTCTTGTACTTGCTCTCGTTGCATCCAGGGAAGAAAAATACAAGGAAATGCCAGGCTTTCAGGAAGCGGTTACAAAATAAAGGATGCTACTCCAAGTTAAATTAAATTAAATAACATCTAAGTCATTTAAAGAGCTACCTGGAATGGTGACACTGTGGCGCCACCATGGCTTCACAGTGATTCACGCTGAGACATGTTCCTGGTGTTATTATAATATATATAACATGATACTTGAAAACGTGTAGAATGCAGTATTAAAATGAGAATTGGGTTTAGTGAAGGAAAAGAGCCTTTGAATCACGGTAACATGAACTTTCATTTCCCTGGTATAGCAGAGAAAATGCATCATTTATCTTTCCTACTCTTCCCAGTTTCCGCTTCACTCACTGTTCGGATGCTGAGTCTGAAATGACTTAGAAGGGGAGGAATTCACAGTGTTGCAGACAGAAGGCCTTTCTCTGGGCAGTGCTTGTTAGTCTTCTTTGTAAGTAGGGATAACAAAGACCCCCAAGATATGAACAGACAAAGGACATAAGTAAACAATTCACAAAAGAGGAAATTCAGCTGTGTGACAAACAGTGGGAAAAGATTCCATCTCACTAGTAATCAAAGATATGCAAATTAAAACACTAATGAGAGAGCATTTAGCGAAGCATTTGGTTGTTTGTTGTTTATGATGATACTCACACTGGCATCAGTGTGAAAGCTGCTTTCTGGCCCATGGCTAGCAGCAGTGGAAACAGATTTAGCTCTGTTAAAAAGAAAATTGGCAGTGATGCAAATCAAAATTAAAGCATTAAAATATTTTATGCTTTTTGAACTAGTAATTCCACTCTTGGGAATCCATTCTAAGAAAGTCCAAATATGGAAACCATTTTGTCTACAGCGATGTGTTCATCGTAGGGCTGTTTGTTAAACCAAGAAGGAGATACTAAATAAATGTCCAATGATAGGTTAATTAGGTATGACTTGTCCTGACCAAAATATTGTGAAGCAATTAAAATTGTTTCTAATCACATAGGAAAATACATATGTTATCATGTAATGTGAGAAATTAGGTCATAAAAACCATGAAAACAAATAGCTTTTTCTTAAAGATGAAAAAAAAATTATTTCTAGAAAAACAATAAAAGAAATCACTAATGTTAATAGGAGTTGTCTTCAGATTAGTAACTCTTCTTTTTACTTTTCTGTATTTTGAATCGTTTCATATTGATCACTTAGGACTTTTTATAATGATAAAAGCCTTTTTTAAAAAAAGATAAAAGCTTGGGACTTCCCTGGAGGTCCAGTGGTTAAGACTCCGGGCTCCCAATGCAGGGGGCGTGGGTTTGATCCCTGGCTGGGGAGCTAAGATCCCACACGCTGTGTGGCATGGCCAAAAAAAAAACAAAAAAAGATAAAAGCTTAACATTTTTCGTCATAGTCCCCTTCTAAATATATTGTCTGAAAGAAAAACTGAATTCCCTGGACCTCATCTCTCATAACTATTACTTTTTTTTTTTTGATTTCTTTACTATCCTAACCTATACTAAATAGATAATTGATCTATTAACCAAAACAAAAAGAAATGTTCCTAACAGTTTCCTTAGAAGTTTTGTATGAATGTGCCCTAAAACACAGCTTTGTTTTGATTCTTTCCAGTTTACTTTGAACTCTAAAATTCTCATCTCCCTCCAAGCTAGAACTTCTTTTTAAATTTTAATTGTGACCATATTGTTATTTTTCAAAAAGGAAAATGGTAAAAACAATGATAAAAGTTGGTACTATTTAGTCTTCAAAAAAGAACAGCATGGCCTTTATCGGAGGCCTATCCAGTACTTAGAAACAAAGAACCCAGAGGAGGAGAAAATGACAGATATTCAGTGGGAGGTGGAAAGTCCCTCCACATAAGGCCTGTCAAGGAATAGAATTGTACCATGATTTTTTTTTTAAATATCTTTATTGGAGTATAATTGCTTTACAATGGTGTGTTAGTTTTTGCTGTATAGCAAAAGTGAATCAGCTATACGTATACATATAGCCCCATATCCCCTCCTTCTTGCGTCTCCCTCCCATCTTCCCTATCCCACCGTGTACCATGATTTTGGATGATAGCACATCACGGATAATTTGCCTGAGACTGTGTAGTGTTGGCTTGGATTTTTGTGATGCCACCTAAAATCGAAACCAAGTAGATATACTAACTACACAGATTTTGAAAGACCAACAAAGAAGTATCAGCCGGACAGAGAACTGGCTCCCAGGTTGCATCAGACGTTCCTGCAAATTCCTTTCCTCCTCCTTTTTCTTAAAATACCCTTCCTGAATTTGTGACTTCTGTTAGGAAAAATATAACGTCTTTTGGGCCCTGAATGTGATTAATTCTACTTAAATATCAACAACCTCTCCACTCTATCAGCTTTCCTTTACTATGTGATTCTGGAAACAAAAAAAAGAAATGGTGCAGATTGTTTCCTTCTACAATTTGACGCTAATAAGTTAAAGATGAATGACGTGATGCCTTTTATGATGGTTGTTTTGAGCCCCCAGTGGGCCAGACTTAGCAACCCATTGTTTATCCTCTTCTCCTGGGGCTTATCATTTTTCTTACATTACACGTTGAGAGCTCACAGCTCTTTTAATGCTCACGCCCTTGTGTACATTCCATTCATCGTGCTCAGCCATTATGGATTATTGCCATCTGGTGGAAAAACAGGGTTGGCTACCAGATGGTAGTTTTGAAATTTCCGGAAGTAAAGTAGTTTTCATCGGGAGAAAAATGCATTCATTTCTCTCATGCATATCCTGGGGTTCTAAAACAACAAGCGATTGACATGTATACACTGCTATATTTACTTACTTATTTATTTAAAAGATTTTTTGATGTGGACCATTTTTAAAGTCTTTATTGAATTTGTTACAATACTGCTTCTGTTCCATTCTGGTTTTGTGGCCCCGAGGCATGTGGGATCCCACCTCCCCGACCAAGTATTCAACCCACACCCCCTGCGCTGGAAGGCAAAGTCTTAACCACTGGACCAAATGGATAACTAATAAGGACCTACTGTTTAGCACAGGAAACTCTGCGCAATATTATATAGCAACATAAATGGGAAAAGAATTTGAAAAAGAATGGATACATGTATAGGGATAACTGAATCCCTTTGCTGTACAACTGAAACTAACACAATATTGGCAATCAACTCTACTCCAATATAAGGTAAAAAGTTAAAAAAAATACTAAAATGACAAGCACTTTTCTATTCCATTTCACTTGGGGGGGTGGGTGGAGTATGCAACAAGTTCAGCTGCTGAAGAGATGAAAGTGTTGATTTTCTATAATGATCACAAGAGCAGTGCTTGTGAAAAAGTTGCACCACATTTTTAAGTAACCCTGTGACTGTAAGACAGAAAAATGACAAAACAAAACAGCTAAAATGTCTCAATTGCCTTTCCCTCCACCAGGGAGAAATACAGTATTAGATAGCTCCCACTTCTAAGTTCTGTAATAGCACACTTGAGTCACTGAGCAATTTTCAGATATGCTAGTTCTTAATGTGAGATTTATTCACAGGCAAAATTTAACATAGTCTTCAAAGTGACAGGATGAATATAATTCCAAAATAATGAGGCGTTTCTTTTTCCCAAGTTGTCATAAAATTTACTAACACAATTATAATTTCTAAAAATCTGAATTCAACAAGATGTCAGGCCTGAGCACCTCAAAACTGTCAACATTATAAAAGACAAAAATGGCAGGGGGATTGTTTCAGAGAAAAAGAGCTTAATGAGACATAATCACCAAAGGCAGTGAATGATTCTTGATTGGACTGTGGTTCTGGAAGAAGAAAGGGTAATTAGAGAAATTTGAATGCGAGCTATATCTGAGCCAGTATTATTGTATCAGTGTCAAATTTCTTAGGGAGGATATGCTATTGTTATGTAAGAGAATGTCCTTTTCTTGGAAGATGCAGGATAAATATTTAGGTGTAACACTTACTTTTAATTGGTTGAAAAATAGAGAGACATGAAGTATACACAGCAAAATATTAATAATTTGTGACCCTAGATGAAGGGCTTATGGATTCCATTGTTCAAGGTTTTCAAATTTTCCATAGGTTCACATGTTTTAAAATAAAAAATTGGCACCCAAAAAACTGGAGACTAGTCTTTAACAGGGAGCTTCTTTGTCAGCCCATGATACAAAGTGTCACTGATACACAGCAGATAATTGACTGAGTGTATCAGTCTAATTATAGGCCTGTTTGTCTGGTTCTTTGGTTCTGTTTTGTTTTTTTCTTTTTCTTTTTTATGTGGCTATGCCGTGTGGCTTGTGGGATCTTAGTTCCCCAACCAGGGATCAAACCCGGGCCCTTAGCAGTGAAAGCACCGAGTCCTAGAGTCCTAACCACTGGACCACCGGGGAATTCCCTGGGCCTGTTTGTCTTGTTACTAGATATCACACCATGAGTAAGGTCACTCAGTGGGATCAAAAAGCATCAAGTGGTTTATACTTCCAGCCATGATGGAATAAGAATTGGATTTACCCTCTTAACTAAGAAACTGGACAAAATATATGAAACACTGGTTCACAGATATTGGCCCACAAGAATCTTAAGACAATGTTCCTGGGACTTCCCCGGCAGTCCCGTGGTTAGGATTTCACTGCCGGGACCCGGGTTCCATCCCTGGTCCGGGAACTAAGATCCTGCAAGCCAGGCAGTGTGGCCAAAAATAAATAAATAAATAAAAGACAGTGTTCCCTCAGAGAAGGAAACACGTGAGGGGAGCTCTACCATCATCCCAGCTCACTGTCTGCACTTTCCAGGCTGTAGCTCAAGGAGGAGAAACACAAATGGCGCCCAAGGGATTCTTTGAGTCCAGGAAACAGAGTTGAAAATGATAGACTTGAGATGCAAGTGGTTAGAATGTGCAGGGAGGAGTACTGGAGAGCTAAGAAGACTACAAAAGAGAGCTTTGGGGAACTGCAGAGGGTTCCCCTCAGGTCTTCATGTGTGTGATCAGCACATTCGTGTCAGGAAATGGCCTGAGGCTAGAGAAAGTTGAGAACACTCAAGGGTGCGAACGTGCGTTCCATCAACATCAGGCGTGAGTGGAATTGCCGCTTGCCCTCCGTCTCCTGTTGCTGACGATCCTTCAGCTCTACCATCTCCCACCAACTCTCCCTCCTCCAGTCAGTAACTCTTCTTGCCTGTTGACTCGATGCCAGCCCCCGTATGCCAGCTGTTGTACTGGACTACTGTGCTTCTCAAGGTACTGTACTGTAAGATTAAAAATGTTTCCTTGGGCTTCCCTGGCGGCGCAGTGGTTGAGAATCTGCCTGCCAATGCAGGGGACACGGGTTCGATCCCTGGTCTGGGAAGATCCCACATGCCGCGGAGCAACTAGGCCTGTGCGCCACAACTACTGAGCCTGCGCGTCTGGAGCCTGTGCTCCGCAACAAGAGAGGCCGCGATAGTGAGAGGCCCGTGTACCACGATGAAGAGTGGCCCCCGCTTGCTACAACTGGAGAAAGCCCTCGCACAGAAACGAAGACCCAACACAGTCATAAATAAATAAAAATTAAAAAAAAAAAGATCTTTAAAAATGTTTTCTTTATTTTTGTGTTTGTTTGTTTTTTATGTTCTATTTGTGTGAAAAGTATTCTAAACCTATTACAGTACAGTACTATATAGCCGATTGTGTTAGCTGGGTACCGAGGCTAACTTTGTTGGACTTAACAAACGTGCTCTCGGATCAGAACTCGTTCAAATGTAGGGGACTTACTGTAGAGTTCCCTGTGCTATACAGTGGGTCCTAGTTGATTATCCATTTTATATATAGTAGTGTGTACATGTTAATCCCAAACTCCTAATTTATCCCTGCCCCCCTTCTCCTTTGGTAACTAAGCATAAGTTTGTTTTTATAGTCTGTGAGACTATTTCTCTATAGTAAATAAGTTCATTTGTATCCTTTTTTTAGATTCCACATATAAGTGATATCATATGATATTTGTCCTTGTCTGACTTACTTCACTTAATATGATAATCTCTAGGTCCATCCATGTTGCTGCAAATGAAGAGTTTTTAATTAAAATGCAGATACTCCAGAGAGAAAGAAAGAGGGAGCATAACAAAAAGTAATGTTTGTAAAAGACTTTGCTTTAAATTTTACTGCTTTGGAGAATTAGAAAAGATATTAGTTGACTTGGAAAGATATGGGGTGGGAGGAGATTACAATTTACAAAGTAGCAGGTACGATGTAAAATACATATGATATACTTTGTGATATATAATATGTGATATATAATACACTCTGAGTGGTGTGATGATAGGTGATTATTATTTACTTGCTCATACACATATTTTGTTTCTTTTACAGTTAACATGTCCTATTTATGTCAGTTATTTTTCAGGTAAATTTTGTTGTTTTGTTTTGTAGTCGCTCTGTGCAGCATGTGGGATCTTAGTTCCCCGATCAGGGATTGAACCCTCGCCCCCTGCAGTGGAAGCACGAGGTCTTAACCACTGGACCGCCGGAGAAGTCCCGGTAATTTTTTTTTTTTGGCTGCGTTGGGTCTTTCTTGCTGCTCACGGGCTTTCTCTAGTTGCCGCGAGCGGGGGCTACTCTTTGTTGCGGTGCGCGGGCTTCTCATTACGGTGCTTTTTCTTGTTGCGGAGCACGGGCTCTAGGTGCGCGGGCTTCAGTAGTTGTGGCACATGGGCTCAGTAGTTGTGGCGCACAGGCTTAGCTGCTCCGCGGCATGTGGGATCTTCCCGCACCAGGGATCGAACCTGTGTCCCCTGCATTGGCAGGCGGATTCTTAACCACTGCGCCACCAGGGAAGTTCCCCCGGTAAATTTTTTATTTAGGTTAAAAAGGAAAGCACTGAGGCCTCAAGTAGGTTTAAGCTCAAACTACACAGTGTGCTAGAGGTCTGGGAAGGGAGCAGTGGGGGGATCTTACCATACGAGAACATGTGTAGTCCAGGAAGGACACATGATGGAATCTCAGAGGTCTAACTCCTGACAAATCTAATGTCAAACTTTAGCATCTATTTCCACTGAGTGGCCATTGCACCTCCATAGGCTCTAAAGCACTGCTAGAGACGGTGGTGTGACTTTGATTTGAGTCAGGGAAGCGTTTCACCACATGAGGAAGCAAATGATGAAGTTGTCTGCTTGGAGTCTGCAGTTGCACTCTGCTCAGCATGAGCTGTAAATACACAAGCCCTTTTTCAAAATCTGTGACACACTGAAAAGAGCTCATGTTCAACAAAAGCAACAAACCAAACGCACAGACATATGCCAACCGTCTGCCACCCTCCTCAGTAGGAGGGCTTGAGAGATACGCTTCTAACTAAACTACTCTGGTTGAGAATCGCCTCAGTCTGATGGCTGAGAATTTTGCTAATGACACACTTGACTCAAAGACATGTAATATCAGAACTTCAGAATAGAGGAATGTTTAAGTGATAGCCCATTTTTGCAGGTAACAGCTTATAAAATACTGTGAAATAAACAGCGAAGATTGTTCTCTGTTTGGGTGTAATTATATACAGTTTTCAATTCCTTTCACCAAGCATATGTTGAGCACCTGCTGTGTTAAATTCCGAGATACAAAGGTGAATAAGCTCTGATCTGCGCACACAGGGCTTGGAGTTCATTGAGGGGACCAGCCTGCATGGTGTGTGAATGATGTCACAGAGCACAGAGGAAGAGTGCTTGTGCAGGTGTCAGGGCACTGGGAAGGTTTGGGAGGAGCTAATGCCAGAACTGAGTCTTGCCAGGCAGACAGGGTGGAAAGGAAGGACATTGCAAGCGGACATAAAAGTGCACAGACATTCAAGAACCCAGAGTTTTATTTTTTATTTTTTTACTTGTTTTGGCTGCGCTGCGCGCATGTGGGATCTCAGTTCCCCGACCAGGGATTGAACCTGTGCCACCTGCAGTGGAAGTGTGGAGTCTTAACCACTGGACCACCAGGGAAGCCCCAAGAGCCCAAAGTTTTTAAAAGCTGCAAATAGTTCCAAAAGATTCAACTGGACTTCTACTTCTGGCCAAGATGGAGTGACAGTGACTGGCTTTACCCTCCTCCATCTGAAACAATTTCACAAGGAGGAAAAATGCAGAAAACAAGTGTTTTCAGACACTGCATACCAGGCAGCAGAGGACAATGCTCCCTGAGAGGGGGGAGACAAATGAGATGAGCGCTGTGATTGTCTCAGCTTCCCGCCTGGAGAGTTTCCAGGGGGCACCTTAGAGAATGGGAGCCAGAGTGGAGCCTGGGTGTCTGGGGAGGCCCTGGCATGGAGATCTCAGGCAGCATCACAGGGAGGGGAGCACGGCCCAGGGACAGAGCCCCAGAGACCTGCACAGGGTCCCCGAAAGTCTTCAGGTGAGTACTGATCAGCACCTGAGTGTGGGGAAGCTACTCAAGGGTAGGACCAGAGGGAATAATCTTGGAAAGAAGAACCTTGTAATTCACAGGGCATCAGGTAGAGTATGCATAAGAGCATTGCCTCAGTGGAATGGCAGAATGAGCTCCAGAATAAAGGCTGTTCTCATCCTGCCTGACAAAGCTTAAGAGAAGCACTGAAAAGATTGAACTGTTTCCAAGTAATTTAACTGCTTCCCAGAATAAAGCTCAAGAAGACATTTAAAGGAATAGAAAGATATCCAGCACCTAAGAAGGTAAAATTCACAACATCTGGCATCCAGTGGAAAATGACCAGGCATGCAAACAAGCAGGAAAGTACAATGAATAATGAGGAGAAAAAGCAATCCATAGGGCTTCCCTGGTGGCGCAGTGGTTAAGAATCCGCCTGCCTGTGCAGGGGACACGGGTTTGAGCCCTGGTCCGGGAGGATCCCACATGCCGTGGAGCAACTAATAAGCCTGTGCGCCCCAACTGCTGAGCCTGCGCTCTAGAGCCCGCGAGCCACATCTGCTGAGCCCTCGTGCCACAACTACTGAAGCCTGTGTGCCTGGAGCCCATGCTCTGCAGCAGGAGAATCCACGGCAATGAGAAGCCCACACGCCGCAATGAAGAGTAGCCCCCACTCACCGCAACTAGAGAAACCCCGTGCGCAGCAACGAAGACCCAACGCAGCCCCAAAATAATAATAATAAATAAATAAATAGATAAATAAATAAATAAAAATAAAGTTCCCTTTAAAAAAAAAAAAAAAAGCAATCCATAGAAGCAGACCCAGAGATGACAGAGACATTAAATTAGACAAAGATAGACTTAGTAGACAAAGACATTAAAACAGTTGTTATATTAATAATTATATATGGCTATATATTCCATATGCTTAAGAATCTAAACAAAAGATTAAGCTCATTAAGTAGAGAAATGGAATAAAGTAAAAAACCAAGCAACTTCTAGACACAAAAAATATTATATCTACAGTGAAAAATATACTGGATGGGATTAGTAGCAGATTAAGACACAAGTGAAGAAAAGAGTAGAAATGCATAGTAATGGAAACTTTCCAGAATGAAACACACAGAGAAAAAAGGTTGAATGCAAAAAGTGCAGAGCATCAGTGAACTACAGGACAACTTCAAATTACGTACATTGTAACCCTGTATGTGAGGCCAAAGTTGACTGATTGATGGGCGGACGCCTTGACCCTGGCCAGGCCAATGACTTTCTTCTTTGGGATTTTGAACTGAAGACACAGAAAGAATCAGGTCAGTCTTGCTCCGTATGACTGAAGCAGGCAAAATGGAAATCTTTGCTGTTTCCCACCAGGTAGACGGAGAAGCAGAGGAATTTAGTCTGTATCAAGGGGAGCTATGAAACAGATAAATGGGGGAATGTAGAGGTATAATTTGGAGAGAGAAATCATCAGGATTTTAGGTCCTGGTTCCAGGTCTTTCTGATCCTAGCTGTACTGCTATCCTGTTCAGATTCTCCTTAGATTCCATGAAATATGGTGGGTTTCTTTTTGTTGTTGTTGTTTGGTTGGTTGGTTTTGGTCACCTATAATGAAAAAGGCCTCGGGAATTCCCTGGTGGTCCAGTGGTTAGGACTCCACACTTCTACTGCAGGGGCGCGGGTTCAATCCTTGGTCAGGGAACTAAGATCCCACAAGCCGTGCAGTGCGGCCAAGGGGAAAAAAAAAGGCCTTAAATTATATAGAGATAATGCATTTGATTTTGGACATGTTAAGATGTTCTTTGATTTTTGACACAGGTTTGGAGCATCTATGGGCTATCAACATGGAAATATCCACTAGGCAGGTGAATAGACTCATCTGAAGCTCAGAGAAGAAGTGTGTGCCTGAAATTTACACATTTATGTATTGCTGTTATGACTTACATTTCTATCAGTCTATAGAATAAATAGACAACCTAAATCCAAGGGAGGACATGAAATTGACAATGGAGAACATTAGAGGGAGGCACAATAAAACCAAGGACAGAACCTGGAAAACAACCACATTAAAGAGACAAAAAAAGCCTCCAGGGAACGACTGAGAAGGAACATTTTCCAAGGCGGGATGGAAGCATGAAGAAAGGGGAAACCAATGACACGATCAAATTCCTAAAGGACCTGAGACATTCCTGACCCTTGACTGGCAACCACCAACTTCCTATATTTCTAACCTAACTTCCTTTTTTCTGCCCATATTGACCACACCTGAGTCCCTGTTTCCCTGTTTCTGACCTCAACATGCTAACTTAACCATTGTTATCCATCCCTTTTAGGAGAGTTTGATTTTGGCATTCTCCACCTTACATTATTCTACAATACCTGACAAGGATCAAAGACCCATCAAAGCAGATCCACAGAGAAGATCTGAGCCCTTCTCCCCCAAAGACAATTGTACACCAATTCACCTGGGGGAGGCAAGGAAGGAGCTGGAGGGGAACGTATGGTTTTCCAAGAGGAGATCAGGCCTCATTGATCTAATAAAGCTCTTGTAGGAGGTGCATATGCGTATGGACAAAAGCTCATGAATGGCATCCATTAAGATTTTCAAAAAGCCTTTCACAAAGTTCCACACAAAAGCCTATTTTAAAAATTGAGTCATCATGGTATGATGGAGACTGGGGTGACGCAGAGGGAAGTTGCTTAGAGATGAGAAACAATGGTTTAGGATTCAGGGCACTTCTTGGGGGAAGAAGTGTAAACATTGGCATTCTCCTATGATTAGTCTTGCTTAATGCTTTTGTGTATTATTTGGAGCAGTGATTATGAAAAGCCTAAGTATATAGGAATAACCTGAAGTTAGCGTGAAAATATTGAACTGGTCTTCATATGGGCAAAAATAAAGTCTTGAACTTAGGGAAGAGTAACCTCAAGGATACTTAAAAGATTCGTTTACTCATTCATTCATTAAACACTTACTGAGGATCTGCTATGTGGCCAGCTATTGAGCTACAAGTTGGACAGGAAATAATAATTAAGAAGGCATTTCTGGGGCTTCCCGTGGCGCAGTGGTTGAGAATCTGCCTGCCAATGCAGGGGACACGGGTTCGAGCCCTGGTCTGGGAGGATCCCACATGCCGCGGAGCAACTAGGCCCGTGCGCCACAACTACTGAGCCTGCGCATCTGGAGCCTGTGCTCCGCAACAAGAGAGGCCGAGACAGTGAGAGGCCCGCGCACCGCGATGAAGAGTGGCCCCCGCTTGCCGCAACTAGAGAAAGCCCTAGCAGAGAAACGAAGACCCAACACAGCCATAAATAAAATAAACAAATAAATAAAAATTAAAAAAAAAAAGAAGGCATTTCTCCCTGCTTTTAGGGAACTTAAATGGAACAAGAAGACATTTCCTGAATCTTGAGAAAAGTAAATTTAAGGTGAATAAAGGAAATGGTTCACACAATAGGAAAAACATGGAGCTTAATTTTCTAAGCATTATGCTGATAAGGTTGATAATTTTAAATATACTGTAAGTATTTAGATAATTCCATAAAAGGTACTGCTATGATGGTTTTATTAAGGGAAGATAGAGTATTTGGGACCCCCTCCATGTTATTCATGGGGTCCCAAATTGTTCTAACATATGTCAGAACCATTTTTCTATTGCTGTTGCACGTGATAAAAACCCAATTCAAAACTAACTGCAAAAAGAAAAGTTAAGCCTGACTTCAGGGAAAGCTGGGCACAGACGGGCAGGAGATGTTATGAGGATTGGTGTGTTTCACTCACCCTGCTCCTCTCAGCTCTGTTTTACTAAGAATTTTTTCACATGGAGCAAAGGAGTCCTATATATAGACATAGAAGACAGAAGAATTCCAGTTTTCCATGTTTCACAGCACCTGTGATCTTAGGAGACCCTGTTTCTCCCAGCACTCCTGTCAGTTCCTGAAAAAGGCTCTGAAAGGCTCATCCTGGAACCACTCCCTCCAGCCACAAAGTTGCCCAACCCCCAAGAGCCAGGGTGAGGGGAGCTTTCAGTCTCCAGAGCCACACAGACTGAGAAGGAGGAAGAGGTCATTCCCCAAATAGACAGTAGGCAGACAAAAACAACAGAGCACAACTCGCTACTTCCTCTCCACAAGGTCACCATGGGCTGATTTTGGTCGTGGTAAGAGCCTCTGAAATAATCCCCCTCTGATCCCCGCCTCCCTTCCACGTGGGCTAGACTTAGTGACTCACTTCTAGAGAAGACACCATGGCAGCGGCGATGGCCTCAATGCAGAGATCAGGTGACAGAGGACTGGAGGTTCCATCTTGGACGCTCTCCTTCCAGCTCTCTCTTGCCTGGTTCACTTGGGGAAGCCAGTGACCATGTTGTGAGTGAGCTTGGAAGCTGATTTCCTGAGACTGATAATAAACAGGTGTGTGAGGTTGGAAGCCGATTTCCTGAGACTGATAATAAGCAGGTGTGTGAGCTTGGAAGTGGCTCCTCCCCGGACCACCCACCCCTGCCCAGGTCTAGTCTTCAGATGAGACCCCAGACCTGGCTGTCAGCTCACCTGCAACTTCATGCCACTCAGCTCAGCTGTGCCCAGATTCCTGACCCACAAAAGCGGAAAGATCGACATTTTAATCTATAAGCCACTAAATTTGGGGGCAATTTGTTAAACAGCAATAGATAACTAATACACTGAGGTTGGTGCAATAAGATAATATTTATGTTCTTATGACCAAAAATAGGTAAATACATACAGGATCAAGCAAAAGAATCTGTTAAAATGTCATATGTGATTTCTGCCTTATGTTTGAATATTTTCTGTGTTGAATGTGAAGAAAATGAACTTTTCTTCCCTGGATGAAACGATGGGGTATTTTTTTTATCTGTAAGTAGGCTGACTCTATAGTAGCTGCATGCATCTTATTAAATACAAATCTTAAATCAAGATTCAGCAGTTACAGCATCCTGTAGCTAGGTAAAGACTACATTATTTGGCTATGTTCTGGACTGTTTCTCTAATTTTTTCATGGTTCAAATAAGGTTTTCAACTGTAATTTGATGTTAAAAAGAATCATTTTGCCAAGTTTCCTTTGACTCATTCAAAAGATCTGAAACAGATCTTCATGAACTGAAGGTCCGTATAAGGTCAACACGACTTTGTCTTTGAGATCTGTTTATGTCTTGTGTTTGTAGGTTACCTAAGCACCTCTCCCTGATGAAAAGCCTAAAATAATCTCCAAGGAAAAAAGAAAGAGGACGGAATCCAATATCAAAAGAATGTTTACTGAAGCCAGTTTTCTTTAGCAGCAGCTTTACAATAAAAATAAAAGATATTTTTAAATGTATAAATCCATAAGCCTGGGTATAAAAACCAGACTGACATCGCTCTATAAAAATATCAAGCTGTAGTCTCTGCAAACTGTGTAGGTCATAGATGTGTTGATTAACCTCAGTTCAAGGGCTTATACCTGCTACTATTTTCGGAAGTTAATAGCTACCCTCGGGCATTTTAAACTTATGAATAACATTGAGTGATATAGTCCTGTGATATTTGCCCTAATATTTCAGAAAATTCTAATTAGCAGCTGAGTACCATTCCATCCTGTCACCACATAACCTCACGCTGCTGCTGTAACTTTATTTCTTCAAATACGACAGAGGGAGGCTCCAACAAGTTCTGAAGATGCTTTTGATAATTACATAGCCCAGGGGACGATATTTCATTTGCTGTGATTTCTGTAAGATATAGCTATATTCAGACAATTAGCATGCTCGATATAGAACCAAAACAAAGTTGATTTGCTTGTATATTTTGGGAGACCAGTGTCTCAAAATAAGCCTCTAATATGCCTCCCACCTTCTTAGGGGATCCAGGTTTTCTTCCAAAAAACTGGAAGCAGGGCCCTTTACTTGGAATTCATGGGAATTCAATGAATACTTAGAATTTATTACGAATAACCAGTAAACTCATTTTATGGTGCAAATTCCTTCAATCCTAACCAATTCTCACTCATGTGCATAGAAAATTCCATGTTTTAACATATATCGCATTCGGGTGAGTTGTGCTTTTTTTGTATGTTTTTCCTTTTCCTTCCTTATCTAACTTTCTACGACTGTAGAGGACTGTTTTGAAGCTATTTAATTTTTGTTGTTGTTTTTCAGTCCTTAGAAGTTTAATGAGAAAAATTGTATGAATATATACATGTTCATGCAAACATACCTCCTTGCTGCCTACAAGAGTGCCAGGTAACACGCAAGGTTATTGACCCCAAGCAACTGAAGTAGTATTGAAACGGGGCAGGACCCTATGTTCCCTGCCCCCCATGTCCTCAGCCTGCCTTTGGCTGTGGAACAACTTTAGCCAAAGAATAAGTTTAATCAGAGATGTGAGAAGATGCAGAAACAAAGGAAAACAGTCAAAGGAGACCAAATAATAACAGTTTAGTCATCAAGCATAGTCAAGGACCTTTCGTTCCTTCTCAAGGGATATAGATACTAATCTGAGCCATGCCCTGTGAGCTGTCTTACAGATACCGAAACCCTCACCAGGTGGAAGAAGTTAACTACATGATGACCAGACTGTAGCCATGACCCAAGCTGCCACAATTCTGAGAAATGGTTGCAAAGAAATGGAAACAAACCGACCCTGGAACTGAAGATTAACTGTACTTAAAACGATCAAGATGACGCTGGTCAGACCACCGATGACCAATGTCAAGATGACTGGCAGAGATGCCCGTGCTGTATCTGCACGTAACCCCCTCCCTCCGCCTGTAGAAGCTCTTGCCCCCTGGCTGTCAGTGGGGGGAGTCGGCCTTGGACAGGGGTCTGCCCCACCCCCGGTGGCCCACCTCTGAAATAAAGCAACCTTTCCTCTCCACCAGCCTGGCCTCTTTATTGGCTTTTGAGCGGGAGCAGCCGGACCCCACTTTCGGTTACAGTATTTGTGATGGTGGATGCTTTGCAGTCTATAGGACCCGGAGAAGAAACAGAACCGATGAATCCATCTTCGCCCCCAGAGCCAAGAACTTTGACACCCCAGCCTGGGAGTGGGTAGTTTGCCCCAGAATCGTTGCAAAGCTAATGTGGTGCCAGCGCAGCACCATTATGGAGGGATTCTGTGAACCACCACCTTGATTTTACATTGAAAAGCTAAGGTTTCTTTATCCCAACTCCAGATAATTCCACAGAGAGTTGGTTATGGCCTTTTTTTTTTTTTTTTTTTTTTTTTTGCCGTGCAGCTTGTGGGGATCTTAGTTCCCCGACCAGGGATTGAATCCGGGTCCTCAGCAGTGAAAGCGCCAAGTCCTAACCATGGGACCATAAGGGAATTCCCAAGAGAAATGGTTATTATGTATGCTTATTAGCCTACTTAAAGCAGAAAAGACTTCTATATATAACAGGAAAGAAAAAAAGCCATAAAGGGGAAGACAAGATTTTGCTACAAAAAGAGGGAAAACATATGCAAGTTTAAAATATATATATATATATCATAAATAAAACTCACAGGGAAATGAAAATGATGGCAGGTATTTGCAGAATGTATGGCAAAGGATTAGGGCTAATGTTTTTAATACACAGAGAGTTCTTTCCAACCTCTATAAATAAAATTAGGCTTCTGTTTCTTTTCGCCTTCTGGGTGTAGAGGCAGGTGGCAATGTCTACGTTGGGCGACAGTCCTAGGCCAGCTTACGACACAACCGCCCGTCGAATCAGGCGGTCCTGAGCCCCTGGCGTCAGCGTTGTTCACTTTTACACGAGGCCGAGTGGGGCAGCACCGGAATCCGCATGTGGCCTGTGCCCGGGTCAACCCCAAGGGGTTCGCGCCTGAGACTGAGCATTCCTATGAGATGCCGAAAACAAAAGCCCACGTCATCCCGGCCCACTCCCGGCTGCTAAGCGTGTCGGTGACAGGGTCAAGTGCCCTTTTCTTCTGAGGAGCAGAAAATCACTAGGAAAGTATTGCAGGCACAAGCGCAGACTCAGAAAAGCTAAATTTAAGTGTTTTTTCTTTGCAGACTGTATTGAAGTAGATTTGGTTTACAGCGTTGTGTTAATTTCTGCTGTACAGCAAAGTGACTCAGTTATACGTATATATTCTTTTTCATATTCTTTTCCATTATGGTGTGTCACCAAAAGTTAAATTTAAAGATGAGCTTTTTTTTGAATACTAATTTGTTTTTTTTAAATCAAAAGGCTTGTAAAAAAAATTAAGTCATGGGAAAGTGGATGGGCATATTTTCACCGAATTGGGGGATATGTTTGGGGTGATGTGACTTTAAAAGTAGCCTATGTGTTATACCAGGAAGCCAGCTGGGGACCCTGGGGAAAGCCAAGGGAGGTGGGCAGTCCTACGTATGGCAGCCGAACCTGAGGTTCAGAGCAAGGCTCTTGGGGCCCCCACTGGTCAGAGACACCTGTGAGCGCGGTATTCACACCAGGTAAACAGAGAGAGTTGTCAGGACCGGATGAGATAACCCAGGTGGAGGGCTGCCCTCGGTGCCTCACACGTTCGCTTATTTGTTCATTTACTCAGCAAATTTTTATTGAGTGACTGCTGGGTACCAGGAACTCTGCTAGGTGCTGGGGATACAGCAGTGAACAAAAGAGATGCCAGTCTTTACCCTCTCTGGGCTTACATTCTACGGACACATAGTAAACAACCATAAAATGTAGCTGACGTTATAATATAATACAAAACATGCACAATTTAAAAACCAAAATACGAACCCTACCTGCACTGTTGACGGGAATGTAAATTGGTGCGGCCCCTATGGAAAACAGTATGGAGGTTTCTCAAAAAAGAGAGCTACCATATGACCCAGCAATTCCACTCCTGGGTGTTTATCTGAAAAAACCCAAAAACTCTATTTCGAAGAGATACATGCACCCCAATGTTCATAGCAGCATTATTTACAACTGCCAAGACATGGAAACAACCTAAATGTCCATTGACAGATGAATGGGTAAAGAAGATATGGTACATATATACAATGGAATAGTACTCAGCCATAAAAAAGAATGAAATTTGCCATTTGCAGCAACATGGGTGGACTTGGAGGGTGTTATGCTAAGTGCAATAAGTCAGACAGAGAAAGACAAATACTGTATGATATCACTTATATGCGGAATCTAAAAAAATATGACAAATTAGCAAATATAACAAAAAAGAAGATGCACAGATATAGAGAACAAACTAGTGGTTACCAGTGGGGAGAGGGGAGGAGAGAGGGGCAGTATAGGGGTAGGGGATTTAACTGCTATGTATAAAATAAGCTAAAGGGATATACCGTACAACACAGGGAATATAGTAACTATTTTTTAATAAGTATAAATGGATTATAACGTTTAAAATTGTGAATTACTACATTGTACACTTATATAATGTTATACATCAACTATACGTCAATTAAAAAAATAAATAAAAATCAAGATACCTTTTTTTTGCACCAGCTAGATTGGCAAAGGTTCTCTGTTAAACATGATGCCCACCAGGTTTGGCCAGTGGTGTGGGAAAGGAGAAGCAGTATGAGTTGATGTAACTTTCAGGACAGCAGGCGACAGTACGTGTCAAAAGCCTTCACTCCCTCAGTTCCACACCTCCTGATTTAGTACCCTAAGGAAATACTCGTGGATTGCCCAACTATTTCTACATATAAAGGAAGGTAGGAGGTTCAAGCCCGAGCCTGGAAGCGGACAAGCCAGGGTTGACAGGCAGGTTCTACATCTGCCGTCTGTGTGACCCGCAGGCTACCTGGTGACTGTCAGCGGCTGTGCGACCTTAGGCAAGTGACCTTAGGCAAGCGACCTTAGGCAAGCCTCCAGGCAGTGTGTTCCTCATGGTAAAATGGTGATAATAATAGGATTTACCACACAGGGATGCTGTGAGCAGTAAATGAGAAAATGCCCACGAAACACTTAACACAGTGCCTGGTGCATGACGGGTTTCAGTATACATAAGCCAAAGAGGGAAAAAACAAGGAATATATGTTCAGCCCAGCATCATTTACAATGGTGAAAAGTAAAAGAAAAATTGCCTAAGTGACTTAAAATAAATATAGAGAAGAAAGACCACCCCAACATTGAAAATCACGTTGCAGACGAACAGTTAATGGCATGGAAAATGATCACAGTGCATTGTTAGGTGAAAAACAGTTGGTTATAAATAGAACAATAGTTCAATAGAATTCCAATCTTAGGAAAAAATATAGAAAGACAATACTATGTATTTTCCACAATGAACAGGCATTATTTTATAATTGAAACAAACCCTGCACATTATTTGCAGCAGACATATGTAGGGTTTTGGATGTCCAGCGTCATCCCACTTTTTGTAACATCCCAGTTTTCTGACGGGGAGTAATCTTTCTCCCACTGGGAGGAGTCTTGGCAGGAGGGCAGTCTGTAGCTCCAACATCCACCTCTCGCTTATGGAAGCCAAGAGGGCTTTGGCCCCGGAGGTGGTGCTACAAGAAGGGTGGGTCTTTGGGCAGATGGTCTTAGTGCGGTGATGGCACTGGGGATGGGGAAGTGGGTGGGGCTGGGATTTGCTTGATCTCTGCCCTTTCCTCCTCCTATAGTGTTCATGAGCCCCTCCTAGCCTTCCAATAAATTCTTTTCTGCTTAAGTACACCAGAATCTATTTCTGTTGCTTGCAACTAAGAACTCTTACTCGTAAGTTACTTTTAATAACTGGAAAATGAAAAAGGCAAGCTGCACTTAATATAACAGCAGCTACAGGACCATTCTTTGCAGGGATAGTCTAATCCCAGGTGGGGCTGAGAGGGTCAGGAGGAAATGCTAAATGATCTGGCTGTGCCCACTGGATGCCACACACCTGGTTGGAGACGAACATTCATGAAAAAATTATAGATGTTGTGACACATCCAGTTGTTTGACATCGTGTGACAGCTGATGATCGTTATTCATTGATAGTTGTGATTTGGGTTGATTTAGAATTTAGAACAGTAAACTAAACTAAAATGAACAAAGACCTTAAGCATGATGCTAATTACCCCCATATACTAGTAGGTACGAAAGCTACCCCTGTATACTGCGTTATGAAACCATAGACGTGTAGCTAATATGCTTTCAGACTCGACCCCAGGAGGATGACCCGAATGACAGCTTTGTCGTTATGCTTTAAGAATAGCAAACACCTGGGACTTCCCTGACGGTCCAGTGGCTAAGACTCCACACTCCCGATGCAGGGGGGTCCGGGTTCAATCCCTGGTCAGGGAACTAGATCCCACATGCCACAACTAAGACCCGGCTAGCCAGAGAAGTAAATAAATATTTAAAAAACTAATAGCAAGGGCTTCCCTGGTGGCGCAGTGGTTGAGAATCTGCCTGCCAATGCAGGGGACACGGGTTCGAGCCCTGGTCTGGGAAGATTCCACATGCCACGGAGCAACTAGGCCCGTGAGCCACAATTACTGAGCCTGCGCGTCTGGAGCCTGTGCTCCGCAACAAGAGAGGCCGCGATAGTGAGAGGCCTGCGCACCGCGATGAAGAGTGGTCCCCACTTGCCACAACTAGAGAAAGCCCTCGCACAGAAACGAAGACCCAACACAGCCATAAATAAATAAAAAATAAATAAATAAATAAAAATTAAAAAAAAAAAAAAACTAATAGCAAACACCTGCATATATTCATCTGCACTTAACTTTGATAGCATGACACCATTTGTTTTTGAAAGATTTGAAAGCCATCTGCTATTAAAATGATTACTGCCCTTGATACAGTGAGTTTACTAGATATTAGTCACACATCTTCAGTGTTCATCTTTGCAAACTTTCAGGACTGTTGGCCTCTAAAATTTTTTGGCTTGCCTCAATTATTCTGCCAGTTTTTTCTCTCTCACGTGGAGAAGATACCCTCCAACTGTGAGCCTGACCCAAGCTTTGGACAAGTTCTAACACCTAGAGAGCACAGCAGATTTAACAGAAAATAATTACCCAGCTTTCTAGGAATAATTACTCTTTATATGAGTTTCACTCATTATGCAGCTTTTCATAATTTGCAATCAGTGACGTTGAGGGCAGTAGGAGAATTCATGTTACCCAATTTTACTTAAACCAATACTTCTCACGTTGTAATGTACACATGAATCACTGAGGGCTCTTGTAAAAACGCAGACACCAGTTCAGTCAGTGTTCTGGTTATCTGTTGCGGGACAGCAGATTGTCCCAAACATAGTGGCTCACAACAACCATCAAACGATTCATCATTTATGTTGCTCACAGGCCTGCACTTTGGGCAGGGCTGGCGGGGAGAGCTGGTTCCCATACCTGTTCAGAGGGGGAAGCTGGATACTGAAGGTGGGAGCTGAATCATCTCACTCTGTCTGGTGGTTGATGCTGGCTTGTATTTTTGGCTGTGCCGCACGGCATGTGGGATCTTAGTTCCCCGACCAGGGATCAAACCTGCACCCCCTGCAGTGGAAGCGCGGAGTCTTAACCACTGGACCGCCGGGGAAGTCTGATGCTGGCTATTGCCTTGAGACGCCAGGCCCGGCATTGACCAGGAAACCCACACGTATCCCTTCCACACGGATGCTTGGCTTCCTTACAGCATGGTGGTTGGGTTTCACCAAGTGGCCTGTTTATGACCTAGCCTCAGAAGTCACCTAACATCACTTCCGCCAGACTCCATCGGTGGTGGTTGTCCTAAAGATCTTCCCAGGTTTAAGGGGAAGAGACATTGCCCCTGTCACTGGATGACAGGAGGGTCAACCTCACAGCGTGTGGGATGGGACGTATTGTAGCGGCTATATTTGGACAATACTATTTGCCCAGTAGGTCTGCTGGGGCCGGAGATTCTTCGTTTCTAACTTGCAGGTGATCTCAGAGCCGCTGATGCTGAGCCCACACTTTGGGTCGCGAGGGTCTAGACCACTGCGTGAGGCCACATCTTATTATATACAGTAGCCACTTTGGATTGCTTTGGAAGTAGACAGAAGACACTTACATGTACACGTGAATATTATGGATATTCTTGACAGATGCCATGTAATTTTTCTTCTTCCTTTTTTTTTGGTTTCATCTTTTTTTTTTCCGCACTATTCCTTTAGCTTAATATCATTTACTCTTCTTTCTTCATAATCCCCTTAAAGAAAGAAGAATTGCTTCATATAATTTTGGTTAGATTCCTCAGCTATAGAATATTGCACCACATGTTTCATAAAGGGTACTTGACATTGTATTATAGTGTGTTTTTATTGAATGTTTATGGAAATAAAGATTTATTATTGAAAGTCACGATCTGTTTCTTTGGAGCAAAATTTGTGAATTCTACAGCTACTAAGTTTTATTTTATTTTTTAAATTAATTATTTATTTATTTTTGGCTGCGTTGGGTCTTTGTTGCTGTGCGTGGCCTTTCTTTAGTTGCATCGAGCGGGGCTACTCTTCGTCGTGGTGCACAGGCTTCTCACTGCGGTGGCTTCTCTTGTCACGGAGCACAGGCTCTAGGTGCGTGGGCTTCAGTAGTTGTCACTCACTGGCTCTAGAGCGCAGGCTCAGTAGTTGTGGCACACGGGCTTAGTTGCTCCGCGGCATGTGGGATCTTCCCGGACCAGGGCTCGAATCCATGTCCCCTGCATTGGCAGGTGGATTCTTAACCACTGTGCCACCAGGGAAGTCCGTGGCATGTGAACTCTTCATTGCAGCATGCACGTGGGATCTACTTCCCTGACCAGGGATCGAACCTGGGCCCCCTGCATTGGGAGTGCAGAGTCTTAACCACTGCACCACCAGGGAAGTCCCCTCCTTGGTCCATTTTCTTCCTGGGTTTTCACCTTTCTTTTTCTTGTTAATTTCTAAGAGCTCTGTGTATATTAGGGATATTAGCCCTTTAATGTCATATGTGACAAAGTTCAATAATCACATATTCACAAGTCCAATAGCTAAGAGGCTCTGAAAATTAAGTTTTTTGTAAGTTTGGTGCAACTCTTTTGATAATAAAACATGACTTCAACTGACATGACACTTTTTTCAGCCTTTGCATATTCCGCTGAATGTGAATAGTGGTACATTTTGCTGAAGAGAAAAATCATGTTTGATTCCATGGTACTGGCCTAGACCTCACTGGTACTGCTATATACATACTATGTATTACCTTTTCTAAATTCTGAAGAATTCAAAATTCCATAAAACATTTGTCCCCAAGGATTTCAAGTAAGCAATTGTGGACTTTATGCACATAATCCCTGGGGTTTTTTCAGTTCACTTTGGACGTGTTGAATTGCAGGTGCCTGTGGGGTCTTTAAGTGCAAATGGCCTGCAAGCATTTGGATACATGAGTTAGGAATTTATGGGAGCAATTAGGCTTGGAAAAGCAGATTTTGGATTTATCAGCATATAGATAATATTTAAAGTCATGAGGGTACGTGTTAGAAGGCGTGTTCTGCCAGAAGAGCGAAGGGAACATCCAAATCCAAGGGATGGATGAAGGAGTTCCTGGGGGGAAAGGGACAGAGGGAAGAGTGGAGAAGAAAGTGTGAATTGGACAGGGTAGAGGTGCCTCGTTCTGGGCTGGGCCCAAGGCTGCAGCCGTGAAGACACGGCAGTGGAGCTGCCAGCCGCAGAGTTCTCAATGGAACGATTGTTAGACATCAGAGTGAAAACAGACCCTGGAATGTGTGTGGCGGGCAGAGTAGGAAGGCTCTCTGATGGTTGCCTCTGTGTCCAGGCTCAGGAACCAGGACCTCAACATTCCTGAATACCAAGCATCCTTTCATCAGGCTTCCTAAGCAGGGGTCTCCAGTCCTCCTTCCTCCCCTGGGAAAGTCCTCTTAAAGGGTCTGCAGCAGCAACATGGATGGACCTAGAGACAATCATACTGAGTGAAGTAAGTCAGACAGAGACAAATGTCATATGATATCACCTCTATGTGGAATCTAAAATATGACACAAATGAACCTGTCTATGAAATGGAAACAGACTCACAGACATAGAGCACAGACTTGTGGTTGCCAAGGGGCAGGGCAGTGGGGGAGGGATGGATTGGGAGTTTGGGGTTAGTAGATGCAAACTCCTATATATAGGTTGGATAAACAACAAGGTCCTACAATATAGCCCAGGGAACTATATTCAACATCCTGTAATAAACCGTAATGGAAAAGAATATGAAAAAGAATATATATATGTGTAACGGGGTCACTTTGCTGTACAGCAGAAATTAACACAACACTGTAAATCAACTATACTTCAGTTACATAAATTAAAAAAAAAGAAAGGGTCTACAGCAGTGTCCCAGCCCCGTCAGACCTCTGTGGGCCCCGCTGTCCAGCAGGCGGCTCAGACCTTGGGGTTAGCAGGTGGTTCCAGCGGTGGGTGCAGGGAGGAGCTGGCCCTCCCCCCCCCAACGGGGCCGGGGGCACCAGAGAGAGGGCCCCGCCTCTTCCTGTTTATTCCTGCAGAGGGGTCACCTCGGGACCCCTGACAGGGGCATTTAGAAAGTCCTTGCCAGTGGGCAGCTGCCTTGCAAAGAGGGGACTGCTGAGAGGCCGCAGGTCAGCCCCCAACCGGCCTGCTGCAAAATTTTTCCAGCTGGTTTTCTATCAGAAGAAAAATCCGTTTTTCATTTTCAGTTGAATGTTCTCAGCCTTAAAATGTGCGCCTTTTGTTCATTCTAATTCGCCTACATTTGCATAAAACAAAAGTTCATTTTCAGAGCAGAATGCAGGGCGGCTGTGCACAATTCCAGTTATTGTAGAGAAAAGCTGTGTGCCTAACTTTTTATTCGGCAAGAAAAGAATATATCTAAGATGGTAACGTGGGTGTTTCCTGGAACTCATACTGGTGATGTCTTGTCTGCCGCTCAAGAAACAATGGGCACTTATTTGGGATTTCTCAGATTTAGTTACAGTATTTTGATTTTTCATTTCCAATGGCTCTTGACTGTTAAGTGGGTGAAAAAAATGAGTTAATTTCTTGAATATTTTAAATACTTGTCCTCAGTTCTGATTTTACCTACAGTGGAAACATCTGAAAGTTTATAATGTTAATAACATCATTCCATCAAGCTAATATGAACTGAAGAACATTAAATAAATATTTTGGTGTAGATCATGACACAAATATTTCCAGTCCTGAGCTAATTTCTGTGTACACACACACACACACAAAAACCCCCAAACCAAACACTTTTCTTCCAACACTACTGAACTGTACACGTAAAAACGCTTAAGATGGTAAATTTTATTTTATGTGTATTTTACCACAATTTTTAAAAATCCACTTCTCTTCTAAATCTTCAAAATTTGGAAGCATTCATTTAATGAAGAAAGAAGTACTTTCTGGGAATTCCCTGGCGGTCCAGTGGTTAGGACTTGGCGCTTTCAGTGCTGAGGCCCGGGTTCAATCCCCGGTCGGGGAACTGAGATCCCGCAAGCAGCACTGTGCAGCCAAAAAAAAAAAAAAAAAAAAAAGTACTTTCAAGAACTGCTTACTTCAGTTTGAGAGACCTGTGGATTTATTTCCACATAAAGTCAGTGATTATGAAGGCTTAATTTCTTTCTTTCTTTTGCAGCATTCAAACTCTTAGTTGCCGCATGCATGTGGGATCTAGTTCCCCAACAAGGGACCAAACCCCGGGCCCCCTGCCTTGGGGGCGCAGAGTCTTAACCACTGGACCACCACGGAAGTCCCTGAAGACCTAATTTAAAATAAACAAACCTTTCAGATGTGATCTACATATATATATTTTTGAACTCAGAGGACATTTAATTAAAAGTAGGCAACAGCTCCACAAATTTGTGCGTTATCCTTGTGCAGGGGCCATGTTACTTAATCTTTGTTGTTTTGTTCTAATTTTTAGCATGTGTACTGCTGAAGAGAGCACCAGATGTTATAACTCTAGACCAGATTACTTGGCATCTCAGAATTACAGAACAAGAGGCCTAAGAGTCACCTCGAGGTTTTCAAGTGTTTTTCTACAAATGGGCAAGTTGAATTCTAGGTTGGGTCAAGAAGCTAGGACATGCTTCTGAAGTCATCCTCGGAGGAGAGCCACCCCACAACAGGATACAAACTGAGCCCTGAAAAGTCAAACACGCTCTAGAAAACTTGTTTCAAAAACAGAGGTTCCTTCCACCCCAAACAAAACAGCGGTCCCCTGCCCCACTTCACCTCTTTCCCACTCTCCAGAAGCAGCCACTTTCATTTTGCTTCATCTCCAAATCTCTGCTACTTATTGATTAGTCATGGTTAAGTGGTGCCAGTTGTCTTATCCTGTGGAAGATGAGGATTGAACCCTCTTTCACCACCATCAACACATAGACACAACCCCTCTTCCTCTCAATAAGGTCATGTTGTAAGTTCAGTTACTAATCCATGTTTCCATTACTACTACGATGAAATGTGCCAATCACAGCTGAGTCATGTAATATACTATGGTGACTTTTCCTCTCCTGCTTATCTTAGGATTCTTTTTTTTTTTACACTTATTTAAAAAAAATTTAATACAATTTTTAAATGTTACTTCTCATTTACAGTTATTACAAAATATTGGCTATATTCCCCACGGTGTACAACATATCCTTGAATCTATCTCACACCCAATGGTTTGTGCCTCCCACCCCCCCCAGTGGTAACCACTAGTTTGTTCTCTATATCTGTGTCTACTTTTTTGGGTTATATTTAGGAGTCTTTTTTTTTTTCTGTTTTATCATTTAAATTTTATTATTTTATACAGCAGGTTCTTATTGGTTATCTGTCTTATACATATTAGTGTATATATGTCAATCCCAATCTCCCAGTTCATCACAGCACCACCACACCCGGATTCTTTTTTGAA
The DNA here is from genome assembly GCF_009873245.2 of Balaenoptera musculus. Taxonomy (NCBI): domain Eukaryota; kingdom Metazoa; phylum Chordata; class Mammalia; order Artiodactyla; family Balaenopteridae; genus Balaenoptera; species Balaenoptera musculus. Next base: position 3,582,237 of record NC_045786.1, read on the forward strand.
TAAGTAACTCTTTTTTTTAAAAAAATCAATCAATTTATTTATTTATTTATTTATTTATGGCTGCGTTGGGTCTTCGTTGCTGTGCGCTGGCTTTCTCTAGTTGGGGCAAGTGGGGACTGCTCTTTGTTGCGGTGCACGGGCTTCTCATTGCAGTGGCTTCTCTTGCTGCGGAGCACAGGCTCTCGGTGCGTGGGCTTCAGTCGTTGTGGCTTGCGGGCTCAGTAGTTGTGGCTCACAGGCGCTAGAGTGCAGGCTCAGTAGTTGTGGCTTGTGGGCTCTAGAGCACAGGCTCAGTAGTTGTGGTGCACGGGCTTAGCTGCTCCGCAGCATGTGGGATCTTCCTGGACCAGGGCTCGAACCCGTGTCCCCTGCATTGGCAGGCGGATTCTTAACCACTGCGCCACCAGGGAAGTCCTCTGACTTTTTTGTGTGTATGACTTTTCGGCAACTTTCTCAACTTCATCTTCTAACCTTCTTATTGTTTCTATTTTCAAGACTTTTTTTGTTTTCTCAGTATTTCTTTCTTATGACCCCTTGGTTTTTTGTTTTGTTTAGTGGAGACAAACTCTTTTTTCACTATGTCAAAATCTTGAGGCTCTTATTATTAGTTTTTTTTTTCCCCAAGTTCTAGAATTTATATACCAGTGCTATTCTCAATAGACACAAACTGAAAATCACTCATATTGTAATACACATTGGAATAAATTAATTAATAGTTAAATATTTACACTATGGAATCCTATGCAACAGTGGCAATGCATGATCACAACAGGCAACCATATAGGCGTATTCACAAACAACATAAAATAAAAAAGCCCAATCCAAAAGTGGTTATACTGTGCCATAACATTTATATAAAATACAAAATACAGGTAAAGTTATCTTTTTGTTAGATACCAGAACAATATTAAACCTTAAGGGGAGTCACTAGAATGGGACCAGGGGGCCTCTGAGTATCTGGCAATTTTCTGTGTCTTTATCTAGAAGCTATGTATAGAGTGTATTCAGATGCTGAATTTTCTGAAATTTGTCATTTCCTTACAAACCATGCATGTTTTTAGTTGTTTTTTATACATAACAAAAAGTAAAAAAGATAGACTAGGGAAGGTAATTATATTAGCACTTTAATATCCATGCTTTTCAAGGTGGAAGTGAAAGGTATTAAATTTAGTATTAGTTTTTAAAAATGTTTTGTTCCCCTTTCATAGTTCCACTTTCCTCCATACTATTATTATTATTTTCTGTTCTGATCCTGTCATCGTAAAGGCTTTCTTCACATGCTTCGTGACCCTCGGCTGTCTGTACATATTTAAGGTGGGGACACGACGATGCTGACTGGAAGCAATTGGTTCATAGGAGAAGGACTGTTGACTGTGGCATTTCTGAAACTGTGCTTCTTTGGGTACTCCTTGTAACAGCTGTCAAACTTTTCACCGAAGTCTTCTCATCTCCTGGCTGGAAACCATAAGCCTGGTTGCCAGCATTCAGGTAACCAAGCAATGGAAAAAGGTTGGGGTTCTAAGTATTCTGATTACAAACGTTCGTATTACCCTCTGTATCAGGCCAGGTCAGAGGGGATTAACTATAAATGGGTACAGAGAACTTTCAAGAATAGTCTAGGGCTAAGGGAGAGTACCCAGGGAAGGAACAGACTTGGAAGGGGCTCCCTCCCCATGTCTGGGGTTCAGGTCTTATTGCAAAGGCATGGCTGCAGCCCACTGGATGGTGGAGAAGCTTGCTAGGTTTCCCAGGCTAGAGCTGGTCCAGTCACCAGGTGAGCGGGAAGCATCCCTCTGGGGTGCGGGCAGGCCAGGTCAAGACCCTGGCTGGGACTGGGGGGCAGGAAACACCTCACTGGATCCCAGTGGGCCAAGGCTGCCCTTCCCCCGCCCGCCACCATAGATCAGGTGGGCAGGAAACTCCTCTCTGAGGCTGAAGGGCAGGCTCCCAAAGGAAGGCCACCTGCTGCTGAAGGGGTGGCCATGTGGCCCGGGCTCTTCGCTCACTAAGGGACCGTGTACGCCTGGTGCCCCCCACCTGCCCCCTTCACACCACTGACAACTGGATGGTATTAACAAGAGGCAAACCGAAGGAAAGAAAGGAGGAATGCTTAGAGGGTCCAGCTCACTGCCAGTGTCGGCAATCACATTAGTCTGCTCGGGCCGATGAAAGCAAGCACCACAGACTAGGCGAGGTAATAGAAATGGATGGTCTCACAGTTCTGGAAGCTACAAGCCCCAAACCAGGGTGTTGGCAGGGTTGGCTCCTTCAGAGGGCTACGAAGGGAGGACTGTTTCAGTCTCTCCATGGCTTGAAGATGGCCATCTTCTCCCTGTGTCTCCCTCCACGCATCTGTCAAATTTCTCTTTTATAATGTCACAAGTCACATTGCCAAGAGCCACCCTGATGACCTTTAACTTGATTACGCCTGAAAAGACCCTATCTCCAAGGAAGGTCACATTCTTGAGGACTGGGACTTTAACATAGGAAGTTTGAGGGAACACAGTTCAACCGCTAACAGCGACGAAGGGTAGCTCTGGCAACGAGGGAATACACTGCTAACTGGCACGCTCCTTGTTTTCAGCGCGTCCCCCCACCCTCAACGGCTGCCAGCGTCTGCATCTGGAGACGCTCTATTCCAGCCTTTCTGGGGAAGAAACAGGCTCACGCTGGGATGTCAGAGAGGCAGTGGCAAGCCGTGTGGCGCTGAAGAAGGGACCCGCGGGTCAGACGGAAAGGCCCAGACAGACTTCCAAACGGCCCGGTTTCAGCCCACTTCCACTCCTACTTCCAGAGGCACGGAGGTCACATTCATGACCGTTTAGGGGTGCTCGGGGGGGTACCGAGTTGCTCCCTGGCGTCCCCACTGCTGGTTGAGTCAGGTGTCTGCTGAGTTTTGCTCTCCTGCTTGTGGTCTCCTCTGTTGCTCTCTGTGGCTTGATGCCTTATAAATTAGTAAATAAACCTTTTATTTCAGAATAATTTTAACTTACAGAAAAGTAGTCAAGGTAATAGAGTCTCCCTCATACTCTTCCTCCTAATGTACCATCTCACATCACCACTGCACCTTTGTCAAAACTAAGAAATTAACTGGCACATTACTGCTAACAGATTTCACCAGTTTTCCCCGATGTCCTTCTACCGTTCCAGGGTCCAACCCAGGACACCGCCCTGCGTCACTGCGTCCGGCTGTCAAGTCTCCCAAGTCTCCTCAGACTTATCTTCCTGGTTTTCCACGACCTTTACACTCTGGAAGAGTACTGGTCAGGCATTTGGTAGAATGTCCCTCTGCTTGGTTAGTCTGATGTTTTTCTCATGATCAGACTGGGGTTAACAGTTTTGGGGGAAGAATAACACGGCGAAGTGTCCTCATCACGTATCAGGCTACACTAACGTAAAATAACGTAAGTGAGACTGATGGTTCATCTCTAGCTCTTAATTCTTCAGCCTACATATTTAATACTTGATGTCCAAAGCATATGCAATACATTAGGAGACAAAATACACGTGAATATAATGACATATTAGTCACTGTTCTGTCAAGAAAGAAGGCCACTTGGTCATGTAAAATCAACCTAATACGTCACTGAATTGAGTTTTAAGAAAGTCATCACATTTCAAAACATTTTTTCCTCTTTATTTAAACATAGAAGACATTTACAGCATGCAGGTTAACTAAAATTATATGGTGCCTTCCCAAATCAATTATCTTTGAATGTATCTTCAAGCACTGAAACGAAACCAACACATTCCACAGGTGGACTCAGACTCTTTTCTATCACCTCCTGTCAAATTGAGAGTTATGCACAGTAGTTTTCTTAAATTAGGCAAATAATTTAATTGATCACCATGAATAAATATTACTTTTATTTCACTGAGTTTCTGTTCTGAACCATTGATCAATACCATTCAGAAGAACATTAATATAGTCAGTCAAAAAAAAGACACTGCAAATTGAAATGTGTCAATGTTCCAGATGATCAGAAATTTTCATTTATAAGAGTAAATGCTGTGTTTAATGACCTACCATAGCAAAAGCAGTTCAGTGAAAACAAATTTAGGAAATTCTCTGTACATTTTGTGAAAGTTTGAAATTATAAATAGAAAAGAACCATTAAGATATTTTAAAAACCCTAGCATTGTATACTCTGAACCACATGCTAGTTACAATTCATTGTTTGTTACACAGCACCAATACCATGATGTATCTTATAAGAATGACACTACCATATTCAGACAAAAGAGAGAAAAAAAATTCTGCTTCATTTAACAATATTGCCCAAAAAAGCAAGCTTTCGTTTGAAAACAAAATACAAATGTCTATGTGAATGCAGCCAAACATTTCTCCATTTAGAAAACTATCATCACAAATAGGCGGTAGCACTTTTTTTTAGTGAACTGCACTGCTTCAATCTTGCTGCTCTACAAGGTTTCATCTCAACTTTTGGAGTGTTTCTTTTGATCATTCCTAAAAACAATACAATCATTTTTAAGGTTGCAGATCATAACAGCAAGGATTTTTGACTGTTAAAAAAATAAATTTATCTTTTAAATCAAAACTATTATAAAAGTGGAAATTGCAACAGTTAAGGAAATAGAAAAATATGCCAATTATGATCTGAGTCTTCTGACTACGGCTCCAAATTTAATACAAACATCTGTATATAAAACTTTTTCGAAAAGTTAATTCTGCCACCCAGATCCTAACACAGAACTTTCCAACTTTCTCTTCTGAGTAACCTTAAATCCCCATTCTCTGCAAATTTCTGCTAACACAGTTGCAGTTACCCACCCCCAAATGATGAAGCAAATATTGAAATCTCTTTCCCTGTTACTTTTATAGCTTCTAAAACAAACTGCTGACTTAGTTTAATCATCTGAGGAAGAAGAACAGGTACACTTAACAACAAAATTACCAGCTACCGCCAACAAAATAATTTATTTGAGGATTGTTAGTGACTTGCAAATAATTTACTACTTCTAGACTAAACAAGAAATAAATTATAGTGTATGACTTAGTGTACCAGGTAAAAAACCTCAGGGATTTCAGACCAAAATTTAACCTATGTATTTATAAGTTTACCATATATTTGTCTTGTCCTTCCACATTTTTTCTCAATTTCCATAGGCTATAAATTTAGATCAACCAATACGGTACTAACAATATAAAATTATGCTTAATCCTATAGTATCTTAGTTCACTTCACTATATTAAGATGACAAATCATTATCCGTCCAATTCTTATATTAATTAGTGGGCTCACCAAAACAAAGCAGGGTGTTTTCATTCCACCAATCTATGTGGATTAAAGCACTGGGAAGAACAGAAATAAATTCCTTTTCCAAACTCTCCTTCTTAAACAAAAGCAAAAGATTTGCTTTTGATATTGTAAAGTATTTCTATTCAAGATAATTCAACAACAGTCATTTCATGAGATAATTAAGTAGCCTTGCTCAGTCTCAAATATCTAGTTAGGCAGTTTTAAAGGTTACAGTGCTCAAAGAGTAGTTTTTAGAAGCAAACTTCAGAGATGATACAGATAATTTTTAACTCCGAAGTCATTTCAAGGGATTTTAAAGTACAGTACTGACCTGATATAATTTGTGGGCATGTAGTGTTATAAGTGGTAAAATTTAAGACATTTAATCTAAAGGTTCCATTTCCCCTAAAATATTGTTTTAGTAAGAAAAGAAAAACAACAAGCAGTAGCAGCTAGGTAACTTAAACTGAGATTAAAAAATAAACAAAAAAAAAACAAGTACAAAAAGTACAGTCCTGTATGACACAGTTAGGTTGGCACAGTGAAGACTAAATTTAAGACATGAAAGACAAACTGTGTAATAAATAGGGCCACAGTTGTAAACTGTCGTTTTTCCCTTCTAAGACACCAAAATTGCACTCTAGTTGTGTTGGGAAGCAGCAGAGTTTACGAGAAGAGAGGGCAGGAAACAGCTGTACAGGCCAGGTACAATTTATACACTAAAAAAAGGTTATAATTCTAAAGTTCCCAAGGGATACAGGCTATAGTCATTGATATAATGTCCTCTTCATACTTCAATTACTTTTAACACCTGAAGATGGAAGAAAGCACAGAGAAAAATATTTTTATTTATACAAAACTTGTGTTTGAGATAATCATGAAAAGAATTAAATAAAATATACCAATGAGTTTAAAAACATTTAGCCAACAGCTTCGACCACTCTCCCCAAAACAGAAAAGATGGCAACATTAAATGATTGAATTTCTTTTCCTTTTATATGCCTCCGAAGCAGAGCCATTTAGGGACAGTACAATATTGAAAGGAGGTCACCCTGCATGTTTTCACTCCCCGCAAGAGCTATGAGTGAGTGGATGTATAAGTTAGATTTTTTTTAAAAAGAAAAAGATGATTAATAAAATGGCAGCCAGTAGACAGTGGCAGTGACATTAAGCCAAGGACCACTAACTAACTAGCAATGTTACATACATGGTAGCTGTAAGACACAAAAAGGGGTGGGGGAGGGATAAGCAAGAGGTACAAGTGGTGGGGAAAGTGACAGTGAAATAAACAATCCCAGGGACTTCCCTGGTGGTCCAGTGGTTAGGACTTGGCGCTTTCATCGCTGTACCCTGGGTTCAATCCCTGGTCTGGGAACTAAGCAGCTGCAAGCCGAGCGGGTGTGGCCAATAAAATAAAATAAAATAAAATAAAATAAACAATCCCAGCAGCAGGTGTTACCTAGAGGCATCCTTATGTTCAGCTGCCTATTTACCTCCGTGTTTATGAGAAAACCTCCACCTGTCCAAAGCATTACGCAGTTAGAAGAACCAGCCATGTAAAACTGGGTACTGAAAGTATCAGTATCATTCATACATTGCCATCTTTTCCCAAAATAAACCCAGTGTTTTGAAATGTTTTTCTTAATAATTAAATAATTTTAAAATCTCTACAAAGTATCTAATTTTTTCAACAAGTTATCACTTATGTAGACCATATACTCCTCAATCATGGCTTAAGACTGATCGATGCAAGACTTTAAAAAATAATAACCATTATCCTTTGGACCAGCAATGAAACAAACCTGTAGGTGGCTATACTTTTATAGTTACTTCAAGTCTTTGAAAACCTGGGTTAGCTAGCTTAGCCATCTCCCTCATGTGCTTAAGTGCTGTCATTACACTGCGATCAGCATTCTACTCTCAAGCTAAAACCTAGCTATATTTAACAAAGGCCACGGACTATCCTCTCTGCAAACGAGATAGGAATTCAAAGTTCACATGTGAATTTTAACGTGAGGACAATATCCAAAACGGATAAACTTTTACCTGTATTTATAATTATCCTTTGAAAATTCTTTTGCCCACCTCCACTTCCAAAAAAGGCAGCTTGCATCTACTCAGCACCCGTGCTGTACTAAGTAATGACATCTTAACTTGCGTAATTCTCAAGAATGACTTTCATTTTATTAGTAAAGGGGCTCAACAAGTTATTAATCCAAAGGGGGGAAAACAGAGGCCATCTCTTAATTGGCAGGAAAACTCCTGTCATGTCTGCTGATGTGACACAATATTAAACACGTATCACCCACAGTGTAGTCTATAAACATGTTTAAAAGAATCCAATAAATGCTTCTAATAAACAGGGAATAGAGGAACAAGGCAACTACATACAGAAACAACCGAACACATCCGAGAAGGCATATGCTCAAGGAAACTGGCCTAGTCTATTTAGTAAGTCAGTGTCATTAGAAAAGGGGGGGGGTGTTACTCTAGATTACAAGAGACTTAAGGGAAATAACCTCATGTAAACATCAGTCCTGGATTATTCCCTGGTGTAGACAAACCAGCTGTAGAAGACTTAACCACAAATAAATAATTAGAAAAATCTGAATATGGATTGGTATATTAAAAATATTTTGTCAAGTGTGATAATGTTATTGTTGTATGTAGAAAAATGTTTTATTTCAGAGATACATTAAATAGGTCATAAATCCGTAATTTACTTTTACACTTAAGAATTTTTTAAGAATTTTAAAAGGAGTCAAAACGAGACAAATTAACTGTTAAAAAGTAACTTGCTCAAACTCATAAAAGTAGAAAAATCAGGATGCAAACTTAGATGGGACTCCAATATCTGTACTCTTTTCACTGTATCAATCCTCTACCGTGTGGACAAAAAACTGTATTAAATTTATGGAAATGTGATTCCTCCAGAATACTGCATAATTTTCCACTCAAACTGAGAGCCAATGTTATGCAAAAATGACAAAGTAAAGAGCAGGATTAAAATAAACTGACTTTAGTACTGTTAGAAACAAACCCAGTCACTATCTCAAAGTTATCTACTGCTTTTAGTTTCCAAACCACCTACACACTTGGGATTTGCTGAAGAATTTAATCTGAATTCCTGTCATATGATAAAATATTAGGCAGCTATAATCAGTCATGCTGTATAAGAAAATGTTCAGAATATATTGGCAAGTTAAAAAAAGCTGGCTACAAAGTAGCATATATAGAATAGTGTAGTATGTTGGCAGTATGTTATATTAGAATGTTTATTAGACACTTTAAACTTTCTAATTTAAAAGTTATAATATGTAAAGAAAGCTCCAGAAGCATATATACACTATATCGGGTGGTGTCTCTGGATGACATTTATCTTCTGATAATTATTTTTTTGATAATTCTTCATCCCCCTACAGGGAACAGATATTACTTGTATTTAGAAAGAAACAAACAAGAACTCATAAATCAGTTAGAAAAACCACTCACAACAGGTAAATGGGAAAGGACACAGAAATAATTCATAAAAAACATACGTATATAAATGGGCCAATAAATATACGAAAAAATCCAAATTCATTAATAAATCAATGAGACGCTTATTTTAGCCTATTAAATTAGAAACTTAAAAACTATTAATACTCAGTACTGGCAAAGATGCAACAAAATGCACAGTGTCCTTGGCTAAATACAATTTGGTGCAGTCTTTCTGAAGAGCAGTGTGTTAGTATGTGTAAAGAGTCTTAAAAATGTTCATTTTCTCATAATTCCACTTATGGGAATCTTCTGGAAATAATCTGAAAGTGAGGAGGTATAAAAAGATGTTTCATGCTTCAAATTTCATACACGGAAATTTCAATTTTGGAAAATTTCAAGTATGGAAAAACTGACATAATTAAATGTCCAGTAAAATAGTTATAAACCATGGTACATTCATTAGACAATACCCAGAGCTTTTAAAAATGACCCAATATTACGTTAAGAACAATAGGAGCACAAATTTGAATATACATATAGTATGATCTGAACTATGAAAGAACTAGATGAAACCATGCTAAGTTACTTTTATAATCACATACATTAAAAAGAAATCATAACACTACTGTGAGAATCCAAAACACTGTTTAGCCACCAATGGCTGAACATCTCCACGGACAGCTGTGACTCTGAAGCCAGACAGAGAGCACAAACCCGAGGGCGCCACGTGAAGCCACGCCTGCTCACCTGCTCCGCCTCGCACGGCCGGAGGGCCGTTCTGCACAGATGCACCTCCCCCACGAACTGCACTGGGATGAGCTGGAGAAGCTGCTGGATGCTGCCCAGGACGAATAGGTTTAGCTGGGATGAGAAACAAACACTGACTTCAGAACAAATAACACACGACCCCAAGGACTTGTTAAGTCTCTTTTCTTATTTACAACAAATTCCCAAATGTCTTGTTTTTCTTTGCCTTCTTGTTTCTCAGCGAATCCCTCTATCTCTCTTTTTCTTTTCAGTTACACCCTTTTCTCCAGGACCTATACAATCCTTAGCCTCTTAAAAACCTTATTCCTGCATCAATGCCTAGCAATTAAAGCGTGAAATACCGTGCATGACATTTTCTTGCAAGTCTCTTCATGCTTTCATAACATCGCTCTACACAGTTGCTCCTACACCTGACCAGTCCTGCTTGTCTAGTTCTGATTTATCTCCTTGTCCTGTTAATTAAGGTGGCTATTCCTCAATGCTCTGCATTCCCAACAATGCCACTCTTTGGTAAATTAGAAAATACAGACAAAAACCACCGTGACATCCCATAACAAATCAATCAGATTATGTTCTCAAGTAAATAAAAACATTCAAACCAAAGCAAGGTTTAAAGGTTTTATTGTGTCCTACTAACCAATTTGTGCAGAATGCCCTCTTCTGGCCATATTCTTTGACCTGACTGCTTCCTTTATACGATCTACTTCCTGCTGATAGCGTTTGCGATCGCGAGATGCATTTTCTTTGGCCTCTTTCAGTGCTGACTCCAAAGCTTTCACTCTCTCAGCTGTAGCTCTGAGTCGCTTTTCCAGCTTAGGAAGCTCACAGCGAAGATCTGCGTTATCACGTACCAGCTAAAGGTATATAGGAAAAATAAGGATTCTGGCTTTAACGATGATTTGAAAAAACAGAAACATTTCATAATTTCTCTTGAAAGAAAAACTACATTTTATATTAAGGTTTTCCCACTTAGCTAATTTAAATAATTTAGACAGCAACAAAGAATACATATACCCATAAATATCATCCTCACACATGTTTCTCCCCAAAATATAATTTCCCTCAATGCTGGGGGAACGGGGAGACTGTTCTTTCTCCCTATGACAATAATATGCTACGGCACAGTGTTAGGTCTCCTCACTAAGATACTGATCTGGTGGAAACAAATACCTTTCTAGATACAGCACGACCCACAAGTACACATACGCTTGGCGAGTCCAAACATCAGGTCTCTAGTAACAAGGGCATACAGCAAGAAAGTGTGCCAAGAAGCTTAAAAAGCAAGTAACTGAATCAAATATCAAGCCTTAATAAAAAATAAGCAAAAAACCCCACAGTAAGCATTATTTAAAAAAAAAATACAAACTGCCTCATTATTATAGTATTTCAGACTCCAGGGCATTAAATGTATAAACACCAAAAAAAAAAAGGGGGGGGGGTATTTTAACTCAAAGACTTGTCTACCAGAGATTTTAAAATGACCATGAATAAATTAAGAAAACTAACAGACCTGAAACCCTACAAAGAAAACAACACACGTTTTCACTGACCTCTTGCTAAAGGCTGTTAGGAATATTAACTCCCATAAAAACTGCTAGTTGTTTGTTTATACAATTGCGTGATAAAATAATGGAATGGCTCAGGGTATGAAAATCCTTAGGACTCTGAAGACTCAAATACTTGCCACTCTTCAGATTTTATTGCAGCGAACACAAAATATTCTCCTTGTTACCTGTTTGTGGACTTTGGTGAGTTGTTCAAGATTATTCTCAAGAAAGGAGATTTTTTGCTTCTGAGCAGCACTGCCTCCGGTGTCATCCGAATCAACCTCGGCGCTCTAGAGAAGATGGGCAAGTGTTATGAGACCAAATAAGGGCGACGCTTACCCCCCCACTCTTATGACAGTGTGAGGCTACTCCACTCAGAATGCAATTAGACACAGTAAGCACCACTATATAAACACCGACCCAGTATTATTTTATTACCTTTTTAACCCTGGTGGCCAGGTCCTGAACAAAGAGCTTCCGCAGGTTGTGTAACGTCTGAAGTTCCTTCGCCTTGAATTAAGAAAGCAGTATTTTTAGAAGTAGGTCTTCAAACTGAGTATAACCAGGGGAAGAACCCATTAAAGATTCCCCAATCCTATTTATATCCAAGTTTTTCTTACCACCGTCTCTTCCAAACCCTTCAGGTCTTGTCTCGCTTGTTCTCGTCTATCTTGCATAACCCTAATCAGTGGAAGAATATACAAATACACTTTCAACTCTGAGTCCATAAATTCTAGATTTATTTAGCAGAAATATTGAATCAAATATTTTTATCTGACAGGATCAATGCTTACATTCAAATAAGTAAAAGATCATCATAGTTTTAAAAACAGCTTACCAGTGTTGTGTCTTTCAAAGAAATTTCTATATGCCTTGTAATTTTCTAAATCTATGGTTTATTAGAAAAAAACTGTCCTAATATAGCAATGGAAGCGATGAAAGAAAATGTGGCAGAATTCAAGGAATAAGGAGTGGTTCTTTTTATATTTTAAGAATATGCATTATCATATAGCATACTGATCTTTATCCAAAATAATTCTGATTAACTGAAAATTAGAGATTATAAATTATTGCAGACTAAAACATTTTATGCATTTTAAGTTAACATTACTCTAAACAAAATTATGGCTGAGATTCAGTAAAATTATTAAAAAATCAACTCTGAGCTGGTCCTGTTGGTGTGCCCATCCTAACCAACTGTTCCTTTATAAATTGTCTCTGATAAATTCAAGGTATGTGAAAGTTATAATCGTGAGTTTTCTACCTGCTCAGATTACAGAAAACTGTGTGTTGACTATACTTTTAGTCAGTAAATCAAAAACAATAAATGGCAAAAACCTCTGTTCAAAAGGCAAGGCTAAAACAATAATGTTCTTTTATTTATGCAAGATCAAATCTGACAAAAATTCAGTTTTTGTGGCAGATCCTGAAATCTTCTAAATTACCAAATGTCATGTTTTAGGTGATAACCAGTGAAATATTAAGACCTGGCTTTCACTAAAGTACAAGAAAGTATTGCAAGTTTTTAGGTATAAATCAAACCAACTCAGAGGGTTTAAGAAAAACACCCTTTAGCCTACACGAAGTGAAAACTTTATCCACTGGATATTTCTGAGAGTAATGCCAGTAACTCTCTCGTTTAGCTTTTATTTTTATACTTGAATTAAGGGTCCACTCACGTAAGTTCCCGTAGCTTTCTGCTCTTGTCCTGCTTGCGGCTTTCAGCTCTCGTGCTCCGCTCTCAGGCGCCCCTGCTCCAATGCCATCTTCTGGTTCTGGCTGACAAAGTAAAAACCTCGCAGTGTCAACATCCCCATCTTCTGGAGGCTGCCATTGAGCTTTCCAACTCTTCAATTCCATAGTCTCCGCCATTCAACGCGGCAAGGCCTCCTCTGTTAGGATGTGCCCCCCAGCAGCAGAAAGAAAGAGGGCTGGGCTACGTTCAGCCACACAGTACTTTTTATACTTTGGTTTGAAACCGTAACTTGATTCTGTATCTTTCATCTCCCTGAATTCTTGTCCCTAAATCCATTAACAATAAGCCCCATGTCCCAAACTTTGCCATCGTTTTTTGTTACTCTCCTCTGGTTCCTACTCAAATCATGATTTGGTCACAGGTCTCAAATTTCTATAAATTCTGTGCTATACGCATATGGTTCTGGAAGTAGGAAAATGTGTCGCAGAAAAATGGAGACGACAACTCCTATTAAAACACACACTTCTAAACCCCACAATTTCCAATAAAGTTTTTCTCAGTTAAGAATATTTTTTAAAAGTTAAGGAAATGATTCAGAGGAGACAGTGGTATCTATTTGTAATAGTGGCTGAAGTTGGGAATTCTTTACTTTTTACTGAATATTTACATCAAAAGACCTAAGAACATTTTTCAATAATTTCCTATGGAACTTAGAAGTTCCACTCATAAATGAAAAGATTCTTTATTTTCAAGTCAAAATTGTTTCCAAAGAAAAATGCAGGTTTCTAATAAGTATATATTGTCCACCAGTAGTTTCTGCTATCTCAGAGGAAAGCATACTTACTCTTGAAGATCAGTGATAAGTTTTTCTTTTGCCTCGACTTCATCTCTCAAACTACTAATTTGTTTTTGATGCGTTTCTCTGTGGCTTTGGATCTGCTGTTCAACAGCTTGCTAAAATCATTGGGGGAGGAAAGGGATATTAAGTCAGATTACTCAAGATTAACAAGGATGAATTAAACTGTGAGAATCCAATGCTACATCAAACTTGCCTTAACTTCATTTGCAGTCTGAACTTTATTCAAGTGCTCCTTTTCCATTTCATGCACTTTCTCTGTTTGGGTAGGGAGAGAAAACAGAAGAGAGGCAATGAGCCTTAGAGTTCTTGATATAAACCAAGGGGCAAATGGGTTTTATGAGGCTATGTTCCTTAACAGTACTTGACTTTAAATAATCCAAATGCCAAACGGTAAATCTTGCTCTCTACGCTCAAGACATACTGACTAGTAACCTTAGTTATAGTCTTTGTGTTGATATTATGGTTTCCTTTACTTTCTTTGCCGAATCCTGGAACAGATGGGTTAGCACATGGTAGGGACAATGAAACAGCTTTCCCCTGTGTCAGGACACACCACCACACACACACCTTTATAACTTTGTGGAAATTCCTAGACTGGTCACTTGACTATTCAAACACGATTTCAAAATATGTTTCAAAGCCACATTAAAATGTGTTATTTGTTTACTATTCCAAGTTATCTGTATTCCTACCAATCTCTATCAGTGTGAATGCTGACTACAATCATACTAAAGTCGGTAACAACTTACAATAGAGATGTAACTCATAAGTAACTGGAAGCGAGTACCTTGTGCTCGAAGCTGGACGAGTTCTTCACTGAGGGAATCCACAGACTCCTCCAGCTGTCTTTTCTTTTGCTCCACATTTTGAAGGTATTCAGTCAGTGATCTGATTTTGGCTTCATGCTTTTGGGAAAAATATACTGATATGAAGTGGAATAAAATCTCTGACACATACTTTGTTGTTCAGAATAGTAAGCAAGTTTTATCGACATTATCTAAACATATAATACATTTACAGAGTAAGATATTTAAACCTAAAAATGTTTCAGGGGCAAGATTTACAATGATAAAGAATTTAAATCACTGAAATGGTCATGCGTACAAGTTTTTAACACTTACAAAATAATGGCACTAAAGGCTGACATATGAGATAATATTCTTACTGTTATCTCCAAACTAACATATTACCCTCATCCCTCCTGCTACAATTCCTATCTTGGTGAATGGTCTCACCCATGCAGTTGCCAAAGCCACATAACCAGCCCTGCATTTTTATTCACCCTAGAATTCTTCTAGAGTCTTCAACAGTCACATCAGTCACAGCTTTCTAGTAAATTCCTATACGTAACATACACGTTACCAAACATAACCCACTTAAATCATTCATGTTATTTTACTGCAGCTAGAGTAAGAAAAACTAATTGAATTAACCTTTTTAATGTTGTTACTCAAAATAACCTACAGAAGGTCATTTTTATTAAAACATTTACAATAAATAAAATTTACATACGGCTGTTCAAAAAAATGAGGAAGAAACTTTGTTCTGTAACACATACTTGAGAGATACGAAGCTGGCATGCTGCTAACTCCTTTTCATTTTCTTCCATTTTTTTTGTTGCTCTTCAGTTTGTGTGCTTTCTAGCTGTTTGCAACGCTTCACCATGGTTTTCACTTCTGACTTCATTTTGCTATATGTAGAGCTTGCAACAGTGAACTCTTCATCTATCATGCCAGTTCCCTCAGGCTGCTGTGAGAAAAAAGGGAAACAGAAATGAAAGACAGGAAATGTCTAGTCTGTGTTTACCCAATTATGACTCTAAAATCTTAAACAAAATTAAATATTTTTAATACTACTCAACATTTGTAGGAAGTCTGGAATTTTTTCTTTTATTAATATTGTTTTTAATAAAGGGGAGTGAGTAAAGCAGAGCTTAATTTTTGCCTTCCTTACTTCCTAAAACTTAATGTTAATACATGCCTACAAGGAAGATGGATGTAAGCGTAAAAACAAACAAACAACACTAATGAACCCTGCCTCTTTCAATTTTTGGATTTCCTCCTCAAAGGCCCTCTTCAGTAAATTCACTGTTAATCATGTATATGTCCAGTTCAAAACTTAACAAATAATGATGTTCAGGTGGCAGTGAAATGATGACTTTTAAGTTCTCCAAGGAGGAACTGTGGTCAGTGTACATTCCTTAGTAACTTTCATTACAAAATATCAGTACAATATTCAGTGTCAAAAATAAGGAGCTCAGGGAATTCCCTGGTGGTCCAGTGGTTAAGACTCAGCACTTTCATTGCTGGGGCATGGGTTCAAGCCCTGTTCAGGGAACTAAGATCCTGCAAGCTGCACAGCATGGCAAAAAAATAAGAGCTTGAGGGGCTTCCCTGGTGGCGCAGTGGTTGAGAATCTGCCTGCCAATGCAGGGGACATGGGTTCGAGCCCTGATCCGGGAAGATCCCACATGCCGCGGAGCAACTGGGCCCGTGAGCCACAACTACTGAGCCTGAGCGTCTGGAGCCTCTGTCCTCAACAAGAGAGGCCGCGATAGTGAGAGGCCCGCGCACCGCGATGAAGAGTGGCCCCCACTCGCCGCAACTGGAGAAAGCCCTCACAGAAACGAAGCCCCAACACAGCCAAAAATTAAAATAATAAATAAATAATAAATAAATAATTAAAAAAAAAAAAAAAAAAGAGCTTGACCTTCCTGCTAAAATCTGGAACAAGACAAGACACTCTCACCAGTTCTATTCAACACAGTATTGGAAGTTCTAGCCAGAGCACTCAGACAAGAAAAAGAAGTAAAAGGTATCCAGACTGGAAGGGAAGAGGTAAAACTGTCATTATATGTAGATGACATGATATATACTATATATAGAAAACCCTAAAGACTCCACACAAAAACTACTAGAATTGATAAAAGGAGTTCAGCAAGGTAGTAGGATACAAGATAAACACATAGAAATTGGTTGCATTTCTTTACACTAACAATAAAACAACAGAAAGGGAATGTAAAAAAACCAGTATCTTTTAAAATTGCACCAAAAAATTAAAATACTTAGGAATAAACCTGACCAAGTAGGTAAAAGACTTAACTGCCAAAGCAATCCTGAGGAAAAAGAAAAAGGCAGGAGGCATAACCTTCCCAGACTTCAGACAATACAAAGCTACAGTAATCAAAACAGCATGATACTGGCACAGAAACAGACATATGGAGCAATGGAAAAGAACAGAGAGCCCAGAAATAAGCCCACACAACTATGGTCAATCACACAGCTTTGACACATGAGGCAAGAATATACAATGGGAAAAAGACAGTCTCTTCAGCAAGTGGTGCTGGGAAAGTTAGACAGCCACATGTAAATCAATGAAGTTAGAACACTCCCTCACATCATACACGAAAATAAACTCAAAATGGCTTAAAGACTTAAACATAAGACATGACACTATAAAACTCCTAGAAGAGAACATAGGCAAAACATTCTCTGACATAAATCGTACCAATGTTTTCTTAGGTCAATCTCCCAAGGCAATAGAAATAAAAGCAAAAATAAACAAATGAGACCTAATCAAACTTAAAAGCTTTTGCACAGCAAAGGAAACCATAAACAAAATGAAAAGACAACCTACGGACTGGGAGAAAATATTTCCAAGTGATGTGACTGACAAGGGTTTAATTTCCCAGATATACAAACAGCTCACACAACTCAATATCAAAAAAACAAACAACCCAATCAAAAAATGGGCAGAAGACCTAAACAGACATTTCTCCAAAGAAGACATACAAATGGCCAAAAGACACATGAAAAGATGCTCAACATCATGAATTATCAGAGAAATGCAAATCAAAACTACAATGAGGTACCACCTCACACCAGTCAGAATGGCCATCGTTAAAGTCTACAAATAACAAATGCTGGAGAGGGTGTGGAGAAAAGGAACCCTCCTACACTGCTGGTGGGAATGTAAGTGGCTGCGGCCACTATGGAAAACAGTATGGCAGTTTATCAAAAAATTAAAAACAGAGTTGCCATATGATCCAGCAATCCCACTCTTGGGCATCCCCTTTTGGTTGCCAAGGCGCAGGAGGGGAGAGAGGAGTGGGAGTTTGGGATTAGCAGATGCAAACTATTATATATAGAATGGAAAAACAACAAGATCCTACTGTATAGCACAGGGATGTATATTCAATATCTTGTCATAAGCCATAATGGAAAAGAATATGAAAAAGAATGTGTGTGTGTGTATATATACACACACACACACATATATATATATATATAAAAAAGTGAATCACTTTGATGTACAGCAGAAATTAACACAACATTGTAAATCAACTATACTTCAATTTAAAAAAAGAGAGGAAAAAAATAAGGAGCTTGAGAAGGAAGAAATAAACCTGTCTTTGTCTGCAGATGACACGGTTGTTTAAATGTAACATAATATGTATAAGATCCAGATGACAAAAGAAATCAAAGAAGGACTACATAAATGGGAGACGGTCCATATTCATGGACAGAAGACTCAATATTGAGATGTCAGTCTTTCCCAACTTGATCTATAGATATAATATAATCTTAATCAAAACCCCTCCAAGTTATTTTGTAGATATTGACAAAGTGATTCTAAAGTTTAAATGGTAAGACCTTGAATAGCCAACATAATATTAAAGAACAACAGAGCCGGAGGACTGATGCCACCCAGCTTCAAGACTTATTGTAAAGCTAGTAGTAGTAATCAAGATGATGTGGTATTGAAAAAAGAACAGAAAAATAGGTCATTAGAAATGAATGGAAAGCCTAGGAATAGACATACACAAATACAGTCAATTAATCTCTGACAAAGGGAATTCAATTCAATAAATTGTGCTGGAAAAAACTAGTCATCCACATGTAAATACAGAAAAATTTAATTTCAGAAAAATTAACTCCAAATGGATCATAAGCCTAAATGTAAATACAAAACTAAAAAACTTCTGGAAGATAACACAGGAGAAAATCTAGGTGACCATAGGCTTGGAGATGAGTTTTTAGATATAACACCAAAACCACAATCCATGAAAGAAAAAAATTGGTAAGTTGGACTTTGTTAAAATCAAAAACTTCTGCTCTACAAAAGACACTTAAAAGAATGAAAAAAAAAAAAAGAATGAAAAGATAAGCCAGACTGGGAGAAATATTTGCAAAACACATATCTGATGAAGGACTATCATCCAAAACATACAAGGAGAACTCTTAAAACTGACGGTAAGAAAACCAACAACCAAATGCAAATTAAAAACAACAATGAGGACTTCCCTGGTGGCGCAGTAGTTAAGAATCCTCCTGCGGGGCTTCCCTGGTGGTGCAGTGGTTGAGAATCTGCCTGCCAATGCAGGGGACACGGGTTCGAGCCCTGGTCTGGGAGGATCCCACATGCCGCAGAGCAACTAGGCCCGTGAGCCACAATTGCTGAGCCTGCACGTCTGGAGCCTGTGCTCCGCAACAAGAGAGGCCACGATAGTGAGAGGCCCGCGCACCGCGATAAAGAGTGGCCCCCGCTTGCTGCAACTAGAGAAAGCCCTCGCACAGAAACGAAGACCCAACACAGCCATAAATAAATAAATAAATAAATAAATAAATAAATAAAATGTAAAAAAAAAAAGAATCCTCCTGGCAGTGCAGGGGACACAGGTTCGAGCCCTGGTCGGGGCAGATCCCACATGCTGCGGAGGAACTAAGCCCATGCGCCACAACTACTGAGCCTACGCTCTAGAGCCTGTGAGCCACAACTACTGAGCCTGAGTGCCACAACTACTGAAGCCCACGCGCCTAGAGCCCGTGCTCTG
The DNA here is from genome assembly GCF_009873245.2 of Balaenoptera musculus. Lineage (NCBI taxonomy): Eukaryota > Metazoa > Chordata > Mammalia > Artiodactyla > Balaenopteridae > Balaenoptera > Balaenoptera musculus. The sequence goes on from NC_045786.1 coordinate 3,601,681, forward strand.
TAGCAAGAGAAGCCACCCAATGAGAAGCCTGGGAACAGCAACGAAGAGTAGCCCCCACTCACCGCAACTAGCGAAAAGCCCGCGCGCAGCAACAAAGACACAAGGCAGCCAAAAAAATAAAAAAAAACAAAAAAACAAAAAAACCCACAACAATGAGATAATATCACACATCTGTTCAAATGGCTCAAACTAAAAAAGCTGATGACCTCAAATACTGGTGAGGATGTGAATTAACAGAACTTTTATTCACTGCTGGATGGAACAAAAAATGCTATATAAGCCAGTTGGAAGACAGTTTGGGAGTTTCTTACAAAGCTAACATAGTCTTAACATATGATCTAGTGAACCATAATGTAAAAAACACAAACAAGTAGAGCTCAAGCAGCACTTACTGATGCTTATTAACAGGAAAAGAACTGCATTGCAAAACACAAAAATATCGAGGATCCTTTTTTTTTTTTTAATTTTAAAGAACCTATTTGCAAGGCTGACTTGTTTTCAAAATACTGTAATGGTTTAGTGAAAAAAGCAGTTTAGGTGTCAGGGTATCTGTACTATTATCACTGGCTCTGCCACTAGACATAAGCCAGTCTTACTCTTTATTTTCTCTATCTTTACCACTTTTTCACTTAAATTAAGATTATTTGAACATGAAATGGAAGGATTTTTCTAAAAACAAGTCACAAATCTACAAAGTAAATTTTGAACAACACCTTTCTAGTGTTCAGTAATATGAAGGAAATCTACTTTTTCATCCCAGAAGATTCCCACAGAGCTCGACCAATCTCACATTGCTTCACCATAAAACAGGACAGGGCAGGATGTTCCAGACTGATGGGAAGAAAGAGGCGAGCCATGTCATCCAGCTTTATAACAACACTTTGCTCTGTTTCGATGAGGTGAGCCAGCATTACAAAGTGACATGATCACGAGAACGAAGGCTTGCCTCCATAACAAACAGTAGCTCTGAATAACATCTAACAGAAGGAAACGTGTGCTCCACAGTGAAAACTTTTATTTCATTTCCAATTCTTGTTAACTGGGCTGCTTAGTTGGTTCTACTATAAACCCAAGTTTAAGTTTGTTCTTTTTGTTACTATTATTAGACTTTAATCAAAAAAGGAAGTCTACACAAATACCTACTATAACATACAATCTTTCATGTTACGTGTATGTTTTGCAGTTAAGAGTCTTTGGTTTTTTGGTCTAAGTTTAATATCTACCAGGTCACAATTTTTTTTTTTTTTACCACAAGCTAGTGCTAATATAACCAGTATTAGCATCCTGAAAAAGATTATTAGAAAAGAAAAAAATAAGTGTGGCAAAATTTTGATTACTGATTAACTCTAAGGTTCATATTATTCTCTTTATTGTATATGTTTGAAATTTTTTCAAAATAGAGAGAGAGAGAGCATTAATTAGCAGTGCTCACCTTTCATCTTTTTAAACATTTAAAGCAATCAAATTCATTCACAGTTTACTCCTTGAGCTAACTTTCACTGTTGTTTCAATTACATACTTCCTGTGTGGTAATTTATTAACATAATCTCTAAGCGCAAAATCTTTACACAGAGGAAAAAACCAAACATGGGGTCCAAATAAATGCTACTTACTGAGCATGTCTCCCCAAGCACCCCTTTATTCTCCCCCTTGTTTCTCGGCTATTTAAAATGAAGTTAATACCATCTACTACAAATGGCTGCTGTGAGGAGGAGATAATGGGTATGAGAAGAACTCTGTGAAAAATGAAAGTATGAATTGTGTAAAGATTATCATGCTTAATATTTGGTAGTTACAGTTACCTTCACGTCGTTGTTTCCTACAGCAATCCCTATTTCTGCCAGGTCTTTCAGTAAAGATGCCATCATCTCTGCTGCTCGCTTTTTCTGGTGGTTGGTCATTTCCTTAAGTTTCTGAAGCTCAGCATCTATACTTGCTAAACTTGCCTAACAGAACCAAAACAAAAGGTACTGTTAAATCTATTAAATGAAAGATCAATTCAAATATTGACACGTATTTCAAGTTTTCACCTAGTACTCACAAAACCATTATTTTCTGCTTTCATTTTCTTGAATTCTCTACTGAGTTCTGCGAAAGCTCCCAGCTCAAACTTAAAAAATATTTTAGGCCTAAGAGACCATGTAAAGTAGCTATATTGTAATTCCATTAAGGGCAAACAGTTTGTATTATTTCACTCATTTTTGAGATTGGGTAATGTTTTCTACTTAGAGATGGAAAACTTCCGAATTAACTATATTTGATTTTCATTTATGACCACAGTATGGTATGTTTGTGGAAACTGAGTCTGAGAAAATAAATGTTAGAATGCAATTGACAGTTTTCTAGATGGCTGGTATGTTTTCTTCATCTGCTTTTTATATACTACTTAGTCTCTGAAAAGAATCCACCTGATAATTACTACTACTTTTGTACTATGATACAAGCAATTATCCAGGAGAGAGTGATAAAGTAGCATTACTATCTGAGTTTAATTACTATAATTATAAATTTAAAATACTAGCTGGCTTACCAGCAACAAAGTCACCACAATTTTGAAAACCCAACCAAATCTGGTTGCTTTAAAACTATTCATTATATCACAGATCAGATACTGCATTTTAAATGCAGGTTATTGACTTTTAGTCAGTATCTTTTAGTAAAGATACCATCATTTCAGCTGCTCATTTCCTTAAGTATCTGAATAGCGGTATATTGTGTGTTCACTCAGTTTGACCTACAGTGTAATACCAGGTCTAAATTACCAGACATTTTCTCTAGCAGCTGAACAGCAATATTGTAAGCATATAAAAAGATGCAGAACACTCTAGGGGTTTCTAACTCCTTACCAATACAGTGCTGAGATATAAACTGGGACACAAACAGAACTGTCTTAAAGACTGAAATCAGTGACCAAGGACCCACTTACAGTTTACAGAGTTGTAAGAAACTCCTATTGTTCTTCCAAACAGAAATTAGGTTTGCTAATAATGCAACTCAGTTAAGAGTTATAAAGGTGTCTTGATCTCCATGGTATTAAATTGTAACTTCAAGCTAACTGTAAGCTGGGAGGTTAAAAAGGGAAAAGGAACTTCTCCAGGGGCAGGAAGCCTTTTAAAAATGCCATTTCATAGTGTTGACTGCTTTCCTTTAGACACTTGACACGGATAGGGAGATAAATAGTGAGCAGTGATCCTGGGTCCAACTCTATAAATGTGATTCGTAAACAAGAAGTTAGCATTAACAACAAGAAAACTTTTAAGAAACAGAGCTCATCCATGGTGATACTCAAAATACTGCAGCAGCAATCACAGCTATATACTATTCCTGGCGTCACTGTTGGGGGGGCAGCAATCCCCGCCTTACAGCTATGAAAACAAAACCCTCATCCCCTGGGGGAATCACAAGGAAGATCCAACTACACTGTCGTAGGAAGGCACTGGTCCGAGTACTGGAAACGTAACAGTGAACAAAACATAAGTTACATGAAGTTACGTATCCTGCTATTTTATTTTTATGTGCACATTTTTAATTCTAGTTTGAACAATTAGCTAATAACTTTACTGAGCAACTAGAAGCCAACTTTTACTTTTTTAACAGTAGAATAATATTTGGAATAGTCAATATGTTTTAAAATATCATTTAATTACGTATTAATAGATGTTTAAAAACTAAAAAGATAACCCTCCTCCCTCTACCTTTAAGGCTTCACATATGGGAGGAAATAAAGTTGACACTTGAGTTCCTTAAGAACTGACGTTATCAATCTTGAGCTTATATAGAAATAAGTTACTGAGGTAATTTTTCAATTAAGAACACTTGTAGTATAGTATTAGGAAAGAAAACTATACCCTACCGACTTCTGATTCAGCTCATCACTAAGTAATTCATATTCCTTAGTTTTGTCTTCAACTTCCTGAGACTTCTGATCATAGTTGACAGCAAGTTCCTCTAAGGCTTGTAAAACTTCCTTTACTTCTTCTTTAGAGGCATCGTTTTCTGCCTGAAGACGATTCAGCTCAGCCTGCATATTATCTTGATCCCTTCTGGTAGATGCCAGAAGCTATACAAAGGAATAAAAGTATCTGTTTTACCCAAAGTACACAGGTTTTTAAAACGTATACAAGTTAAAAATAACCTATTTCCGTTATCATCTGCAAATCACAAAGGGAGTGAAATGTGGATGTTATTATGCATGGTAACATTTATTCATTCAACCGATCTCCTGAATGCCTACTATGTGCAGGCTCTGTGCTAGACACTGTGGGAGATGGAAAGGAAATCAAAGATTCCCTTGAGGAATCTAGTGGAAGAAAGACAGGTACACAAATAAATGCAATACAAGATGAAATGTAAGAGCCATAAAGGAGATAGGACATGACAAAGTGCTTGGTAGTATAGGAAAAGGGGGGGGATATTTCTGGACAGGTATTCATGGAGAAGGTGGCCATGACAGGAAGATTTTTGTCATGTACAAACTAACATAACAGAAAGAAAAAGGCATACAAGGCTCACAATAGTGGGCACAGAAAAAGAAAGAAATCAGTAACGTTTTAAAAGTTTAGATTTTCTTTGGGCAACAGAGGGTGGCACCTGAGCCATGCCTCATGAAAACATGTTATCAGTAAATAAAATTTGAACTGGAAGAAGCCAAGAGACTAGTTAGGAGAATACCGTAATCGCCCAGGGTCGGCGGCTCTTAAGTAGGGCATCTGGAAATGTGTAGGAGTATTCCTAACGGGGCAGAATGACAACGGCCCTTCAAAGTGGGAGCCAGGGATGCCAACTGTCCTACTATACTGTGCGGGACAGAACCATATAAATGACGAACTATGCAAACGTTACTAGTGCTCCTCTGAGAAGCAATGCTAGAGGTCAAGTAAGAATAAAGACGATCTGACCAGGATTAATGTGACTGATGCTGGGTGTCTCTCCCTGAAGCTGGATAGTCTTTGCTCCCATCCCCAGAACAAACCTTAAACAAAGGGCCATTTTTCAATTATCCCCCCATTCTGCCAAGTGAGATAAAACGAGGGTCCAAAGTGAAAAACTAGAGAGAAGGAACTTGAAAGAAATAAGATGAAAGTGAAGATGACAGAAATGAACAACGGGTTAGATGAGGGTAGAAATGGTGAAGGGGTAAAAAATGATCTTATTCATTGACATTCTCATTTCCATGATAAAAGTCATACCCTAAACTACAAATTACTAAAAACAAAGGCAATACAATTCAGAAATCAGTATTTTCTTTAATAATCCCTTTAGACATATATCTGTGTTTAACTGTTTTTTATACTCCTTCCCTCATCACTTCCATGAGGAAATACGCTTCATAAAGGGAGGGGGAATCTAAGGTTACTCCAGCTCAGTGTAGTAAGTCTTTCCCAAGGATCAGTAAGAAATGGTTTGGGGGGCTTCCCTGGTGGCGCAGCGGTTAAGAATCCGCCTGCCAATGCAGGAGACACGGGTTCGAGCCCTGGTCCGGGAAGATCCCACATGGCGCGGAGAAACTAAGCCCGTGCGCCACAACTACTGAGCCTGCGCTCTAGAGCCTGCGAGCCACAACTACTGAGCCTGTGTGCCACAACTACTGAAGCCCGCATGCCTAGAGCCCATGCTCCGCAACAAGAGAAGCCACCGCAACGAGAAGCCCACGCACCACAACGAAGACCCAACGCAGCCAAAAATAAATAAAATAAATAAATTTTTTAAAAAAGAAAAGAAATGTTTTGGGGAAAATAAGACAAAACAGCACTGTACAAGGAAAGAAGACAGAGTTAAAAAGAAAAAAGTCATCTTTCCCCCTCCAGTTAGAACTCAAACTGAAAAAAACCAAAAAACCCAACCCCAAAAAACCTTAAGAGGAAGTCAATCTTTGCTTCAGTCTGTATGATGTACCGGTCTCATAGAATATCCACAGTGAAGCATGAACATATTCAAAAATTTTAAAAAATGTACTCGAGTATATTCTGAGCTCTGTAGATGCCTTCATCTTTTATATTTAAGTGATAATGACAAACTATAAAGCTTTTCTGGAAGCAATATGAAAGGTATTCAATTTACCTCTTCCTGATCCAACATTTGTGTCTTCAGTTTCTCTACCAATTGGCTCTGTTGATTAATTTCTTCATCCTAGAATTTTTAGTAACAGGTTAACAAAGTAGCTCACAACCTGGTTCTAACTGATTCCTAACACAAATTGTGATTACTACCCACCCCCCAATATTTCAAAGTCATTTTCTCCAAATTCAACATAGCTTATTCCAATCTCTTATCTTAGGACGGTGTTGAAACAGATGGAATTTCAATTATCAATACTAGTAACATACTTATCACACAATAAGAAAAAAGGCTTATGTTTATGAAAGCTATTCATTAAATACTTTAAATGCTAAAAAGTAATAAACATGTTTAAAGCTTTGTATTGAAAATAAAGCCATGTAGCCACTTCAAACCTACCTACCAGCTCTGTTTAAAATACAATAAAAACATCACCTAATAACAAAAACCAAAAACAAAGCCAGAACAATTTTCTTCTGGTCTCTTTACTCTTGTTTTTCCCACCCTCTCTACTTGGTTCAAAATTGTGCTATTTTTCACACTACTGATATAATCAAAGCAGAAGAGGTTATTTCCACTCGATTCTGTTCCCTCTGTCTAATCTCTTGCATCACTTTTATTATTAGAGCCCTCAGATCCCTGATTCTAAGAACATTTCATTAAGGCTCTCCAAGGACCCATGCCAAATTTCCTTTTGAAAGTTCTTTTAGCTTAAAGGGAAAAAAAGATATGCCTCATATACAGTTTCTACATACAAACAGAGATTGTGATTTTGTATTTTTTGTTAATACAATGATCTTGAAAAGGTTAACAGAAATCTAGGAAGATGTATATAGGTCACAAGGACCCATAATATTGAAATTAGAACATAAAAATACCTATGTCAAAAATGTTCTAAAACAGAATTGAATATGAACAATACTTACCTTGTCATCAAGTTGTTTGTACAGCTTAGCAATTTCTTCTTCACACTTTCTTCTTTCAGAATCAGTAAAGTTTCCAGTAACTCCAATTGTGGCTGCTGGTTTATCATTGGTAATAGTAATATCCTTATCCACTGCAAAAGCTTCCAAGTTGGCTTTCTCTTTGTCAAACTGTTCATCAATAGGCACTGTCTCTCCTAAAATAAGACAACAGAATGGTTAATAAAACTCACCTGTCTAAAACTAATTTCAATTTTACTCAATTTCAGCAGCTCTTACCAACTTTATCTGCTCAGTCCCTGAGATATGAAAAGTTGGAATTACATTTGACTCTCCCCCATCTTCTAAAGCCAGTCATCAAATCTTATCATTTTAACTGACTTCACCCTAAGCTAAGCATCTTGCCATCTTGAGACTTCTATAGCTAGCTAGTTGGCCTTTATGCCTCTATTTATTATTTCAGGTAAAATCAGAATTTAATGTAAAAGATTTTATTCATTTTTATCTGATGATCCCTAATGCCTTTTAAATTTATAAAACAGGTCTAAATCTGTATTCAGCAAACTCAAAATGACAAATTCATAAGTCATTACCATTACGCCATCGGTTGAGTTCATTTTCAAGCCACTGAATGGTGTTCCGCAGGGTCTTATTTTTTTCTTTTTCTCTTTCATACTTCTTTTTCCACTGTTCTGCAGTTAACTCTACATTGACACAAACTGTGTTCTTAATTGTTTTGGCCCTAAGAGAAGTAGTTGGGGAAAGGGGAGGGGGGAAGAATGTGACAATTACTTTCACAATCTACTTTCAGGTAGGTTTGAATACCTACCTGAAACTTTCCTAGATTTAATAAACAAAAGGCCTATCTACATTTAGATTACATTTTCTTTTCTTTTCTTTTTTTTTTTTTTGATATCCCATTCAATTTTATTTAATTCAACAAGCATTTTCTACAGAGGGTATGTAAATGTAATACTTGGTTTTCAGGTGATTCTAGTCCAGAAGAGGAGACAAAAATATAAACCAGTAAGTTAAAATATGGGTGATAATATCAATCACATAAAGACTTCTGTTGCACTTATAACAAGATAAGAAGCAATTGGGATTAACATATACATACTACTATACATAAAATAAAAAACCAACAAGGACCTACTTTATAGCACAGGGAACTATACTCAATATTATGTAATAACCTATAAGGGAAAATAATCTGAAAAAGAATATATATACATATATATGTATATAACTGAATCACTATGCTGTATACCTGAAACTTACATGATATTATAAATCAACTATACTTCAATAAAAAAATTTTTTTAAAAAGATAAGAAGTAATCGCAGCAGAGAAGGAAGTGGTATAGACTACATTTTCTTAACAACAAACCTCTGACCAAACAGGAGTGTAGATTTTGTTTCAGATTCATTGTACGATGATGGAGAGCAGCAAATTACAATAGTGGTTCTACAGTTCCCACCTAATGAATCTTGAAGGATTCTTGTCATTTTACTATCTCGATATGGAACATATGTCTACGTACAAAAACAAACAAACAAACAAAAAAACAAAGAGGACCAATGGGTTTCTACGTAATAGAATTTGTTGTAGAAATATGCTACTTTACAATAAACTACAAAGTGATTTCAGTTGTTTTAAATGCTAGTTATTAAGATGGAAACTAGGATATACATACTAATACTATAAAATAAATCCCTAAAAGACAACTTATTCATACATACTGATTCAGTGAATCCCTCTCTCACTCACACATCCATGCACATGTATGTATCTATCTGTAATTCTCCACTAACTAACGACAGGGAAATAGAAGACAAGTATACTCACACTACCCTCAGCCAAAGCAGAAATGACATTTCCAAGAGCAGAAAGGGACTTGTTGATGTTCTTAGCTTCATCCAGCACAGCACCTTCAGCTCCAGTTTTACTAACCTATACATAAGATTTCAAAAAAACGAAACAAAATTACGAGTTTAGGTGATTTTCTTTGATTTTCTAAAAAGCTCAGAGGTCATCAGTAACTAGTAAAAAAGAAAAGGGAAAGGTTCATGATTTTATTTGCCAAGTATTTACTGTAAGTTATCATTATTATTGAGTATGACTCTTCTGAGACCTTGGTCAAGTAACTAGCTGCATGACAAAAATGGGATTAAGAAGATACCAAATTTTATTTTTAGGTGTGCTCCTGAAATTAACCAATTTACACGTACATTTGTAGTTTACTAATTTGTTACCCCACCCCCCCCTTTTCTTGGCTGCATTTGGATGTTCGCTGCTGCGCGCGGGATTTCTCTAGTTGTGGCGAGCGGGGGCTACTCTTGGTTGCAGTGCGCGGGCTTCTCATTGCGGTGGCTTCTCTTGTGGAACACGGGCTCTAGGCACGCGGGCTTCGGTAGTTGTGGCTCGCGGGCTCAGCAGTTGTGGCGCACGGGCTTAGCTGCTCCACGGCATGTGGGATCTTCCCAGACCAGGGCTCGAACCCGTGTCCCCTGCATTGGCAGGCGGATTCTTAACCACTGTGCCACCACGGAGGCCTGTTAACCCCCTTTAAAGAGAAACTTTAAAAAATTTACTGAAGCGTAATGTTGATGTTGTAACTGTTAAAGAGAGAGACCAAATTTATATTATACAAGCAAACTTGCTTCTATTAAAAAAATATAAAATATATATATTAAAGATAATAGAATAATATGTTAGCAATGATGGCTGAAAAAACAGCCTCTCAGTATTCACAAAATTAGAGACGGGCTTTGAAGTATGTGTATAAGACTTTGCGTAGAAGGGAGCAGGTATGTCATTCTAATCAGAAGAAACAACACATTAGCAGAACAGCAAAAAAGTTTCACATATAGGTCAATATTAAAACATTTGAACTTATTTTGATTTTGACATAAACTAGAATCAGACTGTATTCGACTGTAATAGTTAAATAATCGTCAGAAAGAAAGAAGTACAACAAAATCCGAAGGACTAATGGATAAGTTACCAGTTTTCAGAGAGAGCCCACTGCCAATATGAATAAAACAGATACCAGAAACTAGGAAAAGGATACCTCGTAAAATTCTTAATGACATACATTCAACACATTCTCAATAAAAGCACACACCTTAAGTCAAGGATAACACTTATTGGTTGAACTGGACTGTGGCCCAAATGACAGTAAATTTGTAATGACAAAGCATTGGCATAAATGCTTGTGACTCTCAAAATGTATAATTGGATATACATTTTCAATATATGACAATAAATAATACACAAGCCCAAATCTGAGCTAAAGTTCGTAAAAATGCTTAGGTAGCTATCAGAATATAAAGATTTTACCTTTTCACTACCAGCTAAATCAACCAGATAAAGTTTTCCACTCAGCTTTTGTTCCGTTTGCGTGTTCTCTTGTTTTACATTAATAAGAAATATACTGTGACTCCTAGAGCTATGTTCATTCATATCTGCAAAGAAACCACACAAACAACTATCAACAAACACGGCTTTCCCTTACTAATAATTTCTAAAGCATTATTTCACCTAAGAAAAACCTTACAATTAATCAACTTGATAAAGATATTTTAAGGCAGTTTGTACGTTAACTAGTGTTAATACATAGGCTACTTACTTGTAACTGCTACGTGTCTGTTGGATTTTCCTTCATCTATGGTGTCCATAACTTCATCTGGACTACATACGAAACGCTCTGTACACCCCTGTAAAACAAATTTTTAAAGTATGTCACTATCCTAAAAAAATGTTATTGTAGGGCTTTTCTAAATATTCTGTATCATACGTACCTTTACATAGGGAACTCGGTTTTTATCTTCATGAACTGAAAGATTGGTCTTTGAAACTGAAGAAGAAAAATAAATAACATTAACAACATTTCCCTAAACTCTAACACTGGCTGTGAAATAGTCAATCAACTATTTGTCTCCCCAAGCAGCCTAATAATAATACATAAACTTCAAATATATGTAAATATCACTATAAAAGCAAGAGCCTATAGAAACAGTAGGAGATGTATATAGAAATCAATGCAGCAATATAGAATTTTAGGTCCAGGCCAACGTCTGCCACCCACATTTTGGAGTGGTTCAATGGTTTGCCAAGGACAGTATCTCTGACCGACAGCGGACAGAAGATGAGCGCTCAAGACTCAGGCTCCCGGACTCCAGTCCAATGTGCTAATTACTACTTACAAAGCGCCCACAACATATGCTTTCAGTAAGTCCAAAGGCATTCAATTAAAACTTTTTCCTATAATTTAAGTCAATTTCATGTAGGTTACTAAGAAATGGTCTCACATTTACTACTAAAAAAAAAGCAGTATGGGCTTCCCTGGTGGCACAGTGGTTGAGAATCTGCCTGCTAATGCAGGGGACACGGGTTCGAGCCCTGGTCTGGGAAGATCCCACATGCCGTGGAGCAACTAGGCCCGTGAGCCACAACTACTGAGCCTGCGCGTCTGGAGCCTGTGCTCCGCAACAAGAGAGGCCACGATAGTGAGAGGCCCGCGCGCCGCGATGAAGAGCTGCCCACACTTGCCACAACTAGAGAAAGCCCTCGCACAGAAACGAAGACCCAACACAGCCAAAAAATAAATAAATAAAATAAAATTAATTAATTAATTAATTAAAAAAAAAAAGCAGTATGTGGTATATTGAAAAATGATTGAAGAGCAAGAATTTAACTTACCATCTAACAGGTCCCTTATTTTGTCCAAATAAATTTCAAAATATGAAACCTACAGGGCAGAGGGAATAAAGGAAAAGAAAAATCAACCACTTAAAATTACAAAGTAGGGACTTCCCTGGTGGCACAGTGGTTAAGAATCTGCCTGCCAATGCAGGGGACACAGGTTCGAGCCCTGGTCTGGGAAGATTCCCACATGCCGTGGAGCAACTAAGTGCATGAGCCACAACTACTGAGCCTGCGCTCTAGAGCCCGCGAGCCACAACTACTGAGCCTGCGCGTCTGGAGCCTGTGCTACGCAACGGGAGAGGCCGCGACAGTGAGAGGCCTGCGCACCGCGATGAAGAGTGGCCCCCGCTCGCCACAGCTGGAGAAAGCCCTCGCACAGAAAGAACGAAGACCCCAACAACAGCCAAAAAAAAAATAAATAAAAAAAAAAATAATAATAAAATTACAAAGTAATTTATTCACTTATTCATTAAATATTTATTGGAGTCTGAGTTCCAGGTACCATCTAGACTATGGGGACAACTCAGCCACAGCTCTTATTCTAATGAGAAGCCCTAAATCCACTAAATTCCTTATGTAACTAAAGTACATTTTCCACTATGTATCTTCTCCTAAAATTAGACTAATTAGGTGTAATTAGTCAGAACTTTTGAGCTTTGTAGCCAACTCCCTTATCTTACAGAGAAGGCGGCTAAGGCAAGAGAGGCTCAGCTTAACTTGTTTACCACGGCAGATGAAGGATCTGAGTTTACTAATTCTAATAATCTTTCAGCTACACCTGCCCGTAAGATAATTTTTAAAATATTTAAAAGTACTTTTTTAAAAGAAAAAGTACTGAACAGAATTATTCTAGGAATAAAATAAAATACAACCTTTCCCCAATGATTTTACCTTAATATGAAATTCCAAATTTTCATCCATGGAGTAAATATAATTAAAAATATCTTGCACTATTCTTGGAATAATTCCCATGCCTTCTGGATCATGAAGTTTACCCTAAACAGAAAACAAAACCAGTTCTTAAACAAACTGTAACATACAAATTAAAAATCAAAACTTTTAATCTATAATTTACAGTCAACAGAGGATAGGAATTCTAATTGTTGCCATTTTTTGGTGAAAAACGTCAGAGAACAAGCACTTTCCTAGCATTTGGATGAATTTGACTTGAAGTAGATGCAACAATGCAGATTTATATGCCGAGCAACTAACAAACATTTTCCTAGAATGTGTTCATTTACAAATGTGCATAATCTGATCTAACAATTAAATAAAAGGCTAAGATCAGTTGGTAACCCATATGGTTGGCATATATTATTTATGTGTAACTTACGAAAATATGTAACAGTTGAATTAGGTTTTTTTTTTGTACAGCCACATTTTTTTCACCTAAAAAAACCTAATTCAATGTTACATATTTTCATAAGTTACACATAATAATATATGCCAACCATATGGGTTACCAACTGATCTTAGCCTTTATTTAATTGTTAGATCAGATTATGCACATTTGTAAATGAACACATTCTAGGAAAATGTTTGTTAGTTGCTCGGCATATAAATCTGCATTGTTGCATCTACTTCAAGTCAAATTCATCCAAATGCTAGGAAAGTGTTTGTTCTCTGACGTTATGGAAATGAGTAACATGAGTGACACTAAAATAAGCAGTCATTTACTTTATATGGAATGCTCAGATAAATGATAAAAGCAGATACTCTGTAGCAGTGGCAGAAAATTACAGGCTGTCTTCTAGAAGCAAAGCTTGAGCAGGTTCACATTTATTATTAATAGCAGCTCTGATAATTTTGGAGACCTTATCAGAGAAGAGGGGCAAGTATTTGGGTGGGGGTGGGAAAATGGGACGGACACACGGACACGACCAAGGAGAGGAGGAAAAAATTAAGTGCTCTGAATAGAACTGAAAGCACACAAACATTAAAAATTTCAAAATATCCCATTATAAGGTGATGGAGAATTCTTACTTAATTCTAAAACATTCATAATTTTGTGGTTATGTGGATAAAACAAAGCTAGATATAATTTCAAATATACGGTTTCACCATTCAAACTCAGGAACTGATTAGATTGCAACAACGATGTTACTCATATATAACGTGTATGAGACAAAGCAATAGGGTAAATAAAGCTGTTTAAGCGTATGGTAAAACGATGTCACAAATAATGAATGAGTGCACCGTGCGCAGGCAACTACATCTAAGTACAGACTGTGAGATGTTACCTCCATTGTGTGTGTCTTCCCGGAGGAGGTCTGTCCATATGCAAATATGGTTCCATTGTACCCCTCAAGCACATCTATGAAAAAATAAGAGATTTTATACATTAGGGATTTTTCTCTCCCCTTAAGCGAGGCATTAAAGGACATAAGAATATATAATAGTAATCCTCTTAGTGATGATCCACCTAAGGAACTCCTTTCTCTCCAGCCCAGATTACTTCCTGTTGTCAGTAAGAAGCAAATTTGAAATTCCACTGCTTATAATCGTCTCTCCTGTCAATGTACATCTCAGATGTCGTTACACCTGTATTCCAAAGCTTTATGAGACCTAAAAGAAAAAAAGTGCTCTGGCAGCTTGCATACATACATGAAATCGCTTTTAGAAGTAGGACTGATTGGCGGTTAACTGGTGGTGAAGCCTCACAAACCCACACAACATACCTCCTTATACAAAGTGTAACAAGCCCAGTCCTACCTCAAAACCGATTATCAGGGAGGTCCCGTGGAATTAAAAAAAAAACAAACAAACAAACAGGAAACACTTTTCTAGCCCCTTTGTGTATCCTAAGGCCTACCATTAACATTAAGCATCTTCCTTTACAGGCTTAAAGGGGGGGCTGGGAGGGATGATGTGAGTGAACAAGGTGACCTTTTAATTTCCAGTTTTCAGGGATTCAGTTTGTTCTGTTTTTTTGTTTGCTTGTTCGGTTTTTGCTTTTGTTGTTTTGGTGAAAAGAAGGTACTATAAAATTACATTCTAGGACTTCCCTGGTGGTGCAGTGGTTAAGAACCCCGCCTGCCAATGCAGGGGACACGGGTTCCAGCCCTGGTCCAGGAATATCCCACATGCCGTGGAGCAACTAAACCCGTGCACCACAACTACCGAGCCTGCACTCTAGAGCCTGCGAGCCACAACTACTGAGCCCGCGCGCCACAACTACTGAGCCCGCGCGCCACAACTACTGAAGCCCGCGCACCTAGAGCCCATGCTCCACAACAAGAGAAGCCACTGCAATGAGAAGCCCGCGCACCGCAATGAAGAGTAGCCCCTGCTCGCCACAACTAGAGAAAGCCTGTGCGCAGCAACGAAGACCCAATGCAGCCAAAAATAAATAAATAAATAAATAAATAAATATATATAAAAAATTACATTCTATTTTAGAGGAAGCCAAAGTAAAAAGAGAAACCTCAGTTGGAAACAGCAGATGGTAACAGTGGAAAGTAAACCTGTAGTAAGCAAGTCAATTCTCGTTTTTTTTTAACTGATTATTTTAAAAAAGAAGAAGAAAAATGAAAAGAAAAAACTTTTTAAAGGTCCCAACGTTGGGCACAGCTAACTAGGTAACAGATTTGCTACAGAAATATTTAATAAGGAAAAGAAGGTATTACTACTTACTTCCCTGGGAAGATTTTAGGAGATCTCAAACATTTGAAACTTTCATTCAAAATCTTTTCAGTTTTATGAAGGGAAGCAAAATAATTTCAAGAATCACATTTAAAACAGGTAAGACTGGACTTCCCTGGTGGCACAGTGGTTAAGAACCCACCTGCCAATGCAGGGGGCACGGGTTCGAGCCCTGGTCCGGGAAGATCCCACATGCCGCGGAGCAACTAAGCCCGTGGGCTACAACTGCTGAGCCTGTGCTCTAGAGCCTGTGAGCCACAACTACTGAGCCCGCATGCCTAGAGCCCGTGCTTCGCAACAAGAGAAGTCACCGCAATGAGAAGTCCACGCACCGCAACCAAGAGTAGCCCCCACAAGCCGCAACTAAAGAAAGCCCGTGCACAACAATGAAGACCCAACGCAGCCAAAAGTAAATAAAAAATAAAAATATGGTACATTTGTTACAATTACCAAAGCAATATAAAAGAATTTTAAAAAGAATAAAATCGATAAGATTACTGGACTGAATGCCAATATTATGACATAGTATGAGTGCGTTTCATGTTTGGTAATTGCAATCATTGTTGCTTTTGTTGTGGTCATCCATGTACAATGCTTGGTGTCAGTCTATTTATCTCTTGTAAAAATAAAATACAGTGTGTGTGTGTGAAAAAAAAAAAGATTACAGTATTTCTGTAACTCTGAAGAAGCAATCAATCTGGAGAAAAAAAAAGCACCAGACCCTTTCCAATCCACTTCCTTTACATATAATTGTTCTCAGCATGTCGGTTATCATACCCTCTGCTTAAGATCTTTTAATCAATCACATAAAACCTAATTTTGTTAGATCTATACATGAAAGGTTCATTCATGATATGATCCAATTACCTAGCAACTACCACAATAAGTACTTAATAAATACTGTTAGGTGAATGAATAAGTGACCTTCCCAAGATCATATTAGTAGCATATGTCTATAGGATATTATGGTAATTTTGTGTTAGGTGAAACACATCATATGAGGGCTCATAGGATAAACAATGTATGCCACATGTCTGTATTTGGGACTTCAAGCAAAACTTAAAAATTTTATATGATTACAGAGATTACGGGATAGTCAATGTTCAAGTATTTACTGAGCACTATGATCTAGGCTCTCTGTTCCGAAAGCAGGGATGTAACAGTGACTAGGTGATTTCTAGAGGCACCAGGCTATCATTAAAGTAACAACTGTTACCAATTAGGAAAATAATCCCTTCTTGCCTACCTTCAATCCATTCCTGACCTTTGCTTTCTATAGTGATTTAACTGCCAACACTTTATTATAAAAAAGTCTAAACATACAGAAAAACGGAATGAATTTTACAGTGAACACCCCTATAACCACTACCAAGATTCTATCATTAACATTTTATCATTTTACTGTTGGCCTTAATCATCTTAATCCGTCTTATTTATTTAATGCATTTCAAAGTGAACTGCAGACTTCACTTCCACCTAAATACTACAGCATGCATACACCATTGGCTAGAATTCAGTGTTCTGCAGTTTTTATTCTTCAGAGATAAAATTTGCATACAATGAAATGCACATATCTTAAAAGTACAGTTCTTTTAAACACACACACACACACACAAATACTACTCATCTCTTTGAAAATCCCAGAGAGCACTCACCTGTAATCAGATAAAATTAGGCACCTTTGGAACTGGCTCTTTTTTGCCTATTCAGCTCCATCTCCCACCATCCTTCCCCTCACACTGCTGTTTTTGTTGGTAAAAATGGTTGAATCTGACAATTTCATACGGTTCAACGTCACAGTCATACCACAATGTATGTTCTTTCCTACACAGGTGATACTTTTCTCATGTGGGCTGCCTTAGTTAGCCCACATGCATCTCTCTGTCTGGAGTAAATCTCTCACTCTCCTTCCCACTCTTGTGCATCCTTAAGACTAGCTTAGGCTTTACTTCTCTCCAATCCAATTCCACCCCCAAACGAATCTAGGTAAGAGTCCCATCCTATGCATTCTTGTAGCACCTGCATTTAATCATACTACTGATGACTGTCTATTGCAACCATCAGTTTACTTGTCTGCCTTCCTCAGTAGCCTGTAAAATCCTTGAGGCCAGGGCTGTGTTTAACTCCTAGCACAGTGCCTGGCACTTAGTAGGAACTCAAATGTTTGTTGAATGATTACTACTATTACTCATACAGCATCTTTCTAAAGTGTCCCTCCCCTTCTATAATATACTTTTGCCTTTCTTGTGAGAAACAGACAGAGGTGGAACTATGGACAAATATTACTTTCATACTTTGTAAACAAGAAAAACATATTTAGCAAGTGAAGGAACAGCTTATCACCTTCTAAAAGTCACTTATCCCTCTGAACTTCAGCGTCTCATCAGCAGAATGTCTGCTTAGGGGAAGGCTGTGAGAATTAGAAGTCATCATATAAAATTATACTGCTGGGCTTTCCCTGGTGGTGGTAAATGCCACAGAGCAACTGAGCCCGTGTGCCACAACTACTGAGCCTGCGCTCTAGAGCCTGTGAGCCACAACTACTGAGGCCGTGCGCCACAACTACTGAAGCCCGCGCACCTAGAGCCTGTGCTCCGCAACGAGAAGCCACCGCAGCAAGAAGTCCGCGCACCGCAACGAAGACCCAACACAGCCAAAAATAAATAAATAAATAAAATAAATTTAAAAAATATATACATTACTGCTAACATTTGAAAAGCATTATGTGCCAGGCTCTAATAATCTTTCATATATGAATGTACTTAATCCTCACAAAACCCTATGGAAGGTACTATTTTTAGTCCCATTTTATAGATGAGGAAACTGAGAAACTGTGGCCTACAGTTCCACAGCCAGTAAGATAGAGCTGGGATGCAAACCCAGACAGTCTTGGTTCCAAAGACAAGCTCTTAACTACTACATTATATTCTCAAGGAACAGAGGAACCAAAATAAATGCATGGCAGGCTACACCTGGAAAAATTAAGGTGGATACAGTGGCACACAGTCCAGGTCAGGAAGCTATGGTGGGAAACTGGGGACTCCCTGGAGGCCTGGTAAGATGCCTGGCATATAGCAAATACTGAATAAATGACAATTACTTTATAAGAGGGAAACCAACTTGTAGACATCACTCGGGTTCAGAGTTCTAGAGAATACAAGTGGATAAACCATGCTCAAAAGAAAACAAACAAAGAAAATCTATCTGATGAATCTAGAGAAAGGAAAAGGTAACAACAGCCCTATACGTAAGTTACACACTTGTACAGATATTTACGAAACAATGCCACCTCGGTGGGCTGGCAGGAGCCCAGAGAACACCAGCTGCTCTCACCTCATTCCCGGCAGCTTGCTCATCGAATCCACATCGCGGAAGAAGCACCAGCTCACCCATCATTTTGCCAATCCTTGCCTACCAGTTTCTTACCATGGCCTTCTACTTGATCTGTGTGCCAGTGAGTATTCCAAGTCCAGCGCGCCATGTATTTAACTGCTTTCCTGCCCTGACACCTCACCTAGCCCCCACCTCCATCACTCTCCTTAAAGCTACGTGTTTACTGCTAACTCCGCCACATTTGTGTCTTGTCCAGGGCGAGTCAGTACTTTTTCATGAATCATCTTTTAAAATCCTCATGGTACCCTTATTTTGCAGAAGAGGAAATGGAGACTTAGAAAGGCTGGGGAACTTGCCACAAGTCACAAAGCTAGAAAGTGGCAGAGCCTAGACTTCAACCTAGGTTTGTCTGATTCCAAAGCCTATGCTCTTAACCATACTGCAAAGAAGGGAACTGCTATCCAGAACTCGGTTCCCAACAGTAAAGCAGGAATCTGCTGGTAAAAGGTAAAAAGTAAAAGGAATCAAAATGTTGAGAAAAGGAGAGAGATTTCAAAAAAAGAATGATGTCATCTCAGAGTTGTAAATAGAAATGAAACAGTACAAAAGGTAGTAGAAACAAGTACCCTAGATGTCAGGACCACAGACTGCAGAGTTCTGAGAAAGGTAGGTATGAGCCTATTGTTAAGAGACTACATAACTGAAGATGTACAAAAGAGATAAAAATCACTAGAACAGTATGAGAAAGGTAAAAGCCCAGGATAAGTGAGTCTTATAAAAACAAAACAAAATAAAAAGTAAGGCCCTAAAGAGAGCTTTTAAAATATTCAGAAGTGAGTAGACCTGCACTGCCTAGAAAAGGTGATTATGTCAACAAACGATGTATTACCGTCTTCTACAACACCATCTGCAAAATGAACAACAGAAAAAACACTGCTGAGAGCGACTTTGGGGTTGAGGTGGGTAGGATAGCCAAAGAATGGTTTTAAATGAGCCCAAGTTTCTAGTTATAAGAGAATTACATCCCATGGATAAAAATTTCACAAAAACCACAGGGAATGGAGGTAAAAGAAGATGACTAACTTGTAAATGCTACACTCGTTTTCAAAAAGCAAAAAGTCAACAGATTCTGGGAACCTCAGACAAATATACCAAAATTTCACTGAGGAAAAGCTATGGCTGAACTAATCTCATTTCCTGTTTGGGTCACTCAACCAGTACTTTGGGGGAACACCAGAGTCATGCACCATGATTTCACAAAAGAATGCAAGCTTTT
This sequence comes from Balaenoptera musculus, assembly GCF_009873245.2. NCBI lineage: Eukaryota > Metazoa > Chordata > Mammalia > Artiodactyla > Balaenopteridae > Balaenoptera > Balaenoptera musculus. The sequence goes on from NC_045786.1 coordinate 3,621,623, forward strand.
CATCATATTCTTGTGTATATGTTTTGGCAAGCTAAGAACTAGACAAATGTACAGGTAGGAGAATCTGAAGTTGGTTAAATACCACGTATGATTTAACAACTGCCAACAACCTTATTCCGTTTTTAGAAGATTAGGCTAAGAACCATGGCCCATTAAGTACTTTATAAATGATTCATAGTAATACTTTCCAAACTCCACTGTGCTTAAATAAAGACCTTAAAAAAAAAAGCCTTCAATATCCTTGTCACCATAACAGACTTATTATTATTAAAACATGCTGATAGCCAACTCAGATCCCTTGTAAGACAACTGTAAAAACAAAACTCAAAATAGGATTATGAGCTAAAATGAACAAAATGGAATCTGCACTTTAAAGCCTTGTGCAGATGCCAGATGAAAAAAATGTGCAATGCTGGTTCTATGCCTGATGAAAAAAACTCCAATACTTAAGTGTGGATTGGGGTCTAATGTTGGCTGCAGCAGATGTGAAAAAGTTTCATACATTTAAACTGCCCATGAATTCATGAATCAACAACTTCATGTTATTAAAAAAGCAATCTTTTGCTGTACTGACGACAAAAGTTAAGTCAAAATCAAAGAATGTAGTATAACTGCGTTCCATGACAGACCCATCTGGAAAACTCTGTGATGCTCACAACGAAAGCTGACACTGCCTGCTCCTCTTTCTTGCAGTCGTCTACAGCATCACCCATTAACTCTCCCTCCAGTCTGCTGTCTCTCACCAACTCCATACCTGTCGTAATTCCTGGTGGTTTCATGTCCACGTAGTGGGTGATCCCACTACTAGATGTCCATGTACTAGATGATACTCTGGCCTCTAGATCCGTGAACCTAATTTTCTCCATGATCTTATCCTTTTCTCCTTCAGATGCCAAGTCCATGGTCACACTCTAGACCTTTCATTACTAACTGCACTGCCTTCCTAACACCAAGTATCCACTTCCTTTTACTCCTTCTATTACCCTGATTCCAAAAAACCTTTGACTCCACTGAGACTATAACACACTAACCTTACCACCTTTTTTCACTGTCCCTTAAATTCTGCCTCCCCCCACCCAGGCAGCTTAGATTCCAGGGTTCACCATTAGCAGCACTCTCGACTACATCGCTTGCCCTTCTCTCCCTCTTTCGTACTTGCCTGGCAAAATACAACTGGGTAAATTCAACTGTCTGGCAGCTAACCTAAGTGGGCTCTTACCGTTGCCTGGCAATGCTGCCACATTTCCCTAATCCGTTCACCTCCACACCTGCTAGAAGACTCTGCACCTTTTCCTAGAACCTCCTCTCCCAGCCTCACTCCCTGTGATGACTTTGCTCCCTACATCAGAGACACACTGGAATTAATATGAAAAGAACATGTACATTTTCCTTCCATCACACGAATGGACCTACTTCTATCCATAAACTCTGCGTTTTCTCCTGTTACTAGATGAAATGTCTGTGCTCCTACTTAATCCTAACCTTCCACTTGATACTGAATCCCAACCCCTCTACGCTGGTGAACACTATAGGAAGACAGATGTTGCCTCAATCTCGTAAGTACTCTTTAACAATTAGACCTGTCAAAAAGTGATATAAAGCATTTCACGAAGTAATGGCTATTTAATCATAAGATCTCTTTGATGTAAGATATTTCTGCAGTAACTGGAAGTAAGTCCAGATAATCACTTAACACCCGCTCAGCTCTAAGGTTCTATGGTTTTAGAAAACATAAACCTGAAAAATACCTTAGTATAGGTTAATAGTATTAATGGAATGTACACACTTTCTCATCTTTGGCAACCCTGTTGAATTCCTCAAGGGTTTTCGCAGTGACTACAAGGTAAGTCCCTGGGGAAGGAATAACAATGGAATGGGAGGGAGATGACAGACTGCCATTTCCTAATACATTATAGAAACTTGTCTAGCGATTCTGTCTTCATCCTCATGCTGCGGTGTTTCTACAACTGCTACCTTAGAAAACTCTCCTGGCCAATATCTAATAGAAATGCATCTACCAAGAACATGTGTGTAACACTATAATTATCATAACACCCTTAATAGGTACTGTATATAAATTAGTTCATGGAATATGAGCAATAGGTTACTAACTATATTTGACCTTTTTATTATTTAAACAACCTCTGCCATTAACTAAAGGGAAAGGGAACGTAAAATGAAAAAGAGAACGTTGGGTAAACAGGAGAGATCACAAACAAAATTTGACTTATTGCTGGGGACAAACTCAGCAGGTTAAATATATTTACCTTTAACAAATCTTCTTTGCACAGTCATTATACACTTGCTCTTGAGATGTGTTTGACTGGAACACCCGGTCAAATGCATAAGGCTTGGACTGAAAAACAGAAACAAGGGTTTCAACTACACAGATTAAAGGTGAACAGACAATTCTAAGCTCCTTTAAAGATGTCATCATATATTCAACCTTCAAATTAGGATACCTACTATGCCTCACTTCATGTCACAGAATCTTTGCGGAAAGGACCTTAGGGCCCAAGAACAAATCTACTAGAATAAACTCCACAAAAACAAGCATGTCTGTTTTAGTCTTTGTTGTATTTCCAGAGCCTAGCACAGAAATTAGCACTACTGTGGTGGGCACTCATATTGCTGAGTGAATTTTTATTTAATGCGTATCTTTTCTGGCAGATATTGAGACCCTATTTTCAATACTAACATCACCTTGCAGGTAAGGAATTAGCATCGTGAAAGGTCCAAAAGTTGTAAATGACAAAATTAAAATTCAAACCCAAATCTCCTGTCTTTCGGTTCAGGGCTCCTTCCACTATTCCATTCAGCTTTTCAGTTTACTGCAACAGCATTTCAACCGTTCATCCACTTAATAAGTATTTATGGAGTGCCGATTATGCCGGACACCATGCTAGAATGATGACCAAGACAGATTCATTCTCTGCTTTAGTGGAACCTAAGTAACAGTGGGGCAGACATCAGACAAATGATTAAGTGACTAGAATTCCGACTTACGCAACAGAGTGATAACGAAAGTGCTATGAGAGCACTTAGAGGAGAACCTGAGACTGGGGAAGGCAGAAGAATGCCAGAGACACACTCTGGAGAAGGGATGTTAAAGAACTGAAGAGTAAGAAGCACCCAGCTCACTGTCATTCTCTTCAATGTTACTCATGAGGGAGGGTGAGCGTGGGGAAGTACTCCAGGCATTGGGAACAGGATGCTGAAAGAGCCTGAGGCTGAAGGGAGCTTGTAGCATTCAAGAAACCAAAGGATGTTGTAAGTTTGAAGTGCAAGGATGCAAAAATCAAATGCAAATGTCAACACGGGTGAAAAAGGCATAGTAACATCTCAGTGTCATTTTGAAAAGTTTTGATCTTGTGGCCCCTAAAGGATCTTGGGGACACATTTAGAGAACTGCTGACGTAGCCTGAGAAGGAGCCAGAGACATGAAATGAAAAAAATCAAGATTATGATGTCCATGCAAGTCAAGGAAGAATTTTCGAGGAAGTGATTGTGTCAAATTCAGCTGTGAGGACAAGCAAAACTGAAAAGTATCCAACAACCACAAAGATCAGATTGGAAAAAGGTTGAAAAAAGAATAGGAGATAACTGAACAGAAATCTGGCTATGGCTCAAAGAAAGCTGTTTTTTAAGATAGACAAGACCTGAGCAAGTTTAAATGCTGGCAGGAACAATCTAGTAATCTAAGAGAGAAAGTGAGCATCTAAAGATGAGAGAGGGAGCAAGGGGATTCTTGGTATTGAAAGTAAGTGTATGACGGCTCTCTAGTCTCTTCTAAAGTAAAGGAAGGGAGCTGGGCCCCAAAATAAAGTCACGACCCCAGAAATAATCCTTAACATTATCAAATACTTCCTAGGTCTTAGCTGAAAAAGACCATACTTTTTAGAAACTCTACCCCACAATTCCCCTCCCCAAAGCTTGGAATAACAGTAAAGATGACGCAAACAGCCCCTAAAGGCCTGTCCAAAGCCATTCCCAATTCCCCGTCCCCTTCCGGCCTCACACCAGACAGGCTGGAAGCTAACCACCTGCTATCTGAGTCTCCTTGCAACTAGTGTCACATGACCCAGCTCTAGATACCATGAAGTGAAGCGATGGTCTGCTGGGAGGTTTCAGAGAAGGGTTTTGTTTTCCTGATAAAAAGGACTGCCTCAGCTGAAGCTACCCTTTCTCCTTTCTGGAATGAAGCTCTGGAACTGGAACATCCATCTTGCAAACACGACAAATACGATGAGGGAAAGTCAGTAACTTAGGATGACAGAGGGTAACAGAGTCAGCAAGTAGAACTAAAGGCCCATCTCCAGACTTCTTATGTGAGAAAAATAACCTCTTATTTATTTAAACCACTATTAGTTTGTTTTCCCTCTGCAGCTGAAAGCATTCCTGAAGGATATACTCAGATGACCTCACTTTGACATCAATTAAATGTAGGCATCTCAATGTCTGATTATTCTTTGGCTACGACATACATAAGTGTCCTTTTGCTAAGATTCTGAGACATTAACATTCAAATCTACAGGTGTGGCTAATAAAAGATAATCTATTGTTTCACTGATTGTACAAGATGTATTCACAATAAACAACTGTGAAAACAAACACAAGTACAGTCAAAATAACAGAAATAAACCATACTAATATTTTTTCTATCAAAAATAAAGTAATTTTCCCTCTTCATTTATCCAGCAAACATTTATTAAGCACCTATAAGGTATCAGATATTGTAAATGAGTAACAATTTTAGAAATGATATTAATTAGTACAGAGAGTAGGGTTCAAAAAATAATAGAGGATAAGGCTGGATAGATTCTTGAATACTAAGCTAAACAACTATATACTAGGATCGAATATAAGTGATCAAGTAATGTTAACTAAATCGAAATGGAGACAGCTGCTAGGGTTAAAGAACTCATGATTAATTTTAATTTTACTTGCAAGAAACAAGTTAACAAAAAACAGGTAATAGTGTGACAACTGCATCTCTCCAAAATAAGGCAACTAATATTTTTTTGTTGCGGGGGAGATTTTGTTTGTTTAATTTTTGGCTGTGTTGGGTCTTCGTTGCTGCGCGTGGGCTTTCTCTAGTTGCGGCGAGCGGGGGCTACTCTTTGTTGCGGTGCGCAGGCTTCTCATCGCGTGGCTTCTCTTGTTGCGGAGCACGGGCTCTAGGCGCGCTGGCTTCAGTAGTTGTGGCATGTGGGCTCTAGAGTGCAGGCTCAGTAGTTGTGGCTGGTACACATGCTTATTAGCTGCTCCACGGCATGTGGGATCTTCCTGGACCAGGGCTCGAACCCATGCCCCTGCATTGGCAGGTGGAGTCTCAACCACTGTGCCACCAGGGAAGCCCTTACCTTAGATTTCTTAAGTGAAGTGGTTCCTATTTGAATCTGCACGGACCAGGCTGAACACCAAATTTGGTTACAAAGGACACCCGCTGGCAGGAATATGTCTTTCTCTGGAATTCTGAATAGTGATTTTCAGATCACATGGGATTACATCATATTAGATTTTCCTTAGATTCCTTAGATAGATTATGGGTGAACATTCCACAACTGTAAAGGTATATTATGATGGCTCCTTCTCTATTAATTTTCGTATTTAAGGTAATCAGGATCAAACACCAAATCATCATTCATTTGAAAGGGGAAATCGTGTTGTGCTAGAGGTTAAGAAACTGGGTCTAACTTCAATGAACTACAACAGCCTGTTTTGGGTTCCGTCAGCCTCTACAGTATACCACATAAGGAATGATGATTAGTAAAGATGCTTAACGATGCAAATATGCATGTTCCACTTTCATGATGCACAATAATGTGGAATAACCTTTCTATTGACTTTTTTATTTGGTGTTTTCAGCAGGCTCCTTTGAACTATATAAGGTGTTGCCCTGGTCCCCCAGTTTTTGTGGATAACAAGTTTGCATATCTAAAGCAAAGCTGTATCATTCAAAGTTGTTCAAAAAATAATGTATTTATTTCATTCAATATGTGGTATTTATAGCACTTCACTGAGCACTTAATTACAAAAAAAAAATCTGTACAAAGGCTGTAAAGCACAGAGAAACACTACAAGATTACATTGCCATGGGGTCACATTACATTAAAATCCCTGATTATATGAGTAACAGGAAAAAAGTTTGGACAAAATATTGGAAACTGAACTTATAGGAAAATCAGAATCCTAAAAAATTATCTCCTACGTGAGCACTGATTATACGCACAATTCAGTTAACACTGTAAACTAAAATACTTATTTTTTAAATTTTGATTTAACCAGAAAGCTGTGTACAAAATGTTGTAAAATCGTTTAAGATAATTTAATTTTAAATGCTGCACTGCAGCAATTCCTTCTTAAACTATTTACTTTGAATCAGGATCAGGATCCTGTAAAATGAACAAAATAAACCACGAGATGACTTTTACCTAGAGATTTTCTAATTCCACCCCTCCTAGCTGCCCTTATAAATTCCCAGACAACTTTTTAAAAAGATAAAATGAAGCACTTTAAAAAATTGGAAAAAAAAAAAGACCTCAGAGTAATTAATGACTTACTATATGCAAAAGATTGGTTTCAGAAAATAATGAATTAAACACGTTGCCTTACACTTTTTAAAGCTGTATCACACTCAGTTGTAATGTATTTTTGCTTAGACTTAAACAAAAAACAAAAACAAACGACTAAAATGCTTACCAGTTTATCTAAAGGCCAACTGTTCATTACTGATTCACAACTCAAATCACTCACCCATGATTTCTAATATTATCACTTAAATTTATTTAAATGTTCAGGAAACCTAAGTAAAGAAATTAAAAGGAAACAACCTAAAATAAACGTTATAATTCCTGTGGTAATTGTTTATATTCTTTTAACTCTTTCCTCATATCTTATGTCACATTTGGCCTGCGTAAGAAGGTTGCCTTCTAACCTAATCATAAAACATTTTGTGAATCCTAAATTCTATCATTCCAACACATAAATCTTGATAATACTTATAGATTTGTGTAAATACGCACACAAAAAAAACTGAAGAAATAAAACATTCTTACTACAAATCTGAAAGGAAGACAGCTGTGATGTTGAACCACTGTTGAGAGGCTGAATAATCATAAAAACTCTGTGAGAAACTAGCAGCCTACCAGTGTTTGCCAACTAACAACCCAGGCCTTGCAAGCGTCCTCTGATTCCACGCACGTACAATATTATCACCCTAAAGGAAAAGGATGACTATTTTCGTGCTTAACTTCTTGGCCTCACCGTGATGTCATTTATAGCCTGAGTTTTTCTGTGGACTTGCTAACAAAGAACCAGCCTGACAGTCCTCACACAGTAGTAGCTGGCAGTTGTTGGGAACCTAACGACTTGTTTGCCAAAATCCTCCTGAGCCACGTGGAGCTATGACATTCATATTCTAGAGCTGAACTTTGGAAACGTTCACATAAAAACTCTAAAGAACTTGAGTTCTGTCTTACATGTCAATGCTTTTCATCTTCCATGTTCCATCTCCCGTGATCCCTTTGTCCGGTTTCCAAATTAACTATCCAAACATATGCCAAATGTGGAATACCACTAGAGAAAAAGTCAACGTTAAAACTGGGTAGCATGACAGCAATGTAGAAGCAAGTTGTGCCAAACGGCATCACCAAGAAAGATGACTTTCATTTCCAGTCACAGCTCACCGTTCTGTGGGCAGTATCTTGCCACCCATTTTAATCTCCGTGAGCTGGGGATGTTATTTTCAGAGACCTTTCAATACCAGAGATCAGACCTCAAAAAAAAAAAACAAAAACAAAAACAGACACCAACCCCACCTTACTTTCTGGTCTCTGAGAAGTTGACAACGATCCGCCAACTCTCGTCATGTTATGGTTTATACTACGAAGGACAGTATCTCACCATCCTCGGCATTATCAAGTTCTTCAAGGTAGCTCCTGACTGTAGACGTAGGAAGCTGACACTAACAAGAAACCTAGTTTACTGGTCCAATTTTACCTTTTTCTCAAAAAGACTGCTGTTGTAATACTCTGATATACACACACAAGAGTGAACACTCTTTCCCATACCGTTACCCCGTAAAACCCAGTGAGTGAGACTCATTTATAACCCAGCGTGAATCGGCCAGATCCGATGCAAGACGAAACGAAGTCGAGCGCTCCGAGTTCAAAAGACACCTACTTCTTTTCGCAGCCCTCCCCGGCCGCCGTGTGTAACTGTAAACCCGAAGGCGGGCTGGGCGACCACCCAGGGCACGGGTCCAACTGCGCCTGGTGCAGTTTCCCTTCTCCCGCAGGGGACACGATGCAGTCTAACGCATACGGCTTTCCCCAAGACCACGCATCATGACTATTTAAGGTATGGAGGGCAGGTCTCAGAGCTCGACGCGCCCGAATGGAAAGTCGGGGGGAGGCGACGGCGCGACCCCCCGACAGCACCTGCACCAGGACCCGCACGCGCACGGAAGCCGGCCCCGGTGCCCGCAACCCGCGCCCCGCACCGCCCCCCCCCCCGCGCGCGCCCCAGGTGCGGGAGGGCCGCGGACCCAGGGCGGGTGCTTCCCGTCGCTGGCGCCGCAGACCAGGGCGGGGCGACCCAAGAGCACCCGAGGAGGCGCCGCGCCCCTCCCCGGGGCCATCGGGGCCCCCAAAGCTCGCTCCCCGCTTCCCTGAACTCCAGGAGCGGCCGGGCCCGAAGGAGGGGGCCAAGGCCACTCACCGCGATCATGATCGTGTCTTCTCCCTGAAACTTGACGATGTACTTGTCGCCGCGGTTCACCTCGGACTCGTTCAGCGGTCTGAAGCGACACATCACTTTGATGTTGCACTCGGCCGGGTCCGCCATCTTCCTGGCTGCCGGGGTCGGAGGCCGGGAGCCACTCCCCGCCGCTTAGTCTTGAAGGAAACGGGCCGAGCCGAGGGGCTGGGGTCGCGAAGGCAGAGGGCCCGCGGTCCGCGGCGTCGCGCTTCCCCGGCGGAGCGGCCGGGACCGGGGCTGCAGCGCCCGCGCCGGCACCGTCGCCCGCAGGCTCACTTCCGACCCATCATGGCAGCCATGGCGGCGGCGGCGGCGCCGGGCGGCGGCGGCTCCTCAGCTTCTCCTTCGCCGGCGGGGCAGGCTGCGGGGCTGGGGGATCCCGGAGACCGGGAACACGACCTCCTCTTTCCTCCTCGGAGAGAGCAGGCCGCGCTCACCGTCGGCCCGCCCTGCTGTCCGCTCGCCGGCTCGCCGGCTACCGCCTTCTCATTCCAGAGGCCGCAGACTGGCGACGGGCGGTGGGAGGGGCGGCGCGGGGCGGGAGGAGCATTGCGCACGCGCGGCGGGCCCGGCACCCCGGCGACCAATCCGCGCCCGCGCCGCCGCTCCGAGCCGGGGTCGCAGGGCTAAGTTTCCCGACGCGCACGCGCAGAGGGACCTGTGGACCCCGGCGGAGGATTCGCCGGAGTTGGCTGAAGCGCTAGCTTTATTTCCTTTAGAGTACAAGGGACTTGTTAAGACTGCTTGATGTTGTGGTTTAAGTAAAACACTGTATTCCTGTTGGGAAGTGTTTGCTTTCTATTTGGTCTGGAAATACATTTATTCCTAGCCCACCTTTTTAGAGCGCTTTGCCGGAAAAAGGAAGATTTGAATGAAGGGCGTTACCTGGCTTCTGCTTCAAGCGGTCGCTCATTCCCGAGAGAGTGGGTTGGGAAGACAGGACAAAGCAAGAAAAAGGAGATTTCGTCTGAGGAGTACAAGGTGCTGAAGAAATGTGGAACAGTAGGGTGAGGTGGGAGAAGGCCCTCGGGGAACTGGGGGTCCCAGTGACCCCGTAATAATCGTTATGGAACTCGTCAGTCTCGGTACCTGGAGTGTGAAGACGGAAGACCTGCAAAGACAACTAGAAACCCTTCTCCTGGTCCCCAGGATTTGTCTGTGAAATGGAGGAGTGTACTGTGAATGCCTGCCATGCTCTCTGTCCTCGCCCGATCGTCCTAATACCCCCAGAAATGAATCCAGAATCCACAGATTCAGGTTTATTGATCCACGGTAATGGGGGAGAGTTCACATCTAAGGAGCCCTGGGGCACCTCACCAAACACAGAAAAAGATGGAGTTGTTACAGGACTTTCGGGGAAGTGTGGAGCTTAGGTAAAATTTAAATGAAGTTGTGTTTTGATCGGTCCCAACAAAGCAGAGCTGTGAGTGGCATCATGTCTGGACTACAAGTGGACCCAAAGTCTTGTTTCCTTGGAACTACAAGGTTAAGATAGATGTGGAACGTTGTCTCCAGAAACCCCTTACCCGCAGCTCTGCACCTGGCTTAGAAATCAGTCAAGGCTGCCTCTCTGTGCCTGAGACTCTTCGGCAAGAGTGGGATGTTTTCTTCTTACTGATGTACTTTCAAGGGGCAGTTTCTGATAGTCTGTGATTTTAGAGAACAACGTTTTCAGTAAGAAAGCAACAGTCACTCCAGGAGGTTGACGTGGCAGGTGGGTCACCACTTTTCATCCTTCGTAGCAGGGTCTCATAAAGCTTCTGTTCTCAGCTCTCTGCTCTTTTCTCTCCGAACTCACTTCTTCAACAGTTGTTGGAATCTGTTATCTACAGCCTTGACCTTTTCACCTGTGTGACATTCCCATCTCTCCAGCTGCTTCTAGGCCACCTTGTTTAGAATGCTCTACCTTAACCTCCGATTTAGCATTCCAGAGATGAAAGTAATTATCCTCTGCTCCCTGCCAATACTGAGTGCTACTACTCAGCTCTCCATTTTTGATGACCAGCATCAGCAATCTTCCATACTCCCAGGCTTAAAAAGTTCCGAGCGGGACTTCCCTGGTGGTGCAGTGGTTGGGAGTCCACCTGCCAATGCAGGGGACGCGGGTTCGATCCCTGGTCCAGGAAGATCCCACATGCCGCGGAGCACCTAAGCCCATGTGCCACAACTACTGAGCCCGCGCTCTAAAGCCCACGAGTCACAGCTGCTGAGCCTGTGTGCCACAACTGCCGAGGCCCGCGCGCCCAGAGCCTGTGCTCCACAACAAGAGAATCCACTGCAGTGAGAAGCCCGTGCACCACAACGAAGGGTAGCCCCCGCTCGCCGCAACTAGAGGAAGCCCGAGTGCAGCAACGAAGGGTCAACACAGCCAAAAATAAATAAATAAATAAATAAATAAATAAATAAATAAATAAATATTTAAAAAAAAAAAAAAGTTCCGAGCACCTGTCATTCCCTCATCCCCTCTACGTGCAGAAGAGAAACATGGGAATCTGTGTATCTGAAGTTCCTCAACCTCCGTTCCACCATTCCCGACTGTTCCCCAACTCAGAAGAGCTGAGGAATCATGGTTCCAGAGCAGTGATTTTCAGATTCTGCTCCATGGAGTAGAGGATCCAAAGAAGTGACTCAGGAGGTTTCACAGGTCTGGCGAGGGGACGGAGGTGGGTGGAAAGGCGAAGCCGTGAAGCTCTGGGAACCTCTGCTGTTCAAGGTCCTTTTGTTGCCTTTCGACTCTCGCCTTTCCCCTCCTCCTGCACGACAGATTCTGGAAGCTCAGGCTTTATGAAAACACAGTCCAGAAAGGGAAGTGTCTGCAAGAGTCTTCTGCTTTCAGGTCTGACATACACACTTCTCCTGTGCGAGGGGGCACAAAGGGCCTGACTGCAGAGAACCAGGAAGGAGAAGAAGGCTATGTGAAAAACAAAATCTTTCTTTTTCTTTTTTCTTTCTTTCTTTTTTTTTTTTTTGACTGCACCGCGTGGCTTGCGTGATCTTAGTTCCCTGACCAGGGATTGAACTCGGGCCATGGCAGTGAAAGCGCTGAATCCTAATCACTGGACCACCAGGGAATTCCCAAAACCAAAATATTTCTAATAATTGCCCTATCACACGAGTGAGGACTAGCAGGCAAAAGGGTTTAAGAAATATTTTCATAGGAAAATAGAAGAATGAATTTTTAAAAATGGTTCATCTCAGTTTTTCTTCCAAATCTAGAAAAGACCACCATTATTCAACATTAGCAGTGAAACAGTAGGTTTCCTTGAGGGTATAGTTTGAGACTCATCAACATAACTTTTTTCTTATGAAAATGTGAGTGATACTTTCACCTATACAGATTTTTTTTTAATTAATTAATTTATTTTTGGCTGCATTGGGTCGCTGTTGCTGTGCGTGAGCTTTCTCTAGTTGCTGTGAGCGGGGCAAGCAGGGGCTACTCTTCGTTGTGCACAGGCTCTAGGCCCGCAGGCTTCAGTAGTTGTGGCGCACGGGCTTCAGTAGTTGTGGCTCATGGGCTCAGTAGTTGTGGCTCACGGGCTCTAGAGCGCAGGCTCAGTAGTTGTGGCCCACGGGCTTCAGTAGTTGTGGCTCATGGGCTCAGTAGTTGTGGCCCACAGGCTTAGTTGCTCTGTGGCATGTGGGATCTTCCCAGACCAGGGCTCGAACCTGTGTTCCCTGCATTGGCAGTTGGATTCATAACCACTGCGCCACCAGTGAAGCCCCACCTATACAGTTTTAGAACATTAAATCTCCACTGTGGAAGTTAGCCTCCAAAGAATGTCCTCCAGTAAACCATGCCTACTTGGATCACACTGTTGTGTAGCCTCTCTCCTTGACTCTTGGCTGGCCCTTTTATTCACTTGTAAGCAGTACAAGGTGACAGAAGTGTGATCCTGCAGGCTATCTGAAACTGCGTGAGGAGAAGCCTGTAGCTTCCACTTAGTTCTCTTGGAACACTCTTTCAGGGGCTTCTGAAATGCCACATGAGAAGACCAATTACCCTGAGAACACCATGCTGGAGTCAATAGAACCCAGCTGATCCCAGCCTTCCAGCCATCCCCACCCAAGCACCAGACTTGTGAGGGAAACCACCTTGTACAGTCCAGACCAGCACACCCACCAGCTGAGTACCAGTGAGTAATCCCAGTTGGTACCCTTGGAGCAAAAGAATCACCCAGCTGAGGCCTGCCCAAATTCCTGACCCATGGAATCATGAGATGTAATAAAATGGTTATTGTTTTAATAGGCAATCAATTTTGAAATTTGTTACATAGCAATAGATAACTGGAATAATCACCTACAACTTGGAACTTAAAATTTATCTCCTGGAAATAATCCTATAAAATGTTACTTATGTATAATAGGTGTATTTAGGTTGGACTGTATTTTAGAGTAATTATAAATAGTTGGAGGGGGTCTGAGAACATAACCACTGTTTATAACATTACTATAAGAAAATTTGTTTCATATTTAATGTGAAGTGACTTTTAAAAATGGGCATTTTGAATAGGAAATTAGAGTATTTCTCTTTTTCAGATGTGTTCAGGAAATACCTGTTCCTTTCCATTGCCACTACTCATTCCTGGTCCATGGCCCTACTACTTCATGCTTATATTCCTCCACCACCTCCCAGCCTCTTTCACATTTGATCATTCAGGAAATACAGGTTGAGCTCCTACGAGCACCACAATAGGTGCTGGGGATGTAATGGTAAAAAAAGACTAAACAATTGCCTCCCATATCCACTAGTTGCATACAATTTTCAGATTAAATTTCCTAAAATACTGCTTTTATTACATCATTTCATTTCTCAAGAATCTACAAGTCCCTTTTTTCTCAAACAAGTTCAAGTTCCTCTACTTAAATCCCAAGTCCTTCTTCCATCTGACTTCCCCTTATGTAAGCAAGATTTTCCCACTGTTCCACAACTTACTTTCTTGACTCCTGGCAACTGGCCATTTCACTGACCGCCCCCCCCCTTATAATGTGCTAATTTCAAGGTCATGTTGATCCCACCCTGAATGTCTCTCCCTTGTGTCATCCAAATCCTACCCATCTTTGATCAAGTCCCCCCTTCTGCAAATGGTTTTTCAGCACAGAATTATTTCACTGATCAGACAGAAAACCCCTGTACTCTACTTACTATCATAGTTTAATTCTTTAGGACATTTAAAAAAAATTTTTTAAAATTAATTAATTTATTTATTTTTGGCTGCGTTGGGTCTTCGTGCTGCTCACGGGGCTTCCTCTCAGTTGCAGCGAGCGGGGGGCTACTCTTTGTTGCCGTGCGTGGGCTTCTCATTGCGGTGGCTTCTCTTGTTTGCGGAGCACGGGCTCTAGGCGCGCGGGCTTCAGTAAGCTGTGGCTCGCGGGGCTCAGTAGTTGTGGCTCACAGGCTCTAGGCGCGCGGGGCCTTCAGTAGCTGTGGCTCGCGGGCTTAGTTACTCCACAGCATGTGGGATCTTCCCAGACCAGCGCTTGAACCGTGTCCCCTGCCACTGGCAGGAGGATTCTCAACCACTGCGCCACCAGGGAAGCCCCCTAAGATATTTCAATAAAAATATCACATGTTCTATTTTTAAAAGTAAATTACAACAATGAAAAACCGAAGTTCTTCCTCCACCAGTCCAATCCCCATTTCTATTTTTCAAAGCAATCACTTTAACTCTGAGCAATCTCTTCTGGTATTTCCCTTCGTATTTGTTTTCTTTTCTTTCTTTCTTTTTTTGCCAAATGCTTTCATTTATTTTTTTTCTTTATTGAAGTATAGTTGATTTACAATATCATGTTAGTTTTAGGTTACAACACAGTGACTCGGCTATATATATATGTGTGTGTGTGTGTATACTTTTTCAGATTCTTTTCCCTTACAGGTTATTACTAAATATTGAGTATTTTTGTACTCAATAATACCTTGTGCTATACAGTAAATCCTTGTTGGTTATTGGTTATCTCTTTTATTTATTTATTTTTTTTAAATTTTTATTTATTTATTTATTTTTGGCTGCATTGGGCCTTCACTGCTGCATGCAGGCTTTCTCTAGTTGTGGTGAGCGGGGGCTACTCTTTGTTGCGGTGCACGGGCTTCTCATTGCAGTGGCTTCTCTTGTTGCAGAGCACGGGCCCTAGGCACATGGGCTTCAGTAGTTGTGGCACGCGGGCTCAGTAGTTGTGGCTCATGGGCTCTAGAGCGCAGGCTCAGTAGTTGTGGTTCACAGGCTCAGCTGCTCTGCAGCACGTGGGATCTTCCCGGACCAGGGCTCGAACCCGTGTCCCCTGCATTGGCAGGTGGATTCTTAACCACTGTGCCACCAGGGAAGTCCCTGGTTATCTATTTTATATATAGTAGTGTGTATATGTTAATCCCAACCTCCTAATTTATCCCTTCCCCCTACCCTTTCCCCTTTGGTAACCATAAGTTTGTTTCTATGTCTGTGAGTCTCCTTCTGTTTTGTAAATAAGTTCATTTGTATCTTTTTTTGTTAAGATTCCACATATAAGTGATATCGTATGATATTTGTCTTTCTCTGGCTTACTTAGTATCGATATGATAATCCCTTCATATTTCTAAATAACATTCTTTTACTGCTGCTGCTTTTTTTTTCCTGGCTGCGCTGGGTCTTTGTTGCGGCACGTGGGCTCTTCGTTGTGGACTTCTCTCTAGTTGCGGTGCGCAGGCTCCAGAGCACTGGAGCTCGGTAGCTGTGGCTTGTGGGCTTCTCTCTAGTTGTGGCATGCAGGTTTAGTTGCCTGCATGTGGCACCTTAGTTCCCAGCCAGGGATCGAACCCGAGTCCCCTGCCTTGGAAGGCATATTCTTAACCACTGGACCACCAGGGAAATCCCTACTGCTGCTTCTTGATTTATTGTTTTTTTATTTTTAAATGAAGTTATAACTCCTTTGCACTGCCCTTCATCTGAATCAACACACACATTTTCTTCCCTTTATCTTCCCAATGTATTTCTTTTTCTAATTTAATTTAATTTATTTTTGGTTGTGTGGGTCTTCATTGCTGCGCACGGGCTTTCTCTAGTTGAGGTGAGCGGGGGCTACTCTTCGTTGCGGTGCGTGGGCTTCTCATTGTGGTGGCTTCTCTTGTTGCGGAGCGTGGGCTCTAGGTGCGCGGGCTTCAGTAGTTGCAGTATGTGGGCTCAGTAGTTGCAGCACGTGGGCCCTAGAGCATGAAGGCTTCAGTAGTTGTGGCACATGGACTCAGTAGTTGTGGCTCGCGGGCTCTAGAGCACAGGCTCAGCAGTTGTGGCGCATGGGCTTAACTGCTCCACGGCATGTGGGACCTTCCCGGACCAGGGATCGAACCCGTGTTCCCTGCATTGGCAGGCGGATTCTTAACCACTGTGCCACCAGGGAAGTCCCTTCCCAATGTATTTCTATCACCATTTTAAAATTAGTGTACAGTGTTTACATTCTAAATAATCGTTATTCACAGCTTAGCCATGTAATGTACTATGATTACATTTTCTATCTTGTACAATTTTTTGTTTTTCCTGGAGTTAATAATTGCCTCACTTTCCCCCAGTTGTTTGCTTCTGACACATTCCAAATCTTCATTAGAAGAATAAAGCTACTCTTGATAGTTTGAAGGCATTTGTCCACTGTCTTCTAGCTCCTATTGCAGTGGTGGTGAGAAAGTCTGATTTCCCCTGAGTCCTGATCATTTGTGTCGGGTTATCTGCGTTTTGCTTCCAGGCAGCTTTTAGTATCATTTTATCTATACTTCTCTTTTCTTTCCTATTTTCCATTTCCTCAGTTTTTGTTCTCCTTTTTGAGAGATTCTCTCAACTTTCAACTCTTCTGTTGTGTGTGTGTGTGTGTGTGTGTATATATATATATATATATATGTATATATAATTATATAGATGTAATTTTCTGAATTTTTATTCTCTAAATGGATGTTTTTAGTGAAATTGGTTCTTGCTTCATAGAACAATATCTTCTCTTATTCTGAGGCTCTGTTTTGTTTTTTAATTTTCTAAATTTTTTCGGTGGTTTGTTTTGGTCTCTGTCACTCACGTTAGAGGATTTTCTCAAATGTGTGGTGGCCCTTGGTGTCCTAATACACTGAGTGAGAAACTTAAACACTTAGAAGCTCTGTACATGTGAGTAGAGTTTGGAGACTGATGGTTTTTCACCACTGTGGTGATGGGCAGGACCTAGCAATTCATCAGGGAAACTCTAAATTGTCATTTTACGTAGACATTTCTTTTGGACTGGTTAGTTTCCTGAGAGAGGAATTCTCCAATTTCTTGGGAGGTGAACATGAGTCTTGTGGCCAGTTTTCTTTGAGGTGAGTAGGTTTGGGTGATGTCAACATTCAGTTTGTATACTTTTATTTTGTCTCCCTGTCTTCAGTTAGGCAACTCACCTCCCTCTTCAGCAGAGACTGGTGTCCCAGAATCCACAGATTTTCTGGTTCAACTTCTCCACAGTGAGCTTCCTTCCCTGTGTTGTGCTGGGGAAGCTGCAATCTTCTGGCACTTCGGTTGGGAGAATTGCATTTTAACAGCTCCCTATATAAACTTCCAACTAAATCTTCCTATTTTCAGCTCTACCCTGCACCCCTGCTTCCTGATGTCTGCAAGCTTTCTGGTTTTCTGTGTGGAGAATTGACTGACTTCTTGGCTTTCTGCCCTGCAAACTTAGGTTTTAGCAATCTTGGGGCTTTTTTAGACAGTGTACACACTTCCAACGTTTTGCTGAAATCCTGTTTGCTGATGATCTTTTTTCAAGTTTCTCTACATTTATGGCTTTAGGATTTTTGTAATTCTGTACTGTTACTTTAGTGGAGCGTCAGAGGCAAATCAAAGATAAATGTGAATATTTAGGTTATCGTATTTAATTGGCCACCCTTAAATGGTCTCTAGCTGTTTAAGTGGGTTATAACCCAGGAATATAACATGTTCCCGGAGGGTAGTAACTGTGACTCATTTTCTCAACAATGTTTAGCTTGGTGCCCAAGATCTCATAAGTGCTAATAAATCCTGTACTGATTGAAACTGGAATTCAATAAGGGCCTATTAATTACTATGCTCAAGAGGTAGAGGGATACAGATGTGAATAATTTCCCACTGAGGAAGGCCTAGTCTAGTGGGGGAATTAGAATAAGTATACATCACATGGGATAGTTCTGTACAAGCAGTGCCGTGACAGCACAAAGAATGGATATTTGGGTGTAAACTTCCTGACATTTTGAAGTTGATATCAGGGATGACTGTCAAGATCTTTCACAAAATCTGCCAGAACATTGGGCTGGATGTACCATGATTTGACCAGGTACATCTTGGTCATGTCTTCAATGCCCAAGGTCTCATTCTTATTCAGAGAGTGACTCCATATTAACAATTAATTGTATTATAAGGAAAATACACATAATGGAGAAAGTAGAAACTGAAGTCTCTCCTATTCATTCATATATTTACTGTGATTTGACAAGCTTGTTAATTCTATTTTCTAAAAACCAGACTTGTATATATTCTACAATTTTTTATTTTGACCAGGTACACTCATTTCTAACTGGTCAGCAGAATCAACTCCTTCCAAGTATGTTTCTTAATGTTGAAGAACCTTTGGAACCTTGAACCTTGATGTGTCACCACTGCCCACCTGTCTTTCAATTCTGTTCATTACTGTCACTCCACAAGACTAGAAGTCAGGACAAAGCCTATTTGGAAAGGTAATGAAAATTTCTCTCTAATTTTGGAGGCCCTGAATTATGATAATTATCAAGAATAGAGTCTGATATTTTATCGTAGGCATCTTAGTTACAGACAGGATTAAACGAGGAGAATCTTTAAGTGAAGAAGATGACGTATCTCTTACCCTAATCCTAATCATGCTGTAGCATGTCTATTCCGGTTAAACCTTTCGCAGGAGTGTCCTACCTTTGGGTTTCACCTGTACAAATACACGAAGTAATCAAGTTACTTACAAAGCTGTATAAATACAATCTTTATAAGGGTTATGGTCTTTTTCAAGATCCGAGATTGTAAATATATCCTGTATGGGTGGTAATTAAATAAAGCCACAGTAAAATAGTACTATAATAGCTTGTTGGCTGGATGAACCTATTAGGTTTCAAACCTTTTATTCAACAACATTTAAATGGATGTGATTGTTTGAAGTTTCTAAAGGTGGTTTGTACTCAGCCCATTTGCAGTTGGTAGTTCTCCTGCTCATGAGGATGAAGAGCTACTTTACTACTGATGAATGAGGAAACCACTAGAAGGAAAATGTGTCGTTTCATTCAAATCAACAGTAAAAACAAAGATTTTAGGTAGGAGGAATCTCTGGTACTAAGCTTTTTTTTTTTTACTGGCAACTCTTCCTCTTCTTTGATTTACTCTAAAGGTTATAATAGATTTATGTATTAAAGGGAAGAGGTTTTTTTTTTTTAATAAATTTATTTATTTATTTATTTTTGGCTGCGTTGGGTCTTCGTTGCTGCGCGCAGGCTTTCTCTATTACGCACGTATCTGTGATACATACTTTATGTACATATAATCTGTAATTTGGGGTCCATCATTTGTTTCTACATTATTATTTCCTCCTTGACCCCCTCAAATCCTACTTCCCTGTCCCACTTGTAATAACCTTAGGAAGAACAAACAGCCACAAATTCTGTTCCTGCAAATCCTCAAGGGAGCTCTGTCAGCCACTGAGTGAAGTCAGGATAACCTCGCATCACTCATCACTCATCAGTGAGTTTGTTTATTTGCCATCAGAAGTCAGTGTGACAGTTGCATTAGCTCAGCTGATGAGGAACAGAAAAGAGGGTGGACTCGGGACTCAGCTCCCCGGCTCCAAGCCTTGGCAACAGCACGGATCACAGAAATCCTCCGATCCACAGCGTATCTCCCAGGACTGAGGCCTTCATTCAACAAATATTTACTCACCACCTAGTAGACACCAGGCCCTGGAGTTACAACAGAGAAAAAAAAAAATAGGCCTGGAGCAGTTCAGTGCAAAAGACTAGACCATGGGGATAATTGAGGTAGGGATCCATTTTTTTATGGACAACTGCTTTTCACAACACCACTTATTAAATAGTTAATCATTCCCCGCTACTTTATATTGCTAGTCATACACTGAGCTCCCATATACTCCTGGGTACGTTTCTGGGCTCTCTATGATTAAGGATTCTATTGATCTATTTGTGTATTCCTTTTCCTTTAATTTTTAAATTTACAGCAAGTTTTTTTTTTATAAATTTATTTATTTTATTTTATTATTTATTTTTGGCCGCATTGGGTATTTGTTTCTGCACGCAGGCTTTCTCTAGTTGCGGCAAGCGGGGGCTACTCTTTGTTGCGGTGCGCAGGCTTCTCATTGTGGTGGCTTCTCTTGTTGCGGATCCCAGGCTCTAGGTGCACAGGCTTCAGTAGTTGTGGCACATGGGCTCAGTAGTTGTGGCTCGCGGGCTCTAGAGTGCAGGCTCAGTAGTTGTGGCACACGGGCTTAGTTGCTCCGCAGCATGTGGGATCTTCCTGGACCAGGGCTCAAACCCATGTCCCCTGCATTGGCAGGCGGATTCTTAACCACTGCACCACCAGAGAAGCCCTACAGCAAGTTTTAAAATATAAAAATAAAAGTTTAAACTTACAGCAAAGTCAACAGAATTGTATAGTGAACACCTGCATAGCTACGATCAAGATGCTACATTTACAGACACTTTGCTGTACTTTATCACGTATCTGTTCAGCTGTCCATTACTCCATCCATCCATCCATTGATCCATCTTCTTTTTGGTGTACTTCCAAATAAATTGCAGATATCAGTACACTTTTCCCTAAATACAATACCACACTTTAAAAATTATAATTATAATTTTATAGTAAGGTTATAGTTTCACTGTTACCACAACTGAAATCTTCAATTATGTCTCAGAAATTTTGATATTTAAAGTAATTTCCTATTAAGACTATGAAAAATGAAATAGTTGAGACGTTGACGACTTGCTGGGTCAGGGTAAATGGAGCTTATGCTCCTCTCAAGCTCTCTTGCTTCTAGACCAACTGGAAGGAGGTGAGCTCAGATAACTTTACCCTGATTATCTGGGTCCCTGGGATCTTTAAAACTGCGAGATACTTGTAATTTCAAAGGTTCAGTTTCACTTCGCCAGAGGAGGAGGCTTGAACTTAACTCTGAGAGCAGACTGTTCCCTTGTTCCCCTGTTCTTGGACAAACATGTTAATGGACTTTTTGGTAAAGAAAGACCCTATTTTGTAATAAAAAGATCCAAGAAAATGAGGAGCTATACTGTTCTGAGTAATATTGATATTTCCAACATTTGTCTTCATTGTGGGCATTACATCCCTGCAAATCTGAGTCCTTCCATTCTTTCCTATAAAGAAATGTGATTTCTTTAGGATAATTTTTATTTATTTATTTTTGACTGCGTCGGGTCTTTGTCGCTGCGCACGGGCTCTCTCTAGTTGCGGCGAGCGGGGGCTACTCTTCGTTGCGGTGCGCGGGCTTCTGATTGCGGTGGCTTCTCTTGTTGCAGAGCACGGGCTCTAGGCATGCAGGCTTCAGTAGTCGCGGCACGTGGGCTCAGCAGCTGTGGCTCACAGGCTCAGCAGCTGTGGCTCACGGGCTCTAGAGTGCAGGCTCAGTAGTTGTGGCACATCGGCTTAGTTGCTCCACGGCATGTGGGATCTTCCCGGACCAGGGCTCGAACCCGTGTCCCCTGCATTGGCAGGTGGATTCTTAACCACTGTGCCACCAGGGAAGTCCCTCTTTAGGATAATTTAATGTTGACCAAAAGAACCATGCTGGTAAAATAACCACCAAAATGAGTTTACTCAGGAATAGCAGAGAATTGTAATCTGGGACAAGAAAAGTAACGGCGAACCATAGACAGGGCTGGAGAACACAGGAGAGGGGCTTGCTCATATAGGCGGAAGAGGAAATTTGGGAGGGCTGGGGTGGTTTTCCTTTTGCTGCAGGTGGTGGGCAGCTGCATTGAAGGCTGGGGTCCATAAGCTGCGATGAGTGAGTGCGCCCCCTTCAGGGCTTTCCCGGCTGCATTCAAAAGGAGGTCGCCTTTATCCATTTTCAGTTTCTTTCTTAAATGTGCTTTTGCTCTTTTCTGTCCTTGAAAAGTACTGAGTATTCATGCAGATGTATATGTCTGTCTGTGTGTTCTTGTTTAAACTAAGATCAAAGTACCCGGCACATAATAAGTCCTCAATAAAAGTTAATTATTATTAATAATAAGAATCCTGGACTTCCACTGATGATACAGGATGGAGGCTCAGACTATTCCTATTTCGGCATAAAGGAAGTGAACTCTTACCAGGTTGAGGCATTGGGCATATCTGAGTCACAGATTATTACAGAGTATTATTGCCTTATTGTCTAGTTATCGTGGTTAATTTTTCAGAGAAATGAATGCTACCTATTGGGAAACTATTGGCTAGAGATTTGTGCTTGAGAGTTAGGCGGATAAACAAAGGAGAGCTTTAAGACATGGAGGGAGACAGAAAAAATTATGGGAAAAGTATGGAAGGACTCAGATTTCCCAAGCTCCCACCCTCTCCTCTCCTTCCCCTTCAAAACCTCTCCTCAGTAGAGGATTTTATTTATTTATTTATTTATTTAACATACATGTGTATATATATATTTTAATATTTATTTGGCTGCACTGGGTCTTAGTTACAGCATGCGGGATCTAGTTCCCCAACCAGTGATCGAATCTGGGCCCCCTGCATTGGGAGCACGGAGTCTTAACCACTGGACCACCAGGGAAGTCCCCAGTAGAGGATTTTAAGCTTAGTCACAATAAGGTACCAACTAATAACAGTTTGAAGTATTAGCCTCCCCAAGGGGTGTTTTCACTTTAACTGGGATTCAGTTTTAATTTAGACCCTACGGGGCTGCCTGTAACATGTAAAACAAGTGAGCAAAACAGCCTAGTCCAAGACCACAGGGTCTGGTGGAAGCTGTGTAAAAATTCAAGCTCAAGTTTTTAAAAATCACCATGCTAAACAAGACGTGTTGCTGGACCAGATTCAGTTTGTCGCCTGCTGGTTTATAACTCGTGGGTTAAAGAAAATCTAAATGTGGAGTGGGGGAGAGATAAATTGGGACACTGGGATTGACATATACACACTACTCTATATAAAATAGGCAACTAATAAGAACCTAGCACAGGGAACTCTACTCAATGCTCTGTAATGACCTGTATGAGAAAAGAATCTAAAAAGGAGTGGATACATGTATATGTATACCTGATTCACTTTGCTGTACAGCAGAAACTAACACAACATTGTAAATCAACTATACTCCCATAAAAATTAATTAAAACAACAACAACAACAACAAAGAAAATCTAAACGTGAAATTACAATTATCATTCAGTGGGTGGTTGAAAACGATATGTATGTGGGTCTTTTTTTAGGGGGGGTAGAGAGGGAAGGGTAGGAAGAATAGAGGGTTTAGTAGTGTCTCCAGGCCCTTATGTGGTTCCTGGGAGGTTCCCTGCTCTTAATCAATGGAGAGAGCTCAGGCTTCCAGGGCTGTGTAGCCCTGGTTTCAAACTCCTATTGGATGAAATATTGCAGAGGGAGGAACACTCCCAAACTCATTCTACAAGGCCACCATCACCCTGATACCAAAACCAGACAAAGATGTCACAACGAAAGAAAGCTACAGGCCAATATCACTGATGAACATAGATGCAAAAATCCTCAACAAAATACTCGCAAACAGAATCCAACAGCACATTAAAAGGATCATACACCATGATCAAGTGGGGTTTATTCCAGGAATGCAAGGATTCTTCAATATACGCAAATCAATCAACGTGATACACCATATTAACAAATTGAAGGAGAAAAACCATATGATCATCTCAATAGATGCAGAGAAAGCTTTTGACAAAATTCAACACCCATTTATGATAAAAGCCCTGCAGAAAGTAGGCATAGAGGGAACTTTCCTCAACATAATAAAGGCCATATATGACAAACCCACAGCCAACATTGTCCTCAATGGTGAAAAACTGAAACCATTTCCACTAAGATCAGGAACAAGACAAGGTTGCCCACTCTCACCACTATTATTCAACATAGTTTTGGAAGTGTTAGCCACAGCAATCAGAGAAGAAAAAGAAATAAAAGGAATCCAAATAGGAAAAGAAGAAGTAAAGCTGTCACTGTTTGCAGATGACATGATACTATACATAGAGAATCCTAAAGATGCTACCAGAAAACTACTAGAGCTAATCAATGAATTTGGTAAAGTAGCAGGATACAAAATTAATGCACAGAAATCTCTTGCATTCCTATACACTAATGATGAAAAATCTGAAAGTGAAATTAAGAAAACACTCCCGTTTACCATTGCAACAAAAAGAATAAAATATCTAGGAATAAACCTACCTAAGGAGACAAAAGACCTGTATGCAGAAAACTGTAAGACACTGATGAAAGAAATTAAAGATGATACAAATAGATGGAGAGATATACCATGTTCTTGGATTGGAAGAATCAACATTGTGAAAATGACTCTACTACCCAAAGCAATCTACAGATTCAATGCAATCCCTATCAAACTACCACTGGCATTTTTCACAGAACTAGAACAAAAAATTTCACAATTTGTATGGAAACACAAAAGACCCCGAATAGCCAAAGCAATCTTGAGAACGAAAAATGGAGCTGGAGGAATCAGGCTCCCTGACTTCAGACTATATTACAAAGCTTCAGTAATCAAGACAGTTTGGTACTGGCACAAAAACGGAAATATAGATCAATGGAACAGGATAGAAAGCCCAGAGATAAACCCACACACATATGGTCACCTTATCTTTGATAAAGGAGGCAAGCATATACAGTGGAGAAAAGACAGCCTCTTCAATAAGTGGTGCTGGGAAAATTGGACAGGTACATGTAAAAGTATGAAATTAGAACACTCCCTGACACCATACACAAAAATAAACTCAAAATGGATTAAAGACCTAAGTGTAAGGCCAGACACTATCAAACTCTTAGAGGAAAACATAGGCAGAACGCTGTATGACATAAATCACAGCAAGATCCTTTTTGACCCAGCTCCTAGAGAAATGGAAATAAAAACACAAATAAACAAATGGGACCTAATGAAACTTAAAAGCTTTTGCACAGCAAAGGAAACCATAAACAAGACCAAAAGACAACCCTCAGAATGGGAGAAAATATTTGCAAATGAAGCAACTGACAAAGGATTAATCTCCAAGATTTACAAGCAGCTCATGCAGCTCAATAACAAAAAAACAAACAACCCAATCCAAAAATGGGCAGAAGACCTAAATAGACATTTCTCCAAAGAAGATATACAGATTGCCAACAGACACATGAAAGAATGCTCAACATCATTAATCATTAGAGAAATGCAAATCAAAACTACAATGAGATATCATCTCACACCAGTCAGAATGGCCATCATCAAAAAATCTAGAAACAATAAATGCTGGAGAGGGTGTGGAGAAAAGGGAACCCTCTTGCACTGTTGATGGGAATGTAAACTGATACAGCCACTATGGAGAACAGTATGGAGGTTCCTTAAAAAACTAAAAATAGGGCTTCCCTGGTGGCGCAGTGGTTGAGAGTCTGCCTGCTAGTGCGGGGGACACGGGTTCGAGCCCTGGTCTGGGAGGATCCCACATGCCGCGGAGCAACTGGGCCCGTGAGCTACAACTACTGAGCCTGTGCGTCTGGAGCCTGTGCTCCGCAACAAGAGAGGCCGCGATAATGAGAGGCCCGCGCACCGCGATGAAGAGTGGCCCCCACTTGCCGCAGCTGGAGAAAGCCCTCGCACAGAAAACGAAGACCCAACACAGCCATAAATAAATAAATAAATAAATAAACCCAAAGTTAAAAAAAAAAAAAACAAAAAAACAAAAAAAACAAAAAAAAAAAAAAAAAAAAAAAAACTAAAAATAGAACTACCATACGACCCAGCAATCCCACTACTGGGCATATACCCTGAGAAAACCATAATTCAAGAAGAGTCATGTACCAAAATGTTCATTGCAGCTCTATTTACAATAGCCAGGACATGGAAGCAACCTAAGTGTCCATCATCGGATGAATGGATAAAGAAGATGTGGCACATACATACAATAGAATATTACTCAGCCATAAAAAGAAATGAAATGGAGGTATTTGTAGTGAGGTGGATGGAGTTAGAGTCTGTCATACAGAGTGAAGTAAGTCAGAAAGAGAAAAACAAATACAGTATGCTAACACATATATGTGGAATCTAAGGGAAAATAAAGGTTATGAAGAACCTAGTGGCAAGACGGGAATAAAGACACAGACCTACTAGAGAATGGACTTGAGGATAGGGGGAGGGGGAGGGGTAAGATTTGACAGGGTGAGAGAGTGGCATGGACATATATACACTACCAAATGTAAAATAGCTAGCTAGTGGGAAGCAGCCGCATAGCACAGGGAGATCAGCTCGGTGCTTTGTGACCACCTAGAGGGGTGGGATGGGGAGGGTGGGAGGGAGGGAGATGCAAGAGGGAAGACATATGGGAACATATGTATATGTATAACTGATTCACTTTGTTATAAAGCAGAAACTAACACACCATTGTAAAGCAATTATACTCCAATAAAGATGTTTAAAAAAAAAAACAACTCCTATTGGTTGAAGCTAATTAATTGCTGCAGGACCTTAAATAAGTCATTGCAACCCTCTAGTTTACTCATCTGTCTAATGAGAATGATTCATACCCTGTGGGCTATTGAGAGGGTTCAATGAAATCACACACAAAATGCCGACCTCATTATGTAGCGCCAAGCACATTCTGTCAACCGCTGGTTATTGATTTCTAAACGTGCCAGGAACCACGGTAAATAAGAGACGCTCTCCCCTCTAGTGAGCAGGGCAGGCTTTAAAACAAATACTCGCATAACTAGGCATCTAGTAAATGTTGGAGCCATTCCACATTCATATAAGAAGCCATCCCCTCCATCGTGTGTGTGCAGATACATGTGAACGGGAATGAGTCCCATTTCCCATGAGACGTTTCATTCTTACAGAGGCATCTATAAAAAAATAACTTCTGTGGTGACTGTAAGTCTGCTCCAATTTGAGAAATGCCTTCATGGTTTTCCAAATCAAACAAATAAAGACTCTAGTCAAGGTCAACCAACCAAGAAATAATTGTTGTGCTTCAGGTAAGAATAATGCCCAGGGCTGGACACCATGGGAAATAGAGGAAAGCATGAAATCCATGGCCTTCAGGTATCAGGTGCTTTTAAAAATAAGCCATTATGAATGTCTGACTTGGGCATGTTTTGGGTTTCTTTTCCCTTCATGTGGATGTGAGGTGTATAGTCTAGGTTGGGAGATTGATGAACAATTTGCTATTCATCTCTGAGACTTATGGTCTGTAAACTTTAACATGGAAGACTCCCTGATAGCTAATCCTGTCATATTTTATGTAACTAATTCGTTCTATAATATAAACAAGCATTATGACCAAGAAAGATCTTAAGACCTGAAAATCAGTGGAATGAATTCTAACAGGAAAAGAAGGGTCCTGATATCTGACAGCAGCCCCGTCTGGGACATCTCTCCAGGCTCCTAGGACTTTCCTAACTTCTCGGAGTCAATTCTTCTCTGTGAAGCAGGGATAATATCCTCTTCTTCTCAGGGGCTGGGGGTGGGGGTTAAAAGAGACAATGGATGTTCACACTGAGTGAATGAGAGCTATTTCAATCACCATCCCCCTTCTCTGGTGCAGCTTGAAGTCACCCATTTCAACCCCCAGCTCTTTGTTCCGATTCTGGCCTGTTCTTGCCTGGGTTCCTGCGACAGCCTCCTTGCTGATCTCACGCCAAGCCATTCCCTATCCTGCTGCTGAAATATGTTCCACAACCTCTTACACAGCAACTTAAGAGACTTCCAACATCTTCTTTTATGAAGGTATTACTTACATGCAGTCAAATTCATGTATTTTAAGGTATTTGACGAATTTTGGTAATTGTGTAACCGCCATCACAATAGTCCCCCAAAACGCACCAACTGCCCCTCTGTAGTTGGGTGCCTCTCCCTACCCCCTCCTCTAGGCAAACATTGGTGGACTTTCTGTCACTATGGTTTCTTAGAATTTTATATAAATGCTTCCCATTACCTTCATTTATTTATTTATTTATTTTTGGCTGCATTGGGTCTTCGTAGCTGTGTGCAACATTACCTTTCACTCTGCCTCTAGCCCCAGCCCCACATTCCTCGCTCCTTTCTCCAGCATCCATCTCCAAGCTGCCCCAAGTTTAGCAGCTTTTCCACCAGTAAAGCTGACCTAGAGGAGAAACAGGTCACTTCTGCCCTGCGGTCACCACCAGTCAGTGTGCAGTGTCACTTAGAACTGCCTAAGAAATGGCTTTATTTATCTCTTGGCGAAAGGAGGTACTTCTGAATACAGAATCGCCATTCTTCTTGTTTGCCAAGCCATAAAATGCAACTACCTAGTCCTTGGAAAGTGTACTACAATTACCTTTTGTATAATTTATGTTGCTGTTTCTTTGCGGGTATCCTGAACTCATGGTCTTTCCTGGATTCAACTTGTCCTAACTACATTAACGATAACATGCATTGTTCCAGAGGCTGTTTTCACAGTGGGAGACTCTTTAAAGCAAGTTGCTTTGCCCTTGAGCTCTGTTTCTGGCCTCCTTAAAGGCATCCTTGTTTTTTGGCAAAACATGATGTTCCAAAACCGTCCTGATTTTTCTCGTCCCAAAACATGGAATCAGGTACCCTCCAGGATTCCTTTCTCCTATTAGTAGAGAATAATATTAGGGCCCAACAGTTGTGATTAAGTAAATAAATAAGCTGCCATTGCTGTGGGACCAGATTTATTGTGACAGAGCTAGAAAATATATGTCTTTTTTAAAGCCAGAGTCCCTGATGATTTTTCCATCTTTACATCTGTTACTATACTTTCCTTTTCTTATCAGCAGGGAGTTTCATCTTCGTGTAGCGAAGAAAAGCCACTCCTTAGCAACAAGAAGGAAAATCTCATTCTAACTGCTGAAAATTCAATTCGCCAAAACCACTCCTGGGGAACATTACCTCCTCCAAAATCATCCATTTTGACTTCTTAGCCTATTTAATTAAACCAGTACCATAACTGGAGCATTCTGAACTCTCTGGGGCCAAAGATCATCTCCAAAATCAGCGCACGAATGCTGTCAGTGTTACCATAACCAAGCTTAAATGATTTTCCCTCTGTTTTCTAGGGACCTTGGGAGCGCAAGCAATGAAAATTTTAGCTTGCACAAAGGTTTTGCAGACGGTTCTCAATTCTCATTGAAGGGCTTTGTGTCCTCTTAATTTGGGGTTTCTTAATTATCCAAAGGCTGAATGCTCTGAATTATTCACATGTCTCTTTCATAACATTAAAAATTGAACACTTCCATTTTTAGAGCAGGCAATTTACTTCTATTGGCATTTCTTGGGTAGTCTCCCAGCCTTCAGGACAAGTGACTTACTTTAGCTCTGTTTCTGGCCTCCTTACAGGTATTCTTGTTTTTTGGCAAAACATGATGTTCCAAAACCATCCTGATTTTTCTTGCCCCGAGACGTGGAATCAGGTACTAACTGAGATCACAGCCACATTCTCAACTGTGAGCTTCCATTGCTGTGAGTTGCCCAGACAGGGGGCACTCTTCAGCCTGTCAGCACACATTTATTGAGCCTTTATGACACTCCTGGCCCAAATATATATGGGAAATAGAGGTTGGGAGATGAAAACCATTTTTTTTTTCTTTCCTCTAAGACACCTCCAAAAGCTAGCCTAGCCTTTCAGAGCCAAGGATGCAGTACAATACTTCTAAGAGGACCAGTTCAACTGCTCAGTGTTGCGTGGGAATGGGGTCAGTCCTCACGATGACTCATGGTTTCAATCTGGCCTTGGATAGATCAGCAGTGGCCCTGATTGTGTGTTTGTTACACAGTGGGAGGAAGAAGAAAGGGGAGATGCGGAATAAGGAGGGAAGTCAGGAAGTGAAAGGACCACAGACATCCAGACAGGCCCTTCCTGGAGGGATTTGAACACCAGATCTGGCCCCTGGAGGACCCCTTGGACCACACTGAAACAGACTCAGAACCCCAAGGCTGGAGCTCTTTTCCCATCCAGGGAAAGCTGATCGGAGGCTCATCTCATTCCGTTCTACTTCACATGAGTCCAGGCAGCTGCTCACACTAGCACCGCCTCTTTCCTGGGATCAATACTGCACCTGCCGAGAGTGTGTTTCCTTGCACTCGGAGTGTTTAGGGAGCTAGCAGGAGAACTAGTATTTCAGACATCAAAGAAATTGTGTTTGTTTCAGAAACAAGTTTCAGCATTTAATCCTTTGGTATCTCCAGATGATGATCTTCTCTTCCTTACATTTATTCCTTCACTAATTCATTGACTTAGCAAATATATTTTTTTTAATTTGAAAGTTGAATTGTTTCATTCTTTTTATTTATTTATTTATTTATTTATTTATTTATTTATTTATTTATTTATTTATGGCTGTGTTGGGTCTTCGTTTCTGTGCGAGGGCTTTCTCTAGTTGCGGCGAGCGGGGGCCACTCTTCATCGCGGTGCGCGGGCCTCTCACTATCGCGGCCTCTCCTGTTGCGGAGCACAGGCTCCAGACGCGCAGGCTCAGTAATTGTGGCTCACGGGCCCAGTTGCTCCGCGGCATGTGGGATCCTCCCGGACCAGGGCTCGAACCCATGTCCCCTGCATTGGCAGGCAGACTCTCAACCACTGCGCCACCAGGGAAGCCCCTGACTTAGCAAATATTTATCAAGATCTTTATGTGCACAGAGCAGTAATTAAGAAGCTAAGGGCTTAACAAGAGCAAAATGTATTCTGTACATAGGTAACAGCAGGAATTATAGAGTGTGACAAACCCACAATTTAGGGACAAGTTTTGACAGCGACATTCTCCGAATTTGAAGTTAATTCGAACAAAACACAAAGTGCACAAGATTAGTCATCGATAGAAGTGACTCCACCTGGATGAGATGGGTGTGTCAGTCTCCCCTGAAATATCCACTATAACTGTAAATTCATTTGTGACTTGGGGAAACAGAACACGAGGCTGTGTTGTAATGCTGTAATGACAGAAGCATTAGTGTCTGGGAAAAAAAGTTGGGAAAGAAAAGTATTTACCCGCGTGACTCCAGTGCTGTCCAGGGAAGAGGAAATCATACATGAATATTCATTATCTAGATGGAGATACCTCCAGAGACAAGGCTAATGACGCTTGCAGAGTGCTTTAGTCTATGAAGTGGCTTTGTGTACATTATCTCTTTCAACATTCACAATTGCCCCCATAAACTCAGTGCCATTATCAGTTCTGTTTTATTGAGGTGGAAATGGAGGCTGGGAGGCTAAGTGACTTTCCAAGGTCACACTGCTTAGGAGGAGCAGACTATGAGTGATCTGACTTCACAACAAGACTACTCTCCACCACCCCTTAGCTGTCTAACATGCACCAGAAAACCCCACCACCCTAAGTTACTGGGACACGCACAGCTTCTCGGCAACACCCAACTTCCTATCTGACTCTAGGCTCACCAAGTCACCTTTTGATCAGTAATTTGGACTCTTGGGAGAGGCCAACCTCCAGAAGATTATCATTGCACTCAGGACATGCTTCATGGGTATATAACCAGTATAGTTCCCCAGGGCTCTGTGCTTGGAAAGGCCTCTTGGTTTAATGCTTTGCTGTCACTGTCTTGAAATTTTTAAGGATTTTTGAACAAGGGGCCCAGTATTTCCATGTTTTCACCAGATCCCACAGATTAGGTAGCTGGTCCTGACTGCACAAATGATGGCTTCCGTCTGGGCATGGGTCCCTGGATCATCAACCAATGCCTTGGGAATTTAAGGGGATGTGGGATTTAGGAATGAGGACGGGAGAGGAAGTGGAGGACAGTCTTGCTGTGGGAGAAACTTTGGGAAGGCCGAGGGATAGAGCTGACAAGCCATGTTCTCAGCAGTAATACCATGTTGCAGGCTTGCTCCCTTTGGTTCATTCCAAAATATCACTGACAGAAGAGTTCTCACAGCAGGTCTGTATGCTTACCCCTTACATGTCTCCAAAGGAACCATGATTGACCTTTGACCAACACCTAGGAATGCGACCCCTGGAATCTTCTTTATGTTAGCCATTGATAATTTTGTTATATATGCTTGGAGATAATGGGTCATGCTGTACTGGCTGGTCAGGTTGCTTTGCACAGATCTCAAGAGTGATGATGTGCACCTGTGTTGATGAGTCTTGATTTTGGTTGTCATGGCTGTTTGTGTAGCAAGAATATACTTATGTGACCTGCCCCCTATAAAGGGACAGGGACATTCCATATAATCCCAAACAGCTCTGCCAGAGAGAAAGTGGTCCTGTGTGATCTTCAGGGAAAGACATCAGAAGCCTGTGCTGAACCTCTCTGGACACACGGATGCACATCTGTTTCCTGCTGCTTTAGCTCTGCGTGCTTTGCTGTAATACATTTTAGCCATGAGTGTAACCTGCCACTGAGTCTTATGAATTCTTCTGGTGAGTCACCAAACAAAACAGTCTTCTACTAACTTCAAAAACAGTTTGTGCACCATGAAAAAATGCTCAACATGACTAATTATTAGAGAAATGCAAATCAAAACCACAATGAAGTACCACCTCATGCCAGTCAGAATAGCCATCATTAAAAAGTCTACAACTAATAAATGCTGGAGAGGGTGTGGAGAAAAAGGAACCCTCCTACACTGTTGGTGGGAATGTAAATTGGTGCAGCCATGGAAAACAGTATGGCGGTTCCTCAAAAAAATAAAAATAGAGTTGCCATATGATCCAGCAATCCCACTCCTGGGCATATACACAGACAAAACTATAATTTGAAAAGATGCATGTGCCCCTATGTTCATAGCAGCACTATTTACAATAACCAAGACATGGAAACAACCTAAATGTCCATGGACAGATGAATGGATAAAGAAGATGTGGTATGTATATTTAATGGAATATTACTCAGCCATTAAAAAGAATAAAATAATGCCATTTTCAGCAACATGGATGCAACTAGAGATTATCACACTAAATGAAGTAAGTCAGAAAGAGAAAGACAAATGCCATATGATATCACTTATATGTGGAATCTAAAATACGACACAAATGAACATATCTACAAAACAAAAAGAGACACCAACGTAGAGAACAGACTTGTAGCTGCCAATGGGGAGGGAAGGTAGGGGAGAGGGGTGGGAGTTTGGGATTAGCAAATGCAAACTATTATATATAGGATGGATAAACAACAAGGTCCTACTGTCTAGCACAGGGAACTATATTCAATACCCTGTGATAAACCATGATGGAAAAGAATATGAAAAAGAATATATGTATATATGCATAACTGAGTCACTTTGCTGTACAGCAGAAATTAAATACAACATTGTAAATCAACTATACGTCAGTGAAGTTTTAGAAAACAGTTTGTGGGCTATTTTCTGCTTTTTTAGTGACAGAGTCATGTGTTTTTATGGAATATAGTGATTTAATCATACTAAAAACAGATAATGGCAATATTTATAAATTATAAACTTTAATCCCAATATATCTTTTCCCTTAAACCCCTTTCTAAAATTTGAAAATTGTTTGTTTTACTGAAGATTCTTAGAGTCTGGTTGGATTTGAAATGATTTTAAAAGACTTAAAAAAAAACAAAACCTATATGATTCAGATGCCATTTGACCACTTGGAGAGTATCTTTCATTTTGCAGACATGTGCACTTGCTAAAATAGACTTGGAACAGCTCACAGAGCGCATACCTTTGTGTCCTCTTGGGTTGATTACTGCCATTCTTTCTTCTCCAACATTCCAGAGGTACTGACTCATAGATTACAAGTGTTTCAAAATTCTATCACATACTTCCCTGCCAACCATAGCTTAATTTGTCTATCTTTGCAAAAACTTGGCCTCTAATGAGGTCTTAGGTTTATTTTATAATCCCTTTAGTTAAAAATAACGAGTTAAATTTCCTTTATAAAATATTTGTCTCTATACTTAGCTCTTATATCAATAGTATCGGTTAAGACTACAATTAAAAAACCTAAAGGTATATTTAGAAAAGGTCTAACGTCTAAGTCTTCAAAGTTAATTTCTTTCACTCTATCTCCCCTGGCCATCAGGGATGCTCTTATTGATATTACGTATATGGCTATTTTACAATTTTAACACCTTTAAAACTTCTTACTGAGAGACTTCCCTGGTGGCGCAGTGGATTAGAATCCGCCTGCCAATGCAGGGGACACGGGTTCGAGCCCTGCTCGGGGAAGATCCCACATGCCGCGGAGCAACTAAGCCTGTGTGCCACAACTACTGAGCCCGCGCACCACAACTACTGAAGCCTGCCCGTGCTCCACAACAAGAGAAGCCACCACAATGAGAAGTCCACGTACCACAACGGAGAGTAGCCCCTGCTCACCGCAACTAGAGAAAGCCTGCGCACAGCAACAAAGACCCAACGCAGCCTAAATAAATAAATAAAATAAATAAATTTATTAAAAAAAACAAACTTCTTACTGAGTGTTGAAATAGAGCTTTATATATATATATATATATATATATATATATATATCCCTTGCTTTGCAGAATATGTGTATTGTAATCAGTTGACTATTAAAGGCAAGTTTCTGTAAACTAAATAGAATCTTTATACTTTCATCATCACAGCTGAGGTCTGCGTAGGAGTCAGGCGTTATGTGAAGTGAAGGAAATTGCCACTGTCCAGTGGTCATTCACTGGAGAAGCTGAAGTTCATTTTGCTATCTCGTAATTCAGAAATCTTCAAAGGCTCTCCATTTCCGAGCAAATCAAGTTGGAACTCCTCTGCTATGATTTTTTAAAATAAATTTATTTATGTATTTATTTTTGGCTGCGCTGGGTCTTTGTCGCTGCGCACGGGCTTTATCTAGTTGCAGTGAGCAGGGGCTACTCTTTGTTGTGGTGCGCAGGCTTCTCTTGTTGCGGAACATGGGCTCTAGGCATGCGGGCTTCAGTAGTTGTGGCACGCGGGCTCAGTAGTTGTGGCGCACGGGCTTAGCTGCTCCGCGGCATGTGGGATCTTCCCGGACCGGGGATCAAACCCATGTCCCCTGCATTGGCAGGCGGATTCTTAACCACTGCTATGACTTTTAATATCTTCTGTATTCTGGCCCCATCCAACCTCCTTGACCTCATTGCTAACCATTTCCCGACATGGGCATTTAGCTCCTCGTTGTGCTTAGAACAATGCTGAGTACATAGTAAGTGTTCAGTAAATGCACACTTATTGATGGATTTTTAAAGGTAAAAACAAGATATTCCTATAGGCTATCAATGAGATACAACTCTGAGGCTATTTTGAAATATATTTCTAAGACAATTGGGACAAGTTGAACTTTGACTAAATGTTTGATATTAAGAGATTACTGTTACTATTTTTTCTTTCATTTTTTAAAAAATTGAGGTATAGTTGATGTACAGTATTATATAACTTTCAGGTGTACACCATAGTGATTCACAATATTTAAAGGTTATATTCCATTTATAGTTATTATAAGATATTGGCTATATTCCCTATATTTCCGTGTAGCTTATTTATTTTATACATAGTAGTTGGTACCTCTGTTGTTAGTATTTTTAGGTGTGATAATGGTATTGTGTTTATATTTTAAAAATCGTTGTATTTTGAACTGAACTGTGTTCCCCCCAAATCCCTGCCTTGAAGCCTTAACTTCCATGAGAAGATAGGGCATTTAAGGAGGTAATTAGGATCAAATGAAGTCATAAGGATGGGGTCCTAGTTCAGTAGGACTGGTGTCCTTATAAGAAGAGGAAGAGACACCAGAAATGCACAGAGGAAAGGCCATGTGAAGACACAGTGAGAAGGAGGTCGTCTGCAAGCCAGGGAGAGAGGTCCTACCAGAAACCAACCTGTCGGCATCTTGATCTTAGACTTCCAGCCTCCAGGACTGTAAGAAAATGAGTTTCTGTTTAAGCCACCCAGTCTGTGGTATTCTGTTGCAGCAACCTGAGCAGACTAATATACCTGTTTTTAAGATATCTACCTATTTATCTATCTATCTACCTACCTACCTACCTATCATCTGTCTAAATGGTGTGATGTCTGGGATTTGCTTCAAAATGCTTGTTGGAGTAGATGGTGATAGATGAGACATCATTGATAACTCTTAAACCTGAGGGATGGATACTTGGGAGTTAATTATACTGTTCCTTCTACTCCTGTTTATCTTTAGAAATTTTATTTTAAAAGTTTTTAAATTTTGGCAAAAATGAAAAACTAGCAACAAAAACCTGTGACTGAGAGGAGGCTGCACTTGTTCCCAGGCCAGTGATGTAGGCAGAGGGTGGGGAGCTGGGCAGCGAAGACTATGGGACTTTGTGGCTTTGGAGACTATCAAACCTCACCTGGCTCTAGGAGGTCCTTTTTCTCAGTGATCCCCCTTGCTCCTCCCTATATCTTTTTGTAGGCCTTTCTCCTGATTCCATCCAATCATTATGAGATGGAATAATGGAACTGGCTTGACCTATCAGTGAAATAGTTGGATACTTAAGAGGTAGGTCAGAAAGACCACGTCACCAAAATAAAAAAACCACTTTGCTTTGCTCTGTCATCCATGCCTGAAGTTCCCTGAACTAAAGTACTAGCATCAGTCAACGGGCTGCCTTCAATAAAAATAACACACACATACACAAGCACAATCACACAAGGTATAACTTGCTTCTCCCCTTTAGGGCACAAATACAGTCTTGTCACATGTGTACAGTTGATTGCTTCCACACCTACACGCTCCACTCATAATGTCTTCTTAAGGACCCTTCCCACCTCCAGGTGTTCAAATCCCCCAACTTCTGAAGTACCATCCCCCAACACACACACATACACACACACACACCTGCATTCATGCCAGGCAGAGGGGGAGTTGGAGACTCCACAGTCCCTCTCCCCATCCCACCCCTCCCTCACTGCTCCTTGCAGCCTCCCTGTGTTGTAACTGAAGGCTGGCCAACTGTAGTTTGGCAGAAAATGGTTTTCGACCATTACTGGGATGACTCCATTGGTTCATTTTTCTGCCCGAGCCTCAGATGCACCGCCACATTGGAGGCTAATGACTCTTCTTAGTGAGCACTCTTCTCCTCAGCCATTGCTCCCCAAGGCACAAATCGCCAAGGTGACTAGGCCTGGAGTTGCTTTGAACAGCAACCACGTGCTGGGTTGTGTATAGTTTTCCCACCGTCCCCACATGCTGAGCTTGAGTTTCCAACCTGGACGTGTGTCCTTGTCAAGTTTTTTTTATTTAAACCATCTCCTGGCTCTTCTCTGGACCCACCTCGATCCACTCCAACCAGCCTCTCCAACACCGACCTTTGAGGATCAGGGAACAGATGACCAGGCCGCACCAAACCCGAGACAAACACGGAGCTCTTCAACTGGTCCACCACCATCTCCCAAATATTTTTATATCAATGGAGAGAAGTTTGGGAGGGAGGGTCAGCTTTGTTAATTCAAGGAAGAGATCCACTTGAACTCTGAACTCAGAACCAAGAGATCCTGCTGAACATTATTATTGCAAAACTAAAAGGGCCACTGAAGTGACCTTTACACAACCTAGAGGTTCTGCTTCATGGTGACTTTCTGTCTCTCTCTATACAAAGAATGTCTGCCACCTTCATTCAAGAAAACAAGCAGGACTTCTCTGGTGGCATAATTGTTGAGAATCTGCCTGCCAATGCCGGGGACATGGGTTCGATCCCTGGTCCGGGAAGATCCCACATGCCTCAGAGCAACAAAGCCCGTGAGCCACAACTACTGAGCTCGCGTGCCACAACTACTGAAGTGCCTAGAGCCCGTGCTCCACAACAAGAGAACCACTGCAATGAGAAGCCCACACACTGCAATGAAGAGTAGCCCCTGCTCGCCACAACTAGAGAAAGCCCGCGTGCGGCAATGAAGACCCAACGCAGCCCAAAAATAAATTTAAAAATAAATAAATAAAAAAGAAAACAAGCAAGAATTATTAGAGAAATGCAAATCAAAACAATAACTAGGTATCACCTCACACTGGTCAGAATGGCCATCATTAAAAGGTCTGCAAATAACAAATGCTGGAGAGGGTGGGGAGAAAAGGGAACCCTTCTACACTGTTGGTGGGAATATAAATTGGTGCAGCCACTATGGAGAACAGTATGGAGGTTCCTTAAAAAACTAAAAATAGAACTACCATATGATCCAGCAGTCCCACTCCTGGGCATATACCCAGAGAAAACTATAATTTGAAAAGATACATGCACCCCTATGTTCATAGCAGCACTATTCACAATAGCCAAGACATGGAAACAACTTAAATGTCCATCAATAGATGATGGATAAAGAAGATGTGGTACATATATACAATGAATACTACTCAGCCATAAAAAAAGAATGAAATAATGCCATTTGCAGCAACATGGATACAACTAGAGATTATCATACTAACTGAAGTAAATCAGAAAGAGAAAGACAAATACCATATGATATCACTTATATGTGGAACCTAAAATACGACACAAATGAATATATCTATGAAACAGAAACAGACTCAGAGACATAGAGAACAGACTGTGACTGCCAAGGGGGAGGGAGGGTGGGGGAGGGACGGACTGGGAGTTTGGGATGAGCAGATGCAAACTATTATATATAGAGAATGGATAAACAACAACGTCCTACTGTATAGCACAGGGAACTATATTCAATATCCTGTGATAAACCATCATGGAAAAGAATATATTAAAAAAGACTGTATGTATATGTATAACTGAATCACTTTGCTGTACAGCAGAAGTTAACACAACATTGTAAAGCAGTTATACGTCAATAAAATTTTAAAAAATGAGAACAAACAAATAAAACTTACTCTGTTTATAAATATGAAGGATATACCTACCACATCATCCTATCTAAAGAGTGGGTTTACAGGTGATTTTTATTTTTCTTGCCTGTACTTTCTGATTTTTTTCTTTGATGACCATGTATTTCTCATGAAATAAAAAGTCAGTATAAAAGAAATTTGAAGCAAGCAGGCCTTAAAAGGAAGACAAGAGGATTCCAGATAACCAACGAGGTCCTACTGTAGCACAGGGAACTCTACTCAATCTTCTGTAATGACAGACATGAAAAGAATTTGAAAAAGAATAGGTACATGTCTAAGTATAATTGAATCACTTCGGTGTACACCTGAAACTAACACAACATTGTTAATGAACTATACTCCAATCGAAAATAAAAATTAAAGGGACTTCCCTGGTGGTCCAGTGGTTAGGACTCTGCACTCTCACTGCCTGGTCCCCAGGTTCAATCCCTGGTCAGGGAACTATGATCCCGCAAGCCACGTGGTGGGACCATAGATAGATAGATAATACAATTTTTTTGAAAAGAGGATTCCAGAAACACAGTGTGAGTACTCTTGAGCTCTGCTTGGTAAGCAAAGGTCTCTACAAAACATCTTCTCTATACAAATAAGCTATAACCATCCAGGAAACAAGACTGCTTGTTGGTGGAGAAAGAGAATGCAAAGTCCAGCTATTAATGGTGTCAAAATTCGTATTCTGAAGAGAATTCTGGATTGCTTCTTGCCCAAAACAAAACTAAAATGAAGAGTAAAAAGTCAATAAACTTTCCCTAGACAACTTTACACATGGAACCTCTTTCAAGTCCCATTTCAGGTTTCATTTTTTAAAAATAGAACCTTGCTTTGCCTTTTTTCAACGCATTGTTTTCTACTCAAACCTAGTGTTTTGGCTCTAAAATTTAATCCCATGGGCAATGAAAGAGAGTCCAGGCCCAGAGGTTTTTATCAGGTGGATCCGGAAACTGCTCCTTTTTGTTCTTTTCTAAATACCGGAGGACTATGATTCAACCAAAGTAACAAAACAAAAACCAAAAACCAAAAAAGCCCACTCCACCAAATGAAAAGATAAATGTCCCTTTGCTGCAGTTTTGTTTATATCGTGCTTACTTACTATCTGCAAAGCGCCATGATATTGAAAGTGTTGTCTTAGGGATAAAACGCAATTTAACTCGAGCTGTTAGACACCAAGACAAACCAGGATGCTCTGGGCGTCGGTTGTCAGGAACCAAGTGGTGGCTTTTGCTTCCCACCAGAGAGGCACCACCTCCCTAGGGGAAGCATTCGATGCCAGGGAGCCCTGAGAACTGACAGACCTAGGCCCTGGTGTGCACCCAAATGGGAAAGCAAGTCCTTTTGCACCATGGCTTTTGGTAGGGGAACCTCGGCTGAACAATGGTGATTGTAGCTAAAGTGGATGGTAACACGCCCCTGGGGAGTCCTTGCCAGGGAAAGTGCCCCCCAACCCGACAAGGGGAGAGAGTATACGGCTGTCTTTGTTCATGAATCTTTTAAGCTTACGGGGGCACTGGCTGACCTGCTGGAGGCTGGTCTCCGGGTGGGAGCGTATGGGAGGTGGCCCAGAAGGAAGAGGACAGATGCAGCACTAGCTGTTCGGAGAAGCACAGATGTTGAGAGGGGATTCTGAAGGCAAAGACTGGAGCTGATTGTCTTTTTGTTTTTACTTACAAAAATAGGGCACAACACAAGGAATACATGTGAACCTGTATTGTTACTTAATGGGGGTTAAGCTTTCGATTCTGTGATTGTCTTATTTTACTTACTGTTTCTTACTAGAAACCCTCAGATATCACAGAAAAACAAATTTCAAAGGAAGAAATTTTGAAAAAAAAAAAAAGATGCTTTTTCCTACATCCTACTTACTCTTTGAAGTTGGACAAAGAGGGAGGTGGCTTTTGATCAAGTTGGGATCAAACGGCACCTTAAAGTCACTAAGCTGGATATTGTGAACAGTGCTGCTATGAACATAGGGGTGCAGACTTTATCTAAAGAATGGATAAACAACAAGGTCCTACTGTATACCATAGGGAACTATATTCAATATCCTGTGATAAACCATAATGGAAAAGAATATTTTAAAAAGTCAAAAACTGAGTCACTTCGCTGTACAGTAGTAATTCACACAACGTTGTAAATCAACTAGACTTCAATAAAAAAAAAGTCACCAAGCTGGGAGCCAGTACAGCACTTCAAGGGCAGAACTTGGTGCTTAGATATTTAACACAGGGACAATGGGAACGTTGAAAAGAAGATGTAACACTACTTTGTCTTTTCAGTGTTCCTCTGAGTCATTACTTTATGTCTTTTTCTACCTACAAAGATGGATTTACATGTGTCAAAGCTATCTCCTTGTCTGACTTGGGCACAAGCTCTTTGTGGCAACCCCCAGACCTGTCAGTGTCATGATGATTCATGTGACGTGTCCAGGAGGGCTGGCGGTCCACCTTGGGAAGAACGGACCTGCCGGCTCAGACGTGCTGGTTTGGTTCAACGTGGTACATACTTATTAAGCCACTACTAGGTGCCAAGGCTGACTGTGGAGAGAAATTTAAAAGATTAGGAACATACTTCTCAGTGGAGACAAAGGAAGGAAAGGCTAGTTTGGGGTAGAACAGTTGGGCAAGATTTTACAGATTTGAGCTGGTCCCTGAAGGGTGACTAGGGTCCCAGCCGGCAGAGGAAGAGAATGCCCTGAGATGCCGTTGGGGTGTGGTCAGAAGCCTTGCAGGTTCCTGGGATTCCTGGTGAGAGGGAAGGCAGCAGAGATTAGGATGTAGTACACTTTATGTATCTCAAGGCTTTGGGGCAAGGTAAAGAGTAGACTCACCTCTGCAGGGGACCTCTGTGCTCCTGAGGTCGTGATTAAGGTAGGATCCAGGACCTGGCTGGCTGAGTTAAGGAAGGAAGGGGTAGATGTTCACCAAGCAGGAGCAAGATGCTGCCAGGACCTGAGAGCCTGGATCCCTTCCCCCCGAGACCCAGCATCGTTTCTTTCCTTGGGCTCCATGAGACACTTGTACCCTGGAATAACTTTCTCTTTGCTTTAGCTAGTTTGAGTTGGGGATCACATACACCTTATCAATCCAGTATCATTGTTTTCTCTCATTAATCAACAATTAAATCCAAGTTCTGATGCCTTTTCATCTCTTTTTTTTTTTTCTCTTTAATCACATTTCAAATATATTCACCCGGCTAGAGAATCATGTTGATCACTCATGGCCTTGGGCCATGGGAATGCAGAGTGACAAATAGCCCCAATATGGGAAGGGTGGGCAGTACATAGAGAGCTCTCAGCTTTGGGGGTCACACAGAGCCAGGGATCCTTTCTGAAAAGTGTGCTTGGGTAGGGCTCCATAATACGGGACATATCCTGGGGCTCTAACAAAAAATACTTAGTTGCATGAAGAATTATCCTGTCTTCTAACATACACACACTACTATATATAAAACAGATAACCAACAAGGACCTACTGTAGTACAGGGAACTCTACTCAATACCCTGCAATGACCTATATAGGAAAAGAATCTGAAAAGAACAGATACATGTATATGTATAACTGAATCACTTTGCTGTACACCTGAAATTAACACAACATTGTAAATCAACTATACTCCAATGTAAAATTTTAAAAAAAATTTTAATGGGAATTCCCTGGTGGTGCAGTGGTTAAGAATCCACCTGCCAGTGCATGGGACACAGGTTCGAGCCCTGGTCCGGGAAGATCCCACATGCCTCGGAGCAACTAAGCCCATGCACCACAACTACTGAGCCTGCACTCTAGAGCCCGAGAGCCACAACTACTGAGCCCACGTAACACAACTACTGAAGCCTGTGAGCCTAGAACCCATGCTCCGCAGCAAGAGAAGCCACCGCAGTGAGAAGCCCGCACACCAGGCTTCCCTGGTGGTGCAGTGGTTGGGAGTCTGCCCGTCAAAGCAGGGGACACGAGCTCAAGCCCTGGTCTGGGAAGATCCCACATGCCATGGAGCAACTAGGCCTGCGTGCTACAACTGCTGAGCCTGCGCTCTAGAGCCCACGAGCCACAACTACTGAGCCCGCATGCCGCAACTACTGAAGCCTGTGCACCTAGAGCCCATGCTCCACAGCAAGAGAAGCCACCACAATGAAGAGTAGCCCCAACTAGAGAAAGCCCGCATGCAGCAACGAAGACCCAACGCAGCCAAAAATAAATAAATAAATAATAAATAAATTTAAAAAAAATTTTAAATGAAAATAATAAAGTCAACTGATTAGAAACCTTAAAAAAAGAACATTAAAAATATAAAAATCTGTTCCATAAAAAAGAAGGATTCTCTTCTAAACTACTTTACAGTTCCTCCCTTGCCCCGACTTGCTCCTCCCCATCCCCCAGGGATTCTCAACAAAGGCTGAGTCTCAAAGACCCTTGAGACAAAGGCCTATTCACCAATGCAGTGGGAAAGGCAGCAATCTAGGCATTTGCATGAGTGAAGAAAATAATTGTTTGTGTGAATTTTTAACCTTTCAAATCTGTTTGTGTTGCCATGCAGACACAATCTCACTGGTGCCCCTTAGTTCTCAGACTTGAAGAACTGAAGAAGAAGTTTTTGTATCTTCTTATCTCTGCTACTGTAAATTTCAACATGGGTCATTTTCAATTTGATCTCATTAACTTACAGCCGTGAATTTTTTTAAAAAATTCTTAAGTGATCATAGCATTCAATATCTTTCTCTCATTTATTCTCTACGGTTTCATTATTTGTCAAGACCAAACTCTTGTTTCTTATTCATCAGTTCCTGTAGCATTTTCTAAGATCTTGACTG
Organism: Balaenoptera musculus; assembly: GCF_009873245.2. Lineage (NCBI taxonomy): Eukaryota > Metazoa > Chordata > Mammalia > Artiodactyla > Balaenopteridae > Balaenoptera > Balaenoptera musculus. The sequence goes on from NC_045786.1 coordinate 3,665,159, forward strand.
TTCATGGGCTTTTATTTTCTGTCTTCTTCTCTTACCCTCAGCAACATGCTTTTGAGAGCACACTTTATCAAGAACGTAACTCACAATGCCAAGATACAACTCCAAAAGTACTATGTAAGATCACCATAGGTTTAGTCCAACCTTTTCCCCAAGTCTGATGGTCAAAGAAGTATCCTTACTTAGACCTGGCCAAACATTACCCAGCACTCTCTCTGAAAGGCAATTAATGAAACAAAAGGAACTTGCAGCTTCAAATGACACAGAAGAGCTTGGATAAGATCCTGATGACCCAGCTCTGCCTGATTCTGGTCCAGGCACCAGATCCCAGGTCCCTGCACTACTCCTGAGTTTGTGATCCATATAAGTACTTCTCTAATTCTTCTAAGCAGATATCCAGGTTATCATCTGTAGGTCCATGTATCACTGAAGAGCCAGAACTAGCCTGTCCATACCCAACAGGTGTACAATACAAGCTTTGTCAAGGGCTTTTTTTCAGGAGCGCTCACATTTGTGGCCTTGTGCCCAGACTGCTTCTGCCTAAATGAGCTATTATTGCCAAATAAACTTTTAGTCTTAGAGGCTGTTTAGCCTCTCCCAGACGCTCAATATATTGGCCTGGTTTCCTGCAGTTACTTCCCAGCCCTTAGCCTTACATCACGAATCCTCACGGAGATTTTTTTCCCTTCTCCTTCTTGTGGTCAAACAATCCACCTTTTCTATGTGAGTGGTGAGTGGTTCTCAATCACATATTTACTTCTGCTCATCGCTTCGTACATGCAGGGTTGTCTCCCCAGATACAGTCTAAATTGCCCTTGGGAAGGGATCCTGGGTGTGTTGTTTATATCTCTCTGCCACATCTTGTGTGGGTACATCTGATGGCCAGTTAAGGGGAGACATCTTTCCAGTGGAAGAAAATATTGGATAGACAAAGAAATAAAGAAAACCTTTCTAACAGCTGAAGAACAGAGATAGCTAGAAAGGGAAATTAAGGACAGGGGAGGCAATAAAAAGAGAAAAGAAAAGAGAAAAATACACCTTTATTCCTTGGACCACTAGAATTCTTCCTCATCTGAGAGTTAATCTAGTAGGTGCTCTGTCATAATAAACAAAATGTTCAAGCTTCCTATATTTTATAGTCCATTTCTAAGGCATTTTAATGTTTAATCCCACTTTAATTTCTATGTGATGTTGATTGTAAAGGTCCCCCTTTCACTATTCACTACAGCAGGAAACACAATTTTGTTCTTGAATAAGAATTGAATCAGGGCTTCCCTGGTGGTGCATTGGTTAAGAATCCGCCTGCCAACGCAGGGGACATGGGTTCAATCCCTGGTCCCGGAAGATCCCACACGCTGTGGAGCAACTAAGCCCATGCACCACAACTACTGAGCCTGCACTCCAGAACCCACATGCCACAACTACTGAAGCCCATGCGCCTATACCCCAGGCTCCGCAACAAGAGAAGCCACCGCAATGAGAAGCCCACGGACCGCAGTGAAGACCCAACACAGCCAAAAATAAATAAATAAAATAAATAAATTTATAAAAAAAAAAAAGGAATCATTCTTTTTCAACACACATATCTTGGTAGCATAGTATGAGGGCATATATTGGATAGCCTCTCAATATATCTCATTCCTATAACATGTTTAATAAAAGCAATGCAGGTATAGAAAGTACTTTCTAGTATCATAAAATAAAAGATAATAAACCATAATGGAAAATAATATAAAAAAGAACGTCTACATGTGTCTAACTGAGTCACTTTGCTGTACAGCAGAAATTAACACAATATTGTAAATCAACTATACTTCAATAAAAAAAAATTTTTTAAGGTAAGCATTAAAGACCTAGTTGTTATTAAATTCAATTTTGTATTCTTTTTTGCAGTGGGGATTTCTCATAATTCTGGTTATATATAACATATAACTATAGCTAATACAATAGCTCTTTACTTTGACCTATGTATAAAGTGTTGCCTATAGTTCCAAATATTCACATGCTAAAAATGCAAAGTGTCAAAAAAATGTCATGTCATTTCTAAAATCAGTACTGTAACTTGGAGACAATTGAAATTGATCTCTTACATGTCACATCCAAGGCAGGTAAGAGCATGGACACATTTCTCACAAAGATGCATTGAAACACAGGGCTGCCTTTCTTTTCATATCCATTTTAAAGCATCTATTCAGAATCCAGCTCCGTGCTCTGGATCAGAGTCAGTTTTTGTCACCGATATGGGTGAAAGGCTCATCACTATTCATCCAGGATGTTTGACAAGTGAACCATATCCAAGAAAGTGCCGGCAGAAATCAAAGATTATTTGGAACACCCTGGAAGAAAGCTAAAGACTTGGATGTAATTTTTAACCAGAAGAAAATTCCTCTTCACCAAACATTCCAAGTTCTTACATTATTATTTATCAATATAGTCAGAGAAAGATCTTTTCACCTATTTACTTTCATTCAACTTTCCATTTTTTAAGTTCAGAGAATGTCTATTTCTATTATGTGTGTGGATATCAAGGGCACCCACTGAAGACATGCAGGAAAAACAACTAAGGATTTAAAATTATGGAGCTGAGGTTATCGCTGATTCAATGTTAATTAAGTACCTTCTTTTTATTTTTTCTTTACCAGCACAAAGATGATAAACAGTGGTTCTAGCCCCAGGTCCAGAGGTGAAGGAAGGGAGTTGATCAGACAGCTCTGCCAGGAAGTTTGTCCGCAAATAGGAAGGTTATTTTTACCAGCAATTACAGACGCCAGAGCATATATTTTGACTGTATTTTCTGGGTGTGTAGGTGTGAAATCGAGCAGGACACTGTGGGGTCCTCCCGGGTACAAAAGCCCCTCTGTGTCCCCCATTTCTTGTTTGTAGAAAAAGACTTTAGTCTCCTAGGCCTTCCCTGAGTTCCAAAGAGCAGACTCAAGCAGTTACTAATTAGGGAAGTGAGGGATTGCAGAAACAAAGGAAAAGCAAGTAAGCAAAAAAAGTAATGATACCTTAAACAATAGTTCAGAAATAAAACAGAATTCCTCCTCAAGAGATATATATTATCAGTCTTATGCATCTCTTTGAGTTGTTCTTCAGAAACTAAGACTCCCGCCCATGTGGAGGATGCGGACTACATGCTGACAACAAGCACACAGACCCCAGACTGGTTGGAACCAGAAGGTTGATGGTTAAGATTTCTGAAACATTGCCCTGTTACCTCACCACCAGCCAATCAGAAGAAAGTCCACAAGCTGCAACCCTCACCCCAAATGCTGCCTTTAAAAACCCTTCCCCAGGGGCTACACTGGTGGCACAATGGTTAAGAATCCACCTGCTAATGCAGGGTACATGGGTTCAATCCCTGGTCTGGGAAAACCCCCATGCTGCAGAGCAACTAAGCCCGTGCACCACAACTACTGAGCCTGCGCTCTAGAGCCTGCAAGCCACAACTACTGAGCCCGTGAGCCACAACTACTGAAGCCTGTGTGCCTAGAGCCCATGCTCTGCAACAAGAAAAACCACCACAATGAGATGCCCATGCACTACAACGAAGAGTAGCCCCCGCTTGCCACAACTAGAGAAAGCCTGTGCACAGCAACAAAGACCCAACGCAACCAAAAAAAAACAAAAACAAAAAAACCCTTCCCTGAAAGCCATTGGGGATTTTGGGTCTTTTAAGCATTAGCTGCCCATTCTCCTTGCTTGGCACCCTGCAATAAACACTGTACTTTCCTTCACCACAACCCGGTGTCAGTAGATTGGCTTTGCCAGGCAGCAGGTGAGTGGACCCCAGTTTGGTTCAGTAACAGACGGTCTGGGTAGAGCTATTTTCCTCTTTTGCTCAGGTCCCACTGTCATCCAATACATAATATGTGGTCCTGAACACAGTCTTGTCTGTGACTCTAACGAGGATCCAACTCATGACTTTGACCTCCTGGACATAAGGGTCTAGAGCTGTGCTGACCCGTACTGCAGTCACTAACCACTTGTGGTTATTTACATTTCAGTTAAATTTAAAACTTCAGTTTCCAGTACCACATTTCAAGTGCCCCACAGGCAAATATGATTATGGCTCATGGCTACTGTATTGAACAGTGCAGATACAGAAGATTTCCATCATCACGGGAAGTTCTGCTGGACTGTGCTAGCTAGATCCTGGGGACTCAAAGTCTGTGAACCAGCAGCAGTGGCATCACCCAGGAGCTTGTTAGAAATGCAGAGTCTCAGTTACCCCCAAATCTACTGAGTCATAATCTGCAGTTTACAAAGACTGCCAGGTGATTTATGCACCATTCAAGTTTGAGATGCATTGCTCTAGACAGTGAAGGAAGCACAGCCTCAGGTTTAGAACAAGGAGAGAACTGTATCCAGGTTGGGTTCACCAGGGGCAGGGTCACTTCCTGCAGGAAGATGTGTTACTGTGGCTTACTAACACCAGGAAGAACATAAGGTTACTTCCAGCCGTAATTTAACAATCAACATCCCTACCAATTGCTGGTGTTGATACATGCCTTCCTTCCTCTTGATCCCCTCAAAAGAACCAAACATTGATTAATCCCTTACTCTGAGCTATACCTTGTTCTAGGTGTCTCATATGTTTTGATTCATTAATCCTCAAAAACAACCCAATAGGTGGCTTATGTTATTAACCTCATTTTACAAATGAGGATTTTCGAGATGCAGAGAATGGAAGTAAGCTAAGGTCACCATGGCCAAGCCAAGGTTCCATGGAACTCACACAAGAGGGTCTCTCCAGGCTGCTGGCAGTTCCTGGAAAACTACAACTTTGGGGGTTCTTACCAGGTGCTCTGAGCTCCAAAGCCAAAGGGGTGGAAAGGATTACTTGTTTGTCCTGTGTTCCTCTTGGTTCCACTTATCTCCCTGAGAGGCTCCGCAGTTCAGATTTGCTGTCACCTACTTTAAGGTGATGGCTGGCAAAACCCCACATTTCCTTCCTATTTGTCTAGCTTAGCTCATCTGAGTGCTCAACTCTCTTTCCCCAAATTCCCAGGAAGAACCCAAGAAAGATGGAGAGCTGCAGTTAAACTCCTGCCGAGACCCTAATGCAACCTGCCCACCAGGGGATGCAGGCCCTGCCTAGAATCAGCTGCTTCCTGCCCTACCTAATGGCTCAGCGTGAGTCATCACTCTCCCCAGCCCCACTAGGGCGTGGCTCCTCTGATCCCTTACCAGTAAGGGATCAGTAAGGCCGCCCAGTACGGCTGGAGAGCCAGCTATTTCTCCTTTGCCTCTCATGAATTTAAAATGACTGCACTTAAAGCCCCAAAGTGCCCACAGACCTGAAATTAACTCTGTCAGCCTTTGGCAGACACCAAACGACCTGCATGCATTAAAGCCCAATGAGGGGTAACTGGGGGCTTGCCAGGGCCTTGCCTCTCACATGGCTACAGAGGGACCTGCCTCAGCATCAGCCTTGTGTGGTTATTCACAGTGTCAAGTTTTGTGGAACCTATAGGACACACCACCCAGGACCTTAGTTTCCTCCCCTCCTGTACTCTGCTTGGCTTGCTTTCAGTAGGAAATGGTACGTTCTGGAAGGACAGAGATTGTGTCTCTGTACCCCGTGGGTGTCCAGCAGAGGGCCCTGCATACAGTGGGTGCTCAATAGATGTTTATTAAGAGAAGGAATGCAAATGAATGGGGATTCCAATGATTGCTGTTACTACTCAATAGCCAATAAGAGCAGCACGACACTCTGTAGCCCTCTAGGAGCCTTCTGCAATAAACTTAAAGTACTCTATAAAATTTCAGGTGATAAATGCATATACTAGTCTTATCTGATAACCAGGAAGGCTGGTGTTAAGTGAGGTTATGATGTGGCTACCATCGAACCTGGCAGAATAAAATTCAGTCTTTTTTGTTTGTACCGTGAACCTCTATAGTCCAGGAGGAACTGAGATCTAAGAGGAAAAAGGGTATCATAAACAGTCACGGCGGCTGACTGATTTATGTCCGTCTGAGGGTGACCTGAGACAAGACCACTGGATTTGCTAATAAGAAGGGTACAAATGAACTTATCTACAAAACAGAAATAGAGTCACAGATGTAGAAAACAAACTTATGGTTACCAGGGGATAAGGGCGGGGGGATAAATTGGGAGATTGGGATTGACATATACACACTACTATATATAAAATAGATAACTAATAAGGACCTACTGTATAGTACGGGGACCTCTACTCAATACTCTTTGATGACCTATATGGGAAAAGAATCTGAAAAAGAGTGGATATATGTATATGTATAACTGATTCACTTTGCTGTACACCTGAAACTAACAACACTGTAAATCAACTATACTCCAATAAAAAAAAAAAGAACATTGGATTTGCTCTGTGGCTGCAGAATGTTTCAGGAGCAGAAACAAAGCCAAGGGGCAGGGTCTCCAGAGTTGGTGTGGACTGCTGCATTTTTCAGCCTGGAAAGGAAGAAGGGTGAGAGGTCGGGGTGGAGTAAACCAGTGAGATTCCGATGTCACCTTTGGAGGGCACAGGCCAGGGCTGGGCCCCGTGGCATCCATCTCTGCCTGGACACGCTCTAGAGCACCAGTGAATGGATTCTGACGAGAGCACTTATCTGAAATATTTGCCAACAACTTCACCCTCCTTGGAAACTGAGAGGAAATACTCTAGGGAGGAGGTGATTACATCATGCTGGCTTCTGCCCTCTTCCTGGCTCTGAGGGCTGCGCCCTGTATTGTCACCCTGCGTTCTGCCAACACCCATGTCTCACTTTTCCCTTCAAGCTGGTGAGATGGGATAAATGGATTCTTTTATGTCCGGAGAGGCGTCTGATCCTTAAAGGACCTCATTGAAGAGAAAGCATTTTTTGAGAGTCATCGAGTTTAATGGGTCTTTATGTAAAGACGGACTTTCCAAAATCCCTCCTGAAGAAGGCCATTTGCACCACTGTCTTGAATATTGGTGTCCTCAGTACAGCCTCTGAGGAACTGACTGTGGATGAGGTCAGTGGGTGACAGAGACCGCAGGGGACTTTCCACCGCAGAGAGGATGCAGGTCTTTGCATGATGGCTTACAGATGACTTGGACCTTTTATTTTATCTTACTTATTAAAAGTACTAAAAGTAACATGGTTAATTATTAGAGAAATGTAAATCAAAACTACAGTGAGGTACCACCTCACATCAGTCAGAATGGCCATCATCAAAAAGTCTACAAATAATAAATGCTGGAGAGGGTGTGGAGAAAAGGGAACCCTCTTGCACTCTTGGTGGGAATGTAAATTGGTACAACCACTATGGAGAACAGTATGGAAGGCCCTTAAAAAAACTAAAAATAGAGCTACCATATGATCCAGCAATCCCACTCTTGGGCATATATCTGGAAAAGACAAAAACTCTAATATGAAAAGATACATGCACCCCAATGTTCACAACAGCACTATTTACAATAGCCAAGACATGGAAGCAACCTAAATGTCCATCAACAGATGAATGGATAAAGAAGATGTGGTACATATATACAATGGAATATTACTCAGCCATTAAAAAGAGTAAAATAATGCCATTTGCAGCAACATGGATGGACCTAGAGATTATCATACTAAGTGAAGTAAGTCAGACAGAGAAAGACGAATACCATATGATATCACTTATATGTGGAATCTAAAAAAATGATACAAATAACTTATTTAAAAAATAGAAATAGACTCACAGACATAGAAAACAAACTTATGGTTGGTTACCAAAGGGGAAAGGGGAGGGGAAGGATAAATTAGGAGTTTGGGATTAACAGACACACAATACCATATGTAAAATAGATAAACAACAAGGACCTACTATATAGCACAGGGTATTATAACCTATATTATATATTATATCATATATAATTATATTATATATTATAACCTATAATATCTTGTAATTATATGTATCTTGTAATTATATTATTATATTATAACTTATAATATCTTGTAATAACCTATAATGGAAAAGAATCTAAAAAAGAATATATATATATATATATCTGAATCACTGTTCTGTACACCTGAAACTAACACAACATTGTAAATCAACTGTACTTTTAAAAAAGAAGTACTAAGAGTGTAAATTGTGATGATGATATAGCAGCAACCATCATACGTAGCACTTTATTTTTTCAAAGTCCTGAGGTATTATAGCATTCCTCTCCTTCTTTAACCCCAGGAAGAATCAGCCCTGTCTTACGTGTCCTAAGAGGACATGTCTCTAGCTGGGATGAAGGAGAGAGGGCACTGAAGTTAAATGAGGTCCTGAGTTTGCATCCTGACTGTCACTGACCAGTTGTGGGGCCCTGAGCAAAATATTTCATCCTCTGAGCCTTGGTTTAATTATCCGTAAAGATAATCATAAAATTTATCTCAAAGAGTCATTCTGAGGACTATATGGGATCTCAAGTGAGAAGTTAAGCTTTCAGCAAATACTTGATGGGAGAATTAACTACACTGTCATAATTCATGGGTCACACGCCTCAACAGCAGTGTAACCTTCCTGCCAGTGATGGAACAGATCTCACTCATCTGTGTACACCTGGCACCCAGCCAGAGCCCCACCCATTACAGTGCTGAATAAATGTTACTGAATAAATGAATGAATGAGTCATGTAGCTCATGTTGCTTCTAGGACCACTGGGCTGACCAGTGTTGTCAAGAGCTCTGCTGGGCTGGAGGGGCCTCCCTGGCGGTCCAGTGGTTAGGATTCCATGCTTCCACTGCAGCGAGCTCAGGGTCCATGCCTGGTCAGGGAACTAAGATCCCGCATGAGAGAGCTCTGCTGAGCTGGAGAGAGCTGGACTGCCAGGTGTCTTTTGGAGCAACCGATTAGGACAGTGAAAGTAACAGTGAAAGTCACAGTCAAGGCTTTGATTACTCACTGCCATAGTAGAAGCAGGAGGCTGGGTTGGAGAGTGAGCTGGTGCCTCCTGTTCCATTTCCCCCTGAACAGCACCAAGCGAGGGTCAGGAGTAGCAGCACAGATAGGGCATTTCTCACTATTGGGAAAGCCCTGAGCCAAAGGTGCCTGCAGTTTTGTGGACCTGGGCTGGGATGGGGGTCGGCGTGGAACAGTTCTGAATACTAAGTCAGCATGGAGAGGTGTCTTCAAGGTTTCTGTATTAGGAGGGCTTAGCAGTCTCCTGAAGAAGATGTCTGCTGAAGGCTCCCCAATAAAGATGCCTCCAAATAGAGACATCTGGCCTGGGAATACAGATGAGTGCAAGTGCAAGGCCAGGGCACGGAGTCCTTCAGTTCAGCTCCCTTGGAGGCTGCAATGCACGAGACCTGGCAGGTAGAGCCTGAGGGTCAGGCCTAAAACCCACACGTGGGTGTTTGGTCAAGAGGTAGACTCTTCCTTCAGTTTGTCACATCAGACACATAAAGTAGAGGGAGACACAAGACTTTAGCTGCCTTGTCTAGGTTCACCTGATCTGGCAGGTGCAGAGCTGGGATCAAAAGAGAGTTCCTTCGGTTCTACCTTGATTATTTCGCACTGGACCAGCAGTGGATAAGTGAGCACTTGTAGCCCCCAATATCACAGGAAGTTGCTTCTGCTTTGGGAGGTTGTCCAACCCTAACCAGAATAGCTGTCGACTTCCAAAGTCTGTTGGGGTAGGCAGAATTTTGGCCCCATGATCTTTGCCCCTAGTGTTAGCCTGTGTACTGCATTACACAGCAAACGGGACTTTGCAGATGTAATTAAGGTCATTAATCAGTCGACCTTCAAATAAGGAGATTATCCTGAGCTATCTAGATGGGCCCAAGGTAATTCCATGAGTCGTTAGCATAAGAGGAAAGCAGGAAGTCAGAGAGAGAGGTCTGAGGCTTGATGAGGATTTAATGCACTGGTGCTGGTTTGAAGATGGAGAGGACCATGAGCCAGCAATGTGGGTGGGCTCTAGATGCTGGGAATGGCTCCCGGCTGACAGCTGACCAAGACATAGGACGTCAGTCCTAAAATGCACGAGAAGGGACTAAGTTCTGTCAACAACCTCAGTGAGTCTGGAAGCAAATTCTCCCCCAGGACCTCCAGATAAGAGCCCAGGCTGGCGACCCCTTGATTTCAGCCTCATGAGACCCTAAGCCTGGTTAAGCCCACCTGGACAGGTGGCCTAGAGAAACTGAGATAATAAATGGGTGTTGTTTTAAGCCACTAAGTTTGTGGTAATTTGAGGCAATAGAAATCTACCACGTGGGCTTCACAGATAACTAATAAGGACCGACTCTATAGCACAGGGAACTCTACTCAGTACTCTGCAATGACCTATATGGGAAAAGAATCTAAAAAAGAGTGGATATATGTATATGTATAACTGAGTCACTTTGCTGTACAGCAGAAACTAACACAACACTGTAAATCAACTAGACTCCAATAAAAATTTTTTTAAAAAGCGCAGTGTGACAACCCATCCTGCCCCCTCCTCCTCATCCCCTCACTACCACCTGGTAACCACTCCCTTGGTCAGTAGGTCTGGGGACCCTGGGGACAGGCTGTTGCCAAGCCCAGTGTACACGTTCATGAGTGTAGCTCAAAGTTCATTTTAAGCTTGTGGGTTAGGAAGGCACTGGGACTATTTCTCTGATGTCAGGACGCTTCATGATGGTATCTTTATCCCTTCTGTCTGTGTGACATCTCAGTGGAAGGCTTTCAGGTCAAAGAACTAGGGTTGTCAGGTAAAATACAGGCTACCCTGTTAAACTGCAATTTCAGATTAAAGAACAAGTAATTTTTTAGTATGCCCCAAATATTGCATGGGACATACTTATACTAAAAAAAATAATAGATATTTTAAAGTCTGCCAACCCTATAAGTGGCAGACATTAAAAGTTAGAGTTTTCCAGAGCAAGTAGAACTGACTAGGAAAGTATGAAGTGGTGATGTAGATTTGATCTGGCCTCCCTTTTCTGGGACCAGTGCCCTTTTGTGCCTGTCACAACCAAATCTGGTATCAGGAAAGGACCTCATATCAGGTATTCACACTTCAGTGGGAATTGTCAGCAGGCGTGTCTGCCTCTTTAATGTTCTAATGTGGAGCAAAGGACCCTGCCTCCTGTTAAAAGTGAAGTGGGGCATCACTGAGCAGGGGGTGATTGATAGATCTTCAGTCTGAGTTCCTTCCCAAGGCAGGAGGTAGGGGGAAGATGTGGACTTGCAGAGTCAGATGGTCTTCAGATCCTGGCCTGTTGCTTCCTGCTTTGTGATTTGCAGTCAATTATTTCTCAGTGCATTTATTCTCACCTATACTACATTTACCTTCAGGGTTATCGTGAGGATTGATTGAGTCTATACATGTGAAGTATCTGGCACATAGTAGATGCTCAGTAAATATTATTTATCTTTTTCTCCCCTGAACTCTGACCTTGTCGCCATGTGCTTATTCTATGTACTGGCAAAGATGACCATGTCTATCTGAGGCTACCTGTAGGTACCTATCTAAAATGCTAACCTGGAATGTTACTCAGCCATAAAAAAGAACAAAATAATGCCATTGGCAGCAACCTGGAAGGACCTAGAGATTGTCATACTGAGTGAAGTAAGTCAGACAGAGAAAGACAAATATCATATGATATTGTTTATATGTGGAATCTAAAATAATGGTACAAATGAACTTATTTACAAGACAGAAATAGAGTCACAGATGTAGAAAACAAACTTATGGTTACTGGGGGGATGGGGGGGAGGGATAAATTGGGAGATTGGGATTGACATATACACACTACTCTATATAAAATACAGAACTAATAAGGACCTACTGTATAGCACAGGGAACTCTACTCAGTACTCTGCAATGCCCTATATGGGAAAAGAATCTAAAAACGAGTGGATATATGTATATGTATACCTGATTCACTTTGTTGTACAGCAGAAACTAACACAACATTGTAAATCAACTATACTCCAATGAAAATTAAAAAGAAAATAATAAAAAGCTAACCTGGGGACTTCCCTGGTGGCTCAGTGGTTAAGAATCTGCCTGCCAATGCAGGGGACACGGGTTCAATCCCTGGTTGGGGAAGATCCCACCTGTCATGGAGCAGCTAAGCCCGCGTGCCACAATACTGAAGCTGGTGCGCCTAGAGCCCATGCTCCGCAACAAGAGAAGCCACTGCAATGAGAAGCCCACGCGCCGCAACGATGAGTAGCCCCTGCTCGCCGCAACTAGAGAAAGCCCGTGAGCAGCAATGAAGACCCAACGCAGCCAAAAATAAATAAATAAATAAATAGAGTAAATAAGTAAGTAAATAAATAAATAAATTTATTTTTGAAAAGAAAAGAAATATTATCTTTTTCAAAAAAAAATGCTAACCTGTAGGGTTAAAGATCACGTATAGAATTACATAAAAGGGACCACTCTTCCCCTAATAATACATTCCTACAAACCGTCTATTGGACACTTACTATAAGAATGGTAGAAAACACTTATAAAGGACATATTATGTGCTTAGGATGGTTCTAGATGCTTCACACATATTAACTCATTGGATACCCGAAACAGCTCTATGAGGAGATGCTATTATTATCATTTCCACCCCATTTTGGATGAGGAAATGGGAGGCACTGAAAGGTCGAGTCACTAACTCTACTCACCTGCCTAGTAAATGGTAGAAACAGATTTTTGATGCAGGTAATTGGAACGAGCGTCCCCACCATGAACTACCTCTTTCTACTGCTTTCTGTGGGCCGGATCTCTGATCCACGCCCCTTCTCTCATTTAAAACCCATGAAGTAGAGATTCCTAAAATCTTTCCCAATTTATAGTTTGATCAGCCGCTGGTTAGTGGCAGAGCCCATCTCTGAGAACAATCAAGAAGACGGTATGTATGTATGTATTCAAAACACTTTGAATCTTAATATTGTTATATCTGATACTGTTGAATTGTGGACGTTTCATCCTAGAGATGGTGAACCTCCCAGAACTGACACAGTTAGGTGCTCTAATGTGTCAGGACATCGTCTGTTCAAGAACGTTCCCCTGGGGGCTTCCCTGGTGGTGCAGTGGTTGAGACTCTGCCTGCCAATGCAGGGGACACGGGTTCGAGCCCTGGTCTGGGAAGATCCCACATGGCACGGAGCAACTGGGCCCGTGAGCCACAATTACTGAGCCTGCGCGTCTGGAGCCTGTGCTCCGCAACAAGAGAGGCCGCGATGGTGAGAGGCCCGCGCACCGCGATGAAGAGTGGTCCCCGCTTGCCGCAACTAGAGAAAGCCCTCGCACAGAAACGAAGACTCAACACAGTCATAAATAAATAAAAATAAATAAATAAAAGAACGTGAATTTCTAAAAAAAAAAAAAAAAAGAACGTTCCCCTGGGGTCTTAGAGAACCTCCATCCAACCCCTGGGAGGGGCTGCCTTTCTGGGCTTTTCTCTGACGCCTTCTTCTCAGCACACAGGGTGATCAGCTGTGTGCTGAGAAATAGGATCCCAGGACAGAGGTTTTGTCCAAATCCTCTGATGCAGCACTCTGGGGTTTTTTTTGGTGACAAGTGAATCGGGTTTCCATTAAAAACACTGATGCCGAGAGAGAGAAAGAGAGGAAAAAAAAAAAAACCTCCGACATCATTTTGGAGGGTGATTCTTTGTCTTAATCCTGGAACCCAGAATGGAAAATTGGCAGCTCGGCCTGAAAGATGAGAGTGCGTCGGGCAGCTGCACGGCCAGGAGATAAAAACCACAAAACGGGGGCAACTCGCTTAATCTGAACTTGGATGGGTGGGTGGAGGAGGGGTGGCGAGAAGTAAGCGCCACGTTAGAATCCAGGTCTCAGCCTCCCAGGGTGGTAATCATGTTGCTTAATCATGACATCACTCAAGTCATTCCCACGCCTTTGGCCCACTTTTGAAATTACTTAGCAATGGGCGCTGAAGCCAAATTGGAAAGAAATTACCGTATGACTCAGACTGTTCATCTCTGTTTTGATAACCAACAGCAAATCATTGGAACTTAGCTTCTATTTGGTATGAAAATATCCTAATGCATTGCAAAGTTCTCCTTAATTTACCCCCTGCCTCAAGAAACTGCCAGTTGTGTACAGGTGAAAAAGCAGATTCACGTGCATTGGGGGAAAATAGCTAGGATTCCTCTTCAGCAGAAAGCCTTGGGGAAGAAGCTGAGAATGCAGCCTCTGGCATCAGATCCACATTTGAATACGGGCTCTCCACCCCAGTGCCCTCCTCTGCAGGTGGCAATGATCATATGACCCACTTCGAAGGGCTGCTGGAGTGATCCAATGAGATGAAAATTTCTGGCATGGTAGGCATACAGAAAAGGCAGGCAATTGTTATTTATACTTCTGTTTGTAAACACATAGTTCAGAGCAAAAAAAAAAAAAAAAACACCCAAAAAACAAAAAAGAAGAGGAAGTCGTTGATCCTGTTGGTTATAATTTCATGCAGGTGGGGGGTTTTATAGCTACCTCTTCACAATGAAGCCCCGAACGCCTGGGAGTTTCTGGAAAGCGTGTCGAACCCTCCACCCAAGTCATTTAATAGGAGTGTTGTATACCCGGCCTCCCCTTAGATGCTGTGGGATCTACGGTCCAGGGGCATCTTCTTTCTCTGATACAAGTGACTGTGAGATGCAAGAATTAAACTCACACCAGGTGGCCTTCACCGTGTTTCCTCCAGTGACACAGACTCACATCACTCCACCCTCTCCCCTCTGCTTTCTTCCTTTTACTGTTGTTATTTCTCTGCCTGTTTATCCATCTGATTTGGCTCTCAGCTTTGTGTTATCTGAAGATTGGTCCATGAAGCAAAAACAGTTTCCTATGGTTTTCACCTTGTCTTTCCTTTAACCAGAAATTAAAGCATTCACGTTTACTGCCTGCCTACAACTTGCTTGGGTTTCTGAATTCCAAAAGGGAATTCACAAAAATTCTTCAAAGTTCCAAGGAACTCTTTTGACTCTTATCTCAAATACCTCCCTGAAAGCTGGATGGGTTCCCCTCCTGGGCCTGAAGGAGCTTTGACCTGGAGCCATTTGCCAGCCCTGCTGCTTCCTCTTCCATTTCTGATATTTACCCTTCTACCTCTTTTGTGCCCTGTTCTATGTCTTTTGTGGTCTTTCTCTCTGCGATACTATGATTTATAAAAAAATATATATTTGGTCATTCAGATGACAAACATATATTTTTCATCTATGTTGGGTCTTCGGCCACAGTTCCTGGTTTACAGCTCCTCAAACCCTTGGAATTTCCTGTGTTGAGAGTGATAAAGGTGTTATGTGAATGAGGTGACTTTTAGAAGCATCTAAGTGGGAACCTGTTGCCAGGAGAACCAACCCTGTGATTAGAGGGTTGGAACTTTCCCTGATTTCCAAGGAGGGGAGAGAGGCTGGAGGTTGAATCAATCATCAGTGGCCAATGATTTAGTCAATTATGACTACGTAATGATGCCTCCATTGAAAAAACAAAAACACAACAAAACCCAAAGACAGTTTTCTGGCTCTTTTTTTTTGGAGAGCTTCCACATGGGGGAATCAGAGCACCTCCACGTGCCACCGTGCTGGCCTCACACTCCACCAGGACAGGAGCTCTTTTGTTCAGGACCTCACCCTATGGGTCTCTTCATCTGGCTGTTGACTAGTATCCTTCAACATCCTTTTATAATAAATCAGTAATCTAGGGAGTAAATGGGTTTTCCTGAGTTCCGTGGGCCGTTCTAGCAAATTAATTGAACCCAAAGAGGGGGTCGGGGGAACCTCTGATTTATAACCAGTGGGTTAGAAGTACAGGTAACAACCCAAGCTTGCGACAGCATCTGTAATAGAGGGTGGTCCTGTGGGACTGAGCCCCTTACCTGTGAAATCTGATTCTATCCCAGGGTAGATGGTGTCAGAACTGAGCTGCATTCTCAGACAAGCTGCTGGCATCCACGAATTGCTTGCTGGTGTGGGTAAGCCTCCAGACACACGGAATTAGGTCCAGGAACCCTATTTACTCTCCTTTCAAAACCTTATCATCCCCTCACCCCTATAATCCCTGTAAGACAACTGGATACTCTGCAGTGGACAACTAATATATTTGCCACCCAGCATTTCTCCCTTCTGCTAACAGTACTTCCCTCCCATTTGGTGGGTGGGGAAGGGGAGGGGCAGACTGTCAGTCACAATAGCCCACCTCCTGACCACAGTAATGGGCCCAGGATGGGTATGTGACAGGACAGGTCAATCAGGGTCCTTTCCTGGGGTGTTGCATTTATGTAGATAGATAGATAGGTAGATAGATAGATAGGTAGATGGGTAGGTAGATAGACAGGTAGGTAGGTAGATAGATAGATTAGATAGATAGATAGATAGATAGATAGATAGATAGATAGATAGATAGATAGATAGATAGATAGATAGATATAGATGGCTAGCTAGATAGGTAGATAGATATAGATAGACAGGTAGATAGATAGAGATAGATGATAGATAGATAGATAGATAGATAGGTATAGATAGGTAGATAGAGATAGGTGATAGATAAATAGATATAGATAGGTAGATAGATTTAGATGGCTAGCTAGATAGGTAGATAGATAGCTAGATAGATATAGATGGCTAGCTAGCTAGATAGAGATAGAGATAGATGATAGAGATAGATGATAGAGATAGATGATAGATAGATTTAGATAGGTAGATAGATATAGATGATAGATAGATATAGATAGATACATAAAGATGATAGAGAGAGAGAGAGAGATAGAGAGAGAGATAGACAGACAGAACCCCTTGTCTCTTGGATCTACAGCTCTAAGATGGTTACTCTTTAGTCATGTCCCTTGAAGGAAGCCTGGCTACTACAGGATAAAATGAGACCACTTCACAGAGAGAAGAAAAACTAAGAGATAGAGTTATGTGAGCTAGTAAATTTCTGGTTTGCTTAAACTGGCTGGATTCAGATTTCTGTCACTTACAGCCCCAAAAGTCCTGATTAAGATATAATCTTCTCATGAATTTGAGCTATTTGTAGTGAGGTGGATGGACCTAGAGTCTGTCATGCAGAGTGAAGTAAATCAGAAAGAGAAAAACGAATATCGTATGCTAACACATATATATGGAATCTAAAAAAAAAAAAAAGGTTCTGATGAACCTAGGGACAGGACAGGAATAAAGATGCAGATGTAGAGAATGGACTTGAGGACATGGGGAGGGAGAAGGGTAAGCTGGGATGAAATGAGAGAGTAGCATTGGCATATATACACTACCAAATGTAAAATAGATAGCTAGTGGAAAGCAGCTGCATAGCACATGGAGATCAGTTCGGTGCTTTGTGACCACCTAGAGGGTGGGATAGGGAGGGTGGGAGGGAGACACAAGAGGGAGGGGATATGGGGATATATGTATACATATAGCTGATTCACTTCGTTATACAGCAGAAACTAACACAACATTGTAAAGCAATTATATTCCAATAAAGATGTTAAAAAAAGATATAACCTTCTCATTTTTAAGAATGTCTACTGCCTTCCATTCATATGTTATCATGATGTCCTATATTCACTTTGTAAAAAAACTTCTAATTTCGAAATACAGTCTGTCCTTGAACAACATGGGTTTGAACTGTACGGGTCCAATGATATGCAGTTTTTTTCAATAGTAAGTACAGTACTACCCTTTCCACAGTTAGTTGAATCTGAGGTTGTGGAACCCCAAATATTGAGGGCCAATGATTGGACTTGATTATCCATGGATTTTGGTGTCTGCTGCAGGCACTGGAACCAATCTCCCATAGATACCGAGGGGCAACTATAATTATACATTCACGAGAAGTTGTAAAGATAGTACAAGGAAGTCTGTGTACCCTTCACCCAGTTTTCCTCAATGGTTACATCTTCTGTAGCTATAGTGCAATACAATATCAAAACCAGAAAATTTACGTTATTGTAATGTGCATGTGTGTAGTCCTATGTCATTTTACCACATGTGTAGACTCATATCACTGCAATCAAGATATAGAAGTATTTAATCACTACAAAATCTCTCTTGTGCTACTCCTCTATATGCATAACTTATCACAGTCTACTGATACCAAGATTTAACCAGTTTGAGTGAAGTGTACAAACTTCACCTCCCTTTACTTCCCTTTACTCTTCCCCATTATAGAATTGTCTTGAATATTTCCACTACATACACTGAGAACTATATCAGACAGTGTTATATTTCTTGCTTCAATTGTCAAACAAAATTTAGAAAATTCCAGAGGAGAAGGAAAGTTTATGATATGTATCCATATTTTTACTCTTTCTGTTCTCTTTTCTTTCCTGATGTTCCAATATTCTATCATTTCCTGTTTAGAGAACTTTCTTTAGCCCTGCTTTTAGAGCAGTTCTGCTAGTTTAAAATTTTCTTAGTTTTCTTTCATTTGAGAATGTCTTGATTTCCCTTTCATTCCTGAAGGGACTTTTCACTGGATATAGAATTCTGGGTTGACAGTTCTTTTCTGTCAGCACCTGAAAAATGTGGTGCCACTTTCTCCTAGCTTCCGTGGTTTCTGGTGAGAAATCTGCTGTTACTCCATTTGTTTCTCTCTTATAGGTAAGGTGTTTCTCTCTCTCCTTGCTCTCACATTTTTCCGCTTGTCTTTAGTTTTCAGAAGTTTGACTGTAATGTGTCTTGGTGTGGATTTCTTTGAGTTTTTCCTGTTTGGGATCTCAGATTCTTGAATCTGTCAGTTTATGTCTTTTGCCAAATTTGAGGATATTTCAGCCATTATTTCTTTAAATATTTTTCTAGCCTCATCCTTTTCCTCCTCTCCTGGTATTTGGTTGACATAAATCTTTTGGTGTTTTCCCACAGGTCCTTGAGGCTCTGTTCATTTTTTCTCTCTCTGGTGTTCAGACTGGGTAATTTCCATTGTTTTACCTTCTGATTCACTGATTCTTACCTCTGTCCCTGAATTCTTCTGTTGAGCCCATTCAATGAGGTTTTCATTTTGGTTATTGTGGTTTTGGTTCTAAAATTTCCAGTTTGTTCATCATTATAGCTTCTATTTCTTTACTCAGACTATTTTTCATTTATTTGGGGCATGTTTGTAATTGCTCTTTGAAGCATATTTATCATGGCTGTTTTAAAATCTTTGTCAGATAATTCTAACGTCTGTGTAAAGTTGGTGTTGGCCTGTTGATTGTCTTTTCTCATCCAAGTTGAGATATTCCTGGTTCTTAGTATGACGAGTGATTCTCTACTGAAGCCTGGACGTTTTAGGTATTATGATGGGAAACTCTGGATCTTATTTATTTTATTTGTGTGTGTATATATATATATATATATATTTTTTTTTTTTTAAGATTTCACATGTAAATGATATCATATGATATTTGTCTTTCTCTTTCTGACTTACTTCACTTAGTATGACAATCTCTAGGTCCATCCATGTTGCTGCAAATGGCATTATTTCATTCTTTTCTTTTTTATGGCTGAGTAATATTGGATCTTATTTAAATCTTCTGTTTTAGCAGGCCCCTCTGACACTGTCCTGGGGTTGAAGTTCAGGTTTTCCACCGTTTCTCCCCTGACACCTGGGGGAGAGGGGATCCCTGCTACTGCAGAGCAGGAGTGGGAGTTTAGGCCCCCGCTAGTCCTCCCTGATACCACCCTGGGTAGGAGGCAGAGGGATGCCTTGTTACTCTCCCTGTGTGTCCCCTAATGAGACCAGGACGGGTGACCTCATTACCTCTGGGCAGGGGTGAAAGTTTTGACTCTCTGATGGGCTTCCTCTGACACCACCCCAGGAGGTGTCTCATTACCCCAAACCTGGGAAGGGTAGTAGTCTAGGCTCCCCACTCAGCCTTTGCTGGTGGGAGTGAAGGTGGAACCACAGTTTCCTCTGTAGTGTTTGGCTGGAATTGAGTGGTCACTTTCTGCAAGCTTTCTGTCTTGCCAGGCTGCCCCCTTTTCTGTTTCACTTCTACTGATTGATCTGTTCAAGTTACCTATTTCTTCTTGATTTGGTTTTGGTGGGCTCTATGTTTCTAGAAAGTTGTCCATTTCTTCTAGGTTGTTGAATTTGTTAGCTCTAGCCTCCTCTTTTCATTCATGACTCCTCCGTGATCAGGGACTATCTCCCCCAGGCTCCTTTTTCAGGACCTTTCCCCCATCAGCTTCCCATGAGCCATTGCAGCAGATGGTCAGGGCCCCAAGCTCTACCTTTTCAAAGGCCCCCTAGAGTTTTCCACATCTTAATGTGTAGTCATTCTGAGGACACTTGGAGAGACGGCAGGTCAGCTGACCGAGTGATGAGGGTCATGCAGGCAGCCAGCTACCTTATTGGGCACAAGACCAAGCCCAGATGTGACCTTCATTCTCTGATTTTGTGGCTAGTTCTTTTAATTGGTAGCTAAATGTAAGCAGTGCCTTTTTTTTTTTTTTTTCTGATTTGGATAGCACAAAAAGCATTTGGGATAAACAACAAGGTCCTACTGTATAGCACAGGGAACTATATTCAATATCCTATGATAAACCATAATGAAAAGAATATGGAAAAGAATGTATATATGTGTATAACCAAGTCACTTTGCTGTACAGCAGTAATTAACACAACATTGTAATTCAACTATACTTCAATAAAACAGACTTTTCAAAAAAAGGCATTTGAAGGGCTGTAAGCTGTTATACGGTCTGTAATTTACTTTTAAGTACTTCAGCAAAGATGGGGTTTGTGTGTGTGTGTGTGTGTGTGTGTGTGTGTGTGTGTGAATTTTGATCTTCACCATTCTTTTTTTTTCTTAAAGATTTTTTTGATGTGGACTATTTTTAAAGTCTTTATTGCATTTATTACAGTATTGCTTCTGGGTTTTTTTTATGTTTTGTTTTTTTGGCCATGAGGCATGTGGGATCTTAGCTCCCCAACCAGGGATCAAACCCGCACCCCCTGCATTGGAAGGCGAAGTCTTAACCACTGGACTGCCAGGGAAGTCCCTGATCTTCACCATTCTTAACTGGGGTTTCGATTGAGGGGTGTTTATTTAGCTTGAAAGACTAATCAGAAGCCCATATTCCAGAGAGGAAATCTCTAGGCCTTTCAGTTAGCTTTCTCTCTGATCATCATGGGGCTTTGATAATTAGCATAATGGGTTTTATAACTGGCTTGACTTTGGTGAAATGACTGGGGTGAAGCCACGTGGACCGGCTTCCAACATCGTGGCCTTGCTGGGACCCTCCTGCCCCTGAAAGCCTGTTGCTGCGTACTTTGGAACAGAGCCCAAGGTTCCAGACGCAGTCCTGTGTCCAGGCTTCCAGACACCCGGTCCTGACCACGTCTGCCGAATCCTCCTGCTAGGATATCATGGAGCCCGCCTTAGGCAAACTTTTCATGCAAGGTCCTGAATGGTGTGTCTCAGAGAACAGAGCTGCCATTTCATGGAACTTACGGAACAGGCTCCGCGACCAGGATTTGCCAGCTCGCTAGTAAATATTTGTAGGTGTGACAGTTCTCTGAGACTTGCCTTTATTGTAACCACCTGCTTGATAAATAGTGGTGTTATGGAACAAACTCACCTACATCTGTCTTTGTGTGATGACCCACAACCATGAATCCTTACAAGGGCCTGAATGGCCAATTTGTCTCAGGTAGGTCACAATATAAACAATCTCAAAAATGTTTCTTCTTCTTTTTCTTTTTTTGTTTTGGCCACGCACACAGCTTGTAGGATCTTAGTTCCCCGACCAGGGATTGAACCCGGGCCCTTAGCAGTGAAAGCGCAGAGTCCTAAGCACAGGACCACCAGGGAATTCCCAAAAATGTTTCTTCTAGACTTGCCCACCCTACAACAGAGCTAGATCAGCCCTGAGGGAACCTCCTGGAAAAGAGGAGATGCTACAGCCAGCATCAGCTGCCCAGAGGTGCCCAACCCCACCCTACCCCAGAGAACCTAAACCTGTAACTGCAACGCTGGCCCGTGGGCTTTCTGGGAAAGAACACGAGGCCACCTGTGTGTGTGTGGTCATCTATCCCGATGACCAGAAAAAAGCAGAAACTGGAACAAAGTTTCAAAAGAGCTCTGCATCACACCTTTGGGAACGTACAGGACGTCAAGGACCTTAACTGGGTTCAAAAGCAATTCCCAGGAGTTTGGGGTTGGTAGACGCAAACTATTAAATTTAGAATGGATAAACAACAAGGTCCTACTGTAGAACACAGGGAACTATACCCAATCTCCTGGGATAAACTATAATGGAAAAGAATATTAAAAAAAGAACGTCTATATATGTACAACTGAGTCACAGCAGAAATTGACACAACATTGTAAATCAACTACACTTCAATTAAAAAACAAACAAACAACAATTCCTGGGTTTGCTCGGTGGGGCCCGGGCTTGGGTAGGTGGAGGGATGGTAGAATGAATATGGTTTAATGAAATTTGAAGACAAATGTGGGTCAACCTACTTCTCTAAATAATATAATAAGGAAGATACTCTGTGTGCTTCTCATGTGCCAGGAATTGTGCCGAGCGCCTGAAATGGATTATTTAATTCAATCCTCCCAACAAACGAAGGAGGTATGTGCCATTTTCTTCTCTCTTGCTGGAGGATAAAACTGAGTGGGTTCGTCAGTTGCCTCGGTCACAGAGACAACAAGTGCGAGAATCAGGACTCAGACTCAGGAACGTCTCATCCCGGAGTCCAGGCTCCCATTTCCTGCTTCTGAAAGAATTGAAGCCACGGGTATTCAGAGGGTGGAGTAAGCTGAGTCCTTGGAGACTTTCACCAGCAAAACCACACAGAATCTTGTCTAAAACCTGCTACTGTGTTGTTCCATCAAGTATCTGAGTCACAGGGAATGAGGGTGTGGGGAGGGTCCTAGCTGTTGGTGAATCGATGACA
Organism: Balaenoptera musculus; assembly: GCF_009873245.2. Classification (NCBI taxonomy): domain Eukaryota; kingdom Metazoa; phylum Chordata; class Mammalia; order Artiodactyla; family Balaenopteridae; genus Balaenoptera; species Balaenoptera musculus. The sequence goes on from NC_045786.1 coordinate 3,687,978, forward strand.
TCTGTGTGGCCTCTTCTCTGCCCGCTGTGTGTGTTAGGGGTGGGCTGGGGAAGGGTGTGGAGCCTCTTGATGACCGGGCGGCTGGGGATGGCAGTGCCCCAGGAGCGTTTGCTCATCCTTCTCAGGTGAGAGTAGGAGCAATGTCCGGCCCGAAGCCACTTCCCAAGAAAGAAGCAGAGAATGAGGAAGATCAGAGGGAGAGACCCTGAGGAGGAGGGACAGCTGTGAATGGAAGGGTGTTAAGGAAGGAGAGCTTTGCCCGCAAGGTGAAGCTTTAATGGTCTTGCTTTAATGGTCAGGAGTTAACACCTGGCGGTATTTTGGTCCTCCCCAAGCTGGCCTCTGAAGCACTTTGACCACTTCTCCTTCAGTTACACCCTTGCTAAGCCCGGCCATGAAACATGACATACGTTGCTCTCGACAAGGTCGGCAAAGACTGGATCGGGTACCCCAGACTCTTTGCCCATCTCTTGTCTGCGTTCAGTAGTTAGCACTATAGTGTTAGTTTAAACCTGTGGCTTGATATAGTCCAGCAATCCCATTCCTGGGCATATACCTGGAGAAAACTCTAATTTGAAAAGATACATGCACCCCAGTGTTCAAAGCAGCACTATTTACAATAGCCAAGACATGGAAGCAACCTAAGTGTCCATCAACAGATGAATGGATAAAGAAGATGTGGTACATGTATACAATGGAATATTACTCAGCCATAAAAAAAGAATGAAATAATGCCATTTGCAGCAACATGGATGGACCTAGAGATTATCATACTAAGTGAAGTAAGTCAGACAGAGAAAGACAAATACCATATGATATCACTGATATGTGGAATCTAAAATATGATACAAATGACCTTATTTACAAAACAGAAATAGACTCACGGACATAGGAAACAAACTTATGGTTACCAAAGGGGAAAGCGGGGGAGGGATAAATTAGGAGTTTGGGATTAGCAGATACAAACTGCTATATATAAAATAGATAAACAGCAAGGTCATACTACAGGGGAACTATAGTATGTACAGGGAACTATATTCAATATCCTGTAATAAACCATAATGGAAAAGAACATGAAAAGAATCACTTTGCTGAATCACTTTGCTGTACACCAGAAACTAACACAACATTGTAAATCAACTGTTCTTCAATTAGAAAAACCCATGTGGCTTGGATGGTTTTGCTGGTATTTGCAATGTCATCTCCAATTATGGAATGAAATACCTAAAGTTTTTATTGTCACTGGAGTGGATGGAAGAGCAACACGTGGGGAGAGGAGACGGGGATTCCTTCCCAGGTTAGAGACAGTCTAGGTCATGCAGCAGGGGGCAGCCCACTGGTCGAGGCAGGGGTGTATTCAGCAGGCGTACACCGTAGACACAAGAACCACAGGGAAAGCTGCAGGCAAACGCAGGGATGAAGAACATCTCCTTGGAGCCACACCTTGTCTCTGAGCACCAACACAGCCCCAAGCCCCGGAGCCCCTCCCACGATGTGCGCACACTGAACAGTCTCCTGGCCGCGTGCACCTCCCGCCCCAGGGGAGTGAGAGGGGCCAGAGACTGATGCGGAGAAAGGAGGTGATCTGTACTTAACTATAGAGCTGCTGACTGGCAGTCCTCATAGAAACCAACCGGAGCCGCCCAACGATAGGGAGGCTTAACACGTAAATGTTATTATTATAAGCTGCTGATCACAGCAGAGAAGAGACAAAAAGAAAACCCGAGACGTGGTCACGCTGACAAGCGTTAGTCTCTGGGCTTTGGTGTTGGTGATAGATCTTCTTAGAGTAGATCTATCTCTGGGCAATGGGACGTTTTGTTCCAGGGAAATTTACTGAGTTTCTTGTTTGCGTTACGTTAGTATGTGGGAGGCAAAGTTACCAACAAAGTCTTTGACCCCAAGGAACATACAGTCTAGTCGGGAAGACAAAACACATGACTACTGTGTAAGGTAGAATTTAAGACTTGAAGCATTTAAGGATTAAGAGGAGAAAAGAAGGTAGTCAGGAAAGGCTTCAGGGAAGAGGTGAGGTTTCCGCTGAGCCTTGAAGATGAGCACGCTTTTAACAGAAAGAGGTGGGCGAAGCCAAAGGAGTAGGCTGAGAAAGTATGTGGAAGAAGGTAAAGTGAGCGGTTTAGTCTGATTCACAGAAAGAAGGAGAAACCCCGAAAAGGTAGTTGGGGGGCAGGTCACAAGGAGGCTGAAAGCCAGGCAGTGGAATCGGTGCTTTGTTCCGCAGGCGGTAAGAGCCACTGCAGGCTTTCTCAGGGATCCGGGTGCAGTGACCGGCCGGAGGGCCACTGTGGGCAACGGGGTCGCCCTGCCGCTGGGGACACTGCAGAGGCCGTGGACCACGCCTGAGAACTGACCTCCCACCCCCAGGGCTGGGGAAGGTGGTGTGTTTATCCCCCATCCCCCCTCCCCCCGGCCACGGGCTGAGGGTCGCTGCTGGGCTTTAACTCTGAGGCAAAGCTCGCAGGGAAGCCCTGTCGTAGGGAACTTGTCTGTAAGGGACCTCTGGGGTTTGCGGGGTGTGTGCGCGCGTGTGTGCGCGCGTGTGCTTGTGAGTGTGAGATGGGGAGGTCCCGCCAGGGTCGGCTGCGGGCCGAGGAGGCTCTTTGGGTCGGGAAAGGGAATCCGAGAGCCTGGTGCTGGGCACACCCGTGGGCCGGAGGAGAGCACAGAGCTCGGCACAGAGGCGGCCCTGGGGGAACCCGCCGGGCTGCTCTGCGGGGATGGTCCCCACGCGCCCAGGGAACCAGCCTGAAAATGTACCGGGTGGTGAGAAGGGACCCGAGGGACTCGGGAAACAGGCAGATTATCCATCGTGATCAGATTTCATTTCCGGCTTCCTGGAAGTCACCTGATTTGCGGGAAGATTGGGATTGAGGAAGGTTTTGTTTTATTTATTTTATTATTATTTTTTGGGGGGGGGTTACTTTTCTTTGAAGAGTAGCGTCATGTTCACAGCCAAACAGAGAGGAAGGTGCAGAGATTCCCACATGCCACCTGCGCCACAGTCAACATCACTCACCAGCAGGCACGTTTTTTTTTTTACTAAGGATGAACCTACACTGACACATCATTATCACCCAAAGTCCAGAGTTTCCATTAGGGTTCACGCTCGGTGTTGTACATTCTGTGGGTTTGGACAAATGTATAACGACACATATCCACCATTATAGCATCATACAGAGCGTTTTCACTGCCCTCAAAATCCCCTGTGCTGCACCTGTTCATCCCTGCCCCACCAAACCCTGGCAACCACTGAACTTTTTACTGTTTCCATAGTTTCTTCTCTTCCAGGAACATCATATAGTTGGAATCATACAGGATAGAGCCTTTTCAGATTGGCTTCTTTCACTTAGTAATATGAATTTAAGGTTCCTGAGGGGAGATCTTTTTCACTTTGAAATATCGAAAAGAGGAACCTGTGGGAATTTCCTGGCCATCCAGTGGTTAGGACTCTACCCTCTCATGGCCAAGGGCCCGGGTTCGATCCCTGGTCGGGAAACTAAAATCCCACAAGCCGCGTGGCATGGCCAAAAAAAAAAAAGAAAAAAAGAGGAACCTAAGAAAAGTTAGGATCCACAGTCATATTGCTTCTGGTAAATGAAAACCTCAAAGTGTATCATTGAGTATTTACCTGTGAGACTTGGGAAGCAGACGACCAAACATCACGATGTAAACAGCCTGCCAGTCTCAGCATCACACATGGTTTACCTTTAAGGGTTCCAGCGGCGTTCCCTGCATCAAGAACACCTTCCCGGGCTTCCCTGGTGGCGCAGTGGTTGAGACTCCGCCTGCCAATGCAGGGGACACGGGTTCGAGCCCTGGTCCGGGAAGATCCCGCATGCCGCGGAGCAACTAAGCCCGTGCACCACAACTACTGAGCCTGCGTGCCACAACTACTGAAGCCTGTGTGCCACAACTACTGAAGCCCACGAGCCTAGAGCCTGTGCTCCACAACAAGAGAAGCCACCACTATGAAAAGCCTGCGCACCACCACGAAGAGTAGCCCCCGCTCGCCGCAACTAGAGAAAGCCCGCACGCAGCAACGAAGACCCAACGCAGCCAAAAATAAATAAATTAATTAATTAATTAATTAAGAAAAAAAGAATACCTTCCCAACGTGGGGTGACCCACACCAGCCCGTCAGGGAACTGCAGGACGAGGAGCCCAAATAGTTGCTAGGCGAGAAGCCCTTGGTGGGTAGAAAGATGCCAGCTGGAAACTTCACATCCACAGACTCAGCTACTGCTCAGGCAGCCCCTGCAGGGCTGAGGGCAGGGGCACAAGAGGAGTTAGTTCTCCCACTGTGGCCACAAGGCCACAGAAATGGTGTTCCGGGGCCCAGCCCAGGACAGGCCGGCCTCCTCACTGCCAACCACTTACTAACCGAACCCTGGCGCAAGCAGCCACCTGGTTATGCTTGAAGGACGATCTGACTACGAGCAATTCCCATCTAGGTCCGAGCTGAGGCACCTGCTGAAATCCACATGACACGAGATGCGAATCGCCTCCATTTCTCTGAAATCCACCACGCACAGGAGCACAGTATCTAACATGCTGTTCTACGCTGTTCTATGCGGTACTTTGTAATCCTATCAAAGAAATCTGGTTAATTTAACACGATGTATTGTCTAATTGGGAAAATGCTGTCTCCTTCATTTCACGTGGTTCCTGTCAAGGTGATTATAGAATCGATATCTTATTTTCCCAGCTCCTGAGGTTAAACTAATTGACTTTATTTTCCCAGATTTCTTTTCTCCTTCTTTCCTTTAATTTGCCCTTTTCAAATACCTTTTTAAAAAATCTGTGCTCCAAAAAACTTAGTCAAAAGGATTTATGATCCTGGCTTCCAGGATGGACATTTGCCAGGTCCATTACAGTTTTACCCTTAAAGATTACAAATCTATCAATAAATAATCAAGATGCAGCAGAACCCTGTTATTGTACCAAGGAGAGAGGCCCAGGATAGCAGTTCCATCCCAGGCCTCAGCATCCCAGGGGAGGCTGTGTGGAGCACAGGGCAGGACATGAAGCTGGAGGCCCAGAGGCAGGTACCAATGATAAGCTGTGGTACCTTGGAGTTAAGTTAACCTCAGGGTTTCAGTCTCTACCTGTAAAATGAGAAAACTGGATTAAATCATCTCAAATATCTACATGTCTAAAGTAGCTAAATATACAATTGGGAGGTAGACTGTGATGTAATTTCTGGTTTTGATTTGGAAGGAGAAGGCTACAGTAATAGTGACTTTAGGAAAAAAAATTCCCCAGAAATCTGTCCTGAAAAACAAGCACAGTTCCCTCTGAGGAAAGACACGTCATTTGAGCATCTGCTGGAAATGTGAGTAGGTCAGGGAAGAACTGACTTTCAGCTAAAGGTTTATCAAGAGGAAAACCCACACCTGTCTTGCTTAGGCTCAAGGGAGGAGAGTAGAGGATGCAATCATATATGATGTGGTCTCTGCCTCAAGAAGCTTATTTTAGGGGCTTCCCTGGTGGCACAGTGGTTGAGAATCCGCCTGCCAATGCAGGGGACACGGGTTTGAGCCCTGGTCTGGGAAGATCCCACATGCCGCAGAGCAACTAAGCCTGTGTGCCACAACTACTGAAGCCTGCACGCCTAGAGCCCACGTGCCGCAACTACTGAGCCCGCGTGCTGCAACTACTGAAGCCTGTGTGCCTAGAGCCCGTGTTCCGCAACAAGAGAAGCCACCGCAATGAGAAGCCCGCGCACCACAAAAAAGAGTAACCCCCACTCGTCACAACCAGAGAAAGCCCGCGTGCAGCAATGAGACCCAATGCAGCCAAAATAAATAAATAAATTTGTATTAAAAAAGAAGCTTATTATAGAACCATCATTCATCATCATCACCATCATCATCATCATCATAGCTACCCTTTGGGAAATTCTTACGTTCCAGGCAATGTTTATATCTGTTAATTCATTTAATTTACATGGTCATGGAAAAAGGTTCTCACATCTGCGAGTCTTTGAACTCCCCAATTCTGTATCCCTCTCTTGCTTTTTCTCTCTTCTACTTACATATAAATTTACAAGAAGTTTCTCTTTTGCTTTTCATCCTGTGCTCGTGAAGACAAGTTACAGCAGTGACATAGTCATAACAAAGAAGACTGGGGGAGACTGGAAGATGTAAAGAAATAAACTGCTTATTGCAATGCTTGGCAAAACTTAGGCCCTTGACATTTTTTAGTTCCCTTTCTTTTTCTTACCACCGTTTTGGCTGTGTCTGCACTAATCATTCATGACACTAGATGGCAGACTTTTGGCCTAAAATCTACTCTGACAAATTCATACCTTAAAAGATTTCTTGGGTTCTCCCTACCTGTAATACATGGTGGCTTTTAATGTGCCAAAGTAATATAAATCTATTTGTTTGTGTCCCAAATAATGGCAAACGTAAATACGTGGGCAGCAAAGAGCTGTTAGGCGGGAAAACTATCTAAAGCTATGCCCTGGCCAGTACCAGGCACACAACTCTGCACAGGAGTGATCACTGTTTATTGGATGTTAAATGTCTGTTTATCTCACAATGTCTTCAGCGTTAACTGGTGACAGTGCTTATTTCAGGTTTAAGAGCTAATTGTATTTGCAGGAATATATATATATATATATATTTTTTTTTAGGAATATATTCCTTTTTTTTTTTTTTAAATTTATTTATTTATTTATTTTTGGCTGTGTTGGGTCTTCGTTTCTGCACGAGGGCTTTCTCTAGTTGCGGCGAGCGGGGGCCACTCTTCATCGCGGTGCGCGGGCCTCTCACCATCGCGGCCTCTCTTGTTGCGGAGCACAGGCTCCAGACGCGCAGGCTCAGTAGTTGTGGCTCACGGGCCTAGTTGCTCCGTGGCATGTGGGATCTTCCCAGACCAGGGCTCGAACCCGCGTCCCCTGCATTGGCAGGCAGATTCTCAACCACTGTGCCACCAGGGAAGCCCTAGGAATATATTCTTTGAAGTAATTATGTTGGGGAGATTGCTGACCACAGACCACTCAGTTACTTTTCTCCTGATGGAAGGAGGACCATCAGGAGTTCTTGGAGTCACACTGTGCTTTGGTTATGGGTAACCTGAAACAGTTACATGTGTAAGCTGAAGCTAAGATGCCTTTGGTACCCTTAGAACCATGACGGATGCCCGCATATCATGGGGATTTTCCCAGCCTTCTCTGTGGCAGCCCAGTAGGTCCCACCTTGTGGGCCATGGAGGGAGAGGCAAGAGGCAGGTTCTTTAGCAGGAGGCCTGTTTGCCTGGAAACAAGACCGAAATTCAGAGAGTAATCCTGCCCCTTGGTGGGCTTGGGCTAAATCTGGTCATAGTGTATCTGTACTTAGTTCTATAGACAGTTTTAGTGGTGATCTTTTTCTTTTTTATTAATTTTTTTTTGGAGTATTGTTGCTGTACACTGTTGTGTTGGCCTCCACTGCACAGCAAAATGAATCAGCCGTACATATACATATATCCCCCCCCGTTTGGATTTCCCTCCCATTTAGGTCACCCCAGTGCATTAGGTAGAGTTCCCTGTGCGATACAGTATGTTCCCATCAGTTGTCTACTTTATACACAGTATCAATAGTGTATGTGTGTCAATCCCAATCTCCCAATTCATCCCACCCGCCCTTTCCCCCCTTGGTATCCATACATTTGTTCTCTGCGTCTGGTGTCTATGTCTTATAGACAGTTTTAAATGGGCTTCTCAGTGGGGAACAAAAGCCAGAATTGCTGGCTCGTGTCTACCCGAGTCCCCCAGGCCTGACCCAACAATCTTCGGCTCTCTGCAGCAGCATACGGTAGTGCATTAGGATGCGTTAGAGCATCTCAGGGACTTCCCTGGCGGCCCGGTGGTTAAGACTCCACGCTTTCACTGCCGGGGGCCCGGGTTGGATCCCTGGTCAGGGAACTAAGATCCCACAAGCCAAGAGATGGGTCCAAAAAAAAAAAGATGCTTTAGGTGTTCAACGCGTGATCGCCAGTCTGGAAACGTGGTAGAAATGCACCAGGCCCCACTGAATCAGATACTTTGCAGGTGGGGTCCAGCAACCCGTGTTTTCACAAGTTCTCTAGGGGATTCTGATGCCCTGGAAAGTTTGAGAACTGCTGCGTTTGATTTTGAGAATGGAGTTGAACTGTAACGGGGGGAACGGGTCAAGGCTCTAGCTGCTGCCCTGGGAGTGTGCTGTTTCCACCCCTCTCTGCAAGCCCACCTCCCTGCGTTGAGGGCAAGCCTGCCTCTTTGAGAGCAGTAAGATGCGGGGAAACACAGATGTGGGTGGGTAGGATTCCACTAGCATAAAAGGCAGAAATGGAGCCAAGAGTTACCTTATTGCCCTAAACCTGGCAGCTCCTGGTGGAGAGGAACGAGGGCAGAGACATCTCGAGCCAGTCCCACGTGAGGCTCCCGTGCTCCGAGATCCAGTCACGCCCCATCCAGAGATAGACCCCTTCCAGCCCTGCCCTTAGAGTGGGGGGATGGCTGATTATGCTGTTTGGTTTTCCGGACAAACTGATTTTAAGAGCTAAATCTGACTTTAAAATGTGACCTCCGTGGTAAACACGCTTTAAAAGGCAGCTGTTGTCTATTTCTGTTTTGGTAAATCAAAAACAGAATTGATCTTCTTATCCCGCAGAAATGCAAGAGGGTGGAAACAGCTGTTCTGTGTTGGCCTTAAAAAAGCGCTGGTCCTCGTAAAGGGCTGCACAGCTGTGGGGTTTGCTGGGTCAGCTCTTAAACCTACTCCTGTCCTGCTTTTCCGTGGACATATGCCACCTTTTGTGGGATAAAAGTGAACATGGACAAAGGTCACAGGAAAACGTGGAGGAACAGGGCGGGGATGAGCAAGATAAAGCAAACGAGTGACCGAGGCTGGCACATCATTAACAGAAAGGTGGGAGAGCCCTGTGTGCCCTGGGCAGCGCTTCTCATGCTCTGATGTGCATCCCAGCCACCGGGGAGCCTGTCACGGTACAGATTCTGATTCTGTGGGTCTCGGGGGAGCCCCAGAGCCTGCATTTCTAATAAGCACCCTGATGGGGCTAATGCTGCTGGTCCGAGGGCTGCTCTAGACCAGGCAAGCTCTAGAGATGTCAAGTGCATGTGATGAGGTTGCCCTCTAGTGATAACCCCGTGCAAGGCCACTTGAACAGAGAACCAGGTCAATCAAGGTGTTGCTTTTTTTTTTAAATTAAGATTGTTAAAACAACAAGGTCCTACTGTATAGCACAGAGAACTATATTCAATATCCTACGATAAACCATAATGAAAGAGAATATAAAAAGGGGGGACTTCCCAGGTGGTCCAGTGGTTAAGACTCTGCACTCCTAATGCAGGGGGCCTGGGAACTAGATCCCGCATGCATGCCGCAACTAAAGATCCCATGTGCCACAACTAAGACCCAGCACAGCCAAATAAATAAATAAATTTATTTTTTAAACAAAGAATGTATCTATCTATCTATCTATCTATATATATATATATAACTGAATCACTTTGCTGTACAGCAGTAATTAACACAACACTGTAAATCAACTATACTTCAATAAATATATATATATATAAAAGATTGTTACCACCAAATTAATTAGAAATTTACTCAGCTTTACAGAAAAAGAATCAACGTCAATCTTGTTGCTATTTACATTACTTCAAACTCCCCTTTACTGTATAAATGGAGAATCATTCACTCTCAATCTTCTGCCACGTTTCAAGACTGGTAATGCTGAAGCCAACTCTATCCCACATTCATCTTTGTCCAAATGGTCACCACGACTTCCGGTAATACTGTCGTCATCAAATTGTTTCTTGAAAAACATTCTGCAGCTCTCCTTAGACACAGCGTGAAGTTCAAAGGCCACAGTCTGGTAGCAGAGCCTTGACAACACGGCTCTAATCCTCTCCAGCCTCGTTGGAGTTGGATTGTTACACACACATAATCTTACAATACTCTCTTTAGTGTGTATATCCCGTACAAATTTATTCTATTATCATGTGTGTAGTGAGCACCATGCCTGCCAGGTGCCAGGGGCTGTAGGGCTGGGGCCACAGAATCTTGCCATCAAGTAACTTACTTTTTTTTTTTTTTTTTTTGGTCACTCCCTGCGGCATGTGGGATCTCACTTCCCTGACCAGGGATCGAACCCGCGTCCCCTGTAGTGGAAGCGTGGAGTCTTAACCACTGGACCACCAGGGAAGCCCCTACATTTTTTTTTATTCTGCTCTTTTTCATGTACTATTGGTTTATAGAAACACTCCTAGGCATTGACACAGCCCATTGTGTAACTACATATAGTGTTTGGAATGTTTTGATGTTATTAATGTGCTGTTATGTACACATATCTTTTCTTTTAGTTTTTTAAATTGAAGTATAGTTAATTTACAACGTTGTGTTAGTTTCAAGTGTACAGCAAAGTGATTCAGTTATACATATATATTTATATTCTTTTTCAGATTCTTTTCCATTATAGGTTACTATAAGGTATTGAATATAATTCCCTGTGCTATACAGTAGGTCCTTGCTGTTTACCTATTTTATATATAGTAGTGTGTATATGTTCATCCCCAGAGGCACATCTTTGTGTAAGAAAAAGATGCCCTTCCTGTGGATGGACGCAGCCCCACGACAGGGAAGAGGATTAGTGGTGGGAGCCTGGGCTAGACTTCAGGCCCCTTCTCGCATCTTCAAAGTGCACAGCCTGACTCTTCATCTGTGGGGCTGTGCGTTTATTTAACAAACATTTTGAATCTCTGCTAAAATAGGTAAAATCATAACCTTAATGCAAATATATAAAAACACATTTCAAAGATTTTTTCCAATTCCTTAATTAATGAGGAATCCAGGAAGATGTTAATAATGGCTCCAGGAGCATTTGCAGAGCGGGGCACTTACAGGCAATTTAATAAAGGATTTTTAGGATGCAATTGTTGGGTTAGATTAAAAACTGTTTAATATGCTACAGGGCAATAGACTGGAACTCGTGGTTATCTTTTCCACCAGACAGATTATTTGCATCACTACCAGACCTCTTTAGGTTCACCTTTAAAGAGTTGCAAAACAGCCAAATCAATAGAAAGAAAATCAAAGGGCAAACCTAGCACTGCACTGAAAGAACACCCAGAAATCTCTTTTGTCTGTTTCCAAGTTTTGCATAAATGTTCTGACAGTTTCCCTCACTTGCAATCAGAAATAATCGCCAAAGATTGTTTTCCATCCGAGAAAGCTGGTCTCCTTAGATTTGCTTGGCTTAATTATTTACGTGCATGTAGCGAGAAAATTAATTACCTATCAGGCCGACTTGAGTTTACTCTGCAACCCAGAACCATACACTACTGGGCAACTACCACTCCTAAGACACTCTAGTTACCAGATTTCACCAGCAACGCCTATTTAGACCTGACTGAATCAGAATCATTCTCAAATAGAGCACTCTGGATATGATCCTGATTGCACAAGTGAGTTTTCCATTATTTTCTGGTAAAAAGGAGGACAAATTATTATTAAACCTATACAAATAATGATAGTATAAAGAGAGAGGTGATTCAGTAAAAGCGTTTTCTGAATTCTGAGCGGTGAGTGAGAATCAGATACCATTAAAAATGTACAAAAGTTTGAAAAAGTTTGTACATTAAAAATGTACAAATGTTTCAGTTTACCAAAGCATGGGATACTAAATTGAGAGCTATAACTTAAAAAGACAGAGACAGGGCTTCCTACTCTTTGCATGGAAATTAGAGTATTAAAACTAATACCAGCAATATTCTAAACAAAATACCAGAGTGAAATTTCCCTCAGTTCAGTCCTATGGAATTGATTCTTATGTGGCTGGGTCTGGGGTCGGCAATCTGCTTTCATAGGTATGTCTGCATGGATTAAAAAGAGTCCTGGAGGGACTTCCCTGGTGGCGTAGTGGTTAAGAACCCACCTGCCAACGCAGGGGACACGGGTTCGAGCCCTTGTCCAGGAAGATCCCACATGTCGCGGAGCAACTAAGCCCGTGCGCCACAACTACTGAGCCCATGTGCCACAACTACTGAGCCCATGTGCCACAACTACTGAAGCCCACGTGCCTAGAGCCCGTGCTCCGCAACAAGAGAAGCCACCGCGATGAGAAGCACACACACCGCAACAAAAAGTAGCCCCCGCTCGCCGCAACTAGAGAAAGCCCTCACGCAGCAACAAAGACCCAACGCAGCCAAAAATAAATAAATAAAAAAAAAAAAAAAAAAAAGAGTCCTGGAAACTCCCGCTGAGTTCACTGAATCTTCTTCATGTTATCTAAGCAATGCCAGCTCACAAGCCTGTACACAGCCATCTAGTCTTTGAAGTATCAATAGTTTATAAGTACCAATTACAGTCCTTTCCATAGGGCTCTGCAACTGTCATTTCATGAGGAACAAATCCTGTCTTATCTCTGAGCCTTCAGACAAGCATCTGAGGAAAGCAGACACCTGTATGATCATGAGACCAAATAGCTGTGGTTAAAAGATTACCGTAAACATGGTATCAGGATGGAGGAAAGTAAAGTTCTCTATGGGGGTCAGTACCTTACTATTTCATCAAGATTTAATCCGTGCTTCCCCTGAAAGTAAGAATACAATAGAGATACTGAGGGCATTTATAAATCTCCAAGACCTTCCCATTAAACATCCAAATTTCAGAATATGGGTAGTAATAACATTTTACTGATACAAACTTAACGTAGGGAAGGCTGAACATCTCTTCTGATTTGACAGTTTATTTCATGCAGTTTTTACAATAGTGTTGAGCTAATAAAGAAATACGGAGGGGAAGTATGGGCTGGGAGTTCGGAATTAGCAGATACAAACTATTATATATAGGATGGATCAACAACAATGTCCTACTGTAGAGCACAGAGAACTATATACAATGTCCTGTGATAAACCATAATGGAAAAGAATACTAAAGAAAGAATGTGTATATATATCTATAACTGAATCACTTTGCTGTGCAGCAGAAATTAACACAACACTGTAGACCAACTATACTTCAATTAAAATTTTTTTAATTAAAAAAATATGGAGCATATCGAACAAACAGTTATTTTTCCTTTTGTAAGGTGAAAAGAATACATCTTTGTGATGTCCTAGGGTCATCTAGGAGATATCAAAAATAGTTTAAGTGTAAAAGATATCTCCCCCTTTTTAAAATTTTAAGGCTTGATTTTAGAAAGACAAAATCAAAAGAATAATCAGAAGATATTTGGATACTTTACTGAGATAGGATCACAGGGAGCCTGAGAATCATTTCTCAGTTACTTATTTAACTAATGTGAAAATATTTAAAAATAAACATGGAAGAAAGCTCAGGATTGTAAGGAACCTTGGCTCTTTCACAAGTGAGGAGCATTTTGTGTTTTGTTTTGAATAATCAAGGACATTATTCTGGTAAGCTATGGAATCTGAGCAGATTTCCGAGAGGGTAAAGGGTAATCTTTTTAACGCCCCAGAGCCCCTGGCATGAGCTCTAGGACCACACTCTCTCATGCAACAGGTAGCAAACCATGGCCTAGTTGTGCATCAATAGAATTTATGAAAGTAAACGTCTCGTGATGCTCCCCCACGTCTACACAGTTATTTAGTGAATAAGCCTGTCAAAACTGGCAAAGTTTGTCAAAATTTAACATGTATCATGGTGTCTTTTCAGACTCAGGGAGTGTAAACTAAGGCAAGTAAACTCCCTTCACATGCTCAACAACTGGTTACTCACTCAAACTGTATCTTTCATTATACTCATGTATTCTGAAACAAAGTTTTACTTTTAAGACAAAACTACTCTCTTTTTTCTTTGAAAACAAAAACTCATCTAATTACTTTGCATACACGGTTGTAATTTTCTGTCACTATTGCCGCTAGTGTAGTCTTAGCCATGAATATCAATTATAACTTTTAACTAAAGTAACCAAATTGTATTTCAAATAGAAAACTGGGAGCTAGGTAACAGACCTGTTTGTTACAAATAAGCATTTCAGTGACTAGCAAAGCTCACTGATACATATAACACAACTCTCTACAGCCACATACATACACCTTATTAAAGCAGCAAAATGAACACATTTTTTAACACAACCCAAAGATATAACCACTCGTGCATTAAAAAAAAAACCCAAAAGTAAAACCCCAAAACTTAAAATCATGCTTATTAATTGGTGTTCACTATTCAGTCTTACTTCAAAATTATTCAGGTATCAAAAAATTATTCATTAATCAAATGGACTTATTAATCCAAGTTTTTAAGTTACCTAAGCATCTTGGAAATTATGTTTAAGCTGACCTACTGTAAAATATAATTACTGTTATAAAAACATTAGTCGAAATTATGATTCAGTTTAGTTGAATACAAATACACATTTTAATAATCTTAAACAGTATATAGGAGTAATGTTAGCTTATTTGATGAGTAACCAATATAAGAAATTTATGAAGTTCAAGTTAACTAATCTCTCTATGACAAAATAAACCTAAATGGGACTTCCCAGGTGGCACAGTGGTTGAGAATTCGCCTGCCAATGCAGAGGACATGGGTTTCATCCCTGGTCCAGGAAGATCCCACATGCCACCGAGCAACTAAGCCTGTGCACCAAAGCTACTGAGCCTGCGCTCTAGAGCCTGCGAGCCACAACTACTGAAGCCCACGAGCCTAGAGCCCATGCTCCGCAACAAGAGAAGCCACCGCAGTGAGAAGCCCGCGCACCGCAATGAAGAGTAGCCCCAACTCGCCGCAACTAGAGAAAAGCCTGCACGCAGCAACAAAGACCCAACGCAGCCAAAAATAAATAAATAAAATAAAAATTTAAAAAACCTAAATCTTATGAAAAAGTAAAATGTATGCTTATAGTTTACTTAGTACTGATTTTATCTTTCTGTTTCCCTCCCTGTACACTTTTTTTTTTTAATTTTTATTGGAGTATAGTTGATTTACCTCCTTGTACACTCTGAATTCATCTACTTTGAATCACTCCTGGAATGAAATATGGGCATTTAATAAATACTTTGGGGCTTCCCTGGTGGCGCAGTGGTTGAGAATCTGCCTGCCAATGCAGGGGACACGGGTTCGAGCCCTGGTCTGGGAAGATCCCACATGCCGCGGAGCAACTAGGCCCATGAGCCACAGCTACTGAGCCTGCACGTCTGGAGCCTGTGCTCCGCAACGGGAGAGGCCGCGACAGAGAGGCCCGCGCACCGCGATGAAGAGTGGCCCCCGCTCTCCGCAACTGGAGAAAGCCCATGCACAGAAACGAAGACCCAACACACACAAAAATAAATAAATAAATAAATTTATTAAAAAATAAATAAATAAATAAATAAATACTTTGGTTTCTGTTATTTGCATGTACTTAACAGACAGCTTTTGTCACTTGTATTCTCACATATGTAATTTCTTGACTGTTGTTTTCTTTTTGATGTGTACAAAATATGTTCCGTTATGCAATTATATATCTTTAAAATATCCAAACATCTTAGAACTGATAATAACTTTGACTTGTTCATTCATAAGTTTATTTATCTTTTCCAGCTGGTTGTGCTAGTGCTTTATAGATTTTATATATTTTAATTTTTTTTTAATCCATTTGTAATAGTTTGCAGTTTGGGGACTCAGACAGATTTGTCCATCTGCTACCCAGCTGTAGACTTGTTCCAACAGTATTTATTAGTTTCCTTTTCCCCTCTGCTGTGGTACTCCTGGGCTTATAATTCCCTACATCCAAGTAATGGTTGAAGTTAATTTCTGGAGAGCCTTGTTTAGTTTGTTTTTTTTTTTTTTTTTTAACTTTTGGGTTTATTTATTTATTTATTTATTTATGGCTGTGTTGGGTCTTCGTTTCTGTGCGAGGGCTTTCTCTAGTTGCGGCAAGTGGGGGCCACTCTTCATCACGGTGCGCGGGCCTCTCACTATCGCGGCCTCTCTTGTTGCGGAGCACAGGCTCTAGGTACGTGGGCTTCAGTAGTTGTGGCACGTGGGCTCAGTAGTTGTGGCTTGCGGGCTCTAGAGCGCAGGCTCAGTAGTTGTGGCTCACGGGCCCAGTTGCTCCGTGGCATGTGGGATCTTCCCAGACCAGGGCTCGAACCCGTGTCCCCTGCATTAGCAGGCAGATTCTCAACCACTGCACCACCAGGGAAGCCCCCTTGTTTAGTTTTAATTGTGAGTTTAAAGTACAGTCAGCCCTTCGTATCTTCAGGTTCCACATCCACAGATTCAACCAACTGCGGGCTGAAAGTATTCAGAAAAAAAATCCAGAAAGTGCCAAAAATCAGTACTTGAATTTTCTGTGCACTGACAACTATTTACATAGCATTGACATTGTATAAGCTATTACAAGGAATCTAGAGGCGATTTAAAGTATAAGGGAGCATGTATGTAGATCGTATGCAAATATACACCATTTTATATCAGGGACTTGAACATCCACAGATTTTGGTTATCTCCGAGGGGTCCTGAAACCAATCCCCCCAGATACTGAGAGAAGACGTGATTTTTCTCTTTGTAGTATTCATTTTAATTAAAATTCTCAAAGAATATTTTCTAGAACTTTATAAATTTGCGATGAGGTTTATCCAGAAAAAACAAGAAAGAATATTAAATATTTTTCTATACTCTAATGAGGATGGACTCAGGTTAAAAAGTCTCCACTTTGATTTTGCAGTTTTCACTGATTAGCTCTCTTGGTTCCTAAGTTAAATTAATGCCCAAGTATTTTGAGTCTTATTTTGGTGGCAGTAAGGTCATCACTGTGAATGAAATCTTACCTTTTAATTATATCTTTTAGCTGTATTTCATTGACAGGAAGACTGTGTGATAGGTTTTCTAGTTTCACAGGCAGGAGACTCTGCTTAAGGTATAAACCCAAGATATGACACCAAAGCTCTCCTCCCAATTAGAGGCAGTGCAGAAGGCAGTCAGGAGTCCCCACGTCTGAGTGCTGACTCTGCCCTGTCCGACTTTCAGCAAATCAGTAAATTAGTAAACTTCTCTGTGCCTTGGTTTCCTCAGCTAAAAAGTATGAATAATAATAGTACTTGCCTCATACGATTGTCTAGAGGATTGAGATAATATATGCATAGCTCTGAGGCCATATCTGGCTCATAGCACACACTCAATAAATATTAGTTACTACTACTATTATTATTATTAAGGTTTACCTAACCCTTAGGTGAGGGCAAAGAAACAGAGAAGCACTGCAGCTGATGGGAGAGTTGTATGTCTTTGGTGATTGGGCCCTAAACAGCCAGATTTGCCTTGAGTATTTAACGTGCAAGATCTGCACCAGGTTGTCACAAACACCTTCCAGAAACCAAAGAAAATCTTGAGTAGAATCCTTTTTATGATCCTTATTGCTGTTTCCATAACCAGTGAATTTTTACCTTACAATGCAATTTAGTAAACATTCCTTATTTTGCTTTGTGCATTCTACTTAAAAAAAAACAAAAAAGAATTGGCCACATGTTCCAAGAAGAAAACTTGATTTTATTCTCCATATGCAAAGCTGCTGTCACAGTCACTGGTTTTGCCAGTGTTTATTATGCGTTCTGTTTTGCTTCGATTGGCATAATTTCATGCTACATTAGCCCTAGGAGGAGGATTCATGGCGAATGATATCCAGCAGTTTCAATTAGCAAAGATGTCAGGTGTGTGGTGTTGGAAAATTGTAATGGGAAGATTCTAACCTTGTTCACAGAGCACCCTCATTGCCCAAAACATTATTTTAACATCTGTTCAAGTCACATTCATCAGCAGGCATTTGCAGTATTGTGAATGGAATACTGATTTCCAAAGACAAGGCAATCAACAGTTGCTTGATTTGGAAACCAAACAGTTCCTGTTATTTTGCATGACAGTGTCATCCTGTGGCTGCAAAGAATGCTGTTCTGGTTTGCCTAAGAGAAAGCGGCGCTGACTGCAGGATTCTCTAGAAATCTGGTAGGCTCGTGGGAAGGGCTGGAGAGGGCCTCCCCTCGCGCTGCGTCTCCCAGCCGCCACAGAGCCAGCTTTTCCACTGGCCCAGCGTGCCATCTGCCCGCCCTCTCCTGGTTCTGCCCGGCTGTGGTCGCATCAGTTCCCACGTGGGCTGCTACACAGCTGCCTGCCTCTCCTGCTTGTAGCCTTGTTCCCTCCAGTGGTTTCTCCACGTGGCTCCTGCCTGAGTGAACTTTCTAACATGCAGATTGTTTCACCTCCCAGAACAAAATCATTCAGCGGCTCTCCGCCAGCCACAATGAGGCAAGTGAAAATGTGGCGCTTGGCACGCTAGGCCCTCAGGGTTCCTTCCTGTGAAGCCTCATCCCCCTCTGTCCCCGTCCAGAAACTTCATTCCCTCTCGTCACCCTTCACCTTTCTGCTCAATTGCTTTCCTCCTGAAAGAGTTCCGGACCCCCCGGCAGACCCACTTCCCCTGTGCTCCTATAGCACTTTGTAACGTCAACCAAAACAATAATGCAAGAGGCTGCAGATCAGAAGAGTTTACTGGGGATCTTAAGAACTGCAATTCGGAAGACAGATTCGGGGTAACCGCAAAAGAGTGTTCTGGGGAAGAGAAAGAGTCAGGAGCTTATAAAGACAAAAAGCCGTGAAGTTGTTAAAAGTTGCCTGACGATAATTGTGATGGACTGTGGCGTAGGTCAGAAAATATATCGTCCCTAAGGAATCACAGGTGGTTTTAGGGCAGGTGCCTGATAAACAGAAAGACTGTCATGAGTTATTATGTTAGGGTAAGTGTCCGACAAGTTGGTAGGTTGTCGGGAGCTTCTGGCAGATGTTCTGGATGACTTCATCAGGTCAAAAGGTCAGACTCCATCCAGGCTGAGACACGCATAGGTCACCTTCTCTTGATGGCCTGGCTCCGTCTCAGAGAGCTCTCTTGCCAACACTCACTCCATTTGTACTTTCCTTTCAAAGTACATAGTCCATAATGAGAAATAAAACATTGTGACGTCACTAGTTGTTTAGTATCTCTCTCTCTCCACTAAAACGAAAGCCTCTTGAAAGCAGGGGCTATTTCCTTCATTCTCATCTTTGAATTCCCATGGCCTGGCATGCTACAGGCAGGCAATATCCATTTGTTGGGTCAACTTTAAATTGTAAATAAATAGTATAAATGTATAATTTCACCATAATTTAACTAAAAAAATAAGTTAAAATGTTTAAAAAATAGTAGCTACCTTTCATTGTGTGTTTACTATTTGCAGGCACTTGGGTAAATATTTTTTGTTTATTTATTTTTTCATATTGTAAAAAATTTATTTATTATTATTATTTTCGGATGCATGGGTTCTTCATTGCTGCGCACGGGCTTTCCCTAGTTGCGGCGAGCTGGGGGTACTCTTTGTTGCGGTGCGTGGGCTTCTCATTGCGGTGGCTTTTCTTGTTGCGGAGCACGGGCTCTAGGCGTGCGGGCTTCAGTAGCTGTGGCACATAGGCTCAGTACTTGTGGCTCACGGGCCTTAGAGCGTAGGCTCAGTAGTTGTGGCACACGGGCTTAGTTGCTCCACGGCATGTGGGATCTTCCTGGACCAGGGCTCGAACCTGTGTCCCCTGCATTGGCAGGCGGATTCTTAACCACTGCACCACCAGGGAAGTCCCAATACCTTTTATTTTGTTTTGTCAGTGTTTCCCAAATTTCAATGTGTACATTTTTTTAATTTGACTCATGTTTACTAATATAAATGTATTTTAAAAGAAAAATGTATATGACTACCACATGTGAAAAAAATAGCATCACTTGCCATAAACAAACATAAAGAAATAAGCCATGTAATATAAGCAGAAGTGTATTTAATCAATTTGTCAAAATGTTCTCCAATGAAAAGAAGAAAAGTGTTTAAGATCAGTCAGGAAATAAATATTCAGCTCAGTTTCTCATAGCTTAAGAAAAAAGTATGAGGATCTACAGTAATGTTTCAGTTTTGATGTAAACTTTCACCAAGAATTCTAATTCACGTGCATTCATAGTTTGAGAGGTGATTACATATAATTATTCTTTTGACAGTTCCTAACAAAAGTGATGAAAGCGATTTTTGTTCAACAAATTTTAGTTAAGAGAAGCCATATGGGGCTTCCCTGGTGGCGCAGTGGTTGAGAATCTGCCTGCCAATGCAGGGGACACAGGTTCGAGCCCTGGTCTGGGAAGATCCCATATGCCACGGAGCAACTAAGCCCGTGAGCCACAACTACTGAGCCTGCGCGTCTGAAGCCTGTGCTCCGCAACAAGAGAGGCCGCGATAGTGAGAGGCCCACGCACCGCGATGAAGAGTGGCCCCCGCTCACCGCAACTGGAGAAAGCCCTCGCATAGAAACGAAGACTCAACACAGCTAAAAATAAATAAATTAATTAATTTTAAAAAATTGCAACACAAAAAAAAATTAGAAAAATTGTTGGAGAAAAAATGTATAATCTTGGTGATGGAAAGCACTTTTTCAGAAAGATGAAATCCATAAGACATAAAGGAAAGGCTGACAGGCCTGAGGGTGAAACGTCCTGCACAATATTCCTGTCAGTGAAAGAAGTGGCATCACTGGGTTGCACTCCTCGTGAGTTTCCAATTTTGAGAGACGTTGTCATGTTGTCTTCTAAATAAGAAGTGCGTGTTTCCATTTTAAAATGAACAAAGGGGCTTCCCTGGTGGTCCAGTGGTTATGACTCTGCCTTCCAATGCAGGAGGTGCAGGTTCGATCCCTGGTCGGGGCGCTAAGATCCCACATGGCTCACGGCCAAAAAACCAAGACATAAAACAGAAGCAATATTGTAAGAAATTCAATAAAGACTTAAAAAAAAAAAAAGAACAACAACAACATCAAGTAACTAGCTGCCTTCTTGAGGGCCTTGAAGGAAGGTCAGGGACCAGAGGTTAGACCCCAGACAACCACGAAGCACTAGAGATGCTGAACACATTTCAGAGAGAGAAGGATAAAATTCTCCCATTATGATTCTGCCAGGGTCAGCCCTGGGTTGAGGTGATATGATGGGGCCTTGGAACCACATGTCAACATGTGCCCATCCTCAGGAGTCTAAAGACATATGGCAGTTTCTCAGTAGAATAACCATAGAATTACCATTTGATCCAGCAGTTCCACTTCTGGGTATACACAGAATAAACTGAAAGCAGAGACTCAAACAGATTCCTGTACACAGTGCTCATTATTCACAATAGCCAAAAGATGGGAAAAACCAAATGTCCCTCAACAGATGAATAAATAGGACTTCCCTGGTGGTCCAGTGGTTAAGAATCCACCTGCCAATGCAGAAGACACGGGTTCAAGCCCTGGTCTGGGAAGATCCACATGCCACAGAGCAACTAAGCCCATGTGCCACAACTACTGAGCCCACATGCCACAACTACTGAAGCCTGAGTGCCACAACTATTGAAGCCCGTGTGCCTAGAGCCCATGCTCCACAACAAGAGAAGCCACTGCAATGAGAAGCCCGCGCACCGCAACAAAGAGTAGCCCCCGCTCGCTGCAACTAGAGAAAGCCCACACACAGCAACAAAGACCCAACGCAGCCAAAAATAAATAAATAAATATATATTTTTTAAAAGATGAATAAATAAACTAAATGTGGTATATACATACAATGGAATGTTATTTGAGCTTAAAAAGGAATGAAATTCTGATCATGCTATAACACGGGTGAACCTTGAGGACATTATACTAAGCAAAATAAGCCAGACACAAAAGAACAAATACTGTCTGATCCCTCTTTCATGATGTTATGGACTGAACTGAGTCCTCCCACGGTTCTCATGTTGAAGCGCCAACCCCCAATCTGACTGTATTTGGAGATGCGGCCTTGATGAAGGTAATTAGGGTTAAATGAGAGGAAAAAAAAGAAAAAAGGGGATTTCCCTGGTGGTCCAGTGGTTAAGACTCCACGCTCCCAATGCAGAGGGCATGGGTTCAATCCCTGGTCGGGGAACTAAGATCCCGCATGCTGCATGGCGTGGCCTTAAAAAAATAAAAAGGTTAAATGAGGTAATAAGGGTGGGGCCCTAATCCAATAAGATTAGTGTTCTTATAAGACACCAGCTAGTTCTCTCTCTCTCTCCTTCTCTCTCTCCTTCCCTCCCCCACTCCTTACCAGGTGTGGACATAGTGAGAAGGTGGCCATCTGCACATCAGGAAGAGAGCCCTCACTAGAAACATCCTGGCACCCTGATCTCAGACTTCCAGCCTCCAGAGCCATGAAAAAATCAATGTCTATTGTATAAGCCATCTAGTCTGTGGTCATTTGTTATGGTGGCCTGAGCTGACGAAGACATATGGGGTATCTAGGTAGTCAAATTCATAGAGAAAGAGAGTAGAACAGTGGTTACCAGGGGCTGGGGGGAGGGGAAGTGGGAGTTCTCATTTGATTGGTACAGAGTTTCAGTTTAGGAAGATGAAAAAGTTCTGGAGCTGCATAGTGGTGATGGTTGCACAACAATGCGAATGTACTTCATGCCACTGAACTATATGCTTAAAAAAATAATTAAAATGGTAAATTTTGTTATGTGTATTTTACCACAATTAAAAAAGTAAAAATTTTTTAAAATAGGAGGAAAATCTCCAACAACCTTAGCAACTAAAGACTCTCAGGGGCCTCTTGTGGCCTTTCTGAAACCCTGATTCTGCACGATCATCCAAGGCCAAGGTGCCATCTCTCCCACGGCCATGGACACAGTGAAGGTGCCCCCCTACTAGGGCCTTTGGAAGGCACACAGTTCAGCAGATAACAAACTGGAGAACAGTTTAAATTCTTTCCGAATGGGCTCTGGAGCTCCGCTGTCACTGAACTGAAAAGTCTTTTTCCCAAGAGGGAAAGAAAACTTAAGAAGAAAAATATGTTCGCAGCTGGAGCCTGAATTAGCAGTTTTGTCTCCAAAGACCGGAAGGCACCTGGTCCCAGCAGACTTTCTATTGAATTTTATATGGCTTTCAAAAATAGACTCATTCTGAGCTGACTGGCAAGATTTCGTTCTGTTTGGTTGTCTAACACAATTTTATCTAAGCTCAAGCCATCACACAACATTTTATTTATTTTTTAGCAGAGAGAAGGCTACACAAAATTACTGTCATAGCTTTCCTAGATTGAGTTGTAGTTTTGAGAACTCAGGAAGCTTAGAACAGAGCAAAGCACATGGTATCAGAGAACAAAGCAGTCAGGGGTACAACGGACCAACACCGCATACCAGGGAAACCTGCTTTTCTGAGCAGGTTCTGTGTCAGGCAATATTTGCATGTTCTCAGAGCTTGTTGGAAATGCAGGACCTTCCACCCAGACCCACTGAATCAGAATGTGCATTTTAACAATTTCCTAGGGCTTCCCTGGTGGCACAGTGGTTGAGAGTCTGCCTGCCAATGCAGGGGACACGGGTTCGAGCCCTGGTCTGGGAAGATCCCACATGCCACGGAGCAACTGGGCCCGTGAGCCACAATTGCTGAGCCTGCGCATCTGGAGCCTGTGCTCCGCAACAAGAGAGACTGCGATGGTGAGAGGCCCGTGCACCGCGATGAAGAGTGGCCCCCACTTGCTGCAATTAGAGAAAGCCCTCGCACAGAAACGAAGACCCAACACAGCCATAAATAAGTAAATAAATAAATAAAGCTAAAAAAAAAAAACAAACCCAATTCCCTAGGAATGCATGTTAAAGTTTGAGAAGCACTGCTCCTCAGAAGGTGTTCTTCAGACCCCCCTCAGCCAAATTCCCTGGGAATATTTATTAAAAATGCTTCTTCCACATACCTGGACAAAACTCTAATTCGAAAAGATCCATGCACCCCAATGTTCACAGCAACGCTGTTCACAATAGCCAAGACATGGAAGCAACCTAAATGTCCATTGACAGAGGAATGGATAAAGAAGGTGTGGTACATATATACAATGGAATACAACTCAGCCATAAAAAAGAATGAAATAATGCCATTTGCAGCCACATGGATGGACCTAGAGATTATCACACTAAGTGAAGTGTA
Source organism: Balaenoptera musculus (assembly GCF_009873245.2). Lineage (NCBI taxonomy): Eukaryota > Metazoa > Chordata > Mammalia > Artiodactyla > Balaenopteridae > Balaenoptera > Balaenoptera musculus. The sequence continues at coordinate 3,711,965 of NC_045786.1, forward strand.
AGTCAGACAAAGACAAATATCATGTGATATCACTTATATGTGGAATCTAAAATACAACACAAATGAACATATCTACAAAACAGAAACAGACTCATAGACATAGAGAACAGACATGTGGTTGCCAAGGGGGAGGGGGTGTGGGGGAGGGATGGAGTGGGAGTTTGGGGATTAGCAGATGCAAACTAGTATATATAGGATGGATAAACAATGAGGTTCTACTGTAGAGCACAGGGAAGTATATCCAATATCCTATAATAAACCGTAATGGAAAAGAATATGAAAAAGAGTCTGTATATATAAATATAACCCAGTCATTTTGCTGTACAGCAGAAATTAACACGACATTGTAAATCAACTATACTCTAATAAAAAAATTTTTTTTAAATGCTCCTTTTTGGATCCTGCCCAAGAACTAGGAGAATTACCTCTTATGATTCCTAGGCAAAGCAGTGTGAGAACTGTTGCTGTAGTTCTCCCCCAAAAGCAGCTTAAAAACTCGCTGGAGGATTCGGCTTCCCCTACTCCCAGCCCAGCCCTCCCCTTTGGGAACGGGGTTCTAGAATGTGAGGTCTCCTAAGGGGGGAGGGGGGAGGGAGAAGTGAAACTGTGCAGGCGGGATTCTAGGTGGCGCTGACTCTACACACCCGGTTTGGATGGATTTTTAAGGACGTTTCTGTCTCTCTCATTTCAGTCTCTGAATCTCAAGGTCTCTTTCTCATGCATATGCGCGCGCGCACACACACACGCACACGCTGACACACACACACGCACACACACACACTCACACACGCTCACGCGCTCACACACTCCCAGCAGGGTTGAGATAAGAAAGGGAGTCGGGGGAGACCTCTGCACGCCAGGCTTTGAGGGATAAACTGCCGTGAGGCTCAGACCGTCCCCCCGCGGATCTCCGAGTCGCTGACTGTTGTCCCCGGGACCGGGTGTGGCTGTCACCGCGGCCTCCTCCCCGCTTTCTGCAGTGATGGTGTCACCGGCCTGGCAGCTGCTTCCTCCGAGGGTTGGCCTGGAGTAAAGACAAGTGCGCGGTGAGACCTAAGGGGCCCGGAAGGTCCTCCCACATTTGGCAGTGGTGTCCGGCCCGCCCCACCCCCCGCCCCACCCCCCGCCCCAGCGCCCCTCGGCCCTGCTCCGCGCTTGGCACGTGCAAACGTCCTGGGGCCTCCACTGTGCGGGAGGCCTTGGCCCCGGCTGCAGAGTGGGCTGGTCGCTAGGGCCGTCTGGGCCGGGCACTAGCTGAGAGCGTGATCCTCGGGGCTCGAGAGAAAGGCCGGGAGCTTGGGGTACCGGGGGGGCCTACGGATAAGAGGGAAAGGACACGAGGAGAGACGCCACTTCCTTGGCGGATTCTGAAGACCAGCCTTGGTGGGCTTGGAGGAAAGCACATCCTGGACCGACTTTCACGCCACCACCCCAGCCGCCGCGGGGCCTGGGTGACGCGAGTGACCAGCACGGGATGCTGGGGCTGGGACAGGATGGCAGTGTCTGTCCTGCCCGGGGTGCTGCAGGTGAGGGTCCCGACGCCCCAGAGCCCCGGGCGGCCTCCGTGAGCCCAGGGTGCCGTGCAAGTGTGGGGAAGGAGGTCTCGGAGAGGACGTGACCTCCAGGTGACCTGCACGTGGACCGGCCAGTCGGAGGCTCCTCACGCCTCCGCGGTCCTGGGACTGTGCCTTCCGCCTACTCTTCCCCCGCGAGCAGCGGTTTGGAGGAGGAAGCCTTGAGAGTGCGCGGATGTTGAGACCATCTGGCCTGAATACCTGACTGAGTCCCCTAAGGCCTGTCTGGTGGGTGGGCGTGGAGATCTACTTGACTTTATGCTTGGCGCCCGAGACCAGCCTCTATGTAAGTTCCCTGCTTGTTGCACCTGACGCCAACCAGTCTGGAGCGGTTCCCTGTTTCTTCGCTCTCAGGGGTACCTGATGCAGCTGGTCCACACTTAAAGTAGCAAAGATATAAAATGCGTGCTTACCAAGTGGGAGACTTAAATTTTTTTAATTTGTAACTTAAAATATTGAAATAATTTTGTATTTGCAAAAAAGTTGCAAAACATAGTGCAAAGAATTCCTAGAGGCTCCCTACCTAGCTTTCCCAAATGTTAACACTACACATGTAATCATAGTTCAATTATCACAATAAGGACTTTTTCTTTCTTTTTTTTCTGTGCCGTGCAGCATGGCTTGCGGGATCTTAGTTCCCTGACCAGGGATGGAACCCAGGCCCTCGGCAGTGAAAGCTCGGAGTCCTAACCACTGGACTGCCAAGGAATTTCTATCAAGGACTTTTACGTTGAAATATAGCTGATGTACAATATTATGTTAGTTTCAGGTGTACAACATAGTGATTTGACATTTGCATACATTATGAAATGATCACCACGGTATAGTAACCATCTGTGCCCATACAAAGTTATTACAATATTATGGACCGTATTCCAAAACAAGGACATTGACATGGAAACAATACTATTAACTAATCTTCAGACATTTTTCAAATGTTATCAGTTGCCTCACGAATATCCCTTTCCTGGACCAGGATCCATCCAGGAGCACATATCATACTTAATTGTCCTGCCCCTTCAGTTTCCTTTGATCAGGGAGAGTCAATGAGAGCCTTTCAGTGACAGATGGCTCTGACAACAATGACAGCCCACTTGAATTTCTTGCTCATCTTTGAATTCACGTGGTTCTCAAACATCAGTGTTCATAAGAAACACCTGGGGAGCTTGTTTAGCACGTTCACTCCCAGAGAAACTGAATCTGTAGGGTTTGGGTGACGTTTGGGAATGTGCATTTTTAAAAAAATGTTTATTTATTTATTTAGGCTGCATGGGGTCTTTAGTTGCAGCATGCGAACTCTTAGTTGCAGCATGCATGTGGGATCTAGTTCCCTGGCCAGGGATTGAACCCGGACCCCTGCATTGGGAGCGAGAATCTTACCCACTGGACCACCAGGGAAGCCCCCGGAATGTGCATTTTTATCAGCGTACTGGGGACTATGATGCAGGCCGTCGGATGGAGGACGAGACTTTGAGAAACATGCCCAGGTGAGGCTGGCACAGCTGCAGTTAATTAACACTTGCAGTGCAATCCTCCTTCTACAAGGACAAGCTGCCTCTATTTCTTAAAAACATTTTCTGAAGCGTTACGTTGACTCAGCACATTTCTAGAGACAGTGTAGACCTGCGTCCCACCACTGCCCCCATTCATAACACAAGTGCCAGAGCAGCAGGTCACCCTGTTCTGCGCTTGTTGTTGTCACCTTTCCTTTTCCGCGTCTTCTGGGCAGTTGGGGGTTTGCTCTTTTGCAAAGTTTGCCACAAGGGGGCACCAGTGACTTCCTCCTAGTGCTAATATAATAATAGCGCTCATCAAAGTTGCCAAATTAGCAAACAAGTAGCAAGTCTTTGAAGAAAGAGTCATAGGACACCTTATCAGCCGGACTTTACCACCTATGTCCTCAATGATCTGGATCTTTTTGCCTTTGGTGGCATTAGGATGAATCCAGAACCACTTGCTTTGGGCCGTCTCTCCGCTGATAATAGAGAGATCTATTTGCATAGAGCTGGGTGTGCAGGCTTAGTTTGGTTTGCAGGGTTTGATCTGGGCTGTCCTGGGCAGCAAGGCCACTGTGAGTAATGCAGCAGTTGTGTAGAGGCTGAGACACAGAACTGCAGGCTTGACACACTCTCCCCATCAGGTCCTTGTGATCTTTTTCTTTTTACATCCCTTTCCCCTGGGGCCAGTGGCAGAAGTAAAGCTCTTCACACGTCTCAACTCTCACCCTCATTATCCCGAGCACTGTGCCGGTGGAGAGTTTATCGTTCAGTGGCAGACAGGACTGAGACCAGCATCTCTGCTGAGCCTAGTGGTGGCAGGTACATATTCAGCAACCAGCACTCCAAACAAACAATTTTTAATGTTTCCCAATTTCTGCGGGGGGTAAGTACTCCCATCATGGCCGATTTCAAGCTATCAACAAGATGTCCTTGAATGCCGAGTTGGGAAGTGATGTGCAGAGGCCCAGCTATACATAGTATGTCTACCTCATAAACACAGTAGAAGTAACCTCAAGAGTGTAAACTGGGTAGAGCGAAGTAACTAGGAAATGATGAGGTCTGTTTGTTTATTACCTTTGATTTTAAAAAAATTTTGTGATAAAACACATGATATAAAATTTACCATCTTAACCATTTATTTCAGTAGCGTTAAGTATATTTACATTGCTGTGCAAGCCCCAGAACTGTTCTCATCTTGTAAAACCCAGTCTCTGTACCCATTGAAGAATATCTCCCCATGTCTCCCTTCCCCCAGCCCCTGACAACCACCATTCTACTTTGTTTCTATGAGTTTGACTACTTTGGATACTTTATGTAAGTGGAATCATACCGTATTTGTCTTTTTGTGGTGGGTTTATTTCACTTAGCATAATGTCCTCAAGATTCATTCATGTTGTAGCGTATGACAGGATTTCCTACTTTCTAAAGGCTGAATAGTATTTCATTGTATGTATATAGCACGTCTTCTTTATCCATTCTTCTGTTGATGAACACTTGGTAGTTTCCACCTCTTGGTTATTGTGAATAATGCTGCTGTAAATGTGGGTGTACAAATAGCTCTTCTAGACTCTGCTTTCAATTTCTTATACATATGTGCCCAGAAGTAGAATTGCTGGGTCATATGGTAGTTCTGTTTTTAGTCTTTGGAGGGACTATCACACTGTTCTTTTAGCATTTGAACCACTTTACATCCCCACCAACAGTGCACAAGGGTTCACATTCCTCCGTGTCCTCACCAACACTTGTTATTTTCTGTTTTTTCTTTTTTTTTTTAATAGTCATTATCCTAATGGGTATGAGATGGTAGTATCTCATTCTGGTTCGGGTTTGCATTTCTCTAATGGTTAGGCATGTTGAGCATCTTTTCATACGCTTGTGGCTATTTGTAATCTTCTTTGGAGAAATGTCTTATTCAAATCATTTACCCATTTTTTTTATTGGGTTATTTTGTTGTTAAGTTATAGGAGTTCTTTATATATTCTTTTATTTAAGAAATACTTTTTAATTGAAGTATAGTTGATTTACAATGTTGTGTTAGTTTCATGTGTACAGCAAGGTGAATCAGTTATACATATATACATATATCCATTCTTTTTCAGATTCTTTTCCCATATAGGTTATTACAAAATATTGAGTAGAGTTCCCTGTGCTACACAGTAGGTCCTTGTTGTTTATGTATTTTATATATAGTAGTGTATATATGTTACTCCCAAATTCCTAACTTATCTCTCCCCCCACACCTTTCCCCTTTGGTAACCACAAGTTTGTTTCCTATGTCTGTGAGTCTGTTTGTTTTGTAAATAAGTTTGTTTGTATCAGTTTTTTAGATTCCACATATAACTGATCTCGTATGATATTTGTCTTTCTCTGTCTGGCTTATTTCACTTAGTATGACAATCTCCAGGTCCACCTATGTTGCTGCAAATGGCATTATTTCATTCTTTTTTATGGCTGAGTAGTATTCCATTGTATATATATACCACATCTTCTTTATTCATTCATCTCTTGATGGACATATAGGTTGTTTCCATGTCTTGGCTATTGTAAATAGTGTTGCAATGGACATTGGGGTGCATGTATCTTTTTGAATTATGGTTTTCTCCAGATATATGCCCAGGAGTGGGATTGCTGGATCACAGAGCTTTGTGGGTAAGTTTTAAAATCAGGAAATGTGAGACCTTCCACTTGTCAAGATAGTTTTGGCTCTTCAGGGTTCCTTGAATTCTATATGAATTTTAGGATGGATTTTTTCTATTTCTGCAAAAAGTTGCCATTGGGATTTTGATAGGGATTCTTTTTGAATCTGTAGGTTGTTTGGGGTTGAACTGACATCTTAACAATATTAAGTCTTCCAATCCATGAACACAGGCTCTCTTTCCATTTATTGATGTCTTTATTTCAGAGCAACGTTTTTGTAGTTTTCAGTGTATGTCTTTCATTTCCTTGTTTAAGTTTATTCCTAAGTATTGTATTCTTTTTGATGCTATTGTAAGTGGAATTCGTTTCCAATTTCCTTTTCAGATTGTTCATTGTTGGTGTGTAAAAACACTACTTATTTTTGTGTTTTGATCTTGTATCATGCAACTTTGCTACTTTTGTGTATTAGTTCCAATAGGTGTTTTTGAGAAATCTTTAGGGGTTTCTCTATGTAAGGTCATGTCATCTGTTACAGAGATAGTTTTACTATTTCTTTTCCAATTTGCATGCCTTTTATTTCTTTTTCTTGCTTAATTGCTCTGGCCAGGACTTCCAGTACTATGCTGAATAGGAGTGGTGAAAGCAGGCATCCTTGTTTTGTTTCTGATCTTAGAGGAAAAGCTTTCAGTCTTTCACCACTGAGTACGATGTTTGCTCTGAGGTTGTCCTATAGGCCTTTATTATGTTGAGATAGTTTTCTTCTATTCGTAGTTTGTTGAGTGTTTGTATCGTGAAAAAGCATCACATTTTGTCAAATGCTTTTTCTGCATCAGTTGAGATGATCATGTGGGTTTCTTCCATCATTCTGTTAATGTGGTGCATTATATTGATTGACTTGTATATTAAACCCTCATTGCATTTCAGGTTACTTGGTCATAGTGTATAATTCTTTTAATGTGCTATTGAATTCTGTTTGCTCATATTTTGTTGAAGATTTTGCATTAATATTCATCAGGGATATTGTTCTGTAGTTTTCTTTTCTTGTATCATTATCTTTGTTTTTATGTAATTTATTTATTTGTAAGTTTATATAATTTACTTTCTAATAATGGCTGTTTAAGAACCAGTTCGTAAAATCCCCGAAAATTTAACAGTTGATTCTCATGAGTCAATGTGAGCTGGCTCCAGTATATTACTGTCCAGACTTTTCATGTGTCTTTTCCTTTTGCAATTTAGGCCACAGTAGATTGAGAGACTTACTTAATTTCTCATAATAATAGGAAGGCAAGAAACGAAGGGTACCTCTGTGTGTCAAGTTATTTGGCAAAAAATAAAAACAAAAAACAAAACCCCAGAACAAGTATTAAGCTGAGTTATTTTCCCAGTTCCCACCTGACTGCATCGTCTTGACAAAATGAAATTTAATTCTTTTTAGGGGAAGGCACTACATTCTTTATCTTTTTTTTTTTTTTTTTGAACACTGGCCTGAGTGAGTACTGTACTTGCATGGTCTCATTTAAATCTCCCAACAATGTAGGTGCTATTATTTTCCTTGTTTTAGAGATGAAGACACTGGGAGAGGTTAAGTAACTTACACGTTACACAGTTAGGCGTACAGCCAGAATTTGAACCAGGGCTGCCTGGGCTTCAGTTGTCATCTGAACACACATTGGCACATGCTAGGATATATGGTGCCCCATCTGATCCTTGGTTGCTGATACAGAACTGTGTCCCTCGTCCTCTGATGCTGACTCTCTACAGCTCTGGCTCCATCTAAGTAAGCTCTATCCACGCCTCCTTAGAAGCATGGGGTAAATTTCAGCTGCTTTACGATACCACTCCTGGACCATGAGAAACTATGTAGGTATCTCAGGCATTAGTCACCTAGATATGCCACACAGTCATTTTTGATTCTTACTGGTCATAATGTCATATCATTTGTATATATTGTTGCAATTGACTTGCTAAAAAATGTTAAGCATTTTTTGTGTCAACGTTCATGAGGCACATTAACCTGTAGTTTTCTTTTGTTGTAGTTTTTTGTTTTTGTTTTTAAATCTATTTCTTCTGGAGAGAGCTTTGGTAATTTGTGTCTTTTAAGGGACTTTTCCATTTCACCTAAGTTGTCACATTTATTGGCATATAGTTTTTAATGTTTCCTTGTATTTTAATTTCAGTAGAATCTGTAGTAATGTTTCCTCTTATACTCCTGATATTGGTAAATTCTATCTTCTTTTTATTCTAATTTGTCTGGCTAGAGGTTTATCAATCTTATTGATCTACTCGGAGAACCAGCTTTTGGTTTCATTGGTTTTCTCTATTGTTTCACTTTTTAAATTTTCCTTCCATTCTGATCTTCATCATTTCCTTTCTTCTCTCTGCTTTAGGTTTAATTTGCACTTCTTATTCTAGTTTTGTAGGAGGTAGAAGTTTAGGTTATTGATTTATTTCTTAATTTTTGGTATAAATTTCCTTCAAGTGCTGATTTAGTTACATCTCACAACTGTTGATATGTATACTTCCATTTTCCATAGTTTTCCAGTGTCCATAGTTCAAAATATGTTCTAATGCCCCTTTTGATTTCTGCTTTGACCCATATGATATTTAGAAGTTTGTTATTAGGTTCCAAATATTTAAGGGCTTTCTAGATCTGTTAATAATACTAACTTTATTCTAGTCAGAGCAAATACATTGTATGATTTAAATCCTTTTAAATTTATTGAGATTCGCTTTATGGCCCACAGTACGGTGTACCTTGCTAAACATTTCATTTGCATTTGAAGCAAATGTGTATTCTGCATTTGTTGGATAGAGTGTTCTAAAAATGTCAATTAGGGCAACTTAGTTGATAACGTGGTTCAAGCCCTCACTGATTTTCTGTCTACTTGCTCTATCAAGTATTGGAAAGGGGATACTGAAACCTCTAATTTTAATTGTATATTTGCCTATTTCTCCTTTTAATTCCATCACTTTTGTTTCATGTATTTTTGAATTTCTGTAATTAGATGAATAAATGTTTAAGAATGTTATGTCTTCTTGATAAAGTGATCCTTCTATCATTATGAAGTGACCTTTTAAAAATTCCTGGTAATATTCTTGCTCTGAAATGTACTGATATTAATATAGCCACTCTAGATTCTGATGAGTGTTAACATGGTATATCCTTCTCCAATCCTTTTACTTTTGTCCTATTTGTGTCTTTATATTTGCAGTGGGTTTCTTGAAGGCAGTATATAGACGGGTTTTTCTTTTTTTATACCATCTGACAATCTTTGCCTTTCACTTGGGTTGTTTAGACCATTAGCATTTAATATTATTATTGATGTGGCTGGGTTTAAATCTACCATGTTCATATTTGTTTTCTATTTACTCATCTGTCCTGTTTCCTTTTTTCTTCTTTTTTCTGTTTCTTTTGGGTCAATAGAATATTTTTTACGATTTTACTTTATTTTCTTTCCTGCTTATTAGCCGTACCTCCTTGTTTTGTGATTTTAGTGGTTGCTTTACGACTTAAGTATACATCCTTAACTTAGCACAGTCTACCTTCAAGGGGTATTATACCATTCTGAGTGTAGGATCAGGCCCTTAGGCCCTCTTCCTTCCCTGACCTTTGTGCTACTGTTCTCATATATGTTCCTTCTCCTTGTGTTATAATGCCATAATACACTCTTTATTATTTTTGCTTCAAAAAGCCGATTATCTTTTAAAGACTTAAAAGATCAGGAAAAGAGTTTTAATGCGTACACATATATTTACCATTTCTGATGGTCTTTGTTTGCGTGCACCCAGATCTCTGATACCATTTTCATCTGCTTCAAGGACATCCTTTAACATTTCTGGTATCGGACGTCTGCTTGCGATGAATTCTGTCAGATTTTTTATGTATGAAGAAATATTTCACCTTCGTTTTTGAAAAACAATGTTGCTAGGTTTAGAATTCTAGGTTGAGTTTTTTTGTTCAGTAAGGATATTGCTCCACTGCCTTTCAGCTTGCATGTCTTCCAGTGAACATCTGCCGTCATTCTTATTTTTCTCTGTAATACGTCTTTTTAAAAATTAGTTATTTTTAAGATTTTTCTCTTAATCATCGATATTTAGCAATTTGATTATATGCTTTAACAAATTTTCTTCGTGTGTGCACTTGTGGTTCGTTGATTTCCTGAGGTCTGTGGACTGTCTTCATCACATTTGGAGAAATTTTGGTCCTTTACTGTATTCTGAACACCTAAGCCAGAGTGAGCCTGTTCTAACCACATCACTCCTCTGCTCCAAAATCCTAAGTCCTTAAAGTCACCTATCAGGCCCGCCACGAGCAGCCTCCCCGATGCCCTCTGACCTTACCTACTCCGCTCCTCTTTGCCTGTGCACCAGAGCCACACTGCTGTTCCTTCAGCAAACCAGGCACACCCCGACCCTTGTAAGTATCCTCTCCACCCCCCTGCCCCATCATCTCTGTGGGCGCTTCTCTGCCTACCCTACCGGAAACGGCAACCTCCACCCCATCCTGGCACTGCTTCTCCCCTCTCCTTGCTTTACTTTCCCCCCAAATACTTACCATAATACAATTTAAATTTTGCATATTCATCTTGTTTCTATCACTCAATGAAATTATAAATTCCATGGTCATAGAATGGGCAGGAATTTTTTTCACTGTAGTGGACCTAAAACAGTCCCAAGCATACTAGGTAATCATTCAATAAATAATTGTTGAAAAAAATGAACTGGAAAGTAATTGCTCACGTTCCCATGACCGGCCCTGCCCCCCCCGCTTTACTGAATGATTTTAATTAAAGTCACACAAAAGTTCTTGGGTTGAAAATAAAAGCAAAAGACCACTACACATTAGTTTGTCAACATGTAATGCCCTGGGTTTATTTTGTGAGAATTCTATCACAATTTTTCCAGGTGGGATTAAAAACCTTAAGGATAATGTATGCCATTGGACTGGGCATTCAGACTTCGGTACTGACAAAGCACTAGTAGTAGTCTGTTAAGTACCATTCTCTTCACAGAAGAGAAGTCAAATATTTCCAAAGGAAGGCACCCGATATTTGTGGTTCTGGCCTCGCAGCCTTCTGGAGAATCTTAAAAGGAAAAAAGCTGGCTGGCTGTTTTTAGAAACTGGAATGATGATACACGTACAGCAATTACTGCATTCTTCTCCCTTATATCCTTTTTGTAAGAACAAGTAAAGAATGAAGTCTTTGAAACAATTCGACAATAAAAAAGTACAATTTTTTTCTTGTGCTAAAAAAAGGGCAAGACAACATAAACTCCAGTTGTAAGGACTCCATTTGCATACTTGATTTAACACTTTCTGGTGTGGAAGGAAATGGGACTACTGGGCTGTTTGCAGAGCAGCAACATAACATTAGTGCTTTAAGTACCAGAAACTACCCACAGCTCCGTGGGCAGGTGGGGATGGGAAGATTCAAGAGACTTCATTTTTAGCTCGTTACTTGTCCTAATGATAGTAGACCAGGAAGATCCCCATTTAACAGTACATTCCCCATTTTTAAAAAACTGATGCCTTTTTTTTTTTTTTTGTAAAATTCTGTATGTATGTCACCATTTTTTTTCACATGATACACAGAAAACTCAGGGACCCAGAGGGGAACCAAGTTATGTTATACCATTTACAAAATACCAAGGAGTCCACAGCTACCTAACACATTCACTACAGCACAGGAACCAATGAAGGTACAGTGTACAAAACTGTAAACACGGCACAATAAATAGATAAAACAGCAGGCTCTGCACCATGCACATGATGGGATGACACCTCATCTCTACACACTCTCACATCATCTCACACTCTTTGTTGCAATTTATTTCCCTCCCCCCCCACCCCCAAGTGCAAAGCATCACAAATGAACATCTCTGTATTCAAGTAACATATATACAAGGGTATTACAAATATGCAGTACTGTACAGATAATTGCTGTATTCTTAATTTACAGATGTTGATTTTTTTTCCTATTAACAGTAAGAAAAGAAAAATGGAAGCATGAGAGATGAGCATTGCTGTCAAGTCCCCACAGCTGCCACAGAAACGCACGTGCTGCGTTCCATCATCCCTTGCATTCAAAATGCTACTGATGCATAGCACCTAATCCAGTCCCCAGGCTGCGGCTCCACTCCTGAGGAAGCTACGTCACCTCCATCGCTACTGTATTGTCTGCTATGTTGTTTAGTGCTGGCTTTTCTGATTCATGATTCTCCCTGTTGAAGAAAGTTCAATAAATTACTTATCTGCAATCAATTTAACAAATCAAGATGATCTTCCCAATAAAAAGTCTAAATGTTTTTAATAATAGAAAGAGATCTGACTCCTTTGGGACAGGATAGCAAGTAGAGGAATATGAACTTTTATGGTTTATCATTCGGAACACACAACCGGAAGTCAGGCTTGTGTCTGCTGCACATTCCATGGTCAACTACATTACCAACAAACCTGTTGTAGCACCCAAGCAACCTAGGTGTTACAACACATAAAGAATAACCAAGCTTTAGTTTATAGTTTCAATCTCCTCCTCTATTAAACCTTTCCTAAGAGTTTTAAAAAGGAACAATGTGAGTGAAGGTCATTCATGTCAGGACTTTGAAGTCCAAGTTCTTTCTCTCTGTGGAGCTGAGCAATCAGAAGACCAGGGTCCCCCCTGCCCCTGCCCCTCGACTGCCGACGTGCTCGCAGAGCTCAGTTCCCTCATCTTTATTTATTTATTTTTAAAATTTTATTTTTTTATTTTTTTATACAGCACGTTCTTATTAGTCATCCATTTTACACACACATCAGCGTATACATGTCAACCCCAATCTCCCAATTCATCACACCACCACCCCACCCGCCTGCTGCTTTCCCCCCTTGGCGTCCATACGTTTGTCCTCTACATCTGTGTCTCAGTCTCTGCCCTGCACACTCAGTTCCCTCATCTTTAAACACAGGGGCTAAAGTAAGTGATGCGAACGTTCCCCTTACACTTCGAGTCTCCCGCGGTTATATAATTCTGTAGCGATGAAAGCCACGTATTATATATTTAAGTAAGAGCTATAGTTGTTTGGCTAGCTATGACTAGACCCAGAATGTTAAGAATGCATGAGCACTGAGCAGACGTGACTACCACTTAAGTTCAGAAGCAGAAGGGATGCACGGGTCCAGAAACTAATAGCTGCAGTCCGTTGCTACGAAGCCTGCTCCCTGCCCTGGGCCACTCCTAGCTGAGGGAGTCTACGTGTCAGAGCGGCAGCCAAGATGCCTCAAAGTCTGGCCGCCAACCACCCCAACTTCTACCACTAATCTTCCCAAATCTCTAGACAAACTAGGTTACTTGTTTGTTAACCTCTGAAACACATACGTATTTCCCCAGCTCTTTTTTCTTCCTCCCTTCTGCCCAGCCAAGATGAAATCTGATTTTTTTTTTTTTTTGGTAGAACACTCCCAGAATATCCCTGTGTAAAAATATCTCTTATATTGAAATTATAGCCACACTCTATACATGCTAATTTGACAAGCATATTATACTTTGTGATACCTCTAGAACAATTTTTACCTATTACTTACAATTAATATTATTTAACTTTTCACACTTCTATGCTCATCTTCTAACTCAACTGAAAACTCCTGTCTTTCTCTTTTTGTTTCCCCTCAAGTAGACAGCAAGATTTGAATTCCCGTTAATATTTAAAACAGAACAGAGACTGAGCAAACATTCTAAACCGTCTACTGAAACCTAAGAAAACAAGTTAGCACAGAAAATAATGGTCTGATTAAAAGTTGACCTGGCATGAATACTGTAACCCTTTACATTATTTACATTATTAAGAGAGGCTTAATTAGTGTACTAGCCATGGTGGGTTTTATTAATTCTGTCTACGTGAGAAGCTGTGGAAGAAATTATAAGCAAAAGAAACATTCTAAAGACAACTCCTTCGATCCAAAGGTGAAATAAAGAGTGAGAGTATTATAAGCTCTTATTATACTAAGTCATGTCCCAATCATACATGCAATATTCTCTATACTCCCTTTAAAGTTCAAATTCTCAGCAATATTGAATTACAACATTTATCTGTTTATTTCTTACATAAATAAGGAATTCTCATCTATACATTTTTAATGTATATAGGAAAGAGCAAAAACACAAAGAAATAAGTAGAGAGCAATGCCAGAGAATTTAAGTCAGATTTCATATTTTTCAAACACTCTGGGCTCAAATAACTACTCACCGTGGAACTGCATCTACAGAGGATGAAGACGGGACCTTGGAAACTTGACAGTTTGCTGCGGCAGCCAGCTTTAAGGCAGACGATGGGACAGCACTTAAAGTCCTAGGTATGTGTCGTGCGTTTATGGGGGCAAGAGAGTTTACAGTGGCGACTGATGAAGGTACAGTTAATCGGATGTTGTTCCCAATCAGAACCTGAGTTGTTGCAGAACCGGCAGCAGTCACTGGGTGACTCGGCCCACTGTGGGAACCCGCTGTCTGGGTCACGTTCGCAGGCTGTAGCAAAGCTGGCCCTGCCGTCGACGGACTCGTGTGGACAAGTGCCGGGGGTGTAGTACTACTGAGGTGTAAGCCCTTGTATACTCCTAGGGAAAAGGAAAGAAGCAGGTGAACAACCGCAACTCTGCTCCTTGTTTATTACAGACGTACGTTACAGACATTATCAAAACACCTTAAACGTCTTTACCCTTACCTGAGGCTGGAAGGACGCCATTCACCCCAATTCCAAGCACCACATCCTCCTTCATCTTGAATCCCATCAGCTGTTCTGATGTCACCAAAGCAGAAGCAGCAAATTGAGCACTAGCAGAATCCAAAGTCTTGGAAACAAAACCCTAAAAAGAAAATACAAATCTAATCAGCATCACTTAGTCTCAAATTATTATTAAAGCTACACAGGTTACCAAAATCAGTCTGAATATAAATGACAGTCGCAAACCACTGAAATATCTTCTTCTCTCCGATATGCATAAATTTGATTAATGTTCAAATCATCTTATAACTCAACGATTATGAATTTTGATCTTCTTATGTGACAATATATAATATGGAATTACCAAAATAAACCTTTTATAATGTGGAAACAGTAAACATCCAACACAAAGTGTTGGACAAGAAATATGCTAGTAAAACAATTTCAGTGATTTGCAATGAATGAATCAATGAATGAATAAATTCATATAATTTGAATAAATAAGTATGTAAAACTTCCTTCATCTAACTTACACATACATATACACACGTGACCAAAGGCACCTTTGGGACAGTAAGATAACTATCCCTTTAGAAGAGAAGGAACAAAACATCACATTCTAACTCAGCCTAGAAATTAAGAAGCCCCTTGAATTTTTTTGAACGAATTTTTCCTCTAAGATGCTTAGAGACAACGATCTCAGCCTTTAGTTAAGCCTTAAATATGTTTAAATGGCAAACATTTATCATGCTTTAAGTTCAAAAGTGATTTCTTTTAATAGTAAAAGAGGTTATTTTAGCATAAATTTTAATAATAATTCAAACGCTCCACATAGAGAGCTGGGTGGGGTTGTATATTAAAGAGGTACATTCACAGACTACAGGTCAGACTTGAAGACAGGGTCTCCATCTCATCGGACTATGCTTTTTAGTCTTACTTTTTAAAATAGGGAGCAGGGGGGCAACAGCTTCTATACTCACCTGTAACGTTCTTTCTAAACCCTGTATAGAATGGCTATGATGTAGATTCAGGTGAAAGCCACTTTTCTGCTGGTTAGATGCAAGGCTCTATGGCAACAGTTGGTAATTAGAGATGAACTCTGGTGGGAAACCACGAGGGATAATCATAAGACAGACAAATCCCTCACCTGTGACGTGGCGGTGGAGGAATGACTACTTGCTTGCTGTTGCTGAATTTGTGCAAGCTGCTGTTTCTGCATGAGCGCCAGCTGATGCTGGTGCTGCTGGTATTGTTCGGCTGTAAATGCTGAACATAAAATGAGAAGACACTTTACAAAAGGGCACGGCTGTCACACACATCTTACAGTACACTAAGACAAATTTTAGCATTTAAGAAAAAACTAAAGCATTTTAGCATCCCGTTAAAGATCACTTCCGAATGGAAATTTCAGCATTTTTATAACTACACTTAACGAGAGTGGCGTGAGTTTAAAGAAAAACAACATGAACTTTCCGAGTTGCACAGAGGAAAGAGAAGTGCTCACTTCCCACGTTTCAAACCATTATTTTTTGTAAGCTGTGACACTTGTGCTAGACAGTGTGTAAAAGGTAATACCAGCTTTTTTCATCCGCGTATTTGAAATTCAACGTTGCACTGAGCTTGAGAAGAAATCTGATAATCACCATTTAGTTTCTAGTTTATTCATACTACTGTCCCAATGCATTCAGATGATCCCTAGCAGTTCTGTGTAGAAATACTAATTGTTCTACATATTTTCTCATTTTAGTCATTACAAAAATTTCCTTCATATGAAATATAAGGTTGTTGGTTTATCACTTTTTTTTTTTTAAAAAGAACCATCTTTAAGTTTAACAGGAAGAAAAGAGGCTCCAAAGGTTAATTAATTTTCCCCACCCAATTAACCCACCTGGAAAAAATCCAGTCAATAAGAACGGAGATGTTTATGTTGGTTTACTGTACAGAATGATGTCTGAGGAAAGACACTGTGTTATGCTACTTATGTTTGTCTATGGAGAGCTCAGTTCTAAAAAAAACAAACAAAAAAATGTTCATTTATTACTCCCCCAAAAAGTGTGTGCAGTTTTTAAAAAGGAAACCTTTTTCTTTTTCTTTTTTTTTTTTTTTGCCAATTTAAAAAAAAGAAAAAAAAAAAGCACATACAATCACAACATCTGACTTTAAGGCTTCTTTTAAGAAGCCTGTGATGGTTGGGTAAGAACTATTTAAAACAGAAAAAAAAGGGTTATCATGCATCCCTGGGTACTAGGGAATCTATAAATCATGCATATTTCCTCAATCTAAAGTTTAATGTTTTCAAAATACTGCCAGCTAATTTGTTGTTGTCTTTAGTTAAAGACATTTTGATAATTTCTTTAGAATATTACTTCAGCAAGTTTTACAATTTGCACTTATAACTCATAAGAATCTTTATCCCCCAGGATACAGCTTCTGCCTAGGACAACTACAAAATGCTTAGATAGATGTTAAGTAGAAATTCTACCACATTTGAACGAATCAGAAAACTGTGAAATAATATTTAAGAAAACCTCAGAAGTTATTAGTATTTACACAGGCTTTTATACTTGCACTGAACTAATTTCTTGGGTTACAAAGGCAAAAAATAATTTCTTGTTGGAAAAATTCTACTTTTCATTTTCTTATTTTGGGTGTTTACAATCTGTTTAGTTGATATATGCCCTTTGATGAGTTTTCTCTTCCTACTATGTTTATAATTCTCAGATCTGAATTCTACTGGAAAAAGCTTTTATTGATAATAGGATAATCCCTAAATACTGACATAAACTTCTGTCAACGTGAACCATTTCCATATAACAGAAACGTGTTAACCAGAACTTGAAGAAAAAAAAAAAAAATGCTGCCCTGAAAGAGTGATTATAATTAAAACAATATCTCTATGTTGAAAAAAAATCCATAAAAGCAATTGTTTTAAAACTAAAGATCCTTAATTTATTAGATGGGTTTGCTAATATGTTTTTGCGATTTCTACTTTAATTTCCTAAGCTTGAGTGCGTTGCCTAAATCTTGAATTTCCTGGTAGGAGATATTTAATAAACTTAAAAAAAGACAAAAAAAAAAAAAAAGACCATTTCTGGAAGGTCACGTCATTACACATCTAGAAAACAATAATTTAGCATTCACTGTAAAGATCTATATACAAAACTCCATTTATATGAATGAAAATATTCTTTTGCAGAATTCTGCTAGTGTTTGTTTTAATTTAAACATTAGCAATATTAAACTGGAAATCGACTTGAATAAAGGTTCCAAATATTTTTGCCCTATTTAAATCAACATTTCAGTCCTTAGTCTCTGAGGGTTTTGTGAATTTCACTTTTTTTAAACAACTGTTAACTTCCTCCAAATACAGATTTAGAAATAAAAATGCAACTGACATTTTAGATCACTAACGCTCATTGAGATTTTAGATCCCTATGTTAGCCTATTTCTTACATATCTCTATACTCCAGAGTCCAGTTATAAAAATTTCCCTTGGACATTTTTGATAAATGTTCTAGAAGAAATGCACAGAGTAACATATAAGCTAGAAGTGATGGTAATAAAAACCATGGGTCTAGGGGCCAAGAGATCTTGATTTTTTCTTTCATTCTCAGCTCCGTCATAACTGGCTGAGTTCACCTGAGCAAGTTATTTAATCTTTTGGGGCTCAGTATGTTCATCTGAAATACACGAGATTAAATTAGGTCATCATTAAAGTCCTTTTCAAGCCATGAGATGCTAAGATTTTATATTTCTTCTGAGAAATAAAATTCCAATCCAAAAGGCTGTATGAATGAGTAGGAAAGCTTGGACAAAGGTAAGGCAGTAAATTTGGGCAAATAAAATCTGAGCTGGGTTTTGCACTATTACTTACACAGGAAACTGAGAAGACCTTGGATGTCATTATAATTCAAAGTCTAACCAAATGCTAAGTGGAAATAAACCAAAATGAGCATATTTCCCTGTATCTCTATCAAGGTGATGTTTTTAGGTTGTACGTCTACCTCCAGATATCGTGTGGCCGTCAAGTTTGCAGTTCACATAGAGATGGACACAGTGGTTTTGTGGACAGATCACCAGACCCAGAATCAGAATCATTTCAAAGGACCAAAAAATTTTAGATCAGGAGGGATTCTTGGAGATTTCCTTCTATAATCTCATACTAGAGATGAAGAAACTTTCATCTGAGGTCACAAAGATATTCAGTAGTGGAAGGGGAAACAAAGCTACCCCCAAACCAATGAGATTTTAAATATAAAAAGAAATAGACAAAAGTCTGTTTTAGATTTAATATTATTTACAAAAAGTAATCAAACTTTTTATGTACCAACAGTGTGCATCATGCTTTAAAAGAAATCTCATCTATAGAGCATCTGACAGACAGGGGTCTAGGGATGGGAGCAGAGTCACGGGAGGCACAAGATTAAAAGCTGAGAACAGGGAAGGAGCACGACAGGACTTCAAATATCTGGAGGACACTATGATGTGGGAGAGCAAGGAAACTTACTCAGTGTGCTTCCAAGGGCAAACAGGACCTGCGGGTTTAAATTTAAGGAGGCAGCTTTTGCTCGATATATGGACAAACTTTCTAAACAAGACTCCCAACTGCAGAATACCCTGATCTAGAAAGTTGCTGAATTTTAATCTGCCCCTAGAGGTGCCGAGGCAGAAGCCAGAAACCACCGCTGTGTGGGTAGCTTCTAACAATCCTCTGGGGTAGGAATTTAGATGAAATAATCTAAAACTTTACGAGTCCACGCCTTACGCAAGGACCTATCACGTGGTAGGTACACCAGCGCCGGGAATGGCCTAGTGTTCAGCCTGCTGGCCTTTAAGTCACATTCCTGTAGCTGGAGCAGATCAATGGAATGATTGGGGGCGGCAGGGCTGTGGGGGGCAGGAGGTGACAGGTACTTAAGAAAAAGTAAACAATTTGAAAATTCAGTTTGAGAAGATGGATTCTAGATTACCAAAATGTATATTTTGTTAAAAAAAAAAAAAAACACTAACAAACCCAAACACCTGTTTTAAAAGATACTCCTCAATTAGAAATTTCTCTGAGCAGTACACAGGCAGAAAATTATTTTAATACAGGAGAGAAGGGTAACTATAAAGAAACAAACATAAGCTGAAATGACTGCAGACCGTATTACAGTGTGACTGCCTAATCAGTAAGTCTGAATTGATAGTCTGGAGGTTCATGAGCCCTTATCAGTTACCTAAAACATCCAATCTGAAAACAAAAGTTTGTTGTAATTCATATGCCAGCAAAACACGACCAAACCTGAATTCATCTGGCTGCAAACGTCTTGAACGTCAGGTTATTTGTGGTCAAACTTTCCACTGAGTGTGACTATTCTCGCACTTCACTACACAACTGCAAAACTATTAATGTATTTCACTATGGGTGTTACTCCAGAATCTGCTGAGGAAGTAATTCTGAGTTTTGAAACACATCTGGGTAAGGATGAGGTCCCACAAATCTATAAAATCTAACAATGAAAATATTCAGTGTTCAAATCTAGAGTTCCTTTTTTACCATAATATTAAAATTTTATGCTAATAAGGACCTGTGTAGAGCACAGGGAACTCTCCTCAATACTCTGTAATGACCTATATGGGAAAAGAATCTAAAAAAGAGTAGATATATGTGTATGTATAACTGAGTCACTTTGCTGTACAGCAGAAACTAACACAACATTGTTAATCAATTATATACTCCAATAAAAATTAAAAAAAAAATTTATGCTACAAGTAGAAGTAAACTGCACTGCTGAGTAAGCTATAGATATTGAGACTTATTAGAACCTATCATTCTTGCTACAATTTCTTATTGACTTATGAAAATAAACCAAATCTATACTGTAGATATGGGAGTTTGGAAAAATGACTTAAAATGCTGATGAAATTTCACTGGGAACTAGGAATTCAAATCCTGAACATATAATGGTTTTAAAATCACTTTTCTGGGGGGGGGTCGGAAATCACTTTTCTGTCTTCAGTCTTTCTGAATTACAGAGTCCTTCCTAATTATGAAAAAAGGTATTAATTCTGAATCTGATATCCCCTCAAACACATGCAAATGAATACTTAGTCACTGAACAAACACTAAGCTTTCAAAGATTTTTTTTTATAAAGTTTTTTTTTTTTTTCCTTTTCTCTTTTGGCTGCACCGCCCAGCTTGTGGGATTTTAGTTCCCCGAGCAGGGATTGAACCCGGGCCCTCGGCAGGGAGAGAGTGCGAAGTCCTAACCACTGGACCGCCTGGGAATTCCCCAAAGATATTTTTGTAGATAAGAAAAAATTAGAAAAATGTATTTGGAAACTGTCCAAATCACATATTAACTAAAGATTATTTCAAATACACAATTTATCCTTAAGTACTAAATCGAGTCCTAAAAATTCTAACACTGCGTCATTTTGCTGTACAGTATCCAGAGGCCCAAGCACTCTAGCACTGACTAACCAGGCTACTGGTCTGACTGCACAACTCTGCAAAATGGTCAAGACAGGGAAGCAAGCACAAAAGACTCCAAGCAGCAGCTGACACAGAGGCTACGAGAGCTGGTGTGATAAAGCTCAGGCCCTTTACCAAAAACAACGGCTCCTGACAGCCTCATTAGAATTTCCTACTTCAAAGTGAGAACAGGCCCTTATAGAGGCTTATTTAGAAAAGGGATAATCAGTCCAGAGGGCATCACTATGTCACAGCATACACATAAATATTAGTATTTAAAACAATGATAGAATAATCAAAAATGGCTAAATCAAAACCCACATATTTGGCTTAGGCGGCAGGCAAGTATATCAGCTGACTCGTAGGTCATATAATGACTGGTTAAGTTCTAAAGTCAGTGTGGTAAAAATTAGGCCTTAAAAATTCCTTTAGCGTGTACCACGACGGGTCCACCTCCTCCTTTCAACAAGCCCGACACGGCCGCGTTGCCTCTGGCATCACACTAGATCGGAGCTTCTGTGGCTGAATACCAGACGGAGCAGTTTGGTTTGTACCTGGGGGCTATACCAAATGAAAAAAAAAAATCTTTAAAACTACAACTACATCGACAAGATGAGATGCTTAAGAGCAAGGCAGCAATGCAGGCACTGACGCTGCAAGAGGAACAGTAATAGACTCACTTCTCCCGTTCCCAGCGTGGCTCACTCTTTTAGTTCAACAGTACTTAGAATCCTGTATAATATCTGAACTGCTAAAATTTTAATTTTTTCTCCAGGGGCCTATAGCTGAATTCCCTTAAGTTAAAGCTACACATGATATCAGTCCATTGTTACATACTTTATAGAGCACGAAGAGAAAAGCTTTAGGTTTCTGGAATGTTCACAAACATGAAAGAATGAAGCATTATCCTAAAGCAACCTGCAGGTATCTATTTTCTAAGTATACAGGAAGATCTAGTAAAATTTAAGGGAAAATTGAAAACAATTAGATGCAACAGAAAAAAACTGATAAACCCATTTAATTTTGTCACATATACAGGGGAAGGAAATGATTAAAAAGAAAATTATACGGTTATTAAAGATTTTTTTTCAGCTATACTTTTGGTAATACTACTGTTCCATGTTCACCTTTTAATATTCTTTGGCAAACACAAATCAAGTAAGTTTTACAGTATCAATGCTTACTTAAGTAGTATGGCAAAACAATTTACATTAAAAAAATCACTGTAAGAGCCTTAGGATAGTTATATGACTTTATTTTAAGAGGTGGAGAAGATGAGGAATTGACAGGACAAGCCAATTTTCTACGTCTAGTCTCAAAAGAATTTTAAACAACTTAAAAATCTTTATCAGGGAAACATATTACAAGTTTATACCATTAAAATCTCTACACTCACACCAATATATAAGTCCTCCTTCGTACTGAAAAATTCTTCATTTTGATTTTTAAGACTATAAAAGCAGAGAGAAACTGACTCTTCATGATATAGACTCTGAAATTAATGGGATTATAAGTAATCTGTTAGGTAGGCCTCAGAATAAGTTAGATTATCTTCTACTTGATTTCTGAAATGTTATTATTTTTCTCATGAGCTGAAAGACTTCCGCTTCGCAGAAGTACTTTATTTCTAACCACAAAGTAAATTAGTTTATTAGACCTTTAAATTAGTTTATTAGACCTTTTCTGAAGGTCTTTAAGAATAAGAAACACATTTTCATATTTATTAGGTTTAACTGTAGCCTTACAGATTAAATTAGGGGGACAGAATCAACATCTTTATAAAAATCTGTATGACAATTTTAACAGTGAATTTCTATAATCTACATGCCTCAAACAACAGATATTTGCTTTAAAATAGAAAACTAAAATTTGAGGAATATTTTAAGTAGATGGCATTTATTTTAGACACATTGCACAATGTAGGCATAATGCTGAAGTAGGTATTACCTGAAAATGTTTCCAAAATTATTAAAATACTCCTTACACAAACGTTGTTCTTTGAAAACTTAGTTTCCCTCTTACAAATTATTCTGAATGACTGTGTAAGCAGAGGAAGCTTGTAGATCTATCGACTTGCTGGCTTACTTTAAAGCCGTCCAAGTAAAAGACCAGAAAAGTGTCCAAATATAAAACACTATCAATTTATGGTCCATTTTCTTTTTTTTATTATTTGAAACATAATAGTTGAATCTTGGTTGGTAGTTCACGAAGTGTATCCAGGAAACAAATGTCATATATTAAATAGCAATAAACATCTTACGTATGCAGAAATGTTTAAATGAAGACACACGTACAATCAGGACTCAAATAAATACTTAAACCTAGATTGTTAAAAAATACTATTTTAAGAGGAAAGGACTTTTAGCTGTAAGTATAATAGACCACATATTCCAAAAACTGATGAACCCGGTGCTTCTACAGAAACGCACGTCATAATGAATGAACATACCAAAGTGCGCTGAGCCACTGCCGCTTTTACTCTGCGCAGAGGCGCTGCATGTCTGGGTCCCCGGTTGTGCTGCTCCTGTTCGACTTACGTTCCGATACCATTTTCTACAGGAGACTCCATCACTGTCACTGTCACGTAGGGATGGTGTCCGAGGCCTAAAATGCCGCCATCTACATGATTTGATATTGACTAGTATCTGACTGAGGTCTTTAGAGAAAGATTTGTCCGAGGTATTTGTTTCTGAGGTATTGGCAATCTGATTGACTGGAGAATGTTGTGGTGAGGAAAGCATTTCCAAATCCAGATGGCGAAACATGCTGTCATAGTCCGAGTGAGCTCTGTCCAGTAAGACCCTGTTAAAAATAAGGCACAAACAGACATGTAAAACAGCTACTCCCCCAAGTCCCCAAAAGCCACCTCATAGTGAATATTTAAGAGCTATAAATTTGATGATTTCGTTATTTGGCTCTATGGGCTAAAATCTCAATTTCTGTCAAGGTTCTTCCACTTTATAATGATTCGATTAAAGAAGAAAGTAATCCGCCTTAAAGAATAAGGTATACTATCCATCTTACAACAGCTAGAGTCTTCTAACAGTTCTACGGTTGGCTTTACTGTCACCATACAAGAGAATTTGATTTTTCACTTCCATTATAAAGCACCAAAACATTCATGAAATATTGCTAACATATCTGTTCTTTATTTAAGCAAAAACTTCATTTTTTTTTTTTTTTTTTGGAGGGGGTAGGTAGGAGAAAAGCAGTAAAAGGTATGTGATCTTTGGATATTTACACTATTTAAATTTTTTATAGACAAAATATTTGAAGCTACCACTCGAGAGGATATATTTTCATTTTATTTATATAAACTTTATAAATGATTCCATCTTAAGATGTTAACACTGACTCATGCTAGTATCGAATAAAATATAGCCCATGTAGAGGATTTTCACTACTATGATGTCAACATAATGATGGGGTTGAAAAAGCGCTCAATAAAATGTATTTTAGTGACTGGATAATTCTAAACTAACGGTGAAGTGATCATAACTGCCCTCAAGATTCAAAAATGAAAAGAAACGTGTACAAGTCATTAACTGACCGTAAGTTATACCCTTAGCTTTCTTCCTCAAAGCACCCTGATCATTTATCTGTTTTGCCTTTTAATTTCTTTTCACTAATATTATACGAGTGTCTTTCTTTTCCTTCGCTTTCATGTGTTCTGCAACTCCTCCCCGCTCCCACACACAACTTCTCACATAAAGGCATCCAGAGTATGAAGGGCTCTATCAGGTCTCAACAAAGGCCGGCGTCCTGACAAGCTGATGTCAAGATCAGGTCCTGCATGGACCCTGGAGCCTTTCCACTGACGAGTTAACTCAGTGTACCAGTTATATGACATTTCTTAGCTTACTTAATCCTTTTTCTCAATATCTCCCAGAACTCCTAAAACGATTTTTTGCAATCCTGATTTACACTTGCCTTCATCTATCTCTGAGGCTTTCGATCTTGGAAAGAAAAGCAGATCCATTAGGGAACCATTAGTTATGCATTAAAAGCTACGGTTGTATAAGAAACAGGTAATAAAGTGGTGAAGTACCTCAGTCAAAAAAATCAGTTAAGAATAGCAGACAGGAACAAAACGAGCTCTTTAGGAGGATCACCTCACTTTAAGCTTTAGATGCCATCGCCCACCAGCTAAAACATCCCTCTGCTAGGAACACAGAAACGCCCTACCTTCCACCGCGCCCAACCCGTCTCCGCGCAAATCCGATACACCGCTGGGGCACGCTCAGGGTGGTCAAGCAGTAGCGGTATCGCGCGTCCCCTAACCCTCCGTCGCTAGGACTGGTCCAAGGCCAGTTGCCAGTTTGGTCTAAGTGAGGCTTAAAAAGAAAAATCTGAATTATTTTTTGTTTTGTCAGCTCCAGGTAAACAGTTTGTTACTTAAAAGGAGAACCGGAAACTTACAGCATAGTACTGACAGCCTGCCTTCCTACGGAAAGCAAAAGGACCATCGGGATCATTCTCTTCCTCAGCCTCCGAAGAGCCAGACAGAACCTTGAAATAAAAGGAAGTGAGTCAGAACATGTGCCTTCCTCCATTCCTCCTCTGCGTTCATGAGAAATCAGAAATCCTTCCACTCACCTGGGAGAGAGGTTCTTCGTCCGAGCTGGGAAAGTCATACTGGTTCAGGTCTTTAGCGTTGAAGACGGGCAGCGCGGCGGGGCCGGCCTGTTGAGGGGCAGCAGCAGCGGACGGAGGTAAGACTTTGGGCTTCTTCTCATATTTACGTTTAGGTCGGGTAAGGTCGGCCTTATCTGGCTGCAATACAGTCACGAGTTACACACTAGCAACCATGTTCAACAAACTGATAAAGTCTGGGGGGAGTTTTAAAAATAAGTTTACTGCTAAAATGAAGGCATTCCCACTCATAAGAGATACAAGACCCTTGGCATTTTGTCATCTTCTATTGTAAAGTCTTAGAGGTTGGTCTCTGTGAAAACAGGAATATGTTTCTACAACCTACACATAATCATAATCAAGTAAAAGAAGAGAACAGAAGTTCTCCAGCTGCTGAAATCCTTTAACAACAATGAGTCTTTACTGCTGGCTCCTGTATCTATTTCTTAATTTTCTATGAAAATTCTAGGAGAGAATTTTTAAAAAGGGATGTCTAGTCTTTATTCTAAAGAATTAGCAAATCAATATTGGGAAAGTAATAATGAAAACATATACACAAAGCAAACTTCAGATAACTGTGAACATAGTGAAAAATAAATCCATAATGCTGAGATATTAAAAAAAATAAAGAGTAGTAAGGACTTGCTAGCTGAACAATGAAAGTGAATTGTGAGCAGTTTTAGAGGATAAAGATACGAAATCATTAAATAGAGAAACAACACGGGAATAAAACACAGAGGCAAGAGTGACAGAGCAATGAACACAGTGCATGTCAGAAATATGTATGGCAGGTGAGGGCAGAGGCTAGGAGAGGTATGAATTTGAGGTACAGGCAACAGGCAAGAAAGATCAGAGGCAGAAATGATATTTGTTAGGAAGAAAAAGATCATGGCAGGTATCACGGTTGACATAAATATTTATACCAAGTTTTATGCAGTTTATGGCATTACGATTTTTAAAGAAAAGTTAATTATTAAACTGTAAGGTATCTCTCTTTACAAGTTCTACTGCTATATCCACAGGCCAGTCTTAAATCAAAAGCTGGCTTTCACGGTAGGGTTTATATACATATTTTCTCTATTTCACTCTGAATCTAGTGATAAAATACCACTCAACATGATCAGCTACTACTGCCCACAGAAATTTTTATCACCTTATTAGCTTTAAACTCCTTCACGTCCATGGCTTCCTGGTGTTTGAACTGGCCGCTGTTGGTGAGGGCGACGACGGGGATGGAGTAAGCAGGTTTCATGGGCTGTCTCTGCGCCATGACCTCAGACACGATCTCGCCACTGTAGTCACCCAGACTATACCTGAAACGGCAAAGAAAGGAAGTCGAAAAAGTTAGTTCAGGAAGTACTCATCCTCGTGACGACTACTAACTAACTGAGCTATAACTACAAACCCTGATTAGACCTAAGGTAACACTGCAGGTAAACTACTTGCTGAATGCTTATTAAAACTAAAGATTACATAATTCCTATTGTTTCTTTCTTTTGCTTTTTGGCTTATAGCTTTATCTTGGCACCATGAATAGATAACTGTGGGAAAGAAAACAAAGGTTTAAATTTTAACACCAGCAATTTTGGTGAAAGATTTGGTGGAGATGTTGAAATTCATGCCTAAAATGGTGCTGAGGAACCTTCTGCTAATTTGAGTTGCCTGGGCTATAAAACTAACTTTTCTGAAATGAATCACAATAAACTGATTAGTGGTTTTCTTTGGGAACAGGGGCTACGAAATCGGGGAGTGAGGCTTGACGTTTTCACTGTGCTCCCGCTAAAGGATTACCTGAGTGGTAAGATTATGGGCCTCGCCCTCTCCCCTTCTTATACTTCCCTGTTAAAAAGCCCAGTTAAGTGTTAAGAAAAAATTCAGTAGCATCTAGTAAATAAAATAAAAACTTTAGAAGTGACAAATGTTCTCTCCCTCACAGCCCTGCACACAACTCAAGTAAGGGCAAAAGAATATGATTTCAAAATGTAAATACCTGGCATAACTTAATAACTTAATTTTACTGAACCCAGTCACTTTAAAAGTGAAAATAAAGAGAAGAACGTATGTAAAATTATACAAAGCACACCATAGCACACATTTCAGTAGTCTCTATTATTAAAAGAATATATTTCTGGAGTTACAGATAATTGCTTAGGACACAAATTAACTCCACACAAAATTCTAATGGTATCACGCTGCTAATGCTATTAAAATATACTTTACCTCTTTTCCATAATTTCCAGTGTTAAATGCAATAGCTCTCTTTTACTCTTTTCTCTTCTTTTTATCATCTCTAGAATAGTAACAGCCCGACTCAGATCTCGACGCAGCTTAAGCATTTTTTCATAAGAGGCTTCATCATTTTTGCGATTCTGCAAATAGGAATTTGCTTTGTTTATGTCAATAAGCATTTCTGACTACTGGCATTCTGAGTCTAGCTAGTGATATATAAGAATATATATATTTGAAGGGTGAGATTAGAATTTAAAGACACTGAAAGGGAACATGGATTACCAGGAAATCAATTTTGAATATGGTTTTTAATGGATTAACATTAAAGTATATCATTAATAAGTCTAATGAATTTTAAGGCTGACATTTTAAATTAATATTTTTCATTACAATATATAGAAAGTCTGTCGAAACACAAATTAAAACACAGCCTTCAGATACTGAGATACTCATAATTATAAATAAATTTTCTTACATCAAAAAAAATTACAAAAAAATTTCCCCAGGTTCTCTTACTTTTCGAGTCTGCATTTTTTCAGTACGTCTTCTAAAAGCCACATAAGGATCATTTGTGCTGGAACCATCTCGCTTCTCTTGTTTTACTGATGGGATAAGAGATGGCCCTCGACAGTTTTTTCTCTTTTTAATCCAGTATTCATAAACTTCTCTAATTAATTCATCGTCTTCTTTTAGCAGTAGTTTGGCTTCCTGCAGACTGACTGGCTAAATGTAAAATCACTACGTCATTTTCACATAATACAAATAAAAGGCTCAAAAGTACTTCTAAAGTTAAATGACAGTAATCAAAATAACAGCATTAACAACAACAGACATGCTGAGTACCTTGTACATGTCAGACCATGAGCTAGATGCTTTACATAAATTATTTAATTTTCGCAACAATCCTGCAATGTTTATCCATCTATTTTACAGATGCGGAAAGAGAGGCACAGAGAAATTTAAACATACTGAATATTACACAGGCCAGTAATGGGCAGAGATGAGATATGAATTCATGCTTGTCCACAGCCTGCTTGCTTACCCTCTCCCCAGCATTACACTGTTTCCATATGGAAGCGATGTTTATATAGACACACACACACACTTAATATATATACAATGAAGCTGTACCTGCTGACCACTGCCTTTTTCTAGACGGTCAATCATCTCCTCAAATTGCAGTGGGCAGATGTCCATCTTCTTCTTCAGTTTATTCACAAATACTTCATCTTCAGAATCCAAATCATAATCGGGCTGTTCAGCATCCAAACTAAAAGCTGACAGAAGAAACCATAAGCAATCGTTTACTGTGTGAGTACATGGACAAAACCTCTCACAGATGTCTGGATAATCTCTAAAGAAACAGGAAAGATTTTTGAAAGATTTTGTTTTCAGACTCACAAACAATCTAAGCTTCCCACACTTAAAGTTTAAGAAAAAAGGGACTTCCCTGGTGGCGCAGTGGTTAAGAATCTGCCTGCCAATGCAGGGGACACGGGATCGAGCCCTGGTCCCAGAAGATCCCACATGCCGCGGAGCAGCTAAGCCCGTGCGCCACGACTACTGAGCCTGCACTCTAGAGCCCGTGAGCTACAACTACTGAGCCCGCGAGCCACAACTACTGAGCCCGCGAGCCACAACTACTGAAGCCCGCACACTTAGAGCTCGTGCTCCGCAACAAAAGAAGCCACTGCAATGAGAAGCCTGTGCACCGCAACGAAGAGTAGCCCCCGCTCGCCACAACTAGAGAAAGCCCGCGCACAGCAACGAAGACCCAACGCAGCCAAAAATAAATAAACAAATTAATAAATTTATTTTAAAAAACACACAAAAAAGCCTTTTCTAGGTCACTCCCCTTCTTACTTTACAATCTTATTTGTTAAGCATTCGAATGTGCTTGATCTCCCAGAGAGGAAGCATTGTGTCTTATCCATCTCTGTACATCAGTGCAGAGGCAGTAAACATGTTCATCTTGTACGCCAACTCTGCACGCAGTACTCTACTGAAAAGCATTTGGATTTTGACTCTATTCAAGTGGGAAAAAACCCTGAAAACATCTGCAGTCAGCGTGGTGACGTCTGTGACAGGAACAGGTGGCGGGGGGACTCTGCCTGCCCAACATGTGCCATCCCTGCTTCAAGACTAACATAGTACCTGGCCCATAGGAACCCAACGAATATTTGTGGAACTATAACGCTATGCTTCATTTTCATTTTGACCTGTATCACACTTCTGTAACATTCCTAGTTAAAATAAATGAATATTCAGATCCTTCATAAAAATCTCTATACGTTACCCTCTCTGCACCCATGTTTCCTGCACCATCGGCCCTTCAATGATTTTCCACCATCTAATTCTGTTTGCTGTTGCTATGTAAACAGAGATTTTGGAGATTCCCAAGTGGTTTAAAACTGCTGGATTAAACACACTTGTTGTTTTGTCCCTAACCAAAAAAATCCACATCTGTGGAGTAACCACTAGCCATGTGTGACCAATTAGATTTAAATTAACTTAATGCAAAATTCAGTAGCCACATTTCAAGTGCTAAGTATTACATGTGGCTAGTGGTTACTGCTGCTACCAGATGCTACAGATTATAAAAACATTTCCATCATCATTGAAAGTTCTATTAAAGAGTGGTGATCCAATAATCCAGAAAGCCAAACTGATAGGGACCAACTATCAATGTTCTGCCTCCTTAAGGGTGTATTTTATACATGTTTAGGGTCTTGTTTATACATTGCTTTGGCACCCTCCACTATAAAATTTATTTTTCTTTAGAGCAAATCACATTTACAAAGCTTAATGATTCATAAAAATGAAACAAGCCTGCCTAGTATCACTTTACTTATGCACTATCAAAATACACTTGACATACTTCTGGCATACCTTATATCATCAGTGACAAGTCACATCCAACAAATTAAGGAACAGAATGGAGATGGGAAAGGAAGAGTCCCACCCTAGGGAGCTCCATGTCTTCGCGACTGAAGCTAGCAAGTGCCTGAGAGGCTGCTCTTGTCTCTGCCAGAAGCTTTTCTTTAGTTAATGCAAACACATCTAAGACCTTCACATATGAGGAGAACCAAATCTTGTTCAGATATAAAATATTAAAACCCTAGAGAAACACTAACATGTAAAAACTCACTTTAGGATTTCATTTGACCAAAAAACCACAGCCAATGATTGAAGTGTAATTTGGCTTCAGCCAAATGTCCAACTGACAGCTCAGCTGCAGCTGATAAAGATGTAACATATGTATCATGGTTCTAGAAACAGGAGTATTTTCACATTTCCTGGGCCATGTTACTGAGCGCAGAAAACAAGGCCTAAAGAGAAACAGGCAAATGAGTTGCCTCTTCTAATTGAGTTCTACCAATTACAGTGAGCCCTAGTTAGCCAATGATTGTTAAAACAAGGGGAGCCATACTGCAGAAGCTGACTCCGTTTAAAACATTCTGCTAGAGATAAACCCAGATATGTATATGGCTAAACAAAATACAGTATTCTATAAAGACGGAGGAGAAAATTCTACAGAAAATAAACCTCATAAAAAGAACACAACAGTAGACGTAAATTGATTATATTATTTTAAAGGAGAAATAAAGTGGTACAAACCCCTGTGCTTAGAGTCCAGTAGTAGAGGTGAAATGCATATAAATGTCTACGTAACAAATGCCATATTACGGCTCAGACTAAGCGTGCACAGGTAGGTATGTCCATAACTCCAAGCAGCATTTTTAAATTACAGGCAGCAAAGAGTGAAAGGGTATTTGGGTCCACAAAATGGCCCAAAATGTAGACTGGGAACAGAATATAACTCCTGATGGAAAGGAAGGCACACTATTCAAGGCTGAGGAGAAACTTCCCACAGCAGGGATGGCACACAGGTTTCCGCTCAAGCACTAGCTCCCCATGACTGGTAACATCTACTTGCAAAGACCCTGGAATAAATTCTGGGCAGCAGAAAAGACCATCGTAACAGTGGTATTTACTGTGGGGTGGTAGGTATTTGACATCCTTGCTTGGACCTAAGAAGACAAAAGCGATCACTGGCTAGCTAGATCATGAAATTCTTCAACTTCTTTATACTTATAAACTACAGAGTCACTTCTAGAATGTACCTGGGGAGAGTAAACAGAGAATCCCAGATCTGAAAGATTTGAAATCCTACATATGAAGTCCTCTGTAGATAAAGTTCTGCTGTATCTGCATGGTTGGTGCTATGGATTTTATCTGTGAGAAAGCAGAACCAGGAGAATAACGGGGAAAGGGAAGGAGAAAATGTAATGTTTCAGATTCAGGGCATAAAGAAAGGATACATCTGTTCTGAGAGGTAACAAAAAAAGGAGGCTCTACAAGGATCTATTTTTTTAAATCTTTTAATTTATAAATAAATTCAAACTATAAAAGCCTCCAAATAAAAACAGCACAAGGGACACCTGCATATCCTGTACCCAGATTCACCTGCTGTTAAAATTGTACTCCATTTGCTTTATCACTTGCATGTGTGTGGCCTCTCCCCTCTCCATGTGTATATACACACACACACTGCACACATATACACATCCCACACAGACTATTTTTTTGAGCCACCAGAGGGTAAATTACCTTCATAAGGGCTCTTTCCTGCTAAATACTTCAGAGTGTGTTTCCACATAATCACAGTACACTCATCAACTTTATATTCCACTTTTGCCAGCTGATCCAATAATTCATAACATTTCCCACTACAGTACAGGACCACTCTGGGATCAGGTATTATTTTTACTGCCATCTCTTTAGCCTCCTTTACTTTGGAACATTTCCACAGCCTTTCGCTGTCTTTTAGGACACTGACGATGTCTGTTTCAGGAGTATTACCATTCCCACCACTAGCAGGTCGCTCACTCTGCGTCGGTGGGATTTTCCCCACTGTGATTAGGTTATTCTCTCTTAGCTGCCACACCACTCGACTTTATTCTTAGTCCTTCCCAGGGTCTCACACCTAGAGGCACACGATGTTCATCTGTTTCTCCTAAGTGGTGATAACTGTGGCCACCAGTCAAGATATTTGCCCCATTACCCCGCCGTATAACTGCCGCCCCCGCCTGCCGCCGTAACTCATGAGCAGTTTGTGGGGAGAGTTCAAGGCCACGGAAGTGTCCTGCCCCTCATGAGAATTTCCGCTTACAGCGAGCACACACTGGCGATTCTTGTGCGGCTCAATCTCGGTCGCGCTTAGTGCGAAGATGATTCTGCAGCGCTCCCTTCCCACAGCACCGTTCAGCTCTTGGCATTCTGTACTGTAAAACCACAAGACTACACTTCTCCCCCATTTAGCACGGCTTATTACCAGTATGGACTCATGAATTCCTACTTTTTCCATGTTTATAAGTCGTTCTTGTACCCAATTATTCCACTGCTTAAAATGTCCCCAAATTAGCCAGTGGAAACTCCTATGTCCCCCTGTGATATGCCTCTGCCATTTTTGTGAGTTCTTAATTTCTGGCATAACAAGATGTTCCGGTTTATCTTGTACTTACCCTGCCCCAGCCCTGGGATCAGACATTTCTCTGCGTATTCTTGGCCCTATTTAGTGGGGAACAGATCAGGGAATAGGTGCTAGGTGTGCTTATTGCTACTGAATATTTTTCGCTTCTTGGCTCCACCAGTGGACAGAACTGGGAATGCACAGATCTGTTATCTATACACACACATATATACATATTCAAATATACACCAAGACTGCCTGTTAAAAAACGATTTCCTTTGAGGATTAACAGGAGAACCTTGAGACCCAAGCGCAAGGGGAAGGGAGAGACAGAATTGTTCCTGCCTATTCTGGTCAGAAATGTTTTTGTCCTTTCTGCCAGCATGAATAGGAAAGGAGAAGTCCTAGCTGTACAATCCAGAAGCCTTCCAGATCACCAATCAAAAGAGAAACAACATTAAGACCCTTTGGAGCAGGAGATGTTGAATAGCACTCTGAAATAGTTTAGAAAGTAACCACAGTTTGGAACTATAAGAAGGGGATGATGGTTTTAATACAGGTTTCTTCCTTTACAAGCTCTGCCAGGAGAAAATTATGCTCTCTTTCCTAAGCCTGTTAAAGACAAGAAAAACATTGAGATTTTCCAATAAATGTTCAATGAAATGTTAACAGATAATATGTAATGAATATATTTGGAAAAATGCTGGGTTAAAACTTTCTTTTTAACTGCAAGATTCCCAAGAGCCTATAAGTAATGTGCATTGTAACTACGGGGGGTGGAAGGAGAATATAACAGGCAATAATTCTCCAACGTGTTTATCATTACTTTTTTAGGCAATACTAATTACCATCTTAGAAAACTCCAAGGAGCAGTTTGTGTAAATTAGTTTAAGAGTTTACAAAATAGAAATTATGAGAATTGAAATGAACCGGTCTACATACATAATTCAAGGCAATGTACCCTTCATAAGCAACTTGTTAGACCACCTGGCATTCAAGATTCAATTTTAACTTTGCAGAAATTTGAAGTATAACTTGCCTTTTCTTGTGTATTGTAGTATACTAAAAGCCAATACCAATTTTTAAAAGAATTAACATCAATTTTACACAATTTTCTTCCAGAAAATAGAGGGAACACTTCCCAACTTGTTTTTATGAGGCCAGTATTACCCCGATACCAAAACCCTGACAAGGCAGAGCACACACACACAAACAAAAGACTACCAACCAATATCTTTCATGAATTTAGATGCAAAGCTCCTCAATAAAATCCCACCCAACAATGTATGAAAAAAATAATACCCACAGCCAAGTGGGATTTATTCTAGGTATGCAAGGCTGGTGCAATATTTGAAAACCAACCAATGGCAACCTATCATATCAAAGGCTAAAGAAGGAAAAAAAAAAATCACATGGCCTTATCAATTGATGCAGAAAAAAGCATCTGACAAATTCAACAGTCATGATACAAACTCCCAGTACCCTAGGAATACAGGGGAACTTCCTCAATCTCATAGAAGCAACTACAAAAAAAAAAAACACCCTACAGGTGACATAATACTTAATAGTGAAAGACTGAATTCTTTCCCCATAAGATCAGGAACTAAGCAAGGATGTCAGCTCTTAACAGTCTTATTTTAAAATCATATTCAAGTTCTAACCCACTATACTAAGGCAAGAAAGAACAATTAAAGACATACAGGTTGGAAAGGGAAAAACAAAACCATTTCTATTTGCAGACTACGACATGATTTTCCATTCAGAAAATCCCAAAGAATCTGCAAAACTCTCCTAGAACTAACATGTAATTTCAGTTAAGGCCACAGGACAATAAGCTCAACATACAATTA
Organism: Balaenoptera musculus; assembly: GCF_009873245.2. NCBI lineage: Eukaryota > Metazoa > Chordata > Mammalia > Artiodactyla > Balaenopteridae > Balaenoptera > Balaenoptera musculus. The sequence goes on from NC_045786.1 coordinate 3,747,010, forward strand.
AGCTGCATTTCTGTATACAGACAATGAAAAAAGTGGAAACCAAAATCAAAAGTGCAATACCGTTTTCAATTGTTCCAAAGAAAACAGGTATAAATCTAAAAAAAAAAAAGTACTAAAACACCATGGCTCTCTATGATGAAAATTATAAGTGTCACTTTATAAAGAAATCAAAGAAGACCTAAATACTTGGAGGGTCACACGGTGGTCATGGACTGGAAGACTCACAAGAAAAGATGTCAGTTCTCCCCACAACGATCTATAGGTTAAACACAGTTCCTATCAAAACCTCAGCAGGCTTCTTTGCAGATACAAACTTGTTTGTAATATTTACAGGGAAAAGCCCTAGAATACCCAAAACAATCTTGAAGGAGAAAAATAAAGGAGGAAGTACTCTTCCTGATGTTAAGGATTATCATATAGCTGGCAGTAATCAGGACAGTGGTACTGTCTTGGGAAAAACACAGAAATCAGTGGAATAGAATACAGAAGCCAGAAATAGAGACACATCAACATGCATAATTAATTTCTGGCCAAGAAGCAAAAGCAATCAATGGAGGAGGGATCACTTTTTCAATAAATGGTGCTGGAACAATTAGATACTCAGAATGGGGGCAGGGGGAACACCGTGACCTAAACCTCACACTCAAAATTGATCACACACTTAAATGTAAAAGGTAGGGACGTCCCTGGTGGCGCAGTGGTTAAGAATCCGCCTGCCAATGCAGGGGACACGGGTTCGAGCCCTGGTCCGGGAAGATCCCACATGCCGAGGAGCAACTAAGCCCGTGAGCCACAACTACTGAGCCTGCGCTCTAGAGCCCACGAGCCACAACTACTGAGCCCACATGCCACAACTACTGAAGCCCGTGCACCTAGAGCCCGTGTTCCACAACAAGAGAAGCCACCGCAGTGAGAAGCCTGCGCACCGCAACGAAGAGTAGCCCCCGCTCGCTGCAACTAGACAAAGAAGAGTAACCCCCGCTTGCTGCAACTAAACGAAGACCCAACGCAGCCAAAAATAAATAAATTTTAAAAAATGTAAAATGTAAAACTGTGAAACTTCTAGAACAGGTCATAGGAGAAAATCTTTGGACCCCAAGCAAAACAAAGAGTATTCTTAGAGTTGATACCAAAATCATGATCTGTAAGAGGAAAATTGGTAAATGGATCTCATCAAAATTAAAAACTTCTGCTCTGTGAAAAACTGTTAAGAGAATGAAAAGACAAATTATATACTGGGAGAAAGTATTTCCAGATCACATATGACAAAGGTGTGTGTCTAGGATACATAAACAAAACAAAATCCTCAAAACTCAACATTAAACAATCTAATTAGAAAATGGGCAAAAGACCTGTGCAATGATTTCACCAAATAGGATATATAGATGGCAAACACATGAGAAGACGTTTACCATATTAGCCATTTAGAGAAACACAAATTTAAAGTACAATGAGATATCACTGCACACCTATTAGAATGGCTAAAATTAAAAAGTGATAACCTCAAGTGCTGGCAAGGATACAGGAGAAACTGGATCACACATACACTGCTGATGATAATGTAAAACAGTACCGCTACTCTGGGATACAGTGTAGACGTTCTTGTCAAACTAAAAATGGATGACCCAGGCAACTACTCTTACGGTATTTAAGCCAGAGAATAAAAATTTACGTTCACTCAAAAATCTGTACATGAACACTCATAGCAGCTTTATTTGGAATATCAATAGCTAAAATCTGGACCACCACCCAAATGTCTTTCAGTGGGTGAGCAGTGAGACATGCAGTGCACGTGGATCACGGAAGACTGCTCAGCAAGAGGGAAGAAGGACGCCTGATACATGCAACAGCTTGATGAACGCCAAGGAGGCTATTGCTAAGAGGAAACAGTCAATCTCAGAAGGATATACACTGCATGATTCCATCTCTGTTACCTTCATCAACAAACATAATTACAGAGATGGAGAACAGATCAGTGGTTGCCAGGGGCAAGGGGTGCATTTAAAGGAGCAACAAGATGGAGTCTTGTGGTGATGGTACAATTGAGTATCTTAACTGCGGTGGTGATTATACAAGGCTTCACATGTTCTGTGAATCTATAATCATCCAAGACAAAATGTTAAAAGAAATCCAAAGGCAGCTAACACTAATTTAGCTTATTAACATTCCAATGTAATACATCTTTCCAAATTTGTACTGATGCAAAAAATTTTTTCCCAAATAATTTACAATTCTGCTCACATTTTATTACTATTATTGATTACAATGTCAGCAAAGTCAATTCCTTTTAAATACAGTCCCTTTTGACTCTTCTGACCACAATTTAATCCATGAGCTACGAATAAATGTGGTTTGTGAATTTTGGTCATCAATAAGCAACTATTTGAAACATGCATTCGAATTTTTTTTTCTGATAGTAATGATAATGTAAATTGATTAATGTAATTTTATCTTGGCTCAATGCTGCTTTAACCTAAAAGCCTGTATCGTGAGATAATAGAGCCTGTGGCTGTGGAACGCAATGTGGTTCTAGTTAACACGTAGAGGAAGGATCAGCTCTGGAACTTTCACACTGACATGATTTTCCAGAGAACTAATTTTACGTCCTAATATTGGTCAAAATTGTTTACGGATGTCTGTGTCTTACATGTTATTAATTAAACATGTGAGTGGGCAAGAAACACATGCCACTTGTTTGGTTCACTTCAAAGTAGCCTTTAATAAATTGGAAAAAATTTCTTTTTTTTTCTAAAGGAAGTCAGTAAGATTAGGTACAAGTCAGAGTTAAAGATGAAAAAACATTACAAGTTAAAAATATCAAATGCCAATACAGAATGGTAAGAGTCAATACAGGCATTATGTTTACTTTAGTTTCATATTCAAGAAATAGTTAAAAAAAAAAAATGCTTAGAATCCAGGACAGGAAACTAGATCATATGGAGAGAGGTTAAATGAGTCAGAAAAGTAGTTAATAAGTTGGAAACTGGTTAAAGCTAGTTTCTCTATGTCCCTAGAAAGAACAATAAAAACAAAACAGATTTATATTGTCCTGAGAAAAAAGTTGAGGCAGGCCCCTGGAAAAACCTCTTGATGATAAAGGTCAGCAAGACCACAATGAAAGCTGTAGCAATTTTACCTTAGTAACCTTTCAATTATGTGTTTAAGTTGTCCACTACTTGGGGACTGAGTGAATGAAATATATTCGCCTAAGTCTACAAGCTCTCAGCTGTTCATCATCAAATGTGATTAGCTATCCAAGGATCACTTCCAATGAAGAGCCTATCAGTACCAAGTGAGACAAGTTACCAATTAAAAACGCTAAATTTTTTAAAGTTAGGGGAATTCTCTGGCGGTCCGGTGGTAAGGACTCAGCACTTTCACTGCCTAAGGGTCCGGGTTCAATCCCTGGTTAGGGAACTAAGATCCCACAAGCCGCGCAGCTCGGCCAAAAAAGAAAAAAATTAGTAGAAACACACGGGGTTGGCAAATTACAGCCCGTAGGCCAATACTGGGGTTGCCATCTGTTTTAGTCAATAGAGTTTTATTGGAACACAGAGTAAAACAGCTGTGACAGAGACTGAATGACCCGCAAAGCCTGAAATACTTACAGAAAAGGTTTGCTGACTTCTGACTTCTATTAAGAAATTCTTTAAGGCAATTAACATTACTATCTCTGAAGAGTAAGAAAATGATTTCTACATCTAAGGTATATTCTTTATCCTACTCATCTCCAGTAGCATAAGGTCCCATGTTGAGATGAAGCTAAAAATCTAGGATGAAAATGCTATCTTTTCTGTCAGGCAGAGAGCTCAAGCACAATTATAAAAGGTGAAAATGGGCTCTAATAATTCTCAAGCTGGTTCCGGTCAGTGAAATGGGTACTGAAAATGGCCCCAAACTGATAAAAACCTGTCGAGAGTTACAGAAGAAGAGACTGCAAAGTACAGCTACCAAAAGAGGAATTACTTACGCTGTATGTGAATGAGCTGCTTTGGCATCCTGAACTCCCCGGGGTAAATGGACTCGTAGTACGCGATGTTGCTCTCCGCCTCCGGGACTGGAATAACCATGTTGTCCCTCTTCTCGCCATACACCTGCTGTGCCGAGATAGCCCGCTGAAGATGGTGTTCCTGAGGAGACGGAAAAGGACGTAAGCTACGTTTTAAAACACCAGCAAACAGAGCATACAGCCTCAGGAAGGGGTGTTCATTTGTTTTTAAAATGAGGGATTCTAGTAGCCTTGCAAGGATGCTAACAATACTGTTGTGGTAAAAACAATTTGAATAGAAACAAGAGTTGGTTACATACACTGTAGATTTCCGCAATTTAAGAAAAGGTACTACACCGAAATTGAGAGTTAAATTATACAAAAGATTCCGAAAACTGACTAAAACTGTTATTGAAGTTTGCATTTTACAGGGACTTCCCTGGTGGCGCAGTGGTTAAGAATCCGCCTGCCAATGCAGGGGACACGGGTTCGAGCCCTGGTCCGGGAAGATCCCACATGCCGCGGAGCAACTAAGCCCGTGAGCCACAACTACTGAGCCTGCGCTCTAGAGCCCGCGAGCCACAACTACTGAGCCTGTGCGCCACAACTACTGAGCCTGCACTCTAGAGCCCACGAACCACAACTACTGAGCCCGCGCGCCTAGATCCCGTGCTGCGCAACAAGAGAAGCCACTGCAATGAGAAGCGTGCGCACCGCAACAAAGAGCAGCCCCCGGTCGCCGCAACTAGAGAAAGCCCGCGCGCAGCAATGAAGACCCAATGCAGCCAAAAATAAATAAATAAATTAAAAAAAAAAAGTTTGCATTCTACAGATGAGACTTTTTTAAAAAGAGGGTTAAGGGCTTCCCTGGTGGCGCAGTGGTTGCGGGTCCACCTGCCAGCGCAGGGGACACGGGTTCGAGCCCTGGTCTGGGAAGGTCCCACATGCCGCGGAGCGGCTGGGCCCGTGAGCCACAACTACTGAGCCTGCACGTCTGGAGCCTGTGCTCCGCAACGAGAGGCCGCGATAGTGAGAGGCCCGCGCACCGCGATGAAGAGTGGCCCCCGCTTGCCGCAACTGGAGAAAGCCCTCGCGCGGAAACGAAGACCCAACACAGCCATAAATAAATAAATTTTTTAAAAAAATCAGAAGATTCCTACATTACAAGTGTATATGAATTAAAAAAAAAAAAGAGGGTTAAAACATTCGAACGTATTGTATGACGAAAGCAGGCTATGTATAAAAAATATTTTATCGATTCTAATTGCTTATTCATACAGTGTTTCATAAATGTCATACAAATCAACTAATATGATCATTCCAAAGAAGGGTACAGATTATTGTCTCCATCTTTCATTCACGAAGCTGACACAGATTCAAACCTGGTCTTTGTCTCGAGTAATAACCTTTCTTCTGAATTTCCAGAGCCCTTTTTGAACGGTAGTAAAGTACAGGGATTGAAGGCAAAGGCTCCAGAGTTTGTGACTCCTGGCAAGACACTTCATTCTTCTAAATCTGTTTCCTCCAGGAAAAGAAAAATAGAATCTTCCACGGATGGTTGGAGATTTAAGTAAGATAAATGTGTATTAAATGTTTAGCACAATGCCTGGCATGTTACAGGTGCTCAAAATAAGCTTTGGTTGAGTTGACACACAGAAAGATTTTTACCAGCTGCCACAGAAATATCTGTTCTCACCCACCCCATCATCATTGAATTTTGGTAAACATTTCATTAAATTTAAGCTAGTTTTTAAAATACTGTATATAAAATACAAGTTGAGGGATGAAAAACATCCCAACAGTATGAAAACAAAAAATTCCAGCCTTCATAAGTAGCCTCTGTTAATTTTATATATACGTATATATCAATTCACAGCTAGGATTCTGCTGCGCAACATACAGCGCTTTATCCCTAGGGCGTTGGTCCCTCGACATACCTTGGAGATTTTCCATCCTGATACTTTCACTACCATTTTTGCAACAGCTGCATTGTATTCCACTATGTGGATGTACCGTAACTTATTTAACCAGACACGAATTGATAGGGGAAGAACCCTGGAAGCAACTTAAATGCCTATCCTTCTCCCTGAACGCTGCAAAAACCAATCCTGTACTACTATATATATGAGACACCTTTGTGAGCCCGTGAAAGCATCTGTAGGACAAGAGACGGAAGCGCTCAAAGGGTATATGAAGTTACAGCACATATTCCTACCACTCCTTGTAGTAACTCCTTAACATCTCTTCTCAATTTTAAAATGACCCATCTTGTTATTTTAGGTTAATTTCTTTACAATGAGTTTTTCTTCCCTTACGTGTTGCTGTTTGCTCATTTTCAAAAGTGCTGCTTTTCTTTTTCTCATTGATGTTTAAATATGTGGATTATTTTCCTTCTCAATATTAAGGAAATTAGCCCCCATGTAATAAAATTGACAACTATTTTCCTGAAGTTTGACTTCTGACTTTGTTTAGCGTATTTTTTCCACGCAGGAAAGTTCTATTAGTCAAATTTATTAACCTTTTCCTTTATGATTCTGTCACCCTTAGTAACAGGTATAAATCGTATAGTCACAAACTAGGGTGTGTAAACAAAACCTTTCATTTTTATAACTCATCTTTGATTCAGGCTGCCTTGTGGCTCCTGGGAGCTGGTAGAAACTCAGTGTGAAGGGGCGGGAGGGGTGACTCCGAAAGCCTGTGGGCATGTGTACTGGCCCTTGTGCCCTCTGACACAGGGTGCTTCTGAGCCCCAGCTGGGAAATCAATCACAGGTGTACTCTTCTCCTCTCAGATACCCTCAAAGAGCGAGAGAAATTTTCTGTGACCTACGCCCCCTACTTACATCAAACTCAAGGAGGGAGCGGGGGGGGGGGGGGGGGGGGGGGGGGGAGCGAGGCACACTACATTCTTCATTTGCATTTTGTCCTGAATCCATTAGCATTTCTCTGTGTAGGTGAAGATGTGAGAGACGGTTTATCTATTTTTTTGTATAAGGAGAGATAGCAAGCCACCTCAAAGGGTATATGAACGTCATGCATAAAATCACCTATTCCCCTTAATGACTAAAAATGTCCCTTTCTCAGAAATTCCACTTGCACTTGGGAGTATTTCCAAGTTCTTTTGCCCTCCTCTACTCAACTGCCTCCTATGCTAGTATTTAATGTGTTTTTAAAAGTGCAGCCTCAGACTACATTTTATTATCTAGTGCTGACCAGATACTAAATTCACTCCTCACAATTCTTTTTCAGAAATTTCCTGGCTACTTCATTCATTTCTCTAGATGAACCACAATGAAAATTACTTTCTAGGTGTGAAGTGGGACCACTAAGGGCTTTAGATTTTTTATAGGCACTATGGTATGGTGGTTAAGAACATGATTTGTAATCAGAATCAGGATTTGTAATCATGATTTGTAATTTGCTCTGGATTTGAATGTTGGCTCCACGGTTTACTAGCTCCATGACTTTGGGACTTGGGACAAGATATTCATACCAGCAAGTTTTATTACCTATAAATGTACACTGTGTACCTACCATATGGGATTGTGGTTAAGATAAAATGCCTGAGACACACTAACTACCTAAAACATGGTAGCAAATGTGTACCTTTCATTACTAGAGAAGCTGAAGACTTACCATATGCTTGTTACCATTCATATTCTTCCTAGTGTTAGCAGCATTCTGTAGAAAGACTTCCTTATCTTTATATCCATTTTTCTAGAATCGTGAAATCAAACTTTTTATCAATATTATAGTAAATACTGCTTTAAAAAAATCTTACATGTGTTTTTTTGTTTTATAAAATATTTGACAAAATTTCCTCATAAGGAACGTAAGGAACCAAGATGTGTACAATATACAACAAATATGTTCTTCTAAGCCTTAAAAATCACTCCTCAACAACTGGTGTGTAACTATAACCTTAAACCTTCCTATTTACTGTAGCCCTGTGTATGTGCAAAGACTCGAGGATGGGAAGGAGACCACACACAGGTGCCGGTGTGGCTGGAGCACGGGGAGTGAGGGTGCACAGGGCGTCGGGATCAAATCACACAGGGACATGGGGCATGCTAAGGATTTGTCCTTGTACTAAGAGCGACAGTGGCTGAAGGACTTTAAAGGTCACCCTGGCTGCTGTCTAGAAAACGGACCATATTCTAGAAAATGGAACATGCATAGCCTTTAAATGGTTCAGAATAATATTTAATGAAATGGAAAAACCCATCAATTTATTAAGTAAAAAGACAGATCTGAAAATTGTATGTTCATGATATTTGTATTTAATCTTTTTTAAAAGCAAAAGACATAACTGAACACAAATATAGGAAAAAGTCTAAAAGTAGCTGAACACATATTTAACAATCCTTCTCTCTATGCCCCTTTATTCTATTCACTGCTAAATTTTTCCAAAGCTCTTACAGTCCTCTGACATGTCATACCCTTGGTTTGTTTACTGTTGTCACCCTTCCTCCCCACCCCAATCTAAGCATCGTGAGGGCAGGGATTTTTGTCTATTTTGTTTACTGCTAAATAACCACCCGAAAACAGTGCCGAGTACAAAGCATGGTGCTTAAATATTTGTTGAATAAACGAATATGTATGTAGGTATCTGTGTATGTACACACACACACACACACACACACACACACACATACCACACAGATGCAAGCACGCAAACATATGTGTCAAGTTTCAAAGTATGTACACCAAACAGTTAACAGATCACCTCCTGGTGATATAATTTTGAAATAGTCTTCTATAATTTTCTTTATTTCCCTTATTTTCTAAAATTCTTTGTAATTCTTTTTGACAAAAAATATTTGAGTACATCTCACTACATGATTTTCTAGAACAAAGGTAATTTCTGAAAGACACTATTTAGTTCAGCAAAACCCTTCCCATTTAAGTCAAGTTTAGTTCCAGAGTAAAACATTACACTTGCAGCTTTCCAGGTAAAGAACGTATTTTTAAAACCCCAAACTATATACATCTATTTCCAAGAAAAAAACATTAAATTGTAAGTGAAAATGACATTTTTGCTTTGAGTAGGAAGCTGTGAAATGGTGAAGCCAAGTAATACATGAAATAAATTAGAATAAGATGAGCTATGAATTCAACTCAATAATTACTTATTGAATGCCTTGACTAAATAACTAAGATGATCCGATCCTAAATTACAATTATATAAAATGCCAGATGTTCCTGGAAGATAATATCTGTCAATGAAACTTCTAAATACATCTACTTGCAGCACTGAATAAGCCAGCCTTCCCAAACTGTGTTCACTGGAATATTTAATTTCAAATTATCAATAGGTAGTCCAATAATGAGTTTGACAGTTAAAAAAAAAAGAGAGAACGTTGGATTTTTAAACTTTTGGAATGAAAGCTTTTAACACGCCAATGTAAACTGTGGTTGCTCATGACGGAGGGTTCAGTCATTCCAAATCTATGACCACAGAATCATTTTTTCAGAAAGTATCCATTAATAGCTCATGGAGAACTTTTGTAATGCAGTTTGGGAAATGCTGGTATAGGACAACAAGTGGAGATACAGGGCAGAACATCTGGGCTTAAGCTTCTCATTAATTAACTTAGTCTATACTTACTGACTGCCCACTATGTGCCTCTCCTGGGAACACAATGGTAAATAAAATAGCACAGTTCCTGACATTGTAGTAGGGAGGACAGACACTAATAAAACAGCCCTAAAAATAAACTGTAAAGTGTGATAAGTGCTGTGAAGGAAAAGAACAATGTGTTAATGGGAAATATAAATAGGAAAGGGATTTCAAGGACTGTATCACTTTCACTACTGCCAAGTGACATTTAAGCTAGAACAGGAGTTAAAAGATTATTTTAAGAAAAGGAAATAGCTGTGTGTGAAGACCACTTACTTGCTTGACACCTTGGGAGGGTAAAGTTTCTTTATATCATAGAATATTTATAATAATTAGGCTCAGTTGCAATTTAAGAGTTAATCATCAAAACCCCAGGATCAATTCCCATTTTTCATAAAATAACAGAGGCATACCCTCTCAAAATAAATCTGATCTTACAGGGAACAAAGTAAATACTATTAAATAATCTAAAGAATTTTAAGATATTCAACCTTACATAAAATGGAATCAGATGAATCGTAACTTACAATTAAGCAAATGACTTTAAAAGCCTCTTGCGCTGCAAGTAATGATAGATAATGTTTTCTATACATAGCAATGTGAACAATAAAAAAGAGGATCAGAAAAGACTGAACGATGATCTTCGGGAAGTTCAGAGGCACACTTTCGTGTCCCCATGAACCCTGCAACTGCAGGCTCCAAAGATTCACTTTTGTTACTTCAGCCCACCTGGTGCACTGCAAGAGCGTGGGCTTTAGAGACAGAAACCCAAGCAGGAATCTTAGCTTCCTCCTCAGACCCGAAGTCCAGCAAGCCACTCTGCTACTTATTTTTATTATTTGTTTCATATACATATATCTTTTTTTTTCTTACCCATCTTTCCCTCTTTCCTTTCCAGCACTTAATGTTTTTTCTTTTACTTTCCCCTTTGTTATTTCTGCTTACCCCTAGAAAATTTCTGCCTTTTCAGGTGGGAATGGTCTCTTTGATAAAAGCATTGGTAATTAATGCAAAATGGTTAACTGGTTATAAACAGGGCATATCACATATTTGAGAGGTCAGAAAATATCATTTTTATTGATTAAGAGTGACATTAAGTATCGGTAGATAAGACCCATCTGAAGGGCCAGTACTGTGTCTTAAACATCTGTTGTGTGCCTTTGCTCACACAGATGGACCATACGCCAGCCCCACCCCCAAGAAAATTCCCACTTTTCTTCAAAGTCTGGTTTCAAACTGATCTTTCTTTTGTCTTGTTTATAGTTCCTTTCTGTGCAAAGCTTTTAAGTTTCATTAGGTCTCATTTGTTATTTTTGTTTTTATTCCCATTCCTCTAGGAGGCGGGTCCACAAAAGATTTTGCTGTGGTTTATGTCAAAAAGTGTTTTTCCTAGTTTTCCTCTAAGAGTTTTATAGTGTCTGGCCTTACATTTAGGCCTTTACTCCATGTGGGTTTATTTTTGGTCTGGTGTTAGGGAGTGTTCTAGTTTCATTCTTTACATGTAGCTGTCCAGTTTTCCCAGCCCCACTTATGGAAGAGGCTGTCTTTTCTCCAGTGTATGTTCTTGCCTCCTCTGCCGTCACCATCATTAATCATTAGAGGAATGCACATCAAAACCACAATGAGGTCATCATCAGAAAATCTACAAACAATAAATGCTGGAGAGGGTGTGGAGAAAAGGGAACCCTCTTGCACTGCAGGTGGGAATGTAAACTGATACAGCCACTATGGAGAACAGTATGGAGGCTCCTTAAAAAACTAAAAATAGAACTACCATACGACCCAGCAATCCCACTACTAGGCATATACCCTGAGAAAACCATAATTCAAAAGGACACATGCACACGCCACAACTACAGAAGCCTGCGTGCCTAGAGCCCGTGCTCCACAAGAGAAGCCACCGCAATGAGAAGCCTGCGCACCACAACGAAGAGCAGCCCCCACTCGCAGCAACTAGAGAAAGCCTGTGCGCAGCAATGAAGACCAACGCAGCCAAAAATAAATAAATTAAATAAATTAATTTAAAAAAAAAAGAAATGCTAAAGGAAGTTCTTCAGATGGAAGGGAAACAATAGCAGATGCAAACAGATTTATCAGGAGCGAACAAAGAACCAAATTATGGGTAAATATAAAAGACTGTTTCCCTTTTCTTAAAATGCATGTGACTGTTTAAAGCAACAATATAACAATAAACTGCGAGGTTGTAACAACAAAAAAAAAAAGACACATGCACCCACAATGTTTCATTGCAGTCTATTTACAATAGCCAGGACATGGAAGCAACCTAAATGCCCATCGACAGATGAATGGATAAAGAAGATGTGGCACATATATACAATGGAATATTACTCAGCCATAAAAAGAAACGAAACTGAGTTACTTGTAGTGAGGTGGATGGACCTAGAGACTGTCATACAGAGTGAAGTAAGTCAGAAAGAGAAAAACAAATACCGTATGCTAACACATATATATGGAATCTAAAAAAATGGTTCTGAAGAACCTAGGGGCAGGACAGGAATAAAGAGACAGACACAGAAAATGGACTTGAGGACATGGGGTTGGAGGGCGAAGCTGGGGCGAAGTGAGAGTGGCATGTACATATATACACTACCGAACGTAAAACAGTTGGCTGGTGGGAAGCAGCAGCATAGCACAGGGAGATCAGCTCAGTGCTTTGTGGTGGCCTAAAGGGGTGGGATAGGGAGGGTGGGAGGGAGGCTCAAGAGGGAGGGGATACGGGGATATATGTATGCATATGGCTGATTTACTTTGTTGTACAACAGAAACTAAGACAGTATTGTGAAGCAATTATACTCCAATAAAGAATCTATTAAAAAAAATAAAATAAAATGATCTTCCCTCCGCTTCCCCTATCTGTGCTTTTACAGCACTACATTCTCTACTTAAGAAATCGTGCTGTAATCATTTATTTGTCTACATACTGATATCCCAAAATGTTAAGTTCCTTAACATTAGATGCTATGTCTAACTAACCTTATATCTTTTCCTTTAAAAGATGTATTCTCTTATAGTATGGGGAACTCTAAATTCTTTAAGGATGAGGACTAAACAAGATTATCTTGTAATCTACTTAGCAGCTAGAACTATATTTTCCTATTGCAGTTACCCAGTTATTTTATAAAGTATCATTATAGAAAAATAAGGATAAGTCTAAATTGAATGAAAAAGGTATCTCTACCTGCTCTATAGTAAGTTCTAATAAATATTACCAAACCAGAAAGAGTTATTCAAGGTTATACTGGGCAAATTCCTAAACAAAGATTAAATCATATTAACTTATTCATTAAGTATTTATTTAAGAAAATAATGGCCTTAACGGTCAGCCATAACAACAATTAAGACCACATTTAGACCTTTTGGGTTACTGAATTAAAACAGGTTATTGAAAGCAACAATATTGTATAAGATTTCTTATGGGTAAATAAGTGATGACTAATATGTAAAAAGCCACTTAAGAAGTTACTGAACCCCTGCTTACTTATGCACGGAGGGCTAGACTCCACTGCTACCACAACAGAAGGGCTGAGCCAAATCACTTTCTCTGCTGCTTCCTAATGACATCCTAAGAACCAGACATCCATGCCTATTCAGGAACAGTGCTCCAGCAAGGGCTCCCAGGTTTTGCATCCAAACACCCAACTCTTGCCTGGCGCATTACGACAGCCTTCTGACTGGTTTCCCTGCTTCCATTTCTGTCTGTCTTCATGCAATAATCAGAGTAATCTGTTAATATACAAGTCAGAACCATGCCATTCTTCCATTAGAACATTCCAATTATTTCCCACCTCACTCAGAATAAAAGCCAAAGTTCTTAAAACTGCTTACAAGGTCCAACAGGATTTGCAAATTCCCCTTTCTTGTTGTGCCCAGGCAACCCTTACTTCCATTCTGCTCTTGTCATACGAGATTCCTTGCTCTCTGTCAAACTCAGAATGGCTTGCTTCCTCACTTTCTTCACGTCTTTGTTCCGAAGTCCCCTTTGCAGACAGAGCATTCTTTACCAGCTCTTCCACTCTACAGCCCCCAGAATGGCTACAACTGAAAAGGCTGACCACGCCGTACGATGGTGAGGATGCGGAACAACTTCAACTCTCAGGCACAGTTAGTGAGAAAAAAGGGGCGGCAGATCTCACGAAACCAAACATACACGTTCCACACGGCCCAGCAATCCCACTCCTAGGTATTTACCTAGGAGAAATGAGGACGCAAGCCCACAAAAAAACCTGAATAAGAATGTTCATACGGTTTTATTCATAATAGCCCCAAAGTGGAAACAGCCCCAACGTCCATCATCAGGGGGACTGGTGCACAAACTGTGGTTTGGTGACACAATGGAGGACCACCCAGCAACACAAAGGAAAAATCCACCTACACACAACACGGGCAAGTCCCCACAACACTGGGGTGAGGGAAAATAGCTCTGCACAAGAGAGTCCATACTCTGAGTCCATTTATGTGACGTTTCAAAACAAGCAACATTAACCTATGGTAAAAAAAAAAAAAAAAAAAAAGAAAAAAGAAAAAATCAAAACAGTAGCTGCTTCTGAGGCCTGGGGGCAAGGATTGACTGGAATGGGAATGAAAGAATTTTCTGGGCTGATGGTAACGTTCCATATCTTGTTGGGGGCTGGGTTATACAAGTAGGCGAATTTGTCAAAATCCAGCTAATATACGCCAAGTATTTGTGAATTTCTTTGCATGTAAATTTTACCTCAGAAGAAAAAAAACAGTAAATAAATGCTGAACTCTAATTAATGATATGTATGCTGAAGTATTTAGGGAAACAGGCACTGATGTCTGTAATTTACTTAGAAATGCATCAAAACAAGAAGGATTGATAGATGGAGAGACGAACAGATGTGTGATAAAGCAAAGCAGAGTAAAATGTTAATGGTGGAGTCTAGCCACGGGGTACATGGGTGGTCACTATAAAATGCTTGCAACCTCACCGTACGTTTGAAATTTTTCATAGTAAAATGTTGCAAAAAATATGGAATCTCTCCCCCTCAACCCTATTCTATCCCCCTACCCGTTTTATTTTCCTGGGGAGCACTTCCCTCCTCACAGACTACTGAATTTACTTATTGTCTTATTCATTGTCTGTCTCTTCTCCCCAGAATGTAAGATGCACGAAGATAGGAATTTTTGTTTTGCTTTGTTTACCCCAGATCCAGTATTGTGCCTAACACATACAAGTATACAATAAATGTTTGTTGAATAACTGTGCCAGTGAGACTACAACAGTTATTTAAGGTCCACGAACTGTTCTGGTTTGGAATGGACTTCCTTAAAAAAAAAAATAAGATTAAATTTCATAAAAGCAAAAAAAAAAAAAGACAAATGCATTTTGCTTTTGTGCTTAAAATACTCAGGGTAAACACTTAAAATAGTTGAAGACAGATTAGACTATTTGGCAAGAAAAAGAGCAGTTCGATACTTTTATTTTCTACAAGAAATAAATGGTAAAAGATTCTATTACTCTCTACTCCTCTCACTTAAAGCTCAGTACTCTGAAATTGCTTTTACTTCTAGACTATGAAACAGTAAAGGAAGACCTTTGCTAAGGTATGGGTAAAACTGTCCAGTCTTGTTGTTTCTCGTCAGTGTGAAGTATTTGTCAATTTAGTACTTTCCTTATAACATATTCAGGACTTAAAGTTGCTAAGTAGCACAGGAAAGGCAGCCCTAGGCAAAATTCAGTTTAATTTTGATCTCACCTTCTCATGTCCCTTATTTGTACCCCTGACATCCCTTTCCACGTGGGCTGTTAGTGCTGTGCTTATTAAGAGCCTGCCTGCCCAGTGTGATGTTTGGCAATGTGAAAGGGAAGGAACTGAAATTAGTTTCTTTCTACTCTCATAAAATTACAATCTAATCAGAATGCTTCCCTAAAAATTAAAGTTAAAACAGCTCAAAAAGCTCTTGTTTTTGTTTATAATCTTTATGCTGAGGATTTCTGCACCTCCAATGTACCCCGGAGAGCTAGTCATCTGCCGTTATTTAATACCTTTTAACCCATGCAGTCAAATAAAATACAAAGATGTTTCTCATTTTGGGGGGTTAGACCCTAAAGCAACAGCACTGAATAAACTGAACATCTAATTTAAACTTATCTAAAACTAAACATGTGTACATAAGCTAATCCAAACAAATGTTCTACCAAGCCTTAGTCCTTAGCCCTGTCCATACTCACTCTTGCAATTTCATCCACTACCATGGCTTTAACTACCATCTACACGCTGATGACACGATTCAAAATCTTACTCTCCAGCACAGATTTCTGTTGAACATGAGGCACATGTAGAAAGACCTCTTACTATATGTTCCACTGACACATCTCGTGTAACATCAACGTCCCATCTGCCGGCTCTCCAAACCTGTCCCTCCTTGTGTCTTGCCAAGTTCAGTGACTCGCGCCGTCATACATCCAGTCACCCAGTCAGAAGCCTTGATTTCCCAGCTCCCTCTTGCTTCCTACGTCCCCATTTCCAAATCAGGCACCAGATCTTATAAATTCCTCCTTCATGCCTAGAAATCATTCAGTGCTTTCTCATCCCACTGTCACATCCAGGCTGCAGCTAGCCTTCCCACCTCCAGCATCACACTATTCTCCACTTCCCTTCTGCAGCTACTGTCAGTGGTCTTTCTCAAAAAGTATGGGGAACTCCCTGGCGGTCCAGCGGTTAAGACTCTGAGAGTCCACTGCAGGGGGCACGCGTCTGACCCCTGGTCAGGGAACTAAGATCCTGCAAGCCACGTGGTACGGCCAAAAAAAAGAAGTATGATCACGACACTGTCACACTGAATCCTTGGCTCTCTGTTGCCTTTATGATCTTGGCCTGGCAAAATGGGGTCCCTGATGGCCGAGCTCTAGCTAATTCTGCCAGTCCAACACCATACCACTTTCTACCCTGAACTTCACGCTCCAGCCATAGGGAACTTTCTAGTAACATCTGTATGTGATGCTGCTCCCTGTGTTTTAAGTCCATCTCAACCTCTCTCATTTCTTTATACTTCTACTAGCATGTCTACCCCTCTTTTAGAAAGTCTTTGACGACAGTTACAGGAGACTATCACAGTGGTAACACAGAAAACAGGTACAGCTGATTTTTAAAATGTCTGTTCAATTAAGATCTTTATGAAATTGGAAACCAAACAACTCTGAATCCAGAAAGAATATTTCCTGATAGTGGTTTCACCCCTTAACTTCCTGTCTCACACATACCAGAAGGGACAGGGTACAGCAGGTAGGAAAGAACACCAAGACAAAGAACAAACTCAGTAAGAAGATACTTTAAAAACACATTCATCTTGGATAAAATGTTAATCTTCGTGGAAGAAATGACTTCGGGAAGTCTTTTTTAGCTTTGGGTTATAAAGCCTTAGGCTTTATTACTATGCCTATTAATTCGTATTTCCAGAACTAAAATAATAGCTGACATTTGCTAAGCATTTATTACATGCCAGGCCTGAGCTTCACATTCTTATTTCATTGTTTCATTTAAAGCTCATAAACAGACAGACAGATAGATAAAGAGATGGCAACAACCTCCCCTATTTCACAGATAATAAACTTGCCTATGTTCATACAGTTAGCTGGATTCAAACCCAGCTGTGACTTGAGTATATATAAGCTCTTAACAACTTTACTACATCGACTCTCAAAAGGATGTAGATTCCCCACAGATTACTTATTAATTCAAGGGAAAACTAGCAACTATACAGTGGAGACACTGGGCCACACCTTGACTGGGTGATCAAAATTAACATTACCAATGAGGGGCAGAGAGATATATGTGCCTCCGGATGTGATGCCATGAGAATATAACATCATTTATATAATGTGCTAGCTGGGAATGCAACACCTGAATCTAACTGAGAAAACATGAGACAAACCCAAAATGGGATCACCCTATTCAAAAAAAATCAAAGGGACTCTAATCTTCAAAAATGTCCACGTCATAAAAGATGAAACACTTGCTGAAATATTTAGGGGTAAAGGGCCATGATATAGGCAACTAATCTCAAATGGTTTGGAAAAAAAAATACATGCGTGTGCATGTGTGTGTATGACAGAATGGGTGTATGGAAAAACATAAACAAAGCAAATGGGACACAATGGTAACAATCAGTATACATGGGTGTACTCCTCTTTTTCTTGCAACTTTTCTGTAAGTTTGAAATTATTTCCAAATACAGTTGACGACCCTTGAACAACTCGGGGGCTAGGAGCATCGACCCTGCCCCCCCCATCAGTCGAGTATCTGAGTATAACTTTACAGTGGGCTCCCTGCATCTGCAGTTCTGCATCCATGGTTTCAACCAACCACGGATCTGTAGTGGTGTAGTTTTTTTTTTTTTTTTTTTTTTGGCCACTCGGCATGGCATGTGGGATCATAGTTCTCTGACCAGGGATTGAACCCGTGCCCCCTGCAATAGGAGCACAGAGTCTTAACAACTGGACCGCCAGGGAAGGCCTGTAGTGGTGTAGTTTTTATAGAAAAAAGTCCATGTATAAGTGGATCTGCACAGTTCAAACCTATGTTGTTCAAGGGTCAACTGTAATAGTTGTTTTCTTTAAGCTAAGAGCAGAAGGAAATTGGGGGGAAAATAGTAGACTGTACGCAAGAACAAGAGATGTAAATTCTTCTTCCAGAATTGCTGCTAAGTAACTGCATGATCTCCTAAGTCAGTGAGACCAGAGAGCCTCAGAATATCGTCTTCTGAATATAGTTCTAGGGACATAATTAGGTGTTCTATGAGGAGTTCTGTGATCAAATAATTTTGGAAAACGCATAGACAGTAACAGACAACGTTGAACAGTTTCTTTACAGAAGCACCCTCAGTGGTTTCGCATTTGCCAAAATGCACCATGATTTTTCCAAATGAGTAATACAGAAGTCAACATTTCCTAATTATGTACTGACCACTGTTAGTGTGATTTATATAAATGTTTGGTGGGACCAAGCCTTTAATTTTCAGTATTAAAAAGTAAGGTTGGGGGGTGGTGGCGGTGGTGGGATGAACTGGGAGATTGGGACTGACATGTATACACTGATGTGTATAAAACAGCTAACTAATAAGAACCTGCTGTAGAAAAATAAATAAAATAAAATTCAAAAAAACAGAAAGAGTAAGGTAAATATTAAAATAAAGTTGCAGTTAAACAGTGGTACAGGAAACACTCTCTTCTACAATAACAGACTTTATCTGTTTGGGGAAATATAACCTCCTGACTCCACTGTTCAACTCATAGTGAGGTAAGTTTACTAAATTTATTTTTAAAAAGGAGGGCTGTATTAAGATGTAAGGCTATGAAATCTCTGGCAATAGGTCTCCCTTGTAG
This sequence comes from Balaenoptera musculus, assembly GCF_009873245.2. Classification (NCBI taxonomy): domain Eukaryota; kingdom Metazoa; phylum Chordata; class Mammalia; order Artiodactyla; family Balaenopteridae; genus Balaenoptera; species Balaenoptera musculus. The sequence continues at coordinate 3,765,984 of NC_045786.1, forward strand.
GGACAATAATACGGACGAGGGTTTGGCAAGCTGTCGCCGGCGGGGCAAATCTGGCCCACCACCTGTTTCTGTAAATACGTCATGAGAACACAGCCGCACGTGCTCATTTACATATTGCCCGCGGCTGCTCTGCTCCGTAACAGCAGAAGAGCTGTGACAGAGACTGCAAGGCCTGCAAAGCCTAAAATATTTACTATCTGACTCTCCACAGAAAGTCTGCAGACTCTTCATGCAGATACAGTTATTTACGCTCCGTTTCACGCTCGAGATTCAGCAGTCTGGTGGATCACTGGCACACACAGAGCACGCTCTACTATTTACACGATGAACATGACAGAAGAGGGAAGCTCATTAAGTAAAAAAACTTATCACTATATTAGACCCTATATTGGACACTTAGTCTTCATTCTGAAGGTGTCTCATTATAATACCTATTTCGCAGGGAAAGTGAAGCTCAGTAAGGTAAGTCACTTGCCCGGAGTGCTGGAAGTAGGATTTGGACTGAGGTCTGACTCCAGAACCCCATGGTCTTTCTACTGTAGTTTAATTCCTCCTTCTTGTCTTCTTCTGCCTTTCCCATGAATGGCTGAGCTCTGGCTGGTACTCAGGGGAGGACTCAGAATACTAAGAGAGAAGCAGAAAGGACTTTAAACAGCTGCAGAAATGAGTGACAGCATCGTGGGTACAAGGATCGTGGGGAAGCTACAACCAGGTAAGTTAAGGAAGCAAGGGCAGATTTCCTCGCTTCTCTTGCAGGATTCTCTTCCGAGTACTTTACTAGATGGCAGCTCATGAAGCTTAACTGCGGACACCACCCAGGCACCCGGATATGCAGGATGGAGCCGAGGAAGATTAAGCCACAGGAGAGCCTAGACCGGGTACCTATGCTCCCCGGTGTAACTAACTACTCTTAATCGCCCACATATACAGAGGTTCATAGTAAAGGGTAAAGTGTAGTCTTCTCTAATAAGTATTGTTTAATCTTGCTGTATGGGCAATAGAAAAAGCATTAAAATTTGTTACTTCTTCCCCTGGACTTCCAACACTTTTGCTTACTGTATCTTCGACACCACATATACCAAATGCGGAGCCAAAATAATCTTCTTTTTATAGAAATAATTAGTAATATGAGTTTCCCTCAAACAAGGAAATCAGCTTTCAGTTAAAAGGAAATTATGAAGGACTCACTTGGCTTTAGAAGTACTTTGTTTAGGTACTATTATATAATCTACTATAAAAGTAGTCAGAGGATACCGAATGGTTTACCACCCCAGAGAGCTAAGGACTCCCTGATGAACTAAGAAGGCTGAAACAAAGTCACAAATTTAGACCAGACCGGACCATCCCCTGTTCTTCTATCAAAGATAACAGATTTACCTATTGTAGTTTCCTACCAGTCAACGTAGCAATCAAGACTCGGCTGTTGATACACTGCTTTTATTAATACTCTGTTTTACCCATCAAAAGTGTAAAACTTTAAATAGACTCACAGACATAGAAAACAAACTTATGGTTACCAAAGGGGATAGCAGAGAGGGGAGAGAGATAAATTAGGAGTTTGGGATTAACATATCCACACTACTATACATAAACAACAAGGTCCTACTGTATAGCACAGGGAATTATATTCAGTATCTTGTAATAACCTGTAATAAAAATGAATCTGAAAAAGAATATATATGCATTTTATATATATATATATATATATAAAAAACAATCACTTTGCTGTATACCTGAAACTAAGACAACACTGTAAATTAACTATACTTCAACTTAAAAAATGGTTAAAAAAAAACATACACAAACTACTTTAGGGCTTGTAGGAATGCTAAGATTTGTCCAAGTTTAAGGTAATTGTGGAAAATACTATTAACATGGTTAGTACGGGAAGAAGTGATAGTTCATACATTGTACTTATTATTCACTTAGGACCAAAGCTAAAAATAATCTTACAAAATTTCCTTCCTTTTCTTAACTAAAATCAAGTCCCCTGGTTTTACCAAAACCATAAAACTCCCGTGCAATTTCTGAAGTTGTGTCTTCTGGAGTGGCTAAAAAATAGAAGGGGCTCTGATAATCTCAAAACTTTATTGTTTAATAATGTTTGTTTCCCTCACTTAAACTCACTCCTTTATTTAAAGGAACAAACACATTGATAGACGAAAATAAATATTTCATAATTTCAAGTGATTTTGATTAATTTAATGTTATTTGGTACCATAAATTATTTTCTTATATAAAACATACAGTACAGAAGAAAAATTTCTGACTTTATTAGAATACGCTATCGGGATTCCCTGGCGGTCCAGTGGTTCGGACTCAGTGCTTTCACTGCTGGGGGGCGCCCTGGTTCAGTCCCTGCTCAGGGAACTGGGATCCTGCAAGCCACACGGCACGGCCCAAAAAAGAAAAAAAAAAAGAAAGAATACTCTATCAAAAAAAAAAAAAGACATAAAAAGTCATACTATTTAAGAGCACACATTCTTCTATGTCAGAAACCTGGATTAGAATCCCAATCCTGCCCTTTACTAATTGTGACTTAACATTTCTAAATTCTAATTTCCTTATTAGTGAAATGAGGTAACTGCCATTATAAGGATAAAATGAGATAAGACATGCAGGGAAACCTCTTAGCACAGAACCCAGCACCCACTTATTAGCTCTTTGTACTATAAATAATGAAACCAATTTAACCTTCTTTCCTACTAGCAAAGTGCAGAAAAAGCTACCTACCTGACCAGGTTGCACTGAGGACTAAATGAAGTTATATCCATAAAGCCCTGGGTCATTATTATTGTTAGCAGGCAAATTATAACAACAACTTAAATTAGTAATAGAAATTATTTTACTGTAGCTATATACATGAATCAGTAAATTAATAATAAGCCGAATTCCAAATTTACCGTGTGTGTGTGTTTTAAACCCTATAAAGGCAAATTACCTGCTGAAGTTACACCTCTGTCTTCACAAGTGTCTTCTAAACATGAGAAGCCAGCACACCGCCAACAATGCAGGGAGTTATAGGATGTAATTTACAATAAATACCCTCTTTTCTTCATCTTCAAAGATGAACACTGAACGTGTAACAGACAGCCTTTAGTTTTGGTCACCAAATCATTTCTGGCCTCCTGTAGATGCTGGGGCTAGGTGACTAATGCTGGCCATTGAGTTGTGAGTCAAAGCGACTTGCGTTACTCCTGGACCAGAGTATTTAACTGCTGGTGGAAGACGCGAAGTTTTCAAAGCGCTCCTCCCGCCTGTCCCCACGTTGGAGAACCTCTGCTGCATTAGCTTGGCTGCCCAGCTGATCCATGAGAAAACGGGACACAAACAAGAACGAAACTTTTGAGACTGTCTGTAATCACACATCATAACCTGGCTATCCTGACTGACATAAACTGGTCCCAGAAGTGGGGTACTATTACAACACAAAGACTAAAATACATGCCATTAGCTTGGGGGTCGGGCAGCAAGGAAACTTCTCAGAGGCTGAAAGGGTGGCATTCCATAGTAGGCAGTACAAAATATTTGGTAAAAGTCAGTTACCATGACTTGGAAAGCAGATCATGCAATTAATAAACTTGTAGCTCTAGAAGAGGTTAAAAAACCTGGACATTAAAATGGTGTGTTGCTTGCTTTGTTTGGTATTACAAGAAAGAAACAAAGTTTAAAAACTGACTAGTTTGTAAGCAGGAATAAAAGAGAAGAGGCCAAATATTTGAGGATTTGTAGTGCTTGAAGAGTGCTTCTCAACTCAACTCATAAATTAACAAACCAAGAAGAAGGCCTTTGACTAACAAAGACGGTAAGGTTCAAACCAAGGTATGGCCGGGATACCCACGGTTAAAACAACGAATGGATTACAGTCTCAGAGCAGAGACCCAGATAAAACTGGACACACAGTTAAGTGCTGTCAGTTGAACAAAATGCTCAGAGGAAAAAGAGAGACAGAGACAGACACTAAGGATGCAGCTCTTCCAGCAAAAGCTAACAGGCTTCTGGGATCAGCATTCAGGAGACAGACAGACACCTGTAAAGAACTGAGAGGACAGGCCATCTTGCACACTGAGCTAAACGGAACCACGTTACGAGCCTACAATGTCGTGCTGCCAACAAACAAGCAAAACTCAAGAGCCCAGATTGATTTAAAAGTACCTCAGGTCTCCTAGCTTCTACAGGAAGGGAGCAGGCGGTGAAGGGCTCTGGCCCCCAATACCTACTTCAGAGGAGGCTAAGAAGATGATGGAAAGAAAGGAAGCATCTGCTGGGTATCAGTGCCAAGAGCCACACAAACCAGTGGACTGGGAGCCCCTCCAGGAGCCTGCGCTTGGTACCGACGTAGGAACATTCCTCACTCCAGGGAAAGGGGACCCCTATAAAGCCAGCCTGGTGGGAGACTGGAGTTGCTATGCGTCAGGAACTGATGTTTCCATTAGCCAAAGGGGAGCGTCACTGTGGTGATCATGCCTCTGTTTTTCCAAAGTAAACTGGATGGGGGGCGGGGGGGCAGATAATATTTTCACTCACAGATCTCCAGGTCAAGGGGAAGCACATCCAAACCTGACCCAGGGAAATATGTGTATCACCTGGAAATCCTAATATTCCACGCTTGATGCTGTCTAGCTGGTTTCTTGCAGGCTGGGTTCACGGGGGAGGAGATGAGTATACTTTGTCTGTGGGAAGGACATTGATCCAAATCTTTGGTTGACCAGAGGGCTGATCTGTCATTAACTGCTGTTTGCCAACTATTTCTGTTCTTTGCCATCTGGTCATCATGGCAGGATTGTATCTCCTGGTCAACGATACGGTTAGGTGGAGCCATGTAACTCGCTCTGGCCAACGAGTTGTGAGCTGAGGTGATGAAACCCTCAGGTCTGGCTTCTGGCCAGAGCATGTGAGTAACTGATACAAGACTGGAGACCTCCCAGAGCTCTTCCCTCTAGTAGAGTGCCCAGCAAGGCTCAGAATGGAGGCTGTCCTGTCAGCTGGGTCCTGGAATGGGGGCACATAAAACAGAACCCCCAAATTAACTCAGGCGACAGTGCAGTTAGAAGCCAATCTTTGTTATAATGCCACTAAGGTTTCACGGCTGTGTGTTCACAGTACAACCCTGCCTACCCTGTCTGATAAATGGAGGGAAACCCTTAACGCCGCTGAACATGTGAGTCAGAGGCAAACTTAGAGATCAACTAGTTCAGGTTCCTTCTACAACTGATAAACACGAGGTCTACTGTTAAGTGACTTGTCTGATCACAGAGTAATCACATGGTAGAAGAATTTGATGGAACCATCCTTATCCTCATGGAATTCTAAATTACAGAGGGAGTTATGTTCTAATCTCTAAACACAGCTCTGGGATAGACTGAACTGGAAACATATGAATAAATTAGCAATAGGCCAATCCAGTCATTCACTCAACAAGTAATGGTGGCATTAAGCTCCAATGCTGAAAGGTACTGGGAGCTCCGAGTCATGTGGTAAAGACTAATCAAACGTCTCCATAAATGGACCAGAAGTTCACAAAAGTAAATTGCTAAGAATGATACTATGGGAGCATGTAACCGACCTCTCTTAATGGGTAGATATCTAAGCAAGTGACCTTGAGAGGAGATCTGAGGGATCACTGGGAGAGTACTAAGCCAACCCGCAGGGGAATAATGTTTCAGTACATGGGATAAATGAGGAATGATCCTGTTGTTGGAGGGAACCTGAAGGCTTTGGAGGAACAAAACGGAGGCAGGGGCCAGATTACATAAGGCCTCACAGATAAGCCACTTCAAGAGCAATGGAAACCCTTTACAGGTCTTTCGCAGGAAGTGACACACTGAGATTTCAGTTTTCAAAGGACCCCTGGTTGTGCTAAGAATATCAGGGAAGCAGCAACTGTACTCTTGGGAAGACCTGTTAGGAAGGTACTGAAATCTAGGCAAGAGATGTTAGTACCCTGAATTAGGGAAGTGCCACTGAAGATGATAACATGTGAACTATTTAGGAAATTAAATACCACTACACTGGAATTTTTATTCAAGATATTTTAAACTCTTGCTAGCCTCTCTGAACTTTCATCCTAGTTCTCTAATTTCTCCACTCTGATTCACAGTAAATCCAAATACATTAAACTGAGTGAAAAGACAGCATGACACCAACATGATATGGCTGGCATAACACATTTAAATCACAAGGTACCTCTCCAACAGGCCCCAGAAACACTTTAAAAAGGTACACAGGGCTTCCCTGGTGGCGCAGTGGTTGAGAATCCGCCTGCCAATGCAGGGCACACGGGTTCGAGCCCTGGTCCGGGAAGATCCCACATGCCGCAGAGCAACTAAGCCTGTGTGCCACAACTACTGAGCCTGCGCTCTAGATCCCTCGAGCCACAACTACTGAGCCCGTGTGCCACAACTACTGAGGCCCGTGCACCTAGAGCCTGTGCTCTGCAACGAGAAGCCACGGTAGTGAGGAGCCCGTGCACGGCAATGAAGAGTAGCCCCCGCTCAGTGCAACTAGAGAAAGCCCGCGTGCAGCAACGAAGACCCAAAGCAGCCAAAAATAAATAAATAAATAAATAAATAAATAAATAAATAAATAAATAAATTTATTTAAAAAAAAAAAAAGGTACACATATTACATTCCATTGTTTCCCACATGGTAAGGCAGGCTACTTAGTGAAAACTTTCTAGACCAGAATCATAGAAATCACAGATTTTTAAAGTTCAAATGTAAGATTTATTCCAGGAAGGACTTAAAATGGCTGGGTCCAGAAATTAAGGGACATCATAGTTTTAAAATTGGCCTCTGGCTAGTGATACAATGTATAAGGCACCCCTGAGAAACAGTTTTAGATATGAATAAGAGTTAAGGTTCAACTGAGAAATTTTATATGGAAAAAAACCAGGCCTAAAAATAGAAAGATGAGGAAAAAAAAAATGTTAATTCTATCACAAGCATTTCTTTCTTCTGTCCATCTTCAAAAAAACAGAACAAAAATGTTTCACCACTACAAAAAGATAGGAAGAATTTCTGAGGTATATTCCACAAAATCACAGCATAAAAGTTCAGATGATACATAAAGTAGAACTCAACAGATGTTTTTAAATGGTGTATAGAAAAACTCAAGACAAAGGAATCAAGGAACATATTTTTATGGAATTGATTCTATGATATTTCCTGGTACACAGAAAAAAAAAAAAGATGGCTTTTATTTCATTGGAATTGCAATACAAAGGAAAAATTCACCAAGGCAAAAAAATGTTCATAAAGAATTTTCACAAATAGTGTCAAGATACCACTACGATAGATGAAAAGGAAAATTCAAAGACGGTGATAAAAACATAACTGCAACCAAAATTTTGGTTTTCAAGCCACTTTCACATCAGAGAGAAAGAATTTTAATGTAAAAACTTACTTTTAATGTAAAAAACTTTAATGTAAAAATGTTAATGTAAAAACTTTCGGTAAAATAATTGATTTTGATTTTTGCATGATTCTACCTATATTAACTTCAAATGGGGGGACGAAAAAAGAGATGACTTTTCAGGAACTCAATGTTAGAAGTTGGCTTACACAGTTTTGTTAGACTCTGAGTGATAAGGTACAAATTTACCCAAAGTAAAAATAGACATTTCTGATCTTTACAACAAGGACTTAAAACGACTGCCTCAGATTTTGGTTTATTTACCACATGAACTCCAAGCTCCTTAAAGGAAAAGACATGTCTGTGGACCCCATAATATTTAGCATTATACTTTGTAAGTGTAAGTTCACAAATATTTGATACATCAACACCACATAAAATAAGTGCTTTTAGCAGAGCATTTCACAAAACTTACTTCTGGAAAGGCCAAGACATTTTCTCTGGCTTAAAATTTTGGATTATTAGAATGTCTCATGTCCCTCGCGATCGCAGAGAAAAACATGCAAAGCCATAGCTTAAATCCTACTTTTACTAGCCTACTCCAAAAGGTCAAAGGCAGGTAAAGCAGGTAACTGACCACCATCTTAGAGTGCAGATAATGATAAAGTACACCTAGATTTTTCCAGAACTATATAAACACTGATTACAGAAACATCTGTGCCAGAACAGTGTTAAGTGTCTGAGATAACAACACTGTTTCTGCTTTCAGAGGGCTTCAAGTGCAGCGAAAGCAACAGTCGTATAACTGCGTTTGTTCTCTAAAACTCCCGGCGAGGTCACTCGCGGAGGTAAGTCAAGAAGGGCCTCAGAAAAGCTGAGTAAACGTGGGGCCCGGAACGGCACGCGGCGTCAGGGGGCGCAGCGAGCAGGCGCGGACGAGAGGAGCTGCGAGAGCGTGGACCCGCCTTACCGAGCAGCCGGCCTCCAGGCGGCCAGGCACGTCCCGGTCCTCACACCCCGGGGCGGCCCTCCCGCACCGTACCAGGGCGGGCCTGTGTCACCCGGGGCTGTGGCCCAGGTGATGGCGGCCACGCCCAGGGCGCTCCCACCCGCCTCGGCACACCTGCTCCTGGCTGGCCTGCTGGGGGGGGGCGGGGGCGCGGGGCGGGCAGGTGTCGGGCTGTGCGGACACGCGGGAGGGAGTCACAGAGAGGCCCGGCGATGGCTGCAACGCCAACAGCGTCTGCCGACACAGGGCCACAGCCACCCGGTGAAGTCGCTCCCAGAGTCGGGACCCTCAGAAGCCGGGACCAGTGTCTGCTGCCGTGAGCGGCTCAACTCTGGGTGAGCAGTCACGCGGCAACGGACGGCGCGCACACACGTGGGTACAGAGTCTCAGTGACTAACACAACCCTGAACTGCTGGAAGGGGCGGGCACGGGGCCCCGGTCTCCGAGGACAGTGTCGGGGAGGAAGCTGCCCATAAAGCCCTGTGGTGGTTCACGGGGCGAGGCGAACGTCCCTGGAAGCCAGAGGAAGGGGTCTCCCTGTCAGCAAGGCGCACACAGTTTACCGACCCCGAGCCCGTCACTTCTGTGGAAAGTGGAAAATCTACCTCACGAGCTGGGTGATTTAGCTACTGAGGAGGTTTTCCACCCTCTGAGAGCCGGAAGCGCTGCCGTGTTCGTCTGCTACACATGGTGGAAATGAGAAGATGAAGTGAAGAACGTTACAGAGGAGCCAGGACTCGACGGTTTGGACGATTTGCCGTCTCCCCAGACTGAAGACGGGGCTCAAATCCAGAAATGGATGCTGACCCAAGATCAAAGGCAGGGCTCCGACAGAAAAACGCGGCCTGAAAACTACGCTGGCGGAGTGACGAGAAAACCCTCTGTTCAGACCTCAGAAAGACCCAGGATGGCGCCTCAGAGTACTGTTCGGTCAGCCGAAAGGCCTGCTAACCAGAACTACGGGCTTCAGAGCTTCTCTCGATCAAACAATAAGGCCGTGAGGAAGCTTAAGGGCGTTGTCTCAGCAGGAGCTCCAGCTAGTAAAAGGCTTACCTCAGAGAGGTTCATGGGTGTGGTTTCGGCTAATGGAATAAAATTCAATAGAAGACCAATACAACGCACGGAAGACCCACAAAGCTTTTAAAAGAATTATATAGACAGAAACATTAGCAGCTTGACCTAATGGAGACAAGAGACAATACAAAATGAAAAGAGGCCTTCAAAGTCCTAAAAGCAAGTTAAGGGCTTTGCTGGCAGGAAGCAAGTTAAGAAAACCCAGTAGGGAACAGGTTCTACCATCCTGAAAAGGGAAGGGTGAACCAAATGCCCACAGGGCAAAAGTGACACCTTGCGTGAATTATACCCAGGAGCTGACACCCAACCAAGGAGTTACCATCATTCGCCTGACTGGATTTCAGAAACGCTGTGGACCAGGGACTCCCCTTGAATAGGAACGCTTTATAGCGGTTACCCCAAGCCTGAGCCAACACTCTATACTGGTGGTGGCACAGGGTGGGCGCAGATGTCTCTAGCTTCACAGGTTGAGAGGAATTTGTACCTGAGAAGCTATACGTAATGAACTGCATTTGAGACGCCTCAGCTGTACCTGAAACCAATCTGGATGAGACCCTTATGCTGTAACAGGACGAGACTTTTGGGGGCTTTGGGAGGGAGGGAGAACATTCTGCATGCGGTCAACTGCGGTAGCCAGCCTCCAATGACCCCTGTCTCCTGGCATGCACAGCCTTGTGAGGCGCCTCCCACACTTACCAGGGTTGGTGTGTGTGACCAACAGCAAGAGACAGAAGTGACGATGTGTAACTTCCAAAACTAGGTCCCAGGAGACTGTGTGTTCTCTCTCTCTCTTTTGGACCCATTCCCCTGGGGGAAGCCTGCTGCAGCCCTACTGGGCTGCCGTCCCAACAGCTTTGCTGGGACTCTGTGAAAGACGCGGGGCCAGTATCACCCACGTAAGCTGCTCCTAAGGTTCCTAGCCCTCAGAAACTGTGTGAGAGGGTTAAGTGTTGGTTGTTTCAAGCGACTAAGTTTGGGAGTAATCTGTTATGCAGCAACAAACAACGAATACAGGGCTGAAGGAGGGGAAAGGGGAAAGACTGGGGATGGAGGCAGCGGTCACATCCTGCAGGGCCCAGGGAACCCCACTGAAAGGTTTTTGCATTTTATTCTATCAGAAAAAGAAGCAATTTAAGAATTTTAGATAGCAAAATAACAACCAGACTCACACTTAAAAATATCATCCTGACAACTTTGAGGGGGGTGTAAATTTGAAAACTAGAGTAGGGAGACCAGTTAAAAAGCAATTATAAACCTTTCAGAATTAGAGTACATCCTAATCTTTTAACAGAAATTCTTAGACTCAGATGCATGGATGTACGTGAAAGAGCAGCCTCAAGAACTAAAAATCTGTACAGCACAGAGAACTATATGCAATATCCTATGATAAACCATAATGGGAAAGAATATATTTTAAAAAATAATGTGTGTGTATATATATATATATACACATATATTTATATATATATACACACACGTACACACACACATATATATAACTGAATCGCTTTGCTGTACAGCAGAAATTAACACTGTAAATCGACCATACTTCAATAAAAAAATTGATTAAAAACATCTAAACATTTTTTAAAAACAGAACCAAAAATCACTAAAATGTACAGAACCTGTTAAAAAGTAAAGAAAACGATTTTTTCCAGCAAATTCTTCGAAACACATTTCATACATTTGAGGCTGGGAAACCAAGCATGTATTTAAGTTGAGAAAATAATCCATTTGAGTTGACTTCCTTGACATGACTTAAGACCTTGTTTTTTGATACCTTGCTTATTATCTCACATTCTGTCATAAATACAACTAGATACGTATAAAAACCATACCCACTATCAAAACACTCCATATCAAAAATCATTTGCTATGATGGAAATCTGTTGAAATTTTAAAATCCTACCTAAAAAACACATTTCCATCCTTCAAGGACAAAAATTAAACTAAAATAATAAGTAAAAAAGATCCGAGCACTTACTATAAGTAAAGCACCATGCTATACACTTTACACAGGCTCATTTCATTCTCATACCACACTTAGAGAGACCTGGGGTAAATGTAAGTAGCACAGCCAGAACTTAGCTCGTGTTTTGAACCCAGCAGAACAGCTGTTTTCAACCCTGTCAGACCCAATGCTCCCTTTTTTCAAATTACTCCACTCTTCTACTTATGCACGTTTCCATATAATCAATCCAAGGATCTAACTGCAAAACCAAGTAGAAATTAAAGGAAAGTTAAGTTATGATAAAATACTATGTGTTTCAACATGTAAATAATTGGGATATGTACCCAGGAAGACAAAACGAAGTAACTACAGAAGCTTACATGTCTACAGAGAGCTAAAAAACCAGACTTTTTGCAGGCCTATACTACTGTTGACTCAAATACCACTAACAGTGCTGATAAAGTTATTACTATGTCCAAAACGGTAACAGTGACTGCAAAAGTTCTCAACAAAATAAAGTACAACATTCCCTTACTTTATATACAGTTGCAGCCCTGGAAATTTTAGTGTATACCAAAACTATACCAAAAACACTTTACAAGTAAAATGGAATTAGGTTCTTGACTGAGATAATCTATAAATGGAATCTCACCAACTGGAATGTTCTGCGGGACAGTCAAAAAGTCAAACAGGCAATTTTTTGTTTTGCCGGGCTGTCCTCTGCGTGGTGGCACTTGCATTGTTCCTGGCCCGCACAGCACCTCCCCCAAACCTGTGACAATCAAAAACACCCCCCCCCAATTTTCCAGAATGTTCTGAGGGTGAGCGACTGGTGCAGTGTCGAGAAGCACTGCAGAGGAGGGAGAGTTCTCAGGCGCGCAGTAACAACCGTAAAGGCCCATTTCCTGGGTCCTGAAACAAGCGTGCTGTACAAAAGCTCTTCTCTGTACAGATTATTACACACCTGAGCGGCAGGAGTGACCGGCCTCAGCGTTCATCGAGCCACCAGTGTCTGTCTAGTGGGGCCGCCCGTCCTTTGGGCTCTCACCCCACCCCCAGCGGCAGGAAGGTATTCTGAGCCACCTGTGCCTCTGAGGTTGGCTGGATAAACCCCATCATTCTTCACATCCGTTACCAACCGAGTTCACGACTGGACAGCATCACTCTAGCTCTTGCTACCGTTCTGATCTAATGTCCCCTAATCTGACCCAATCTTCTGCTCTTCCCCACCCTCCCGAACACTTCCACTCTGTTCTCTAGAATAAAGATGTATCAGTAAACTCCTCTTCGCAGTCTCAGCCTCTTTCAACATTCCCTCACCCCCTTGCTCTATTTTAAGCCTGGCAGTGTCTTCCAGAAACAGCACTCCCTGGAGCCCTTCCAAGCAGAAGCTGTGTATCTTCCCTCGTCCCACACACTTACAGACGGGCTAAGTGTTCTCCTTGCCCCCCACTGCCGGGCCACGCCATTTCCTCTCCGCTGTCCTTTCAGAAACCCTAACCCCTCAGATGTTCACACCCTCACTCCCTCTCCCCAGAGCTGCCGTATCCACTCTGTTGCTCAGTCAGAGCTCACGGTCTTCTTCTCAACTATTCCCACACCTTCGGCATCACTGAGTAACGACGTCTACGTGGACGATACACCGCTGAAATCGAAACTCAAGCATCTCACTCTTTAACTGGCACCCTCCTGGCTCAGGTTCCCCCGCCTCCCCCCGCAGAGCCATCCCGGTGTGTCCGACCACTTCCCCGGTCCGCACCAGCTCCCTGAGGCCTTCCTTTCCCTGCTTAACCAGTTTGGATCCCAGGTCTACCATGATCATCTACCTCACACATACTTTTAATGCCCTCATCCCTCTTTCCCCCCTTTGTACTTGCTGGGCAAACCTCAACCCTAGAAAAACCTTATTATATACCGACTTTATTCTTGAACTCAAGTTGAATGCTTGCATTCAACTGCCCAAGTGAGCAGACTGGTCTCACTTCAAATGATCACAAACCCTGAGCCCCCAGCTAGCCCATCAGTCCCGTTACACTTCTCTAGTAGGTGAGCTTCCCACACATACCTTCGTCTCAAGGCCCCCCCTTGCTCTGAGGTGATGATGTCACCTCATACTGCATAGAGGCAATAGAATCATAGGATAAATACCCCACCCTCCCACTGCCAACTCTACCACTGGCCATATCATATCCTTCCTTACTTCTAAAAAGGAAAAAGTACTTCTGCTTAAATCAGTGACCAAGCCCTCCATGAAATCAATCCAGGAAAAGATAGGAAACAGTTTTTAGGAACAAAGTCCTCGAGTAGGAGAGGAAATAGGATTACTTCATCCTTTTTAATGATATCATTCCAACGATTACACTAGTTCTAATCACTTATTTATTTATAATAGCCATTTTAACATTTTTGTCTACTAACTCTATTACCTGGGTTATTTCTACATCTCTTTCTGTTGATTAACTTTTTCCTTAGTTATTGGTTAGATTTTCCAGCATCTTTGCATACCTGGTGATTTTTTTTTTAATTGGATGCCAAACACTGAGTTTTATGTTGTAGGATCTTTTAGTATTTCTCTAAACATTGTGGGGCTTTACTCTGGGACACAGTTATCCGAAATTAGTTGACTCCTTTCGAGGCTAGTGTTTAGTCTTTATTAGGGTAAGTCCAGAACAGTTTAGTCTAGAGCTAATTTGGCCCTACCACTAAGGAAATGACCCTCTGAGAACTCTTGTCTGATGCCCTCTGCATTAGGAGGTCTTTCCACTCTGGTCACTGAGGACGTAACATATTCCCAGCCCTGTGTGAGCTCCCAGAAATGTCCCTCCTACTTCTTTCCAGGTGCTTTCCTCCCCCACCCCCCACCAGACAGGCTCAGACCAGTTTTCGGCTAGAGACTCCAGGGGACCTCTCTGCAGACCTCGGTGCATCTCTGGTACCTAGGCCTGAAGCCACTGTAGCCTCCCCAAACTGAATTCTCCGCCTCTTCAACTCCAGGAGGTTGGCAGGCTCTATCCGGGGCCTCCCCTACCTGTGCCGGTAGCCTGGAAACTCTCTAGGTAGTGGCCGGGGCAATGGAGGACTCAGCTTTGCGTCCCTCTTTGCGTCTGCCTGAACTTTTTAACTACTTTTTAAAAGAAATGATTTGTTGATGCCCCCAATCCCCCCCAGCTATTTTTTCAGTGCCTCTTCCCAGCACAACTATTCCAAGGAGTCGTCTATACTTGCTCTGACCCTTTTATTTATCTTTCAGTATTTCTTCAATTCCACTCAGGCTTTCCTTCCCACTATGCCATCAAAATAGGCCAATGGCACATACCTAATCAAATAAAACGGTCACTTTCCCCTCACTCATCTTCTCAGTGGACGGACTTAACCAATGTCCTTCCTTCTTGAGACACCTTTATCCTCACTTTCTTCCTAATTCTCTAATAGCTCCTCCTCTTCTTGAGCCTTAATGCTTTAAAAACACCTGTAACCCAAAGACCTTCAAATTTATCGTACAGCCCATGACTTCTGAATTGTGCACCTCCAGTGCAGACTGCTCTAATGCTTACATTCTTGCGTATCCAGCTAAACACAAATGAGTAAGAGGCACTTCAAACTGAGTAATAAGTCCATCCTTTATATACCCTCCCTCCTCCAATTTTCCCTACGTCAGGAAGCAGGGGCCTAATCACCCATCCACCCAGCTGCTCAAGGTAAAGATCAGGGATTAATCCTTGATTCTTTCTCTCCATCTAGTACACTCTAATCTGTCAGCCAAGTTCTGTTGGTCCTACCCTCAAAATATACCTCAAGTTCATCCATTTCTCTTCTTCCCCACCACCACCCTAGTTAGAGCCACTCTTGCCCGTACGACTCATTCTGCACATGGTAGTGAGAATAACCTTGAAAAGACATACATCGGATCACGGCACTGCCTTGCCTGAACCTCTCTAAAGGCTTATTACTTGACCTCAAAACACCCCAAGCTCCGTGTAGTAGCCTGCACCGCCTCACCAGGTACGCACCCCCGGCGGGGTCCTCTGCGCCCTCGCACTGCGCAACCCTCTTCGCCTCCCTCCAGCACGCTGGCCTTCGGCTCCTGGCCTGGGCTCCCTGCGTCTGCAGTCTCTCTGCCTGGCATGTTCTCCATGCAGCCCTTCGCAGGGCTGGCCCCTCCCACTGCAAGTCTCAGGGCCAGCGCTCCTTGACCCTCTACACAAAGACATCTCTGTCCTTCTCCTGCCACCTGAAATTCTATACGGTCTTGATCCACCGCCACTTTCATTCATTCGCTTTTTGTCTCTGTTTTCCCATTAGAAGTCAGTCATTCAACTAAACAAATACTGAACACTTACTATGTGTCAGGCACTATTTCAGGCGCTGAAAAAACATCAGTGAACAAAGCAAACAAAAAGTCCTGCCCTCATAGAGCCTAGGTGCTAGAATGTGAGATCCATGAAAAAGGGAACTGCTTGCTGACTGTCGGATCCACAGGGCCTAGAAGAGTCCTTAGTTCACTGTAAGTGCACAATAAATATTTGCTACAAAAGTGAATGAAATTGGATTTATCTATATTTTCTTAGTTTTTGCACAATATACCTAAAAAATCTTCACTTAGCCATTAGAACAATGATCAAATTCTTGCTTTAGACTTCAAAACAGCCATATTTATATTTTGTTTCCCCTTCAGACTCTTATTATCTTATAGATAAAGCACAAATTTGCAACCATCAATACAGTATTCTGATTCTAATTTCAAACTCTCATAACAATAAAAGCATTCTGTGACTACTGCAACCGACTTATATCTTTAAGTGCTTTAAAACACAAGCCTTCTAGACTAAACTGGAACCAATTATCCATGCACCCAGGTTACCTTTACTTCTGTGTAAACTGTGTCTATGTAGAGTGCAAATGAAGCCATCAACTAAAGATTTAATGATTATTCTATAAACACATAAAATACATAAGTTAGCAGACCTAAATGCATTGGTGACATAATATGCTCATTACTGCAGGAAACTATCACGGCCCTACTTCATCTTGCAGTTAAGAAAACCCGGGTGTGTGAGAGCACGCAAGCACGCGTGTGCACACACAGTCAGAAGCTGGATGAGGTCTTAGCTCTAGTAACTCCCAGCTTGATGCTTTTCCCAATTAATAATTACCTAAATTTAAAGACACAACTTTTCACAACAACATCATACGATTCTCTGAGGATAGACAACACATCTAACACATTTATACCAGACAATCCTAAATACAAGGGATTGTACAAATGTAAGTAGTTTTGAACAGCAACAAAAAGCAAGGCCATCGTGAACATTCACTTAGTATCTGGTAATAATGAAATGCATGTGTACAGCATTTTCACGGATACCGTCTGACTCACTCCCCAGAGCTATACCTCCCACATAAGGTAGGTCAGGAGAGCGTTGGCGCATGAAGAAACTAAAGTTCACCCAGTAAGCTTAAGTGATTTGTCCAATGCCACAAATGCCGAAGTACATTCCTCTCAGAGGATATACAACTGGTACTTGCGATTCTAAGATAATCAAAATAATTCATCCCAATGTAGAAAGAAGATTTGAACCTCTAGTAAATCACCCACAGGAAATTTCAAACCTCAGTTTACCTTTGCCCCTGGATTTACCCTAAGGCTGCGTCGTACTTCTTCAGCCAGCACTTGCCATACTGAAGGAAATTCAACCAAAACGATTTGCTTTAATAATGTGTTGCAAAACTCAGCAAACTGTCACCATGCGTATCTGAAGCTGAACCAGCTTCTTAAGGATAACCTCCATGACAACAAATAATCGAAGAAGGGCTTTATCTTTTAAAGAACTGATTATATCCCTACTCATTAAAGAGACAACTCAGATCATGGGTCGCAGTAGATTTATTAACAGCACGTTTGTTTTTGGTTTTCATCTACCTACAGTGGGGCTGGCGGATGAAATTCAATTCATATATTTAAAGGTGCAAAGTTAAGTATCCACTCTGCTTAAAATACCGAAATTGCTCAAAATCATTAACTATTATCAGAGGCTTTAGTAAATTTGACCAAGATAATAGGCAGAAGTCAACAGTTAGCTTCAAGTAATTCACTGAAAAGTAGTTCTAGCAAGTTGTTTAAAACATCTGAATCGCTTCTCTTCCTGGTGATTTCCCTGTAAATTGATTTATTCTTACAGAGGAGGTATTGTAACGTATTAATATAAGTCACACTTCAAGGGTTCAAAAGCTTACTTTAAAAGTAAAAGACACTATCTAGTTCTGCCTATGTATTTCATACTTTCATACTGCTTTTGCACTTGGAAACTCAGAAGTCATTTTATTCCCAAATTACAATATAAAATTCTCATTTCCTTGTGGGTTGTCTTCTCCTAAGAAATAGAATCACAAACCATACCATCATTCCATTATATAAAATGCTACCCTCTACTTTAAAATTACGTTTTAACCAATCGCTGATAACAAGTACCCCTAACTTTTCAGAAAAATGGAATCCCACAGTCAGAATCCACACCTTCATCTCTTGCCATTATGTACGTATGTAGATCCACATACATCTTCCGTCTGTTTCTCTCCCACTACTACTACTACAGACCACGATATAGTAGAATGCAATATATAGACTAAACTAAAACCTAGTCTTAGATACTATTAGGAATAGCTAGTTTAATATTTAATCCTAGCCACAAATTCATGAACCTGTAAGCACAGGTTATTATTCTTTATTTACAAGATTTAAGCTCTCCTGTATTTAGATGGCACTTTTAATTAAGTCCTGTTGATTAACAGAAAGAAAAGGTAGTTCTGCACAAATTCCATTACAGATCACAAGCACCCACAAAACACCATTCGACACGTAAGCCCATTAGTTTTCATTATTGTTTTATAAGAAAATGAAGTCTAAGTACAAATGGTACTAATCCAAAATCTTAAATATCAAACAGCACACCGAAACAAGAGCTAATATTAACACTTTAGGCACCAGGCCCTACAGTTTTCAAGAGGCTCCTTTTGTAGGTAAGAGTGCTCAGTCTTCCCGAGTTGCCGATTAATTTTTCAATTTTTCTTCTCTGATTAAGTCTATGTAATAACTTCCATACTGATGAAACCAAAATGACTGTTGAAATTTCTAGAACGGCAAATCTTAACCTTGGGCTTTCTGCCTTTATCAATACCTTGAGAAACTGATGACAAATACGAATTTTCTCCCCAGAAAAATATACTGTCACAAAACCGTATATGCGTATCATGGGAATTCACTACTTCTAGCATCATTTCCGCACAACCCTCAGAACCCAGCTGACACACTCAAAAATATCTTGGGCAGGATAGAAAGTTGGAACTAGACTTTATTATTGCTTCTCAATTATCTTTGCCTTTAACTAATTATTTGCTACTTAATGGAAAACCCCAAATATCCTCAATTCCTTTCTAATTCAAACTAGCTGTAAAAATTAAGCTTTGCTTCTAGTACAGTTGCGACTTCACATATTTCTTTTCACTTCCAATGCAGTGGACAGAATGGAGGAATCTAGATTAAGGACTAAGAAATCTTGGTTTACAAAATTTTAAAGGAAAAAAGGATTCTTAGTTTCTTTCAAAAAAAATGAGAAATCGAACTTTTAGACTTATCACTTAAAGTGATTTAAGCTTGTTTTTATAAAACAAACTAGACTTTTATCATTTTGAAAGTGTAGTGCTTAACTACTTTTCCTCTTAACAGAAGATATGTACGTATCTCCACTTTAACCCCTAACTGAAAACAAAAAACACCTACCTGTCTACTTTACAAACTTGGTTTTCATAACGTTGTATACTGGCCACTAATGAAGGATACAGTTTGAAGAGAGGAAAGACAGGGGTATGAGACTACACGTCTGATTAGAACCCTATTAAAACCAGGTGTTGGACTGCGATGGCTGGGCCCGACACCCCACTGTCCCAAAGGTGGCTGCGTAGGGCAGTAACAAGGCGGTATCATCATTGACGTTTTAATCACCGTCACATGTCCTCCCCTTCCTCCCCGTCGGCTGGAGAAGCGAGGTTAAGCCTCCACCCCTTACAGTGAATGAAGTCACACACTCTGGCATCCCACTGAAAACACTTCAACTACTAGAGGAACCAAGCAGCTCCACTTTGTGGGGTATCACTTTAAAACCAACTTTTTCAGAATGTCTTTCCTAAAGTGAGAAGTATCCATAAAGGAAAACGTAAAGCTCCAACTGTAACGAAAACATTCGATTGTACTGATATCTTGGAAAAACTACCCTTTCATTGAAAGGTGAAGCCATGGCACTAAGTAGTATTTCAACATTTCTAACCTTAAAGTTAAGATTATAATCTTAAAATTAAAATGTTAAAAAATTATAATGGTGCAACCTCTGCCCCCCCCCATGTGTTTAAATTAAGGTACTTATTTATTTCATATTTAGAGCTGACAGCCTATTGATTTCCCATGATCTGAAAATTACTTGTTATTCATTAAATCAAAGCCTTTATCAACTGTTACTTTTTGATGTAGCAAGTTACAATGTATCACATTATACCAAGTGAGACACTGAATCTCTAACATCTATGTCTCAGTCAAGTCCTTCAGTTTATTACAATCTGGAGTTATTTCTCAATCCTCATCAAAAAAGGACTAACAACTAAGTTCTAAAGTTGAGTAAAATTCATGTTTGGAGGGGAGGAGGGGACTTCTACTTAAAGTTGTTTCTTAAAAATTAAGAGGCATTTCTAATTAAGGCAGTGCTTTCAGCTTATTATATTAAAATTAGTTAAATGGGAATACTTTGATAAGTGTTATTTTCCCTGTGTTTAGACCTAGCATTTCTGCCACGTTTACCACAGAAACAAAATATGGTAACAGTTAGCAGGTACAGTTCACATGACAATTTTCCAGATATATCTGATCATAAAATGCCTTCTTAATGAGGTGACATATATGCAATACTGTCCTCATCTAATTATGCCCTATCTTTCATGATCAACATAGGATTACACGTTTTCTAAACTAGACACTCAATTCAGGTTCTAGATCGCTCCTGACCCTGACGTGTCAATCGGAGGCATAAGTTCGTCTTTATAAGAAGCACATCATTCTTGAGCAAATTATCAAAAAGTTTGTTCTTCTCAGGCTATAACCCGGAATTCAATTACCTTTATCTGTGCTTGGTATACATTTCAGGGCTAACACGCTACTTTCAATCCTGTGATCTACAGAGCCTCCTCCCCCCGCCAGCACGCGCCGCAGGACTGGAGAGCAGCTGTTTGCCTGGGACTGTTTACATTCTTCTGTTCAGTTCAGTGTCTATTCCTGAAGTCTCTGTTTCACTGGTCATAGTTTTGGTTGGATGTGAAGTGAAACAAATTCTACACGGACGATGGGAAAAGGTAGTCTGAAGGGGAAAAAAAAAAAAATCCCTCAAAAATAGGGACTCCGCATGTTAGAAAACAATGAACTACAAAACGTCAAAATCATTTCAGTGACCAGAAATGATCCGTAAAAACTTCACAAGCCTTGATACTTCAGTTGAGCTCAGCTCTGATTTCAGGTTGGGGCCCTTGGGACAGTCCAAAGTGTTCCGAGGAACAAGAGTTCACTGAATTTCTAAGGTGTGCTGCAGTGGTATCTGTTCTTATCAAAGCTCTCCCCTTTCTTGGCTGCAGAACAGGAACTACCAATTAATTTCCAGGGCAGTGTTAACGTCGACACCCCAACGTGAAAGTATTATCTGGAAAACTTGGAAACAAAAATAAAACCAAAAGACGAGATTCTGCAGTCACAAGTACTTTAATTTTTAAAAACAAATCACTTATTTAAAAATAAACAAGCGGCACCATTCTACTCTGCCGCCGATACAAGTGAAACAAGTCGAGAGGTGGTGTCTCACAGGCAACGTGCTAAAGGTCAGGACCGCGCTGGACAATCTCAACTACTCCACACGCTAAGACACTACTCTCGGAAGGAACATGCGACGGTCACCACTACTCGACTTTGAAAGGTCAAACAACCCAAAGAGTTTAAACAGCTTTATTTTTCGAAATCGACATTACAGGGCAGGATTTCTGCATTTTAAAAATTCTTACAGCACCAAACACAGGTATGACAGAACGATTTTCCGCCACAAAACCGTAGCACCAATCCAGCGACTCCTCGACTTCCTGGAACTGTCAACACACTGCCCCCTGTTTAAGTGGCTGTACCTGAAAACCAAGGTATGCAATCCCTTAGGGTGAGAAGCCATCAGGCGACCCTGCCAAGGACCTGGGGGAACGAGGGGAAGAGCCTATTCTCCGTGGGTCTGAGCCCAACTTCCACGACCGGGAAGAGACGCAGCTGCGGTACGGCGTCCGGGAGCCGTCGACACTTACATGCCGAAACCCCCCCCCCCAACCGAAACACCTCCAGGTTAAGATTTCTAGGAAGGGGTTCGCTTAACCTGAGTTCGGTGGCGGGTAAGAAAGCTCTCTTCCAACAGGTAGATCTGTTAACACCTGCTTACATGGGGTCCTTTCTCCCCTAGCTCGAAAAACCCAGCCATCGGGCGGACTCAGGTTTTATCAGGGAAGCAACTAATAACGTTACAGGCTCCAGAAGAGCCACGTAGTACCCCCCCCCCCCCAAAACCCGCAACATATTCTCAAGGATCAAAGGAAAAGTCAGGAGAAGGAGGAGTCGTCCGACCAGGTACGACTGGGGAGGGATGGAGGCACAAGTCCCACAAAGAGGACGCAGCACCTAAGTCGGCTCCGGGCGGCTCGGGGGCCGCGACCTTCCGCGGCAGGGCTCCCGCCGCCCCCGCCCGGCCCCTCGGCGGCTCCACGTGGGCCGCGCCGGCCCCGCCAGCCTCCCCGGCCGCCGGGAGAGCACGGCCCCCAAGCGCCCGGAACCTGCGCTGCCGGCACCGGCGGCGCGCGAAGGCCGAGGCGGCCCCAGAGCGCCACCCAGCGGCCCGCGGAGAGGCCTGCAGGCGGGGCCTCCGCGGCCCGGCCGCCGCACCCCCCGCCGCCCGCCCGCTCCCTCTCCGGATGCACAAGGCCCAGCCCAAGCGCTCCGACCACAAAATGGCTGCCGGCAGCCTCGTCACGTGACCCCTTTGTGCCTTGCGGGCGCCCGAACTCCGCGGGGCCCGGGTCCGAGGGGCCGGGGTCGGCGGGTGGCCCGAGAGGAGGCCCCGCCGGGCCGCGGCGGCCGTGGGGAGAGGCCGGGGGCGGCGGGGTAAAGGCCCCGCCGGCGACGGGAGTCGGCGGCGGAGAGAAGATGGCGGCCATTTTGTGTGGGTCTGCGCTCCGCCGCCGCCGCCGCAGGCAGCGGAGGGAGCGGGGCCCGGCGGCGGGTCGGGCAAGGGAGTTAACACGTACCGACTCCTCTTCCTTCTCCATTCCGGTGGGCATCTGCGGCACGGCCCGGTTTATCGAGGCGTATTCGTGCAGGTCGGGCAGATCCTCACAGCGGAAAACCGGCAGCGGCTTCGAGGCGTCTAGCGCCCGCGCCCGAAACGACAGTTTACTCATCTCAGGCGCAGCAGATACCTCTCCGCTCTGGGGAAACGGCCCCGGCCAGCGGGATCATGGAGAACCGGGGGTTCGGTCCCCACTCGCCCGCCGCTGCCGGGGACTGGAGGGGCGGAGCGCGGAGCCCGCCGTCCGGGCACTCAGAGCCGCCGGGAGGTGGGAGGCCGAGCCGCTCCGCTCCTCTCTCGCTCGCTCTCCTCAATACGCCATGGCCAACATGGCGGACATTAAAACTCCACTGTGCGCTCTTCAGCCAACCCCAGCCATTCCCCACACTGCATCGCGCAGCGGCGCGGGCACGCGGGCGGGGGGGGCGCGGGCTCGAGGCCGGGCGCCGGCACGGAGCGCGCGTCCCGCCAACCCCCGGCGCCCGGCCCCGCTCCCCGCGCCGGGCCGCCCGGCCCCGCCCCCGCGGCCGCCGACAGGCCGGGCCGGGACGCGCGGGGCGCTCGGACGCCGGGGTCCACGGCCGGCCTTCCCGCCCCGCGCGCCCGCTGCCCGCCGCCCGCGCTCGCTCCCGCCCGGCGCCGTTGGCTGACAGGCGAGGGTGCAGGGAAGCGACCGCCCCTCGCGCGCCGGCTTTCGGCGCGGCGGCGGCGGCTGCCCGGGCACCTGTCACCGCCGGCGGCCCGGCCCGGGAGTGGGAGAGCGGGCGCCCCAGCCCGGGCCGGCGCGGCGCTTCACGTCTTATAACGAAAACGCAGACGGCATTCGGAGCAGGATGCTACTTTGCGGGAACTTTTACCAGCCATTATCTTTACGTCTAACGAAACTCTGGATTGCATTTGATGGGCTCCGCGTGGATCCTGGGTCAGTTCCCATCATTGCGCTCCGTGTAAACAGGAGGCGTCCTACGTTGCTCCAAAGTAGGGTTTTGGTGGGGTTTTTTTTTTTTTTTTTTCATCCTGCATTTTATCGACCCGCACTCTCTTACTGTCATCGAAGCAAAGGGAATAATTATTGGACACCGTAACCTTCAGGGAAAATGTTTTTAAAGCAAGACACTGTTCAAAATTTGAGAGCCGGATGATTTTTCTACACTGGAAGAAAATGCTGCTTCTACATAGCCATGGGTTGACACTTATCATTTGTCCTCTGAAAAACTTTATACAACTGAATTATATGAAGACCTATAGTGCTCCTGTCAAACCAAAAAAAGAAAACTTAAAAAAAAAAAAAAGGAAAAGATGTATTGTTAGAAGAGATTTAGATGGATGTGATGGCTACCATGTGGCTTATATTACACACGGAAATGAGTATCCAGAGAGCTCTTTGCAGTAGAATATTTTAAAAATCCGAAAGACTGTTGCGGTGGGTTTAACAGGTTTGACAGCAAATTTTCAAATATTTGCCGAGACACAAAAATGTCCTGTATCTCCACTTTTCTCCCCGGGGGATACCTAGTAAAAATAATCACTATTCTTAAATACTGGATTGGATGGGAACTGTTATCGGCTTAAGGCACAGAAGCAAAGTGCTGTCTTTCAGGCTGGCTTCGCTACCACCCTCTGGGGTGGGGAGAAAACAGATTGCAGGTCGCCAAAATTATCCTCAAGCTCTAATACTGACAGCTCACCTCCCATGCGGCAGATGGACATTCATCTACATGTCCTATTCTAAGACGATGCATTTATTCATTCAATGAGCAAACATTTTTTGAGACTTCACGGCCCTCTAAGTATGCTGCTAATTACTCAGCACCCACAGGACTCCCGGAGGAGATTACACGGTGGGAGCAGGACCGGTGGATGGCAACTGCCAACACCTGGGGTAAGTGTGAGGGCGAGAGCTCAGGCTATTTGGAAACAGGCAGGAGTGGCACCCAATCCGTGGGGAGTGAGTGGCTCTAATGAAAGCATTCAGGAGAGGCTTTTTGGAGGAGATGATATCGGGGTAAAAACTGTGTAGGGTAAGTATGGGTCAAGGTTGCAAAAATGAAGAGAAGAAAGGTATCTTGGGCCAGGGGAGCAGCACGTGGGAAGACCCAGAGCCCTGCGAGGGTGTGTCACATGCTGGGATCCTCACTGCACTGCGGACCATGACACTTAATTAGCCAGGTTGAACAGTTCTGAAAATACTGGCTGGATATTAGTACAGTAGTCCTCGCCAGCCTGCTATATTAGATTTCTGAAAATCCTAGTAGTAGAATTCGGTTGATTGAGGAACCTAAGAACTAAAATAGAGTCTTAAGTCATGAGTGAACCACCAAGAAAGTGAATGTAAAAATATATATATATATATAAAACCTTCATTAAAATAACAGCCTATTGGTAACATTCTCCATATCCTACACTAGTAATAATGGGCACTATACAACTAAGTTCCTTGTTCTCTAGAAATTCTAGACTCACCCTCCGTGGCAGTTTCAGAGACATGCTTACCAGTTAAGCTTGCCTTTTGCAGGTGATCTGCCTGCCGAGAGACATTTTCTTTCTGCCACCGGTACCCATCCAGCTCAGTGCCCTGGATTTCTGACTTGTAGGTCTTACTTGGTTCCCAAAGACCCACAGGCTGGAGTCCCAAGCCTCTTACATTCAGTTCACTTCCCTCCCTCCTATGGGGCAGGAGTGCAGCAATAAAGGCTCCGGTTTAATTTTCCTCAGCATCCTTTATCCAACCAAAAGGTCCCTTGCAAAAATGGCTAATCCTGCACTGTCTTTCACTTTTTCTATTCCCAACTCAAACTTCCCTTTTTTTCTAAGTACCCCCAACAAGAGTGAGATGAAATTCGCAATGTTGCAAAAGACACATACTAATGTAAAGCTGTATATACTAGCCTTTCCCCAAAGGGAAGCTTTTGGTTGGGAAGGAACTTGCAGTATTTAAAATGATTTTGATTCACGCCACAAATCTTTATTGAATAAGTAGGCAACACACAGTACCATCATGGCGGGGGATACAAATAAGATCCTGCTAAGGGGTCACCCTGTTAACAAAATGACCAGGACCAGGCAGGATGGTGGCATGCAGTGCTCTGGGAGTTCAGAAAGAAGGCAGTCAGTTCCAAGGTGGGTTGATCAGACATTATGGGGAAGATAGCGTGTGATTTGGTTCTGAAGGATGGCTAATATTCCAACTGGTAACGGGAGTGAAATGGTAGAAGAAAAGGTCTTCGTGGGAGAGGGCAACTCTATGGACAGAAAGCGGGGCGGAGGCACCTGCCAGGTGTGTGTGGAGATGAGAAGGTTGACTTGGCCAGGGTTCAGTAGGAGATGATAACAGCACAGGTATAAGATAAAACTGGCAAGAACTTGGGTGGAGGGAGAAGGAGTAGAAAGGAAGGAGACATGTGTTTTACCGGTAATAATAATCACTCATAAGCTCATCACCTTGAAACATGATTCATTGCGATTGACTTCACACACGAAACGTCTGCTTAAACAACAACGAGAATATGTCAAATGCTAGAGCTCTGACGCTTCACTTTGCTATATATGATAAACCTGAAATACAGCTCTAGATATTAGTTTATGCCCAGTATGTGCCCAAGTCCCATTAAATGCTCTTTGAAGTTGTTTCTAGGATTCGCCTCCTTATTTCCTTTCCCACTGTCTTCACCATCACCTCAGCTTTCATCCCGTCCCACCTAGAAACAACCTCCAAGTCCAAGTCTCCCTGATTTCGCTCCTTCCTTCAATAAGCCTCGATGAAACTCCTACTTTATAGGCGACGGGGCTAACGCTCTCCTAACGGTGGCTGCTGGGAACCAACGGTGGCTTGTCGAGGCTGTGGGTCCCTGGGGATATGAAGATACAGAACAGACCGCCCTTCAGGCATTCACGGTGCGGTGCAGGCCCCCAAATCAGTGAGCCTGAAGCCCCACTTCCATCTGTATCCTCCCTTCCCCAAGTCACTGATTGATTTTGCTCATTAGATAGAGCCAATTTTTCTTTTTTTTTTTGGCATGGTTGTCGAGGCCTCATAATTTTGCCTCACTCTCTCCAACATCATTTCTCCTTACTGCTTAAGACAAAAAAGCTCTTCACTCTGGATTTTACATCTCATCACCAGCTTTAGAAATCGGCCAAGTCTTTCCTGTCTCCAGTTTTTTTCTTTATTCCTTTCTCTCTATTCTCCCTGTCCAGCTTCAGACCATCTACTTCTAGCTACTGAAATGCTACTTCACAGGAATGTTTTGAAGATCAAATGAAACAATCCATGTCAAGCATTTATACGGTCTCCGGTCCACAGTAAACATTCAATAGATGTTAAGCTACTGTTGTTATCCTTCAAAATGCAACTCAGTGATCTTCCTTCATGAAATTTTGACGGCGTCACTTCTCTGGGTTCTAATTTCCTAATCTGAAGAATGAGTAAGTAGTTAGGTGAATTCAAAATAATTTTTAAGGCTTCGTCAATCTTTCTCATCTCTGAACTCCTATTATAGTGTTCAATCAGTAAGAACGATAACTACCACTTATCGAACATTTACTATGTGCCAGGCAGCGCAGAAGTACATTTTAAATGCATCATCTCACTTAATTTTCAATATCTATGAGGTGCGTCCTGTTAAGAGAGGTTGCAAGTCCTGCCTCTCAAAGCTGGTGAGAGGCAACGCTGAGACCAGAATCCCTGGGGTCTGACTCCAGAGTGGAGCCCCAGAAACCAGATGATAAAGTGAAGTGAGGAGTGAGCTGGGAGTGAGCTGAGAGAGAGGCTTCGCAATCAGGGCAGGAGGCAGAGAGAAAGAAAGGGGTACGTATCCGGCCACCGGTTTCGTTGTTTTTGAAGGTGGGAGAGATGTAGGCATGTTTCTTTGCTGACAGCAAAGAATCGTGTAAATGGATTAACTTTAGGACCGACTTCCTCTGAGGTTAAATTCTCAGAGAAGAATTCCAAAGGAGATAAACTCTCATTGATGGGACAATAGATTAAAAATAATAATAATAATAATAAATCCTGATACCAGTTTGGGTAGCAGGAGTCCAGATTCTTCCCTCCTTCAAGCATTCAACAAATATTTCCTGGATGTTTACAGACAGCTAGGCAAAGCCGTTTGTGCAGAAGAACAATAATAAACCAGACATGATCCCTGTAGCCTCACAGAGCTAAGAATAAAGTAAGATACTGCGTTTGTATTTACTTGGGAAATGTGCAATTAATCTCTTTAAGACGTGTGATGCACAATGATCTCAACATTAAAAAAAAATGATACAGTGCTCTAGTTGAGAGCATTGTGCAAACGTACTAAATACATCTTCACCTGCAGTAATCATTTTCCTTCACTTTCTTTTTATTTTCATAATAAGCTATAAAGAAATGGCATCAAGTAATTCTTCCAAAATAACATTTAGGAAAATAAAAACTGGAAGCCCTTTAGGATGTGTTGTATGTTAGAAAGTAAATGTTTCAATTGGGTTGCAGCATATTTAATAGGGTGTCACAGAAGCAATATCTGAACTGCTGATTTCTCTACAGAGTTGATTTATGCATTGGATTCAGTACATAATATTTAAGAACTATGTTTTGTATAAAATAAAAAAGTTCAGAATATATCCAGAAACAGTCTGCCTCTACCTTAAAAGAATAAAAGGCGAGGGCTTCCCTGGTGGCACAGTGGTTAAGAATCCGCCTGCCAGTGCAGGGGACACGGGTTCGAGCCCTGGTCCGGGAAGATCCCACATGCCATGGAGCAACTAAGCCCGCGCGCCACAACTACTGAGCCTGCGCTCTAGAGCCCGCGAGCCACAACTACTGAGCCCAGGTGCCACAATTACTGAAGCCCGCACACCTAAAGCCCGTGCTCCCACGCACCGCAACTAAGAGTAGCCCCCGCTCACAGCAACTAGAGAAAACCCATGCGCAGCAACGAAGACCCAGCACAGCCAAACATAAATAAATAAAATAAATAAATTTAAAAAAAAGAATAAAAGGCAAATGATTAATCCTAGCAAACTACAGCAGGACAGACTCAAAATTATTTCAATTTAACTGTGTCTCCAATATACATGACTGAAACCAAACAGGTCTGTCTGAGAATGAGTTAGAATTTTTAAAAATCCACAGAATGGTTCCAGCAGTATTGGGGTTAGAAGAAAAAAAGAAAAGATAATGAAATATGATACATCTTATCGTGTAATGTAAAATTCTAAATTTATAGAAAACCTACTCCTAGCACAGCAAGGATTTTGCCAAAATTTAGACCACCATCCTGCTCGGGGTGGGGGGCAGGTGGTGATCGGTTAAGTCTGACCATTTTTAGGCCTGACCTTTCGTAATTCCCAGGTCCCCTAAATCATCCGATCTTTTCCTCACCGTCCTGGTGGGCAGCTGATGAGACCTCTGTGGCAGCATTTTCATGAGAACACAACTAGATGCAGTTCGGGAAGTGGTGGGACTCATAAATAGGAAATCGTTTGGAACTCGAACAGTAACAATTTAGTACTTGAGAGGAATGTCATATATTCCAACAATTAATTTTCCAGAAGAATAAAAGTACATCTTAGAAAATAAGAAAAATTGAAAAAAAGTAAACCACATATATTAAAAATATGTATTTCGTAGTATTTATCTAAACTGGATTATGTTAAATTACTGTTTTTTTAATAAATTTATTTATTTATTTATTTAGTTTTGGCTACGTTGGGTCTTTGTTGCTGCGCACGGGCTTTCTCTAGTTGCAGCGAGCGGGGGCTACTCTTTGTTGCGGTGCGCGGGCTTCTCATTGCAGTGGCTTCCCGTCACTGAGCACCGGCTCTAGGTGCACGGGCTTCAGTAGTTGTGGCTCATGGGCTCAGTAGTTGTGGCTCGGGGGCTCTAGAGCGCAGGCTCAGTAGTTGTGGCGCACGGGCTTAGTGGCTCCGTGACATGTGGGATCCTCCCGGACCAGGGCTCGAACCCGTGTCCCCTGCATTAGCAGGCGGATTCTTAACCACTGCGCTGCCAGGGAGGCCCCTTAAATTACTGTTGCCTTATTTAATCCAGTGACTGGCACTTACTGACAGACACTGTAGCCTACGTGTGGGTCCAATGTTGTAAGGGGCAGAAGGACAAAAACGAGAGGGAGGAGAGAAGGAAATGTAGGAACCTTTAGGTGCCCTACAATCTTGAGCATATGAAACATACTACTTCAGTGTTACACAGGTCAGTATGGTATAAATGGTACATGAGGGGTGAAGGGATGAAACTTAGAGGAACAAGAAAAAAAGCTGTTTAATGAAGTAGAAATTTATGTTGAAATGTTGCAGTCAAAGTTACCAGTGGGTGGTGGACAAAGAAACCTTGACAGAGAAGAAAGCATTCAAGAGGGAGACTGTGTGAACTGCCTTTGCTCCTATGACCCAAGGAAGGAAATTACTTCTATATTCACCTGAAACGTAATATTAGGGAAAGAAAAGTTTTACTTTCACTACATGTATTCTTCTTTATGATACTTTGAGTAACGTTGTGCCGATTGCTGAGATAAGCACTCTGGGTCCGGTTCCTCCTCTCTTCCAGAGATGCGAAGGGCAAGTGAATGGTCTCAAACCTGAGGAGTGTGGTTATGGCTGGGAAGAATGATTCATGGAATGAAGAGAAGGGTCTGGGGATGGAACCGCGGGGAACACCAACATCTAGAAGACAGCAGAGGCGGAAGGGCCGGGAGAAGAACAGAGGAGGCTGGGAGAAGCTAGATGACTATTCAAGGAGGTGATCAATGAGGAGGCCCCTGGAGACGCAGCAATCCCGACTGCCACAGGACAGCGTGGGCGGAAAACTCACTCTGGTGAGTTGAGGCGCGAGCTGAAGGAGTCACGGGCTGAGCAGTGCCTGAAACGTGTTAATCAGTCATTTCCCAGGCAAGTCAAGCGAGGTCAAGTAACGAAGTGCCTTATGAGACTTTTCTAGGTACTCGCTCACAGGAGCGAGAGCACCTTGAAGGCAAAGAAATCAGCTTAGCCTCAGGACACAGCCAGGGACACATCATCAGCACCGCCCCACAACATTACACGTTAGAAGAGAATATATTGCGTTATTTCTCAAGTCCTCACAAAATCCTGGTGACAGGAGGAAGTGAACCACATCTTCCATCTTTAAAGCTGCAGAAATAGTAAACAAATGACCAACCTGACTTGTTTAAGTGAGTTACTGACAAGAGCATATGCCACACCCAGATCTTAAAATTTCTTCTGAATTAGGTTTCCCAAACACTAGACTACACTATTAGCTACAAGCAACACAAGGACCCTGTGGTAACACATATATCTGGATATATATTTTGGTGTTAATAGATTTATTCATAAGCCAGTTAAATTTTTGATGTTTTTATTCCCTCCAGTCTTTCTGGCTTTGTTTTTGTTTTTCACTTTCTTATTTTATACCATTGGAATAATACTGTATATTATTTTGTGGTCCTCACTTCTCAGTATAATTTGAGATAGTCCCACCTCATTAAATATTCTTCCCAAATGTTAGCTTAGCGTTTTTCAGAAGTATGTTTCATAAAACACTAATCCCAGAAGTTATGTTCTGAGATGAGAGTTCCATAAAGAGTTACATATAAAACCAATAAGTCAGGGAAATATTGCCTATTATATCTTTCTCTTTAAAATACATATAGGCTCACAATGTACAGGCTCAAAGAAGTCCTGCAGGAATTTATTTACTTAGAACAGTATTTTCCAAAGTTATCTCACCTTGCAACCCCTTACCATGCATGTACTATCAATTATTACCTTTAGTTTTATAAAAGCATACCTTGGGAAATTCTAACCTAGGCAATTCAAGGAAATAGAAGTTTTATCTGATCAAGTTATCTAATTACTTAAGAAGTCTCACATGTGAACTTTGAAAAAACATAAAGTTCTTATAAATGTAAAAATGTATCTTTATTAACACTTAAGATTTTTATCCTGGTAAAAACAGTGCAAATAAGACAGGCACTAGAATTGAGCAGGTCGCTATACTTTGGCAATATATTTGGTGTTTAATACTAAATTAACTAAAATGTTTAGCTACATTTCTTTCCAAAAGTGTCTCCACTAAAAAGGGCATGTTGAACTTTGATTCAGAGAGTTTTTATTTTATTTATTTATTTTTTTACTCTTACTTATGCTCTTGGAGCTGCAGTTCCTCCATCCATAAGATAGGAATCATGATACAATCTATCACCTATGTTGTTACATTGATTCAATGAAATCATTAATGCAGAGAGTTAGCAGGGACCTGACACAAAAGTCACGATCAACCCACATGAGCTATTTTTTTAAGGATATTTTTTATTCTATTCCTTTGAATAGGTCATTCTACTTTTCTGAGCTTTACTTTTGTACCTACAGTCTAAAACATAACACTCATTGTAAAGGCTTCAAAACTCTTAGCTAAGGAAACAAAACTAAGAAATCCTCAAATGAAACCAGAGACCGATACATATATAAACTAATCTATGTAAACTCTTACACTCATCTTTTTGTTTTGTTTCCATTTCGGAGTTTTGTTTCCTATGTTGAAATCTACAAGGACCTCTGCTGTACCCCCTCCCCCCATTGCCAATTGATTCACCAGGCTGTCGCCCAGTGACTGCTTAATCTCCAAATCTGGTCAAGCCACCTCCCCAGGGGGTCAGGGCCTCTCTGCACAGGTTGTTACAGTTTCTCTCAGGGTGAGTGCTATGTGAAAAAAGAGTCCAATGCTGTGTAACATTTTGCATTCAAAGTAGCAACATAGTGTAGTGAGACACAGCATTACATACTGGAAGGAACACTGGCTTCCATGTTGGAAGATGCAGATGCTCATCTAAGGCCTACCATTTACCAGCAGCACGAGCCTATAGAAATGATTTCATTACTGGGCCTTGAGCTTCTCGTATGCTTTATCTAAGAGAATACTTTTTCTCCTCCCCTCATAGACCATTATGAAGAACAAATAAGATAGTATTGTGTGTTCATTGCAGCTCTATTTACAATAGCCAGGACATGGAAGCAACCTAAGTGTCCATCGACAGATGAATGGATAAAGATGTGGCACATATATACAATGGAATATTACTCAGCCATAAAATGAAACGAAATTGAGTTATTTGTAGTGAGGTGGATGGACCTAGAGACTGTCATACAGAGTGAAGTAAGTCAGAAAGAAAAATAAATACCATATGCTAACACATATATATATGGAATCTAAAAAAAAAAAAGTGGTCATGAAGAACCTAGGGGCAGGACGGGAATAAAGACACAGACCTACTAGAGAATGGACTTGAGGACATGGGGAGGGGGAAGGGTAAGCTGGGACAAAGTGAGAGAGCGGCATGGACATATATACACTACCAAATGTAAAACCGATAGCTAGTGGGAAGCAGACACATAGCACAGGGAGATCAGCTCGGTGCTTTGTGACCACCTAGAGGGGTGGGATAGGGAGGGTGGGAAGGAGGGAGACGCTAGAGGGAAGAGATATGGGGATATATGTATATGTATAGCTGATTCACTTTGTTATAAAGCAGAAACTAACACACCATTGTAAAGCAATTACACTCCAATAAAGATGTTAAAAAAAAAGGAGATAGTATTGTGAAAAATCTTTGACAATTGCAAAGTGCCATATAAATATAAGGAAGAATATGTTATTTAATTTCAGTTTCACCATAGTTGGTTAGGAAGGGCATAGGTATATTTGCCCCCAAATAACACATTGAAACAGAACATCTATCAGCTGTTCAAATCGTGCAGTTGATCACAGAAGATTTTATTGCTAGTCTAGGGCCCTTTAGACATTTTCTTAGATAGGAAATCTTCAAGACAACACCAAAATTCACCCACTTTATTTATTTTTCAATAGTCTTTCTTTCACCACTTTTAATTTATCTTGCCATATTTTTTCAGTTATTCTAGAGAGAGTGTCTAGCACAAGATAAAAATTTAGGAAATCTATGATAAGTTTGAATTATTTTGAGATAAAAAATGTACCTGTATTATATTTTTTATGGTTATAAATTTTTATAGTTTTCTCAAATTTTTCCTTATCTAAACCCCCATTTAGAACAGAAAATAAAAATGTTTTCTTGACTTTGTTCACTAATTTACCTTTAAAGCAGCATTCAAGGTTTCTGGCGGATGATGATACGGAGGAGATTTAAGAACAATTGTTAAAAGAGTGTAATATAGTGGTTACAAGTGCTGGCTCCAGAGTCAGACACGATTTGGGTTTGAATCTCAACTCTGCTCTTTCCTAGCTCTGTGAACCTGGATAAAATTCTTAACTTCCACACTACACTGAGATAATGCATACTTCCAAGTATTGTTTGGAACAGATAAACAAGCCACATAAACAAATTTACTGAGTTCTTACTTTGGCCTGTGTGCTTTACTTGCATGATCTCATTTAATCCTTACAAAATCTTACAAGATGGCTTCAGTTCCTGTCATGATACTAAGATTTCAATAAGTGTTAGATATTATTTCACCAAAAAACCTGAGTATTTTTCTTATAGACTAAGAAATTGTTTCCAGTGGAGGGTGGAAAATTGGTTGCTCAGGTAGGGTGACCCAGGTCCTAGTTACCTTCATTTTAACATAAACGCTACACTGGGTTTACACTAGCTGTTTAGTCCTCCTTTCTCTTGAACAAAAACATTCAAAACCCAAACCTTCAAAAAAAGAAATGCTATCTAAATAAAAAAGTGTTCCCTCTTGAATAATTTTCCAAACCCCATCCTTTCTCATTCCCTTCACAAAAATACCAGTGCCCGTGGGCGCATGTATGCACACACATACACACTTTTTCACATCAGGCTTGTAGGGGACACTATTGCGTGTTTCTCCAGCATCTGTTATCCTCCTTCCATCTTAACAGAATTCTCTTTGCCTTCATTTTCTTGGGTTGTTCCATAACCTGTGCTTTTTTTGAATGACTAAACTTTCATGCTCTCCTTGAAAAACAATGATTCTTCAGCATTAATTTTTAACAATATTCTATATAATGGTCTCTCTTAATTCCCCATGGGAATAAAAAACAAAACCATTTTAAGTATACAGGAAATAGTCTAATTTTATAATAATATCGCCTCCATTATGTGAGTTTTTAAGACTAGTTTTTAAAAGCAAAGAGCTTTTTAAGCCATGTTACATTTTTATAATTGAGTCATCAATGAATTAAAAAATAATTCACACTAAGCTATCTCATCTGTATTAAATATTTATTTATTAGCATTTTACTTTAAAAGATGTAGGTTCCAATCCTGGCTTTGCCACCAACTAGCTGTGTCATCTTGATCTTAATTTCCCTGGACCTCAGTATCTTTGACTTTGAAAAAAAGGCCTAAGACTTATGCTTCCAACTCTCAAATTTTATGATTAGCTCCCCATTGCTGTAGTTGGTCGGAAAAAAATGGGGATACATGAAATTTTCTAAATGTAAAAAGCTAAGAAAAGAAAATTAAATTTGAGATATGTGATTTCCATGGAAACTATGCCTTCAGCATTTCCTGACTATATGTTTACATAGTATAGAAGGCCCTTATGAAGAGTATGAGAGCAAATAAAGTCCTAGAAGATATGCCTTAGGGAGAGTAATTTCAATGAGTGAGTCAAGATGTTATACTGTGTTAGTTGATAATTAGTAACACTTGATGATAAAAAGTTCTTAAAGGATGCTTAGTAGAAGCAGTCTTGCCATAAGTGTGGTCAAATGTGATCTGAGAAATCCATGTAGCTTACAAATATATCATTAAAATGTAAATAAAGATTCAGAATTAATATGGAAAGAAAGATAAAAACGTCAAAACAAAAGCTGAAGCAGAAATGGTCAAAATAATTAAGTCTGGTAATAAAACATCTGCAGTTAGTCTGATATTATCACTGGAAAAGTGCAGGGAATTTCTATGTAATAAATTAAGAAAGTAATTAACACAATATTATTGTCCAAGCACTGATAAGAAAATACCAAACAGCAACAATAACAACAATAATAGTAACAATTTAACCAATAACAATTTGAAAAGTATGATGAAAGCATGAAGAGTAGGTTTAAATCTTACATCAAAACACTAGGTTACATTTTATATACTTTAATAAGTTTTCCTAACATTGTTTCATTTATGGGGCTCCATGTCTGTGCAAGCATTGTATTATGAACCATGGGAGATACAAAGAAAAAGATGGTATTGTCCTTAATGAACTTAATTTGTGTAAAAACAAACAGGGTATGTCCTGTGTGCATATTCTGGAATACCCTGGTTTGAAAGGAACATTTAAAATAATTTTATATCTTTATATTTTCAGATTTACAAATGATTATAATAAAGTATACTGGAAATGTTTCATAAATTTCCTTTACAAAGTGGTTTATTTTCATCTCTTTTCGTGATATTTAAGAACTAATTTTCAGGTTAACTATCTTAAACAGAAAGTTTATTCATCATTTCAGATTTTCCATAATGAAGTTGGAAATCAATATTCAACCATCTTGGAATAGTCAGCCATCAATTTATGTGACTATCCATCATTAAAGAGCCTACAAACAACAAATGCTGGAGAGGGTGTGGAGAAAAGGGAGCCCTCCTGCACTGTTGGTGGGAATGTAAACTGGTACAGCCGCTATGGAGAACAGTACGGAGGTTCCTTAAAAAACTAAAAACAGAACTACCATACGACCCAGCAATCCCACTCCTGGGCATATATCCAGACAAAACTCTAATTCAAAAAGATACATGCACCCCTACGTTCATAGCAGCACTATTGACAATAGCCAAGACATGGAAACAACCTAGATGTCCATGGACAGATGAATGGCTAAAGAAGATGTGGTACATATATACAATGGAATACTACTCAGCCATAAAAAAGAACAAAATAATGCCATTTGCAGCAACATGGATGCAATGAGAGATTATCATACTAAGTGAAGTAAATCAGAAAGAGAAAGACAAATACCATATGATATCACTTATATGTGGAATCTGAAATATGACACAAATGAACCTATCTTCGAAACAGAAACAGACTCACAGACATAGAGAACGGACTTGTGATTGCCAAAGGAGAAGGGGTCGGGAGAGGGATGGAGTGGGAGGTTGGGGTGAGCAGATGTAAGTTATTATATACAGAATGGATAAACAACAAC
This sequence comes from Balaenoptera musculus, assembly GCF_009873245.2. Classification (NCBI taxonomy): domain Eukaryota; kingdom Metazoa; phylum Chordata; class Mammalia; order Artiodactyla; family Balaenopteridae; genus Balaenoptera; species Balaenoptera musculus. The sequence continues at coordinate 3,802,923 of NC_045786.1, forward strand.
ACATACTGTATAGCACAGAGAACTATACCCAATATCCTATGATAAACCATAATGGAAAGAATATTTTAAAAAGAATTTATATCTATCTATCTATCTGAATCACTGCTGTACAGCAGAAATTAACACAACCTTGTAAAGCAACTATACTTCAATAAAAAAAAGTAAGTAATTTATGTATCTATTAAAGTGACAATGGTGTTATGGCAGTACATGGAAAGAAGCACCTACAGCAAAGGTGAAACGAGGGGGCAAAGAGTAGTACATGAGGAACCCACACAGGGATCACGACCCCCTAAACATCTATGATGGACAATGAGAAAATCACAAAGGAACAGAGAGGAGAAAGTTCCTCCCTAAGTGTGTGAAGCAATGTGATACCACCTTCCTCACACACCTGAGAGAGAGAGAGAGAGAGAGAGTTTCTCTGTTGGGTGTCATGTAGCATTTGCAACGGTAAATTCCAGAGCTAAAAAGAAACTACCTGGAAATTTCCAATTTTCCACTCTTAACATCACTAACCATCCAAACTTTTAAAAAGTTTAGTAAGAGGTGAATTACGCCAGAAAAATCTTATGAAATTTAGTGTAGCTAATCTTGAATTTTAGATCTAAAGAATAAACAGTTTTAAAATAAAATTTCATAATCATAAAAACCCAAAATTTGAAATTCCATATATTTGGTATGTCAAATAGAATGTGTATTTAAAATTTCTATTCATTGTTTAACTCAGATTTTATTTTCAAGATTTCCCCCACTGTTTCACTAGTTCCTTTAACATAGTGTGGTTGAACAAGTGTGCTTCCAAAAAAATGCAAAATCTTAGAGTCAAATAAAGATGTGTTTCCTATTGAAATGTATACTTTTAAATTTTATACGAAATTTGAGTTCCCATACATTTGAAAGGAAATAATACATAGACAACCGTCTATTTTTATGGTCTCAAATGAAGAGCAATGTCATTCTGCCATTAGCCAGCCTGTTATTTTTCTTCTTTTCTCTTTACGTGTCTATTCATTTGGGGAAAAAGAATACTAAGTTATTATCAGTACAAGTAGCCTTAAAGATACAAACTCGTAACTGTCAAGAAATAGTAAACAAAAGCAAATGAATCCCTTATGCATTCTTTCGGTTCTTCAGTGCCCTCATGCTGCCCCCTGCTGCCCAGTGTCCACACTTAACTGAAAATTGTCCCAGACTTTCAACCTATTATTTTACTTCTCTTTACTCTTCCCATCACAACTTATCTGGCCGGAGATCCAGACCACTGGAGTTTTCCTCTACCAGCCTAATGGGTAAACAGGTTTATATAACAAAGAAGTAGCTCCTCCCTATTTATCCCATCACCATTTTCTGGCCAGTTACAAGCACTTGAACTGATGTTTGATGGGCAATGACTGACATCCAGGTTCCCAAGCTTGGGATTCTAAGTCCTCCCTGTGCTGTTTCCCAGCTACCATCATGGGTCTATCTCCCCCCAGTCTCTAGCCCCACGCATTACAGCTTACTGTCTACCCACACTGGACTTCTAGCTGGTATTCCCAAGTGCCATAGTGTTTTCTCTCCTCCTTGCCTATGCTCACACTGCTTTCTTTACCCGAATGTCTTCTCTCAATTTCTACATGTTGAAAGCCTATCCACCTTCCAAGGTTCTGGTCAAAAGTACCTGCTCCACGAAGTTTACCCCAATTCCCAAATCTTTCTCTTCTGTTCTCGCTTTAAATCCTTTAAGGCTCTGCACAATATAGTTGTTGTTTTAATGTAGTAGAAGCTCAATAAGGATTTATTTAATGAGTGAAGAGCAGTTAGCAAAGGAAACTTAATTCTTGGAGAGGCTAGCTGACTCCCTGACTTTTTGTAGAGGACCTGGGAGAGGACAAAGGGAGCCTCTCTAATATTGCAACAACCTTCCACCTGAATGGAGTGATCTTTTTAATTCCCATCGCACCAAGTAAGGCTGATTTTGATCCCTAAAATCAGGAGTGACTGTGAAAAAATGAACTTAAAGCGCATACTGAGTGCTTATGTCATGTCAGGCACTATTCTAGGTGCTTTAGAAGCATGAACCCCACTGTAATCTCACAGCAGCCAAGTGAGTAAGTATATCACTTTGATTCATAGAAGAGAAAACTGGGGTTCTGGACAGTTAGGTAACTGGCCAAAGGTTATACACGTTGTAAAGGGCAGACCGAGGAACTCAGATTGGTCAAAGCTGTGTATTTAAAGTGTTCTCATAATGTCTTCAACAGAAATGTGTACGGAGAGACTTCCAGTCAGCTATCTGGAAGTTAAAAAACAACCTTGTCAATAGAATCGCCTTGGAAATTGTGACCACATATTCAGACCAAAGCCATGAGACAGATTCAGTGTCAGTTAAATCTGTTAATATCTGCAAGAGTTGATTGTCCTACAAGACAGAATGTGAAAGAATGTAGGAGCCTGCAAGAATTATTGATTTCTTGACTGGAATATTCTATATTTGTTTAGACTAAAGCGAGCCTAATGATGCTATATGTACATTTTTATTTATTTTGTTTCTTGGTATTTTTACTATATGACTTGCTCTGAGCTGTATGCTATGGCATTTTGTTTTCTTGATTAAGAAAAGTAACATCAAATAGTATAGGGTTTTTTGGGTTTTGGTGTTTTCCCCCCATAATAGGATAACCAGAGGTTTTTTTGGCCTTTTTCTTTTTCATTTACATCTTCCACTTTTTAATACTACTTTATGAAGATAACCTGGAACGGGAGGGACTTCTGAGTTCTTTTGAGTGCTTGTAGCTTGTAGCAGTGGTTAAGAGCAGGGGTGCCAAGGCAGGCTGCCTGCATTGCAATCTTGGCTCCCCTGTTCCCTAATTCTGTGACTCTTGAGACAGTACTTCTCTAAGCCTCCATTTTCTTCTCTGGAAATTGGGGGCACGGTAGTATTCACAGGACTTTGAGGGTTACACGGCATAATTCACTTTAAGCCCTTAGCACAGTGCCTGAAACACAGTAAAGCTCAATAAATGGTAGCTATTATTTCTATTATTATGATGATTGTTATTTTTCACAGGAATGGGTATAAGTAGCCAGCTCTTAAGTTTTCTCATAATTGTAATTGAATAGTTACTTATAAGAAACGCCTGCCTTTTCTACCGAGCTACATCTATTATCAAATGCCATTTTTGGCAGACGGGAAGTAAAACAAGATTGTCCCCATGGGGAGTGTTCTTATGTGGTGGGGGAAACTGAAATTCTTAAATCTGAAACATGTTTATTTGTATCTACACAAAATAAAATTATTAAGAGAACTAAAAAAAAAAAAAAAAAAAAAAAGAATGTAGAAGCCTGCCAAGTTCAAATGTCTCTAAGGGATAGTTATATATTCTAAAAGATTAAGAAATACGAAATCCAAATATTTGTCAGTTGATGTAGCCACTTGTACGGGGACCAACGATTCTGACCTGACTTGAAAAAAAGGTAAAGATATGACTCAATATCTCAGGGAAGTAGGCTTTGAGAATAGTTTTTGTTTTGTGTTTTTTTTTGATACAGTGAACATAAATAAGGCTCATTGTGTCACATCAGTGTCTCAGACAAGGATCTAATTGTGTTCTAATCAAAATCTCTGCTCATCAAGAAACTTCAATTAGCTGAGAAGGCAGACAAAAAATAAACTTGAGAAGGCAACACCACAAATTGTTTGGTAGGATAACTCTTTTCTTAGTAGGTAAGAATCTTTTAACTTCAGAAAGATTTAGAATAAGTACAGAAATGTTTTTTAGTCTATGTAATTGTTCTGTTTCAGAACATTTGACCTAGTGGAGTAAGAGGTTAGCTTATTACACATTTAAGTAGAACTCCTACTAAGTTATATGAAGTATAAACATTAAAGAGAACTTAAGAATCACCATATTTAGAAGTTCAATTTATGAGATAGGTAAGACTTTCTTAACTTCTTAAAAATGTCTGCTAAAGTACCAAAGTAGGCAATCAGATGTAGTAAATGTATAAATGTATATAAAAAGTTGGAAGGTGTTTGTATAAGTGAGACCAAAAGTCCTTCAATATACAAGACTATCTATAGTCTTTCAATATACAAGACTCACTCTTGAGGTCATCAAGTAACTTGTAACTGAAGAGTGGCAGTTGATCCATTTTTCTTCCAACTAAAGTTGTTCATTAGGCAATCAGCATATGTTGACAGAACTGGTTGGACTGTCCAGTTATTTTCAGTTTGAACCCTCCTCACTTCCTAGAAGATGGATTGTAGCTTTTGAAAGATTGAGATGAGGAGAAGTAGCAACACTATCTACTGACTACCCCAATTTTTGGTTTAGTGGCTCTCTTCCATAGTGTCACTCAGCAATTCTCAACCTCGGCTACGTACTATTGATAGAATCACGTGGACAGCTTTTGGAAAATACTTATGCCCAGATTCCACCCAGATCAGCTAGAACCTCTGAGGATGGGGTGCAGGCATTTTATTTTTAAGCTTCTGGTTGATTCTAAGTGCAGACAGAGTTGAGAACCACTGGTCTACAGTGTGAGCCTACCGTGGTCTGAAGTTCCAAGAGAACTTTCCACAACTATGGACATTGCTGCAGACTGAATGTTTATGTCCTCCCCCCCCCCATCCAATTCATATATTGAAATCCTAGCCCCCGATGTGATGGCATTTGGAGGTGGGGCCTTTGGGAGGTGATTAGGTCATGAGGGTGGAGCCTTCATGAATGGGATTGGTGCCCTTGTAAAACAGACCCCAGAGAGCTCCTTCTCCCCTTCTGCCGTGCGAGGACACATCTATGAACCAGGAAGTGGACCCTCACCAGACACAGAATCTGCTGGCACCTTGATCCTGGACGTCCTAGCTTCCAGAACTGTGAGAAATAAATTTCGGTTGTTTATAAGCCATCCAGTTTATGATATTCTGTCACGGCAACTTGAACGACTAAGACAGAAACATTCCATAAATCTGTTGTCCAATAACCACCAGCCAGGTGTAGCTACTGAATGTTTAATTTTAATTACTTCAAATTTAAATTCACATAGCCACATGTGGCTAGTGACCACTGTCCTGGACAGCACAGTTCTGGCAGTTCTGGCCATTTTAAATGATGTGTGTCTGTCATTACACAGGTGCTAAGTGACGCTTTTTGATACTGGACAAAACCAGTACAAACCTGCCTCTTCGGGGTACTTCATCCCAGCTTCTTGGCAAGGCCTCCAGTGGATACAAGGATAGCTCAACGCTTATACAGGCTTCTGGAAATGTTAAGGACATTGAATTGGCTGACTGTTTTTTACTCATTTATGTGGGAGGTTTGTTTCTTGGACTTTATACTTTAATGAAAAATGAGCAAAAGCCTTCAGAGCTAAATTATTTCTTTTTTTAAAATAAATTTATTTATTTATTTTTGGCTGCGTTTTGGTGCGCAGGCTTCTCATCGCGGTGGCTTCTCTCCTTGCGGAGCACGGGCTCTAGGCGCACGGGCTTCAGTAGTTAGAGCACACGGGCTCAGCAGTTGTGGCACACGGGCTTAGTTGTTCCACGGCATGTGGGATCTTCCCGGACCAGGGATCGAACCCATGCCCCCTGCATTAGCAGGCGGATTCTTAACCACTGCGCCACCAGGGAAGTCCCTAACTTGTTTCTTAAGTCTCAAAGCAGTGAAGCAATTAAACTCTTGGAAAGGCCCTCTTGGCTCCTTGGCACGTGAGAGTGTTTTTCAGCTGGAGGTTGTGACCTCTGTCTTGGGAGGATGGAGGGTTTCCAGTGCATTGGGGCAGCGGCCTGAGTTTCAGAGCTAAATATAGGTCATTGGCATGACGGCCTCTCTTTCTCAGTCTCATCGAAACTGTGTCCTTTTAATGAAAGTGGGGCTTTAGTGGCTGGTGGGATAAAATCTTGAGAAAAACCATCAAAATGCCACAGATACACAAGTCCTTTTCAGATGTAACTTGCTACCGAGTACAACTAAGTTCTATTTTTACTTGCTTTTAAAAATAATTGGTAAATTATGGATTACTTTTTTTTAATTTAAAAATACACACATATATGAACTGATGGAAAAATAAGTCTCAAATCTGTTGTTCATGCTGAGGCATAAGAGGAATCCTCCTTCAAGTCATCGCTCAGCTCTCAAGCAGGCTATCCTGACCACCTATTCAATCCTGCATATGTATTTATTCATATGTTCGCCACTTATGAAATGACATCCTTTACAGTTTGGCATATTTCAAGCCAGCATATTTACCTTGGCAGGTACCATCTGATCCTCTAGAGCAACGTCTCAAAGGCTGGTCCCTGGACTGAGAGCATTGCAGCATGTGGGGGCTGGCAACCTCTCAGGCCCCACCCCGGACCCACTGATCCCGGAACCCCAGGTGTGGGCCCAGACGCCTGGGTTTCAGGTGATTCTGGTGTACACTCAAGTTGGAGATCCACTGATCCAGAGTACACTGAATCCCCCAAAAATACCCCAGAGGGGAAAACTTCCATACGTCCCAAAGGTGGCAAAGATGGAAACATTTTGTCCATAAAATTGACCTTGTAAGTTGTGAAATAGGAGCCAGTATTCTCTTTCGACCTAGTGTTATGAATCATGAATTTACCCACTTCAACAAAGCCTCACTGACTCTCTACTCTCTGATCTTTTTTTCCCTATAGAAATGCAACTTCTAAAAGAATTTCATGAGATGTTCCTGAAGAGATGAGATGCAGTACATGTGCCTTCAGCAAATTCAACATACAAAAATTCAGATATGTACAACTGATAAATTAGGTAAGCACTACTCATCTTAAGAAAAGATTATTAGATTTATAAAATTAGTCACTAGAGGATTCATTTAAACAGGGGTATCGTACAGTGCATTTAAAATATGCCAATTTACAGAACATAAATTCACAAATATCCAGTGTGACAGTATAGAAGAACAGGTAGTTATACAGGCTCTGATTTCAGACTTTCCAGGTTCAAACTCCAGCTTTTTCATTTACTGTGTAACCTGGGCCAAACCTCTCTAAGCCTCAGTTTCCTCATTTGTAAAATGGGTATAATAATTATCCTATCCCCAAAGTTTGTGTGAGGATTTAAGGAGATATTTAATAAAGGTAGCATTTAACCTAGAGGCTGGGACATAGTAAGCTCTAATTAAATGTTTATTTTTTCTAAATTAGCTGCATCCATGAGCAGTCTGGTCTCTATGAAAACAGATATTCATGTTTTATCGTTGAAGAATGTTTTTATAAAGCCATTAAAGTTTATACAAAGCAAATGGGAGCTAGCCACATTGAGCACTGGCTACTCAGCAGGTGTTCACCTTTCCAAAAGCTCCTCCCTAGCTAAACTGATTAAGGTAACTTCAATCTCCAGGTCAGTGAAAGGGTTTAGGTATGAGCATTTCCTACAAACCTGGCCAAAGAACTGTAAGAAGCAGTGTGCTGTGGGCCTCTGGGAAAGAATTTCTTCCCTTCTAAAAAGATACATAAGAGAAACTCTCCTCCCTCTGGAAATTGTAATATCAGGATATGATGCTTGGAGCTGCAGCAGCCATCTTGTGACTATGAGGAAAGACACTGCTGACATTACGACAATGTAAAAGAATGGAACCTACCAAGGAACTTGATAACATTGTTGAGCTATTGAACCAAACCTAGAACTGGCTTGCCTCCTGATTATTAATTTAGTTGAAATAATAAATCTCATTTTTTCACACCATTATCAGTAGGATCCTATGTTAGTACAAAAGCAAACTATATGATATAATACATTTAGTATCTTAATTGGCTGTATGACAAAATAATTTGGTGACTTTATTCTGGAGGTGATCTTAAACCACACATAGAGATTTAATGAAGAGTTCCTTCCCTTCCAATTCATCTGTATATAACAGCAGTCTTACTTTCCTGCTCCTTATCTGATGTACTTAACTAATTACCCGTTAGCTAAATGTCTAATTATATTACCTTCATAAATTAAAATACAAATGGTTATTATAAAAATTTCTGTTACATAAATATCATTAAAATTTTCAGAAGGTTTCAAAATAAAAATAAATATCTTAATTCTGATGTAATCCTTCAACACTATAATTGTATTTCCCTGCTTCATCTCACAATTTTTATTGACATTGACATTTATTTCATGACAAGGGGAGCAAAATGTACAAAATGAGGCTTCACCACGTTAAAAAAAAAGTTTTCATTAAATGGACCTCACAAGAACACATCCAAAATTCCTACGACCAGAGTGATCCCCGTCTCCTTTCTTCTCAAGCGAATAAGTTAATATTTTATTTCTCACTTTGCAAAAGGAATTTGCATTAGCTAACCAGCTATTTATATAGCATCTGTTTGGGCTATATCTAAAATCTGAGGGCTATCTTCCCCTCACTGTGTCCCAAATAATGGTCCTTCAGTAGAAGGACAGAAGGACACTTGTTAAATCCTATGTAAATAGATTAAAAAAATTTTTTTAAAGTTTTTACCCCAGAAATCTTATTTTGCCTTTATTCTCAGATGGGAACCTCCCACATCCAAGACCTTAGATTTAAGTATCTTTAAAATGTTGAACCACATTGGACTGTAAACTCCCTGAGAACAGGGATCCTTGCCTCTTTGTCTTAATATTGTATCTCAGCCTTTTAGCATCATAGCACATAATAGGAGGAAAAACTAGAACAAACAAACCCCCCAAAAGAAAAAAATGTTGAATAAATCAAGTGTAAAGGATACTCCTTTCATTTTTTTCTTCAAGAAATCATTATCTTTGCTTTACTTTCCCTTTAGAGTCTCCATTTGAGAATCTTTTGGGAAAGACAAAAAACAATGTCATAACACAAACACCCATTTGGTCTCTTATTTTCTTTCCCCGTCTCTTCCTTTGCAAAACATGTAATATGTCCAAGAAATAGCACAGGTAAGTACGCACAAAAAGAGGGTGGAATTAGAAATATATACAGTTTCATGTCTGTATTGAACTTGGTTTTCAGAAGGCAAAATTTTTAGCTATTTTTCCTTCTTTTAAAAAAATGTATTCCAAGGTATATTAGATTGGTTCTGGCTGATATTGATCTTTTCAGCATTTTATGATGTCATCTTAATATTACTGTAAATGTTTCTTCCCTTTGTTACTTCATCTTTCGGAATAGGTTTGCTAACCTGAAAATTTCCCCAATCTTTAGCAATAGTAATGCCTACAAATTAATAAATTAGGAAATTATGTTGGCTCACTAAATGAAGTCTTAATAAAATTTTCAGTTTATTTCCATTATTGACCAAGCTCATAATTTCAAGTTCATATTTCTGAGGTTTATTGTTTGGAATTTGATTTACAGATTTTCCGTGTCTTTGGCATTATTTATTTCTTCTTTCTGCAAACTGTTTTTTGGCCATTTCACTACTCATTGACCCCTCCCCCTCCATGAGAGGGATGGGCAGGGTGAAAAAAATGATAACGATATTTTAACATAGTCAGTTTTGCTACTTGCTACTATCTCTGATAAAAAGGTGTGCAAGAAAAAAAATAAGTGTGTAATTGTTGACTGAAATGACATTTCAAGATTAAAAAAATAATTCTTTATTGTTCATGATCTAGCAACTGTTACTATGAAAAACTGAGTTAGTTCCCTATACACTACATTTAATAAATAAAGATTTTTTCTGATAAAACATAGTTTATTATAATCATTCTAATCATAATCTCACCAAACTCAAACTAAATGCCTACAAAATGTTGTCAATTAAAAAAAAAAAAAATTAACGTCTAAAGAATCAAGAGCTAAAATGAAGCCCAAGGTGGATTTAAAAATGGAGAATAATATAAAACAATGAATTGTTTTTGCCTCATAGATTTACACCTCCTTATTTAGTGATGTAAGAGTCACAGATAGAAGAATATCTTTAACATAAATATCTATGGGTGATTTTAAAAAGTGAAGATGTAACTATAATGGTTACTCATAATCAATGATGTAATAGTCAATGATATAGGAGAACAAAGAACATTGCATAGCTACATATAGACTTCACAGCATCAGTCTGTTTTTAAAAGGGGGGCTACATTATATAAACATTTTTAGTTTTCACAAATTAAAATGAAAAAAGTCACCAGCTGAATAACAGAATATTTTAGCAATAAACATATTGGGCAGTATATTTTATTCAGTAGATTAACTTCGGGGAACTAAACTCCAGCACAATCAGGGGGTTAGATAATATATTTATACCTGCAGTATTTCATTCTATAAATAATCTATAATGTCAAAACCAGTCTTGATGGGGGCATTTAAATTTTATGAAGAGATAAAATGTTACAGTGAACATTTTCAAATTTTTATAGCAGAGTATAAACAAAATATAGGCATAATATACAATTATTTTTGAAGTTCAAGGAAAGGGTCCTACACAGATAAATAAATTATAGGGACACAAAAATCGGAAATACTATTCCTAGTCATTTTCACACATTCTTTTACTTCAAAATTTTAACGATTAGTGAAATGAGCATTTACGTATTTCAAAGTGAATAAAAACACTTAATAATAACTCCAGAAATTTTTACTCAAGAAATCATCTCTACAATCATATGAAGAGGTGGTTTAGGATACTATTTCAGTTTTTTTGTTTGTTTTATTTGGTAAAATAATGTGTTTTTAGGTACAATGACTGATTTCTCCCACTTTCTTTTTCAATTAAGGACATACTTACTATCTTCATAAACAACTAAAATGTTCACAGAGACCAGTAAAAACTATGTCATATCATAATATACATTTTTGTTCTTGGGAGGCTTTGGGCCTAAATCCCATATTCTCTAATCAGATAACTCCCAATAAGAACAAAGATGGAAAAGATTTACCCTGCATTTAGATATACAAATACCAATATTTTTAAAGTTAAAAGCAGTTGTATCCATATTCTTAAAAAAAATTATCCTATTCCAAAATATTTGCTCTTTTTAAAACAAGGATGTACATAAATTCAACTGAAGTATCACTTCAAAATAAAACAAACAACAATGTAGGCATTCTTATATGTCAAACTCCTAGAAAATTCCCAGGAGAAACTTAGAATAGTTATTTAAGAAATTCCTAGGTTCAAAATGAAATTCAACTTTTACAACGTTCAGTGAGCTAAAACGCAAACGTTTTGTTCAATTGAAGACATTAGCAATGGATGATATTGTAACAGAAGGAAAACGCAAAATGTTACTGAGGAAAGAGAGGGTAAGCTGACAGCTTACTATTGAAAATTTTCTGATCTAGAGATAATCAGATCAGAAAAACACAACTGCAAACTGCATGCTCGGCCCTACTGCTCCCCGGACGGGCTGTGACGACGTGTCTCTTCTCACCCTTCACAGTTCACAGAAAACATTAAACTAATACAACTGAATAATTTCCTCCGACCAAATCGAACTTTCTTTAAGGAAATAAAGGGAGAGGATAATAGATCAAATCTTGCCCCACCTCTTTTTTTTTTCCTCCTTTTTTCTTTTAGTGAAACTGACGTAAATTGTTGAGGAGAGCTATACAGCGCCACCAGCACAGATCCATGCAAAACAAAAAAGATCGCCCACCGTGTGCAAAAAGAGAAAAAAAAAAAAACTAGAAAAATGCCAAAAATTACAAAATGTCTCCCAAATATACCTTTTTGGAGAAAAAACAGGATAGATCTGCAAAGATTATCTAATGAGGAGCCTCAGAGAATTACTATCATGGAACACAAGTTTAGATCTGATCAGCAAATAAAAGATCCACTATTTAGTAACAGCCATAACTTAATATAAACCCGGTTATGTCAATCTCCACCTTCATTATACCAAGGGCAGCTTTTCTGTAGTTTGTCTCCGAGTAATCCATCAAGAAAACCACAATAGGCCTATTTCAAACCAAACTACATCCATAGTTTGCCTGCTAATCATTTAGTCCTGGACAAATTAGGTAATACATCATTTTTATAAAGAGGATATGCACATATTTGGCATTACCAACATTGCTGGCACAAAACAAGTCCATCTTGAAATAGCTGAGTTTCCCTTAGCTCACAGTAATTAAAGTATAATTTATATCATAAATATTTAGCTTTAGTCATGGGGTTAAAAAAAAAACAACAAAACACTAATTTTTTTTTTTCTTTTGGTAAAAATTAGCCAGACAAGATTAGCTGGAAATGTGCAGAGATCAAAGCTAAAGAAAAATACAAAGATTGGTTTTGTTAGAAGAAACACAATGAAAATCCCTCTTAGCTGGCGGCTCGTTCAAAGATGTAATGACATAAATGTTAAAAATTACAAACTTACCATCAGCGGAGGCGAAGAAGAAGCCAGTTCTGGAAAAAGAATTGTAACAATATAGGCTGGACACTTGTGTCCCTAGAAACAACGGCCTCCAGGCGGCACACGGATCTTCCAACATCTTCACAATATTGGGTAAATAAAAAGTCATACTTTCTTCCCCGATCGGTGGCTGCTCGCGGCGGCTTCTCCAGGATCTGTGGGCGTTTGGGAGAAATCGGAGAAATATCCGCGGAAGATTAAAAGCAGAGGAGGCCGAGGCAGCCTTAGAAGACTCTGGGGTTAACAACTTTGCGATGGCAAGCAGGCGGGCTCTGATTGGCTGGGAGGCCCGTGTCCCCCGCTCCTCCCGCCTCCTGCAGCTCGGAAAAAAATGCTGCGTGAGTGCCATTTTACACTGGGCTTTTAAACACACAGCCCCCCAAATGACAAAGTCTGAGCTCGCTACGAAGTGACACTGCAAAACAATAGCGCCCACGACGGCCCGTGAGCTCAGGAAAATGTCCCTTTGACGGTCCGGCAACGCTCTTATTTCTTGCATGTGGGTTTTTAGGGGATAGCACGCTTTTCTTAAGCAGATGGTCATTCGCCGACATCGATGTCTAATTTGGATACCAAATGTGGCCAGTGAAAACTGATTCCCATCAAAACATTTTTTTTTCTTTTTCCATTGGACGTCCTGAAGGGACCTAAAGAAGCCTTGCACAAAATTCATGTCGTTTGCAGCTTTAACTCCTTGGGAAAAAAAAAAAAAAATAGAATTGGTTAGCCACAACAACTTCCATTTGTGCAGAAAATAAAAATAAAATGATGATTTTTAGCGGCTACATTACAAACAATAGGCATACTTTTTTTTTTTTTTTTTTTTTCCTTCTTAAAAATTGTTTCAGAAACCTTCGCCGGCTGATAGAATTCTACCAGTCCGCCTTACAAACAAAATGGCTGTGGCACTGAGTTTTTTTGGACCCTCCCACTGTGGCTTCTCCAGGCCTCCAGGAAGTGGTAAAAATCCGAAATAAATACAGTACTAAAAGTACATTGTGCAGGCTGAACTCCGGTGAAGCCTTGGGGGGCTGGGGGGGGGGTGTCTTAGAAATGTGCTGCTTTTCATTAGTTCTTTTAAAAAACTGTTTTGAAAAGAACATCAATCACTAGAGATTTACTTGACTGTAATTTGAACTTCCTGTTTTACATATTTATAAGGCCTTTCACCTATCTTGGCAGGCTTTCAAACTAAGTGGGCTGGGAAATTTGACGCTCTGTGTCTAGCTGTGAGCTGAGTCAGGTATTTGGTGGTTGCAACTGGGCTTTTAAATAAAAACGAAGTTGAAAACTTTAAAAAAGGATTAACGTTAAATGAACGCTAGAGTATGATTGATTGCAAATGTAAAGCCACGAAAGTCAGCAAATATGGAAATATGTCAAATACTGCATACGTGTGTTAATTGAACACATTCGGTGTAAAATTCTTTGCCAGCTAAATTTCTAGTGAGCCAAGGGTAGAACCGGGTTTAAAGAAATCGGCTGAAGAAAGGAGTGGGCAAGTGCCTGCATTCTACATATCCCTCCCCCAACCCCATACACACACACACACACACACACACACACACACACACACACACACACACACGCTCGGTCTGGTATCCCTATTCCCGCCTGGCATTTAATAGGTAACATTCTTAGAGAGCAATAGCTAGGGTGACTATACAATTTATTGTCTAAACCAGGACATTTTTTGAACGTTTTATTCTGTAATCTCATCAGTAGTTACCTGATGAGAGTCGATTTCAACGACATTTATGTGATCACAGTCAGGAAAACATCCTGAAGAAGTCATCCAGTGAGGAGAGTAGACTACAATTCTTGAGAAATTGTTAAGCAGTTTTCCTTCCAACAGAAAAAAAATTGCTAGGGGCCATTTTCACTATATACTATTTTGTCTATCCACCTCCCCAGCCCTGTCCTTTTCTCTCCCATCCCTTCCCCCACTCTTACATATGCACACAGATTCATATATGTATATATACATACAGTTATACATGTAAATATAAGTATATATGTACATCCATATATAAGTATATGGATGTGCAGGTCCATATATACTTTTGTTACCTGTAGATTAGAATATTCTATGCATTTTCCACAATACACCTATTTCAAGTTATGTACTTCCCAAAGGCAGAATTTTCTTCAGAGTTTTTGAGACAATATTCATGATAGACGTGATCTGAGCATCTTTTGTTTTGGTAAAAGTCAAATGTAGAGTGAGATGTTTTGGAAAAATTATCACTGAAAGACATAGGATAAATAATTCTCATGTTGTTTATTCAAATAGTTCTTGAGAGCTTAGGGTGTGCCAGGCATGATGCTTGGTGCTACATACACATTAATGGACAAGCAGGAAGTTCCTCTCCTTCATGAAGCTCACAGTCTCGTGGGAAGACAGAGAAACAAGCAAGTAAACAAATACATAATTGCAAATTATAATTGCTACTAAGAAATAAACAGAGTGCAGTCTTCCAGAATAACAGGGAGGGAAAGACATAGACAAGAGGGTAAGGAAAGTTATTTCTAAGAACATGGCATTGATGATAGACTTGAAGGATGAGAAGCAGCCAAACTTGAAAAATGCATGAGAAATAGCAGACCTGGAAGTGGTTACAGCGTGTGCAAAGGCTCTGAGGCAGAGTGGAGCTTGGAGTATTCCAGGAAGTAAAATGAGCTCAATGACCCTGCAGCATATTGAGAGAAAGGGAAAATGACATCGGAGGAGGTCAGAAATGGAGTGACATCCTGCCGAAGTTTTTAAGTTACAGAGAGGAGTTCCACATTGAAGAAAGTGAATCTTATTTAGAGAGTAAAATGTTGGAATTTGAGAGTTTGAAGGCTTCAGTGTGGGTAAGATCCAGGGCAGCTGTGGTGAAGTGACAAAAAAAACTCCACGCTAATTTTGAATTCACATAGCTGTATCACAGTGTTTTGGTATTATATTTTTAAAAATCCACACTTCATTTGCATTGTTGCAGACATTGATTATGACTATGTTCATGAAGAAATATGAGCAAGAAACAAATATCTAAGATCATACACATTACTAGTAAAACCAAAAGGAAGAATTAAGGCAACTGTGTGCCTCAGTTTTGTGCTTCTCTTTAATAGTGTCGATTCTGGTATTTTTTATTCAAAAAACCTCACATTTCATATCAGTTGAACGAAGCTCAATTAACACTTTTTTTTAAACAAATGAGGCAAAGCATTATTAAAGCTAGAATTTAAGTCATATAGTTGGAATACAAACAGTTATTGTTTTTGAATTTACTAACTGGTTGTTAGCAAACAAAATCCTATGCACACATGGGCAGAAACAATGTGTTCAATTTCTCAGATTCTAAGACTTAGAACAGCAGGTTCTTAGACTTTAAAAGCAGGTCAAATCAATGATATGTAATCCCTTGAATGAGCTTTGATAGTAATAGGAATCTCTAAACAAATCAAATTGTGAACCAATTAGGTAATGCAGTTTTTAAGATCTCTACCTCTCAGAACTGTGTGGGGAAGCAAGATTTGTTTTGGAACTCAGATTTTTAAAATAATTAAAAAATAGTAATATGATGCATTATCATAATCACCCCATAATCAAATACAATAATATATTGTAATGAAATATGTGATCAGTCACACTAAATGAGGTAAAGACAGACCATAAGAAGCCCTATATTAGATCAGGTCAGCTTTTGTCACCAAACAGATACTACAACTTTTGAGGAAGCTTTCAGTTTTCAAAGATATGGAGAATTCTTGACTGTGGATAAGGGATTGTGCAACCGTGGACTTTAATCCCATTCCAGTTGTTTCTTTTTTTTTTTTTTTTTTTTTTAATTTTTATTTATATATTTATGGCTGTGTTGGATCTTCGTTTCTGTGCGAGGGCTTTCTCTAGTTGTGGCAAGTGGGGGCCACTCTTCATCGCGGTGCACGGGCCTCTCACTATCGCGGCCTCTCTTGTTGCGGACCACAGGCTCCAGACGCGCAGGCTCAGTAATTGTGGCTCACGGGCCTAGTCGCTCCGCGGCATGTGGGATCTTCCCAGACCAGGGCTCGAACCCGTGTCGCCTGCATTGGCAGGCAGATTCTCAACCACTGCGCCACCAGGGAAGCCCTCCAGTTGTTTCTTAAAAAAATATTCTTAGCTTAAATCAAAGCTCATAATCCTAATGATTATAAACAGAGTTACAAAACAGCAAGGTCGTACTGTATAGCACAGGGAAACATATCCAATAAAAAGAAATAAACAAAATTACAGTTTGGAAATGGTCAGATTTCCATTTGTGGGCCCTAATAAATGAATGTACTCTGTACTAACAAATTACTTTAGTTATTTGTTCGGTCTTGGACAAATCCTCTAAATTTTACCCTCTGTGGTTTTCCCCATACTTTCCTTCTTAAGAATAGTGAGATTCACTTTGCTGTACAGCAGAAGCTAACACAACATTGTAAATCAACTATACTTCAATTAAAAAAAAAAAGGAATTGGGGCTTCCCTGGTGGCGCAGTGGTTGAGAATCCGCCTGCCAATGCAGGGGACACGGGTTCGAGCCCTGGTCTGGGAAGATCCCACATGCCGCGGAGCAACTAGGCCCGTGAGCCACAACTACTGAGCCTGCGCGTCTGGAGCCTGTGCTCCGCAACAAGAGAGGCCGCGATAGTGAGAGCCCCGCGCACCGCGATGAAGAGTGGCCCCCGCTCGCCGCAACTAGAGAAAGCCCTCGCACAGAAACGAAGACCCAACACAGCCATAAATAATAAATTAAAAAAAAAAAAAAAAAAAAAGGAATAGTGAGAGTTATGCCTTCTTGGCAAAGTATTTTAAAGCAGCACCACACCAGACCTTTTCTTTCCCAAATGTTTGAATATTATGTCTTTGGCAGAGAGGCTAAGAGTGTTTATTTCAGATCTCTTTACCCATTGTGGGATGACTTTAGATCGCATTCATCCACCGCAAGCCAAGTGGCATTTTCTAGAAGGGTCATTCCCGGGAGCAGTTTGTAGACCATCAGTGTGGCCGAGACTGCTCGCTGACTAACCAATATCCATCCTCCCTTTCTTTCTTCCTAATAAAATTGGATTTTATATTGGATTTGCCACCCAGACCTGTGTTTGCCACACAGGTTTAAACAGTGAGGTTTAATGAGAGGTCCATTGGTTGAGCTGCTGAGAAAGCCTGTGAAAGGGGCTGACTCAGCGGGAGGTGCCTTTTGCTCCTCACCTTTGCCCTCTTGCTGCTGGGAGTGTGGTCACCACACCTGGGTGGAGTCAGGACTTCTAATTTTGACAACCGGGAGGAGAGCTCAAGGCCAAGGGTAGCTGAACAGAAAGAAGCTAGGCTCCCTGCAGCCTTCCTACCATCTGGATCTTTTTTTACATGAGAGAAAAAAAAAAAGAAAACCACCAATTTGTTTAAAGCACTGCTTTGTGGGGTCTCTTCCTCATAACTAAATGCAATTCCTAGTACAATTAATGTGAGTAATCGTCACAGTATTTTCTCTGTTAAATTCATCTACTTTTTTTTCCATTTTTTGGCCGTGCCGCACAGCACGTGAGATCTTATTTTCCCAGACAGGAATCGAACCTGCGCCCCCTGCAGTGGAAGTGTGGAGTCTTAACCACTGGACCACCAGGGAAGTCCCTAAATTCATCTACTTTTTAAATGCTTTGTAGTACCAGGCTGAGAAGGAGAATGAGGGGACTTCAGGGAATGCAAGAAATCTGTCTTAATCTGGGTTGTGATTACATAGATATGAGATATGAATTTATCTATGTCCATGTATGTGTCATATATGTACACGTATATCATATATGTAAAAATGATTGAGCTGTACGTTGATGCGTGCACTGAATGTGTTTTATTGTATGTTATCCCTTAATTAAAGAAAGCTATTTTAATGTGTTACAGAGTGATGGTGAAACTGAAACTGAACGCCTCAGATGGGATTCGAAACCAGCCAAAACTCAGTTTCGGACCTGAACCCTTGGGCTGGGACTCGAACCCACTGTCTTTGAATTAAAATCACTCGCCTGGGGTCAGCACTTACTGAAGCTCAGGTCCTTTATGTCTTGGCGAAGTAGGAACTCAGCAAGAGGCAAAGTGATTGATAGGTAAGAAGTGGATTTATTAGTATCATTTGCAAAGAGTTTGCAGGATAATGGGGCACGAGAGGATGATTATGTCCCGGGTCTCAGGTGAGCCCCTGGGGTGGGCCGCCAAGTGAGGGCCCTTTGCTTCCTGCAGGAAAGAGTTCAAGGACGAGCCATAACAAAGTGAAAGCAGGTTTACTGAGAGAGAAACACGCTCCATAGACAGGCTGCAGTCTGTCTCAGAAGGTGAGACCGGCCCTGAAATATGGGGTGGTTAGTTTTTTTGGGCTTTGTAATTCCATAGGCTAAGGAGTGGGAGGATTAGTCCAACTATTTTGGAGAAGGGGCGGGGATTTCCAGGAATTGGGCCACTGCCCACTTTTTGGCCTTTTATCATCAGCCTTGGAACCATCATGGTGCCTGTGGTGTGTCATTTAGGTGCTGATGTGTTGCAATGAGCGTATAATGAGGCTTAAGGTTCGCTGGAAGTCGAAACTTCCGCCATCTTGGGCCTAATTTGTTCTGACCACTTTTTGTTGTATCCAGTTTTTCTCAATGGCTGTGTCATTCTTTAAGGGTTGTGCCCTACCCCCTTCCCTCCTGTCTCAGTGGGATCTGATAATTTGAATATAGACCCTGTAAAAGAGCTGGACAGATACAATTCTTTCAAAAAATATTCAATAATCTCTTTGATCTAAGTGCCTAAGACAACTGCCCATTTCCCCCATTTAAAGATGGTTCTCGGGCTTCCCTGGTGGCGCAGTGGTTGAGAATCCGCCTGCCAATGCAGGGGACATGGGTTCGTGCCCCGGTCCGGGAGGATCCCGCATGCTGCGGAGCGGCTAGGCCCGTGAGCCACAACTACTGAGCCTGCGCGTCTGGAGCCTGTGCTCCGCAACAAGAGAGGCCACGACAGTGAGAGGCCCGCGCACCGCGATGAAGAGTGGCCCCCGCTCGCCGCAACTGGAGAAAGCCCTCGCACAGAAACGAAGACCCAACACAGCCAAAAGTGAATAAAAAATAAATAAATTTATAAAGTTGGTTCTCTTGGGACTGCCCTGGTGGTCCAGTGGTTAAGAATCCGCCTTCCATCGCAGGGGATGCGGGTTCGATCCCTGGTCGGGGAACTAAGATCCCACATGCTGTGGGGAAACTAAGCCCACGCGCCACAACTGCTGAGCCCATGCGCCTCAACTAGAGAGCCCGCGTGCCACAAACTACAGAGCCCATGCGCTCTGGATCCCGTGTGCCACAACTAGAGAGAAGCCCCCGCGCCACAACAAAAAGATCCCACATGCTGCAACTAAGACCCCGATGCAGCCAAAATAAATAAATAAATAAATGTAAAAAAATCGTTAGCTTACATTTCTACTTGTTTCCCTGTAATCACGTTGCTGACACAGTGTTCTAGAGCCACATATTCCGTCACTACTCCCTCTCTGAATATTCTTTTTCTTATATTCTTCTTTGAGAGCAACGTGCACATCTCCATCAGCAGCAGTCATCTTCATTTTATGAACCCTAAGTCTTGGGCCACTCAGATATCTTATTCCTGTACGGCTTATCAGAATTCTAGGCTCTGTGGTAACTGACCTATTGTGGACCTAGTGAAATGGTTAAACAGCAAAACCCCGGGTTGGAGTTTTTTTTGTAGTATGGTATTGGAAGTATCATAGTAAAAACACAACAAAGGAATTTTTCATCTAGTATTCAATATGAAAGTTATTCTTTTTGCTGTTAAAAAACTGGACTGTCTAGAACTCCCTCCCTGACTGCCCCACCCCAGGCTGGACTGCAGGGTAGTGATGATAAAAAAAAAAATCATACATTGACAGAGACCATACTGCTTAAAACTTCAGCATTGCTTATCATCAGAGAAATGCAAATCAAAACCACAGTGAGATATCACCTCACACCCGTCAGAATCATTATCATCAAAAAGTCTACAAATAACAAGTGTTGGCCAGGGTGTGGAGAAAAGGGAACCTTTGTGCACTGTTGGTGGGAATGTAAATTAGTGCAGCCACTATGGAGAACAGTATGGAGGTTTTTCAAAAATTAAAAAATGGAACTACCATATGATCCAGCAATTCCATTCCTGGGTATATAGCCCAAGAAAATTAAAACACTATTTTGAAAAGACCCATGCACCCCAATGTTCATAGCAGCTCTATTTACAATAGCCAACATATGGAAGCAACCTAAGTGTCCAACAATAGATGAATGGATAAAGAAGATGCGATATACACACAATGGAATATTATTCAGCCATAAAAAAAAGAGAAATTCTGTCATTTGCAGCAACATGGATGGACCTAGAGGGTATTATGCTTAGTGAAATAAATCAGAGTAAGACAAATACAGTATGATATCACTCATATGTGGAATCTAAACAAAATTTTTTTAATGAATGAATATAACGAAACAGAAACGTACTCACAGATATAGAGAACAAACTAGTGGTTACCATGGAGAGAGAGAAGGGGAGAGGGGCAAGATAAAGGTAAGGGATTAAGAGACACAAACTCCTGTGTATAAAATAAATAAGCAACAAGGATATACAGCACAAGGATGTACAGCACAGGGAAATATAGCCATTATTTTGTAATAACTTTAAATTGAGTACAATCTATAAAAATGTCAAATTACTATGTTGTACACCTGAAACGAATATAATATTGTAAATCAACTACACTTCAAAAAAATGAGTCTTACTTACTAAAAATATTTCAGCATTGCGTGGATTTATGAGGTCAAAAGGGACTGGAATAGCTGTAGCAATAGAAACACAGTTGGTAAAGCCTCTGGATTAAAGTATGAACCTGAACAATCATAGAAAGAGAGACGAGAATTTTCTGTAAGCGATCACTACAGCTTCCATACAAGAAAGACCGTTCACTGTCACGGAACATGAATCATTATTGGAATAAAAAAAGCGTCAGCAAATAATTCAGGCCTAGGATGACAAAGGAAGAGGAATTTAATAGGATCAAATTGTAAATTATTTCCCTAGCTCTATCTAGCTAAGAATTCTTATAAGTCCTTCGTGTGGAGGGAGTAGGGGTGGATGTTAATGACAGAATCTACACAGGGGGTTTATTGTATCTTAATATTTAGTCGGTTATTCTTAATGGATCCTACTGTCTATATTGTATAACATTAAAAGAACACGATAGGCACCGTTATAAGTTAGATTTGGGGACTGAAGAACTCTTGACTGGCAACTGCAATCAGAACTCTGGTGCTCAGAGTGGTGGTGAAGAGAAGCAGAACCTCTTACAGACGATGTGCTTTTACAAGGCTTATTCCTGCCTGGCTGGGTTAACACCTTACGGGGCCTTACACTGGAAGGCAGGGGCCTTGATTTTGCTCATTAAGTGTAACTGGTAAAAGAGAAACAGTTTTTGCAAAGCTGGATTGCTAGTGTGATAATTCATTTCAATCTTTTGACCATTGAATGAATCACTATTTGACACATATGTGAGATAAATAAGTAAGTAAATAAATAAATAAATACATATATATATATTTATACTCAACAGACTATTATCCAATCTCAAATCTAGCTTTCAGATTTTCTTACTGATAAAAATAAGCAATAGTCTAAGGGACCTTTACTCTTTTCTTGCATATTATTTTCTTCCATTGTATTTATTTTCTTTCCCAGATGGTGAAAGTAATATAAACTCATTACCAGCCATTTGGAAAAGGTAGAAATGTGTAATGAAGACCATACTAACCACTTGTAGTCCTGCTTCTTTGGATCTCTTTCCAGTGTCTTTCCTTGTACTTCTTTTCGTGTTGGCAAACTTTCAGAATAAAGGGTGCCAAGTCAGAGATCCCTATTATATAATTGAACAAGTATATATAATAGCAGTCACAAAAATAACTCAGACAAAAATGATTACATAATTAACACAGTTGCACCCTGCCTTGATAAAGGGCAGAGATTTTGCAAGAACTGTCCCTTCTATAGCTCTAAATCATTTGTAAAATCACAAGTACAAACTACTTTATTTATTTTTAATATTTATTTATTTATTTGTCTATTTTGGCTGCTCTGGGTCTTAGTTGCGGCATGTAGGATCTATAGTTGCAGCATGCGGACTCTTAGTTGCGGCATGCATGTGGGATCTAATTCCCTACCAGGGATCGAACCCGGGCCTCCTGCATTGGGAGCATGGAGTCTCACCCACTGGACCACCAGGGAAGTCCCAGTACAAACTGCTTTAAAAGAAATAATCAGATTGCTCTTTTGCTTCCTAATCATTTACCAAGATCATCTGTTAGCTGAATGAATGGGGTTACATGGGAGTGAATGTTGAAGAGAGGGATAACTTTGGGGCAATAAACACTTGGAAAACAGGGAAAGATAGCCAATGGGCAAAAATGAAGATAGGGAATTCCTTGGGGATGAGGGAGAAGAGGTGTTAGGAGAGGGAGCTGGGACATAAAATAATATGGGATGGTGTCAGATAGGGTGACCAGATAGAGTAAAACCCAGAACATTTTCGAGAGTGAAAATGGCACCATCAGTAATTGCACTGGGGCAACAGGCTGGATTGTACAGGGTAAATCAGGAAATATGGTCATTTTATATAAACTTTAAAAAAACAAACCTACAGCTCTGGTGGCAGTCAACCGTTGACTGCTCTTACCATATATAGGACAAGTTTGATATTACCATCCTTAATGTTTTTTATAAATTTATTTATTTATTTTTGGCTGTGTTGGGTCTTCTACTTGCGGCGAGCGGGGGCTACTCTTCGTTGCGGTGCGTGGGCTTCTCATTGCAGTGGCTTCTCTCCTTGCAGAGCACAGGCTCTAGGCACGCGGGCTTCAGTAGTTGTGGCACATGGGCTCAGTAGTTATGGCTCACAGGCTCTAGAGCACAGGCTCAGTAGTTGTGGCGCATGGGCTTAGTTGCTCCGCGGCACGTGGGATCTTCCCAGACCAGGGCTCAAACCCGTGTCCCCTACATTGGCAGGCGGATTCTTAACCACTGCGCCACCAGGGAAGTCCCACCATCCTTAATTTTTGACCCCCCATCATTCACCTCTTATCTATTTTCACAAACAAGGAAATGCCAGGTGGGTTCTATGGATCCTCACTGAGGGTTCTTTAAAGAGACTGTTTATCTAGGAGTTAGTGTAAAAGGTTGATGAGGCCAAGATCAGGGTTCGGTCGTCATGAGAGTGAGTTAGAGTCACTCTATTTTAGGGTCCAGACTTCACTCTTAGAACTGCTAGTAAAGATCTGTGCTATTGGCTCTTTATTTATGGTAATTTTAAGCCAGAAGCTGGCATGATGGACTCTGTCTCAGCCTCTCTGTAGTGACTGTTGCAATATATTCAGTGTCATCATACAAGTCTTAAAATGTAATGTCCACTAACAGATATCTTAAGCTGTTTGTATTTTCAAACCAGTTTGCTGGGTCCATTGTGCATGTTTGGAAACCAGTACATCAAACCTGAGTTTGCAAACCATAATTTGAGGGATACATGCAATTGTAAACAAGACTAAATTCTTTTCTGCTTTGAGCCAATCCTGAAGCAGTGCTTCTGGACCAGCTTTCACCCTGGGAAGTTGAGGAATAGAGGCTGAACTAACAGGGGTAGGGTTGCAATAATTACAGAGAGGTCCTCAGGTCACCTGCTTTTTTAGGAATACCCTGTGGTGGGATTTCTCATTGAGAGCTGCAACCTGTTAGGCTTGGGCCTCTGAGCGGCTATGATGCTGGGAATTGGCTGCTGCCAAAAGAACCCTAAATAGCCTTCAGTAACCCCGAGCCCCTTGGGCCAGCATGTGGCAACTGGTACCATCAGGAGAGATGTATTGTAGACGTATCTCTTCCTGCTGTTCCTCTCTTTCCCCGGTGGTCTGTATCAAAATAGGACTCACTCTAGCTGGATTCCCCACCTCTAGGTGCCCCAGAGAGCCGAGGGTACCCGAGAGAAAGGGCTGGAAACTTGAAGGAGTATGTATGGAACTTGGGAGACTTTCCACTCTTACTAGCTGGAGATGCTCCAGGGCTTTCTGTCAGGCAACAGACTGGGATAGGATTGACATCAGATTATTTAGAAGTCATCTGCTCACCTGCTTTTTTTTTTTTTTTTTTTTTTTTTTTTAAAAGAGATTAGAAGTGGTCCCTGATCAGATTCAGGCCAGTTGCTTCTCAGAATGTTTGGTGATATTCTTTTAAAGTTAATTTTATTTATTTATTTATTTATGGCTGTGTTGGGTCTTCGTTTCTGTGCGAGGGCTTTCTCTAGTTGCGGCAAGCGGGGGCCACTCCTCATCGCGGTGCGCAGGCCTCTCACCATCGCGGCCTCTCTTGTTGCGGAGCACAGGCTCAGAGCGCAGGCTCAGTAATTGTGGCTCACGGGCCCAGTCGCTCCGCGGCATGTGGGATCTTCCCAGACCAGGGCTCGAACCCGTGTCGCCTGCATTGGCAGGCAGACTCTCAACCACTGCGCCACCAGGGAAGCCCTCACCTGCTTTATAAAGAATATTCTGTAGTGGGATTTCTCAAACTAGAGATTCCGGTGTCTGTGAGCTCTCCGTGAAATTTTTTAATTTTTCATTTTCATTTAAATAATAACTTAAAAGATAATATAAACAGGTTCTGGATCATCTAAATGATTTCCCTATAACCAAGCGCTACCCTGCAAGTTTAGTCTTGGGTTTGTGTTTGTAATTCAGTTAGCACTGAGCAGTTCTATTTTAATCAGGGAGCTAATGAGAAAGAACCAAAGCAGATTTAACATGCAAATGATGCATCTATGCCAAGCGAAGGCCACATAATATCACAACAGGCTGTAGGAATAAATCGTTTACAGTGATTTGAATGAAAAAAAAGTGATGGAGAATTGTCATCTCACAGTACCTGGTCGTCACCTGGTGACGAGGAAATTCATGCTACAACTGGTGATGAGGAAAACAATATCATCTGTCACATTAAATTAAACTTTTAAAACTTCTGGTTTCTTGCTTGGTGTATATTCACTTTATAGACTGGTACTTTTTATAGTCACATAAGCTCTATAAGTAGGAGTTTACATCTAGTTGCATGTGAGGACCAGGATGGTTAAAGGGCATGAACTCGGGGCCAAATTTCTGGATATCAGTCTCAGCTCTGAGTAACCTTGGGGACGCTCGACCTCTTTGTACCCCAGTTTCTTCATCTGAATGGGGATAATGATAGCACCTACTATTATTCTGAGGAGTAATTGAATGCATTTAAATTATTAGTATAGTGCCTGGGCCTGCTAGGTATTCCTATGGTAAAAATAATTTAGCTCATTAGCATGCTAAGTGAAGTAAGTCAGAAAGAGAAAGACAAATACCATATGATATCACTTATATGTGGAATCTAAACTATGTCACAAATCAACATACCTATGAGACAGAAACAGACTCACAGACATAGAGAACAGACTTGTGGTTGCCAAGGGGGAAGAGGGGTGGAGGAGGGATGGATTGGGAGTTTGGAATTAGCAGATGCAAACTATTATATATATATATAGAATGGATAAACAACAAAGTCTTACAGTATAGCGCAGGGAACTGTGGTCAATATCCTGTGATGAACCGTCATGGAAAAGAATATGAAAAAGAGTGTATATATATGTATAACTGAGTCACATTGCTGTACAGCAGAAATTAAGACAACATTGTATATCCACTATTCTTCAATAAAATAAATTTTTAAAAAATTTAGCTCAGAAATAAGTGAAGATCCAACAGTGTGAGAAGCCTTCTCTGTTAGATAAATTAAGGTATATAAAATAATAAGTAACACAAATGACATCACGTTTATAAGAAAACTTTTTCAAATATATTATTCTACTTAGCCTTCAACGTCTACCCTGGAAGCTAGATATTTTTGTTGTTGTTATAAAGATGAGGAGACTAAAGCTTGGACAGTTGAAGTGATATGCCCTGAAAACATGTTTGCCATGAGCATTTGATATTTTTTCCCTCATGGAGAATGAGGAATATTTTGTAACTGAACATTTTCCCCATTTTCTTTGGGTTGCTAGGAGGCCCAGAGCTAATTTTGTAGTTGGTCCACATTAGTACGTGTAGAGTACTTATTGGTCTGGACAGCTATGTTAGATTTTCTCTCCTGGTCTTGATTTTCTGTTCTAATTTATATCTTCTCTGATTCTGAAAATTTATGCATTGTTTTATTATTTGGAATTCTTATAATCTGCCTCATGGGCATATTGGAAAACTTTGAGCATAAACAAATAAACTGATCCATGGTTACATAACTAGTAAGCTTCAGATCTTGACCTGAGCTCTTTCGGCTTTGTGGGGAAGTCACATTTATTTAGCATCTAGTATGTCCCGGTGCTTTATATGCATAATCTTATGCAATCCACCCATTAGCTGGTGTTAGGTCGCTCAGTCACTGCTGTCTTTATTTTCAGGTGAAGATACTGAAGCTTATAAAAGTTTGAAGACGTTCTCAAGGTTAATAAATGTTGTTCTAACTTCTGGTTCTGTAAATTGTTAACAATTTAAACGAAAACACGCAGTGCCTCTCCTACAGCCAGATCTTTATATCCATCTCCCCATCCTCCGCGCCCCCCACGCCCCTCCCCTACCCCTGACTCTCCACCGCACGGTTTTTCCTCTTATGGCTTTGCCAAGAACAAAATTACCATTCCAACTATCTGCCGCTTAAATAAGCTATTTATCATTTTTTACTTAGATTAATACTTGCTATGACAGCAGTAACACAAATATCCAGCAAAGATGGTCTCCAACTTACAGTATCCTTAGTGGGCTTTCAGGGTTTCCCAGAGCACTGCTCTTTTTGTCACGATTGTACACCTGCCCAGGACACCTTCTAGAAAGAGCTGGAAAAGAGGGAAACTCAGAGACTGGGGTTCCAGGGGTGAGGTGGCATGTACATTTATGCTCCCTGATCCTGGCCAACTTGCCTGTTTCTTTATTAGGGTTAATTTTCTGGCCTTTACAGGACTTGAAGTCTGTCACCCAGATCGGCCCCTGTCAATGTATTCCCTGGCCGTTGCAAACCTGTGATAGGATTTCTTCTCTAATCGCCAGCTAGCGACGAGGGTGGTGAAGTCAGCCCTTGGCTGGATTAAGGCAGAACAGAAAGTGTAGGATTGGCTCTTGCCATTGTGACCTAGATCTAAATCACAAGGAGGCACAGGAAGTACCATTAGGTATCATCCAGAGAATAGAGTAAATGACAGTGGAATCTCAATAGCCCAGCCATAATTATACACCAATCTCTATAGCGTTTCCCAGAGAGTGGGGTTTCACAGACTTCAGTCATTTGATTGTCACAGTTTTTGCCATATCCTCATATCATCTTTACTATAATATATTTCAATGTTCTTAAACGATAGTTTTACTTAAATATGTTATTGTAAAGGGAGACTTTATGTTGCCACCATTAATGAGAGAACAGTTTCACTTACTATGATAGAAGATTATCTTAAAACTAAATATAATGACGATAAAACAATACTATTAAATTCTTTGCAGACACAGGGATTAGGAATTAGGAGGCCTGTTGTTTATTTCTAACCGTCACGTAAACTACTACGTAAACTATTGAACAGTATGCAAGCACTATAACGTTCTGTGCCATCGCTTTCCCCATTTGAAAAAGCTTCAAAACCATTTACCTTTTTCATCACAGGCCATTATCTGTGAGCAAAAGCAGAGAGAGTTCCCTTTGCCAGTTGCAAGAAGTAACCGGAGACTGTAGGGCATTAGGCTATGGAGGGAAGGGGCCAGTAGAGGTTTGAAACCACAAGGGAGGACCACCAGCCGACACAGAGCTGAGCCCAGAGGATACCAAGTTTGGTGACCCCTACTTGCAGATTCTGAGTAGTAAGACCGGTAAAGAAACGCAAAAACAGTGTCAGTTTAGAACAAAGGGCTTAGAAGCTGTTCAGATGAGGAAAGCAATCACAGCAGTGGAGAAATTAAAAGTGGAAGAAAAAAGGATAATAAATGTTCTTGGTGGAAAAATGACAAGTCCTGATTCCTAAGCAAAATTCTGCTTCATTTCACATTCATCTATTGATTTTGGAAATATACACACATCCTGAAGGGTTTCTTTACTTTTTTTCTTTTTTTTTCTAGCCTCGTCATGCAGCATGCTGGATCTTATTTCCCCCACCAGGGATCGAACCCGTGCCCCCTGCAGTGGAAGTGTGGAGCCCTAACCACTGGACCGCCAGGGAAGTCCCTCTTTCCTTCTTTTTTATAGGCTTATAAAATACTACCTGGGTTGCTTAGGTGGTAGCTACACTTGTGGATATTATTGATCACTGGATGAGCAAAGAAAGGCCAAGAAGTCTCTTAGGAAATGTACGCAGATCATGGTACCATTCTAAATATAATTTTTTATTCAAGAAAGTTCAAATAAATCATCTATTGACCAAATATAGGGATTGTTTTATGAGAGCCCTGATTAAAATGCAATTGGGAATGAGTTTCAGACATATTCATTCAAGGATTCTGCTGCCAAGAATGAAGGAATATAACTTGGTTAAACCTTGGATAACTTGCCATGGAAGAGGAAACTT
Organism: Balaenoptera musculus; assembly: GCF_009873245.2. Classification (NCBI taxonomy): domain Eukaryota; kingdom Metazoa; phylum Chordata; class Mammalia; order Artiodactyla; family Balaenopteridae; genus Balaenoptera; species Balaenoptera musculus. The sequence continues at coordinate 3,831,913 of NC_045786.1, forward strand.
GTGATATATTTTGGAAGAAATACATGGAGAACAAATGAAAATCGCCAGTTAGATATTATAGCAATTCTATGAATTGGGCTGAGAATAAGACATGCTTACAAATAATTATGAACGGGAAAAGAGCTGCAAAGATGACATAGTAGCAATGAAAAAATGTTAGAAAGTCTCTTTGAATCAGTTGAGCAAGATCTGGGTGTGGGGACTTCCCTGGCGGTCCAGTGGTTAAGGTTCCATGCTTCCACTGCAGGGGGCACGGGTTTGATCCCTGGTCAGGGAACTAAGATCCGGCATGCCGCCCAGCCAAAAAAAAAAAAAAAAAAACTGGGTGTAAATGAATGTGACGATAATAACGATAAAAATAAGCCATCAACCTTGAGCACTTTATTACAGAGCAGTGCTGCTGTGAACATATCAGCAGCCGCATAGCTCCATTAAGTGTGGATCTAGGGAACAGTCAGTACATGTTACCTTAAGATTAAATTGCTTCCTAGAAAGCTAAGCGAGAGTTCAAAAACTTTTCTGTGATTAACATTTTTTGCATCCTGCGGCAAAGGACGAGATAAAGAAAGAAATCTCATTTTTCTTTTTCCCCTTCTCCAAAGTGACAGAAATCCAAATGTCCCCCACCAGTTTAGGTCCCATAGCTATAAGTGTGGTTGCAGGCTCACATCATTTTGAAGGGGCAAAGAATCTCTTGGGGAATGGGGGGCTTTCAAAAATATCTGCTACGTAAGACTAAAAGTTGGGATACGAGCTCAGGATCTCAGTACGATTGAATTTAATCTAAAGTTCAACGTTTTAAAGAAGACAGTTGACTTTTCCTGCCTTCTGGCAGTGTCCAGCTGTCATCATTGGGTGTCACCACCTCCTCAGGGTGAGCAGTCTTGATACTGAGGAGGCTTTTAATCACATATCAGCAGATTTGACTTGGGTCAGTTTTCTCAAAGATATGGGTATAAGCATGGAGGCTCCTCAGCTCCAAAAGTGCTCTAGCCACAGAATGGTACCCACTTGGTATCAGAGGTACCTGATTCAAATATATAAAGCTAAGGCTTACTGGAGTAAGCTGACATTGGGACAGATGAAAAGACCACTGCCATAGCCGGGGACATAAAGAATTCTGACTTTTCCTGGATATGTTAGCAAGTGACCTATGAATGGTCTTTTGTCCCCCAAAACTTGTGGATACCCTTAAGCATCGATGGTGTTTCACTCAAGGAGTCTTTTGAGTCATACTTACTTTACTGAATTTAACATACATACTAAAATATATATATATAAATTTAAGAGTATATCCTGATGAAATTTTAAAAAATGAACAAGACACAGATGAAGAAATAAGATACTATTAGAATTCTGGAAATCCTCATTACACCCTCTTTCAGTTACTCCTCGACAAGTAACCACTATCCTTACTTCTAACACAAAAGACTGGTTTTGTCTATGTTTGAACCTTATGTAAACCGAATCATACAATGTGTACTTTCATGTTTGGTTATGTTTGTGAGATTCATTCGTGTTGTTGCATTATTCATTGCTGAATAATATTCCACTCTGGAATCGATCACAATTTATTTATCACTTCTGCTGTTGGTGGACAGATGGGCACCATTTTGATCACTTACTAGATAGACTTGGCCCAGAAATTTGACTTCTGGACTTTAAAGGAACACTTCTAAAAGTTGGCTTAGATAAGATATTGTTTGAGGAAGGCTTAGATGAAAGATTAGCTGTGAGCCAAGGAGGGTCCAGGTTATCATCAGGATTTGCTAAGTCCTCTCTGTCTAAGAGGAAGTAAAGAACATTATTCATATATTGGAATCCTGCTGAGGTCTTCCAAGCATAATCAAATATTCATACTCCACACATGTCTGTAAGGTAATTTCCTACCTTTCTTCAAATGCAGCTATGCGACCTTTAGAACTTTGTAAATTGCAGAGCCTGTTATACATCATTACTACCCTGAAAAAGTCAGAAACTATCACTATTTATGTCTAAAAAGAATACCAAGACCTTTCCTAGGGAGGATGAAGGCCTGAGAACCCTTTATAAAGGTATTCTTGTCTTTACATTTGGTCCCCAAGAGCCTGAGCTTTCATTAGAAAAGCTTCAGTGGGGAAGCATTGTTCTTGGCATCTTGTGTAGGCTTCTTTTAACACAGCTACGGTGGCAGGGTGGTTGATCACGGACGAGCACGTGAGTATGAATTAGGAGATATGTAACTGTGGAGCCCAAAAGGGGACACTGCGGTGGCACCGGCAGCAACGTCCTCAACCATAACCTCATTGTCTGTAGAAGAGCCTCCATAGTTCTCCTTGAGGCTGCAGTGAACAGGAGCTTTGTGTTGCTGCAACAAGCACAGACAGTTGACTCTCCATTTCTCTTCCTATGTGGCATTGGGAAACAGTATTGAACCCTTCCCTTTGAGTAAGCCTTGGTTTTTTTTGAACAATCTGTAGGTGAGAAGCCTTTAGATGGAATTAGTGCCTTTCTCCTTCCCTCTCTCCCTCCCTCCCTTCCTTCCTTCCCTCCTTCTTTTGTTTGTTTGTTCATTCGTTCTTTCATTCGTCCATTCGTTCCTTCCTTCTTTCCTTCCTTCCAATTCTGTCACTCTTTCTACCCATTCTCCTCCCTCATGGAGCCCCTGGAGGCTGAGGAGGCAGCTGGCATGGTAGACGGATCAATTACACGCAGGGGCATTGAGCAAATAAATACACACCGTTTCTCCCTGTTGGAGAAGGGACTTACAAATATGGAAGGAGAGAGGCTGAAGAGAACCCTGAGGTGCTGGATTGGAGCTGAAAGCATTGGTGTGTAAACTAATCAGTTTAAAAAATAGATACACTGAGAGGTAGGGAAACATAGCTGTCTGTGGAGTCTGTGTGTTTGTGGGTCTGTCTGCACACATGCATATATTTCCTAGCTCGAGTCTCTGAGAGGTTTACAAACGACAGCCCAGTAGAAATAAACGTTCTGAGTGCCCAGATCTTGGTTTCCAAATATCAATATCCACTAAAAGGAACCAGGACTTGTTGGAAATGGTTGGCCTCAGGGTTGAAGCAGAGGAAGTACAAGATGATTGTGGATCTTCTGCTGCTCAAGAAAGTAAGGAAATGCTCAAGGACTCATGGACACTTGTCAAAGAACAGAAGCCAGCTTGAAGGGATCCCCACTGGCCAAATCCGGATCATTTTAAGCATCAAAGTTAAGTAGTGGTAGTAACAGATTACAACACATTAAATAAAATAGGAATCCACATATCCACACAGAGGTAAATACATAAATATGTAGGGAGAAGGAAAGCTTTTCCTTACAGTAGAATGTCAAATTTTCTATAAATCTGAAATTATTTCAAAAAAGGTAATCTATGCACTGTAATCAAATAGTGTTTCTAACACAGAGTTCCAAAATTGTAGTCTTAAAAACACAACAAAGTGAAAATTGGCAGGATTCCAAGAAACACAGTCACAGAAAAACAACTCCTAGATGAGATAAAGGGGCATATTTTACTTTTTCAGGAGGAATGGGGTTCTTTCTTCCTTTTGCACTGAGAGGTCCCAGCAGAGGCCTTCCATGCAGCCCCCCACTAACACTAGTACCCCGCTTTCAGCAAACATCACTCATGGCGAGAAAAACAAAGGGCTATATTATCATTTCCTTTAGACACATGAGGGAGAAGGCAAATAAACATTGAGCTATTTACTTACTTAAAAAAAAGGAGAAGTTGCCAGACTTTGAGCTAAAATAGCAGGAGAGAGAGAAAATGAGAGGAAGAGAGACAGAGCGAGGAGAGGGAAGCTTATTTCTCGTTTGTGCCCTGAGGTGCAAATACACAGGCCGTGTTAGTTACAAGTCCTGATGCTGGTGTGGACCACTGGGGTTAATGCGGTAGCTGGAAGAAGCCTCCTCTCTCCCCACCGGAGGGGGCTCAGTTTGGTGCTATGAGTCGGTGGAAAGGGGGAGAGAAGCATGAGCTTCCAGTGGGTAGTGCCCCAGCGCCAGGAGGCTGCACGTTGTCAGGCAAAGGTCCACCGCCTCGTGTGCAAATGTGTGCAAGCTCTCGTCCCTGTTTACCGCCTCAGCCTCACTCTCACCACGCTAGGCTCCAGCCGTCCTGAACGACTTGCGGTTCTAGAATATGGTATATCCTTGTCACCTCCTTCAGAAGGCGGCAGGCTCTGTTACCCTTCCCAGTACCTAAAATTCTCTCCCTGAACCTGCCTTGTTGCCAGGACTTCCAGAAGAAAGAGTCCCCGCGTGCCTCGGTGTATTTCTGAATAATACTTGCTCTGTCTTCCTTATTGCTGAGGGCCACCACCCATCTCGACAGCCTGTGCTGAATTCATCTGGGTTCTGTTGACTGTGACCACGAGCTCCCGTGGGACCCTGCACCTCTTAGGGCACTTCCCATGCCTTCGATTATTTAACGTCGGTCTTTGCCTTGAGCTCTGGGAAAGCGATGACTGCCTTGTTTCCTACTCTGGTTTTAGGCTTAGCACAATACCTGTGCTACGGTATTATGACAGATATTCAGGAAATTCAATGTGGACCGAATTTTCTAGTACCTGAGAAGGGCTGTGTTCTTCCACTGTCTGTCCCACATCATTGGTGGTTGGGCTCCAGATGCCAACCTTGTCCAGTGTGTTGTGCTACCTGGAGAAACTGTGACTTACCTGGCTGTGTTCTGTAGTCGGAAAGGTACAAAGATGACATCAGAGATCAGATTCTGGTTACCTGAACCACTACTGTAGCTTCAAAACAACAGACTTCTGGAAAGTAACCCTGTGATTCTTTTTTAAATGTATTGATTGATTTTTTGGCTGCGTTGGGTCTATCGTTGCGGTGCGTGGGCTTCTCATTGCGGTGGCTTCTCTTGTTGAGAAGCACGGGCTCTAGGTGTGTGGGCTCAGTAGTTGTGGCGCGCGGGCTCAGTTGCTCCGCGGCATGTGGGATCTTCCCGGACCAAGGATCGAACCCGTGTTCCCTGCATTGGCAGGCGGATTCTTAACCACTGTGCCACCAGGGAAGTTCCTACCCTGTGATTCTTATTAAGGCTGAAAAGGATGTTTGCCAAGAGAGTCAATCTGATCAAGAGGATTTTAAACTGAATATTGAGGGAGAGAGAGAGAAAATAATTACTTATGTAATTAAAATAGTTAACTAATATTAATAGCTACTATTATCCAGCGCTAGGTACTGTCCTAAGTGATTTACATGCATTAACTATTTAATCCTAGCAGTAACCACATGAGTTGAGGATTCTTATTATGCCCATTTTAAAGATGGAGAAAACCAAGCCATTTGAGTAACTTGTCCAAGTCAGATGCTAGTTGGGATTCAAATTGGGGCAGTCTAGAGTCTGTGCTTGTAACCTCTGTACTAGTCTGCCTTTCAAAACTGCAAAGCTTAATGCTCTGAAAAAAACATTGTGTGATAGAGACAAAAAAATTAATATTTCTCAGAGAAAGATAAATACTGTATGGTTTCACTTATATGTGTAACCTTAAAAAAAAACGACAACAAACTTGTAGTAACAAAGAGTAGAATGGTGGTTACCAGGGGTTGGGGGATGGGGGAAATGAATAGATGTTGGGCAAAGAGTACGAAGTGCCAGTTGAAAGGTGAGTACGTTCTGGGGATCTAATGCACAGTACTGTGTTCATAGCTAATAAGACTGTATTATATACTTGAAGGCTTCTAAGAGAGTAATCTTAAACGTTTTCACTACAAAAAGGAAATGGTAATTATGTGATATGATGGAGGTGTTAGCTGAGGCTATGGTGGTAATTACAGTGGGGTGTGTAAGTGTATCAATTCAATAGATTGTGCACCTTAAAGTTACACAATGTTATATGTCAATTATCTCAGTAAAGCTGGGGAAAAACATTGTAACTATAGTTGTGCAGCAGGGAAACATTGATCATTAAAAATCTTTCAAAATCATCATTAATATGTTTTAAAAATTGATCTATTCTGCTGATGATTTAGAAAAGGCTATGTGATAGCTTTGAAATAGTAAGTTACTAGGCTATGATGTATGAACTTTCACTGCTTTCATCTTTTCTAGATGCTTTAGGCAGAGACCTATACCTATACAAGAAGGGACATACAATATGCTTTCAGGCTGGTATTTCTGTTAATAGTGTTTACCTTTACAGTCACTTTTAGTAATGTAGAAGGCAAATGTGATTGACAGGGAAAGTATAAACACTACCAGAGGATACTTTAAATAAGAAAAAAAGTATATACATAGAAACAGTTAATGGAGTAAAATCTATTTGCAGTCATAATGCCTGGATGCTTCCATGTAAAGCGTATTTTCAGAGGCAGTTTTACTAAGTATAATATATTAATTATTATTCAGAAAATATTCACTCTACCCATCTCCACTCTCCGTCCATTGACTTTCTCACTCCATTGACATTGGACTTGGTCAAAAGTCTTCCACTGGTTGATTCAATAGGGCGAAAGTGATAGCCCGCCAGTTCCAAGTACCAATTAAGAGATGTTATGCTTACTGTTTTTCCCCTTGGGCTCCTACCACCTGCCGCGCTCTAGGTAATCATCAATCATTTAACCTGAGCTCCAGAATGAGAAGATACGGGAGGCACGCTTGATCCCAACCTTCAGCCTGGTAACTTAGCCAAGTGTATCTGAACCCGAACTGACCTGTGGACCTGAGAGTGAGAAATGAGAGTTCATTATCGTAAAAGCCACTGCAACTTGGGGGTTGTTTGTGCTGCAGCATTATCACAGCAAAACCTGATGAATACATTTCCCCAAATTTAGTAGTATCTTTTCTATTTTTATTAAAAGAAAAAAACAAACAAACAAAGAAACAGAGGACTTGTTCCAGTTGTTAGTTCTTCCTTAAACTTATTTTCACACATGACCTATAAAATAGTAGTCAGTCTTCTCCATGCTGGATACCATCTGTTTGCCCCTCCAAATGCACTCTCCCTTCTCTCCCACCAGGCTCTGCGCTTTAAGAGGCTTAACGTCACGTTTGGCCAATGGGGAGCATTGACAGAGAGTGGGAGTGGGAATATTTAATTCCTGAACGTTCCCCCTGCTGGGTCGCTGCAAACTGGCTGCTTCCAGTGGCCAAAGCACATAGTCTCAGCCAGGCAGCCCTCTCTCTCTGCATTTCATTCACAGCCCACTCCCTTTGTCCACGGGGGGCGGGGGGCCTTGGGGTGGTTAAATCCTGGTCACTAGCCCCAAGGTGCTGCACTGTCCCTTGTGGTTTCCTTATACCCTGCCCTCACCTCCACAAAGAACCCCTTCTTAAACTTCCTTCAAAGTGCTCAGTTGGAGTGTGACATCCGTTTCCTGCTGTGATCTTGACAATACAACTTCCTTGGTTAAATTTTATAAGAAGTATTGAAGTGGTGGAAGTTCAATTTAATCTGGTGTTCTGACTGACACACTTTATATCAAAAAGAAAACTGAAGCCCATCTATGTGGAAAATGTGCATGGCTCCCAGCCTTATTTTATTCTCCCCTGGAGACTCATTTTGTACTTGATCAGGCACCTGAGACCTTTTTCAGGGGCCCCTTTTCTGTCAGGCACCTTCATATTACTTCTAGCTCCAAAAGTTTATGCTAATTCACTCAAGAAACTTTCATAGGTTTTCCCTGTAATTTCCTCCATAATTGCTAGACTAACTTAGCTTTCAAATTTCTTCTCAGGATTCATAAATGAGAAAGACAAGTGAAACTAGAGTGGGGGAGGTAGAAGAATAGTTCTTCTCTTAATTCTCTAAACTTTTGTTGTAATGACCCTCTTTTTTTTTTTTGTTCCCCCAGTAATAGGCAATACTATTTTCCTAGGCTGCAGATCAGCCTTGAGACCTTAGGCAACATATTTGTCCTTTCTATACCCCAGTTTCTTCAGGACTAGCATGTCAAAATCAGTACTAGAATATCTACTTTCAGGTTTATTGTGAGAATTTAATACAACATATGTAGAAGTGATGAACCTGTATGGGGACCCAACAAATGCCCATTTATTCTTTCTTCCAACTGCATACTTTAAAATAATGCATTTCATGTACTTTTAAAGTTCATTCAGTCCTTCTGCAACTGCTTTTCAGAAAGTCTGGGTACTTGGAGGACTTCCTTTTTTTCCCCTTACTTAATATTTTTTTTTAATTGTGGAAAAATATGCATAACATTTTACCCTCATAAACATTTTAAAGTATATGGGTTCAGTATTGTAAAGTATATTCACATTGTTGTGCAACCAATCTCCAGAACTTTTTCATTTTGCAGTTTTGAAACTCTATACCAATTAAACAACAATTGCCCATATCCCTCTTCCCCAACTCCTGGCAACCATGACTCCACTTTTTTTTTTTCCCCAAAACTAGAGTCTTTTTTTAAAAAACTGAATGGTAGTTGATTTACAATGCTGTGTTAGTTTCAGGTGTACAGCGCAGTGTTTCAGTTATACATATATATAACTGAATATATATACACATACACATACACACACACACATGCACATATACTTTTTCAGATTCTTTTCCCTTAGAGGTTATTACAAAATATTGAGTAAAAAAAAAAAAAAAAAAAAAAAAATTGAGTATAGTCCCCTTTGCTATACAGTAGGTCTTTGTTGGCTATCTATTTTATATATAGTCGTGTGTATCTGTTAATCTCAAACTCCTAATTTATCCCTACCCCCTCCTTTACCCTTTGGTAACTATAAGTTTGTTTTCTATGTCTGTGGGTCTATTTCTCTTTTGTAAAGAAGTTCATTTGTATCTTTTGTTTTTAGAATACACATAGAAGTGATATCATATAATATTTGCATTCTACTTTCTGTTTCTATAAATTTGACTATTCTAGATACCTTAGGTAAATGAAATCACAGTGTTAGTCTTTTTGTGACCAGCGTATTTCACTTATCATAATGTCCTCAAGGTTCATCCATGTTGTAGCATATGTCAGAATTTCCTTTGGTGGACTTCCTTTTTTTTTTTTTTTTTTAATTTTTTGGCCACGTTGCGCGGCATGTTGGATTTTAGTTCCCCCACCAGGGATTGAACCCGCACCCCCTGCATTGGAAGTGCTGACTCTTAACCACTTGACTGCCAGAGATTGGTGGACTTCCTTTTAAAAGTGAATTTTCTAAGATATACTTACCAAAATTCCTATGTATCATTTAATATTATATTTCTCCATGTGTTGAAAGTGCCCCCAATGCTGCATTATGGTGAAACTGCAGAAAGTGTAATATGTCCTTAGAAAGCATCCTTTAGTTACTAATATACTCCTTATGAATATCCCATTTTGTTTGGTAAGTGTCCACATGGGGATGCGTATTATCCTGAATCAGCCAGCATTCTCTTCCACAGCCTCTTCTCCGTCAGCGCTCTTGCTTAGAATTGTTTTATGACGTTTAATGAACAAAAAGGATTTCTCTAAAAAAGCATATTTCAAACATTAACTATGTAGACCCTCCATTGACTCTGGAATTCCTGAGCAATTTTAATTTAAAATGCTCATTTTCCGCACTCATGCCTCCAGTGACTAGATTCCTTTCCAGGCTCCACTTCAAGCCTGGATTTCCGTATTCTTTCTCCCTGTTTGGAAAGTTCAGCTTCCCAGCGTTCCTGGAACTCTTCCAAATGTGAAGATTTGGGTCTCTTCCAAGACCTTCGCTGAATGCAGATGCGCCACTAACTTCTCCAGAGCCCGCCCCTGGGAAACAGGCACAAGGCAGTCTTGGTGGTGAGTAGAAAATACTGTCTCGGAGTCAACCTGGAGCAACTGTTATTCACTCTTTGTAGCTGTGGGAACAATTTCTGTTCTCTCTCTGCTTCATGAGGAAGTGGAGGTGCAGTGTGCAGAGGAGGATGACCCAGCTGTGGAGAATGCCCCAAATAGGGTCAACGTTGCCCCTTCCCCAGTTTTATTGAGACATAGTTGACATATATCATTGTATTACCTTAGGGTTTGAACACGATGATTTGAAATATCTGTATATTGTGAAATGATTACCACAGTAAATTCAGCTAACATCCACTGCCTCACATAATCACAACTTTTTCCCCTTGGGATGAGAACTTTTAAGAGTTATTCCCTTAGCAACTTTCAAATATACAAGAGTATTGTTAACTACAGTCACCATGCTGTACATCACATCCCCAGAACTTATTTGTCTTATAACTGGAACTTTGTACCTTTTGACCCCCTCCACGCCCACCTCATGCCTCTAAGCACCCATCTGTCATCTGTTTCCACGAGTTGGATTTTTTAAGATTTTACATATCAGTGAGATTGTACAGTATTTGCCTTTCTCTGTCTGACTGATTTCACTTAGCCGAATGCCCTTAAGGTTCATTCATGTTGTCACCAATGGCAGGATTTCCTTCTTTTTTTATGGCAGAGAAAAAAATTGATATCATATATATATATGTATATACGCACACACACACATATATAGAATCTCACATTTTGTTTATTCATTCATATGTTGATGGACACTTAGGTTGTTTCCATGTCTTGGCTATTGTGAGTTATGCTGCAGTGAATGTGGGGTGCTTGTATCTCTTCGAGATAGTGATTTTGTTTCCTTTAGACATACACCCAGAAGTGGGATTGCTGGGTCATATGGCAGTTCTATTTTTAACTTTTTCAGGAACCTACATGCTGTTTTTCATAGTGGCTGCACCAATTTCTATTCCCACCCACAGTGCACAAGCTTCCTTTTTCTCCACACCCGCACCGACACTTGGTATCTCTTATCTTTCTGATGACAGCCGTTCTAACAGCTGTGAGGCCATATCTCAATATGGTTTTGATTTTTGTTTTCCTGATTACTAGTGATGTTCAGCATTTTTTCATGTACCTGTTGGCCATTTGTATATCTTTGTTGGAAAAAAGCCTATTCAGTTTTTAATCAGATTGTTGTTTTTGTGTGTTATGGGGTTTTATGAGTTCCTTATGTATATACTTGGATATTAACCCCTTATTAGAGATATGATTTGCAAGTATTTTCTCCCTTTTCATTTTGTTGATGGTTTCCTTTGCTGTGCAGAAGGTTTTTCGTTTGCTGTGGTCCCACTTCTTTATTTTTGTTTTTGTTGCCTTTGATTTTGGTGTCATATTCAAAAATCACTGCCAAAACACGTCAGGAAGTTTACTCCCATGTTTTCTTCTAGGAGTTTGTGGTTTCAGGTCTTACACTGAAGTCTTTAATCCATTTTGAATTTGGGGGGAAGGATGATCTAGCTGTGGAGAATTTTCCAAGTGGGACCAACATTATGTCTCTTATACTTTATGTCTCTTAAACTTTCCTAAGTTTCCCAGTTTTAAAAGTTAACTTATTTTTAAAAACTTTTTTAAAATTAATGACCTTCATCCCTGGCCCTCTACCACAGCCCCACTTTTCATTTTCTTTTAGACTTGCCACAAAAGGTGTTTTCCTCATCCAGAATAATTTACCCAAGTCCCTCTCTACCATTCCGTAGGTTTCCCGTCCTTTAAATTCATCTAAAACTCACCTACCTCAGGGATCTTTCCCTGATTAAAAGGCACTGCTCTCTGTAGTAATCTGTTTACAAGGAAGTGCATTATAATTTATATAAGAGAACAATTCCTGAAATGCTTGCAAATTACTTTCTTTATAGATGCAGTATTTTAATGCACAGTCAAGCTCTGTGCTTAAAAGAGCTCTATAATGGGATTAATCACCCTTTTAATTTCTCTGTTGTGTTCTACGAATGTATACATATGTATATATAACTTAAATATAGATGTTTATACGTATATATCTTAAAGTTAATTATAATGAAAATTAATTAGTAGTACTTGTGTTTAATACTCTTGAGATAAACTGCCTTGTAAATATTTTGGTTGTGATATGTGATTAAGTGCAAGGGCTCTGCTACTATTTTGAGTTCCTCAAAAGCAACTGGCACACTGCTCAGACTATGGTGGACACCTAATTCCATAAATTTTTTGTTAACAATTGCTTTTTCTTAACCAAATTTTTAAAAAATTTATTTATTTTTTAGTTATTTATTTTTGGCTGCGTTGGATCTTCATTGCTGCGCGCGGGCTTTCTCTAGTTGTGGCGAGCTGGCTTCTCATTGCAATGGCTTCTCTTGTTGTGGAGCACAGGCTCTAGGCATGCAGGCTTCAGTACTTGTGGCACGTGGGCTCTAGAGCGCAGGCTCAGTAGTGGCGCATGGGCTTAGTTGCTCCGCGGCATGTGGGATCTTCCAGGACCAGAGATTGAACCCATGTCCCCTGCATTGGCAGGCAGATTCTTAACCAGTGCACCACCAGGGAAGTCCCTAGATTATAACGAGTTGAAAGTAAATGACAGGTAAGGAACTCAAGAGGGTAAATGTAGATTATTCTTTGGATTATAAAATGAAAAAGGCATATGAAGTATTAACTAGAGGAAAATTGAAGTTGGAAAGGAAGGGGTGTGTTAAGGTAGGAAAATTCCTGAAGAGACGGAATAATTGAATGAGTAAATGATCAATGTTTAGACTCTCCAGTCACGAATAATTAGGTTGAAATAGTCCTCTGCCACTTACTGCTTATATAATGTTAGGCAAGTTATAAAACCTCACAGTAGCACAGTTTTCTTATTTGTAAAATGGGGATAAGAATAATAATATTTACCTCATAGGCATGCATAGATCCTGATTTTGTGGGACCTTGAAATTCATACAATTTGGGGGTCTTTTAAAGAAAAGGAATAAAAGATAAAAAATTAAAAATTAGACAATGCTTTGGATGACTTGTGCAATTGAATGCTTTGAAGTTTAAGGTTCATTAGTCTCACAGTAAATCTGCCACTGCTCATAAAGTTTAATCTCAGAGGATTAAATGCTATAATGAAGCAGACCATAACCTAATGCCTGGCACCTAGAAAAGGCTCAATAAATGTTGCTGTGACTATTATTTGAACCTGTTTATAGAGTGGTGGGTAGAACCTCTTTAAATGGAGAGCGTGAAGATACAAGTGAGAGAGTGAGATAGACAGACAGAGAGAGTGAGAGAGAGAGAGAGAGAATCACCAATGGAGGAAGACACAGGTGGAAATGAGATGTTAGAAAATAGAGGCAGGTGAAGAGAATAAGTTTTCAGAGAGCAGTTCTTAGTTTGCTGAAAATGAGGTTACATGTATGCACAAATAAAGTTTTTAGGTGTATAGGAGCTCTTGATTCAAGAAACTCACGATTAATTGCCTCTGTCTTATCTGTAGGTTAGAGGCAAAATCACCTGTTGTGCGTAGAAGAACCCAGCTTGATGATACATTGCTTTAAAGAGCACCTGTATTAGTTTCTTATTGCTGCCATAATGAACTACCACAAATGTAGTGGCTTAAGACAACACAGATTTAATATTTTGTAATCTGCAGGTCAGAAGTCTGAAATGCATCTGCAGGGCTGTGTTCCCTCTGGGGGCTCAGGGAAGCATCTGTTCATTGCCTTTTCCAGCTTCTAGAGGATGCCTGCCTCCCTCAGCTTGTGGCCACAGCACTCTGGCTTCCATCATCACATCACCTTTTCTGATTCTGACCCTCCAGCCTCCCTATTATAAGGACCTTTATGATTACACTGGGGCTTCCTGGTTAATCCAGGATGATCTCCCCATTTTAAGGGTCCTTAACTTAATCTCACCTGCAAAATCCCTTTGCCATTCACAGGTTCTGGAGATTAGGACATGGACATCTTTGTGAGGGGGAGATGGGGCTATTATTCAACCTACCACATCATCTAGCTGAAACAATAATCAATATTGATTGACTACTGACCCACTAAAAACATAACCCAACAAAACGGCTTGTTTGTAAACTTTCCATTTGTGTTCTATTTGTCCTTTTTTAAAATTGCCCTCCAAATGTAAGTAAACCTATTAGAGAACAGTTCTGCTATAGCTCATTCTTTGTTGCAATTTACAAAAACTTTCATATGTAGTACATAATCTTATTTAATTCCTAGGATAGAACTCCATTGTCAGAAGAAACACGCACCACAAGTATAAAATTCTGGAAGATAATGAGTAATGCATAAGGCTCCCCAAAGATGGAAGTATTCCAGATAACTCTAGAAAAGAGTTGAATTAAAATGATTACAATAACAAATCATCTCCATGATTTATGTAAGTTAATAGGTAGGAAGGCAGAAATATGGGTGCAAATACTGGTGGGTCCATAGAAAGTTGGAATTTCTTCTTGATTCTTTCTTCCCCTGTCCTCATGCATCCACCTAAGTCACTAGGTCCCACCGAATTCCATGTGTTAAATGTCTTTCACATCTACCCACCTCCCTCCGACCCCATTGCCTGTATTACTGGAACTGCATTCTGATAGGTTTTTCTGCCTCTATTCTTGCATCAGTTGGAGACCTTTTCCCACAATCATCTGGCATGATCTTTTAAAAATGTTACATGAATCTGAGCCTGTTACTCTTCTGCTTTGAAACTGTTTAATGACTTGCCATTGGTCTGAGGATGAAGTTCTTCCTTGCTTACCAGGGCTAACAGGAAACTTCAAAATTAGGGCTGGGGCTCTCTCTCTCTCCATGCTATACTCTTGCCACTCAACCCCTCCCATACTATGTACCAGCTTTGTACACGACAATTCCTTCTGCCTGGAATATTCTCATTTTGGTCTTTTCCTCTTCCTCCCCAGTGTCCCTCACCCCTCCTGCCTGGTTAACTCCAAGTCAGCTTTCTGGTTTTAACGTAACCATCTCTTCTGGGAGGCCACGTCTCCTTTCTGAGAGGTTTCTGTGCTCTTTGATTCAGTTTTAGATTAGATTAAATTAGATTTTCTTGCCATTTCCTCTGCCTTGCACCCCATATTTCCCTAGTTTTAACAGTCATCATCTTTTTCACTGCTTAATAATTTTCTCTACTTCCAAAATAGACTGTGAACTCTCTGAAGGCAGTTGACTGTTTTCTCTGGCTGCTCTGCCTGAGTACCCAATGCAATGCTTGTTGCTTACTGACCCTAAATAAATACTTGCTGGATATGAATGATAAACTATTCTTATTGGTTCCGTTATTCACCTATCAATATATACCGAGTGCCTAATATGTGCTAGGTACTGCCCTAAGGCTGGGTCTACAAAGGTAAGTAAGACTGACATGGAACTTAATGTTAGTTTTCATCGTAGCCTAACCTGTATTTTGAGTAATTATTTAAATGACTCCATCTCTGCCACCGTGACTACTTCTTTCATGTGCCCATCGTGCCAGGCATGGGGTGGCTGAAGACAAAGGTTGGCTAACATCAATGGGCTGAATCATTCTGTCCAGTAAGTTGTTCAGTGCTTCCTCGGTGGTGGATGCCTTCTGGTAGGCAATTACATGTGATGTGAAAATTTTCATATGTCCATCCACATGCCTCTGCCTAAGATCTTATCTCTGACCTTTCAGTTTATTTTCTTCCAAGCCCTTGATGAGCAGGCCAAGCAGTTTGCTGCCACCCAGGAGTCAATATATAGTCTCATCTTGAGCCACTTCCTCCATGCAAAGTGGGTAGCAAATACACTGCTCACAGATTCTCTCATCAGGAAAAATTTCCCTTGACACTGTCATTCAAGGTCATCCCTAACTATGACTGTAGTCCCACCACTATCTATTTTTGTCTTCTACCCACATACCTAGACAACCAAACTGAAAACCAACCTCTAAATTTTTCTTCTCATTCAGCTGGTAGTAGAAAACCCCGAAAGAGCCAGAGATGTGAGCTGAGGGAGAAGCACTGGTGCAACTGTGGTGGGTGACATGGGGGTACAGGTTACTTCCTTGTGTAGATTGCTCTTGTTCATGCTTAATCCCAGATGTACCTTTTCCATCTCATGATGGGTTGCTGCTGGGTTCACGCATATTTATGACTTGGCGGATCTAAGAGAACCCAGTTTGTGATGGGCATTTTTTTTTTTTTAACTTGCTAAAGGAAGGTTTATTGACTACCAAGAATTGACAACATTTTCTCTAGGGTAATCAGATGGGTCATCATATTGTATGTGACATTCTTCCAGATGAATGGGAAGATACTATCGATAATGCTATTGATTGCCCAGATAGAGATTATATTTCGGTAACAGCAAGACAAGAGGACAGACCTTTTTCTCAGACTTGCTCATTTTTCCAGACAGATATTTAACGCCTTCTCTTCTCAGAGAGTACTTGGCACATGCTCTCTCTTGTGTATCACATTAATTGCTTTGAGATCTCTCTGCCAGGGAGTGCAGCCTGCTCTAAGTATTTTGCTGCGTTGGTCTAACCTCCTCAGGAACTCTCTCAGCCACTAAGGCTTGGCCGAATCGTTGGTTTGGTTTCCCACATTTCCAGGTCCATAATCTTTCGACTTGTAACCTCCAGACTTGCAAGCTCCATCATCTCCACCGATGAGGAGACAGTAGGTCCCAGCTTCCTTTTCCAGGGGGACCTGAGGAGCTGCTTGTACTGCAGTTTCTGGCCCTCGGTCTCGGTTCTGACCTGGTGCAGCTGCTCCTCCAGGGCCCCGATCTGAGGCTGGATCCGGGCAAGCCGAGCACAGTAGCTGCCTTTGGTGTAACACGCATTTTCTGACACTTACATTCTGGGGTGGGGTGGGTGGGGAGATAAGCTCTTCAAGACTCTGGGACCCACCACTTCAGTAAATACTTTAGAGGTCAGGGGCACGTTGGTACATCCTCTCCAAAGGATGTCATTTTTTGTTCCGTCTTCCCTTACAATACATTGATTTTCAAGCTTGTTGTCATTAATGCCCTGCTAAGGAAACTTTTAAGATATTTTTTTTGTCTAACAACTTCCCCATAATGGAATATTAACAGTACAGGTATACTGTATATTTGTTGAGGTTACTGTGGCCTTTGGAGGACCGCAAACCATTGTATGGTATACATTTTTCGCCCCCTTAGAACCACCTTTTGTCCCCATTACGATGACATCACCCCCAGTAATAATGCACACACTACTACAAAGAAGGAATTACAGTATCTGGCTGGTCTCTTTGGCTTCTGGTGGCGACACGTCCCACAACTCCGAGTACTGACCCAGCACATCAAGCATGTGACATGGAAGATGGCCACATTTGAGTTGGGCCTTGGGCAGAAAAGGGGTCTGCATCGCAGGTCCAGGCTGTGATGTAAGCTGTATTGCTGCTTGGGCAATACAATCTGTCTTTCTTTATGGATTTAGACCTGTTAGTGATGGCAAAGATGCAGTGTGGAGATGATGGCGAGCCCAGGGGGGACAGTCACAAATTTGAGGGGCGCTCTCAGGGCTCACACGTGAGAGCGAGGGCCTCCTTACGGGGTGCACACTAGGGGCCTCTCTTGCCTCATCATAATCCTAGTAATCCATAGTCCCGGGGGTCAAGTTCTCTTGACTGCTCCTCTGACCTTGTTGGCTGTAGGGTGACTCTGGTTACTCCTATGTTTTATTCTAGAAGCTTTTTAGATATAGATTTTACATTTAGGGAGGTCTAGGATCCATTCTGAGTTAATATGTACTTATGGAGGTTAGTCTCCAGATGAATTGAGATTGATAGATTTCCAGCCTTTCCTAGACTTTCTTTTTCCTAATCCTCTCATGCCTTCTTCATGAAATTAAATATTGAGAAATAGGGTTTTTATGTTTTTTTTGGGGGGGGGGGGTAAAAGGAAAGTTTTGGAGCATCACAAATTGAGATTAAGATTATATGATTATGTCTAAGATTTTGTTTCGCTCTCCCCACATTGGGGGCCATATCACCCCATCGAGAGCACAAAACCCCAACGGCCCTTGTATGGGTGTATTCTTATAGGGGGCTTCTTCTTCGTTTTTTTAAAGCTTACATTTTCTTTTTATTTATTGATTTAGACCACATCGCACGCATGCGGGATCTTAGTCCCCCCCACCAGGGATTGAACCCAGGCCCCCAGCAGTGGAAGCATGGAGTTATAGGTGTCTTCTTTTGCTTAGGCAATATGTATTTACTATGCCAACTTCAGATCTGTAACATGGACCAACTTTAGAACACCAAGAGACCTCGTCATCAACATAACCGTCACTTCAGTAATGTCTAGCCAAAGATTGTCTAAATGTCCTCAGCACTGTTCACAAGTGCTGAACTAGTGAACTAATGTCCAGCAAATACAAATATATGCTTTATCAGCACTTCCTTTCTCTGGTTTACAGAGCTATCCGTCCATTTATTCATCTACTCCTTCAGTATCTGAGTGCTTCTTACATGGTAGGCACTGGGTCTGCAGCAGCGAGGTAAAGTTTCTACCTTCTCAGAGTTTACAATCTAGTGCCCCTTGTTCCTTCCTCTCCCTTTTCTCCTAGATATCGATTCCAAACATTATTGGTGCTGTGGTCACAATCTTGAGGTTGCAAAAATTCCTTTGGAAATGGCTGGACTCCACATTTTCCTGATCACTTTCATATGATTTAGCCACAGAAGAATTCCATAAATTTACTGAAGAAATATGCCGTGGTGGAAAGAGTAGGTATTGGTTTTAGAAGCCAGGTGGCTACGGTCTTTATCCTGACGTTCTCACTCATTGTGAGAGAGTTATCATACTTCTAAAAACACCTCCGTGTGAGATTTAAAGAGAAAAAGACTTAAGAAAAAACTTCCTTCAGTTCTGTGTTAATGACAACGGTGTGTTTCAAAAAACACTGTCTCGGAGACAGAAGAATTATTTCTAGTTTCCTATTCAATCATAGGAAACTCTGCGACTTTCATTAGGTCCCTTCTCCCTTTGAATCTTTCCTCACCTGTAACACAAAGATTACGCCAAAGGTCTCCCGAGCTTTAAAGTAGAAATCAGTTCCGATACAGGGAACCTGTTAGTGTTATTCAACTAATTGTAAAAACTACCTGTGCGTTTTAAAGTTTTACCTGAGCATGTATGGATATTACAAGACCATTAACCCAGCTTTTAAAAATGTGAATAATGTTGTTTATTCACAACTGAAGTCAGACCAGCAAGCCTAAGAGAGGGAAGGTAATTTCAGAAAATCAAAGGGTGGATGATAGGCCCAAATAAATTCTGGTTTCATTCTTTCTTTGGAGGTCACCTAGCAGGTAACTGATTGACTCCTCACCTTATTCAGGCTAGCACGACTCAACCCTCCCCAATTGGCACCCAGCTCTGCCCGCCCACCTCCGCCCGACAGCTGGGCCTGTTTGCAGGTCCCGGAAGCAGCTCCTCCTCCATCCCCTTAAAGCGCCCGCCCAGGCCCGCTGCACGTGGATGCGCCGCGGGCGGAGCTGGGAAACTCCGGGGACGTGACGTAGCGGCAATCTGCGGCTGCGGATTGGAGGGCAGGGGAAGGAGGGGTGGGCCGCATTGCCGGAAGTGACGCATGACGGAAGCGGCTTTCTGCCGAAAAACAGGGGCCGAGGGACTGGAGATTGGGCCGCGGTGTTCCCAGCCTGGTTTCCACATCTCTGCCCAGTTCACGGCGGATTCACTCCTCACGGCTTTTTTTTTTCTTCTCTGCAACGTGAGTGGCATTGCCTCGCAGTGATTTCCGTGGGCGTCGCTAAAGAAGGCCCTGGGAGGAGAGGAAGCCGCTCCAAACTGGCCACGCTCCAGAAGGCGTGGAAGATTCCTCCGCGTTTCCCATTTTAACTCGGCGTGAGCAGCGCGCTCTTCCCGAGCATCGGTGGTCCCGGCACGTTGTGGGTGGGATTCATTGCCCAGACGCTCCGTGTAATTCGCAGAGAGGAAAAACCACCGTTTTCCAGCATTTCTCGTGGAGGAGGAGAACTAAGCGATAGGAAAATGTCTGTTTTTCCTAAAATATCTTTGAGACTTGAGGTTGAAAACTATTTGAAAGCGGGCTTTATGAATGAGGAGGTAGGTCAGATAAACACGTTAGATGCTACTTGCAAAAATTCAAATATGTACACGCTCTAGAGAAACAAAAATAATCTAAAAGGCAATCAAATGTTTACAGCCGTTTCTTAGTATTCGTCTTTCCGAATGTAAAATATGCTGATATCTTTCTGCAGGTATTTAATGAATGCTTTCCGAGCTAAGAGGTGTATGGGGTGTATGTTTTAACATTTAGGAATGGGAAAGGAGGGAGGGGGAAAAAGCGGTTGTGTGTCTGGCGGCGGGAATGCACTGAAAGGATTACAAGGGTGAGCAAGACAAGATCCCCGTCTCCGAGAATTTATGTCCTGTAGAGAAGAAACGCCTGTACTCTTACAGCGCCTGCCTTGGCACTCAGGTGGAAGGTTTACTATCATTCAGTGAGTGCTTCTTAAATGCCACCAGTTGTGCTAGATGAACTGCAGACCTTTACATCTCAATCTGCGCAGTCTTTTTTTGGTAGAGATTTCCTCCCCATTTTTTAAAGGTGAGAGAACTGAGGGTCCAAAGAGCGACGTTACTGAATCAAATTGACACCGCTGTCACGTAACAGTGTTGAAATGTGAAGGTAAAGAGCTCAGGTCGAATGGGAAAAGGAATGGATTTGGGACCCCAAGCCCCTGGTTTGCATCCCAGGGCTTTGAGGCAGTTACTTCACATCCCTTAACCTTTCTTTCCTTTTCTGTGAAATTTGAGGACGGTTAACAGTACTAAACTTTCAAGGTTGTTGTTTTAACGTATTAATCGTAAGTGCAAGCACCTGGCATCGCTTTGGCGCCTAATAGGTCCTCCACAAATGTTCCTTCCTTGTTCTGTTGGCCGTGCAGAGCACAGAAGTCCTCAATGAATGTTGATTGTCTTTTATTGCCAAGCCTGTGCTCTCTCCACCTTTCCACCGCCCCTGTAGGCAACTTTGTATTTTCCAAATCTTTGGTTTTCTATTCGAAGTGAAGCCGCAAAAATGTTACTCATTTTCAGAGATGTTGGTGAAGCCATGACTTCTAGGTTTGATTTCTACATTTTATTTCCAGAGATTATGTTAAGGGGCAAGACGGTACGGAAAGAGAAAATACCTTCTTGATTTCAAAGAACTTACAGTATAAGGAGCGTATTAAGAGAAATAGAGGCAGTCAGCAGTTTTTTTCCCCAGCAGTTTTAAAAAATGGTTAACATTGTTTTATAAAAAAAGATTCAAATGTCTGTCTTTGACACCACTTCTGCCTCAAACCCACTAACTATACGATTTTACAAAAAGAAAAACCATCCCTTTGTAAAAAGTATCAAAGGTAATGGAATATTCAGTTAAAAAAAACAAACCTTGAGAGAGTACTAATATTTTTAGGCTAGTGGATTATTAGGCTGGCAAGTGGTTTATGAAGATTCTGTGAGGCAGGGTATAGTCAAAGATGACAAAAAATGGGGAAATACGTGTCTCAAAAGCTTTAGTTAATTACAAGGAAACTTGGTCGTTTGAGTTTAACTTTATATCTGACAGGTATCTTGCTACCTGTCCTTTTTGGGACAATATCTATCTGTTACATTTAATAATACCATATTAAGAAGCTGATGTTATGGGGGCTCTTTGGGTGACGGTATCAGTGTTACTTATTCTTCAAATATTGGTGTTTTAAAACGTTACTAACCAATTTGCTCTAGGATACGAGGTTAGCAAGGAACTAGTTCTACAGAAGTGATGTAACAGTTAATGTTTTTAGAAATAAGTAGAGTGAAATCCTGAATTTATATGAATAAATGTAGCAGATATGTTAAAATGTTAATAATGCTTTGAAGTGAGGCAGTATTTTTAAAAAGTTTTTTAAAATTATTTTTATTTTTGGCTGTGTAGGGTCTTCGTTGCTGTGCGCGGGGTTTCTCTAGTTGCGGCGAGCGGGGGCTGCTCTTTGCTGCCGTGCGCGGGCTTCTCATTGCGGTGGCTTTTCTTGTTGCGGAGCACGGGCTCTAGGTGCACGGGCTTCAGTAGTTGTGGCTCGCGGGCTCAGTAGTTGTGGCTTGCAGGCTCAGTAGTTGTGGCGCACGGGCTTAGTTGCTCCGCGGCATGTGGGATTTTTCCAGACCAGGGCTCGAACCTGTGTTCCCTGCATTGGCAGGCAGATTCTCAACCACTGCACCACGAGGGAAGCCTGAGGCAGGGTTTTCTAAGCCCTTTTTGTCTGGTGTTTCACTAGGTGTTTATTAGCATAACCCTGTGAAATATCGCGATTCCCTTAGTGTTATTAACACATAAACAATACAGAGAAGTGAAATGGAACCGAACAATTGCTGAATGATGTTTCATTAGTTGGAACAAATGTATAGGCATATAGCCTGCTTAATATTTTTAATTTGTATAATGAAACTGAAACATTAACTTGTTCTTTTCTTCTTTTCAGGTTGTATCTGCTTTAGGTAAAGAAGAAGCAGAAAGGAAGTTTGAAACTCTGTTACATAAGTTGTCCCACCCTCCATCATTCACTACTGTCAGAGTAAATACGCATCTAGCCTCAGTACAACATGTGAAAAATCTGTTATTTGATGAGCTTCAGAAGGTTTGTGCACATTTTTGTCATTATGTACAGAATTAGATTTCTACAATCTATGTCATGTCACTCCTCACTAATATCATGTGAACGATATACTATTACAAGTTTACAGGTGAGGAAATTGAGGATCACGAATGTTGTTCAAGGTTACATAGTGAGTGCTCATGCTAGAACTTGAACCTAGTACTTCTGATTCTGAATTAATTTAGTGACTGGATAGGTCACTCAACTCCTCCGGGCCTCCGTTGCTTCGTCATTAAAATACATAAGCGGTCCATTCTAACCCTAAATGTCTGTGATATTGTAATAAGCAGCGTATAACGACCATGAGGGCAGATCACATAGCCAAGGTGAGCCCAGAGGTAAGGAGGTGCCTACTGATTACCTGTAGGATTATATTTTTTATTTTAATATAATAATTTAATTAAATATAATAAAAGCAGGAAATTAAATAATGTAAAGATATATTTTAAAGATAAAACAAATTTTTTTTTGTTCAACCAATAAAATAGTTTTGGCATAATACTCATTTTCTATAAGTGAAAACAGTATTATAAAATGGCATTTTTAAAGTTCCAGGCAGAAAAATAATATTGGAATTTTCTTGTTTGTATTGTTCTTCTTTGCTTTCAAAAGCTGTACATTTTATAAGTGAAATAAGTCAGATAGTGAAAGACAAATACTGCATGATATCACTTATATGTGGAATCTAGAAAATACAACTAACTAGTGAATATAACAAAAAAGAAGCAGACTCACAGATACAGAGAACAAACGAGTGGTTACCAGTGGGGAGGGGGGGAGGGCAGTATAGGGGTGGGGAGTGGGAGGGACAAACTGTTGGGTGTAGGACAGGCTCAAGGATGTGTTGTACAACATGGGAAATACAGCCAATGTTTTGTAGTAACTGTAAATGAAAGGTAACCTTTGAAAATTGTATTAACATTTTTTTTAAACCAGAAAGAAAACCCCAAAGCTGTGCATTTTGTGTTTCATACACTGTGCACTGAAACTTGCCTCCAAAGAAATGTAAGATGGAGGAAAACAGTTGCTTGAAGGGGGTACTTCAAGTTGCATTTTGTAGTTATTAAATCTCTTCTAACAAATAACCATGATAGGTGTCAGCAGACCTATTTCTACCTAATTACTGCCTAAATGAAAAGGAAGAGGTAAGCATGCTTAAAAGACTTGCATTTGTATATCACAGGCTGTGTTATCAGTTTACTCTGGATATAACTTACAGAAATTTTCAGAGAATTTTCACTGGTATTGATTCTTTTTTAAAAATTTTATTGATGTATAGTTGATTTACAATGTTGTGTTAATTTCTGCTGTACAGCAAAATGACTCAGTTATGCATATAAATATTCTTTTTCATATTCTTTTCCATTGTGGTTTATTACAGGATATTGAATATAGTTTCCTGTGTTGTACAAATAGGACCTTGTTGCTTGATTCATTTATTTTTTGTCTTTAATCTCATTACATTTATGGAATGTTTATCATACTCTCTTTAAGAACAATTCTATGAACTTCAAGTTGTGAGGAGATGACCAGGTTATAAGAAGAACCAGCTATGATTTCTGGCTGTATGAGAGCAAAACTTAGTATAATAATTTTAAATAAGACTTGGAGAAAGGTTAATGTGATTTTTAATAAGAGTGGTAATTTTATCGAGAGTAATGGCATTAGGCATAAAATATAAGCAGTTCCTCTAAGCAACTAAGATTATTACTTTTATGTAGTCATGCATGTAGGTTTTCAGTATGAAGGAAACTGTTCTGAGGCCTGTAAGGTGTCCATAACTTAGGCAGATCCAGATTGTTTTCTTTTCTAGCAAATTATTCCTAGAGCTTAGATAATCTAGGAGCCCACTCTGATGGGAATAGAAGATCTCAGGGGTTGTATCTAAGATCAGGCAGACAAAATCACTCCGGGCTTTTGAGTCCCTTTCCTTGAAGGTTAAGATAAGACTGAGGAGGTTGGGTCGTGGGCACTAGGTAAGAATCTGGTGGTTTGAGCAGTGCCTGTTTCTAGCAGGAAAAGAGATTCGCAGGAGGTTTTAGATTGTACATCTCCTTTCTTTTGCCATGTCCCAAGCTCATGTGTGTCCTAAAGACATATCCTGAACAGTATATGAGTGGGTGCTTTGTCTCCAAATATCTCTGTGTCACATATTGAAATTTAATCATTTAAAATTTCATTTGACTGGTGAAGGATGTGGAGAAACTGGAACCTTTATATGTTGCAGGTGGGAAAGTCAAGTGGTTTGGCTTCTTTGGAAGACAGTTTGGTGGTCTTTTAAAAAGTTAAACATAAATTTACTGTACAACCCAGCAATTCCACTCCTAGGTGTCTACCCAAGAGACATGAAAACATACGTCCATGCAAAGGCTTGGGCATGAACATTAATCGCAGCATTGTTCATAATCACCAAAAGGGAGAAGCTATCCAAATGTCCATCGACTGGTGAATAGAAAAACAAAACGTGGTATGTTGACAGTAGAACAGTACAGCAATGAAAGTGGTGAACTGATACATGCTACCACTTGGGTGAACCTCAAAAACACTATAGTGAGTGAAAGAAGCCACACACAAGACAGTCTGCATTGTATGATCCTGTTTATATGAGATGTCTCGAAAAGGCAGATTTCTAGAGAAAGAAAGTAGGGTAGTGGTTGCCTGGGGTTGGAGCTGGGAACAGGGATTGGCTGCAGGTGAGCATTAGGAATCATAGTGTGTTGACGGACGGGATCTAAAATTGGATTCTAGTGATGGTCGCACACTTCTGTAAATTTACTAAAAATCATTGAATTGTGCATTTAAAATGGGTACATTTTATGGTATGTAAATTAACTTCACTAAGGCTGTTTTCAAAAGGGCATGGGGTAGAAACAAACAGAAAAACAAGCAAGTGATATGCTTGGTTTAAAAAAAAGTTTGTGGTGTTTTATGGAAGTTACAGACGTGTGGTTTTATAAAAGTTTTATTTCTGTATCATTTTAATATCTGATAAAAAGGGAGAGAAGGAAAACCTTGGCCTGAGGAGGATTGATCTCTATGTAGAATATTTCTATAGTATAAAGAAATAGTACTTCCAAAGCAAAACAAAAACAAATGGCAAAATTCATTCTCTTCTCCTTGGAAGGATCCATAGTCTGGATGCTGTAAGGTATCAAACAATGAGAGAACATGAGGGAGAGAGGGAAAAAAAAAGGGAGAGAGGTTTGTTTGAATGAGTTTGCCCTTAAGATTTCTTACTATTCTGTTGGATATGGTTAGTTCACAGTATCCTTTGCCTGGAAGAAGCAGAAGGCAGAAGAGCTGTTGACTTGGTAGAAATATAGTTAGATTTCTAAAATCTGAAGAATTTTTTTTTCTCTTTCCTTATCAACTTAGAAATAGGTTGATTTGGGAAGTTTTCAGTAGGTAGTGTACGGATGCTACAAGGCAGTGCAGATATCTATTATGGTCACTGCTCTTTGGTGTATTATGTGAACATGAGTGAGTTGATAATCCCTAGCCTACATGACAGAGACTCGTTCTCCAGTATTTGCGTGTTGCGCTCTGACAGGGTACACAGCCCTTGCTGTCCAGTCCACTCTTCCGCGTGGAGTGCCCAGTTGTCTTCCGCCTGCAGCTGTGGTGTGCTGGTACATCCTGCACAACCCACTTTCTGGGAAAAATAACCCTGGTGTGTGGTGTTTGCTGAGTTTTCTGGTGTAAATGCTCCCACTCTGGTCGATTTCAAGCTACCAGCATGACCATGGAGTTGGGAAGAGCTGCAGAGTTGGCTCCCATGAGACTGGGAGTTGGCCCCAGCACCTATACCACTGGCCCTGCACTTATTCCCAGTCTGAAGGCCAAGTATGGTAGAGGATACTGAAAATCCTGAGCCTTTGCCAGAAAGCATCATCCAACTGACATGGCATCCAGTGTTGATAATATATAATAAATAGCATTTAATAATCTCAATCTTTAATGTCCTATTCATGCAATTCTGTATTGGATACATGTTTTCAGAGTAAGTCACGTAAGGTCAACATAGTTCATGTTTACAAAGTCAAAAACAGTAAGCAAAATTGAGCCTTTTACTTGTAAAGAAGTCAAGATACTTGAGAATCAAATTATAGAGAAAACATTGTTGTTTTGAAGTCTTTGATTTTTTTATAGTATCCCATGGAATAAAGTGAAAATACCCTAAATCAAGCTCATTACCATGCTCTGCTAGGTAATGACACTGAAAAGCTCTGTAATTTGAAATTTAACCAGTATATTGATTGCTTTGTAATCCTATGTGTTTATTTTTAACAGCAGTTTAATGGATTAAGTTTTCCTATTCTTCAACATCCAGACCTTCAGGATGTCTTACTTATTCCTGTTATTGGACCTAGGTTTGTAACTATTTCATTTTCAAATTGTATTCTTCTAAGTAAAAATGTCACAGGTTCTTTTTTACTGTTTGGTGAAAGTACTAAGTTTCTCCATTATTAGCCATTTGATTTAGATAGGAATTCACAAACTTGATAAATGCTGACTCTATAGTCTTTCATGGAAAATATTACACAAGAACACTAGGAATGGGCCCAGGTACCTTGAGAGTAATGCATTGTAGTTGCATTTAGTGCAGTGATTGATTTTTTTTCTGTGTTATATCATGTTTTCTTTTTTTTTTTAAACATCTTTATTGGAGTATAATTGCTTTACAATGTTGTGATAGTTTCTGCTGTGCAGTGATTGATTTTTTTCCATTCTGTAAGAAAATTACGTTTGTTTACTTGTATATCTTGATTCCACTGCTAAATTAAAACTTTTTTGAGCTACAACAAAAATACAAAGCAACGTTTCCTACTTTCATAATTGATATGTTTGTAAAATTTTATTAATTCACAGTTATGTTAAATTACTGTGTTTGTTCTCTGAGTAGAACAGATACTGTGTGTTTGGAAGGGATGTGTTTAAAAATTGAAAAAATAGGCTTTCATATTATAATGGGAGTTGTATTGAAAATCCCTAATTGTGATAAAAATTTTTTAATACCTCTAAGACTTTATAATAAACATAAAAATGCTCATTTTGTTAAAGCTTTAAAGTAATTTAGTGGTCAACAGTAGAGCAGTGGTTTTTGGTTTATCCACGCAGTGGAATGTTATATGGCCTTTATTATTATTATTTTTTATATGACCTTTAATGTGGGAGAATTATATGTACAAATAAAAGGTGATGTTCTCGATAAATTAAATACCAAAAGCATGTTGCTCTGTGTAGGAATGTAAGAAATCACATTTCTTTTGCAATTAAAAAACACACACAACTACAGATTTATACATATTTATTTATATACGGAAAAAAGTCTGGAAGGGTATAACATACCCAACTGTTGACAGGGATTAACTCTGAGGAAGTTGGATTGGGAGAAACTGGGTAAGAGGAGATTTTCACTTGTAACATTTCTGTCTTATTTTTTTTTTTACTGTAAGCACGTATTCTGCAATTAAAAAAATTGATTTTGTAAACTCTCTCTTTTTTTTTTTTGGCTGTGTTGGGTCTTAGTTGTGGCACGTGGGATCTTCATTGAGGCTTGCGGGATCTTTTGTTGCGGCGCGGGGGCTTCTCTCTAGTTGTGGTGCGTGGGATCTGTAGTTTGCAGCACGTGGGCTCTCGTTGAGGTGTGCGAGATCTGTAGTTGTGGTGCGTGGGATTAGTTGCCCCGCGGCATGTGGGATCTTAGTTCCCCAACCAGGGATTGAAACCGCGTCCCTTGTGTTGGAAGGTGGATTCTTTACCACTGGACCACCAGGCAAGTCCTGATTTTGTAAACTCCTTCTTCTAGCTCATTGTTAAGGGGGAATTTGCATTAGTGAAATGCAGAGATCTTAACTAAGTGTACTATTTGCTGAGTTTTGGTAAATTCATACAACTGTGTAGTGAAGACTCACCCCCATCAAGATATACACCATTTCCATCACCCAGAAAATTCTCTGCATTCTGCCCCCCTACCAGGAAACCACTGTTCTGATTTCTTTCATCTCCTAGTTTTAAACCAATTAGTTACTACAGTTGATCACAGTCACAGGTCTTTTGAGACCTGCGATTCATTTCAGAATGTACTGTGGACTCCATAGTTTTCCATAATCCTATATAACACTATTTCATTCTTTTTACTGGCTACGTAATAATCCTTTCATCTGTTCTTTGTAGTGAGCTAAACTACTCATTAAAACATTAGTGGGGACTTCCCTGGTGGTGCAGTGGTTAAGAATCAGCCTGCTAATGGAGGGGACATGGGTTTGAGCCCTGGTCTGGGAAGATCCCACATGCCGCGGAGCAGCTAAGCCTGTGCGCCACAACTACTGTGCCTGTGCTCTAGAGCCCGTGCGCCACAACTACTGAAGCCCATGCCCGTAGATCCCATGCGCCACAACAAGAGAAGCCTGAGCACCGCAACAAAGAGTAGCTCCCGCTCACTCCAACTAAAGAAAGCCTGCGCGCAGCAACGAAGACCAAAAACGCAGCCGAAAGTGAATAAAAAGTTAAAAAAAGTTAAAGCGTTAGTGAACTATAAAACACAAATGGTGAGTTACTACAGGAAAGCACTAAGAAATCTTTTAGGATTGTGGATTCATATACCTACCTTTCGTTTCTAAAAGGAACAGTTCGGCTCTTTTTTGCCTTTTAAAGTCATCATCACTTTTATTAGGTATCTTTTGACTTTCTACTATGAAATTTGAAGAAATTCTTAGGCTTAAATTTGCCCTAAAACCTCCACCAACCAATTTTTATTTACTGTTAGTTTTTTAATATTGTAAAGCCTTGTAACATTTTTATTCTACAAGCATAATTCAGGTGAATGCAGCGCTTGCTTGTAGCCCTATTGGCAGTTTATTTCTGAGTTCTTTATCTTAATTGATCTCTTGGTTGATCGAATAGCGTCATTTAGCAGGTCTCCAGCGCCTGCTTCCCTTCTCCCAAGTATGTCTCTTGTATGCTCTGTTTCCTTTCTCGCTTGAGAATTGCTTGTTGCCTTTATATTTAAACAACAACTTATAGGCTGATTATAGTCATTTCAGGCCACATGTTATTTCCCTCAGCCCTTTGTAGACACTGCTTCTACAATCTTATGGCCTCACATGTTGCTATGAAGAAATCTGAGGCCAAAAAATATTTTCCCCCTTACAACAGAATCTTGATTTTTCACTTGGAGATCTATGGGATTCTTAGGCACTGGACTTTAGAAACTATGCTGGGATATACCTTATAATTATAATAATAATAATTATTATTAATACTTATAATAATAATTATTCTCCTTAGTTTTCATTGAAATGCAGTGTAATTTTTAAATTACAAGTCTTCTGGTAGTTCTTTGAATATTTTTCTGTTCCATATTTCTGCCCTCTCTGCTAGGAGGACCCCGGTACTCTGCATGTTGGATGTCCAGTGCAGATGCTGCCTGTTTTGGGACACCCCCAGGCAGCCCAGGGTCTTGTGACGGGCCGGAAGGACTCACGGGACTCAGCGTCTAGTCGGGCTCATGGCGGGGATTCATTACACGAAAGGGGTACAAAAGCAGAATCAGCAGAGGGAGAAGGCACGCGGGGTAAAGTCTGGAGGAAACCAGGCGCAAGCTTGCAGGAGTCTCTCCCCATGGAGCTACCAGGACAGGCTTCATCCCTCCAGCAGTCAGTTGTGACGTGTGTAGAACCATTGTCTATGAGAGGAGCCCATTAGAGGCCCAGCACCCAAGGTTTTAGTTGGGTGCTGGTCATCTGGGCGCCCTCTGCCTGGCATGTAACGAAATTCCAGGCTCCCAAAAGGAAAGCAGGTGTTCAGCATAACCATGCTGCTTGGACGAACAGTTTAGGAACAGTAATTCACTCTTACAAGAGGTGGTTTTATATCAGTGCTGGGAACTGTTTGCCAGTCAAGTTTCCAGATGCTGGCCAAGGGCCAACCTTCCAAGTTGGCCTTTCTAAGAATAGCTGTCGCAAGCCTGTTACATTAACTGTTTAATTTCTGAGGATTTACTATCCTTTGCTTGCTGAGCTTGGCTAGTTCACTTTTGTTCTTTATTTTTTTAATCTTGTTATTATATCCCTTTTTTAAGGTTCTTTTTAGTTTCTTTGAAACTATGGAGAGTTTATTTGAAATTCTGCCCTTTTTTAGTCTGTACATTTTGTACTGCCTTTTGTTTATTACAACTTTGTTTAGTACTACGGATGTCCCTTGGTATCCATGGGAGATTGGTTCCAGGATACCCACCCCCTCCACCCCAACATACCAATAATCACAGATGCTCAAGTCTCATATAAAATGGTGTAGTGTTTGCATATCACTCATGCACATCCTTCAGTATGCTTTAAATCATTTCTAGATTACTTATAATACTTAATACTATGTACGTAGTTGCCAGTGCACAGCAAATTCAAGTTTTGCTTTTAGGAATTTTCTGGAATTAAAAAAAAATTTTTTTTTCATCTGTGGTTGGTTGAATCCATGGATGCAGAGCCTGAGGGTAGACAGGGCCATCTGTATCTACACGTAGTTCCCAGTTTGAATGAATCCTTGAATGAAAACTTTCACATAGATTCACCTAGTTTGTACTTCAAGTCAAGTCAAGTGTATGCCTAGACAACTCATCAGATGTGTCTTTCAGAAATTCTTTCACCAGGTCTTTCCTAGTGGCACAACTCTAGTCCTGGTGAGCTGAGCTGAAGAAGACTAAGGCTCCGTGTGAGGGGGTCCAGCTCACAGCTTTTCTGTTGGGGGCTTTAATTTTTGTTTATGCTTAGTGAACTCAGGGGAGGAGTGACAGAGTTGGCTGCGCTTTCCCTTCTCTTCCCTTAGCTACTTCTAGGCAGTTTGTCCAGTTTTGTTACAGAAAACACAGATTGTCCGCTTGTGCCAATTTTGCCAGTCCAGATCCTCTTTCATCTTTATCTGTAGGGAACAGGACACTGACAAGACATTCCCAGATTCTCCTTTTTTCTATCTGACCCTCTGGTCCTGGATCTAAGCAGTAGATATTTGTTTAGGCGCCCAGAAGCCTTTCCTTTTCAGAAGCATTCATACCCTGTTGAGGAACTAGGTTTGATCCAAATTTTACTGTGTTAGCTAATTATTCTCAATCATTTGGGTGATAGCTGTTTCTTAGTTTTCTTGCAAATGGAATTTTCTTTCAGATGTTTCTTTCCCCATTTCTGTGGGCTTTAGAAAAAGGAATATATTTATACTTTTACTCTTTGACTAATCTTTTACTAGAAGCTCAACATCATCCAATTATTTAAGATATCAAAACATAGGTTAAACTATTTATAGACAGTAAACAATTTAAAAAGTAATTTCTCACCATAAAATTCAGGTTCCCTCATTTTATTTAACATGCTATTTAATTTACTGATCAAATATATTTTAATGTTAGGAAGGTTTTATCACTGGTAGTAATTAGATTGAACATAAGGTTGCAATGCTGATTTTGATGGTATCAGTGTCAACTTTATTGAAAAACTTAGAGAAAATTGAATGCCAGGCTTCTCTTGATACAAGAGTATTTTGTATTTTTTATTTTTTTATCAAATTATAGTTGATTTACAGTGTGTTGTTAGTTTCAGGTGTACAGCAAAGTGACTCAGTTAAATATTCCTTTTCAGATTCTTTTCCCTTATAAGCTGTTACAAAATATTGAGTATAGTTCCCTGTGCTATACAGTAGGCCCTTGTTGGTTGTCTGTTTTATATAGTGTGTATATGTTAATCCCAAACTCCTAATTCATTCCCCCCACTCCCAATACAAGAGTATTTTTTTTTAAAGAAGTTTTTATTGGAGTATAGTTGATTTACAATGTTGTGTTAGTTTCTGTTGTACAGCAAAGTGAATCAGGTATACATCTACATATATCCACTCTTTTTTAGATTCTTTTCCCATATAGGTCATTACAGAGTATTGAGTAGAGTTCCCTGTGTATACAGTAGGTCCTTATTAGTTATCTATTTTATATATAGTAGTGTGTATATGTCAATCCCAATCTCCCAATTTATCGTTCCTCTCCCCCCATGACCATAAGTTTGTTTTCTACATTGATACAAGAGTATTTTTTTAAAAATGTTTATTTTACTATTTATTTTTATTTTTGGCTGTGTGTAATTAAGTACCTTCTTACTATTTTTCCTCCAATCTTTATTACTGTTCAATTGGAAAATCATCTTTAATGTTGATGCTTCACTCCTTTATTTAGAAACAGTTCAATAAAAATCAAGCTTTTAGTGTTTTTTATGGCCCTACGTCAACTTTTACATTTCCTCGCTAAAATTTCCATGAAGCTGACGTACACCTTGCCACTTGAATATGCTATCTTACATTTTTATACAATTACTTCTTGTGTTGAGGGATCCCCAAGACCACTCCCTGGCTCTGTGATTCCCTGGGAGGACTCAGAGGACTCAGCATATAATCGTATGCGTGACTATGATTTAATCAGTGAAAGAATCTGAAGGAAAACCAACAAAACAAAAGGTGCATGGGATGAGGTCTAGGGAAAACCATTTGCAAGCTGTAGGGTCTTTTTCCAGTGGAGTCATACAGGGTGCACTTAAGTCCCTCAGTAATAAACAAGGATGACAACATATACGTGAGATGTCACCAGCCAGGGAAGCTCTAATGAGACACGGCATCCAGGATTTTCATTCAGGGCAGGTTGTGTGGGTACCTCCTGCCTGGTATGTACCCAAATTCCAGCCTCCCAGAAGGAAAGTCAGTGTCCACCATAAACCATATTATTTGTTTACAAATACATTGTTACAAACAGTGTAGGCACAGTGAGCTACCCTTATCAGTTAATAGTGGGAACTCCCCTGATTCTAAGTTCCAAAACACTAGCCGAGGACCAGCCTTGTCACCAGGCCTCCCAAAGAAATGATAGCAGTTCTGGCCCACTATGTTAAGACTCATCTTTGTGGTCTCCCATTCTCTTCTTGCCATGAAATGGTTTTTCTCATAAAAACTTTCTGATTAACACTACAAGTTTCCATTTCACAAGATATTTTTTGAATTGGTGCTATGTGTGAGACGCAAAGACGTTACAAAGATGGATGGAACATAGTTTCTAAAAGCAGAGAATATTGGTACAAGTTAAACTGCAATAGATGCCATGGTAGCGGTGTGAATTAAATACCACTAGAGCATAGAAGAAGAAGGGCTGAGTGCGAAGAAGTGGGTAAAGATTTTCTCCAAATAGATGTTACTTCGGTTGAGCCTTGAAGGTGAGTAAGAATGAGGTGGATGAGGAGATAAAGTAGGTAAGGGTATGCGAGATAGAGAGAAAACATGCAGAAAGTACAGAGGTGTGAAAATAGATGGTGGTTCACGACAGAAGTGATCAGGCTTGGCTAATGAGTTCTCAGAGAGACGGGTGAAAGAAGATGCTGAAGTAGTTAGGAGAGGTAGACTGTGAAATGTGAAGGGCTTTTGCTTTTAAACTAGGGAGTGTTTTCTTTTTTGCATAGAATATAGGAGCCAAATAATTTTTATTACAGTCATGATTTTAGAAATACAATACTGGTAGTAGCATAAAGGTATGTTTTCCAAACTGTGTGTAGATCATGACCCATTAGTAGGTTGTGAAATCAATTTAATCGGTTTTTTTTAATATAATGGAGTATTTTGCATTTTTTTTTAAAGGAATTCCTTTATTTTTATTTTATTTATTTATTTATTTATTTTTGGCTGTGTTGGGTCTTTGTTTCTGTGCGAGGGCTTTCTCTAGTTGTGGCAAGCGGGGGCCACTCTTCATCGCGGTGCGCGGGCCTCTCACTATCGCGGCCTTTCTTGTTGCAGAGCACAGGCTCCAGACGCGCAGGCTCAGTAATTGTGGCTCACGGGCCTAGTTGCTCCGCGGCATGTGGGATCTTCCCAGACCAGGGCTCGAACCCGTGTCCCCTGCACTGGCAGGCAGATTCTCAACCACTGTGCCACCGGGGAAGCCCAATTTAATTGGTTTTTTGTTTTTTTTTTTTAAACATCTTTATTGGAGTATAATTGCTTTACAATGGTGTGTTAGTTTCTGCTTTATAACAAAGTGAATCAGTTATACATATGTTCCCATATCTCTTCCCTCTTGCATCTCCCTCCCTCCCACCCTCCCTATCCCACCCCTCTAGGTGGTCACAAAGCACCGAGCTGATCTCCCTGTGCTATGCGGCTGCTTCCCACTAGCTAGCTGTTTTACATTTGGTAGTGTATATATGTCCATGCCACTCTCTCACCCTGTCACATCTTACCCCTCCCCCTCCCCATATCCTCAAGTCCATTCTCTAGTAGGTCTGTGTCTTTATTCCCATCTTGCCACTAGGTTCTTCATGACCTTTTTTTTTTTTTTCCCCTTAGATTCCATATATATGTGTTAGCATACAGTATTTGTTTTTCTCTTTCTGACTTACTTCACTCTGTATGACAGACTCTAACTCCATCCACCTCACTACAAATACCTCCATTTCATTTCTTTTTATGGCTGAGTAATATTCCATTGTATATATGTGCCACATCTTCTTTATCCATTCATCCGATGATGGACACTTAGGTTGCTTCCATGTCCTGGCTATTGTAAATAGAGCTGCAATGAACATTTTGGTACATGACTCTTTTTGAATTATGGTTTTCTCAGGGTATATGCCCAGTAGTGGGATTGCTGGGTCATATGGTACTTCTATTTTTAGTTTTTTAAGGAACCTCCATACTGTTCTCCATAGTGGCTGTATCAATTTACATTCCCACCAACAGTGCAAGAGGGTTCCCTTTTCTTCACACCCTCTCCAGCATTTACTGTTTCTAGATTTTTTGATGATGGCCATTCTGACTGGTGTGAGATGATATCTCATTGTAGTTTTGATTTGCATTTCTCTAATGACTAATGATGTTGAGCATTCTTTCATGTGTCTGTTGGCAATCTGTATATCTTCTTTGGAGAAATGTCTGTTTAGGTCTTCTGCCCATTTTTGGATTGGGTTGTTTGTTTTTTTGTTATTGAGCTGCATGAGCTGCTTGTAAATCTTGGAGATTAATCCTTTGTCAGTTGCTTCATTTGCAAATATTTTCTCCCATTCTGATGGTTGTCTTTTGGTCTTGTTTATGGTTTCCTTTGCTGTGCAAAAGCTTTTAAGTTTCATTAGGTCCCATTTGTTTATTTGTGTTTTTATTTCCATTTCTCTAGGAGCTGGGTCAAAAAGGATCTTGCTGTGATGTATGTCATAGAGTGTTCTGCCTATGTTTTCCTCTAAGAGTTTGATAGTGGCTGGCCTTACACTTAGGTCTCTAATCCATTTTGAGTTTATTTTTGTGTATGGTGTCAGGGAGTGTTCTAATTTCATACTTTTACATGTACCTGTCCAGTTTTCCCAGCACCACTTATTGAAGAGGCTATCTTTTCTCCACTGTATATGCTTGCCTCCTTTATCAAAGATAAGGTGACCATATGTGCATGGGTTTATCTCTGGACTTTCTATCCTGTTCCATTGATCTATGTTTCTGTTTTTGTGCCAGTACCAAACTGTCTTGATTACTGTAGCTTTGTAATATAGTCTGAAGTCAGGGAGCCTGATTCCTCCAGCTCCATTTTTCGTTTTCAAGATTGCTTTGGCTATTCGGGGTCTTTTGTGTTTCCATACAAATTGTGAAATTTTTTGTTCTAGTTCTGTGAAAAATGCCAGTGGTAGTTTGACAGGGATTGCATTGAATCTGTAGATTGCTTTGGGTAGTAGAGTCATTTTCACAGTGTTGATTCTTCCAATCCAAGAACATGGTATATCTCTCCATCTATTTGTATCATCTTTAATTTCTTTCATCAGTGTCTTATAATTTTCTGCATACAGGTCTTTTGTCTCCTTAGGTAGGTTTATTCCTAGATATTTTATTCTTTTTGTTGCAATGGTAAACGGGAGTGTGTTCTTAATTTCACTTTCAGATTTTTCATCATTGGTGTATAGGAATGCAAGAGATTTCTGTGCATTAATTTTGTATCCTGCTACTTTACCAAATTCATTGATTAGCTCTAGTAGTTTTCTGGTAGCATCTTTAGGATTCTCTATGTTAATTGGTTTTTTATGGGCTTTTTTTTTTTTTTTTTTTTTAAAGAAATGGGGTATTTTATAATATTTTGGATTGTACATAGTAAGGTATTTCGTGAAATGTTTGCTATAAATGTATGTGTGTGTATACACACGTGTACTGGGATGTGACTTAAGTGCATTTCTTACCCTGGGTTATAGCCCAAAAAGCTTAAACACTTTTTTCAAAAGAAGATGAATTGCAAAACTGGAGCCAAGTTAGGGAACTATTTCAGTCTTTTATTCCCAGCAATACGGTGAACTAGATAAGTTGAGGATGTTTCTGCTACATAGGACTAGGAATACTGACTAAAAAATAGGTCATAAAATGCACAGTGGAGTGATTAAGAATGTAAGTGAAATATTCAGTGGTTAGAATGAAGAGTAACTGAAAACAGAGCAGTAAGTGTGTGAGCTAAGATTAAGGGTTGGGGAATTTGAGGGAGAAAATGCTTGGTCCCCTGAATTTAGGGGCTTTGGTTTTTTAAAAAATTTTAAGTAATTAATTTTTGGCTGCATTGGGTCTTTTGTTGCTGCACACAGGCTTTCTCTAGTTGTGGCGAGAGGGGGCTACTCTTCATTGCGGTGCGTGGGCTTCTCATTGCGGTGGCTTCTCTTGTTGTGGAGCATGGGCTCTAGGCACGCGGGCTCAGTAGTTGTGGCTCGCAGGCTCTAGAGCTCAGGCTCAGTAGTTGTGGCTCACGGGCTCTAGAGCCACAGACTCAGTAGTTGCGGCGCACGGGCTTAGTTGCTCTGCGGCATGTGGGATCTTCCCGGATCAGGGCTTGAACCCATGTCCCCTGCATTGGCAGGCAGATTCTTAACTACTGTGCCACCAGGGAAGTCCCTGGGTGGGGGCTTTGGTTTTAACAAGAGGATTCTAGTGCTAGGAGGTGAGAAACATCCAGTAGTCAGTACAAGGCAGTAATTAGGAGTTGGATCTCTCTTGCCTTGGAGTTTTTAGTTGGAGGAAAAAAAGTCTCTGAGATGCAGAATTCAGAGGTTTCATACCTATAAGGGCTTGGAATTCAAATTCATACCACCCAAGTGGTCTGGAAACCTGCAGTTTGGGAAATTAACATAAAAATTGGATCCTAAGCCAGTTCCTGAGATGCTTGAAACCACTCTGGAGTGGCACCCGTCAGCCCAGGCCATGCACCTTTCTCACAGTTAGAAGCCACACTAAGAATCAAACCACCACTAGTGAGGACCAGTGTATACCACAAACTGAAGGGATTAGATTCCCCCAGAACTGTAGCAAATAGAGCTAACTGGTAGAGACTGTAAAATCAGTCTCCTTGAAATGATAAAAAACAAAGGAAGAATCTAAAACATAAAAGACCCTAAGAGGGAAAAAAGAATTGAAAAAGAATTTCTAGAAATAAAAATATCATTAAAATTAAAAACTCATTCAATGAGCTAAACTGAAGATTAGACCCAACAGATGAGAGAATTAATGAACTAGAGGATGACTCATAGGAAATTACCCAGAATGCAGCAGATAAAGAAGGTAAAGCAGTTGAAAGTATGAAACTGAGTCATGGAAAAAAGAATGAAAAGGCACTACACGTTTCTAATGAGTCGCAGATGTATAGATTAGAAATAATGGGGAGAGACAATATTGAAAAATATAATGACAAAGAATTCTCCAGAATTGATGAAAGTCAGATTTAAGAAATACAATGTCTGAAGCCAAAAGTAATGATAAATCCATATCTAGGTACCTCAGAATGGAACTGAAGAACGCCAGAGACATCAGGAGGATCTGAAAGCAATCAAAGATAAAACGTGGAAGCTACTCAGTGATCAGGTTAAGAGGCGATGCACGTCTGATGTCAGGGGATGGGCCCCGAAGACCTGTCAGAGAGTTAGAGGTGGCATCACTTGGTAACTCAGTGAATGTTCGAAGTTTTCGGAAGAAGAGATTTAAGATGATGCCAGGCTTTCCAGTCTGGCTATTCAGATAGATAATGGCACTTTGTTCAAGACTGGAGACATAGGAGGATGAAAAGCATTGGGGTGTTACCAAGGATTTGAGGAGTGGGTCAGAGAATCATAACATTGTTCAGGACTTGTTGAGTTTGAAATAACTGTGGGACATGTATATATAGCTACCTGCAGGTAATCAGTCTGGAAAGGCTAATCATTAGAATATGTGGGTTAATAACAAGGTCCTGAAAACATAGGAAGAACACTCTTTGACATAAATCACAGCAAGATCTTTGTGGATCCACCTCCTAGAGTAATGGAAATAAAAACAAAAATAAACAAATGGGACCTAATGAAACTTCAAAGCTTTTGCACAGCAAAGGAAACCATAAACAAGACCCATAAACAGGACGAAAAGACAACCCTCAGAATGGGAGAAAATATTTGCAAACGAATCAACGGACAAAGCATTAATCTCCAAAATATATAAACAGCTCATGCAGCTCAATATTAAAAAAAGCAAACAACCCAATCCAAAAATGGGCAGAAAAACTAAATAGACATTTCTCCAAAGAAGACATACAGATGGCCAAGAGACATATGAAAAGCTGCTCAACATCACTAATCATTAGAGAAATGCAAATCAAAACTACAATGAGGTATCACCTCACACCAGTTAGAATGGGCATCATCAGAAAGTCTACAAACAACAAATGCTGGAGAGAGTGTGAAGAAAAGGGAACCCTCTTGCACTGTTGGTGGGAATGTAAATTGATACAGCCACTATGGAGAACAGTATGGAGGTTCCTTAAAAAACTAAAAATAGAACTACCATACGACCCAGCAATCCCACTACTGGGCATATACCCAGAGAAAACCATAATTCAAAAAGACACATGCACCCCAATGTTCATTGCAGCACTATTTACAATAGCCAGGTCATGGAAGCAACCTAAATGCCCATCGACAGACGAATGGATAAAGAAGTTGTGGTACATATATACAATGGTATATTATTCAGCCATAAAAAAGAACGAAATTGGGTTATTTGTTGAGACATGGATGGATCTAGAGACTGTCATACAGAGTGAAGTAAGTCAGAAAGAAAAGCAAATATCGTATATTAACGCATGTATGTGGAACCTGGAAAAATGGTACAGATGAACCGGTTTGCAGGGCAGAAATTGAGACACAGATGTAGAGAACAAACGTATGGACACCGAGGGGGGAAAGCGGCGGGGGGGTGGTGGTGGTGGTGTGATGAATTGGGCGTTTGGGATTGATGTGTATACACTGATGTGTGTAAAATGGGTGACTAATAAGAACCTGCTGTATAAAAAAAATGTGCTGTGTTGATAAAATGTTTAAAGAAAAATAACAAGGTCCTACTGTATAGCACAGGGAGCTATATTCAGTATCCTCTGATAAACCATAATGGAAAAGAATATGTATGTGTATAACTGAATCACTTTGCTATACAGCAGAAATTAGCACAACGTTGTAAATCAAATATACCTCAATAAAATTAAAAAAAAATATATGGGTAATTTTTGTGATTATTGAAATCCTGAGATTGCCAAGATTTAGGATTCAGAGTGAGATGAGCTGCCTGGCATGCTTTAGCACCTGGGGGAGTGCACCTCTTCTAGAGATAGCTAGAGAACGGGCAGTGAGAGTGTGGGACCAGGAAGGAGGATAAAGCTGAGAAGTTTACTGAGGTTTGATCATTTCGAGATCATGGGAAGAAAACGCACTTAATTCCCCCAGCAAGGAGTTACGACAGCACGTGTGAAATGTTGCCAACCAGGGAAGCCCATCAGACATGCAGTGCTCAAGATGTTTGTTTGGGGTAATCACACAGGCACTGCTGACCTTTGAAAAAGGCCGCTCTGAGTGTTGGAAGTGATACCCAGGCTTCAGTGATTTGAGGAATGGATGGGAGGTGAGAAATTGGAGAACACTCAAAAAAGCTGGATAGCAAAGGAAGAGAAAAAGACTTACCTTTGTCTAGTTTGAAATATTAATAACTTACTGTGCACCAATCTACCACTTTAGAAATATTTTTGAATTCCTCATATGTTGTCTATTTTAGTCTTTGAAGGCAGGGACTTTATTTCTCTTCTCTCCTAATGCTGTTATGAAACAGTATGAAACAGTAATGCTTGTTAAATGATGAAGCAGTTTTTTTTTTTTTTCCTTTGGGGGTTGTGATTTTAATCCACATAAAGCTTCATTGGGTGATTAGAATAGAAACACTTGATCATGTCCATTCTAACATGAAACGCATCAGGGCTGGTGATGGCAGATACCAGGCTGAGCCCCAAGGGGCCCCTTTTCCTGTTCTACCCTGTGTGTCATTTCCTGTGACCTCAGTCCTGCCTAATTATTTTTAAATTGAGGTATAGCTGATGTACAATATAAGTTACATGTGTACAGTATAGTGATTCACAATTTTTAAAGGTTATGCTCCATTTATAGTTATAAAATATTGGCTATACCATTGGCTACTTTGCTGAAATAATGCCATTTGCAGCAACATGGATGGACCTAGAGATGATCATACTAAGTGAAGTTAAGTGAGAAAGAGAAAGACAAATATCATATGATACCACTTACATGTGGAATCTAAAAAAAAATGATACAAATGAATTTATTTACAAAATGGAAATAGACTTAGAGACATAGAAAACACATTTATGGTTACCAAAGGGTAAGGGGGTGGGCGAGGGATAAGTCAGGAGTTTGGGATGAACAGATACACACTACTGTATATAAAATAGATAACAAGGTCCTACTGTATAGCATAGTGAACTATATTCAGTATCTTGTAATAACCTGTATGGGAAAAGAATCTGAAAAAGAAATATTTATATCTATGTATCTATATATCTATATATATAAAACTGAATCACTTTGCTGTACACCTGAAACTAACTCAATATTGTAAATCAACTATACTTCAATAAAGAAAAAAATATTGGCTATATTCCCTGTATCATATAATAGATCCTTGTAGCTTATTTTATACATAATAGTTTGTACCTATTAATCCCCTACTCCTTTCTTGCCCTTCCCCACTTCCCTCTCCCCACTGGTAGCCACTAGTTTGGTCTTTATATCTGTGGGTCTGCTTCTTTTTTGTTATATTCACTAGTTTGTTGTATCTGATGAAGCAGTTTTTGGTGCCACTTACTATCTTGCAATAGGATCCTCTTTCTATTTTCTTTTTCTCAAGTGTCCATCTTCTTTGTAACTTTTTTAAAAAACTATTTCTTCCGTATTTATCTTTTTTCAGCTTTTTCTCATTTATTCATTAGTGGCATTCCCACGGGACAGTTGAAGACCATCGAGGTTATTTACTTAGGGTTCAGATTGAAACACTGAAAAGGTTGATAGGCGCTGGAGGTGTATCACTGTTCACTTTCTCTCATCTTGCATCCCTAGGAAGAATGTAAAACAACAGCCCTGTGAAGTTATTGTTGGAGCCCAGTGTGGCAATGCAGTCTCACGAGGAGCCCACGTCTATGTTCCAGGAATCGTGTCAGCCTCAAAATGCGAGTATAACGTTCAGGTTTCTCTGTAGAACAGCCACTAAAATTTATGTGTATCATCAAATGGAGAATTTATTAAATCATCACGCAGGTATATTTCAGATTTACTTTAATAAGGATATTTTCCAAGTTTTGCATTTAGTATAGCCGGTTGAGGGGTATATCTGATAAGGACTAACAAGTGAGGCATCCGTATATGGGTTTTGTGCCCATTTCTTTTATTCCCTTTGAGGACGTGTGCGATGTTTAGAGGATCAGGACTGATGAATAGAGCGTAAGATGTCTGAAATTTTGTTTCGTATTCTTTACTCTGTTGCCCTAAAACCTCAGGCTGCTGTCCTGTCATTTGTGAGGGGAACATTCGGAACCTGGAATCTTAAATATTGGGATGAATCTCAGTATTCTTAATTTACTCTTTTAGGGAATGTTAGGTTTGGGAAAAATAATTTAAATAGAAGATATC
Source organism: Balaenoptera musculus (assembly GCF_009873245.2). Lineage (NCBI taxonomy): Eukaryota > Metazoa > Chordata > Mammalia > Artiodactyla > Balaenopteridae > Balaenoptera > Balaenoptera musculus. The sequence goes on from NC_045786.1 coordinate 3,874,348, forward strand.
CTTCCTTTTCTGCTCAGCTAAAGACTTCCAGCTGAGGTCAGATGTTTTGAAGACTGTTCTGTATCTTTGTTTTCCTAGGGGAAAAAAGCATCAATTCGATTTATTGTTGGCAAATGTTTGAAAGTAAAAAGTTACATTTTCTATTAGGGGTTACAGTGAGGCGGGTTAGTCTGCTTCATGCCCACTACTGATGCCCCTAGGCGTCCCCAGTCTTAAAGCTTGAAGACTTAAAGCTTAAAGAATTTTCACTATTCTGCCAAAGTACAGATAGATCAGTGTGATATGATTTTCTTCTTTCTCTAGTTATGAAAGGTGGAGATGTTGTTTCCGTGTACTCTGATATTAAAGGCAAATGTAAGAAAGGAGCCAAAGAATTTGATGGAACAAAAATATTTCTTGGAAATGGGATTTCTGAACTAAGCCGCAAAGAGATCTTCAGCAGGCTCCCTGAACTGAAGTATGTCAGCAAATGCCATTTGGGGGAAATAAGCATCCTTTCTGTGGTTCAAAGAAAATGAAAAACAATGTAAAAAATATATCTAGAAAACTTTAATGATCAAAGGGCTTTTTAGTCCAGACATAGATGTGGCTGCCTTAACTCTGTTTTCTATGAACGGAAATATACTTCACTGACCTTAAAAAAAAAAAAAAAAAAAAAATATATATATATCTAGTTGCATTATATGAATGATTTTTTTTTTTTTAGTGTAAGTTCAACTGGAAAATACTTTTTTAACCCATATTGCCATTTTTGGGGGGGGAAATATCCTTTTAGGTAAAAGAGTAAATGCTCAGATTAAGGAGCCTATTGTATATTAAGTTGAAAAGTTTTGTATCTTTGGAAAACATTACTTATCTTGATAAAGGATGAATTAGACCACCTCTCCAGATCTTTTTTAAACAGTCTGTGTGAAAAGAAAAGCTTATGGTTTTAATATTAAAAAGAAAAAAAATATTTAACTAAAAAATTTACCAGAAAGCCAGTACTCACATGAATACTTGTGGTCAAAAATTAATGTTTGGACTTACACCGAATTAAAATCCAAGTTATGTTAAAATCATCTCCGGTTGCTACAGGTGCTGAATAAATTAAATCGGTGGACAATCCAGTTTCTTATAATTTTTAAAAATTGAAGTGTAGTTGATTTATAATGTGTTAATTTCTGCTGTACAGCAAAGTGATTCAGTTATACATATACATTCTTTTTTATATTCTTTTCCATGATGGTTCATCACAGGATGTTGAATATGGTTCCCTGTGCTCTACAGTAGGACCTTGTTGTTTATCCATCCTGTATGTAACAGCTCACATCTGCTCACCCCAAACTCTCAGTCTACCCCCTCCCCAATCCCCTCCCCAATCCCCTCCCCCTGGGCAACCACAAGGCTGTTCTCCATGTCTATGAGTCTGTTTCTATTTTGTAGGTAGGTTCATTGGTGTCTTATTTCGCTTAGTGTTTTCAGGCTGTTTTAGGAATCCTGGGGACAGCTCTGTTACTCCACAGTTGACAGCTGATGGAAACATGCTGAAAGCTGTGAATTTATCCTGCTAGGACAGAGCCACATCCCTGATTCCTGGGACAGTTTTTTATATTAAAGCAATTTGGATTTATAGTTTATAGTTGAAAGCTGTGAATTTATCCTGCTAGGACAGAGCCACATCCCTGATCCCTGGGACAGTTTTTTGTATTAAAGCAATTTGGATTTATAGTTGAAATTAATTCTTCTAAAGAAATAGGCTATTCTCTCCACTTAGAGATAGCAGTACTTTCCAAATGGCCAAGAACAAGTATTTTCTTCTCCTTGGAGCACCTTCTGAAGATTACGCATACATCTGCTGTGTTAACCTTTGGGTCTGTAATGGGGAGTTGATAGCTTGACTGCTTCCTTTAGTTCGTTATTAGTGGTACTTGCTTTATCCTCTTATTTGACATGGTGGTTCCAGTAACTGGGTCCACAGATTTCTGAGTACTGTTTTCTTTGTTGGTGGGAGTAGGAGGCAGCCATCTTTTAGGAAACTGTTGAGTTTAAAAAAAAATTTATTTTTTATTGGAGTACAGTTGATTTACAATGTTGAGTTAGCTTCAGGTGACAGCAAAGTGATTCAGTTATACATATACACATACCTATTCTTTTCCAGACTTTCTTCCCACGTAGGTTATTACAGAGTATTGAGCAGAGTCCCTTGTGCTATGCAGTAGGTCCTTGTTGGTTATCCGTTTTAGACATAGTGGTGGGTGCATGGTAATCCCAAACTTCCAATCTTTCCCTCCCCCACACCTTTCCCCTCTGGTAACCGTAGGGCATTCTCTAAGTCTGTGAGCCTGTTTCTGTTTTGTAAATAAGTTCTTTTGTATAATTTTTTTAGATTCCACGTATAAGTGATACATGAAATTTGTCTTTCTCTGTCTGATGTACTTCACTTAGTATGATAATTTCTGGGTCCATCAATGTTGCTGTAAATGTCATTATTTCATTTTTTTTAATGGCTGAGTAATATTCCATTGTATATATGTGCCACATCTTCTTTATCCATTCATCTGTCAGTGGACACTTAGGTTGCTTCCATGCCTTGGCTATTGTAAATAGTGCTGCAATGAATATTGGGGTGCATGTACCTTTCTGAAGAATGAGTTCCTCCAGATACATACCCAGGAGTGGGATTACTGGATCATATGGTGGCTCTATTTTTAGTTTTTTAAGGAACCTCCATACTGTTCTCCATAGTGGTTGCACCAATTTACATTCCCACCAACAGTGCAAGAGGGTTCCCTTTTCACCACACCCTCTCCAGCAGTTATTGTTTGTAGATTTTTTGATGATGGCCATTCTGACTGGTGTGAGGTGGTACCTCATTGTAGTTTTGATTTCTCTAATAATTAATGATGTTGAGCATCTTTTCATGGCCATTGGTATGTCGTCTTTGGAGAAATGTCTGTTTAGATCTTCCCATTTTTTGAATGGGTTGTTTGTTTTTTTGATATAGAACTGCATGAGCTGTTTGTATATTTTGGAGATTAATCCCTTGTCTGTTGCATCATTTGCAAATATTTTCTCCCATTTTGTGGGTTGTCTTTTCATTTTGTTTATGGTTTCCTTTGCTGTGCAAAAGCTTTTAAGTTTCATTAGGTCCCATTTGTTTATTTTTGTTTTTATTTTCATTACTCTAGGAGGTGGATCCAAAAAGATATTGCTGTGATTTATGTCAAAGAGTATTCTTCCTATGTTTTCCTCTAAGAGTTTTATAGTATCAGGTCTTATATTTAGGTCTTTAATCCATTTTGAGTTTATTTTAGTATATGGTGTTAAAAAATGTTCTAATTTCATTCTTTTACATGTAGCTGTCCAGTATTCCCAGCACCACTTATTGAAGAGACTGTATTTTCTCGATTGTATTGTCTTGCCTCCTTTGTCATAGAATAATTGACCATAGGTGCTTGGGTTTATTTCTGAGCTTTCAATCCTGTTCCTTTGATCTACAAGTCTGTCTTTGTGCCAGTATCGTATAGCTTTGATGACTGTAGCTTTGTATTGTAGTCTCAAGTTAGGGTGTCTGATTCTTCCAGATCCGTTTTCCTTTTTCAGGATTGCTTTGGCTATTTGGGGTCTTTTGTGTTTCCATATAAATTTTAAAATTTATTGTTCTGGTTCTGTGAAAAATGCCATTGGTAATTTGATAGGGATTGCTTTGAATCTGTAGATTGCCTTGGGTAGTATAGTCATTTTGACAATATTGATTATTCCAACCCAAGAGCATGGTATATCTTTCTATCTGTGTCATCTTCAATTTCTTTCATCAATGTCTTATAGTTTTCAGAGTACAGGTCTCTTGCCTCCTTAGGTAGGCTTATCCTTAGATATTTTATTCGTTTTGTTGCAAGGGTAAATGGGATTGTTTTGTTAATTTCTCTTTCTGATCTTTTGTTGATAGTGTATAGGCATGCAAGAGATTTTTGCATATGAATTTTGTATCCGGCAACTTTACTGAATTCCTTGATGAGCTCTGGTATTTTTCTGGTGGCATCTTTAGGATTTTCTATGTATAGTATCATGTCATCTGCAAACAGTGACAGTTTTACTACTTCTTTTCCAATTTGGATTCCATTTATTTATTTGTTTATTTTGGATTCTGTTTATTTATTTATTTATTCATTCATTCATTCTTCTCTGATTGCTGTGGCCAGGACCTCCAAAACTATGTTGAATAAAAGTGGTGAGAGTGGACATCCTTGTCTTATTCCTGATCTTAGAGGAAATGCTTTCCACTTTTCACCATTGAGAATGTGTTAGCTGTGGGTTTGTCATATGTGGCCTTTATTATGTTGAGGTAGGTTCCCTCTATGCCCACTTTCTGGAGAGTTTTTATCATAAATGGGTTATCATAAATTTTGTCAGAAGCTTTTTCTGCATCTATTGAGATGATCATATGGTTTTTATTCTTCAATTTGTTAATGTGGTGTGTCACACTAATTGATTTGTGGATATTGAAAAATCCTTGCATCCCTATGATAAATCCTACTTGATCATGGTGTATGATCCTTTTAATGTATTGTTGGATTTGGTTTGCTAGTATTTTGTTCAGGATTTTTTGCATGTATGTTCATTAGTGATAATTGGCCTGTAATTTTCTTTTTTTTGTGGTATCTTTGTCTGGTTTTAGTATCACGGTGACGGTGGCCTTGTAGAATGAACTTGGGAGTGTTCCTTCCTCTGCAGTTTTTTGGAAGAGTTTCAGAAGGATAAGTGTTAACGCTTACGAAAATGTTTGATAGAATTTGCCTGTGAAGCCATCTGGTCCTGGCCTTTTGTTTGTTGGAAGTTTTTTAATCACAGTTTCAATTTCAGTACTTGTGATTGGTCTGTTCATATTTTCTATTTCTTCCTGGTTCAGTCCTGGGAGATTGTACCTTTATAGGAATTTGTCCATTTCTTCTAGGTTGTCTGTTTTATTGGCGTATAGTTGCTTGTAGTAGTCTCTTACGATCCTTTGTATTTCTGTAGTGTCCATTGTAACTTCTCCTTTGTCATTTCGAATTTTATTGATTTGAGCCCTCTCCATCTTTTTCTTGATGAGTCTGGCCAAAGGTTTATCAATTTTGTTTATCTTTTCAAAGAACCAGCTTTCAGTTTCATTGATCTTTCCTTTTGTTTTCTTTGTCTCTATTTCATTTATTTCTGCTCTGATCTTTATGGTTTCTTTCCTTCTATTAACTTTGGGTTTTCTTCTTTCTCTCGTTGCTTTAGGTGTATGGTTAGGTTGTTTATTTGAGATTTTTCTTGTTTCCTGAGGTAAGATTGTCCCTCTTTGAACTGCTTTTGATGTGTCCCATAGGTTTTGGATCGTTGTGCTTTTGTTTTCATTTGTCTCTAGGTAGTTTTTGATTTTCTCTTTGATTTCTTCAGTGATCCATTAGGTTGTTTAGTAACATATTGTTTAGCCTCCACGTGTTTGTGCTTTTACAGTTTTTTTTCTTTATTTTATTTCTAATCTCATAGCGTTGTCAGAAAAGATGCTTGATATGATTTCAATTTTCTTAAGTTTACTGAGGCTTCATTTATGGCCCAGCATGTGATTAATCCTGGAGATTGTTCCATGTGCACATGAAAAGAATGTATATTCTGCTGCTTTTGGATGGAATGCTCTGTACATAATCAAGTCCATCTGGTTTAATGTGTCATTTAAGGCCTGTTTTTCCTTATTGATTTTCTGTCTGGATGATCTGTCTGTTGATGAAAGTGGGGTGTTAAAGTCCCCTACTATTATTGTGTTACTGTCGAGTTCTCCTTTTATGGCCGTTAGAATTTGCCTTATATATTGTGGTGCTCCAGTGTTGGGTGAATATATATTTACAATTGTTATATCTTCTTGGATTGATCCCTTGATCATTATGTAGTGTCCTTTTTTGTCTCTTGTAACAGTCTTTATTTTAAAGTCTATTTTGTCTGATATGAGTATCACTACTCCAGCTTTCTTTTGATTTCCATTTGCATGCAATACCTTTTTCCATCCCCTCACATTCAGTCTGTATGTATCCTTAGATCTGAAGTGGTTCTCTTGTAGACAGCATATGTATGGGTCTTGTTTTTGTATTCATTCAGCCAGTCTGTGTCTTTTGGTTGGAGCTTTTAATCTACTTACATTTAAGGTAATTATCGATATGTATGTTCTTATTGCCATTTTGTTAATTGTTTTGGATTTGTTTTTGTAGGTCTTTTTTCTTACCTTCTTTTGTTCTTTTCTTTTGTGATTTGATGACCATCTTTAATGTTGTGTTTGGATTGCTTTTTCTTTTTTGTGTGTGTATCTATTGTAGATTTTTGGTTTGCGGTTCCCATGACTTTTATATATATATATATACAAGATTGTTTTAAGTTGCTGGTCTCTTAATTTCCAGTGCATTTCCGGTATCTGGCATTTGTACTCTTCTCACGGTTGCTGGTTTTGATATCATATTTGTGTGTGGATGATTTCCTACCTTTATGTTTGCTTTTACTGGTGAGCTTTTCGATTAGTAATTTTCTTGTTTCTAGTTGTGGCTTCTGTTCCATCTAGAGAAGTTCCTTTAGCATTTGTTTTAAAGCTGGTTTGGTGGTGCTGAATTCTTGTAGCTTTTGATTGTCTGTCAAATCTGAATGAGAGCCTTGCTGAGTAGAGTATTCTTGGTTGTAGGTTTTTCCCTTTCATCACTTTAAATATATTGTGCCACTCCCTTCTGGCCTGCAGAGTTTCTCCTGAAAAATCAGTTGATAACCTTATGGGGAATTCCCTTGTATTTTATTTGTTGCTTTTCCCTTTTTACTTTTAATATTTTCTCTGTCTTTAATTTTTGGCAGTTTGATTAATATGTGTCTCGGCATGTTCCTCCTTGGGTTTATCCTGTATGGGACTCTGTGCTTCCTGGACTTGGGTGACTGTTTTCTTTCCCATGTTAGGGAAAGTTTCAGGTATTATCTCTTCAAATATTTTCTCAGGTCCTTTCTTTCTCTCTTCTCCTTCTGCGGCCCCTATAATGTGAATGTTGGTGTTTTTAATGTTGTCCCAGAGGTCTCTGAAACATTCTTTTTTCGTTTCCATGGCAGTGCTTTACACCATTCTGTCTTCCAGCTCACTTATCCGTTCTTCTTCGTCATTGTTCAACTCTGTTGTTTAAATCTGTTGGCTCTTTCTTAAACATTTCTTGTATCTTCTTGGTCTGTGCCACCATTCTTTTTCCAAGATCTTGTACCATCTTTACTGTCACTACTATGAATTCTTTTCCTGTCTCCACTTCATGTAGTTGTTCTTCTGGCGTTTTATCTCGTTCCTTTGTCTGGAACATACTCATCTGCTGTCTCATTTTGTGTAGCTCTCTGTGTTTGCAGTCCCACAGGCTGCAGGATTGTAGTTCCTCTAGGTGTGTGCCACCTGGTGGGTGCAGCTGGTCTAAGAGGCTTGTGCAGGCTTCCTGGTGGGAGGGACTGGTGCCTGCCCACTGGTGGGTGGAGCTGGGTGTTGTCCCTCTGGTGGGCAGGGCATGTCCTGTGTTGTGTTTAGAGGTGACTGTGGCTCGGGAAGACTTTAAACAGTCTGTCTGCAGATGGCTGGGGCTGTATTCCCACCCTGCTTGTTTTTTGGCCTGAGGAATCCCAGTACTATATCCTAAGGGCTGTTGGGTGGGGTCAGGTCTTGGCTTCAGAATGGCGGCCTCCAGGACAGCTCACACCAATGAGTGCTCCCCAGTACCTCTGCCACCAGTGTCCTTGTCCCCACAGTGAGCCACAGGTGCCCCCTCCCTCCCCAGGAGACCCTCCAAGACCAGCAGGTAGGTCTGGCCCAGGCTCCTATGAAGTCACCTCTTTTTCCCTTGGGTCTCGGTGTGTATGAGACCTTGTGTGTGCCCTCCAAGAGTGGCGTTTCTGTTTCCCTCAGTCCTGTGGAGTTCCTGTGGTCAAGCCCCACTGGCCTTCAAAGCCAAATGCTCTGGCCTCTTCTCCTCTTGATGCCAGACCCCCAGACTGGGGAGCCTGACATGGGGTTCAGAACTCACTCCTGTGGGAGAACCTCTGTGATATAATTATCTTCCAGTTTCTGTGTCACCCACCCAGCGGGTACGGGATTTGATTGTATCATGAACGTGCCCCTCCTGCTGTCTCGCTGTGGCTTCTTCTTTGTCTTTGGAAGTAGTATATCTTTATAGGTAGGTTCTGACCCTTTTTTGTCGATGGTTGTTCAGCAGTTAGTTGTGATTTTGATGTTTTCATGAGAGAAGGTGAGCTCAGGTCCTTCTGCTTCTCCATCTTGTTAGGAAACCAAGAAAGTGTTGATTTTTAAACTCAGCATTCAGGTAGGCTGTTACGATTTCTTTCTCTGCCTATGTGAGAAAAAGCGTGCTTCCACAACAAAGAAATGTGGCATTTAGACACTGTTCATTATTTATATTCTTTTAAAACTTAGGACCAACTCTTTTAACAGTACATTTGTACAGTCAGTCAGTGAATTTGTGCCCTTTGGTTTCTTGAATGCCAGCTGAGTTGAATCATTAGTAGACTCAGAGATAGATTAGTTTACTAACAGATTGTTCATCCTATGAGGTGTCGTATTTCGCATTATTATATGGAAGTACATGGTACAGAAATAGTTTTAAAGGAAACATGTCAGCCCATACCTGAACAATAATTGGCTCAAGTTATTCTTTGTCATGTTACTTTAAATTAAATACCGTACAGATGGACACTCTTGTGCTGGTAGGCGTGGTCAGAGGGAGATAGTCCAAGGGGAACCAGAACTTGAAGCCCTGGTGGGAACTGGGTTAGGGAGGCAGGCGTATAAGTGTTCGTTTTAGTATTTTGCAGAGGACTGGAGCCCTGCAGGTTAGAGTCACTTGAGTGATGATTCAGGGCATTCAGTAATGGGTCTAGGTGCTGGCACTGGGGGCAAGGTGTTGATCAAGGTAGGTGCCCCAGTTGTCTCGACAAAGGACTGACTTTTGAACGTGAGGCAGTGACATTTCGCAAGTTTCTTTTGTGTATTTTCTGCTCAGGGGCAAGAACTATTAAACTAAGAAGTGGTTTGATTTGATGCTGACTGGAGCAAGGACGAGGCTTAACTCTGATTAAAGGTGCAGATTTGGAGATACCAAGTGTTGCACAGATGAGTGAGGGTAAAAGGCATGGGAAGAAGAAGAAAGGAGTTAACACTGGTAGTCAGACCCACCGCAGTGACAGGCCACAAATGCCTGCAGAAATTATTTCACTCTTAAAGGTCAGCATAAACCTGCTCTGCTGTGGCATAATAAGAAATACATAAATAATTTGATCTATGTCCCAGGTTGCTGGCATAGAGCTCCCAAAGCCCTTGGAATCTCAGGAGTGGTAAGAGTGCTTCTGTACCCCCGCCCGGCAGCTTCAGGACGGGGCTGTTGGCCGGAGCAGCCAAGCACGCGATCAGAGGCTGGCACTTGTGCCTCATCCCAGACCTCCGGGGAAGAGAGAGGGCCTGGAGACTGAGCTAGCCACCAGTGCCCGTGATTTAATCAGTCATGCCCGTGTGATGACACCTCCCTAAAAGCCACTGCACGAGGGGCTTGGACAGCTTCCAGGTTGGTGAACACATCTAGGTGCTGGGAGGGTGGTGTGTCCATGCCCCCTCTCACGCCTTGCCCGATGCGTCCCTTCTGTTTGGCTGTTTCCCCAGTTGTATCCTTCATAGTAAACTGGTGACCGTAAGTGAAGTCACCAGTTTTTTTTTTTTTTTTTTTTACAGAAAAGAAAGTCAAACTTATTTAATGAAAAACTAGAATTAATAAAAATTAGCAAATACACACACACACAAAATATACACACACAGCAGCACTGTGTATTGACTCACATAGGGGAAAAGCAGTGGTCCAAGTCCTCTCAACATGGCTTGTCAGTTAAAGAAAAAAAGACCCAAACGCACACACACGTGCGCGCGCACACAAAAAGACAAAACAAAAAACAACCCAATATTTTTCAACAGTATACTCAATCTACAACCAACACAAATTCAGAATTATTTTACAATGCTTCCTTTTTTAATACAAAAGATGCCCATCTTGGGTGTATATATATATATATATATATTTTTTTTTTTTTTTCCCAGTGGTTTACTGTTGACTTATTTTTAAATACATTAGTGTTACTGCATGCAACTGTTTCCTGTATTTTAATAGCCTTTCCTTTTATTTACCTTCATGTGTCAACAGCTTCCGGTTGGTAGGCAGACAGGTAAATTGTTTTCCTGAGTTCTGTGAGTCATCCTGGTGAATTGTCGAAGCTGAGGAGGGAGTCTAGGAGCCTCCAAATTCATAGCCGGTCAGTCACAAGGCCAGGTGGCAGCCTGGGAGGTGCAGCTGGCGCCTGGAGCGGGGCCAGTCTTGTTGGACTGAACCTGTGGATTCTGACGATGACCCCAGGCAGTCTGTCAGAAGTTAAGTGAATTGTAGGACACCCACTTGGTGTCCAGAGAGGTGGAGAGTTGGTGGGTGAGAGAGAAGCCCACACATGTGGTGTCAGAAGTGTTGTGAGTAAAATTAGCCCATCTACATCACGTAGGGTACACACCGTCTTTGTAGGTGTTTCTTTGCCACGGTCAGTTCATAGACTCTGAACTTATCTGCGTGCCGTGTCTGCGGGCCCCCTTCTTCTTTCCGTGCCCCTTTAATCCCTGGAACAGCACGTTGATTTTCCCGTTTTCTCTCTCTCTCTCGTGTAACCTATGCAGCTGGCCACGCTTGGCTTCTCTCTAACAGTGTGCTTGTGTACCTTCTCTCCCCTTGGACAGCCTCTCTGACTGCGATGTTTGTCTTAGTGGATCCCCGTCCACCAGGCCATCCTGGGCCCTGGCCCTTCCTGCTCTGATCAGGTCCACTGCCACTCACAGTTGGGGACAGAGGTGGCAAAGGTCATCCTGCGGATGGTGTCAGTGCTGGGCAGTTACTCTCTAACGAGATGAGAGGGAAGCAGTGTGGCACGTTTGTCATGGCTTATCACCAGCATGATTCTTAACATATGTTTTTATTTTTCATACAAGTACCGAGCATAGTGCCTGGCAAACCGAAGGGATCACAAAATGTTTGTTGAATTGAAAGGCTAATAACAATGGTCATAAATCTGTTACCAGAAAGATGAGAATGCATCAGTGAATAAAGACTCAGATGGTCTTCACTTTTTAGTCTGTGCAGATCTCTAAAGGAATGCAGTGGTGCTTAAATGAAAATTTTATGTAATTTTATCCTTTTTAGTGCTCCCAGTGGCCTACTCTCCTGTGGGTAAAAATCCAGAAACACTTCACAGGAATACTTTTAAGTATTTTGGTGTTGAGTAAAAAAGGTTTTAAAAAGGCACAACATCTTGTATTTGACATGTTACTTGTGTATATCCTTAGAAATGGAGATTGTGTAGATTGTCTAATTTATACTGAGTAATGTTAGACGTCCTGTTTTTCAGAGGCATAGGCGTAAGAATGACAGACCCAGTGTATCTGAGCCCCTCATTTGACAACGTACTGCCTAGCTACTTATTTTTACAAGTAAGTATTTGTGAAAGCAAAATACTTAGTGACATTGAAATATACTTCCGTGAATTATTTGAAATCTAAGGGTTTGTTTTTTCGCTTCTATTAACTTTTTTTTTTTTTGCAGTGTATTTATATGGTTTCTGATCTACCTTCGGTTAAGTAGTAAGGAAAAGCTTAGTAAGCACGTCCTCTTTTTCTCAAGTGATTGGCTACCTCTTCTCCCTTCCTTTGCCCAGCGGTGCTTATTGTAGGAGAACAAGGAGGATGAGACGGTGTGCACGGGGTGCTGGTGTCGTTGCTGCTCACCCGTAGGAGAGGAGAGGCTCCGCCATGTGGGACGGCGGGGTCTGTGTTCGTTTCCTCTCGGGCACCAGTTCTGAGCTTTAGTTTGAGAGCTTCTTCCTGAATGTGCTTTCCTCCCTCTTTCCTTCCTACCCTCAAGTTTAATAAATATGGTTGTACTTTTCTTATTATAAAATAAATGTCTGTAACTGCTGTAAAAAAAAAAAATCTACTTACTGTAGCTTATTGTAATGATTGCTTTCCATTTCCACTATTAATCCCTAAATAAAGCATGCATTTGCTATACATGTACGTGGTCCATGTGTAACTCTGAGTGAGATTCAGATGGTTTGCTACTAGCAGATTTTGGTCAGATGGTTATCAATTGCTGTGATATAACAAGTAATTTGTTTTCCTTTGTCCAGTTTATGATGTACTTTCATGTACATTAGCTCATATGATTTGTTACAGTCTGCTTGTTAGGTGGTAGTTTTATTATTTTATTATTAGTAGAATTACCAGTGTAACATGAAGATACTGAAGACCGGATCTGGTCGGGTTCTTGAATAAGGTTGCACAGTTGGTAGGTAGTAGCATCTGTACCCTAACTTAAGCGTAGATGACATTTGCTTTCTGCTCTGCTTAGTATGTAACCAGAAGTCATTTTATAAATCCAGAGGTTAATTCTGGGGTGAACAAATAAAAAACAGATTTACGTTTGTCATCTGATTCTACATTAGTGATGATGTAGACCATTAGGATGCATAACCTAATATAAAGTCATACGCGGTTATATAGAATCTTCTTCAGTAGTCTTTGCCAGCCTTTTTTATTTCTTTCTATTTTTTTTTTTTTGTTAATTTATTTTTGGCTGTGTTGGGTCTTCGTTTCTGTGCGAGGGCTTTCTCTAGTTGCGGCAAGTGGGGGCCACTCTTCATCGCGGTGCGCGGTCCTCTCACTGTCGCGGCCTCTCTTGTTGCGGAGCACAGGCTCCAGATGCACAGGCTCAGTAGTTGTGGCTCACGGGCTTAGTTGCTCCGCGGCATGTGGGATCTTCCCAGACCAGGGCTCGAACCTGTGTCCTCTGCATTAGCAGACAGACTCTCAACCATTGCGCCACCAGGGAAGCCCTATTTCTTTCTACTTTATTTTTATTTAAAAAATTTTTTTTTTAGAGAAACAGTTCCCAAGACTGCTCTTGCTTCTTTTTTAAAAAAAATTTATTTATTTTGTTTATTATTTATCTTTGGCTGCGTTGGGTCTTCGTTGCTGCGTGCAGGCTTTCTCTAGTTGCAGTGAGCGGGGGCTACTGGTGGTTGCAGTGCACGGGCTTCTCATTGCGGTGGCTTCTCTTGTTGAGGAGCTCGGGCTGTAGCCGCATGGGCTTCAGTAGTTGTGGCACGTGGGCTCAGTAGTTGTGGCTCATGGGCTCTAGAGCGCAGGCTCAGTAGTTGTGGTGCACGGGCTTAGTTGCTCCGCGGCATGTGGGATTTTCCCGGACCAGGGCTCGAACCTGTGTCCCCTGCATTGGCAGGTGGATTCTTAACCACTACGCCACTAGGGCAGTCCTGCCAGCCTTTTAAAAAGTGTGGTGTTGTGCTGGGCTCTTTGAATATATTATCACAAGCCTGCACTGACTGTAACTGAAGAACACTGATACCATTTCTTGAATGATGTTCAGCAACCTCTTAACTTGTGAAGATGAGGTAGTTCGTAGGGTGATTGGCTGTATTCCTTGTAAGCCCCAGAGTTAGGCAACTAGTACTTTGTCCATTCTGTGTGATTATTGAAGGTACTTTACAGATAGGTAGAATTATAGACTTGGGAAAATCCCTGGTGAAATTTGTGGGTTTTTTTTTTTTTTTTTGATGCCTCTTGCCTTGCCTTTCTCTGGAAACCATTATCCCCAAATCTGTACTGTTACTTGTTTGCAGCAGCTAACGCGGAAGCTTCAGATTGTGGGTTCCTTGTTGAGGAGAGAAGGTTGTAAAGGGCTGGTGATAATTGATTATTTCTCATGTTAACACTTGAAGTTACACAAGGATGTACTTTATAAAGTTAATTGGAGTGTTGCACACAATCATTAAAATTACGAATGTGCAATATTGTTTGGTTTTTCAAAACCACAAAGGAAACTTTTGATGTGCCTGATCACAATCCACAGAAGTACAGAAATGCCTTTGATGTCTTTCACAACTGAAATGATTGACAGTGAAAGGTTTAACACTTAGATATTTACAACAGCTGTTTTCAGTTATAGGCTAGTTACATTCTAGGTTACCTGGAATCAAAAATGGTGCTCAAAAGTTGATCTTTTCATTGCCTGGTTTCTTGGAAATGATTGATTTAAAAGCCAGATGAGGTTGGATCATCTGAGTGCTTTAAATGCATACTGCTGCCTGGACGCTACCATAGGAGTGGGTTTTAGTTGGTCTGTCTGGGGTGGGGCCTGGGTCAGGATGGCGAAAGGCTCTCCCAGGTGGTTCTAGTTTGCAGCTAAGGTTGAGAATGGCTGTAGTGTAGCACGGGTGCACAGCTAGCTGCACGTTAGAAGCACCTGGGGAGATCGTAAAAACACTGATGCCTGGCCCTATTGCCAGAAATTCTGATTTAACTGTTCTAGATGACTGCACATTAAGAAACAGCAAAAGACAGAACTCACAGGGTGATTGTGTCATGCAGCCAGGATTGAGAAATACTGTAGAGAAAGGTAGTAGATGAAATTGTTTTAGGGAAACTTTGTCGTCACCTAAATATTTAATGAAGCCTCTTCACTGGGACTATTTCATGCTCTCAACTGATTGCATACCAGAAGGTTCTTAACGTATTACGTTGGATTGGAAATTTCTGTCATCTTTGGGCATTACATTAACGTTATCTTTGTTAGGGGTGAAGCATCACTATCATCTCTAGATGGAGAATCACTGAATCTTCAATGGCCACATACGTGTTTTAGTGTCTTTATATTAGAGTTCAGTGTTTAATGTGTCGTGCATGTGTGTGGCTGTCCTGTGAGATCGTAGGACACCCTGGGAGATTGTTAATATCCCGACACTGGTATGCCTACAGAAAACATACTCTTGGCCAAGGATGCTGTACTGGGTTACCTCCAAAGATTTCTTTACATCCTCTGATTCTGAAACTTAAAATGATCTCTTGTCACTGATAACAAATTATTTTTTTTTTCCTTATAGAATTTGCCGTCTGCTGTAGTAAGTCATGTTCTGGATCCTCAGCCTGGAGAGAAGATTCTAGATTTGTGTGCGGCCCCCGGAGGCAAAACAACACACATTGCAGCGCTGATGCACGACCAGGTGAGGCCGTCGTCACGCAGAGCTGCTCTTGATACACTGCGTGTCTCAGTGATGGAGGTGGGAGTATGTGTGACTTACGGAACATTATACAGATATTCATAATCTGGTCGATTTCGATTCAGCCAAAGAGAAGGCTGCTCAGTAATGTCATGCATCACATATTAAGTTCAGTAGACCATTGTCAATTGTGAAGACTATCTCAAGACCTTCCTGAGTCCCAGATTTGCCTAATACATTCATGGAATGGAATTTTTCCCTGAAATAATTAAGTCTAAATGAAACATTTAAGAGACCTTTTCATGTTCTTAATTACAGGACTTGACACTTTTTTTTTTTTTTTTTACATGGATGACCACAACAAAAGCAACAATGATTGCAATTACCAAACATGAAACACACTCATACTATGTCATAATATTGACATTCAGTCCAGTAATCCTCCACTGTAACAGCTCCTTTACTTTGCAGTGAAAATTGATTTGTATATTCTTTGCCTCTGAGTCCTTGTGGGATTTTTTTTTTTTTTAAATTCAGACAGAAAGTCACAAAAATTATACTCATCCTCATCAGTTCACTCAGTCCCATGTAATTAATTTTTTTTTCATCTTGATCTTTTGTTAGCACTTTTATGAGTTCATCAGTTTTTCATTAGAGTTCTGAAATGCTTATTCATTCAGTTCAGCAGTACAGTCAGTTACCAGAACCTGTACTTGTCAGAGTCTTTTCCATGAATTTCTTGAAGATGAAAACCCTTTTATAGGAACATATTTGCAAAATCATCAGAGTACACCCAGAACTGTCTGTAAATGACAAAAGACTTAAAAATGACCACGGTTAAAGATTTGATGAAGTTCATAATAATGCAGTTGACAAGAAAATTAGTTATTTCTGAGATATACATTTTAAAGTAATAACTAGGATTATTACTTATAACATTATACCAGAACATATAAGATTTTTAGAAATTTCATGTAATGTCTGAAACATTTATATTAACATATTTCCATACATATTTCCATACAAATACAAATATAAGATTTTTAGAAATTTCATGTAATGTCTGAAACATTTATATTAACATATTTCCATACATATTTCCATACAAATACAAATATAAGATTTTTAGAAATTTCATGTAATGTCTGCAACATTTATATTAACATATTTCCATACAAATAACCCAATGAAAGTTTAGTATTAGTTGTTTTGTTTGTTTTTTTATACTGCAGGTTCTTATTAGGCATCAGTTTTATACACATCAGTGTATACATGTCAATCCCAATTGCCCAATTCAGCACACCACCATCCCCACCTCACCGCAGTTTTCCCCCCTTGGTGTCCATATGACCATTCTCTACATTTGTGTCTCAACTTCTGCCCTGCAAACTGGCTCATCTGTACCATTTTTCTAGGTTCCGCATACATGCATTAATATACGATATTTGTTTTTCTCTTTCTGACTTACTTCACTCTGTATGACAGTCTCTAGATCCATCCATGTCTCAACAAATGACTCAATTTCGTTCCTTTTTATGGCTGAGTAATATTCCATTGTATATATGTACCACAACTTCTTTATCCATTCGTCTGTTGATGGGCATTTAGGTTGCTTCCATGACCTGGCTATTGTAAATAGTGCTGCAATGAACATTCGGGTGCATGTGTCTTTTTGAATTACGGTTTTCTCTGGGTATATGCCCAGTAGTGGGATTGCTGGGTCATATGGTAATTCTATTTTTAGTTTTTTAAGGAACCTCCATACTGTTCTCCATAGTGGCTGTATCAATTTACATTCCCACTAACAGTGCAAGAGGGTTCCCTTTTCTCCACACCCTCTCCAGCATTTGTTGTTTGTAGATTTTCTGATGATGCCCATTCTAACAGGAGTGAGGTGATACCTCATTGTAGTTTTGATTTGCATTTCTCTAATAATTAGTGATGTTGAGTATCTTTTCATGTGCTTCGTGGCCATCTGTATGTCTTCTTTGGAGAAATGTCTATTTAGGTCTTCTGCCCATTTTTGGATTGGGGTGTTTGTTTCTTTGATATTGAGCTGAATGAGCTGTTTATATATTTTGGAGATTAATCCTTTGTCCGTTGATTCATTTGCAAATATTTTCTCCCATTCTGAGGGTTGTCTTTTCGTCTTGTTTATGGTTTCCTTTGCTGTGCAAAAGCTTTGAAGTTTCATTAGGTCCCATTTGTTTATTTTTGTTTTTATTTCCATTACTCTAGGAGGTGGATCAAAAAAGATCTTGCTGTGATTTATGTCAAAGAGTGTTCTTCCTATGTTTTCCTCTAAGAGTTTTATAGTGTCCAGTCTTATATTTAGGTCTCTAATCCATTTTGAGTTTATTTTTGTGTATGGTGTTAGGGAGTATTCTAATTCATTCTTTTACATGTAGCTGTCCAGTTTTCCCAGCACCACTTATTGAAGAGACTGTCTTTTCTCCATTGTATATCTTTGCCTCCTTTGTCATAGATTAGTTGACCATAGGTGCGTGGGTTAATCTCTGGGCTTTCTATCTTGTTCCATTGATCTATGTTTCTGTTTTTGTGCCAGTACCATACTGTCTTGATTACTGTAGCTTTGTAGTATAGTCTGAAGTCAGGGAGTCTGATTCCTCCAGCTCCATTTTTTTCCCTCAAGACTGCTTTGGCTATTCGGGGTCTTTTGTGTCTCCATACAAATTTTAAGATGATTTGTTCTAGCTCCGTAAAAAATGCCATTGGTAATTTGATAGGGATTGCATTGAATCTGTAGATTGCTTTGGGTAGTATACTCATTTTCACAATGTTGATTCTTCCAATCCAAGAACATGGTATATCTCTCCATCTGTTGGTATCATCTTTAATTTCTTTCATCAGTGTCTTATAGTTTTCTGCATACAGGTCTTTCGTCTCCCTAGGTAGGTTTATTCCTAGGTATTTTATTCTTTTTGTCGCAATGGTAAATGGGAGTGTTTCCATAATTTCTCTTTCAGATTTTTCATCATTAGTGTATAGGAATGCAAGAGATTTCTGTGCATTAATTTTGTATCCTGCAACTTTACCATATTCATTAATCAGCTCTAGCAGTTTTCTGGTGGCAGTTTTAGGATTCTCTATGTATAGTATCATGTCATCCGCAAACAGTGACAGTTTTACTTCTTCTTTTCCAATTTGTATTCCTTTTATTTCTTTTTCTTCTCTGATTGCCGTGGCTAGGACTTCCAGAACTATGTTGAATAATAGTGGTGAGAGTGGACATCCTTGTCTCGTTCCTGATCTTAGAGGAAATGCTTTCAGTTTTTCACCATTGAGAATGATGTTTGCTGTGGGTTTGTCATATATGGTCTTTATTATGTTGAGGTAGGTTCCCTCTATGCCCACTTTCTGGAGAGTTTTTATCAGAAATGGGTGTTGAATTTTGTCAAAAGCTTTTTCTGCATCTATTGAGATGATCATATGGTTTTTATTCTTCAATTTGTTAATATGGTGTATCACATTGATTGATTTGCGTATATTGAAGAATCCTTGCATCCCTGGGATAAATCCCACTTGATCGTGGTGTATGATCCTTTTAATGTGTTGCTGGATTCTGTTTGCTAGTATTTTGTTGAGGATTTTTGCATCTATATTCATCAGTGATATTGGTCTGTAATTTTCTTTTTTTGTAGTGTCTTTGTCTGGTTTTGGTATCAGGGTGATGGTGGCCTCATAGAATGAGTTTGGGAGTGTTCCTTCCTCTGCAATTTTTTGGAAGAGTTTGAGAAGGATGGGTGTTAGCTCTTCTCTAAATGTTTGATAGAATTCACCTGTGAAGCCATCTGGTCCTGGACTTTTGTTTGTTGGAAGATTTTTAATCACAGTTTCAATTTCATTACTTGTGATTGGTCTGTTCATATTTTCTGTTTCTTCCTGATTCAGTCTTGGAAGGTTATACCTTTCTAAGAATTTGTCCATTTCTTCCAGGTTGTCCATTTTATTGGCATAGAGTTGCTTGTAGTAGTCTCTTAGGATGCTTTGTATTTCTGCGGTGTCTGTTGTAACTTCTCCTTTTTCATTCCTGATTTTATTGATTTGAGTCCTCTCCCTCTTTTTCTTGATGAGTCTGGCTAATGGCTTATCAATTTTGTTTATCTTCTCAAAGAACCAACTTTTAGTTTAATTGATCTTTGCTATTGTTTTCTTTGTTTCTATTTCATTTATTTCTGCTCTGATCTTTATGATTTCTTTCCTTCTGCTAACTTTGGGTTTTGTTTGTTCTTCTTTCTCTAGTTTCTTTAGGTGTAAGGTTAGATTGTTTACTTGAGATTTTTCTTGTTTCTTTAGGTAGGCTTGTATAGCTATAAACTTCCCTCTTAGAACCGCTTTTGCTGCATCCCATAGGTTTTGGGTCGTCGTGTTTTCATTGTCATTTGTCTCTAGGTATTTTTTGATTTCCTCTTTGATTTCTTCAGTGATCTCTTGGTTATTTAGTAACGTATTGTTTAGCCTCCATGTGTTTGTCCTTTTTACGTTTTTTTCCCTGTACTTCATTTCTAATCTCATAGCGTTGTGGTCAGAAAAGATGCTTGATATGATTTCAATTTTCTTAAATTTACTGAGGCTTGATTTGTGACCCAAGATGTGATCTATCCTGGAGAATGTTCCGTGCGCACTTGAGAAGAACGTGTAATCTGCTGTTTTTGGATGGAATGTCCTATATATATCAATTAAATCTATCTGGTCTATTGTGTCATTTAAAGCTTCTGTTTCCTTATTTATTTTCATTTTGGATGATCTGTCCATTGGTGTAAGTGAGGTGTTAAAGTCCCCCACTATTATTGTGTTACTGTCGATTTCCTCTTTTAGAGCTGTTAGCAGTTGCCTTATGTATTGAGGTGCTCCTATGTTGGGTGCATATATATTTATAATTGTTATATCTTCTTCTTGGATTGATCCCTTGATCATTATGTAGTGTCCTTCCTTGTCTCTTGTAACATTCTTTATTTTAAAGTCTATTTTATCTGATATGAGTATAGCTACTCCAGCTTTCTTTTGATTTCCATTTGCATGGAATATCTTTTTCCATCTCCTCACTTTCAGTCTGTATGTGTCCCTAGGTCTAAAGTGGGTCTCTTGTAGACAGCATATATATGGGTCTTGTTTTTGTATCCATTCAGCCAGTCTATGTCTTTTGGTTGGGGCATTTAATCCATTCACGTTTAAGGTAATTATCGATATGTATGTTCCTATGACCATTTTCTTAATTGTTTTGGGTTTGTTTTTGTAGGTCCTTTTCTTCTCTTGTGTTTCCCACTTAGAGAAGTTCCTTTAGCATTTGTTGTAGAGCTGGTTTGGTGGTGCTGAATTCTCTTAGCTTTTGCTTGTCTGCAAAGCTTTTGATTTCTCCATCAAATCTAAATGAGATCCTTGCCGGGTAGAGTAATCTTGGTTGTAGGTTCTTCCCTTTCATCACTTTAAGTATATCATGCCACTCCCTTCTAGCTTGCAGAGTTTCTGCTGAGAAATCAGCTGTTAACCTTATGGGAGTTCCCTTGTATGTTATTTGTCGTTTTTCCCTTGCTGCTTTCAATAATTTTTCTTTGTCTTTAATTTTTGCCACTTTGATTACTATGTGTCTCGGCGTGTTTCTCCTTGGGTTTATTCTGTATGGGACTCTCTGCGCTTCCTGGACTTGGGTGGCTATTTCCTTTCCCATGTTAGGGAAGTTTTCGACTATAATCTCTTCAAATATTTTCTCTGGTCCTTTCTCTCTCTCTTCTCCTTCTGGGACCCCTATAATGCGAATGTTGTTGCGTTTAATGTTGTCCCAGAGGTCTCTTAGGCTGTCTTCATTTCTTTTCATTCTTTTTTCTTTAGTCTGTTCTGCAGCAGTGAATTCCACCATTCTGTCTTCCAGGTCACTTATCCGTTCTTCTGCCTCAGTTATTCTGCTATTGATTCCTTCTAGTGTAGTTTTCATTTCAGTTATTGTATTGGTGATCTCTGTTTGTTTGTTCTTTAATTCTTCTAGGTCTTTGTTAATCATTTCTTGCATCTTCTCAATCTTTGCCTCCATTCTTATTCCGAGGTCCTGGATCATCTTCACTATCATTATTCTGAATTCTTTTTCTGGAAGGTTGCCTATCTCCACTTCATTTAGTTGTTTTTCTGGGGTTTTTTCTTGTTCCTTCATCTGGTACATAGCCCTCTGCCTTTTCATCTTCTCTATCTTTCTGTAACTGTGGTTTTTGGTCCACAGGCTGCAGGATCGTAGTTTTTCTTGCTTCTGTTGTCTGCCCTCTGGTGGTTGAGGCTATCTAAGAGGCTTGATGGGAGGCTCTGGTGGTGGGTAGAGCTGACTGTTGCTGTGGCGGTCAGAGCTCAGTAAAACCTTAATCCACTTGACTGTTGATGGGTGGGGCTGGGTTCCCTCCCTGTTGCTGTGGCGGTCAGAGCTCAGTAAAACCTTAATCCACTTGACTGTTGATGGGTGGGGCTGGGTTCCCTCCCTGTTGGTTGTTTTGCCTGAGGCAACCCAACACTGGAGCCTACCGGTGCTCTTTGGTGGGGTTAATGGCAGACTCTGGGAGGGCTCACGCCAAGGAGAACTTCCCAGAACCTCTGCTGCCAGTGTCCTTATCCCCACGGTGAAACAGAGCCACTACTCGCCTCTGCAGGAGACCCCCCAGCACCAGCAGGTAGGTCTGGTTCAGTCTCCCCCAGGGTCACTGCTCCTTCCCCTGGGTCCCGATGCACACATTACTTTGTGTGTGCCCTCCAAGAGTGGGGTCTCTGTTTCCCCCAGTCCTGTCAAAGTCCTGCAATCAATTCCCACTAGGCTTCAAAGTCTGATTCTCTAGGAATTCCTCCTCCCGTTGCCGGACCCCCAGGTTGGGAAGCCTGACGTGGGGCTCAGAACCTTCACTCCAGTGGGTGGAATTCTGTGGTATAAGTGTTCGCCAGTCTGTGAGTCACCCACCCAGCAGTTATGGGATTTGATTTTACTCTGATTGCGCCCCTCCTACCGTCTCACTGTGGCTTCTCCTCTGTCCTTGGACGCGGGGTATCCTCCTTGGTGAAGTCCAGGGTCTTCCTGTCAATGATTGTCCAGCAGCCAGTGGTGATTCTGGTGCTCTCGCAAGAGGGAGTGAGAGCACGTCCTTCTACTCCGCCATCTTGGTTAATCTCCCTTCAGGACTTGACACTTTTTAAACTATTCAAATAAATTCTACCACTGAAAGTTAATTTGGCAGTCCGTTATTAAAGTGTCCAAATATATATTGTTGATATATATGCAAATATAAAGATGATAATAAATATATTGGGTTGGCCAAAACGTTCGTCCGGGTTTCTCTGTAAGATGTTTTTGGCCAACTGAATACATGCACACATACTGAACATCTGTATGTGTCCGTGTCCTTCTTGCCTTGGGGTTCAGAAAAACCATGATTTGGCTTAATTAATAAAGCCTGCTTCATTGTCACAAAAGAAAAGTCTGTCCTTGGATAACTTTAGCTCAGATATTACTGCTTTTTCCTATGTATGCATATTTGCTGATGTGTTTTCTTGCATCGTGCGCTAGTTTTATCTGTGTTCAAAGCTGTGTGGCCTTGTAACCACTCTGTGCTTCAACTGGGATTCTTCAGCTCGAGAAGGATACGGCCAGTTGATGCTGTCTTTCCGGTTTGTTTCAAATTCTGTAAAACCAAATGGTTCCTAAAATATTTGCACATGCTAGTAGCTCCACCTACAGTAGCTTTCTTGATCTAGAGTCAGATTTTAATTGATGGACTGATTTAAAAAATATTGATTTATTCTTACTGTGTGCCAAGTACTGGCGTACAGCAGTAAACCATAGTGACCACAGTTTCCTTCTTCGTGGAGCTTACATTCCAGTAAAAGGACATAGATGAGAAACAAATGAGTGAGTAAAAGATAAGGCATATATAGCTGTGGGAGGGGTATGGGATTGGGAATACTGGGGAAGGGAGAGTGAGTTTGCAGTTTGAAGTGGGTGGCGAGGGAGAAGCCCACTGGAAAGGTGGCATTTAGGGAAGACTTACAGGTGGGAAGAATGTACCAGCCAGAAGAGACGTAAGTGCGAACGCTCTGAGGCTGGATGCTGCCGACCTGCTAGGGAAACGGGTTGGGGGGGACCGTGGTAGTTTTGCGGTGTAGACTAAGTGAGGAGCGGGGTTGGGGGGGGAAGAGATCAGAGAGTGGGGGCCGGGGCATGGGCGGAGCAGCTTCGCAGGCTCTCCCGGGACTTCACGTCCGCTCCAGCAATGGGACGTCCTTGGAGGTTTGGGGCAGAAGAGCGACATAAGCTTGCGTGCTCCTTACCTTGGCTGCGGCGTTGCAGACAGGCTGCAAGAGGACAGTGGCGGAAGCAGAGAGACCGCTTAGGAGACAGCAGTTCAGGGGCGTCATGGGGGTGGTGAGAAGTTGATCAGATTCTGGGTGTGTTTCGAAGCTGGGGCTGTTAGGAGTTGTTGGTGGATTGGACGTGGGTTGTGAAAATGAGAGGCCAGCGCAGCGTGACTCCTTAGGTTTTTGGCCAGAGGACCTGGAAGGATGGAGCTGCCAGGTCGGGAGGACTACGGGAGGGGCACGTTTTGCAGGGAAAAATCAGCCATTTAGTTTTGGTTCTATTACAGTGCGGTCCCATTAGGCAGCCGGGTGGTTCTATTACAGTGCGGTCCCATTAGACAGCCAGGTGGTTCTATTACAGGGCGGTCCCATTAGACAGCCGGGTGGTTCTATTACAGGGCGGTCCCATTAGACAGCCGGGTGGTTCTATTACAGTGCGGTCCCATTAGACAGCCGGGTGGTTCTATTACAGGGCGGTCCCATTAGACAGCCGGGTGGTTCTATTACAGAGCGGTCCCATTAGACAGCCGGGTGGTTCTATTACAGTGCGGTCCCATTAGGCAGCCGGGTGGTTCTATTACAGGGCGGTCCCATTAGACAGCCGGGTGGTTCTTACAGTGCGGTCCCATTAGGCAGCCGGGTGGTTCTATTACAGTGCGGTCCCATTAGACAGCCGGGTGGTTCTATTACAGTGCGGTCCCATTAGGCAGCCGGGTGGTTCTATTACAGTGCGGTCCCATTAGACAGCCGGGTGGTTCTATTACAGGGCGGTCCCATTAGACAGCCGGGTGGTTCTATTACAGTGCGGTCCCATTAGGCAGCCGGGTGGTTCTATTACAGGGCGGTCCCATTAGGCAGCCGGGTGGTTCTATTACAGTGCGGTCCCATTAGGCAGCCGGGTGGTTCTATTACAGGGCGGTCCCATTAGACAGCCGGGTGGTTCTATTACAGGGCGGTCCCATTAGACAGCCGGGTGGTTCTATTACAGGGCGGTCCCATTAGACAGCCGGGTGGTTCTATTACAGGGCGGTCCCATTAGACAGCCGGGTGGTTCTATTACAGGGCGGTCCCATTAGACAGCCGGGTGGTTCTATTACAGTGCGGTCCCATTAGGCAGCCGGGTGGTTCTATTACAGTGCGGTCCCATTAGGCAGCCGGGTGGTTCTATTACAGTGCGGTCCCATTAGACAGCCGGGTGGTTCTATTACAGTGCGGTCCCATTAGACAGCCGGGTGGTTCTATTACAGGGCGGTCCCATTAGACAGCCGGGTGGTTCTATTACAGGGCGGTCCCATTAGACAGCCGGGTGGTTCTATTACAGGGCGGTCCCATTAGGCAGCCGGGTGGTTCTATTACAGTGCGGTCCCATTAGACAGCCGGGTGGTTCTATTACAGTGCGGTCCCATTAGACAGCCGGGTGGTTCTATTACAGGGCGGTCCCATTAGACAGCCGGGTGGTTCTATTACAGGGCGGTCCCATTAGACAGCCGGGTGGTTCTATTACAGTGCGGTCCCATTAGACAGCCGGGTGGTTCTATTACAGGGCGGTCCCATTAGGCAGCCGGGTGGTTCTATTACAGGGCGGTCCCATTAGGCAGCCGGGTGGTTCTATTACAGGGCGGTCCCATTAGGCAGCCGGGTGGTTCTATTACAGTGCGGTCCCATTAGGCAGCCGGGTGGTTCTATTACAGGGCGGTCCCATTAGACAGCCGGGTGGTTCTATTACAGGGCGGTCCCATTAGACAGCCGGGTGGTTCTATTACAGGGCGGTCCCATTAGACAGCCGGGTGGTTCTATTACAGGGCGGTCCCATTAGACAGCCGGGTGGTTCTATTACAGTGCGGTCCCATTAGACAGCCGGGTGGTTCTATTACAGTGCGGTCCCATTAGACAGCCGGGTGGTTCTATTACAGTGCGGTCCCATTAGGCAGCCGGGTGGTTCTATTACAGGGCGGTCCCATTAGACAGCCGGGTGGTTCTATTACAGGGCGGTCCCATTAGACAGCCGGGTGGTTCTATTACAGGGCGGTCCCATTAGACAGCCGGGTGGTTCTATTACAGTGCGGTCCCATTAGACAGCCGGGTGGTTCTATTACAGTGCGGTCCCATTAGGCAGCCGGGTGGTTCTATTACAGGGCGGTCCCATTAGGCAGCCGGGTGGTTCTATTACAGGGCGGTCCCATTAGGCAGCCGGGTGGTTCTATTACAGTGCGGTCCCATTAGGCAGCCGGGTGGTTCTATTACAGGGCGGTCCCATTAGACAGCCGGGTGGTTCTATTACAGGGCGGTCCCATTAGGCAGCCGGGTGGTTCTATTACAGGGCGGTCCCATTAGACAGCCGGGTGGTTCTATTACAGTGCGGTCCCATTAGGCAGCCGGGTGGTTCTATTACAGTGCGGTCCCATTAGGCAGCCGGGTGGTTCTATTACAGGGCGGTCCCATTAGACAGCCGGGTGGTTCTATTACAGGGCGGTCCCATTAGACAGCCGGGTGGTTCTATTACAGTGCGGTCCCATTAGACAGCCGGGTGGTTCTATTACAGTGCGGTCCCATTAGGCAGCCGGGTGGTTCTATTACAGTGCGGTCCCATTAGGCAGCCGGGTGGTTCTATTACAGTGCGGTCCCATTAGACAGCCGGGTGGTTCTATTACAGTGCGGTCCCATTAGACAGCCGGGTGGTTCTATTACAGTGCGGTCCCATTAGGCAGCCGGGTGGTTCTATTACAGTGCGGTCCCATTAGGCAGCCGGGTGGTTCTATTACAGTGCGGTCCCATTAGGCAGCCGGGTGGTTCTATTACAGTGCGGTCCCATTAGGCAGCCGGGTGGTTCTATTACAGTGCGGTCCCATTAGGCAGCCGGGTGGTTCTATTACAGTGCGGTCCCATTAGGCAGCCGGGTGGTTCTATTACAGTGCGGTCCCATTAGACAGCCGGGTGGTTCTATTACAGTGCGGTCCCATTAGACAGCCGGGTGGTTCTATTACAGTGCGGTCCATTAGACAGCCGGGTGGTTCTATTACAGTGCGGTCCCATTAGGCAGCCGGGTGGTTCTATTACAGGGCGGTCCCATTAGGCAGCCGGGTGGTTCTATTACAGGGCGGTCCCATTAGGCAGCCGGGTGGTTCTATTACAGGGCGGTCCCATTAGGCAGCCGGGTGGTTCTATTACAGGGCGGTCCCATTAGGCAGCCGGGTGGTTCTATTACAGGGCGGTCCCATTAGGCAGCCGGGTGGTTCTATTACAGGGCGGGTCCCATTAGGCAGCCGGGTGGTTCTATTACAGGGCGGTCCCATTAGGCAGCCGGGTGGTTCTATTACAGGGCGGTCCCATTAGGCAGCCGGGTGGTTCTATTACAGTGCGGTCCCATTAGGCAGCCGGGTGGTTCTATTACAGGGCGGTCCCATTAGACAGCCGGGTGGTTCTATTACAGGGCGGTCCCATTAGACAGCCGGGTGGTTCTATTACAGGGCGGTCCCATTAGGCAGCCGGGTGGTTCTATTACAGTGCGGTCCCATTAGGCAGCCGGGTGGTTCTATTACAGGGCGGTCCCATTAGGCAGCCGGGTGGTTCTATTACAGAGCGGTCCCATTAGACAGCCGGGTGGTTCTATTACAGTGCGGTCCCATTAGACAGCCGGGTGGTTCTATTACAGGGCGGTCCCATTAGACAGCCGGGTGGTTCTATTACAGGGCGGTCCCATTAGGCAGCCGGGTGGTTCTATTACAGTGCGGTCCCATTAGACAGCCGGGTGGTTCTATTACAGGGCGGTCCCATTAGGCAGCCGGGTGGTTCTATTACAGGGCGGTCCCATTAGGCAGCCGGGTGGTTCTATTACAGGGCGGTCCCATTAGGCAGCCGGGTGGTTCTATTACAGTGCGGTCCCATTAGGCAGCCGGGTGGTTCTATTACAGGGCGGTCCCATTAGGCAGCCGGGTGGTTCTATTACAGGGCGGTCCCATTAGGCAGCCGGGTGGTTCTATTACAGGGCGGTCCCATTAGGCAGCCGGGTGGTTCTATTACAGGGCGGTCCCATTAGGCAGCCGGGTGGTTCTATTACAGGGCGGTCCCATTAGACAGCCGGGTGGTTCTATTACAGGGCGGTCCCATTAGACAGCCGGGTGGTTCTATTACAGGGCGGTCCCATTAGACAGCCGGGTGGTTCTATTACAGTGCGGTCCCATTAGGCAGCCGGGTGGTTCTATTACAGTGCGGTCCCATTAGACAGCCGGGTGGTTCTATTACAGGGCGGTCCCATTAGGCAGCCGGGTGGTTCTATTACAGGGCGGTCCCATTAGGCAGCCGGGTGGTTCTATTACAGTGCGGTCCCATTAGGCAGCCGGGTGGTTCTATTACAGTGCGGTCCCATTAGACAGCCGGGTGGTTCTATTACAGGGCGGTCCCATTAGACAGCCGGGTGGTTCTATTACAGGGCGGTCCCATTAGGCAGCCGGGTGGTTCTATTACAGGGCGGTCCCATTAGGCAGCCGGGTGGCTCTATTACAGTGCGGTCCCATTAGACAGCCGGGTGGTTCTATTACAGTGCGGTCCCATTAGGCAGCCGGGTGGTTCTATTACAGGGCGGTCCCATTAGGCAGCCGGGTGGTTCTATTACAGGGCGGTCCCATTAGGCAGCCGGGTGGTTCTATTACAGTGCGGTCCCATTAGACAGCCGGGTGGTTCTATTACAGGGCGGTCCCATTAGACAGCCGGGTGGTTCTATTACAGGGCGGTCCCATTAGACAGCCAGGTGGTTCTATTACAGTGCGGTCCCATTAGGCAGCCAGGTGGTTCTATTACAGTGCGGTCCCATTAGACAGCCGGGTGGTTCTATTACAGGGCGGTCCCATTAGGCAGCCAGGAGATGACGTGGAGCAGGCAATGGGATATTTGAGTCCAGGGTACAGGGGAGAGGTCTGCATTGGAAATGGAAGTCTGGAAGTCGTCAACACATGGATAAAACATGCGAGGCCGTGAGGCTGACGCGGGGCGGTAGAAGGTAGGGGAGGCTGGAAGGTGAGCCTCGGGGCTGCGGTGTGCCGACACTCGGGGCTCGGGGAACCAGGAGCAACGGCCACTGATGCGGCAGGACCACCAGAGGCCCGTGATGCCCTGGGCGCCGCGCCAGGAAGGGGTCGAAAGGGGACGGAGCGAGCAGCTGGGTGAAATGTCCCGGCTGGGCCAGTGAGGTGAGGCCCGAGAACCCCCTCCCCGTGGACTCAGCACCTCGTAGGTGATGGGCGGTGAGTGGAAATGCCTGCTTGGATAGAAAATGAGAGGAAGCAAAGAAAGTGAATCAGGACAACTCCTTTGTGGGGGCAGGGCACGTTTGTATCGGAGGGCAGGGAAATGGGGCAGTGCTTGGAGGGTGGACTCGGGGAGTCCTTTTTCTAAGATGAGGGAAATAGCAGTGTATGCTGATGGAGAAGAGAGATTAAAAGGGGAAATTGGTTACCCCCGAGGGAACGGGAAAATGGCTGGAACAGGATCTTGGGGTAGGTGAAATGGGACAGGATTTGATGCACAGTGGCTTTAGATGGTGGCATGAGACAGCTTATCCATGGAAATAGGAGGTAAGGCCGAGGATATGGGTAGAGGTGTTGGTGGGCTGGTACACGTGGTGGGAGGCTGGGAGTTGGCTTCTGGTTGTTCCAGTTTTCTCTGAAAAGGAAGCAGGGTCTTCAGATGGGAATGGGGATGGGGAAGGGGAAGGCAGGGGGTCAGGGGTTTGAGAAGACAGGAAGTATCGATCTAGGGTAAGGAGTGAGAATGGCCTACGGATGTGTCATGCGAATTCAATTTTGCACCAAGGGCCCCATGAGTACAGCAGTCATGGATTTAGAGTGAGATGAGTTGGGCTAGTGATGTGCTTTTTGGCTGTGTGGGGATAGACAGGAAGTTGGCGAAGGCCTGGGTTTAATCACAGCTGAGCTTTTGTCCCTTGGATGTGCGAGAAGCAGACGCACGTGAGTTGAGGATGTATATACGGGAGTGTATGTAATGTGCCGTAGAATCTCAGCCGGCTGAAGAGCAGAGCAGGGACACGAGAATAGTGAGGGCCGGATATCCGCTGTCACTTTTCTAATTTAGCTCAGATTTATGCAGCAGTAAAAATGCTTACGTGCCTAGGAAACTCAGCGGTTTTCTTCCTAGTACTAATTTATAAATAAGAAAAAATTACCTACTGAGGTAAGACTTTCTGGCATGGAAACCTCCATGAGGCTGATGTAGCAAAAGCCTTTGCTCCAGCTAATTTGCCTGATAAAAGATACAGTATTTCCCACTCTCGCAAGTGCCCGATGTTGGACTTTGTCAGGTGATACATTTTTGATCCGTATTTGATGATGCTTAGGACTGTCAAGGGATTTACAAGCAATCTTGCACAGAAAATAGTTGGAACTTGTACTGTGTCAGGATGAAATTGTAACTTTTCCCTTTCATTAGTGCAGATAACTTTAATTGTCCGAAGACTTCTGATGAAAATTGTCATTTCTTACACATTCATATTTCACACTATTAGAATTTCTGAAACATTCACAATGTCACAAATGGGGATAAAAATATATAAATATAAAATTGTGTATTTTCAGTAAATACACTGAAGGCCTAAACCTGTCATCTCTGCACTATAAATGTGTGTGTGTATATGTGTGTAAAATCCATACACTGTCTATATGCTCGTCACATATACACAGACATTGCAGTAGCACTAGTATAACCTCAATGAGCAGCCTTAAATCTAAGAAAGATCTCCAATAGAAAAAGGTATTTGTCGTTTAAATATCGTGGAATTGATACCCATGGTTCATTAGAGGAGATAAACTTGCCTATTAACTTACACTACTGTTTGTTGAAAAAGAATTTAAGGTGGTAACAGTAAAAAAAAAAAAAAAAAAAAATCTTTAGGGAAAAAATGCATTAAATACCACCAGTGTGTAAAATGAACACAAAACAGAAGGGTTCATTTTATGGAGTTGTGGTATTTAATGCAAATCATTTTTCAGTTTTCCTGAAAGCTCAAATGTAAAGATTATATGCTTTGAGGAAGTGATAATTATCCCCCTTACTTACGGTATGATGTTGATTGTGTTTGCTTAAAAGTATATTCACTCAGAGGTATTTTCTGCTCTCCCGTAAGAAGTCTTTCCAAAGAGAGGCTGGATATTAGAGGTGTGTGCATTCTCTGCTGGTTTTATAACGCTGTGTGAAAACAGCCACACAGCCTTGGTGGCACTGCATCACCTCCAGAGTCTGGGGTTCAGTCTGTGGCCCCCAGCCTGACTCTGGCACCTGGTCAGCTGTGGGTTGGCCGGAGTGTCTCGTGACCTTGGGTGGGCTCACTCACTTGGGTTAGGCTCAGGTTGGCTTAGCTGAGGCCACTGGAATGTCTTGCCTCTGGTTCCTGCATCTCTTACCCTCCTGTGGGGCTAGGGCACTAGCACGGCAGAGCGCAGTAGCTGAGGGTCAGCAGTGGCAGAGGACAAAGCAGAGCAAGGCCAGCGTTCCGCGTCTCTCCTTGCATCACTCCTACTGTCATCCCGTCGGCCAGTGCAAACCAGGTGGCCGAGCCCGACTCGGACCAGCCGGGTGTTGCAAGGTCAACGGCAGAGGGTGGGGATACATGGAGACTTGAAGAATTGGGGCCATTTAGGCAATCTCCCAGTGGGCCAGCACCTAGGAACCTGAACAGAAATATTTGAGCCAGAATTGAATCCCTGGTTTTGTTAATACTTTCAATTTGTCATTGTTGTTGATTTTTTTTTTTTTTGTAGTTAAGCAGAATTTTGTATAAGTGAGGCTTCCAGTCTTATACTTTTGTAAGAGCAGCCTTCAGCCAGTGCAGTTTCTCCTTCACTGTAGTTACAGTGGAACCTTATTCTGGTGGTTTTTGCCTGCTTTTCCAGTTCAACTCACTTGAAATGGTTTCCCTGTCCGTCAAGGTATTAACTGGAACTATGCCGGCCACTGAACCTGGTGTCACATTCAAGAACATAATCAGCAAATATTCAGTATTGTAGTCTATGCAGTCAATGCGTATGTCACAACAAAGAGGAACAAAAGCCAAAAAAATACATTGAAACGTTTACATCACCATCTCTGCAGAACATTTCATAGTATGTTTTAAAATACCATGTGACTCTCACAACTCATTCACAAAACTGTAGCCTCTTGTCTTTATTGACTTTGCCTTAATCAAAGTGTTCCCATGTAAAATTATTTTTGAAATACTACCAGTGCAGAACATTTTGCTGTGATATACAGGCTTCTATTTTTCTGTCTTTAGTTGTCAGAATACACATGAACTTTGTTATATGTATGTATCTCAGAAAATATTGGGCTGAGGATTGATTTTACAAGTAACATTCGTCTGTATCTTAGAGGACCAGAAGGCAAATGTCTCAGAACGTTAGTTCATGCTCTTCCAGAGGTGAGCAAGGCACATCAAATTGGCGATTTTTTAATATTTATCTCAAATGGGTATTTTAAAGTTTCTTTAGAAGATCGCAAACACTGCTTTTGCTTTTGAGTTTTGCGGATTAAAAGTAGATGGGCATTATAAGAAAATTATCTGGCAAGATTGCGTTCTTTAAAAGGTAAGACTTCAGTATTGGATGTAAATTTGATATTCATTTGGATGATGACTTCAGCTTTAAAACTGGGGATAGGAGGAAAGTGGGGAAGACTAAAATTGTCCGTTTTTCTCATTATTAATAACTTTCATGACTGCTTTGGATTTTCACTTTTTTATGTGTTTGTTTTGTTTTTTTAGGGAGAAGTGATAGCACTGGATAAAATATCCAACAAAGTAGAAAAAATAAAGCAGAATGCGTTACTGTTAGGGCTAAATTCCATCAGGGCATTTTGCTTCGATGGAACAAAGGCCCTTAAACTTGATATGGTTAAGGACACAGATGGTGAGTTAAATTTTATCTTTTTTTTAAAAAATTTTTTATTTATTATTTATTTATTATTTTTATTTTTGGCTGTGTTGGGTCTTCGTTTCTGTGCGAGGGCTTTCTCCAGTTGCGGCAAGCGGGGTCCACTCTTCATCGCGGTGCACGGGCCTCTCACTATTGCGGCCTCTCTTGTTGCGGAGCAGAGGCTCCAGACGCTCAGGCTCAGTAGTTGTGGCTCACGGGCCCAGTTGCTCCACGGCATGTGGGATCTTCCCAGACCAGGGCTCGAACCCATGTCCCCTGCATTGGCAGGCAGATTCTCAACCACTGTGCCACCAGGGAAGCCCTAAATTTTATCTTTTAAAGGCTTTTATAATTGGCATTTACAAACAGATTGTCAGATTTTGCTACCTATGTTCTAGCCCCTAAATATCCATAGGGCCTTGGCATGGATCTAAGGTATTTTGCCATAATAGATGTCTTTTTGCTTTTCATCTCATCTTTGAATATCAAGTTTTTAATACAGAATCAAACCTCCAAGACTTGATCAAACTCTTTGTTCTTAACCTATTTGTTTTATTTTTTTATTGAAGTATAGTTGATTTGCAGTGTTCTGTTAATTTCTGCTGTACAGCAAAGTGATTCAATTATACATATATATACATTTTTTTTAATATTCTTTTCCATTATGGTTTACCACAGGATACTGAATATAGTTCTTTGTGCTATACAGTAGGATCTTGTTGTTTATCCATTCTATATATAAAAGCTTACATCTACTAACCCCAATCTCCCACTCCATCCCTCCCCCAGCCCCTCCCTTTTGGCAACCACAAGTCTGTTCTCTGTGTTTGTGAGTCTGTTTTGTAGATAGGTTCATTTGCGTCATATTTTAGATTCCACATTTAAGTGATACTATATGGTATTTGCTTTCTGACTTACTTCACTTAGTATGATAATCTCTAGTTGCATCCATGTTGCTGCAAATGGCATTGTTTCATTCTTTTTCTATGGCTGAATAGTATTCCATTGTATATATATGTAACACATCTTCTTTATCCATTCCTCTGTCAGTGGACATTTAGGTTGTTTCCATGTGTTGGCTATTGTGAATAGTGCTGCTAGGAACATAGGGGTGCGTGTATCTCTTTGGATTAGAGTTTTCTCTGGATATATGCCCAGGGGTGGGATTGCTGGATCATATGGTGACTCTATTTTTGGTTTCTGAGGAATCTCCATACTGTTCTCCACAGTGGCTGTACCAATTTATATTTCCACCAACTGTGTAGGAGGGTTCCCTTTCTCCATATCCTCTCCAGCGTTTGTTATTTGTAGAGGTTTTAATGATGGCCATTCTGACTGGTGTGAGGTGGTACCTCATTGTAGTTTTGATTTACATTTCTCTAATAGTTTAGCAATGTTGAGCATCTTTTCATGTGCCTACTGTCCATTTGTATTTCTTCTTTGGAGAAATGTCTATTTAGGTCTTCTGCCCATTTTTCGATTGGGTTGTTTGTTTTCTTTTTGTTGTTGAGTTGTTTGAGCTGTTTGTATATTTTGGAAATTAAACCCTTGTTGGTTGCATCATTTGCAAATATTTTCTCCCATTCCGTAGGTTGTCTTTTCGTCTTGTTGATTGTTTCCTTTGCTGTGCAAAAGCTTGTAAGTTTGATTAGGTCCCATTTGTTTATTTTTGTTTTTATTTCTATCACCTTGGGAGACTGACCAAAGAAAACATTGGTACGATTTATGTCAGAGAATGTTTTGCCTATGATCTTTTCTAGGAGTTTTATGGTGTCATGTCTTATGTTTAAGTCCTTAAGCCATTTTGAGTTTATTTTTGCGTATGATGTGAGGAAGTGTTCTAACGTCATTGATTTACATGTGGCTGTCTAACTTTCCCAGCACCACTTGCTGAAGAGACTGTCTTTTTCCCATTGTATATTCTTGCCTCATGTGTCGAAGCTGTGTGATTGACCATAGTTGTGTGGGTTTATTTCTGGGCTCTCTGTTCTGTTCCATTGATCCATATGTCAGTTTTTTGTGCCAATACCATGCTGTTTTGATTACTGTAGCTTTGTAGTATTGTCTGAAGTCTGGGAGGGTTATGCCTTCTGCTTTGTTCTTTTTCTTCATGATTGCTTTGGCAATTCTGGGTCTTTCATGGTTCCATATGAATTTTAGGATTATTTGTTCTAATTTTGTGAAAAATGTCATGAGTAATTTGATAGGGATCGCATTAAATCTGTAGATTGCTTTGGGTAGTATGGCCATTTTAACAATATTAAATCTTCTCATCCAAGAGCATGGGATGTCTTTCCATTTCTTTGAATCATCTTCAGTTTACTTTTTTAATGTTTTATAGTTCTCAGTGTATAAGTCTTTCACCTCCTTGGTCAGGTTTATTTAGTATTTTATTTTTGGGGGTGTGATTTTGAAAGGTATTGGTTTTTTTTTTTTTTTTTTTTACATTCCCTTTCTGCTATTTTGTTGTTAGTGTAAAGAAATGCAACCGATTTCTGTATGTTAATCTTTTATCCTGCTAACTTGCTGAATTTGTTTATCAGTTCTAGTAGTTTTTGTGTGGACTTTTTAGGGTTTTCTGTATATAAAATCACGTCATTTGCATATAATGACAGTTTTCTCTTTTCCGCTCCAATTTGGATACCTTTTATTTCTTCTTCTTGTCTGATTGCTGTGGATAAGACTTCCAGTACTATGTTGAACAGAAGTGGTGAGAGTGGGCATCCTTGTCTTGTTCCAGATTTTAGTGGGAAGGCTGTCTGTCAGCTTTTCACTGTTGAGTATTATATTGGCTGTGGGTTTGTCATAAATAGCTTTTATTATGTTGAGATATGTTCCCTCTGTACCCACTTTGGTAAGAGTTTTTATCATGAATGCATGTTGAATTTTGTTAGATGCTTTTTCTGCATGTATTGAGATGATCATGTGGTTTTTGTTTTTTCTGCTGTTGATGTGGTGTATCACATTGATTTGCATATGTTGGACCATCCTTGTGAACTTGGGATGAATCCCACTTGGTCGTGGTGTATTATCTTTTTTATGTGTTGTGGATTCAGTTTGCTAATATTTTGTTGAGAATTTTTGTATCTATATTCATCAAAGATATTGGTCTGTAATTTTCTTTTTTAGTGGTTTTCTTATCAGGGTGATGGTGGCTTCATAGAATGTCTTTGGGAGTGTTCCCTCCTCTGCAATTTTTTGGAAGAGTTGGAGAAGGATCGGTAAGAGTTCTTTGTATGTTTGGTAGAATTCACCTATGAAGCCACCTGGTCCTGGACTTCTGTTTGTAGGCAGTTTTAAAATTACAGATTCTATTGATATTTCACTTCTAGTGATCAATCTGTTCAAATTATCTATTTCTTGATTCAGTTTTGGTGGACTGTATGTTTCTAGAAAGTTGTCCATTTCTTCTAGGTTGTTGAATTTGTTGGCATATAATTGTTCATAGTATTCCCTCATGTTTTTTGTATTTCTATGGTGTCAGTTGTTATGTCTCCTTTTTCACTTCTTATTTAGTTTATTTGGGTTCTCTCTCTTTTCTTCTTGGTGAGCCTGGCCAGAGGTTTGTCAATCTTGTTTATTACCCTTTCAAAGAACCAGCTCTTGGTTTTATTGATTTTTTTCTATTGTTCTTAGTCTCTATTTTATTTATTTCCCCTCTGATCTTTATTATTTCCTTCCTAATGCTGACTTTAGGTTTTGTTTGTTCTTCTTTTTCTAATTCTTTTAAGTGTTAACCTATTTGTTTTAGTTTCATATTACAGTTCAGAAAGCTGAGATTTGAGACAAGCCTTTCAGTTTTATGAGTCTTCGTTTTTCATTTTTCTTGAGGAATTGGGGATATAGAGCCGGAGGGGGAAAACTGCCACATATCTTGTTTTGTAATAAAATAATACATTAGTTAAATTGCTGTATTTCTCTCTCTTTGTCTCTGTTTAGATTTGGTTTCATAAAGTATTCGAGAAACTTGCATATTTTAATGAACTAATTGGCGTTAGTTTTTCTAGAATGTTCATTGATTAAAGATGCTATTTGATTCATGATAACTTTAAAAAATTAATTTACTTATTTATTTTTTTATTTTCTTTTATATTGGAGTATATTTGATTTACAATGTTGTGTTAGTTTCAGGTGTACAGCAAAGTGATTTAGTTATACATACACATGTATTTATTCTTTCCCAGGATTCATGATGACTTTTAAAATGCCTGCTACATCAGTAGTAATGTGAAAATCCACATACCTTTAAGAAATTATTTTGTAACTTCTGCCTAATATGTAGTAAGTCACACGTGATTAAAAAGCCAAAATAAATGAAGCACATGGAATACTTGCCAGAAAAACAGGGAATATCCTGAAGAAGAGTGGGAGCAGGTCGGATTGAATTGCCAGATTACATGACAACAATGTGTCATGTCAGTGGCTTGTCAGCCCTAAAGTGTTAGCAAGGGGTTTGCAGGAGTTTATATCAGTGTGTAGGCTAGGGGACTGTACCAGAGAGACCGAAAATACAGTGACTTAGAAAAGATAGAAGTGTTTTTTGGTTTTCTTGTTTATTTTTGTCTCACTGAAAAATTAAAGAGGTGGACATCCAATGCTGGGAGCTTCATCTCTGGGTCCAAGACAGCTGTTCCAGTTTTTTCCCGGGGGGTAGGGAAAGGGACTGGGAGATGCACAAGACCTGGAAGTGGGGTGCATATCCCGCTGGCCACAACTTAGTCGTTTGATCAACTTAGCTGCAGGGGGGGGGCTGGAAAACGTAGTCTTCAGCTGTGTTGCCATGTGCCCAGTTCACACTATTTCTATAGAAAAAGAGGATAATTGTTATTGAAGAACAAATAGCAGCCTGCTAGAAGCTTTGTACTATTAAAAGTGGAGATGGTGACTGTTTCCATTTTTTCCTTTTATTCATCAGTAAAATTTTTCTTCCCCCTTTAAAGTAAGTAAAAGAGCTTGAAAGCCTCTGAGTGGGTAAGTGAGGTGCATAGTATAAAGTGCAGGAGTGACCCAGTAACTGTATGCTAGCATCAAGCTATGTGGTAGTTTTCCTACACAATTTGTTCTGGTTATGTTCTGCTGTTATCCCACATCATGCCACCACTTAGTGATGAAAGCCACAGTAATCATTTCATTATTCCTCACAATTCTGGGGGCTGACCAGACCCTCAGGTAGATGGTTCTTACTTGCAGTATCTCGTGCAGTTGCGGTCATGTGGTAGTTGAGGGAGATGTCATCTTGAAGGTGCTCTCTTTCACATACACGTCGGGAGGGTGATGGTGGCTCTCTGCTGGGACCTCTCCACGTGTCCTGGGTACTCTCAGCGTGTTGGTTGGCTGGGTTTCGAGGGCGAATGTTGGAATAGCCCCAGGCAGCAGCCACGTCCCCATTTATGACCTATTCCAGACGTCACTTAGCATCGATTCAGCTGTTGCCCAGAATAAAGGAGAAGGAATATTACATCCCACCTCTTGTGTCACTGTGATGAGTGTCAGTGTCAAATTGTAAGAATGTATGGAATGGACGATATTGTGGCAGCCATCTTTGGGAAGTATAATTGCTTTCACAGCTGTAAACTATTTTTATTAAAAAAAAAATTACTTATTTGGCTGCACCGGGTCTTTAGTTGCGGCACACAGGATCTTTAGTTGCGGTGTGTGGGATCTTTGGTTGTGGCATGCGGGATCTTAGTTGAGACATGTGGGATCTAGTTCCCTGACCAGGGTTCGAACTCAGGCCCCCTGCCTTGGGAGCATGGAGTCTTAACTGCTGGACCACCAGGGAAGTCCCAGATTATTTTTATTTTTAGTTATACATTTTTATATGCATAATGGATTGTTAGCTGAACACAGGAAGGATAAGGAATACTGACTTGAAAATGCAGGAGTGTAAAAGTAGTAATGATTCTGCAAATTTACATCAAGGTGATTTTCACCAGTTCTATAGACTGCAGTAAATATGATTAAAATTCTTATATAGCATTCTAAGGTGATTTCAATACTACAGAAAATCTAAAAAGAGAGAATAGAATGAGCTATGTGTTCAGTTGGGCTTTTATTTATTAGGAATAGAGGTTAGCCACGCCTGTAATGTTCTAGTTACTTATAAGGGGCAGCCTGAATCCAGTCTTGTCCCTCAGAAGGAAACAAGTTGTTTTCTAGTACCTAATGTAAGTACTCCAAACATCAGTCCTTGGCAGTTTTTATTTTTGATGCTGAGGCAAAAGTTTGTCATATTTAACGTTTTTGAAAAATTACTCTTTTTCTTTCGTAATTTTAAATTATGTCAACCTATATCATTTGTTAAATGGGAGAAAAAATATTTTTTTCTTCATATTCAAGGATGAGTAATGTTCTAGTGTATGGATAATACCACATTTTATTTATTCATTCATCAGTTGATGGACATTTGGGTTCTTTCCCTTTTTTGTCTGTTATGAATAATGTTGCTATGAACATTTGTGTATAAGTTTTAGTGTGTTTTGTCTCTTGAGTATATACCTAGAATTGGGCTTGCTGGATCACATGGTAACCCTCTGTTTAACCTTTAACAGAATTGTCAGACTGTTTTACACAGCAGTTTGCAGCCTTTTTCAACCCACTAGCAATGCACTGAGGGTTCATATTTCTCCATATCCTCACCAGCACTTAATATCTGTCTTTTTGGTTATTGCTATCTTGGTAAGTGTGAAGTGGGATCTCACTGTGGTTTTCATTTTTATTTACTAGAAGCAGATTTCCCAGATGGCTAATAATGTTAATCATCTTTTCATGTGTTTATTGACCATTTTACATCTACTTGTCCATTCAGATCCTTTGCCCATGTTTTAATTGGGTTGTGTTTTTATTATCAGGTTGTAAGAGTTCTTTATATATTCTAGCTATAAGTCCCTTATTAGATATATAATTTACCATTAAATTATGCCATTTTGTCAGTTGTCCATTTACTTTCTTGATGATGTCATTTGAAGCACAAAGGTTTTCAAGGATGTCCATTTTATCTATTTTATCTTTTATTGCTTGTACTTTTGGTGTCAGATTCTAAGAGTTTTGTGGTATGACCTCTTACATATAGATGTAGAATTCGTATTGAATTAATTTTTGTATATGGTGTGAGAAAAGAATCCAACTTTATTCTTTTTCATGAAGATATCCAGTTGCCCCAGCATGGTTTGTTGAAAAGACTATTTTGCTCCATTGAATTGTCTTGGTACACTTTTCGAAAATCAGTTGACCGGCAATGTAAGGGTTCATTTCTGAACTCTCCGTTCTCTTGCATTGATTGATATTTCTGTCCTTAAGCTGATAACACTGCCTTAATTACAATAGCTTTGTAGTAAATTTTCATCTGCAAATAGAGATAGGTCAGTTTCTTCTTTGCTAACCTGGATGCCTTTTGTTTCATTCTGTTGCCTAATTGCCCTTGCTAGAACCTTAGTACAGTGTTGAATAGAAGTGGTAACAGAGAACATCCATGTCTGATGTTCCTGATTAGTCTTTTTGCAAGTGGCTTAGAACTGTAGGTTTGTCATAGCCTTTATCAGGTTGAGAAATTACATGACTATTTCTGGTTTGTTGGATATTTTAGATCATGAAATGGTGTTGGATTTTGCCAAGTGCTTCTTCTGTCTTATTCAGATGATCATGTGGTTTTTGACTTTTATTCAATTAATTTTCAGATTTGGAATCCACCTTGCATTCCTGAGATAAATCCCACTTGGTCATAGTGTATAATCTTTTTCATCTATTGGTGGATTACGTTTGCTTGTATTTTATTGAGGATATTTGTTCCGTATTTGTAAGAGATACTGGTCTGTGGTTTTCACTCTTGTGATATCTTTGTTGGGTTTTGGTTTCAGAGTAAGACTGGTCTCATAGACTGAGTTGGAAATTATTCTTTTCACTTATGTTTCTGAAAGAATTTGTGAAGACTTGGTGTTATTTAAAAGTTTGGTGGATTCATCAGTGAAGTCAGCTGGGCCTGGGTTTTTCTTTGTGGGATTTAAAAAAGTTACTGATTCAGTCTCTTTACTTACTATAGGTTTATTCAGATTTTCTCTTTCTTCTTGTATCAATTTTGATAGTTTGTATCTTTTTAGTAATTTGTCCATTTCATTTATCTATACAGTTTATAGTATTCCTTTATAATCCCTTTTCTTTCTGTAGGATCAGTAGCAATATCCCCCATTAATTACTGATTTTAGTATTTTGAGTCTTTTGGTCAGTCTAATTAAAGTTTTGTCAATGTTGTTGATTTTTTCCAAAGAACCAATTTTCAGTTTTGTTGATTCTTGTTTTTCTTTACTCTGTTTCATTAATTTCTGCTCTAATTTTTTTGTTTTATTTAAAAATTTTAATTTTATATTGGACTATAGTTGATTTACAATGCTGTGTTAGTTTCAGGTGTACAGCACAGTGATTCAGTTATACATACACATGTATCTGTTCTTTTCAAATTCTCTTCCCATTTAGGTTATTACAGAATATTGAGCAGAGTTCCCAGTGCTATACAGTAGGACCTTGTTGGTTATCTATTTTAAATACAGTAGTGTGTATATGTCAATCCCAAACTCCCAATCTATCCGTCCCCCCACCTTTCCCCTTTGGTAACTGTAAGTTTGTTTTCGAAGTCTGTGAGTCTGTTTCTGTTCTGTGAACAACTTCATTTGTATTATTTTTTTTAAGATTTCACATATAAGTGATATCATATATTTGTCTTTCTCTGTCTGACGTACCTCACTTAGTATGATAATATCCAGGTCCATCCATGTTGCTGCAAATGGCATTATTTCATTCTTTTTAATGGCTGAGTAATAGTCCAGTGTATATATGTACCACATCTTCTTCTTTTTTTTTTAATTTAAAGAAAAAATTTATTGAAGATCTGAAAAACAATTTCTAAAAGATTGACTTTTCCAGAAAACTGTAGCTACACAATGCATTGTGCCTATCATGTTAAAACCTGCATTAGACACAAATACAGAAGCCATGAAACAAGCCACCATTCTTCAACAATCTGAGCAAAGATAAAATGCCTAAGGAACAACATGGATGACTTGCAAAGGATGGGCTCTTTAAGCACCATAAAAAAAAAGGGGGGAGCACAAATGGATGAGTGTGTTCAGTTATACACACTGAATTGAACCTTTGGCACTAGGAATCAGGGCGTTTTGTCACACAGCATTAACACATTATAAAAGTGTGTGGTGGCAAAGGAATAGAACCACCAGCATTCAAACGCAGCTTTGTCAACTAAGCAATAAAATACAGTATGTCTTTCTGTTGTCCATCATTGAATACACTGGTAGCAACTTTGAAATGAAAGAAAAGAAAAAAGGAGCTGTAATTCCTTTCATTTTCTCTGTTTAAATATCAAAGAGAAAACAAACATCAATTCTATTATACACTGACATTTCCAAAGTACCTCATTTGTACAAGAGAAGGACTAAGAAACAAAAATGCGTTTACAGACATCCAAACGTAAGTGAGTATAAGCACCTCACACAGCTTTCCGATGGTACTCAGGAGGAGCCGCTTCGTTAATCGCTGGCACTAAGCAGAGTTGCAGAGTTCTTTGCCAGGTGTTTTAGGAAATCATGAAGATAATTCAGTAATAAAGCAAGGCTCTTCTCATCCAGAGGTGTGTGGGCCAACATTGCTCCAGTTTGTACAGATAATCTCAGTAGATGTGGCGCTCCATGCACGTGGGACATGGGCGTCATCAGGGTGATCTGCGAGGATTTCAGCATACTGTGGTCTCTCATATTTGCAGAGCAGCTGAGTGCCCAGCATTACATTGAAGTATTCCTTTATCTCTGCCACAACTTCATTAACAGCATACTCCTTGTTATCTGTGTTTCCTTGAGATTTCTTGTAATTTGCATAGTCCGCTAGAATGGAATCCACATTCTTCTTGGCAGGAAGATAAAGAGCTGTTTTTGCCGGGTAATTAAGTCCCAGTCATCAACAGGCCTCGGTTTTAGTTCTTCAGGAATCTTTACTGTAACTTCAGCTCGGTTCGTGAATGTTTCCTCGTTGTCAACAGTAGGATCTACTTGGGGCCTTTTCTTGTAGGAGGCTGAGGTGTCTCACTGGTACTGCCACTATCTCCATTTCCAGGTGTTTTCTGTTTGTTCTTTTTTGTTTTCACGTCAGCATTTTTCTGTTGCAGACCAGAAGTCTTCTTTCCAGGGGCAGCCCCTCTCATCTTCCCCTCTGCGTACTGCTCCTGATTGGCTTTTTGAAGTTCTCGTTGTTTGGTGTAGATTGGTGTCCACGTATTTGAGTACTCTGCTTTCTAGAACCCATTCACCTCAATTTGTATTCCAACCACTGTAATGTATAAAGTATTACACTTGTTTATCCTTTATGGCAACCTTTACACGCTTTGCTTCATAAAGAAGAGGCCCATGGAAGCACAGCACTCTCTCACTCTCCTGGAATTGAGGCTTTGGGTCCTGCTTCAGTGCCATTTATAAGTGATCGCTGCTGCCTCCTCCTCCTCCCGCCATCCCCGACTGCTGCCCCCTACTCTCGACCCCACCCAACTCTGTGTCAGACGCGCCATCAGGCACTGCCAGCTCTACATCCTGGGCCCTACCGCATCTTCTTTATCCATTCTTCTGTCGATGAACATTTAGGTTGCTGCCATGTCTTGGCGATTGTAAACAGTGCTGCAGTGAACATTGGGGTGCATGTATCCTTTTGAACCATGTTTTTGTCTGGATATATGTCCAGTAGTGGGATTGCTGGGTCATATGGTAGTTCTCTTTTTAGTTTTTTAAGGCACCTCCATACTGTTCTCCATAGTGGTTGTACCAGTTTACTT
The DNA here is from genome assembly GCF_009873245.2 of Balaenoptera musculus. Lineage (NCBI taxonomy): Eukaryota > Metazoa > Chordata > Mammalia > Artiodactyla > Balaenopteridae > Balaenoptera > Balaenoptera musculus. The sequence goes on from NC_045786.1 coordinate 3,917,545, forward strand.
CCCACCAACAGTGTAGGAGGGTTCCCTTTGCTCCACACCCTCTCCGGCATTTGTTTGTAGACTTTTTTAAAAAAAAATTATTTATTTATTTGGTTGTGCCGGGTCTTAGTTGTGGCAGGTGGGCTCCTTAGTTGTGGCATGCGAACTCTTAGTTGTGGCATGCATGTGGGATCTAGTTCCCTGACCTGGGATCCAACCCTGGCCCCCTGCATTGGGAGCATGGAGTCTTAACCACTGTGCCACCGGGGAAGTCCCTGTTTGTAGACTTTGATCATGGCCATTCTGACTGGTGTGAGGTGATAACTCATTGTAGTTTTGATTTGCATTTCTCTGATAATTACTGATGTTGAGCATCTTTTCACGTGCTTTTTGGCCATCTGTACGTCTTTGGAGAAATGTCTATTGAGATCTACTGCCCATTTTTTGATTGGGTTGTTTGTTTTTTTGACATAGAGCTGCATGAACTGTTTTTATATTTTGGAGATTAATCCCTGTCGGTCACATCATTTACAAACATTTTCTCCCATTCTGTGGGTTATCTTTTTATTTTGTTGATGGTTTCCTTTGCTGTGCAGAAGCTTTTGAGTTTAATTAGGTCCCATTTGTTTGTTTTTGTTTTTATTTCTATTACTCTAGGAGACGGATCAAAAAAGATATTGCTTCAATTTATGTCAAAGAGTATTCTTACTATGTTTGCCTCCAAGAGTTTTATAGTATCTGGTCTTACATTTAGGTCTTTAACTCATTTTGAGTTTATTTTTGTGCATGGTGTTAGAAAATGTTCTAATTTCATTTTTTACATGTAGCTGTCCAGTTTTCCCAGCACCATTTATTGAAGATGCTGTCTTTTCTCCATTGTATAGTCTTGCCTCCTTTGTCGTAGATTAATTGATCATAGGTGCATGGGTTTATTTCTGGACTTTCTGTCTTGTTCCATTGATCTGTATTTCTGTTTTTGTGCCAGTTCCATACTGTTTTGATTACTGTAGCTTTGTAGTATAGTGTGAAGTCAGGGAGCCTGATTCTTCCAGCTTTGTTTTTCTTTCTCAAGATTGCTTTGGCTATTCAGAGTTTTTTGTGTCTCCATAGAAATTTAAAATTTTTTTGTTTTAGTTCTGTGAAAAATGCCATTGGTAATTGGATAGGGATTGCACTGAATCTGTAGATTGCCTTGGGTTGTATAGTCATTCTGACAATATTGATTCTTCCAACCCAAGAATATGGTATATCTTTCCTCTGTTTGTGTCATCTTCGATTTCTTTCATCAGTTTTTCATAGTTTTCAGAGTACAGGTCTTTGTCTCCTTAGGTAAGTTTATCCGTAGGTATTTTATTCTTTTTGATGAGATGGTAAATGGGATTGTTTCTTTAATTTCTGTTTCTGGACTTTCATTGTTAGTGTATAGAAATGCAACAGATTCTATGTTTTAATTTTGTATTCTGCAGCTTTACCGAATTCATTAATGAACTCTAGTAGTTTTCTGGTAGTATCTTTAGGATTTTCTATGTATAGTATCATGTCATCTGCAAACAGTGACAGTTTTACTTCTTCTTTTCCAATTTGGATGCCTTTTATTTCTTTTTCTTCTCTGATTGCTGTGGCTAGGACTTCCAAAACTATGTTCAATAAAAGTGGTGAGAGTGGACATCCTTGTCTTGTTCCTGATCTTAGAGGAAATGCTTTCAGCTTTTCACCTTTGAGAATGATGTTTGCTGTGGATTTGTCATATATAGCCTTTATTATGTTGAAGTGAGTTCCCTCTATGCCCACTTTCTGGAGAGTTTTCATCATAAATGGGTGTTGAATTTTGTCAAAAGCTTTTTCTGCATCTATTGAGATGATCATATGGTTTTTATTTTTCACTTTGTTAATGTGGTGTATCACACTGATGGATTTACAGATGTTGAAGAATCCTTACATCCCTGGGATAAATCCCATTTGGTCATGGTGTGTGATCCTTTTAATGTATTGTTGGATTTGGTTTGCTAGTATATTTGTTGAGGATTTTTGCATCTATATTCATCAGTGATATTGGTCTGTAATTTTTTTTTCTTTTCTTTTTTTTTGGTGGTATCTTTGTCTGGTTTTAGTATCAGAGTGATGGTGGCCTCATAGAATGAGCTTGGGAGTGTTCCTTCCTCTGCAGTTTTTTGCAATAGTTCCAGAAGGATAGGTGTTAGCTCTTCTGTAAACGTTTGATATAATTTGCCTGTGAATCCATCTGGTCCTCTACTTTTTTTTTTAAATAAATAAATACATTTATTTATTTATTTATCTGTTTATTTTTGGCTGCATTGGGTCTGCGTTGCTGTGTGCGGGCTTTCTCTAGTTGCGGCAAGCAGGCTTCAGTAGTTGCAGCACACGGGCTCAGTAGTTGTGGCTCGCAGGCTCTAGAGCGCAGGCTCAGTAGTTGTGGTGCATGGGCTTAGTTGCTCCTTGGCGTGTGGGATCTTCCTGCACCAGGGCTCGAACCCACGTCCCCTGCATTAGCAGGCAGATTGTCAACCATTGCGCCACCAGGGAAGCCCCTTGACTTTTGTTTGTTGGGAGGTTTCAATCACAGTTTCAATTTCAGTACTTGTGATTGGTCTGTTCATATTTTCTCTTTCTTCCTGGTTCAGTCTTGGGAGATTGTGTTTTTCTAAGAGTTTGTCCATTTCTTCTAGTTTGTCCATTTTATTGGCATATAGTTGATTGTAGTAGTCTCCTATGATACTTTATATTTCTGTGGTGTCCATTGCAACTTCTCCTTTTTCATTTCTGAGTTTATTGATCTGAGCCCTCTCTCCTTTTTCTTGACGAGTCTGGCTAAAGATCTATTCTGCCATCTTGTCTCAACACCGCTCAAAAATTGAAAAAAAAAAAAAAAGTGCTTGTTACTGGTTCTTGTTTCCTCATCTCTCAAGCTGAGAACCAGTTTCCAGTAGGGCCTTGAGCCCACTGGTCAGGGCTACACGGTTTCCCTAGCTGAGCTTTGAGGTGAGAGGGAAAATGCACCCTTCTTCAATCCTCTGTTCTCTTCCCCACAACGATTGCGGTGTGGGGTGATTGGCACTGGGGCTGGAGACACACCTCTGGAGCCCCTTTTACCCCTGAGAGCCGCAGGCCAAGCTGAAGCGACTGCGGCCCTGGCGTCGGGGGAGCCTCTCTGCTCTAATTTTTATTATTTTCTTCCTCTGCTTCATTTTTAGTTTGCTCATCTTTTTTCAGTGTCTTAAAAATGGAAGCCTAGTCTGGAGCCTGTGCTCCGCAACAAGAGACGCCGCGATAATGAGAGGCCCGCGCACCGCGATGAAGAGTGGCCCCCACTTGCCACAACTAGAGAAAGCCCTCTCACAGAAACGAAGACCCAACACAGCCATAAATAAATAAATAAATAAACCCAAAAGTTAAAAAAAAAAAAAAAAAGACTCTCTTGAGGTTGTTGATGGAGAGCAATTTAAAAAAAAAAAAAAAGGAAGCCTAGGTTATTACGTTGAGACTTTTCTTTTTTCTCTTTTTTTAAAAAAATAAATTTATCTGTTTATTTTTGGCTGTGTTGGGTCTTCATCGCTGCGCAGACTTTCTCTAGTTGCGGCGAGCAGGGACTGCTCTCCATTGCGGTGCGCAGGCCTCTCATTGCGGTGGCTTCTCTTGTTGCAGAGCACGGGCTCTAGGCGTGTGGGCTTCAGTGGTTGTGGCACACGGGCTCAGTAGTTGCAGCACACGGGCTCTAGAGCGCAGGCTCAGTAGTTGTGGCGCACGGGCTTAGTTGCTCCATGGCATTCAGGATCTTCCTGGACCAGGACTCGAACCCATGTCCCCTGCATTGGCAGGTGGATTCTTAACCACTGCACCACCAGGGAAGTCCTGAGACTTTTCTTTTTAATGTACTTATTTACAGCTGTAAATGTCCCTCTAAGCACTATTTCACTACTTCCCATAAGATTTGGTACATTGTGTTTTGTTTTCGTTCATGTCACAGCATTTTAGGATTTACCTGTGATTTCTTTGACCCACGGTTATTTAGGAACATGTTTTTAAATTTCCACATGCTTGGAATTTTCCAGATTTCTTTCTATTACTAACTTCTGTTTTCATTCCATTTTGGTGGGAGAAGAAATGTTGTATGAGTTTAACCTTTTTCAAATTTACTCAGTTTTGTCTTATGGCCTTGCATATGGTTTGTCTCCACATGCACTGGAGAGGAATATGCATTCTGCTGTTACATAGTGTTTTCTATTAGGTCTAGTTGGTTTATAATGTTGAAGTGTTCTGTTTCCTTGTTGGTCTTCTGCCTCTTTGTTCTTTTCATTAGTAGTAGTTCTGTTTTTAATTTTATGAGGAACTTCCATACTGTTTTCTATGGTGGTTGTACCAGTTTACATTCCCACCAGCAGTGCAGGAGGGTTCCCCTTTCTCCACATCCTCATCAACGCCTATTATCTCTTGTCTTTTTGATGACCTGTGGTTTTGATTTGCATTTCCCTGATGATTAGTGCTGTTGGGCATCTTTTCATGTGCCTGTTGGCCATCTATCTGTCTCCTTTGGAAAAATGCCTGTTCAGGTTCTCTGCCCATTTTTTAATCGGGTGGTTTTGTTTTTTTGATACTGAGTTTTGTGAGTTCATTATATACCTTGGATATTAACCCTTATCAGGCAGATCATTTGCTACCATTCTATAGATTGTCTTTTGGTTTTGTTGGTGGTTTCTTTCACTGTGCAAAAGCTTTTAGGTTTGATTAGGTGCCAGTTGTTTATTTTTGCTTTTGTTTTCCTTGCCTGAGGAGAAACAGAATTGCTGAGACTTCTGTAAAGGAGTGTGCTGCCTGTGTTTTCTTCTAGTTTGTGTATGGTTTCTGGTCTTACATTTAGGACTTCTGTCCATTTTGATTTTATTTTTATATATGGTGTGAGAAAATGTTCTAACTTCATTCTTTTGCGTATAGTTGTCCAGTTTTCCCCAGATCTCTTATTGAAGACTGTCTTTTCCCCCACTGTGTACTTTTGCTTCCCTTGTCATAGATTAATTGACTATAAGTGTGCGGATTTATTTCTGGGCTCTCCAGAAGTTTAGGGGCAAGGCTCCCTGGAGCTGGGATTCAGAACTCCAAGGGAGGGGGTTTTACCTAGCTGCTGTGCTACTCAGGGTCCAGAGCAGGTGACTGCAGTGAGCTGGGACTTACAGCTTGAGAGAGGGGGCTCTGTCCACTTCAGACTGATACTTAAGGGAAAAAGCTGGAAACTGTACCTGTCAAGGCGAAGGGCTGTTACTGGGATTGTTTTGACAGAAACAACAAGGCATCAGGAAGGATCAAGTCCTGTTCTCTACCCCTTTTATCTTTCATCCTCTTCCCACCCCCATCGCTTCTCTGCCTCCTTTTGGTGAATCTTGAAGCCAACAGGCAGAGGAGAATTGTAGTTCACAGAGTTCCCGCCTCAGCATCACACAGCAGAGTAGAGGCGGGTAAACTTGGAGCTCAGAAGAATATAGCTTAATAACTAGCATATTTGGAGCAGAACAGATAGTCCTTGAAATAGGTTCAAATGTATACTAAAATTTCATTTATGACAAAATTAGCATTGCAAACCTAGAGGGAAAAGTAAATTAATAAATAGCTCTAAGATGATTTTTTTGTTTGGAGGGTTGGGGGAAAGGTTTATGCACAAAAGTAACTTTAGGATGGATTAATGTTTACTGTCAAGAATTAAACGGAAAATAACTAGAAGCAGGTATAGATGAACATTTATTTGACTTCATAATGGGGAAGATTTTAAAGCATGAAAGCCAAGCTAGAACTCAAAAGAAAAAAGATAAATTTAATACTCAACATTTATGTATGTAAAAAAAAAAAACTGTGGCAGATGGCAAATAGTGGGAAATATTTGTAAAATAGTTAAGAAAGGTGAGATTACTATTTTTGATGTACAAAGAGCTCTTCTAATCAATACAAAATAGACAAGTCTCAGTAGAAAACCAGCAAAGACGATGTGACCATCTAAACAAAAAAATACAAATGGTCAATAACACAATTATCAACTTCAATGAGGATTTTGGGGAAAGTACACTCATGACACTGGAAGTGTAAATTGCATATAGTCTTTCTACAGGATTTTATCAGTATGTATTAAAAACCTTAAAAATAATTGCTTACTTTGAAAAGATATTTCTTTGGAGGCAGTCGATAAGAAAGCAAGGATGGTTGTGGATGGAGATAAGTTAAATTGATAAGAGCTTGTGTCTCACAGTTTTGCAGTCAGGAAAGCAGGTTATCTTGGGGTGAGACCCAGAACGCTGCTGTGGGCACTGTAGGAAAGCAGTCTGCAGTAATATCTTGCCTACAGTTAGGTACCATAACTATATGAGCAGACCTGCTTGGTTTCATGATTTTCTCCAGTAACCTTAAGTAGATGAGAAGCTGGAGTGGAGAAAGTTATGTAAGCAAATGCAGAGGGAAACCTGTGGAAGATTGGATTCGGGGCTATGTAGACTCATTCTAGAGCATAGCCTTGCTGATGGCCACAGAAGTAAGGAGGCCGAGGAACCGTAGATCCAGGATGTTTGCCGAGAACCTAAAAGGTAGTCTCTTTTTCTGGGGCTGTCTGCAGTAAGATTTCCTAAGAAAAATACCAGCTCTTAGAATGACTAGAGTTAATTTCATGTCCTAGCTCTGATGAAGTGTGGCTTCTGACATTGGGGGTACTGGTCTTGTTTGATTAGGCCTTGGCTTGCGCTATATCAGTTAATCCTATAATAATCACATCTTTAACCTCTTTTACCTGTAAGTCAGTTAGCTTAACCAGCTACCTGATGGAATGGAGGAATTGTTATGCATTACTTTCTATTCTAGATTATGATGTTAAATTCCGATAATTGCATCTGTTTCAGGAGTTTTCTGTGCTAATAGGGCAGAGAGCAAATAATGTTTATGATTCTCTTTATAGGAGAACCTCCGTTCTTACCAGAATCTTTTGACCGAATTCTTCTGGATGCTCCCTGCAGTGGAATGGGACAGAGACCAAACATGGCTTGTACTTGGACTTTGAAGGAAGTGACATCGTATCAACCATTACAGCGAAAACTCTTCACTGTGGTATGTAATGATCTTTTGCTGTGGGAGAAAGGTGACCTTTACTAGTTTGATCTTTTAAAGACTGAGAGCAGAATTCACAGCAGCATTATTCACAGTAACCAAAATGTGGAAAAAGCCCAGGTGTCCATCAGCAGATGAAGGGATAAGTAAAATGTGGTACGTCCACACAACAGAATATTACCCAAAAGCCCAGGTGTCCATCAGCAGATGAAGGGAGAAGTAAAACGTGGTACGTCCACACAACGGAATATTGCCCAGCCAAAAAGGAATGCAATTCTGATACACGCTACAACATGGATGAATTTTGAACACATTATGCTACGTTATATAAGCCAGACACAAAAGGACCAAATGGTGTGTGATTCCGTTTATCTGAGTATCAAGAATAGGCAAATTCATGGAGACAGAAAGTAGAATAGAGGTCACCAGAGGCTGGAGGGACAGCAGAACGAATGGGGAGTCCCTGTTTCAGGGGGTCCAGAGTTTCAGTTTGGGATGATGAAAAAGTTCGGGAGATGAGATAATGGTGATGGTTGTAAACAGTGTGAGTGTACTTAATGCCATTGAATTGTACACTTAAAAATGGTTAAAATGGTAAATTTTATATACACTGTACCACACACACAGAACACCGGAGACCTGGTTTTCCTTTATGTTGACTCACTTTTTCATCTCAGGCAATAGTAGAATTTCTTCTCTGAGACATTTAAGGAATTTCAAACATTCTGCTCTGTCTTAAAAATAGAGTGTTGTTGGGACTTCCCTGGCGATCCAGTGGTTAGGACTCCATGCTTCCACTGCTGCAGGGTGCCTGGGTTCGATCCTTGGTCGGGGAACTAAGATCCCACACGCCACACGGTGCGGCCAAATAAAAAGGGGGGGGGGTTGTTAACATAGTTACTAATTGATGTAAAACATTTGGGTATAAAATAAATTACTTTTTTATAGGGTTCTTGGATCATCTTAGTGAATTAAAAGTGGGAAATCCAATAGAGGCGAACACATTCATAAGATTGGGAAGTGACAGCATCCAGTGTCAGATATAGAAAGACCATAAAAATGTAGCAAATCTAACGGGTCTACAGTATGTTTCAGAAGAAGCCCAGATAGAACATGTGAGAATTTCTGTCAGTCTTGCCAACATGATTTCATAGGATGTAGACAGCATTTGATCAGAGATGATCCCACCATTTCCTCTGAGTTCTCTAATTACAAATACACAAGCTGCAGCAACAGTGGATATGCTCTGATGATTCCATCTCTGAAGGTGTCTTTGAGTACATTTCTTTTCAGCACTCCTGGTGTCTCCTTTCCTACACAAAAGTGGCACTAAGAGTGGATTGTTTAAGCTTTTATTGTATATGGTCTTCAGAGAACACATCCTGGAAGTTAAAACAGCAAGCAGCAGAAAAAAGAAGCTTTGCTTACAGCTGCAACCCAGTTTGATATGAGGGTAAAATTAGGACCCTGTTTTAAGAGACCTGGCTCTTTGTTCTTTTTAGCTCATAGCAAAAAGACATTTTAAGAGGCTACTTGGGAGGAGATGTGTTGGTCTCAGTGACAAGGAGCAGCTGACCGTGTGCAAGAGAGAGGGTAGAATCTAGTGGGTGTGCCGTTGGGTGAGGGTAGGAGTTGAGACCATGGACACGGTGCTTCCACATAAGTTACTCTAGGTACCTGGGTTCCCATATGGGAGAAGTGGGTAGGGTAACTCCCCCTGACGGGGCTACCGTTCTCATGGCGGTTATAAGATTTGTTGAGAAGAGCCGTGTCATGTGCTTAGAACAGCAGCTGGCACCCAGTAGCAAAGTTTAAATTTTGATCAGTGTACTATGGTTAAGAAAGCATAGTATATGCTTTTTTTTTTTTTTAAGATTTTCATTAACATTTTAAAAAAATCTGGGGATTTGAAAAGAGAAACTTTAGTTATTTGGGACAAGTTCATTTTCATATTACACCTTATTTCCTGGACAGATACTCATTGGGCACCTCCTATATGTAATTCACAACTCTAGGTGCCGATGACATGCTAGTCAACCCCTGACCTTTTACATGGGGTTTCTGTTCTAACTGGGGAGGAAAATAAACAGCCAGTTGAGTTAGAGATTTCTTGTATTCCAAGGCAGTGACCTAATGAAGCAAACTTTAGAGAGGAAGGGGGATGGGAGCGCCTGATCAGAACAGTTGAAAATTGTACGTGGGCTGGGCAGGGAGGGCGCTGCTGAGACACCGAAGTAGAAATAAAGATAAGAGGATGTTGAGGAGGGAGTGAGCACTGCAGGGAAGGAGCAGAGCTTTCCGGGCTGGTGCAGAGGTCCTGAGGTCGGTGTGTGCCACGCACGTTCCAGAACAGCAGAGGCAGGTGGTGCTCAAGCAGGGCAAGCCAGGCGCACGAGAAGGGAAGGCTGTGAGGGGCCTGCTGTACGCAGGGCCTCGAAGGCCACTCTGAGGACGTGGGCTTTGACTCCAAGGGATGACGGGAACATTGGAAGGGTTTTTTTGTTTTGTTTTTCGGCTGTGCCATGCGGGTTGTGGGATCTCAGTTCCCTGGCCAGGGATTGAACCTGGGCCACGGCAGTGAAAGCCTGGGATCCTAACCACTAGGCCCCCAGGGAACTCAGCATGGAAGGGTTTTGAGCTGAGAAGCCACCGTCTTAAAAGCACTGATCTGGCTGCTGTGTTGAGAATAGATGGTAGGAGGGCAGGGAATGAAGCAGGTAGGAAACTGTTTGAATAATCCAGGCGAAAAATCATGAAACTTGGAGCAGAATGATAGCAGTGGAAGTTGGTGAGAAGTAGCCACCTTCTGGATATTTTGAAGGTAGAGCTGATGGCATTTGCTTGATGACTGGGGAACGTGAGAGCAAGAGGCATAAAGGATAATCTGAGGTTGGGGCCTGCGTCCCCGGGGAGGACGGGAGTCTGGCTCCAGGAGGTTTCAGAGGAAGAAGGTAGGAGTTCAGTTTGGGACGTGTCACATCTGAGGGTAAAAACATTGAGAATGCAGTTGAACATATGGGTACAGAATTCAAAAAGGAGTCTCACCTAAAAATGTAAATTGGTGAGTTTTCAGCATAAAAATGGTATCTAAAGCTGTGAAACTGAATGGTCATATTTGGGAAAGTCTTGGTCCAGATGGACTAAAACAGGTCCAAGATAATGAAGTGCATCTGGCCTGGAACACTCTAATTAAAGAGGGAATCCTGGTCATACAGACCATCACGTATTTATCCCAGACACTTGAAAAAGGTATCATATATGTTTATATTTTTTCTTTATACATTTTTATTTTGTACACATTTATAAATGTTGTGTGTTACAACAAGCCTGACTTACCCTTCCCATTTAAAAAATAAACCATAAATAATATAAAAGAATCATGGTCCTTTTCTCCTTTTATAAATCCTACCCATGAGTCTTTTTTTTTTTTTTAATTTTTTTGGAGTATAGTTGATTTACAATGTTATGTTAGTTTCAGGTATACAGCAAAGTGATTCAGTTATACATATATCCATTCTTTTTCAGATTCTTTTCCTATATAGGTTATAACAGAATACTGAATAGAGTTCCCTGTGCTATACAGTAGGTCCTTGTTGGTTATCTGTTTTATACATAGTAGTGTATATGTGTTAATCCCAAACTCCTAGTTTATCTCTCCCCCATACTGTTATCCCCTTTGATAACCATAACTTTTTCTTCTATGTCTGTGAGTCTATTTCCGTTTTGTAAATAAGTTCATTTGTATCATTTTTTTTAGCTTCCACATATAAGTGATATTATGTGATATTTGTCTTTCTCTGTCTGACTTGACTTCACTTAGTATGATAATCTCTAGGTCCATCCATGTTGCTGCAAATGGCATTATTTCATTGTTTTTTTATGGCTGAGTAATACTCCATTGTATATATGTACCACATCTTCTTTATCCATTCATCTGTTGATGGGCATTTAGGTTGCTTCCATGTCCTGGCTATTGTAAATGGTGCTGCTAGGAACACTGGGGTGCGTGCGTGTATCTTTTTTTTTTTTAATTTTTATTTTATATTGGAGTATAGTTGATTTACAATGTTGTGTTAGTTCCAAGTGTGCAGCAAAGTGATTCATTTATACATATACATATATCCATTCTTCTTCAGATTCTTTTCCCATATATAGGTTATTACAGAATATTGAGTAGAGTTCCCTGTGCTATATAGTAGGTCCTTGTTGATTATCTATTTATATATAGGGTAGTGTGTATATGTTAATTCCAAACTCCTAATTTATCCCTCCCTGCCACCTTTCCCCTTTGGTAACCATAAGTTTGTTTTCTATGTCTGTGAGTCTGTTTCTGTTTTGTAAATAAGTTCATTTGTATCATTTTTTTTTTAGCTTCCACATATAAGTGATACTATGTGATATTTGTCTTTCTCTGTCTGACTTGACTTCACTTAGTATGATAGTCTCTAGGTCCATCCATGTTGCTGCAGATGGCATTATTTCATTCTTTTTTTATGGCTGAGTAATATTCCATTGTATGTATGCACCACATCTTCTTTATCCATTCATCTGTGGATAGACATTTAGGTTTTTTTCATGTCCTGGCTATTGTAAATAGTGCTGCAGTGAACGTTGGGGTGCATCTATCTTTTGTAATTATGGTTTTGTCCAGATATATGCCCAGGAGTTGGATTGCTGGATCATATGGCAACTCTATTTTTAGTTTTTTAAGGAACCTCCATACTGTTCTCCATAGTGGCTGTATCAATTTACATTCCCACCAACAGTGCAAGAGGGTTCCCTTTTCTCCACACCCTCTCCAGCATTTATTGTTTGTAGGCTTTTTGACGATGGCCATTCTGCCTGGTGTGAGGTGGTACCTCATTGTAGTTTTGATTTACATTTCTCTGATAATTAGTGAAGTTGAGCATCTTTTCATGTGCTTTTTGGACATCTGTATGTCTTCTTTGGAGAAGTGTCTGTTTAGATCTTCTGCCCATTTTTTGATTGGGTTGTTTGTTTTTTTGACATAGAGCTGCACGAGCTGTTTGTGTATTTTGGAGATTAATCCCCTGTCGGTCACTTTGTTTGCAAATATTTTCTCCCATTTTGTGGGGTGTCTTTTCGATTTGTTGATGGTTTCCTTTGCTGTGCAAAAGCTTGTAAGTTTAATTAGGTCCCATTTGTTTATTTTTGTTTTTATTTCCATTACTGTAGGAGGTGGGTCCACAAAAATATTGCTGTGATTTATATCAAACAGTGTTCTACCTATGTTTTCCTCTAAGAGTTTTATAGTGTCTGGCCTTACATTTAGGTCTTTAATCCATTTTGAGTTTATTTTTGTGTGTGGTGTTAGAGAATGTTCTAATTTCATTCTTTTACATGTAGCTGTCCAATTTTCCCAGCATCACTATTGAAGAGACTGTCTTTTCTCCATAGTATATTCTTGCCTCCTTTGTCACAGATTAATTTTCCATAGGTGTGGGGTTTATTTCTGGGCTTTCTATCCTCTTCCATTGATCTATGAGTCTGTTTTTGTGCCAGTACCATATTGTTTTGATGACTGTAACTTTGTATTGTATTCTGAAGTCTGGGTCTCTGATTGATTCCTCCAGCTCCATTTTTCTTTCTCAAGATTGCTTTTGCTATTCGGGGTTATTTGTGTCTCCATACAAATTTTGGTGTCAGGGTGATGGTGGCCTCATAGAATGAGTTTGGGAGTGTTTCTTCCTCTGCAGTTTTTTGGAAGAGTTTCAGAAGGATAGGCGTTAACTCTCCTGTAAACGTTTGATAAGGTTCACCAGTGAAGCCATCTGATCCTGGATTTTGTTTGTTGGAAGATTTTTAATCACAGTTTTTTTTTTTTTAATAAATTTATTTTTTATTTATTTTTATTTTTGACTGCATTGTGTCTTTGTTGTTGTGCGCAGGCTTTCTCTAGTTGTGGCGAGTGGGGGCTACTCTTGGTTGCGGTGCGCGGGCTTCTCGCTGCAGTGGCTTCTCTTGTTGCGGAGCACGGGCTCTAGGCACGTGGGCTTCAGTAGTTGTGGCTCGCGGGCTCTAGAGCGCAGGCTCAGTAGTTGTGGTGCACGGCCTCAGTTGCTCTGAGGCATGTGGGATCTTCCCAGACCAGGGCTTGAACCCGTGTCCCCTGCATTGGCAGGCGGATTCTTAACCACTGCGCCACCAAGGAAGCCCTAATCACAGTTTTAATTTCAGTACTTGTGATTGGTCTGTTCATATTTTCTATTGCTTCCTGGTTCAGTCTTGGGAAATTGTACCTTTCTAAGAATTTGTCCATTTCTTCTAGGTTGTCCATTTTATTGGCATATATGTGTTCATAGTAGTCTCTTATGACTCTTTGTATTTCTGTGGTGTCCATTGTAACTTCTCCTTTTTCATTTTTAATTTTATTTACTTGAGCCCTCTCCCTCTTTTTCTTGATGAGTCTGGCTAAAAGGTTATCAATTTTATCTTTTCAAAGAACCAGCTTTTAGTTTCATCGATCTTTTCTATTGTTTTCTTCATCTCTATTTCATTTATTTCTGCTCTGATCTTTATGTTTTCTTTCCTTCTGCTAATGTTGGGTTTTGTTTTTTCTTTCTGTGGTTGCTGGTGTAAAGTTAGGTTGTTGATTTGAGATTTTCTTGTTTCCTGAGGTAGGACTTTATTGCTGTAAAATTCCCTCTTAGAACTGCTTTTGCTGCTTCCCATAGGTTATGGATCGTCCTGTTTTCATTGTCATTTGTCTCCAGATAGCTTTTGATTTCCTCTTTGATTTCTTCTGTGACCCATTGATTTTTTAGTAACATATTGTTTAGCTTCCATGTGTTCATGTTTCTTACAGTTTTTTCCCTGTAATTGATTTCTAATCTCATAGCATTGTGGTCGGAAAAATGCTTGATATGATTTCAACTTTCTTAAATTTACCGAGGCTTGATTTGTGGCCCAAGATATGATCTATCCTGGAGAATGTTCCATGTGCACTTGAGAAGAATGTGTATTCTGCTGCTTTCGGATAGAATGTTCTACACATATGTGAATTAAGTTCATCTTGTCTAGTGTGTCATTTAAGGCCTGTGTTTCTTTATTGATTTTCTTCCTGGATGATCTGTCTGTTGATGAATGTGGGGTGTTAAAGCCCCCCTCTATTATTGTGTTATTGTCGATTTGTCCTTTTATGGCTGTTAGCATTTGCCTTATATACTGAGGTGCTCCTATGTTGGATGCATATATATTTACAGTTGTTATATCTTCTTCTTGTATTGATCCCTTGATCATTATGTGTAGTGTCCTTCTTTGTCTCTTGTAACATTCTTTATTTTAAAGTCTATTTTGTCTGTTATGAGTATTGCTACTCCAGCTTTCTTTTGATTTGCATTTCCATGGAATACCTTTTTCCATCCCCTCACTTTCAGTCTGTACATGTCCTTAGATCTGAGGTGGTTGTCTTGTAGACAGCATATATATCGGTCTTGTTTTTGTATCCATTCAGCCAGTCTGTGTCTTTTGGTTGGAGTATTTAATCCATTTACAATTAAGGTAATTATCAATAATGTGTTCTTATTGCCATTTTTGTAAATTGTTTTGGATTTGTTTTTGTAGGTCTTTTTTCTTCCCTTCCTCTTTTGTCCTCTTCTCTTGTGATTTGATGGCTATCTTTAGTGTTGTGTTTGGATTGCTTTTTCTTTTTTGTGTGTGTCTATTGTAGATTTTTGGTTTGTGGTTCCCGTGAGGTTCTGATACAGCAGTTTATATATATACAAGCTTGTTTTAAGTTTCTGGTCTCTTAATTTCCAGTACATTTCCAGTATCTTGCATTTCTACTCTCCTCATGATTGCTGCTTGGATATCATATTTGTGTATGGATGATTTCCTACTGTTACTTTATGTTTGCCTTTACCAGTGAGCTTTTCCATTTGTAATTTTCTTATTTCTACTTGTGGCCTTTTCTTTTCTGTCTAGAGAATTTCCTGTAGCATTTGTTGTAAAGCTGGTCTGGTGGTGCTGAATTCTTTAAGCTTTTGCTTGTCTCTGAAGCTTTTGAGTTTTCCATCAAATCTGAATGTCGTATCTGAATGAGGGCATTGCTGAGCAGAGTATTCTTGTAGTAGGTTTTTCCCTTTCATCACTTTAAATATATTGTGCCTCTCCCTTCTGACTTGCAGAGTTTCTGCTGAAAAATCTGCTGATAACCTTATGGGGATTTCTTTTTATGTTATTATTATTTTTTTTTTCTTTAAATTTTATTTACTTATTTATTTATTGGCTGTGTTGGGTCTTCGTTTCTGTGCTAGGGCTCCCCCTAGTCACGGCAAGCGGGGGCCACTCTTCATCGCGGTGCGCGGGCCTCTCACTGTCCAGGCCTCTCTTGTTGCGGAGCACAGGCTCCAGATGCGCAGGCTCAGTAATTGTGGCTCACGGGCCCAGCTGCTCCGCGGCATGTGGGATCTTCCCAGACCAGGGCTCGAACCCGTGTCCCCTGCATTGGCAGGCAGACTCTCAACCACTGCGCCACCAGGGAAGCCCCTCTTTTTATGTTATTTGTTCCTTTTAATATTTTTTCTTTGTCTTTAACTTTTGTCAGTTTGATTAATGTGTGTCTTGGCATGTTCCTCCTTGGGTTAATCTTGTATGGGACTCTCAGCGCTTCCTGGACTTGAGTGAGTGTTTCCTTTCTCACGTTAGGGAAGTTTTTGCTATAATCTCTTCAAATATTTTCTCAGACCCTTTCCCTCTCTCTTCTCCTTCTCAGACCCCTATAATGTGAATGTTGGTTCATTTAATGTTGTCCCAGAAGTCTCTGAAATTGTCCTCATTTCCTTTCATTCTTTTTTCTTTATTCTGTTCTGTGGCAGTGATTTCTACCACTGTCTTCCAGCTCACTTATTTGTTCTTCTGCCTCATTTATTCTGTTATTGATTCCTTCTAGTGTATTTTTCATTGCAGTTATTGTATTCATCTCTGTTTGTTCTTTAAATCTTCTAGCTCTTTGTTAAACATTTCTTCTGTCTTCTTGGTCTGTACCTCCATTCTTTTTCCGATATCTCGGATCATCTCTACTACTGTTACTGTAAATTCTTTCTCAGGTAGATTGCCTGTCTCCACTTCACTTAGTTTTTCTTTTTGGTTTTTATCTTGTTCCTTCTTCTGGAACATATTTCTCTGCCATCTCATTTTGTCTAACTGTATGTGTTTGTGGTCTGCATTTCTCAGGCTGCAGGACTGTAGCTCCTCTTGTTCCTGGTTTCTGCCCCCTGGTGGGTGAGGTTGGTCCTGGGGCTTGTGCAGGCTTCCTGGTGGGAGGTGCCTGCCCACTGGCGGATGGAGCTGGGTCTCATCCCTCTGGTGGGCAGGTTCATGTCAAGTGGTGTGTTTAGATGTGGTTGTGAACTCAGTATGGCTTTAGGCAGCCTGTCTGCTGATGGTTGGGGCTGTGTTCCTATCCCACTGGTTGTATGGTCTGAGGTGTTCTAGCACTGGAGCCTGTAGGCTGTTGGGTAGGGCTTGGTGTTGGTGCCAACATGGCAACCTCCTGGAGAACTCAGGCCAGTCAGTATTCCCTGGGACCTCTGCCACCAGTGACCTTGCTCCCATTAGTGAGCCACAGTCAACCCCTGCCTCCCCAGGAGACCCTCCAAAACCCACAGGTAGGTCTAGCCCAGGTTTCTACGGAGTCACTGCTTTGCGCTTGGTCCCAGTGCATGTGAAATCTTGTGTGCGCTCTCCAAGACTGGAGTCTTTGTTTCCCCTCGTCCTGTGGAGGTCCTGCACTTAAGCCCTGCTGGTCTTCAAAGCCAAATGCTCTGGAGGTTCCTCCTCTCGATGCCAGACCCTCAGGCTGGGGAGCCTGACCAGGGGCCCAGAACTTTAACTCTTGTGGGAGAACCTTGCCCTGTATTTATTTTCCACTTTGTGGGTTGCCCACCTGGTGGGTATGGGATTTGCTTTTATCGTGAAAGCGTCCCTCCTACTATCTCATTGTGGCTTTTTGTCTGTGGATATATTGTAACAAACTGTCTTTTTTGGTAGGTTCCGATCTGTTTTTGTTGATGGTTGTTCAGCATTTAGGTGTGATTTTGGTGTTTCCGTGAGAGGAGGTGAGGTCAGGTCCTTCTACCCCGCCATCTTGTCTGGAATCGAGGGCTGCTTTTGGTCCGGATGCTTGCTGCCTCTTTCCTCAGTGTGCGCTGGCCGTTACCCACTTGATACGGGGTGTGCAGGTGCGGTGGTCTGTGCGCGCTCCCGGTACGGCTGGGGCAGCCGTTGGCACCCTCTCCCGTGTCTCCCAGTGGTGGCAGCGGCCCGTGTGCTCCCGGGGATAGCGGGGGCGGCGACGGGAGCCCACTCGCGAGTCTCTTAGTGGTGGTCGTGGCCTGTGCCTGCCTCTGGAGCCCATGATGGCAGTGGCGGCTCGTGCCCGCCCCCGGAGCTTGTTTAGGCCGTGTCCTGTTGCCTCGGAGCGCGTGTAGGGAAAGACGCTCCTGTGGTTTTCCCACCCCTCTCCTCGCGTGCCCCACCCAACAGTGGTGCCTTGCCGTCTCTCATGGGCCCAGGCTTCTTCTGAGTGCAGCCTCAGTTGCCATTCTGCAGCCTCTTCAAGGTGTCTTCACACAGCCAACCCCGGTCCTCTCCCTGGGACTGTCTCTGAAGCCCAAGCTTCAGCACCCAGCGCCCCGCCTCCCCATACCGGCAGCTGAGTGTCTCAGGCTGGGGAGTGCAGGGCAGCGGGACAGACCGCCTGTGCCGGTCACTGTCCGTTTTGCCTTCCGCAGGCTGGTTGCTGCGTTCATCTCCGGGGCTCCAAAGCTCCGCTTCCATCCAGGCTGGTCCTCCCGCCAATAAGGGGACTTCCCAGGGTGCAGGGAACTTTCCTTCTGCACAGCTCCCTCCCAGGGGCGCAGGTCCAGTCCTGATTCCTTTCTCTCTCTTTTTCTTTTTTCTTTTGTCCTGCCTGGTTATGTGGAGGTTTTCTGGCCCTTCCAGAAGTCTGAGGTCTTCTGCGAGCGTGCAGTAGGTGTTCTGTGAGAATCGTTTCACTTATAGATGTATTTCGTGTATATATTTGTTTACATACATTATATTTAAAATGTTCACTTGCTCTTGCGATACTCATCATTCGATCACACCTGTCTTTAGGCAGCTGAGCTGCTGAAGCCGGGGGGTGTGCTGGTGTATAGCACGTGCACTGTCACCCTAGCAGAAAACGAAGAACAGGTCGCCTGGGCCCTCGAGACGTTTCCTCACCTTCAGCTTCAGCACCAGGTGAGGGCCACTGCCATTGTCTCTGGGTGATCCGGTAAGTCGTGGGAACTTAAGCATGTTGATAAACACAGAGAGTGATACGAAGAGACGTGTCAAGTAAAACTTCTGAAACAAATCTTGTGGTACACAGGGTTTCTCTAATGAGAGCTGTTCCAGACAGGCCCCTAGAGGATTTTCACATCCTGACCCAGTTTTTCCAGGCCTTCACTCTCTACAGTTGTGTTAAAATGCCACAGAGCTCAGGGGGATTTTTGTTACATGTTTATTTGACTTGTGGCTCTTGTTCATGTTACTCAGAATTTTGTTTCTAAAACCCTTCCTCCACCCCTCAGTCCTGTAATTTTTCTGATAGGGCAAATGTTGAGCAGTTTTCTCATATCACACCAAAGCCCAAGAGGCTTTAATAACTGGGATATCAAAAGACTAGCCAAGGGGGGGAAATGGTTCAGGCTTATTGCTTCCTTCTGGATTCTTATATAAGATAGGGACCATTTAAAAAGGTTTCTTGTACTTTATTTTACCTAGCACTGTCTTTCTGTTCTGGTTTTTATTAAAACTATATTTATGACTAGATTTTTTAGCCCGTGATGTTTGAGATTAGGTTTAAATCTGTGGTAATGCTCACATTCATTCAGATAAACTGAACATCTAATGTCAGTTTTTCCAGTACAGAATTCTAGTAAGTAATTGGAATATATAAACAGAAGGCAATACAGAGATGGTTTCTAGACTCAGAAATTAAGATAAGTGCATTGTAGATGAAAAGAAGACTTGAGAATTCACTTGAATTTGATGTGTGTGTATATACATATACACTCAGTATGTACCTAAAAGAGATGGAACTCCCCTCACACACACATGGGTTAATAAACAATAGGTTTTCAGATATAAACCTAAGAAAATATATCTTCAGTAACACAAACATTTGTGAAATGGTGACTTAAGTTAGGCTTATGCATCTTTTGTAGTAGTGGTTTGCACGGATCACTCAGTTCCTTATGATTCTGTGTTCCTCTAAACTAATCGAGGCAGCTTTAGTTTTCTCATCTCCTTTAATATCCTAGTACATTTAAAAACAACAACAAAAAAAGAGGACTTTTATCATCCAATAGGTATGGGCCAGAGAGAGGCATCTTCAGATGCCCGAGAAGCTCCTGTCAGTTTTGGGGAGTCTGACAAATAAAGCTGGGTTTTCACCTCCTGCTGTAACTGATAATAATGTTCCACTTGCTGAGTGCCCACTCTGTGCCAGGCCCGATACCACCTTACTTACTTAAGCCTCAGATCAGAGTATTTCACCTGTTTCGTAGATGAGGAAGCAGGTAAGGTAAGTTACTTTCCTAAAGCCACGCAGCTAAGCTGTGGCAGAGCTGTGATGTGAATCCACGTGCTTCAAACTGTGCAGCCCAGGTCTCTTCTGCATGTCGTGGGCCTTGATAAGCGTAAGGGCCACCCTAGGGACTCAGTCATCAAGTGGCTGCATGTTACCACCCTCCCACTCTACTACCCGGAAAAGCAGCGTGTCCATTTCACAAAGATAAAAGGTATTTACTCATTTTTCTGTTTCTGGAATTGGTGGTAGGTACAGCTCAGTTTGTCCTTTTACGTAAATGGTACACAGGCACACTTCCCGACGTGAGGATGTTTGTCTGTGTTTATTTGTCTCTCCGAGCAGGACCCTCAGGTTGGAGGAGAAGGGATGCTGGGAGCCGGCCTGTCATCTGAACAACTGAAACGGCTGCAGCGATTCGATCCCTGCGTGGTGCCGTCACAGGACAGCGACACTGGTTCTCTCAGAGACGCCAGGATAGAAGACATGATTTGGCTCGCAAATAAGGACTGTATAGGCTTTTTCATTGCAAAATTTGTAAAATGCAAAAGCACCTAGGAGAAGGATCCTTAGAGATGAAAGTTCCAAACGTTTTACATGTTTTTTTTTTTTTTTAAACCAAAAACTGTTGTCAGGCCACATGATTGATGTCGTGGTTGCTGAGGAAACAGAAAAGGCTGCCGGCTGTCCCACCGGGAATCAAGAGACTGTACTTCACAGAGGAGGTAGCCGGGGGGTGGAGAAGAGGGCACTTTGAGACTATATCTTGTGTGTTTAAAATACTTTTCCTTTATGGATTTAGCAGAGTATAAAGAAAAGGAGATGCCTGAAGATGTCTGGAACATATTTTCATTTGGGGTCTTTGTTTTAATTCGTAAAGAATGCAAGTCATTTTTAATGTTAAAATCAGTGGATTTAACAAAAGGAATAAAATTAGCAGTATTTAATTTGGTTATAAAACACGTTTTCCGTTATTGAGTTCCTTCAGAATTCAGGGTGTGGGAACTGTAACTTATTTATCAAGTGCCAGGAACAGAGCTGGGGATTTTACGTGACTTTTTCTGTTTACTATTTGGTAAATCAACCCTCTTTCAAATGAATTCTGGACTACTCCCAATGACAGTCTCCCTTCACTATGTTGACTTTTTTTTCTTCTGTCATATTTTAAACTAAAAACTAAAATGAATTTTTTTAGAATTCTGTAGATTAAAAATGAGACTGTCGCACAGTTCGGGTACCTTTTATCATCTAACGGAACACATGCAAGTTCTTCGAGATGTGATTGGTGAGAAAGCCATCCTGTGAGAGCTGGGAAGTGGCCGCTCTCAGCCAAGCCTTGGTGGTCTCCCTCTGAACAGAAGCGACTCCACAACACCTTCCCCAGGCCAAGCAGCTGTGACTACATCAAGATGAAACAAGACCACGTCACCGTCAAACCTGAAATCGCCCAGACTGCGCAAGTGACCAGGCGTCACCCGTGGTGGCCAGGATAAGTGGATGGCCTTTTTAAAATGAACTGTAACCGTGGGCTTGCTTTTCCTCCTACCTGCTTTTTAGATAAAATATATTAAAATACCCAGCCATAGTTGAAAAGCTATCTCATGTCGTGTTAAATACATCTCTTTTGTTAATTCAAATCACCTCAACATTCCTGAGCCTCGGGCAGTTGCCTAACGGTTTTTTTTTTTTCCTTCATAGGTCTCGGTCTCCATTAGGAATTTCTTGCAACTTCCTTGGATCCGTGAAGAATGCTCATCTCACCTCGGATCAGGTGAGATCTTCAGAGGCCTCTCCTCTGAGGAAGCCTCTCTTGCACACCCTTCTCTGGGGCTGGTCGGGCATGTCTCTCTCTACACCCCTCCTACCTCTGTCTCCTCCTGTCACGGCACTTGACACATCACTGTAGTGTACGAGGCATGCCCTGGACCGCTGCCCCCAGGCTTGGGAACATTCCAGAGGCAGGACTGTGCTTTCTGTACAGCTTCAGAGCAGATCATTGTTACACGCTTATTGAACGAGGGAAAAACCCCGTCAAGCTCCCTAAGATTCAAACACGTGACTGACTGCTTTCCATCCCTCATTCTGCCTGATATCCAGTAGATGTCGTCTGCCTAAAGAGAAACACTGTTCACCTGTGGTGAACTTCTGCTTCTAGGGCTCAGCATACTTCCTCGAACTTTCAATACGTTTTTGAAAAATACAAAAAATCCATCCCTTCTTATGCTCTCTGCAGAGCCTTAGGTGCTAGGCTGGGATGGAAATGGTAGGGAAGGAGCCTAGTAGCAAATGTGTGAAGTTTTGATTAGTACCAACAAATATCAAAATACAAGCAATACAGGCAAAACAGAAGAAAAATAATTTGCATATTGAAAACAGGACAAATAAAAAATATTGCTAAAATTCGTTTCTTTAACATAGACATTTTTCAGTGGGTTTCTTTCTTTCAAAAAAATAAAACAAATTGGAAAATAAAACACATTCAATCTTAAGGAACACAGACATTTAAGAAAAAATATGATAAAAGGACAAAAATCAGGGAAATGTGGAAGAGAATGAATATATTCTCTTTTAACATATTTAATGTTACCATAGTTATATCTGTGAAACAGAAGCATTTTAATTCAACAGTGAGTACGTTTTACTTCAAAACCGTGTATCACATTTTAAACAGTAAAGTACAAATAGTTAAAAATATAACACGATTCAACAACTGACCCAGAGCCCTCTGATTGCCTGTTTTCTCCGACAGCATGACTCTTGACGTGTTAGTGAGATTATCCAGGGCTAGCAGCATCGTGTCACCGAGCAAAGGGCGAGGAATTACATTTGTCATCAGAAGGGATCTTCATTTTAGAAAGGAAAAGTACAGTTCAGCATCAGAGGCAAGAATTGCAGAACATATAGGATGAAGGTGGGAGAAAGTTGGCTTTGCCGTGCTCAGGCCTTCAGAGGCCTTTGACCTGCCGGAAGCTGTCACTTCTCAGATGTCGTGGGGAGATGACCACAACCCATCAGTGACGGGCAGCACCCCCCAGGGTGATGCGCCACACACGGGAAGTGCAGGTGAGTATTTTACATACTTTCAGCTGTAAGAATCATTCCTAAAATGGCACTTAATACGACTAATAGTAGACAGTGCAGAAGCCAGCTCTTTATTTGTTTGATATGAATGAATGACTTTAAACCAGGCTTGTTGAACAGTTCAGTGTAGCTGACAGTGAAGGTTTAACATGAATGCAGAGCAGACCATGTTAAAATGTGGCATTGTCCCAAAGTACAGAATAACTAAGACATCCTACATTTAGCAGCACCTTTTTGTAACAGTAACTTAAATGAGCAGTAGAGAAAGAGCAGAGGAAAGGCTGAAATGGGTGTGACAAAAAAGACATAGAACTATTCGAAACATTTCCAGCATTTTCTAGGTTAACTACAACAATCATTCTACAACTGAGTCGGTTAAGATTAAACCTTTGCTGTGTGAAAAGACTAGAATTTTACATTCCACAAGTCAGTGAATATCCCATTGTCCTTGGGATTATTTCTTCAATTACATATTTAGTACACACCGTTTACACATATGCCCACTCTACAGTTTTCACTTATGGGTGCTCTAAGTACTGCAGTAGAGATTTTGTGGAATACTCTGATTTGGACTAATGTGTTTCACAGTAAAGTGAGAAACGAAGAGTCCAAGTCAAAATTTAAAAAATGGAATCCGTTAGCATGATTCTTTGAAAGGGATTAATGGTAGCAGCAAAAAAGATACATACCAGTTGTACTTCAAGAATTTACATATTCCAAAGTCATGAACTGGGATGAAACTTTGTATAGGAAAGGTTGGGGCTGGTGATCATCGATGTGGTACCGTGATGGACAGTTGATGGGAAGTATTTTATAAAAGTAACTTTAATTGGAATACGGTTTCCCAATGATGTGAATATTTTACATCAAAAATTTATATATTATGACTACTGTTTTTATATTCAATAAATAAAGGTATGTCAACAGTACAGAGCTAATTAACAAAGAGATTGAGGGAAATGGTTCCTATATTAGCTGATAAAACACTATATATGTTAACTCATTTTTACAACTCTGAGTTTTCTTTGGGGGAGAGGAATAAGGAGTTAGATGTGAAACAGTTGTACTTACAAAGGTCCAAGAATATTTGGCAAGAACCTGGAATAATCAAAGAAGCGAAACAAAAAATAGCTTAACTTATTTAACAAAATAGTAATTTTTAATGTCCAGGTCTGAAGGTAGGCAATCAAGACAGGCGTTTTCCAGGGACAGACTTCAAGTGCCAGGTACTTGCACGCCTAATACTGTCTGTCCTACCTGTCCAGTCATAGCTGGACAGATGGACACTTAGGAGAGACAGAGGAGGTTTCAGGCTCAGCGTGACCACCACCTCGTGGGCCGCGTTCAGCGGTGTCCCTGACGCAGGGCCACAGCATCTTCTGGCGTCCCCTCAGAGCAGGTGTCTGATGCAGGAAAACCTCCTCAACGTCTTGTTCACTTCAAGTCACCTCATTTTGCCCTGATTTCTTCCGAAGAGCAGAAGCTTTGGTCATAAGAAGCACTTGGAGATTGTGACGGACAGTGAAAGTGTCGGAGCGGGCAGCGTGGGGGACACAGCAGGCACGGCGGGCGAGGTGAGGAGATGGGGGAGTCGGGAGCAACTGTGTAAACGCTTCTCCCTCAGACGAGAGGTCGTCGGACATTTCCAGTGAAACACTCAGTCAGAGTGGCCCGTACGGTCCCTCTCCAGGAGCCAGCGGGGGGCAGCTCTCCAGGGCGTCCCCTCTGGCGGTGAGCGCCCTCCTGGGCCCTGACGGCTCGGCCCCGGGCTGGCTGCCGCAGTCGTCAGCGTGCACGCCCGTCACTGGCTCGTGCGCACGCGGCTCCCAGCCCACAGTGCCGTGACCTGAGACACTGGCTATGCAGGATGAGGCTGTCACACTCATCAGTGTGAACTGCACGGAGCGGAGCAACCCTTGGAGTTTGGTTATATTTCCCAGAATTTATGGTCACAATGATTAACGTACAGGGATGGTGAAACATTCAGAAATCAAACCTTTTCAAGTCAGGCGGTCACACGTATTTACAGTATGTACAGACTCTCTACTAGAACGGGAACAGGTGTCTAGACGACGTTATTACAAATTTCCTGAAGGTGGGCATTTCTAGTCCCTGTAATTCAGAAAGCAAATCTGCTGGCTTGGCATTAAGACTCTAAAATAGTGTGATCAAACTGATTGATTGATATATATATATATATATATATATTATATATAATTATCATAAGAAGGTGTTTGCAGAAATAACATTTACAAACTGTCTATACAGTACACAATACTAGTACATAGAAAATAGATTCTGACTTTGATCCCCTTTGTGTAAGGCAAGACAATCTGTCCCCAAATTTAGTCAGTCAGCCAGAGGTACAAGCAAGAAACAGTGGTCCATGGATGAATATGCAAATCAGGTGCCTACATATTTCAAAATCGGGAGAATCAAGAAATTCCACGTTTTATGTGGGCCGATTGATTCTGGCCCGCTGGATACATCAACCACATTTTCGAAAACATCAGCTATGCTTCTTATAACCCTGATGCCACCTGGATGGCAACAGACGATATTGTTCAAGTGGCAGCGATCCTAGACAGTTTTCAAAGTCCAGTAGACAACCAGAGGACTGCAGCCTTTCCAGGCGAATTTATATAGCACTTACTTACAAAAGGAAAAAAAAAAAGTATATTCTCTATTTCATGCTGTTGCTATCCAAGCAACAGCAGTACAAAATATACAAGACAGATCACATATGATTGCAATGTAGACCCCCAAGATTGAGTTGGAGGGTGGTGGTATACAAGACTTGATCTACTTAAAAAACCAACGACACAAAAGGGCGAAAGTCACTGGCGGATGTAAACCTCCCTGTTCCAGTCCCCAGCCTCGTGCCGTCTCCTGGACACCCCTTCCCCCTCCCTGTCACAGTAGCGATCCTTGGATTTGTGGCGGCTCCACTGTTTGTCGCCCTCGTTGTGGTCCTGCTCTCGATCCGGGTCCCGCGAGCGGTGCCGGGACTCCCTGTGCCTGCGCTCCCCGCCCCCGTGGGGTTCCTCTCGGTGGCTGTGATCTCGGTGCGGGGCACAGTGGTCTGCGTGTTCGTGGGAATAATCTTCCTTGGGCTCCGCGTATGCGGAGTCGCGACTCTCCTGCGTTTCTGAATCCAAGGTCTCCTGCCTGGAGAGGCCTCGGCTGGCCCCGCTGCGATGGCTGTGGTGCTGGGGTTTCTTGACCGGGTCTGGGCAGGGTTCTTCTTCAGCTTGGGAGGCAGGACGGGCGGCAGCCGTGCGATCGGTCCTCGGATCCCCTCGAGAACCCTGGAGGCGAAGGAGCAGACACAGGTCTCAGCCAAGGTCGGGGTCTGGGGAGCTGTCACGAAGGCCAGTCCATAGAAGTCTAGTCCCTTTTCAAAGTCTCTAACGTGCTGAAATGAAATCTCACCTAGCTTGGTCGCTTAATTTGTTCGATAACATCCTGTAGCATTTATATTGTGTTGGACTTTCTGTTAATCTGTAAGCGCCTAGAACAGCACACAGAGTAACTTTATTTTTTTAAATGAATGAATGAAGGAGGGAGGGCATTCTTTTATATGTTCTCTTGTGGTTCAAATATAGATACAGGTGCCTGAGATCTGTCTACACATGGGTGGACACTTAACCACCTCTGCTCGAATACAGGTGGGAAGATTAAAAGTTCGTAGGATGTTGGCTTTAAGGGAAAAAAATGATAAAATGTCAAATGCTTAAGTAAGTGGCACTTAATATGAGACCAGCAGTGTTATCAGACAGTCGCGTATATTGACTGATTAAATACAACAACCCTGTAAGCCAATCTCATGAGAAAAGTCACATGACAGCCCCAGGAGGTAGGGTCATTGGTATTCCTGAGGCAAAGGGCAGGTAAGGATTTTATCCAAGGTTAAACCCCTGGGAAGGGGTGGAGAGGGAATTGAACCCAGGTAGTCTGAGTCCACAGTCTGTGCTGCCGGCCACATAGAAAGTTCCTCTATCCTGGCCCTACCAGAATATGGGGAGAGCGGATTTTACAGTTTATATACAGTAAGTCCCCTACATACAGACCTTCAGGTTGTGAACTTTCAAAGATGCAAACATAGCTTCGCATGTCGAATCACGTAAGTTAGATCATTTGTCTGGCGTACATTGTCATGTGCGTGCATCCTCTACAAGTGGTGCTTTTGTGTTCTTTACCGTATAGAGTACGGTAGTACAGTATCTTTATTTCAAGCCCAGGATGGTTGGAAGCGAGCGTAAAAGCAGTGGTGACCTAGCGGGTACTACTGTCCTTTTCAAGGGACTGTACTGTAAGGTTAAAAATGTTTTATCTTTTGTTTTTTCTGTATTATTTGTGTGCAAGGTAAGATAAACCTGTCACGCACGGTACAGTACTATATAGCCGATTGGGTTAGTGGGTAGCCTAGGCTAACTTTGCTGGGCTTAGGAACGCATTCTCGGAACGGAACTCGTTCGTATATGGGGGACTTACGGTACTTCACAGGATGCTGTTTACACTCCTCCTCTTACAGGCGCCTGGCTCACGCTGGAGACACTTAAGGGACTCGGTGTTCCACCTCATTCTGGACAGGGCTGCCCGACCGGCACGAGCACCGCCCCGGAGCCCGGGACCCCAGTGGCGCGAGCGGAGAAGGGAGCGCCCCTCACCTGTGAGCTGGGGACCAGAGCGGGGCTGATGGGCAGGGTCGAGGTGGCCAAGGTGCGGCTGAGGAGGGGGTTGGGGAGGCTGCTGCTGCCAGGGTGGGTGGCCTTCCAGTAGGCCTCCAGGTAGTCGGCAAGGTGCTCACAGGCGTCCTCGAGCTGGTTCTCGTCCAGAATCACATCGAACAGCTCCTGCAGGGGCAGACAGTGCAGGCGGCACGCTGACGGCAGCCAGGGCCCCCCGGCGCCTCCCCGCACGCGCGGAGCAAGGAGGGCGCCCGAGAGCTGCAGGCCGCGTCCCTGCCCGAGGCGACGGGCTCCTCCTCCCTCCTCGCCTGGGCGGGCCATCCGCTAAGGTCAGGTCATGCGCGTCTGGCCTCAGGTCGCTGTGGAGGACACGGCTGCTTCGCCGTGTGAATGACCAGGAAGTGAGCAGGTGTGATAACAGTTGTTAGGGCCACCAGAGAAAAGTGGCCCACACTGAAAAAAGGAACTGATCCTATGCTAGGGGAGAGACATAGAAAAGAAAATGAGACTATAAGCCAAACACGCAGTACAGGAAGAAGCCTGTCTTTGACAGAGACTATGAAAAGCTGACCCTTGGAAATGACTGAGGTGAGGTGAAGACGTGAGGAAGCCGAAGCCTCTAATGATTTGATGTGGTCCAGACCGCAAAACAGTTCAGAGTTCCTATAAATGTTAACGTACTCCCAGTAATTACACGTGGATCTGATCATAGTTCATAAGGCTTCTGAGATACCTTCATTTTAAAAAAGCCAGAAGCATACAGTCCCAAAGCGTGGTATGCAGAGCAAGGGATTCGAGGTAGGAATGTGTTCAGCGGTCAGAATCTGGTTACTGAGTGGTTTAGAAATGGTCTCAGATCAATTTCTTAGATGGTGATGAAGAGTCAGCAACTTGCTCCCTGACTAGAAGTGAATAATAAACCAGCCCCAAACAGAGCCGTCTTTTAAACCAAAGTTTTTAAACAACGATTGTGTTTCATTTAAGATAGTACTGAGGTGTTAGATTAACAAAGCGAGGTCACCACGGAACACACCGTAGCCGTTCGTAAGCCACGACCATGACCTAGACAAGTGCTTGTGCTCGTGGTAAGAGGTAGACTGTTCCCGTCTTTGGGAGGAAACCCACTGTTAATGGGCAGGGTTCTCTCCCTGGACAGGTGTTTACCTGTCCGTCTGGTTTTTGTTAACAGAATGTGGGTCTGAAGCCTTCAAGTGGATTATACTGCAGAGAGAGACTTACCGGAGGGCACTGAGCCAGCTTATCTGCTGCTACCATCTGAACATTGAGGTGTTTAGCTTGAGATTTCCCTCGAGATTTTATTAACCTTTGTAAAACCTGTGAAAGATGAGATTCTTAAACTGGGGTATCTGCACTCAGGTAAACAACAAGGTTCATTATTCATTCCTTTCTCTGGGGTCTTTTGCATACAGCACTAATGGTTTACAAATAGATTGAGCTAGAAAACAGAATCTTCAAGATGATCAGCAAAATTAACACGTTAACATAAATCTCAGTTGCAAGCTTCAAAAATCACCAGCATGGAGATTTTTATGAGTCTTGTCTTTTTTCAAGGCTAGCAGTTCTCAAACTTTGTCTCATGATTTATGTGTTTAAAACCTTTGGAGAACTCCCAAGAGCTTTTTATGTGAACTGTAATAGTTACATATTAGAAATTAAAACTGAAAAATTCATTTAAGAATGACCAGTAAACCTCTTATATGTTAACATGTCACACATTCTGATAAAAATAGCTAAATTATTTGCAGTTTTCTCTAATGCCTGGCTTCACAGAAGATAGCTGATGTTCCCTGCTTCTACATTTAATCTGCCACAGTATATTGTTTGAAACAGGCAAAGAAAATCCACTCCCCTATAGATACGTAATTCAGAAAAGGAGTATTTTAGTAGCCTTTTCAGATAATTGTGGATATCTTTCTTTGATACTACAGTAAACAAGTGGTAGCTTTTTAAAGACTAGCTCTCATGTGAAATCTAAACCCCTATCAATGAACTTTTCTTACTCTGTTACATTAAATTCCATTGATCTGTCCTGAAATTTGAAGGACATGTCAGTTGTTCTTTCCAATAAAAATGGTGTTCCAGGATGAAAGTGGCTACTTTGGTTTATGACTTGAAGAATCACACTGGTACCTGCCCTCAAGATAACAAACAGACTTCGAGTACGTGGCTAAAGAACTTGAAGTGTACTTCCCATTTCGTTACATAGAATATTAAAAAGGTTTGTACTGAAGAGTCAAAATTTAAGCATTTTTACTACTTCATTAGGACATTCTTAAGTGAAACTGGGTTGTGTGTGTTTTTTTTTTAACCTGGGAGTGCATGGGGAGGGAGAATGCCACAGCTGCTACTGCTACTGTGGTCTTGATTCCTGCTTAGACATCACCCACCACTGCTTCTGCACCATTGGTGCAAAGGTCAAACCAGTGAAAAAGGGGGAGGATGTCTGAGTATTAGATAATGCTTAGATAATAATCATGGAAATGGTTCTGACCTCATGGACCCTCTAAAAGTGTTTCAGAACCTCCCCCACCAGGAATCCATGGACCACACTTTGGGAATCACTCTCCTAAGCCATGAAAGTCATCATCGTGCTTGCTTATATGAATCTTAACAATTCTCGGCTACCACATCTCTCTTCAGACCCTTTGTGATGGATAAAGACACAGCCAGTTTATAATTGGAAAGCAGACTATAAATACACATTTTAGTAAAGTTCCATTACAGAGCAAACAGTAACAACCCTACTTACCTTAGGAGAAGAAATCTTGACATACACTATAATAGGGGCCAGAGAGGTTTTACTAAGTTGTGCTGGATGATTGATAGTATCTGCATCAAGGACCACCAGTTGCAGTGTTCTTGCAAGTTCAAAAATCCTTTCAATTTCACTCTGAACTTCTGCTGTAAAAGGTTAAGCAGAGTTTGATTACTTGACGTACAGCATTTTTAGACCAGATTGAGACAAAGTAAAACGGTACTCAGGTAGGTGAGGTTGATGTCTACAGGTAAGAGAGCTGGTAACAGGTATCCTTTGGAGAGAGCCGTTCCTTCACAATACCTCTAGCATTTAGGGAATTCCTCTCTCAACCAGACATCTAACAAACACAATGTGAGAGTCAACGTTTCTGGCTCTCTGTGCTGACGTGGTTTTGGTGCTATAAAACTTCATTAAGTCATTTCACTAAAGTGTTGTGAAATAGAAACTTGAAGAGAGGTCTTCCCTGTGTTTGTTTCTGACCACTCTAGCCTAGCACCCATCACCAGCCTTCCTGTCACGCTTATCTGTGTTTATATGCCACCTATTGGTACGCCTTCTGGAGATGATTGATAGAGTCTAGAGTTGCTTATTACCAAGCTGAACTACAACAGAAAACTGGAGAGATTTTAAGAGTGTCTACAACAAACTTGTCCAAAAACATGCTTCTCATATTTCCCACCAACAACAGAACAGCCCTGTAACATTCATGCTTTAAAAGGGCGGTTATCTGTTAGAGACAGCATTACAGAAATACAAACTATATAAACATCCAAAAATCTACGTGAATGCCAAAGAAATTTTATGCATTTCATCTGCTTCTCCATTTCTGTACCACTGCTGTCCAGTATGGTAGCCACAACCCTCATATGCCTGTGGAGCACCTGAAACAGCACTCGTGAATGAATGAATAAATCTTTGAAATTTAATTTAAATAAGTTAAATAGCCAGAAACTACTTTACTAGACATCATAGGTCTATAAAGCATAACATGTATTTTACAGTGCCCACTGCAGTCATGAAGGGCCAATTCCATGAGATTCCTAGACCTACAGAATACCATTTCATTCCTCTTATGCATTTGCATCCATGCAGAAGATGCCTGGAGATAATTTTAACTAGTACATTATTCCAGAAAAGGCAAGTCACTACTGTCTGCCTCACAGTATGTTATGACTAGAGTCCTTTCATTCAACCTGGCTGTCTTTAAAATCAGGGCCCAAACCACTTGAGTTACTGGCTTTAAAATAATATTTGGTCACATTACCACCCATGACATAGTTTTGCTAAAAAAAAAAAAACCCATTGAGCTTCTGGAGCTATCAGTTTATAAGAAATACAGGGAACAGACAATTATATATAAACTACGCCAGTGTAATGCAGTTAGCAAAATTCACTCTCTGAAAACCCTGCAGAATAAGTGACCCAGTTTCTTCAAAAAATTACAAGGAAATAAAAAAGATATATTGAAAACTAGATTAAGAGATTTAAGGACCTAGGAAACATTTGCAATGTATGGACTTTATTTGGATCCTGATTCAAACAAATAGTAATTTATATATTTGTAATGCATAAAGTGAATATAATGCATATAAGTGAATAAAATGTTTATATATAGAATACTTATATATATAAAATGTATGTGGGTATATGTATAATACATGACAGTTGGGAAATGATGCATGACTGAGTGGCAACCTGATGATATTAGGGATGTACTGTTAAGGTCTATCGATAATGGAATTATGGTTTAAATAAAAAGGGTCTCCAATGTTTAGAAATACATACTGAAACATTTACAGATAACATCATATGATGTCTGGGATTAGCTTCAAAATAATTCAGAGACAGGAGAGGAAGGCAGGGGGAAGACTGGAAATGAAACCAGACTGGCCATGAACAGATGATAGTTGAAACTAGGTGATGAGTACCTGAGGTTTCCTAGAACATTCTTTACTTCATATATATTGGAATTCCCTTAAACAACAGTTTTAGAAATAAAAGTGGCCTTTTGATCATTTCTTTCACAATAGAGTTCTAAAACATTACTGACACTCTTATTTGCTCTCTTTTCTCGTGCTCTTTAAAATTTTATTCCAATATAACCTTGCTTCTTTGTGCCCTAAAAATGTTTTCACAGCCACTGACCCCCAACAGTCAAGTTCTGATCTAAGTTAGTATTTATTGTAAGCATTAAGAAATTTGATTAGTCCACAGCCAACACCACACTCAATGGAAATGCTGAAAGCTTTTCCTCTAAGATCAGGAACGACACAGGGATGCCCACTCTCACCACTTCTTTCAACATAGTATTGAAAGTCCTAGCCAGAGCAGTTTGGCAAGAAACAAATAAAAGGCATATAAATTGGAAAGGAAGTAAAACTCTCACTGTTTGTAGATGACATGATAGTATATGCAGAAAACTCTTAAAGATTCCACCAAAAGACCGTTAGAACTAATAAACGAATTCAGTAAAGTTGCAGGATACAAAATTAGCTTACAAAAATCTGTTGCGTTCCTATACACTAATAATGAACTATCAGAAAGAGGAAGTAAAACAATCCCATTTACAGTTGCATCAAAAAGAATACCTAGGAATAAATAAAACCAAGGAGGTGAAAGACCTGTACTCTGAAAACTGTAAGACACTGATGAAAGAAACTGAAGACACAAATAAATAGATATTCCATGCTCATGGATTGGAAGAATTATATTGTCAAAATGTCCATACTACCCAAGTGATCCACAGATTTATTGCAATCCCTATCGAAAATCTAATGGCATTTTTCACAGATACAGAACAATCCTAAAATTTGTATGGAATCACAAAAGACCCCAAACAGCCAAAGCAATCTTGAGAAAGAACAAAGCTGGAGGAATCATGCTTCCTGACTTCAAACTATATCACAAAACTATAATAAAATAGTATGGTACTGGCGTTAAAAACAGATCCATAGACCAGTGGAACAGACTAGAAGAGCCCAGAAGTAAACCCATGCGTATATGGTCAATTAATTTATGACAAAGGAGCCAAGAACATACAGTGGGGAAAAGGACAGTCTCTTCAATAATTGTGCTGGGTGAAAACGACAGCCATGTGCGTAAGAGTGAAACTGGACCACTATCTTACACCATACACGAAAATCAGCTCAAAATGGATTAAAGGCTTAAATGTATATCCCGAAACCATAAAACTAGAAAAAAACAAAGGTGGTAAGTTCCTTGACATTTGTCTTGGCAATGCTGTTTTGGATTTGACACCAAAAGCAAACACAAGAAAACCCAAAGTAAACAAGTGAGACTACATCAAACTAAAAAGCTTCTGCACAGCAAAGGAAACCATCAACAAAATGAAAAGGCAACCTGCCAAATGGGAGAAAATATTTGCAAATCATATATACAGGCATACATCAGAGATATTGCAGGTTTGGTTCCAGACTACCACAATAAAGCAAGTCACATGAACTTTTTGGTTTCCCAGTGCATATAAAAGTTATGTTTACACTAAATTGTAGTTTATTAAGTGTGCAAAAGCATTATGTCTTATAAAATCCATGTACATAATTAAAAAATACTTGATTGCTAAAAAATGCTAACCATCATCTGACCCTTCAGAGAGTCATAGTAGTAATGAAGATCACTGATCACAGATCACCATAGCAAATATAATGAAAAAGTTTGAAATATTGTGAGAATAACCAGAATGTAACACAAAAACACGAAGCGAGCAATGTTAGAAAAATGGTGCCAATAGACTTGCTCAAGGCCAGGGTTGCCACAAACCTTCAATTTGTGAAAAACACAATATCTGCAAAGTGCAATAAAGTGAAAAAGCACAGTAAAATGAGGCATGCTTGTATAGGATGAGTTAATTTCCAAAATATATAAAGAACTCTTACAGCTTAATAGCAAAAACCAAACAGTCCAATTAACAAATGGGAAGAAGACCTGAATAGACATTTTTCCAAAGACGACATACAGATGGCCGACAGGTATATGAAAAGGCGCTCAACATCCCTAACCATCAGGGAAATGTAAATCAAAACCCCAATGAGATATCACCTCACACCTGTTAGGATGGCTATCATCAAAAAGATAATAAGTGCTGTGGTGATAATGTGGAGAAAAGGAAACCCTCCTGGCACTGTTGGTGGGAATGTGAACTGGTGCTGTCACTATGGAAAATGATATGGAGGTTCCTCCAAAAATTAAAAATAGAGCTACCATGTGATCCAGTGATAGAATCTTGACTGAAATGTGGAATTGGAGGGAAAAAAAAAGCATAGGTAAAAAGAACAGATTGGGGGTAGCCAGAGGTGGGAAGTGGGGGGTGGGTGAGGGTGGTCAAAAGTACAAGTAAGTCCCACGGATGTGACGCACAGCGTGGTGACTGTAGTTACTAATACTGTATATTTGAAAGTTGCTAGGAGAGTGGATCTTAGGAGTTCTCCTCACAAGAAAACTCGTAACTGTTTGTACATAAACTTGTAACTAGACTTTCTGTGATCATAACACAATATATACATGGGTCAAGTCATGTTGTATACCTGAAATAATCTAATGGTATATGTCAGGAATGTCTCAATAAAAAGAAATTTGATCACAAAGATTTTCATCCATGTACTCAGTTAAATAACAGTTAATCACACAGAGTCCCACACCTTAAAAAAACTTCATTTTTCTTAGCGGTTTCAGTACTATGAAAAAAAAAGATTATAAATGTAGTACTTGTTCATTGCATAAAATCTGAATAACAGATAAACATAAAAGAAAATAATCCATTATCGTATTATGTATCCAAAAATTACTATCAACATATGTCAATTTCTTAATATATGTATCATGTATATATGTGTATATATATGCATATATTTATATCTTCTAGTATTCTTACATACACAAATATCTTAACACTTTTTAAATTAAGGGGGGAAATGAGATATTCATTAAAAAATTTAAAGGAGATTTTTTTCAGAATCCCAGTGCAACATATTAGTAAGTAAACCTTAAAATAAGATGACCAATGAATTATGAAGAAATACTTTTAACTTCCAAGTAAAAATGATGCTTCAAAAAGAAATGTACCCGTACTAGTGGTTTTTCTTTGACAGAGTACATCACGCTTAGAATTTATTTCAAAAAAGAAATGTCAAAGACAGCTGATGTTCATTTCTGAAACTGAAAAGCCTTATTCACCTGTCCAAATCCCAATCACTTAACAGCCATTGAATTAAAACTGGTGCTGATACTATGGAAAACAGTATGTAGGTTCCTCAAAAAGCTAAAAACAGAGTTGCCATATGATCCTGCAGTCCAACTCCTGGGGATATACACAGACAAAACTATAATTCAAAAAGAGACATGCGCCTCTATGTACATAGCAGCACTACTCACAATAGCCAAGACATGAAAACAACCTAAATGCCCATCGACAGATGAATGGCTAAAGAAGATGTGGCACATATATACAATGGAATATTACTCAGCCATAAAAAAGAATGAAATAATGCCATTTGCAGTAACATGGATAGACCTAGAGATGATCATACTAAGTGAAGTAAGTCAGAAAGAGAAAGACAAATACCATATGATATCACTTACATGTGGAATCTAAAATATGACACAAATGAACTTTTCTAGGAAGCAAATGGACTCACAGAACAGACTTGCGGTTGCCAAGGGGGAGGGTGGTGGGGGAGAGAAGGACTGGGAGTTTGGGATGAGCAGAGGCAAACTAGTATATATGGGATGGATAAACAACAAGGTCCTCCCGTATAGCACAGGGAACTGTATTCAATATCTTGTGATAAACCATAATGGAAAAGAATATTAAAAAATGTACATATATGTATAACTGAATCACTTTGCTGTACAGCAGAAATTAACACAACATTGTTAAATCAACTGTACTTCAACTAAAAAAAAAAACTCAGCTCAGAAACAATCATGTTTTCTGGAAGATGAGAAAGAAGGGAAGTGCGTTCGTTTGGAAAGACATTTCTATAATTGAACAATACTGTAAAAACAGGCGGTTGTTACACTTTGTAGCTAGCGTTGGACGACATCCAAGCGGTCGGTCGAGAATTAATAAGACTTGCGATGGCTCTGGTATCAGTGATGTAATGGTAATTCCAACGCCATTTCATAATCACTAAGCACAGAATTCTACTTTTGACAAGTTCCTTACTTATCCTAAAAAACGAAATCTGTAAAGTCCCCTCTAAGCCTCTTTTCCTTTCCCCAGGCCCAGGGAGGTCTGCCTCTGGGCACCCAGTCCCAGGCACCAAAGTGGCTTCCTCACTTCATAGAGTGTGTGATCCTTGGGTGACAGGCTTCATTGCTTGGAGCCCCCTAAGTGTTCTTTTTTGGAAAATGGAAATGAGGACTAAGTGAACCAACGTGCAAAGCATTTATTGTGGTGCCTGGCCCAGAGTAAATACTTAATAAATGTCAAGTATTGCTTTGTGCCTACCTCTGTTAACATTTATTGCATTGTATTTTGATGATATGATTGAAAACTTTTCCAACAGGCAGTGAACTGATAGAACACTGGCAACAGTACATAATTACTTCCATTCCTTCCCTCAGTACAGTGTTTGGTACATGCTTGGCACTCAAAAACTGTGTTGAAAGAATGAGTTAAAAAGGCAAAGAAAAAATATAATCATTTAATATATATATAATGTAACATATTTTTTTTTGCCTTTTTAATTGACTATATACGTATTAGGTAGAAGCTGCTGTTGTAGAAAAAAATTCATTAAATAAATCTTCAAAAACATGAATAATGAATTTGACTGCCAAAATATATTTAGATGAAGAACTCCCTTTGGGTAGAAATATTGCTATAGCTGGGCCATTGGAGCAATCTTGTGGAATAAAAAGCGCTAATTTATTAAGACAGACATGGCTACGCTGGTAATGGATAGGTCACGAGGAGGGAAGAAATGAGATTCAGAAGATCAATAGTCCCGTAAATTCCACATCGATTCGCAAGGCTAGTTTTAGAGTCTATCATCCGCCCTTCATTCTCCATAAATTATTTTTTCCTCTTCCTCAGAGAAGGCAGAGATGTAATTAGCATCACGACACTGCTCAATGGACAAAATCCTGGAGTGGTTGGTAGTCGGGACACCCAGGGTCTAGCCTTAGCTTTATTCATTAGTAGGTGCCTTACCCACACTACACAGATCCCTTCACTTCCTATGGCTCTCAGATCCTTCACTGAACAGGGATGGGCTTGAACCAGATCGGTAGTTCTCAAACTCTGGCATATGGTAGAATCACCAGGCAGGCTTGTTAAACCAGAGATTGTAGGGTCCCACCTCCAGAGTTCCTGATTTTATAGGTTTGGATGGGGCCTGAGAATGTTCATTCTTCACTAATGCCCCCATGATGCTGATGCTGTTGATTTGGAGACCACACCTGAGAAGCAAATAAGGGGTGCTCTCTCTGGTGTGTCATCCCCGTTCCACAGTCCCTGGTGCTACCAACATAAGTGATGAGCTTTTCTTTAGTCGACGCTTCTGTTGAGATAACTGTAGGTTCACGAGCAGTTGTAAGAGATAACAGAGAACCCTGTGCCCTTTACCTAGTTTTCCTCAATGGGAACATCTTGCAAAACTGTAGTGCGATATCACAACCAGGATATTAATACAATCCACCCATCTTATTCAGATTTCCCCAGTTTTATGTACTCATCTGTGTGTGTGTGTGTGTGTGTGTGTGTGTGTGTACTGAGCTCTGCAGTTTTATCATGTGTAGGTTCCTGTATTCATCACCACAGTTTAGAGACAGAACAGTTCCATCAGGACAAGGTGAAAGAGACAGACTTTTAACAAATTATCTCAGCTGACTCCTCAATTGGACTAAAAACATTTACCAAGTTGTAAACATTATTATCTGACCACCTAGTTGCTAATATACAAAGTAAATGCCTTTCCCTGCTCCCTGTGTGTTATCTGTCAGTTACAACTGTTGCCATGTGCATGGCTAAATCTAGCTTCACTTCCTTTACTCTCTTATTTGCTGATATTTTCCCACTTTCAGTACATAGTTTTTGCTATTGTGTGACACAAATAGATCCCACAACCGCACAGTTGTGTACAAATGGGTGCAAAGATGTAGCATAGTTTCCTAAATTGATTTGTCCCTGGAAAATTGCTTGGGGTAAAACCAAGCCACAATTTGCAGACAGTATAAAGTTGGGCAGATTAAAGAAACTCTGAGGTGAATTATTTTATAAATATTATTTTTTAATTATTTTATTAAGTATCTGAGTTTATTAGTTTTAAAAGTTTGGATTTGGAATTGGCAAATAACTGTATTACCAGGCCCTTTACTATTTTAATTTAAATAATATTTTTGCTTCTAAGACTATAATGTAATTTATGTGCATAGCTAATGTAGATATTTTAAATTATGATGCTTGACCAATATTACAACTGAGAAAAAAGGTGAGAAGTTTTATGAGCCCATATAAAGCCATCCATACAGGCAAAGAAGTCCTGTACCACTCCAAAAACCTGAGTATGTACTTAAAGCTACAAAATTTTCAGGTTTTTTTTCTTCATGTCACACAGTGGTACATTAGCATAATCAACTCCAAATGCAACATACTATACTTTTGTTTATGCAGTGAAAGTTTTCTAAAATCTCATGTATAAAGCAAATTTTTACCTATCAAATTATATCTTCAATATACAGGATCTTTCATCCTATCAAATTATATCTTCAATATACAGGATCTTTCATCCTTTCATAAAAGAAATAATTGCTGTAATTGATCTCGTCTATTAAATTTGAGGTAAATTTTCTCAAATTTAATTTTTTACTAAATGTATACAAGAAAACGATGCTTTTGAAGTAAACTCCCCGGGACTTCCCTGGTGGTCCAGTAACACTCTGTGCTCCCAACGCAGGGGGCCCGGGTTCCATCCCTGGTCGGGGAACTAGATCCCGCGTGCCGAAACTCAGAGGTCACGTGCCACAACTCAGAGCTCGCATGCCGCAACTAAGAAGTCCACATGGGCTTCCCTGGTGGTGCAGTGGTTGAGAGTCTGCCTGCCAATGCAGGGGACACGGGTTCAAGCCCTGGTCTGGGAGGATCCCACATGCCGCGGAGCAGCTGGGCCCGTGTACCACAACTACTGAGCCTGCGCGTCTGGAGCCTGTGCTCTACAACAAGAGAGGCCGCGATAGTGAGAGGCCCGTGCACGGCGATGAAGAGTGGTCCCCGCTTGCCGCAACTAGAGAAAGCCCTCGCACAGAAAGGAAGACCCAACACAGCCAAAAAATAAATAAATAAATAAAATAAAATTTAAAAAAAAAAAAAAAAAAAAAGAAGTCCACATGCTGCAACTAAGATCCTGCGTGCTGCAACTAAGACCTGGGGCAGCCAAAACAAGTAAATATTAAAATAAAAAATAAACTCCCCCAGTTTGCCCCTACCTGCCCTTGGGTTGAAAGAACTTCCAGGATAATAAGTAATGCTTGAAAGAAGAAGTTCTTAGCAGTTGTTTCTGCCCCCAAACTCAGTGTCTGGTTTACCTTTCCTCCAGCATACACTTTCCAGCAGTTCACAAACACTGGAACATAAGCACCGCTTTAATTTGACTTAGATCTTTGAAATGCTAATACTCTTTAAAAATAAAGCAACATTGCAGAGAACTTGTTGTGCAGACTGAGGAAAATATGCTACATAGAAACTGGTTTAAAGAGTAAGAAAAACTGACTTCAATAAAAGCAAAGACTGGAGTGTTGGTACTTTAATACAGACAGTTTATCCTCTTATGGGGCAATATAGCAGCAATAATTCTCTTCCCCCCCAACTTTAATATATCCTTAATGTCAGCAAAACTACAGCTTAAAAGAATACCACAATAGAGAATAACTTGTTTTCCCTGGAGAAAATACAGATTTGTGATGTACAACAAACACTGAATGCAAAGCCATTTTCCAAGTTTGCATAAACACAGAGGACAGAAAATCAAGGTGTCGTGCGTTCGGGGAGAGAGGCAGTGTCAAGGTGTGACTACCCACTTATCACATTTTTTTTTACTAAGCACCTACTTTGTGCCAGTCAGTGTGGGATGTACCGGGGAAGCAATAATGAGCCAAAAGAGATCCAATCTCTGAGCTCACAGGGCTTATCATCGAGTGGGGGAGACAGGCATCAATAATGCACTCACGCAGTGAGGGTACCATGGTGGCCCTTCCCGTGATTCAAAGGGGGAGTCAGGAGAGGAGGGAACAGCAGGTGCAAAGGCTCCGCGGCAGACAAAGGACTGAGTGAAAGGCAATGTTATGGATTGAACTGTATCCCACCCCGCCCCGCAAATTTCCTATGTTGAAGTCCCAACCCCCAGTACCTCAGAATGGAACCCTATTTGGTGATAGAGCCTTTCAAGAGGTAAAGTTAAATGCGGTCCTACAGGTGGGCTCCCATCCATGTGACTGTATTTGGCCACAGGGCCTTCAAAGAGGTGATTAAGCTAAAATGAGGCCAGTAGGATGGGGTGGGCTACATCAGTATGACTGGTGTCTTCATAAGACGAGAGAGAGAGAGACAGACAGACACCAAGGAGGTGCAGACACAGGAGAGGTCATGTGAGGACACAGCAAGAAGGCGGCTGTCGGCAAGCCAAGGAGAGAGGCCTCAGGAGAAACAGACCTGCTGACCCCTTGATCTTGAACTTCCAGCCTCTAGAAATGTGAGAAATAAGTTTGTTTCCGCCTCCTGGTCTGTATGATTTTGTTCCTGCAGCCGTGGAAGCGAGTGCAGACGGCGTGGGTGAAGTGGCAGGAGTGAGGCAGAGCAGTGTGAGGTGAGGCTAAGAGCTGTGGACACTTGGAGGCCAGGGCCAGGGCCAGGTCGAGGAGTTCTGCTGTCGTCCAAGAACAGTGCAGAGACATTACAGTTTGAAGCAGGGATGTGTCTGGAACAGATCTGCTCTTTGAAAAGATTTTTTCGGCTGTGGCATGAAGAACTAAGGGATGCAGGTCAAAATAGGTGTGAAGCACTTACGGTGCCTCGGGGCCCTTGGACTGGAGCAGTGGTGTAAACACTGCATGTGATGAGACAGATGGGACAGAAATTCAGGAGGCGAAACTGACAAGACCTGGGGATGTGCTGGGGAAGGAAGTGCGGGAGCTCACGTTATCAAGAGGGCTACAGAGTCTCCTGGTTCTCAAAATGGAGATGAGCATCCTGACTGTTGTGACTCAGATAAGAAACCCTGGGAAATTATCAGAACACGGGAAAGATGATAAATTCTCTTTAGCATGTGCTAAGTTTGAGGAATGTACAAGGCAACACCGTCAAGTAGGATGTATAACTGGAGTGGAAAGGCACTGCCCAGCTTGGGATACAAACTGTGAGCTCTCTGCATATAGGAAGTAACTGGAGCCAGTGGTATGAAGAGTTGTGCTGAGAGAGAGGGACCAGAGAGAGGACCCAAGAGGAACAGTTAAGAACTCCTCACAGTCTAAAGAAGATGTGGTCTACATGTATATATACATATTGCTCAGCCATTAAAAAGAATGAAATAATGCCATCTGCAGCAACATAGATGGACCTAGGGATTATCACAGTGAGTGAAGTAAGTCTGAAAGAGAAAGAGACCATATGATATCACTTCTATGGGGAATCTAACATACGACACAAATGAACTTATCTACGAAACAGAAACAGACTCACAGCCATAGAGAACAGACTTGTGGTTACTGAGTGGGAGGGGGGTGAGGGAGGGAAGGAATGGGAGTTTGGAATGAGCAGCTGCAAACTAACTAGTATATAGAGGATGGATCAATGACAAGGTCCTACTCTATAGCACAGGGAACTATATTCAATATCCTGTGATAAACCATAATGGAAAAGAATATGAAAAATGTATATATATGTATAACTGAGTCACTTTCTGAACAGCAAAATTAACACAACATTGTAAATCAACTCCACGTCAATAAAATTAAAAAAAAAAAAAGAACTCACATTCAAAAGCCACATAGCATAAGCCTGCAAAAAAAGGAAAGGCAGGAGGGCCAGAATCAGTGCTGTTGAGGAATCCAAGAGAAGGGGTGCTTCAAGGAGAGGGGGACAGATGTCCTCCAAATGTCACTGCAACGTCACGTAAAACAGACTGCAACATGTCCACTGGACTAGTGACAGGGAGGTTACTGGTAACTTCTTTATAAACAAATTTGGAGCCAGCTGGAGAGTGAATAATAGTGACTGAAATGGGGACACTAAGTTTGGAAAACTTAGATTTTGGGGGGCTGTGTTCAGTCAGGTGGTGGGGACAGAGAGAGAGGTCGCGGCCACTGAAGGGACTCTGTGGGTCAGGGCAGGGTATTTTATGGCATTTAAATTTTTAAATGGAATTAAATTAATTATTGAAAAAAAAAGATCCATAATTTAGGAAAAACCCCAGTTGATAGCACCAAAACACTGAGAAGCTGGCGGGGGATAGGGAAAAGCGAATTTTCTTCTCCAACTGCTTTTCTTACAATGCTTATTTCTCACAATTCTATAGAAGCAGCTTCAAGTGTGTTTTTATGTTAATTTTAAAATTCATGTGCAGTGGGGAACTCCCTGGCGGTCCAGTGGTTAGGTGTCTGCATTCTCACTGCCAAGGGCCCGGGTTCAGTCCCTGGTGGGGGAACTAAGATCCCACAAGCCGCACAAGGCGACCCCCCCCCCCAAAAAAAAAGAAAAAAAAAAGATTGAATTAATGTGCAGTGAAATTGACTTTTTGAGGGGTGTCCAGCTATATGGATTTTCACGCGAGTACCCATTTGTGTAACCTCCAACTCCATCGCTTCCCAAACTGCTATCCCTTTGTGCTCACACCCTCCCCCAGGTAACCACAGCTGTTTGTCACTAGAGTTTTGGCTTTTCTAGGACGTCATATACATGGAACCATACAGTATTTGACCTTTCCAGACTGGCATCCTTAACTCAGCATAAGACCTTTGAAATTCACCCAAGCTGTTGCGTGATGCAATAGTTGTTCCGTGTTATTGCTAGGTAGTAGTATTTTATTGCATAGATATACCACAGTTCATATATTCACCCACTGAAAGACATATGGGTTGTTTCCAGGCTTCAGCTATTATGAATAGAGCTTCTATAATCATTTGTGTGTAAGAATTTATGTGATTTCTCTGGGGTAAACAGCTAGGAGTATGATTTCTGGATCATATGGAAGGTTATATTTTTAAAAACAGCTTTATGAAACATTAAACTGGACATATTTAAAATGGACAGTTATGTAAAATTTGACATTTGTATACACCCACAAAACCAACAACACAACGAAAGTAGTGAGATATCTATCACTCTCCCAAATTTCCCTGCACTGCTTTGTAATCTCTCCTTCCTACCCTTTTCTGGCATGCCTCTCCAAGCCCAGGAAGTCCCAGATCTGCTTTCTGTGGCTCTAGATTAGTTTGCTTTTCTCAGAGTTTTACATACATGGAATCACACAGTAGATACTCTTTTTAGTTTGACTTCTTTCACTCATGATTCTTATGAGATTCATCAGTGTGTATACCAATAGCACAGTGATTTTCCATTGTCTGGATATACCACGATTTGTTTATCCATCCACCTGTTCATGGACATTTGGGTTGTTTCCAGTTTTTGATTACTGCCAATAAAGCTGCTATGAACATATGTGTTCACATCTTTATGTCCAATATACTTTTGTTTTTCTCTTGGGTAAATATTTATTAGTGGGGTGAGTGGATCATAAGCTGGGTGTATGTTTAATGTTTTAAGACGCTGACAGATTTTCCAGAGTGGCTGTACCATTTTGCATTCCCACCAGCAATGTGTGAGAGTTCCAGCTGTTCTGTACCCTCACCCTCACTAGCGCAAAGTATATATTTTTTCTTTTTTCTTTTTGTACCATCTTTGTTCAATTTTGGTATAAGGGTAATAGTGACCTCATAAAATAAGTTGCAAAGTGTTTTTCTCCCCTTTTTTGAAAGATGTTGTGTAGAAATGGAATTATTTCTTTTTTAAATGTTTGGTAGAATTCATCAGTGAAATCATCTGGGCTTGGAAATTTCTTTTTCTGTAAAATTTTTAGCAGCAAACTTAATTTTAAAAATAGTTACAAGACTACTCAGTTTATCTATTCCATCTAGGGTGAGTATTGGTCATTTGTAGCTTTCAAGGAATGGTGCATCTCATCTAAATGGTCAATTTTATGTTTGTAGAGTTGTATACTTTTCATGGCTGTGGGGAAGCGTGTAGTGTTACTTGCTTTCTTGTTCATTATGCGGTAATTTGTGTCTTCTCTCTTTTTTCTTTGTCAGTCTAGCTAGAGGTTTGTCAGTTTTATTTATCTTTTCAGAGAACCTGCATTTGGTTTCATTGATTTTTCTCTACTAATTTTTTTATTTTCAATTTCACCGATTTCTGCTCATTTTTAAATCATCTCCTTTGTGGTTGCTTTAGGTTTATTTTGCTCTTTTAGTTTCTAAAGATTTTATTATTGACATAGGACCTTTCTTTTCTAATAGGAACATTTAATGCTGTAAGTATCCCTCTAGGTACTGATTTGGCTGTGTCACACAAATTGATATATTGTTATTTTCATTTGTGTTTAGTTCAACATATTTTATAAATTCTCTTGAGATGTCTTCTTTGATTTGTGGGTTATTTAGAAGCATCCTGTTTGATTTCAAAG
Organism: Balaenoptera musculus; assembly: GCF_009873245.2. Lineage (NCBI taxonomy): Eukaryota > Metazoa > Chordata > Mammalia > Artiodactyla > Balaenopteridae > Balaenoptera > Balaenoptera musculus. Next base: position 3,962,437 of record NC_045786.1, read on the forward strand.
TACTTCTAGATTTTCCTATTATCTTTCTGTTATTGATTTCTAGTTTAATTCCATTATGGTCAGAGAACATACTTTGCAAGATTTTAATTCTTTAAATTTGTTAAGGTTTGTTTCATATCCCTGGATATGGTCTATCTTGGTGAATGTTCCATGTGAACTTAAGAAGAATGTGCATTTTACTTTTGTTGAATGGAATGCTCTATAAATGTCAATTAAATACAGTTGGCCAATGATGCTGTTCAGTTCTTCTATATCCTTGCTGATTTTTCAGTCTACTACTGCTATAGATTACTGAGAAAGGAGTATTGAAATCTCTCCCTATGATTGTGGATTTATCCTTTCAGTTCCATTAGAGTTTGTTTCAAATATTTTGATGATCTGTTGTTAGGTGCAGACATACTTGGAATCATTCTGTCTTCTTGGTGAATTTACACTTTTATCATTATGAATGTCCCTCTTTACCTCTGGTAATCTTCTTTGCTCTGGAGTCTAGTATGTCCGATATTAATACAACCACTCCATCTTTCGTTTGACTAGTGTTTGCATGGCATACATCTTTTCATCCTTTTATTTTTATCCTACATATATCATTATATTTGAAATGAGTTTCTTGTAGACAGCATATAATTGGGTTACATTCTTTTAATCCATACTTACAATGTATTTTAATTGGTTTGTTCAGACCATTTACATTTACTGTATTTATGGATATGTTTAAATTTCCACCTACTATTTTATTATTTGCTTTCTGTTTATACCCTTTGTTTTTCTTTCTTCTATTTCCCCTTTCCTGCTATCTTTTGGGTTAAACATTTTCAGTATTCCATTTGAATATATCTATTGTGTGTTGTTTTTTTTTTTCTTTTTTTACTGTATCTCTTCCAATCATTTTTTTTAGTGGTTGCTCTAGGGATTACAATATGTATACTTAACTTTTCATTATCTATTTAGGATCAATATTTTATGACTTCATTTGGAAATTATAGGGCCCTATAGATAGATCCCTTTGCTTTCCCTTCCTTCTGTTTAATTGTCTTCTAATATACCCACGTACATTGAAAAATCTCATCAGACGATGTTATACTTTTTGCTTTGAACTGTCAAACATATTTTAAAGAACTCAACAGAGTTAGGTTAGGTTATTACATTTACCCAGACAGTTACCATTTCGGTTACTTCATTCATGATCTTTTAGGTTGCCCTCGGACATAATTTCATTTCTTTCTAGGACTTCCAGCGGTAATTCTTACAGAGCAGGTCTGCTGGCAATGCAGATTCTTCTAGGATTCTATCACCTGACAGTGTCTTAATTTCTCCTTTATTCCTGAAGGATCTTTTTGCTGAGCATACAATTCTGAGTCCACACCACTTTCAGTAGATTGTTCCACGTCCTTCTGTTCTCTATGGTTTCTGATGAGAAACTGACAGTTGCTTGAATTGTTTCCCCATCAGTTATGTGTCATTTTTCTCTGTTCACTTTTAATTTTCTCCTTTAGCTAGTTTTCAGTGGTTGGTTATGACATGACTAGGCATGGAGTTCTTTGGGTTTCTCCTATTTGAGGTTAGCTCACCTTCTTCAGTCTGTAGGTTTATGTCTTTTGCCAAGCTTGTAAAGTTCTAAGCCATTATTTCTTCGAGTATATTTTCAGCCCTACACTCTTTCTCCTCTCCTTCTGGTACTTCGATGGCATGGATGCTAGATTTTTTTGGAACTGTCCCACAAGTTTCTGGGGCTTTTTTTGTTATTATTTTCAATCTTTCTCTTTCTGTTGTTCAGATTGGATAATTTCAACTGATCTGTTTTCAAAGTTCATTGACTCTTTCCTCTGTCATCTCCATTCTTGAGGTTTGTTTGTTTTTTAATTTAGCTACTTATTTACTTACTAGTTATTAAATTTTTCAGTTCTAAGATATAGTTCTTTTTATCAGATCTAAATTCACATCTTATATACTTTAGTTAATGAGTAAAAAATAAGAGAATTATATAACCTATGCACTGTGTTTGAAAAATTAGAAATAAAACTACTAATAATAGCAGCCACCATAAACTGATCTACTACTACATACCACAAACTATATCATGTGCTTCTCACAATAATCCTAAGAGATATCTTGACAGTATCACCATTTTAGAGATGGGAAATGGACTCAAAGACTAAATAACTGCTAGTTTAAAATCAGTAAGAAGGATAGGAAAGACTTAAGAAAAGCAAGAAGAATAAAATAAAGACAGCAAAATTTACAAAGAAAACAGGAAAAATGGTAGCATTTAGAACTAAACACAGTCTTAACAAAGAACATCTACACATATACTTACATACCTGGAGTACTAAAGTATCAGTTTTGTACAAAGTTAGAACATGTTTCCTATAGGGTCCACCTAACACCCATAACAAGTTATTTAACATGTTTTATTGGCAGGGGAGAGAGAATCCTCTGACCATTCTCCTACCGCTAGATTTTTTCTTTGTAAAGTCATGTATTCCTCGTACTACCCTAGGAAAAACTAAAAATCCTCATACTTACAAAGAATTAGTTAATATATAATACACACAACACATTCCCCTTCTTTAGAAACTATTAGAAAGCACACATGCATATTGCATTTCCTAGGAGAACAGATGACACGTATGCCTGTGTGGATCCCCTACCCATCCTCTGGGCTCTGGCCCCAGGCCACCTTCCACATGGTCTAAGGACTCTGCCCTCTGAATCCCCCTGCGTTGTTTGAGCAGAGCTCTAAGTCAAGGATGGAAGTTCCCTGTCAGCAAAATCAATGGATATGGCCAGTCGTTGTCTTCTTTGATCTTTCTGTAGCACCTGGAACACTAAACCTTCTCTCTCCTCACTGTGGTCCTTCTCTTCCATGGTTTTCCCTGTCCTGCTCTGGCAGCTCTTCTTCTTTTTTTTTTTTTTTGGCTGTGTTGGGTCTTCATTGCTGCGCACGGGCTTTCTCTAGTTGTGGCGAGCAGGGGATACTCTTCGTTGCGGTGCGCGTGCTTCTCACTGTGGTGGCTTCTGTTGTTGCAGAGCACGGGCTCTGGGCGTGTGGGCTTCAGTAGTTGTGGCACGTAGGCTCAGTAGTTGTGGCTCACGGGCTCTAGAGCACAGGCTCAGTAGTTGTGGCGCACGGGCTTAGTTGCTCCATGGCATGTGGGATCTTCCCGGACCAGGGATCGAACCCGCGTCCCCTGCATTGGCAGGTGGATTCTTAACCACTGTGCCACCAGGGAAGTCCCTGGCAGCTCTTCTTGTTCCCAAGGCTTTTGCAGTCATTCAGGACGCACATGCACGTGGTGGCAGAACACTGGAGTCCCTCAATGCACACATTCTCAGCTGAGGTCAAACGAGTTGACGCTCTGCCCTCTGGTTTCAGCTCTCATGCTGTAAACTTGTGTTCTTCTTGTGGTCTATTTAGTGCCAGGTTCTTCTCATTTTTGTGCCTTTTAAAAATTTCACTGTTGAAAACAACCTTCACATGTAGGGCTGAAGTACCATCTAGTGTTCCTGACGGCAAGAAGGCTAAAATATGCCTTATGGAGAAAAAGCTTCACTGAGCTTTATTCAGGCGTGATTTATAGAGCTGGTAGCTGTGAGTTCCATGTTAAGGGATCAGCAATATCCATCAATTCAGGTGTCTTTAAATAGAAACATGCATCCAACCAAGTGATGTACGGTCAGTGGATGAAAACGTGGGGACCAGAGGCTTGCAGGAACCTAACTCTGCATTCCCCCGGAAGCAGTGGCTCGGGATTCACGAGTTCAGTGTTTGCGGTGACTTCATAGACCATAACTCCCATGAATACTGAGAATCCACTGCATGTTAAGCCCTGTCCCCTCCGTGGAGTTCCGGCTCTGTGTGTACAATTTCCTGCTGGATATCTGGATGTTCCATAATATTGCAAATCCAGCATGTGTACAAATGGAGCCGTCATCTTCCTTATCCCCCTCCCCGACCCCCTACCCTCCTCCTTCCCTCTGCCACCGTCTTATTTAAGGCATCTCTTATTCTCTAACTTGAATGAAGACAAGTCTCCTAGGTGACCTCCTGTCCAGGTCTTTGTCCCACCTCCACCCTGCTGTAGGGATTCTTCTAAAGGCACCACTTTTAAAAAATTCAAGTATAGCTGCTGTACAATATTATGTAAGTTACAGGTGTAAAATAGGTTGATTCACAATTTTGAAAGGTTAACTCCATTTATAGTTATTATAAAATATTGGCTCTATTCCCCGTGTTGTACAATAGGCCCTTGTAGCTTATTTTATACCTAATAGTTTGTACTACCTCTTAATCCCCTCCCCCTCTCTTGCCCCTCCCCCCTTCCATCTCCCCACCAGTAACCACTAGTTTGTTCTTTGTATCTGTGAGCCTGTAAAGGTGCCAGTTTTATTGTGCAGAGTGCACTATTTCTCTCTGAAGCTGCTTCAACAGAATCTTAATTTCCCCTCACCTCACTCCTGCCCTGTTCCTTTCCCTTCTCCACAGTGCTGTCAGTGATCCTTCTAAAATGTACGTCACCTCGTGTCACCTCTCTGCTTCCCTGCATCTTCCTATTACATCCACAATAAAAGGCCTAAAAGTGCTACCTGATCAGGCCCTCCACTGTCTCTCTGACCTCATCCCCCTCGATCATTCCACTCCAGTCACACCAGCTTCCCTGCTACCCCTTCAACCCATCAGACACACTCCTACCTCGGGGCCTTTGCACCTATCGCCCCCTCTGCCCAGAACTTCTCTCTTTTCTCAGGTAGCTGCAAGGCTAAAGAATTCACAACACAAATGATTCTGCTAAAATGGCACCTTCTCAGGGAGGTCTCACCTGACTTCCCCATATAAAATCACACCCTCCTCCTCAGCTGACTCTCTACCTGCTGCTTCTACCAGGACTCATCAACCACTGACTGACTATCTCTAATTGTTATCTGTCTACAGCTACTTCTATTAGCTTCTGTCCACACCTTCTCTGTGGAATGAGAGCTGTATGAGCGTGAGGATGTGCTGTCCTTCACGTCTGTGTCCCCGGCACTTACAGTGATGCCCAGCACATGGGTGGTTCTCAGGTGTTCGTTGATGGATGAATAAATGCCTAAAATCTAGTCATGGTTCCGTCGAGCCTTAAGGATAAGCCCCAAATTCCTTAATATCCCCCCCACCCCGTCCCCGCCCCTTATCTCTCTGGTGTCATCTCCCACTTCTCTCTTTTTTAAATCATACACTCCGTCAAAGTAAAGCACGTATGTTTTCCAGAAGCCTCTGTGGCTCTTGAAATCCCTATCATGCCCTTCACTCTGTCGCCCTTTTTCCTCGGCTAAACCCTATCACGTTTTAGGTCTCAGCTCGGGCTTCGCTTCTTGGAGAAGCTGTTCTTGGTGGCTACACCTTCCTGCAGCCTTAGGTCTTCAGCAAGCAGTTCAACGCATGAACAGCTTTCCCAATCACCCTCCATTTCAATGAGCTGACAACTTATTGGCCTTATTGCTACAAGCTCCTTCATCTTTTTTGTTCCCAGACTTTAGCATGATAGTCACTGTCTAGTGTATGCTCACTACTATGGAGTGCAGGAGTCATTGAACAGTAATATATAGTTGGTAGTTTCACAAAAGCCTTGGCAACCAACACGAATCTGTGACGCCATTGATTCAAATGATGAGTCTAAACAAATTACCTGACTTCGTTCATCAGTTGAAACAATGGAATGAGCATTTTGTAACTATTACTGTGAGCATCAAAAATGTATATAAAGAGTTTTAAGGGTCACAGATGATAAGTATAGGAAATCACTATAAACAAAATGTAGGATCTCACCCCCCAAATATATTTCTAAAGCTTGATGACTGAAGTTTAGTTAATGACGGGCTGCTGGGGGAACAAAACTGGGTTCTATAAGGTATTATACTCATCACAGATAAGGGTTATTGTTTTCAATAGCTTCTCTATTTTTTATAGAATATACTTCACAGTTAACTAAAAAGTTTGACGTTAAAAGCCAGTTTCTCAAAGATCAAAGATCTCACACAACCATACAAATATTTACTTTGTAAGAATAGAAACCTAATGCTCAGTAAGCTACATGTGTAACAGCGATTAACCTAAAACTTCAAGCAGGTGCCAAACAGATGAAATAGTTGCCAAAGCTCTTTCACTTGATCAAATTAGTACATGATAATACACAGCATTCAAACACAACCCTGTAGACATGTTAACTAAAATCTCCAAATTGTTTTTACAAATGAAACAAAAATATTGCTATCAATACGATACAATTATAATTCTTGATATAATTCAAGTATTAAGGGATTTGGGATCATAGCCATTATTTATGGAAGTCATACTATGTTTAATCCTTCTAATAATTCTACAGTTAGTTACTACTCTCTCTCTTTTGCTGTTTAGATGAAGAAATGAAACCGTATACAAGCCCCATATCCCTGTCCTTTGAAGTCAAAGGCTTTTGCTTTAGTCTCCCAGGCCTCCCTTGAGTCTCTAAAGGCTGGCTCAAGAGTTAATAATTAGGAATGTCAAGATGTAAAAACAAAGAATAGCTGTTAGGCTGGAAAACTGGTAACAATTTAGACTATAAATCCACCACATAGCAGAGTCACCAAACTCCCAGTTCCCTGAAAGATAGAGATAAAGGCCTGACACATATCCCTTAGTTGTTTTTAAGGAAACAGACCCCCTCCAGATGAAAACTGCTGACAGCAAGAACGAGAAGGTTGAAACCAGAAGGTTGATGGTGCTTGAAACTTGATGCCAACCAATCCAAGAATTGTGCATGAGCTGATCACACACCCTAGGGCCCCCTCCCTCACACTGCCTTTAAAACCCCCTCCGTGGAAGCCAATGGGGAGTTCGGATCTTTTGAGCATGAGCTGCCTGTTCTCCTTGTTTGGCACCCTGCAATAAATGCTGTACTTTCCTTCACCTCAACCTGACGTCAGTAGACTGGCTTCACCGCATGCAGGCGAGGGGACCCAAGTTTGGTTTGGTAACAGAAACTGGGCCTTAAAGAGGCTGATGACGTTGCTTGTGGTAACAATGATGCAAAGCCAGGAGTTTTTAGAGTCTGCAGACACCAGAGCTCACGTCCGTGAAAAGAGACCACAGCCAAAACATTCATGCTGACAGCCTGTGGAATTTTTAACTCAAAACTTTCAAAACAAATCCTTCCATACCATGAAATCACTAAGACGGCAGCAGTGGCTACTGGTGACACGTGTCTGTATTGTCTCTGCGCTATGACGCATAGAATTATCATCTAGTTAGATCTGCTCACCAGCAGCCTCAGGAGAGAAGGGTTTAAATGGCTTCAGCTCATCGGCGATACACACACTTACCTAAGCTTGACCTTGTGTTGGATCTTTCTATTATGGCGTGTTTACTGGGATTGTTCAAGACAGAGCGTTTGGCCAGTGAGATGTCAGCGGTGACCCTTGTGATGGAAATCCTATTGGGGAAAAAGCAACAGAGGACTCTGAGGTTATTCATTGAATAAAAGGGGACAGAAGTGCATGCCCCGAACTCATCCAAGTATTTTATTTATATATATATTTATATATATATATATATATATATATATACACACACACACACACACACACACACACACACACACACACACATGTACATACACAGCGACCATATTTTCAACCCAAAAAATGTTGGGGCACTTAATCGTTCATTTTTTAAAAATCCTGCACTTACCTAACTTAGCATTTATTGGTTGCTTATCAAGTGCCAGGCATGCACTCAGCATTATTTCATTACCCAGACTATCTCATTAAATCATTCCAAAAACTTTATTTATTTAATTAAAAAAAATTATTTATTTATTTGTTTTTATTTTCGGCTGCCTTGGGTCTTCACTGCTGTGCGCAGGCTTTCTCTAGTTGCGGCGAGTGGGGGCTACTCTTTGTTGCGGTGCGTGGGCTTCTCATTGTCGTGGCTTCTCTTGTTGCGGAGCGTGGGCTCTAGGTGTGTGGGCTTCAGTAGTTGTGGCATGCAGGCTCAGTAGTTGTGGCTTGCGGGCTCTAGAGTGCAGGCTCAGTAGTTGTGGCACACAGGCTTAGTTGCTCTGCAGCATGTGGGATCTTCCTGGGGCAGGGATTGAACCTGTGCCTCCTACATTGGCAGGTGGATTCTTAACCACTGCACCACCAGGGAAGCCCAATCATTCCAAAAACTTCAGCGGAGAGGATATCCTCCCACTTTTGCTGATGAAAAAAAGTGACCCATAGGTAGATCGTTTCTCCACGGCATATATTTACAAAAAGTGGTGAACCTGGGATTTGAACCCAGAACTCCCAAGAGCCTATATTCTTAGGCCCTGTGCTATAATCCCTCCCACAGTATGGTGCTGTGATAGCCATGAGGAATAAATAAGAACAAGACAAACAAGGTCTTCCTCAGTGCTGAGAGTCTAGTAGCAGATATGGGTCATAAATAAGAAAAGAAATTAATAAAATGATTACAGGTTAAGATGGCTGTTCAGAAGAGGACACAGAGGGTGCTGTGACAGACAGTCATGAGTTGTGGGGGTCATTTTAGACAGGCTAGAAATGAGAGCAACAAAATCTGGGAGCTGGAAAGAGTAGATGAATTAGACTGGAGACTTAGCCGAATAAACAAGCCAGCAGTAGGGAAAGTGTGGAGCAAAACAGGGGACTCACAAAACCTCTGAAGAAGAAGGTGAAGGGGGGACTAAAAACAAGAGATTTGGTTAGAATTCTGTTTCATAGTTAGATCCCTCTGCCTCCCCTCCACTACATCAAGCCACAAGGTGGCCATCCTTTTCCCGTGTGGTGTGAGACCATAAGTTTAGTCTCTCCAGGCAACAAAACAGAGGGCATCTGGCCAGGGGATGCTACATAGAGCAGGGACAGAGAGAAGAAAGGATGCTAAATGTTCAGCCCCTAGCCCTCTTCCTCATCCTAGAATTTTGGTAGCCAAGTTTATATCATCCAGGTGTCAAGCATGGAAGATTCTTCTCTGGGGAATCTGACCACCAAACAGAAAAGACCCAAAGATAAGGACTTTGGTGGTTTCCTATGTAGATTGTCCAGTGAGGTTGTCCTACAGGGAGACCCAAAGGGGACAAGCTGTACCTATGAGCACAGAATTTCCAGTTGATTCTTTGATGCCCTGTTCTTAATTTCAGCACAGCAGTGTTCCTTGGGCATCTTAGGGAAACTTCTAACATGAGAGACCAAAACAAACTGAAAAAAGTCAACTTTGACTAACACCTAAAGTTGAAAGCTAAGAGATGATTATATCTATGAAACTAGAACAAACTTCTATTTAAAGACTCAGACTAAGAAAGAGTTTTTGGAAACTAAAAATATAACAGTAGAAATGAAAATTCAAAAGAGGGGCTTAGAAGACAAAGTTAAGGAAATCTGCTAAAGAGTAAAACAGAAAAGACAAACAGATGGAAGGAAAATCAGAGAAGAAAGGCATAAAAACTAGAGAATAACTCAGGAGGTTTAACTTCCAAATAACAAGAGTTCCAGAAATAAGACAATAAAGAAAACGCAAGAGAAGTAAAAAAAAAAATTCTAGAATTAAGAGTTTGATTTTCCAAATGGAAAGGGGGAGTCCAGCACAAAGGATGAAACTTCTGTATCCAGACATATTCTTATAAATTTCATGACACTGGAGACAAAGAAAAACCTAAAAGCTTCCAGAGGAAAAGGCAGGTCCCATACAAAGGGCCAGGAATGGAAATGCTTGTACTTCTCAACAGCAAGAATAATTAACACAACACTGTAAATCAACTGCAATAAAAAAATATTAAAACTGAAAACAAAACAAAACAAAAAACACAGCAACAATGGAAGACAGAAGGCAATGGAGCAAAAATCCTTGAAAATTCTAGGGGAGAATTTTCTAATCAGAATTCCATAACTATTTTAGCTATCAATTAAATGGGAAGGTTGACTAAAGGCACTTTAAGACGTTCAGGGTCTCAAAAAGTTTTAATGTCCTCTTTCTAAGGAAACTATTGGAGGGTGTTTTTGACAGAAACAATGGGAGTAAACCTTGAAAGAGATCAAGTGATCTAGGAAAAAGGGGTTCACACCCCAAAAGAAGGTGAAAGGCATCCCAAGGATAATGAGGAGAGATGTCTCAGAATGACAAATGTGCACTCAGCACAGAGACACACCATCCAGACCCGAGCAGGACAGAACATTCCTGGAGAGAGGTTCAAGAAGGCACAGCTGAGGGACTACTGGATGTGTATGAATATATCGTGAGGAACTTGAGACAACCAGGGGAGAATGTGGGGCTCAACTGGTGCCAACTATATAGAAAATTAAGCACGTGTAAAAAGCAAAATTATTAATCGCACAGAAACCACAAAAAAAAACACACAAGAAAAAAGTAATGTGAGTATATGACATGGCTCATTGAAATTTTATTTACATGGTCATAATGCATCCAATATACGGAACCAGCCAAAATTATGATTTAACTGTTGGGAGACTGGAGGATGAGATGGATGCAGGTGCGTGTATGTGAGAGCGAAAGGAGGAATATGCATGAGAGAGCTAAACAGTCTTCACGGCAGGAAGCCCAGAGATAATGCCTAGCAGTGAAAACTCAAGCAGCAAATGAAGCACGTGAGTTAGAGGCAAGGAATAAATACCAAAAGATACAGTTAAAAGAGTTAAAACTAGTTGCCCTCTGAGAGCAGGACATTCAGTAAAGTGTGGAAAGGGAATTACTGGCTTTTGCAAAAAAAAAAAAGAAAAAGAAAAAGAAAAGAAAAAGATCTGTTGATCTATATACTGTAAAATCCATCCTTTACTGTGTACACTTCCCTGAATTTGGACCAATTCATAAAGTCCTGTATCCGCCAACACATTCATGACGCAGGACAGTTCCATTGCCTGCCCCACGCCTCCCCTGTCAACCACGGAGCTGTTTTCCATCCCTATGGTTTTGCCTTTTCCAGAGCATCACTGTAGCCTTTGGAGCTGCACCTCTTGCACTTTGCATAATGGATCTGAGATTCGTCCACGACGTTGTGTGTATCAATAGTTCATTCCTTTTTATCGTGGAGCGGGACTCCTATTTATAAAAAGTAAGTCTATTTGATTAAGCTTTTTGTACTTTGATGACAGTATTACTTAACGTGGAAAAAATGATAACCAGAAAAGAGATACTAAACACATCAACTTAAACATATTTAGTTTCATTATGACTTCCCAAGGCATTCACAAGTGAAACCAGACTGCTTACGTGGTTCACTCTGTAGGCTGTGGAAGGACAGCCACGGTTCTATTGCAACTCCTTAAGTCATTACTAGAGGTTCCGCCAAAAACCAGACCTTTAATGTCCTAAGGGCCAAATTCTGGGGACAATTCACCATAGAGGAGCAGTCCTCAACCCTCACAGTGTATCGAAGTTGCCAGAAAAGATTTTACAGTTACATGAAGTCCCATCCTAGACACTGGGTTTCACTTAGTCACAGGTGGGATATAAGTCTTTGGTGGTTTTTTTGTTTGTTTGTTTTTGTTTTTAAACCTCTGCAGATGATTCTAATATGCAGCCAGAGTAGATAACCACCGGTTTAGAAGAAGCTGTCTCACATCTAAGTACATTTCCCACCTGACAAAGTGATGTAATGTTTTCCAGGATGACTGATTTCCAGGAAGATTCCTTCACACAAGGTCATGGACCCATCCCTACAGAATTCAGTATGCATTCTGAATGCTTCTGTGTCAAGAGCTGACATTTTCAAAATCACTGGAGAGGACAACCGAATTCATCACTGACGGTGGCTTTCCTTCTTGCCCCCGATTTTCTTGTTAATTTACCTGTCGTGCTACTAGGTGAACAGGAAGATTGCTTTGTTCACGGGATGACACAGTTGTTTAGGGTGGATCCGACTGTAAATGGGCTCCTCTACTGCACATAACAGAAAGGATAATGATTCATCATCTCTTCTTTGACCTGACACACTTAATGCTATTTTAACAACGAGGATCATGATTCTGACAACTCTCCAGGGCTTCCACAAATGAACCTAACCGGGTGTCAGACAGAAAAGAATTCCTGTCAAGAATCTTTTCATCCCCAGCCCTTCCTTTCCTATTTTCTCCCTCTTGGGCTTTACATTTTTTTAAAAAATAAATTTTGTTTATTTAATAGATAATTCAGGAGTCATTCATTTTTCCCTTCTAGAATTACATGTCTATTTAGAATTGGACACACCTGATACTTGTGATGAATTTCCACCCTCTGTTGCTGTCTGGCTGACCAAAAGCAGACACTGAATGATTCAGTAACTCTGGATGTCTTGCCTTGAGTAAAAAAGTTAAAGTTTTTTGCATGGCTTTTTGAAATTCTCCCTTATGGACCCTATTACTTCCTTTGAGGATCTTTAATTGGTGATCACAGGTCTAGAGTGTTGAACTCCAGTTTTATGAGTTCAGATGAGCCAGGGCAGATCCACTCATAAAGCCATATGGAAATTACTTCTGGCCAGAAACAAAAGACTGATACAACATTGAGATATTGCCTTTGTTTGTTTCTTAAATGAAATCAATCTGGATGGCTGATACTTTAGAACATGGGTCCAAGGTACACCCTATGGCTGGAATCTATCTTCCAAGTTCAAAACTTAGGTTGAAATAGAAGTGGTAAGTCAGGAAACCCCATCTCATTTCCCCATCTTTGGCATTTAGAAAAGGACAGTGGGTTAACTCAGGCACGGAAAGCAAAGTGCCTAGTCTAGCAGAATTTTCTGGGTAAGCACACTTGTCTAGACAATTCCAAATGGTGATAAATGACAAAGTCAAGAATAAAGAGGTGAAAGCTCTACATGGGCCCGATTAGAGGTATGCCTTTTATACGTGGCCAGAGCCTGATAGCCTTGGATCAAGCCAAAGGTCCAAGGACCAAGCTGTGTTTCCTGGCATGAAATAAATTATATTTCATAAAGTTATGAAAAACAAAAATATCTAATTAGGAGCATTTGGTTAGGTAGACTTTGATTCTAAAGTCTTTTTTTGAAACATAGATTCTATTTTTTTCTTGAAACATAGATTCTATTTTTTGTTTTCTATCTCTCTGTCCTTTGCTTGATGACTAACAATATTTATCCTGCTATAAAAGTTTCCCTCTTTGCCCGCCTCCCCTCCTGACTCCTGCTGTGGAACAGCTGGAAGAAGGACTTTGGTCCTTGTCTTCTTTGAAGAAAGAATTCAGCAAAGAGACAGTGTTTATTAGAAGCAAAGTACGTGTGGAAGAGCACACGGGCGAACTTGGCGTGAGCTGTGTGCAACTGGGGTGGCTGAGGTTGCTTATATGGGGGCAGTTTTCCGGGTTGTCTCTGGCCAATCATCTTGCTTGTGCCCACCTTTGGTCTGTCAGAGGGCAGTGGGAAACCAATTGTGGCTGCTCAGCCTGGGGCCTGTCTATCTCCTACCTCATGACCAGAAGTCAATATAAATCATTAACAGTTGTAGGAGCCTGTGTGGTCAAGAAAGAAAGTAGTCAACTGAGAAATCTAAAAGAACAGTGAAACCTACAGATTCCATCTACTGTACTCGTAACTGTCAGGTTGGAGAAGAAAAGGAATGTGGAGAAGAGAGGCACCCAACTTGTCTCATTAAAAATACAGAAGTAGGGACTTCCCTGGTGGCGCAGTGGTTAAGAATCCGCCTGCCAATGCAGGGGACACAGGTTTGAGCCCTGGTCCGGGAAGATCCCCCATGCTGCGGAGCAACTAAGCCCGTGCGCCACAACTACTGAGTGTGCACTCTAGAGCCCGCGCCACAACTACTGAGCCCACGTGCTGCAACTACTGAAGCCCGCGCACCTAGAGCCCGTGCTCCGCAACAAAAGAAGCCACCGCAATGAGAAGGCTGCGCACCGCAACGAAGAGTAGCCCCTGCTCGCCACAACTAAAGAAAGCCTGCGTGCAGCAACGAAGACCCAACGCAGCCAAAAATAAAACAAATAAAATAAATTTATTAAAAAAAAAATACAGAAGTATACCCTCGCTCTTTGTGCTCCCAGGTCCCCAATAATCTATTCTTAGTTTAAATTTGGAAGTTTCCATTTTAGACTCCAATCCTATCTTTGATGCTTCGGAAGTTGGCTTAACCTTTACTATGGTGCCCACTGGTTATTCGATTCAAGGCTTCCTTTCAATAGACCCTAAGTAAACTCCATGAAGCCAAGGCTCTCGTCTGATTTTGCATCTCACGATGCTTGGCTCATAGAATATGCTCAGTAAGTATCTGCTGAAGGGATGGAGAGGGAAAGGACTGGATTAAGTCCAAGCTGATTAACATGACACACTAAAGATGGGCCCGGCTTTGTTATTGGTCACCCCCTACCCTAGGGACTTCACCTGAAGACCTCTAGGTGGCTTCCAGGATGCTGTGTCACACCTTGATGGCTGCACACACTTTAGACCCTCTACTGGACATGACCTTCTCCTCCTAACTCACTTGGTAAAATCTTAGGCACAATTTAAAATGCTTCCTGGATGCTGACATCCCTAAGTCAGTGTTAATCCGTCTTCCCTTTATGCTGCTGTACCTTGGACACATATGTGCCGAGCTGTCTTTTCATTCACTTGATATTTTACTGCTCAAGGTTTCAGTTTATGGTTTACACATGAGCTCCTCACAGGCAGACACGGTGAATGGCTTCAACATCTCTGCATCCCTCTAGCAGACATGCTTTCAACATCCATCCATTCATTGTTCATGCTGAGGACTGTTCTAGGCCTTGAGAACACCACCATTCACAAAACAGATTAAAACCCTTGCCCTCGTGGAGCTTATATTCTAATTGTGGGAGAATGACAACAAAGGAAATTAATAAATAAAACTCATAAAAGAGTTACGGGGAAAAAGTCAGGGAAGGAAGAGAGAACGTGTGTTTGTGTGTGTGCGCGCATGCACATATACCAAGGAGAATATCTGAGGGAAAGTTCCTAGCACAGGAGCTGCAAGTGCAAAGGCCCCGAGGTGGGCATGCATCTACTGTCTGGAACCCTCATAGGACAGCAAGGAAGTAAGAGGCAGGAAGAGAATGAGCAAAGGGAAGTGGAGTACGAGATACAGTCAAACATAAGGAGGGGGTGGGGATGTGGATGGTCAGACCATACAGGGCCGTGTAGGCCACTAGAAGGACTTTGATTTTCACTCTGAGGGAAAGAGAAGCCACCTGATGGATCCGAACAAAGGAGTGATGAGATCCAGCTCACAGTGTGACAGGGTCGTGAATTGAGAGCAGACTTGAAGGAAGCAAAGCTGGAAGCAAGGATACAAGTTAGGAGGCTATTTATTGCACTAATCTCGGGAGGAGACGACGGTGTCTCAGACCAAACGGATAGCAGAGGATGCGTGAGAAGTGGGGAGATTCTTGATATATTCTGAAGAGACAGACAACAGCATTTGGATGTGGAATGTAAGGGGAAAAGAACAGTCAAGGACGAGTCCATGTTCCAGGGCTGAAGGTCTTGGGACTGAGAGACGAAGAGGTATGGATGGAGAGATGGAAGACGGAAAGGGGCAGGTCGGGGATGGGGGGAGTTGGGAGGTCAAACTTGAGAAGTCCATGAGACACCTCAGTGATGATATTGCCCAGACAGTAGGACATATGGGTCTGGGATTCAGAGGAGAGACCAGCAAAGAAATGCTATTTAAACGTCCGACGTCGAATGGAATCACCAAAGGAGGGAGTGTGGATAGAGGAGAGAAGACAAAGGACAGCCCTGGGCTCTCCAAGATGTCACGCTGATGATGAAGAGCCAGCCAAGGAGACAACGGAGCTGCTAATCGGACAGAAGAAACCCGGAAAAGTGTGGCTCTAGAAACCAAGCAAATGAAGTATTTAAAAGAGGATGGAGTAGTCCGCCATGTCGATTAGGAGGAGGGCTGAAGATCCCCTCCTGGATTTATCAACGTGAAGGTCACTGGTGATCTGACGTGACTAGTTTGGGGTAAGTGATGGGGAGGTAACTGGAGTAGGTTCAAGAGACTCAGGAGAGAGCAAGTACACACAACTTGTTCAAGGAGAGTTGCTATAAAGAGAAGAAGGAAAACGGGACAGCTAGAGGGGCATATGAGGTCAAATTTTGCCAAAGGGGTAACAACTCCATTTTTATATGCTGATGGTGTTTCCATTAGAAGGAGAAATACTGCCGAGGAGAGAGGGCAGGGCTGTGATAGCTGTGTTGGTGTGGGGATGGGGAAATGGGATCTAGCACCCAGGTAGGGGGTTGGTCATTGCTCACAGTAACAGGAGAAAAGGCAGAGCATTCAGGCAAATACACAAGGCGGGATGGGTGTGGTGGTGGGATCGCTTGGACTGTCTCCTCTGTTTGCCTCTGTTTTCTCAATGAATAGGAAGCAAGTTCCCGGGAGAGCTCGAGAGGAGAAGCGTTTGATGAGAGAGGAAATGGTGTGAAAGCCTTTTAGAAGAGTAGAAAAGTGCATGGAAGAGGCATACAGAGTATGATTTCTGGGCAGCATTGAGGGCCAGCTGATCATGAATTTAGGGTGAGATCCGTCAGCAGGGGTTTGGCCAAGTTCAGCTTACGGATGCAGGTGTAAGAACAGAGAGCTGACGATGTGCCGAGCAAATACGACAAATACTGACTGAATCCGATCGAACTGAACGGAACTTTCTTCCTGTCACCACAGAGACTTCAGAAGCGAGTTTCCGCTTGGGATCACATGCCTGTCCCACCCAGGTTTCATCACCTTCACAACAAAAATCCACAAAACCCAGAATTCTGAAATACTCACCGCCCTTCGAATCTGTGTTTTAAAAAATCGAACAATGCTTTTTGCATCATATCTGTGACCTGCAATTGAGTAAGCAATAAGAGACAATAAAATATTACTAATTATGATAAAACAATTTTACTACCTTTAAGAATGTCTGAAAACCTGGGCTTTCCACTGGGAAAAAGTAGCATGTGAGGTTGCCCCTGTTTTCCGTCGCTGAGCTCTGATACAGTAACAATCAAAAAGACAAAGATCCCCAAACTCACTCTCAGAGTGACAATTAATGATATTGCAAGGGGTTTCAGTCATTCTGCATGTGACACTCTCTCTCCAGATTGAGTCAACTGTAGCTCACAAGGCAACAGCCAAGAAAACAAAATAGAACAGAACAGGTAGCAATGTACCCTGTGGCTTGAAAACAACATGCTTTGCTGCCCCAGCTCTTTTCTAAGTTCAAGAGTAAGGAGAGGGAGGTGGAGTTGCAAAGCAGTTCAGCATGCAAGGTCAAGGGTACTCCAGAGGGCAGCTACCTACCTCGTACCCCTTCAGAGAGGGGCCCACCAGGACCACAGGTCGCATAGAAGGGACCACGTCATAAGGAGAGGTGTGCTCTGTCTGCAGAGAGAGAGGAGATGCCTTCAGATGGTTAAAAGGCAGCAGCAACTCAAATATTTTATGTATAACCTGTACTGTCTCAACTCTGCTATACGAGGCACTACCTTTCCAGACATTTCCTTTTTTTTTTTTTTTTCACTTGCCTCTTTTTCTAAATAAACCCAATCCGAGACTGGGTGGGTTTATTTCCCTCACGTTTCGAAGTGATTGAGTTCTCTACAGTTTTCTGGCTCTCCTTAAAAAACGCTCCTGACGTTCCTAAAGCAGGAAGGGCTGCTTTTGAACAGAAGCTAGTTGGTAGAACAGACAGAAACATGCCTCATGCAGGAGAGGTGCTTTTAGGCTTGACTGGAGGTTAATATTGCTTTTCAGATGGCATTTGAGTTTTCTCAAGAGTCGAGCGATCAGACCTCACGTGGTTAATTACAAAGAAAAGAATTTGGGTCTTAGATGTTGGTCTTACCTGGATAAAACCTCATTTCAAAACATTACCAAATACTTGACAGTTTCTATTTTGCTGTGAGAGTTTAGATGAGCCCGCGTGCTTGTTCCAGTAGACGGAATCACGATCACTATTCACAGCTGAGGGATTCACATTTTGAGATTTTTGGAACTTAAACACTCACAATGTAAGGTTTATGTGCCTTGGAGGGAAGGTGGTTCACGTGTGTGTGATAATATATCCAAGCAGGCCTCCGTGGCCTCAAAAGCTTCACTGTCATCTTGCACATCTCATATACTTCTTAAGAACCGTTTAGGAGGCGCTTCTGTTACATAACTAATTCATGCCCTCCCACAATAATTTATTTCTTTTTTAGAAGAGCAGGGGGAGGACCAAATTTTGTAGCAATTTCTAAAACTTGCAACAATTTTCAGCTCTCCTGCTTCCAATAAAATAATGAAAATAAAGCTTTTTCCAAAGATTAGATAACTCATTTGTTTGATGATCTTAAAATCCGCTATTTTAATAGAAATGTTAAAGTGACCCAAAAAATGACTTTTTTTTTAATGTAGAAGAAAGAGCTATGGCCTGAGACACTGGGATAAACAAATCATGGTGACAGGAATGTTCCTGCATTGAGGAGTGTCTGAAAAAATATATATTTTAAGAATCACACAGACCCAGAGAAAAATCTCCAAACTATTTGAAGAATTTGATACACATCGCAAATGTGAATGTCATTATTGCACCAGGCTGGTGCTCAAGAACATGTCACTGATGCTTAAAATGGCCCTTTACGAACTTTCTGACTTTGATCGAATTTAACTCGATGGGGGGAAGGGGGAGGGGATGAAAAAGCATTTCAAATTCAAAAGGTTCCATCTGAGCTTTTGCAAATAGTCACAGACAATCTAATCCGAGGCGAGAAAATATTACTGTGACTGTGCTGTCAGATTTTACTGCTGAAAACTTTAGTGTTCAAAATGAATTTTAATAGACACAATCAAGGTAGAATACATTTTTAAACAGAAGAAGAAAAAAAAAACCAAGACAAACATAATACAGTGACAGCACAAATGCCACACAAGCACCACTCTAAAAGCAACCTAAAACATGGAAAACAATCTTATCATTGCGTCTCAGGTTGTTTCTTTTGGTTTCTGAACTCTACATTGAAGCTGACCACATCATCAATAACATAAGAAGAATGAATACCAGTGCCGAAGGCATCATAAGCATATTCATGAAATGATTACATTAAATTAATTCATCAAATTAATTCATGAAATTATTGCATTTATACCACCTGGGATCATGTTGAAAGTGTTTAGAAACCAAGTCCTTATAACTATGCAGTCTAAGAATACCTTTTCCACTGTTATAAGTTGCACGCATTTTAGGAACAGCTCCCAAGAAATTTTATTTCAAGTCTTTAAATATGCAGTGGCCCAGTATTGGACAGGTCTTGGGTTCCTTCGATATGTGACTGCAAACTAGCAAAGTGTCACCCATGCTGGTAATCAATCAGCCTCTTTATCAGTAGGGTAGCAGAAATTACCTTATTTGATGGAATACTGGTACTTTGTACTCTATGGGTCATGACACCATCCTTTTTATCTATCCTTTCCTGCTAAGTGTAATGTGTTCCAATTATTTAGTGGAAGAACTACGATAAACATTTTTCAAATTTTGGAATTTAAGAGTCAGCAAACTTCAAAAACCTATCAGCGAACGTGGTTTTCGTTCCTGTCACTGTTCTGTAAAGCCCAGAGCAGCCGAGCAATGCTGAGTTTCTAGGCTTCTGCTGCTCTGAACACTGTTAGTCATGTGGCTGCACGTTTTAGCCGTGACAAGAAGACAGGACCACAGAAATGGACCCACAGTCGTAGATGGACATCCAGCTGGGGCTCTCGGTGTTCACACAAAAATCCAGGTGTCTCAGTTTGTGCCTGGAGTGGCTAGGTCTTCCATGATGAAAGCAACCATAATTTACTTAAAAAAAAAAACCCGAAACACAGTTCAGCATCTGACACCTCACTGATGACTCAGAGTTCCTCCACAGGGCAGAATCCTTGTGCACAGAGAAGAGCTCAGGGCGTGGACAGTTGAAGGGGGAGTAGATTCTACTCCACCCCTGCGTGCCATGAGAGGTTGTGCTGGACTTGCTGATGTCACAAAGAATAACTCTAAAAAGACAGCACAGCACAGCGGGCGGTGGGCAGTGGTGTGTAAAAGAAGGGAAGGAAAGAAGGGGATTGTAGGGTAGGTATCCTTAGAAAATAGTGCTTTGGAGCTACAAAATGTGCTGGAGGAAACAGACTTTGGAATCCGTGGAGCGCAGCAATACCCCAGTTTCCAGTCAGGAGACAAAGAACATCACTGGGTAGCATCTTGGTCAGCCAGTGGCAAAGGCTCTACGCATAGCCACCGCGCCGCCGTCCGATGGGGGACGCTGAGGTCTGAGTAACATCGGGAGAGGGTTTATATATGACAATAGGAGAAACTCACAGTAAACCGCCAAAACAAGCCTGCAGTTTCCCACTGGTCTTGTTCATCGGCAGATTTTGCACCCAGTGCGTCAGAAGTCTAAATGCTGACTAAATTAAAAATTGAAGAATTGAAAAAAATGTTTTAGTACAAGCTATGTATCTGGATATCATAAATCAGAATCTAATGATGGTTTTAATAGGCTTGATGATCAGTTAAATTTCTGCAGAAAAGAGAGACAGAGACAGAAGCATGCACAAGAGAGGTGCATTTCATGGAGGTGTCAGCATTTGACGTTCCTTGAATGTTGGAACGAATGCCCTTGGGGGGTAGATATTATTCCATCAAAAAGGCTAAGTACTGCAATGGTGCTTTCACAGGTCACTCACTGAATTTAGTTGGTTGGAAAATGCATGGACTCAGTTAGCGGCTTGGTAGGTTCTTTTCATAGGACAGAACTGATTGTATTGAATAAAACTGTGGGATTGAATGCTAATGATGCCAGGGGCAGGATAAACACAGCTTATGTCAATGTGAACTTACCGATTTCTGCTTCTGCTTAGCTACAGCAGCATGGAAAAGAAACAAAGAATAACAAAGCATGCATGTTATTGGCTTTATCAAGGACGCAGACAGTCCACAGGACTAGAAATGTGACGTAGTGCAGTCGAGCACGTGGACAGACGCAAGCTTGGAAGTTCATGTTACCTTCTTAAAGAAGGGCATTCTTTTCTCTTTGGAGTGGGGTGACGTTACACTGTTTGCACTGGGTTTAGGGGAGCGGTGGTTTGCTGGAATATCATTGTCTTCTGCATCTAAGCCAGTTGCATCTATGTCTATAGCTATATACAGACAAACAATTCAAAAATCATCAGGTAGACAGGAGAGGAAAAATCGGTTATCAAAAAAATAAAACGAAAAGCAAACAAAACTAACCACAGTCAGAGATCTATCATGAGTGCTCAGCACAGTAAACAAAGTAAAATTTCAAGGTAAAGCACATGAAGAACATAATCAAATCAAACAGAAAGATGCTCTCATAATATCTGTGTGCTTGGACACATCAGTTTCATGCTAAATCTCTTGAGTAAGATTTTTCAGAGAAACGAGTTTTTAATTTGTAGTTTTGTTTCAAATATAATATTGATATTTTCCAAATCAACTGTCTATGAGTAACAGGACAGAACACCTTCACTTCTTCCCAGAGCTTAAACCAGCTTTCAGATAATCAGCAACTACATGGGAAACCTTTATCACATTGTGCCTCTGATTTCTTATTGCGCTCGGTTTTGTGTGAAAATAAGGGCAGTGTGAAAAGGTTCACCGAAATTACAACAGGCACTTGAGGGAAAGAGAGAATAGAAAATCCTAAACCCAGCAACACAAAGAAGTTATACACAAGGCAAATGATTCTGGAGGGACCAGGATGGACCAGATTAAAATGATTTCACGATAATGTGGGCACCTCCGAGGCAGGCCTGATTGAAGACTAATTAGAAACCACTGGATCCAATGATGTCCAAATGAAATGAATCTTATACAACGACCTAAGGCACCTCCCGATGATGTTATATAAACTCACTGGGTTTACATGAGAGGCAGTGAAGAAGGGCAGGCAGACCCGAGAGAATATGCCACCGACCTCCTCATCTGGAGAATGAGGGGTTTAGATTTGTGGTTCCACGTGTTTTCAACTTTATAACTCACGGGCCCTGAAAACAGAGCACTGGAGAATTAAGTCTCCAATGAAAAAAGATCCAGCATCTCACTGTGAGGTTTATACGGTGCATCCACACGCGATCACTAGAGAATTTGATCCTTGGTAGAATCAGAGCTGGAAGGCATTTGAGAAAATCAACTGCAACTCTCTTATTTTTCAAGATTGAAAAGAACTTCTCAGAGTTGAAGGGACTTGTTTTTGGTGAAAACTTTGGAATCTAGCTCTTCTGCCTCTGTGATGCTGTACGACTCTCCGGCCGAGGTCCTGCCGCAATCCCGGTGCCCTCATCCAATTCCCTAAGCTTCCCAAGTGGGCTCGTGTCCTCAGTGTCAGGATTCAGGAAGATATGACAGAGCTGAGCTCACTAGAAAATTATTGTGTCCTTTAGGTGAGGTCAAGTAGAAGAAGAGAAGAAGAAATCTACTCGCCCCAGGAAAGCATCATATCACACATGTAGCTCTCTTTAACAAAAACCACAGTACATTGAGACTTAAGGACCAAATGACTATTGTGAAAGGACGGACGGCTCAGAGTTGCAAAACCTTAGCTTCCATTCCCTGTGAAACATAAGCTGCCCTGGTGCTCATGACAGCCGCCCCGAACCTCTCCAAATGACTGGAGATCATCTGACAGGCATCACGTTATTTTTCAGTGTTGAAGTTATTACGGATATTAGATGATTCACTCAGCCTTTCGAAAACTAGGCTCTCCTGTTGAATTGTTCCTCTTCGTTTGATTAGGTCGAAACGCTGGGATGGAGCGAACACCTGACATTGTTAGCACAGTGTTGCAAATGTCAGCTCTTGCTTGCATGAAGACGAGGTAAGGACGCTTTTCCTCCAGTGACAGTCATAACAGAATGAGTTCATTTCAGGTATATAGTTAGGCATACCTGGCAAATATGCCTTTCTCCTTGCCCCATCTATGCCTTTGCATAAGCTAAGAGGTTCAGCACGTGTTGTACAGTGGAGACATTATGAAATGTGCCCAGTGGTTTGAACTGATGCTGACTTGTATACCACCCGATGATGCTTTTCCTTGAATCCCAATTTAGGGAGCATGTTATTCATGTCTTCCTGGATAAGATGGAGAGGATCTGGCTCAGTTTTTCATTATTCCTATCGTATGCCTTAAGCCAAATCAAACAAGTTTCCCTTTTGGTGGTCAATTCCCACATGCTTCTACCTTTCTAGTCTTTTATGGGGCTTATAAAGGCCACATTCAAGGGACAGTCCCCTTGAGAGCCTCTCTGAAATTGAGGATACCTAATGGCCTGTCAGCGTTGACAGGACCCTGGGATGGCAAAGTTCATGAACTGAATTTTATGATTTGTCCATTGGGTTTTTTATTTAAAGGAAGAGTGGAAACGCGTAATAAGTTGAGCTGCGCCATTGCCCAGATACTTGGCTGCCCCCTCACACAGCCTGAGTCAGGTTTGAAATTTACCTGTATTTGGACACAAGGGCTCAAAATCCCAAATTGAGGACTTGGCAATTTACTAGTCCTGATTTTGGTTAACTGAAATCTAAAAGCATCTGGGTTTGCCCCGAGACACAGAATCCTAAAACATTTGGCTACTTTCAGAACACGTTAAAGAAGTCTACTGTGCGTTAAGAAGCACCTTCAACTCTTTTCATAGTTCTGTATACTTTATTAGGCTCAGATGGTTCTCCTTATACTGAGAGATGTGAGATGTTCCCCTTTCTAATTTCATACTTGCATTGGCATACCTTGGCAAACCTTATTAGTATTTACTTGGGAAAAACTGCTTCCTTTAAAAAATAGCTTCTTTTCTTCACTAGCATGCTTTAGTTTAAAAATTATTTATTTATTTATTTATCTGGGCAGAGACCCTTGGGAACATTTTTTGAACTCTAAATTTAAACGTCATCTTAGACAGCTGGGTCGAGTTGAGTGGCATGCTGGGGCAGCGTGTGCGGACACGTGTAGGTATGGGGCATGCGCTGTGCAACCAGCTACTACCTCATTCCCCAGGGGTGAGGTGGAAATTTTTCCTTTTCCACATCCTGGAGAACCTCCAATTATATTTACTCCGGGCAAATGCTTCTGTTCTTTAGTCTCGCAATGAGTGAGGTGAATCGTAGGTAGGGCCTCGGGAAACAAAGATGATAATGATAATCGGAGGTCATCCACATTTGATAGATTAGGCAGGTTTCCCTGCAGGCGGGATGGAGGACTCTCTCTGTAGAATTTTCTGATGTCTTCAGTTAAGTAAGTTGTAGTATTGATACGAAAGTTATAGCAGGAGCCTGATGGACCTATTATACATTTTGCAGTTGGTTAATATTTCCCGTTCACTTAGTCACAGTGTTTTCTACTCTTGGGATTCAGAAAAGTGATTCCAAAGTCCTGTGTCTGTATAAAACTCAGGGAGTAAAGTTTACAATCTCCTTTTTTTCTTTACACTGTGTTTTTAATTCTTTTTACCAAGTAAAAATGTCAACACTTCCACATTATAAGGCAAAGATGATGGAGAGATTGTTTTCCAAAAACAAAAATTATCCATGTTTTAAAGAACATGATTCGTAGTTAACTTGTCTTTTTTTAAATTGAAGTATAGTTGGTTTACTATGTTGTGTTAATTTCTGCTGTACAGCAAAGTGATTCCGTTATACATATATATATATATATATATCCTCTTTTATATTCTTTTCCACTATGGTTGATCTCAGGACATTGAATAAAAAATCATCTGTATTATATGAAACTCTTAATTGAACTTGACGTTTAGGAATGACTAACATCTGGCTACAAAAATGAAATGTTATTTTCCAAACACACTAACTTTTCCTTCAAGCTGCACGTGCCAGGTCTCGTTATGTGGCCGAAACGATGAGAAGGCCACATTTCGCTTAAAGGGAATGGAAAACCCCTCCTGGGTGACGGAAGTGGGGTTGACAATCTGGGGGTGGAGCTGCTACTTTATCACAATGTGAACTGGCATTTTCCCATTTCTGGAGCCTCGTGACAGTCCTCAGGACTCTCCGGGACAGTTTTGAAGACATAGAGGAAGAGTATAAGGTTTGTATCATAATCCCTGCAACTCCACCCATTTGAGAAGGAGCAGAGATAAGCCCCCTTTCGCCTGGGCATTCAGGGAATATCTACTCACCAACCATCAAGAGAAGACATCAACCTCATACCTAAAGGATCTCGATGCTTCATTTCAAACATACTATTTTACTTAATTTTGGGCAACTCAGAATTATTGCTAGTTGTAACTACATGGTTTTGGAAATCAGGATGCCTTCTAAAACTATTTCTTATTGTGCTCAGATTTTGCTCACTCCACAGGTCCTCTAGTTTTTACTAAGAAGCCCGGGATTGTCTCTAAAAGCTGCCAGCATCCAGGAACAAGGCACGATCGTCAGTAACCAGGGGGATCCTGCTCTTAAGGCAGTCAGATTGCAACTACGTTGTTCCTTGACTTCTCCACAGATGCATGCTTCTCTGTCTTTGACCTCTTCCCACTTCCAGCTTCCTAGAAATACACAAAAGCTCCACTGGCCAACCCTTATCATGTTACTCTGACTCTCAATTGCACCTCTTCGCAAACTAAGACTCTGATCAGGGGTTTTCATCCAATTCGACCAATTCATCTCCTATGTATATAGAAGTCCAAGTTCAACACAGAATGGCAGAGTTGCCAGATTGAGCAAATACAAATTCAGTTAATGAATTTCAGCTAGACAATGAAGAAATTTTCAAGTATGTCTTGTACAATATTGACTTATACTAAAAATATTATTGTTTATCTGAAATTCACATGTATGTTGGTGACCTTCTTCAGCACTTTGGAAAGAAATCAGTACTCACTCTTCCTACAAGCGTGGCTGCAAGTGGATGTTCATCCATTTACTGCCCATGACACTGCCGGGGACCATGGCGGAGGGCAGGGCTAGAAAGTCAAATCCGCTCATCACTTTTTGATCATCTAAGCAGTGAACACACTGACACCATTTCTTTTCTTTCAAAGCCAGAAAAAAAGGTGCCCAAATTGTTCCTACCTCCAGGTGGCCATTCTCATTTCTGATCCCTTTGAACATCTCAAGGGTTAACCTAGTGATTCAGTCTATGGAAACTCACACAACTAGGTAAAGATGGAGGAAAGCATGAAATGCAGTATGTACTGTTCAGCACTTACTACCTACTTACCAGATGATGGAGGTGTAGATTTTCTGGAACTAGGTACTATGTCACCCAAACTGGATGATGAATTTCCTCCTGATTTACTGGAGTAAAGCAAAAATTTATATTACAACTGATACTTATTTCGGAGATTAAAACATTTGTAATGCTCAATAAACATGATTACTCATTATGTTTCTATTGAACTTTAAATCTGTCTTGCCTCCAAGGAGGCAAAGAGTAACTTCCCAGTGGAGACTCCTAGAGTGCTCGACACAGCCGTGTCAAGGTCTCTGTTGCAAATTCAAGGATTAATTTGAAAAGGCCCTGAGAGAATGGAAGAAAACTTGGGTACTTGCTGCAGTCCTCAAATTCTCTACCAGGATCCCAGACAGATAAGAGCAAAGATTTCCTCTGCTTCTTATTTTCAAGACTCTCAGAAGCAGTGCACAAACCTGCAGGCTAACAGCCAAACTTCTTGTTTAACTCTTGTTGGGTTCCTGCTCCTTTGTCTTAGCTGGCTTCTTTTTTAGTGTACTAAGATGGAAAGTATTCAAGTTTTTACAAGCAACCTATTAAAAAATCCCCAACAACACAGCTATGCTAAAACCTGCCAACCTTTAAAAGACACACGAGGGAACACGAGAAAGTGTTCTATGATTTAACCCTCAGAGTGTATCTGGAACATTCCTCAAGCATGGCT
Organism: Balaenoptera musculus; assembly: GCF_009873245.2. Lineage (NCBI taxonomy): Eukaryota > Metazoa > Chordata > Mammalia > Artiodactyla > Balaenopteridae > Balaenoptera > Balaenoptera musculus. The sequence goes on from NC_045786.1 coordinate 3,989,308, forward strand.
GAACGTGGAGGATTCAGCTTGGTTCATTTAGGAACCATCTGAACAGCGTATACTTCAGAACTACCAAATTCTACCATTAACCCAAGACACGCTTCAGTGTCTCAGAAACTTTGGGGTTAATATTAGAACAGTGGCATTTATGTTTTTACCAGTGGCCAGTGTGCTAAATAATACACCACACGGCCCCTTCACAGAGGTGGATGGAAAGGAACATTTTAAAAGAGTGACACAGAATTTCAGCAAGACAGTCTCATGGCCAAATATTTATTGTCATAGCCAAGCCAGGGTCTAGTGGAAAGAATCCGCTACAGTGTCTATGCATCCAAGGGTGATATTTAATATTTTGTAAATATATACATGTATTTACTATTTCATGAATATTAGTATGAAAATATAAGTTCCACTAAAATACCAGTGACAGGCTGAATTTTACTGCTACCATTCTGGCATTTTAATGTATAAAAAAGACAAACATCAAAAGCTTTAAGCAAGAACCAGGAGCCCTCTGTATCTTTTTAAGGTTCTTAAAAGATATCCCAGCACGTTTAATAAGGATACCAGATGATATGTAAAAGTAATAAACAGTGGTATTTAGAGAAGCCATTTCTGGCAGTTATACAAGAATACCCATTACCAAGACCAAAGCATTTTCTTCCACAAGTTTTTTTTTTTCTTTTTCTAAACTGCTAAGTCTAATTCCAGTTCAAACTTGGGTTTGTTTTACATTCTCTTCGAATTTCCGTAACAGTCAAAGTATTATTTGAATTGTGTAAAATTGTGACAAACATTGCAAAGAGTTAAAACGTTCAGAATGCAAATTTGCCCTTCATGTTTAATTCTATAAAAATGCTATGTTCTTGAGCTGTGCTCCAATTCTACTGCCTTTGATTTCTGCTGATTTTTTATAATTTACACATCTGAGTTTTATAATACTGCTGAATTCTAGTTATGCCCTCAAAACATAAGTGTATTTAAAATGTTCGGAGACAAATGTAAAAACCTCTGAAAACAAGAAGAAGTATTTTCCCCTATGTAGGCAAAAGCTTAGGTAAAGAGACAGGACAAAATAAAATCCAGAAAATCAAAGGAAAATGAATATGGTTATAGGAAAGGTAAACGAACTCCTTAGAACAGGTATGAGGTGTTACACTACGCAAATACAGATAATTTATAGTTCTTTAAGGAAAAAATGCAATAGCAAAACAATACGGCTAATACAGTAAATAATAACAGATGGCAATAATAATAACGATTTGTTCTGTGCTTGCTTGGTCAGGCCCTGGTTGCACGATTTCACAGCACAAAGGACTCTGAGGTCAAGCTACAGACAGATTGATTTTGTTTACATCCTGATTCTACCTTACTTGCTGTGCAGCCTTGGCCAAGTTCCCTAAATTCTCTTAGCCTGTTTCCTCATCTGCGAAGAGGAGGCCCAAATACCTACCATTCCTGTAGGTTCTTATAAAGCTGAGCTGATCGCTAACGGCTAGACCAGGGATTCCCCAGCTGGGAGGCAAAGGAAACCCTGCCTTCTTAACAATTTGGCAAAAATGTCTCCCATCCTACTCCTTGAGAAGTAGTTTTCCTTTCTCAGTTTGTATATGAAGAAGCACAGAAAGATTTTATTAACTAGTATTAAGAAACCATTATCAATACAGAGAATAGGAAAAGATACAATAAAACCAATACAAGACTAGAAATCAAATAAATGGTATCAGATCTACAACGTCCTACAAGAAAAATGCCCAAGCTTTGTATATCTACACGCATCTACTTTTATATGACTAAATGCATTCACAATCTGAGGGTCCTCAATAACCCAGGGATTAATACAAGTCAAATATGGGCTAGAGGTCTTGAAAAAGGGAAGAATCCATCTGAACTAAAAGAGCCTGAGAGTTATAAAATACTAGTGAATGAAGATGGGTGTTCCAAACCACAAAGCATCTTCTATTTGACTTGTTTGTGGGCACTTGGAAAAGTTCTTGCTAACACTGATATATGGTCATTGACAAAGGATTTTGCATTACTATGGAAAAAAATAAAATGTAACCTTCAGAAAACAGAAGGCTAGCTACTCACATTAAAGAAAAGACTTGCCAGTAACACATCCTTTCACAGGGAAAAGCAAACCATGTTCTTGGACTTGTCTGCAGGGGGCTCAATTTAAAATTCACTCCATATTTGAGGAGCCCTTCTAATGATTCTAGTGAGGGGCACACAGCCTCAAGAATCCCAGGAAAAAAATCATTTGGCCCCAGCCTATTACATAACTCGTCTAATTGCTATCTGCAATGACAATTTACTAAGTTTCCCTTTAAGTGTTGAGCAGTGGGTAGTACTGAAAATTGAGTTTCTTAAGTGAAAATGAAATTAAAAGACCACGAGAGCTGCTCTTTGCTGAAATCTGAGATGGTCATTTCTGAAACGTCTTTCGGCCATGCCAGGCAGCTGTGGACATTGGGATTAGTCACCAGGATTGCTCGATGCCAGAGTATTTTCAGCAAAAGATTAAACTTCAGAATTTCCTCTGCACTGAAGCCTGAATTTAATACTCTATGACCTTAGCTCTTTTCATTCATGATAATACTTAATTTGACTCTCTCCAGAAGGGGATGAAAATGAGAGGCTGGATGAAGTTTTTTAAATGCAGGATTTGTGATGCTCTCACCAGTCTGCTTTTTAACACATAATAAAGATTGTAGAATACAGCAACTGACAGTACACGAATGATAGTACAGTCTGAACTCTGACATAAACACTTGATATTTTTCTCCTACCTGGAGTAGAATTTCCCTTGCTTGGCTCTCTGTTCATGCTGTAGCCTCATATTTTCTAGCTTGACTGGGCTTGGAATGAATCCGATTTCACAGCCTTCTTTAACCAATCGCCCTATCCACCAGTCATTGTTAAATTTCTAAACGGAAAATCAAAATTGTTAAAATCAGTGCACAGAAGTTAAACAAATCTTCACATCCTTTTTCTTCCCCATTAACCATTTTCACTGGAGATAAGTATTATGGCAATTACAGTGAACTCAAATATCTGAAGTCAAGAAACCCTGTTCATATGTTGAGCACGCTAAGAGCAAAGTATTTTCCAGGAGCTCAACAATCCATCTCCCGCTTGACTTTGCCTTCACTTTCCTGGCCTTGAGACTTTCCTGAATTCCACTGCAGCTGCTGGCACCATGAGTAGGATAAACTCTTCTTGTTCAAAGATTAACAGGTCTTCCTGACAAGAGACTAGCAGGAACTAGGGAGCGTTACAGAGGTCTTCCTCTTATATAATCAGATTAATTAGAAGTATTAAGAGTGAGTGATAAATATTGACATCGACATGAAATATTTGATGTCAGAGCAAAATTTACCTTTGTGCAAACAGGTTTATAATGACCACAGTCCGGCGTTCACAAATGACTTCTCCACTTATGTGGATGTTGGCAATTTCTCTCTTGTGCCTGGAATACCTATCCTAAATCTTTAGGATACGGTTTGATGTGCCTCGGCTGAATAGTATTTTTCAAGCCTGTTCTCGAACATTTCAAAGAAGAATATCCACTCTGTTTTTCTTTTCCTTCTTCTCTAAGCATCAGCCCTTGGGGATGAGAGCCTGGATTCATCTAACTTCCTGTTGTAAAGTGAGATTCTAGGCATGCCATACTTCAGAAATTTTTTTCTGTCTTCCCTTCCTGGCCAAATAGAAATAACAGCTCTTTTGAAAAGTTAAAGAAATGACAGGCTCTACATTCTCTTGTCTCTTTTCATTGGCGGTTATCACCTCTTGCTTACAGCCTTTAGTGCCTGAGCAGTTAAACAGACATATGCTCCATCCTATATATGATAGTTTGCCCCTGTTAATCCCAAACTCCCATTCCTTCCCTCCCTTACTCCCTCTCCAAGAATATTACAAAGAATATATATATGTGTATAATGGAATCACTTTGCTGTACGGAAGAAATTAACACCACATTGTAAATCAATTATACTTCAATAAAATTTTTAAAAAAATCCTTAGAACCGTAAAAATTTTTTTTACAAATGTTCCCTAGGAGAGACTGTCCCCCAGATGGAAGTGCCCCAATTGTAAATTCCTGCAGGTTCAAGAAAACCTCATACTCACACACCTAGAACATCATGTAAGGGGAATTTCTGGCCATTTCATACAGTGTTCTGCAAAGCAGGCATTTGATAAATGTTGACTCAAAATAAACCTTAATTAAGAGTGAATTTTTCCAATTTACAGATTGAGTCATTGTTAACAAAAAGTGGAGGCTTTTGGCATGGTGGAAAAGGGATGTTCCTGATATCTGTTTCTTGCCTTGTTGGCTCTGATTGCATCCATTTCCCCTTCCCCTGCAGAAATTTACCACCAAAGAAGGAGAATGGGCAAAAGTGGCCTGAGTTTAGACCCTGCTAGCAGAGAGGAGAGATCATGAATTCTAGATACTATTATTAAACCCTCCCCAGATGGTTAAACTTGGGACATGAGGGGAAAATGACACACGGTCAAGGTTAAACATTAACACAAAAAGTACAGGTTAAGTATAAAAAAAGGATCGTCTACTCCAGTGGTTCTCAATTTCTGGGTCACAGAGCCCAGGGGAGCCTTGAGGTTATTCCAAGAGGCCTGTGACTTTTTCTTCTTTAAAAAGGTTATATTTATATTAGAAAAGCTTGAGAGGCACTGATTTCATGTGTATGTTATCCAACCGCAGCTACACGCCATGCTATTTCACAGCAATGAGAAGTAAGAAATGATGCTTCAAGGTAAAAAATTCATGTGGATAGAAATTCCAATTATTCTCCTTACTTCCTTAACATGCAGAAAATCTTTTGCTTCGAATGAGATGGCCATGCCTGGCACCGGGACGTCGTCTTCATGGGCTGCACTGTAGCTGACATTTGTCCGGACTGCAAATGCAACGGGCTTTGTCTAAAATGGGAAAAGGAAGGGAGAAAAAAATTAAAAAAAAAGAAAAAACAGCGTTCCCTCTCTTTTCCCCTCAAAGTACAAACATACACTGAATAACTGTTGTCACTTTTGTTGCTTTTCCCAACTTTGGTTCTTTATCACAAAACAGCTTATTAGTATTTACAAACCTTCGAGCGCTCAGCTATACTACCCATTTCCGAAATAGAAAAAGGCCGCTGTGCTCTTTGAAAGCATTACAAGTAATGAAGGTGAAGATGAACTACTGAAATATGAGTTTACAACATAATAGCTTGTAGCAAATGGAAATCAGGAAAAATACACAGAATTGAAATGCCCAGTTCTTGTGTTTCAGTGAAAAAGACTTAGCCACTGCTAAGTATTTAGTATTTAGTATTTAGAGGTATTGCTCTAACTGGCACTGTGTTTCTTTCGCATTGTGGGCAAGTGGATTTCTTCTGAGCAGGTTCTTCCTATTCAAAGAGCTCTTCATCGGGACTGCTCACGAAGGACAAGAGGGAATTAGAACAGAAAGAACCCATCTTCACTTGAGTTAATCCATTCTAGCTGACTACTGTCTGGGTTGAGGACTGAGCTCATAAGAGCCACGGAGTTACTCAGATCCATGCACACTATGCAGAGTGGGAAAGCAGGACCAGGTTCTAAACATGGGCAGAGTGGACAGGAAGTGGACTGAAGACATGAAATGCAATTCTTGGCATCCCTTACGCTTTTTAATTAAAAATATAAGAGGGGCTGCTCCTCACATGGAAATACAAAACTTAAAAAAATAGAAATAAAAGTTGCCTATAGTTCTACCACTGAAACACAATTCTTGACAGTGTGATAGTATTTCCATTTTTTCCTGAAATTAAAAAAAAAAAATTGATTCCCATAGCTATAATCATAATATTTTACCCAATTCTTACCCAATTTTTACCCAATTCTTAACATAGTAGTTTTTCAGGTGATACACTTTTTTATTTTTATTTATTTAATTTTTAAATTTTTATTTATTTTTTTAGGGCATCATTCTCTATTTTAAACAAAAATAACTGAGGGCATATTTTGAAGAGAGGGCGGAGCCACTTATCACGCATCTGGTTTTAACAGATGATAGACTTTTAAAAATCTACCATTGGGGCTTCCCTGGTGGCGCAGTGGTTGAGAATCTGCCTGCCAATGCAGGGGACACGGGTTCGGGCCCTGGTCTGGGAAGATCCCACATGCCGCGGAGCAGCTGGGCCCGTGAGCCACAACTACTGAGCCTGCGCGTCTGGAGCCTGTGCCCCGTAACAAGAGAGGCCGCGATAGTGAGAGGCCCGCGCACCGCGATGAAGAGTGGCCCCCGCTCGCCGCAACTAGAGAAAGCCCTTGCACAGAAACGAAGACCCAACACAGCCATAAATAAATTAAAAAAAAAAAAATCTACCATTAAGAAAATTACCTCAACCATTCAACACTTTTTTTTTGACATCTGGGTTTAAAACTTTTTTCACTATGTTAAATATTCTGCTTTGAAAAATCTCTGTATGAAAAGGCTCTTTCTATTTAGAATTCTTTCCTTGGGACACATTCCCAGAGGTAGCAAGAGCTAAGCCATGGGTTATCAAGACCTTTTAAAATTCTGTCCCAAACTACCGTCCAGATGGGCTGTGCCATTTTAAACTGCAAGCAGCAGTATATGTTGGTGCCTTTCTCCATAAGATGCAGTCTTAATCAGACTCAGTTTTACTACTAGAAAGAGCATTTTCTTGAGTATATTGATCCATTATTCAAGAGAGTTTCTGATCCCCAAAATATAAATCCAAGATTTTTTTCTATGACATGATCTCTCGTCTCTCTCAGGGACCTTTTAAAAACTTTTAAAAAGATACAGAGTTTAAGTGTAGCCTATATATATATATATTTTTACCACTGGAAGACATAAATTTTAAATGTACAACTCTACAGAGGATCCCATGAAAATCTCTTGTCTTTTATCCAAAGACCAACTTTTCAGACACTGGAGTAGGAAGAGGGAACAGTGAGAAAAAAGAAATAAAGGGGTGGTAAAGGTTAGCCTATAATAAGCGGGGCCACAGATAATGATTTTGTGTTCTTAGATTAAGACTTCAATTCAGAATGTGGAATTCCCTTTTTGGCTCACCTCCTATCATCAACCATGCTCCCCTTAGACAAGGAGCTTCATACAGGAATCAGCTTTACAGAGCGTACGGGTAGGAGAGAAGAAAGCAGAACTCCGTCCCTCAATGTCTTTGCTTCAGGAACTATATTTCTAACTTAGAATGGAGAATAGACAGAGTGGAGGGAAGATAAGAAGGCTTAGCTTGAGAGAAGGAGGCAGGATGCTGACCAAAGGGGATCAATCGACGACGTCATTTTTGATTCACTGAACTCACTTCAGCTCCATCTAGCTTAAGCAGCACATCTATGATATGGAAGATATCATCTACATCAATTCCACTCATGTGGCTTCAAGAACAGAGGGTTTTAGATGAACCTGGATTTGAATGTTGATTCATTTACAGGGAGCGTAGTCTGAACAGATTCCTTTAATCTCACGGAGCGTGTTTCCAAGGCTAGGCTACTGTTTGGTACATAGAGTGAGCTCAGCACATGAGCATTTTCTCTAGACTAAAAGAACAACCATACGTACATGAATGTTTCCCAATAGTCACTCATCTATTAAGGCTCAGAACCAGTGGTTTCCCCTGTGCTCTGCACTGCAACACACCTCACACCAAACTAGTTAACACAGGTTAATGCCTGCCACAGGATGCACGCTAAACCACTCTCATATTCAAAATATAGCCAAGAATTCTCTCCAGCATGGACTCTTCCACATTCTCTCAGGTATGAGAAACGGTACGGTTTCCCATATTCATGCTGCGTATAGGGTCCTCTCTGCTTGCTGTGTCCGATCTGTCTAGTTCTGATTTTCTTTGCTAGCCCTTAGACACAGAGGCTTCTTTTTCTTTGAAACCAACCTGAAGTCCCAAGGGAACATCCCTTACAGACTCTTTGAATTTTTAATCCCATGAAACTATTTTTCATCAAACGTATCCTGATTTAAGTTGACATCTGCGTGTTTGGCCGACTCAGTATATGCTCAAGGTCTTCATAGGACTTCCTCCTGCCGTCATTCAGGGCTCCCCCCCCCCCCCCCCGGCTGCCCCTCACTGGCTCACTTTCGGTCCGGAAGCCTGCCGTACTGTTTTGGTTTTCCAGTATCACTTCTCTCATCAGGGCCCTGGGACCACTTCCCTCTCATGTCGTCCATCATAACAATTGGTGACTCTCATGGATGCTCGGGGCATTTACTTTTTGAGGCCAGTGGCCATTTACTCTCTTTTTTTGCTCCCTTATTAAGATAAAGCAAAGTCCTGAGAAGCAAGAACAAATAAGAGCCCAGAAACCTTGGGTCCTTACAGAGGCCTCACGGGAACACCAGGTCAGAGTGGACCGTGGTGACTGACCAGAGCTCTAACGCGTGCTGGGACCCAGAAGGTGTTCTGGGCACTGAGGGAAGCGAAGTTGGTCCAGACCCCAGGACTGAAAGTAACCGCGAGCCCCAAGCAGCGGGTTCTGCCCCAGGTCATAGGTCCCCCCCCCCATTCGAGGGGTCCTTTGTCCACCCTCTAAAACTCCAGGGCTTCCCAGGTTTGTCTGAAAGGCTTGATCATGGCTGGAGGGGAAGAAAGGCAGAAAACGTAAATATAAAGGTGGCTCGCAGCCCTAGGCAGGGTCCCATCAGGACTGACTATTGTGAATGGTACTTAAATCCAAATTCAGATTCAGATTTAGATTCATCCGACTCTACAGAATCATTAGGATACCGAGGAGAAAATATATGACCCCCTTAATTCCACTGTCTTTCTTTTCAGTCGATCCCCTTCATATCCTGGGAACTTTATTCTCAGGCCAGTGCTCTAGCCGGAGTCTATTTTGCTCTCTCCTTCTACCTGGGTTCCTGGCTAACTTGTCTTGTAGCGGTGGAGGACCGGATACGTGATGGAGAGGCACACAATTCTATCAGCCTTTGCTTCTCCCTCTCCTGTGCCAACGAAAAAGGGAACAGATTGGTTCTCTGCCTTTTCTGGTACCTCCCATCCAGTATACGTTACGTAGCCTCAGGGTGGTTGGTAAACCACCTACCTGTACTTGGTAGTCTACCTTTTGACACAGAATTAAACGTTCACTGCCACTTAGCTTGTAGACTAAAGTGCCAATAAATACCAACTTACAGAAGAGGAGCATCTCGTTATCCGGACAGTAATGCAAAAGTGCTTTAAAAACTCTAAGGCTGTGTCATTTCACCCTGGTGTCTGCAGTCTGTTTTCAAATAACATTTCAGAAGAAGGCACTGAGTGAGTGACACAGGTATAAAGATGTCCTTACTCTCCTCTTCCAGGTCCTTCTTTGTCTTGGACATGGCACGACTTACGATGAAATGATAAAAGCTACTACTTTGGATGTCTGCGAAGTGCCGTGCTGTGTATTATGCACAGATTTTTGCATTTAATTTAATCCCGGCAACAACCATTCCTCCCAGATGAGGAAACTGAGTTTCAGAAAAACTTCTCCAGGGTCACAAGCAATGGAGGTGATATTCAAATCCAACTATCTCATCTGAAAGCCTGAGTTCCTTCTGCAGTCCTCGCCTGCTTTTCATTCAAAGGGCTACATGGATGGCAATTTTTGAGCATTTAGATGTCTGTGTGAAATTTGTGAATGCTGGAAAGTAATAATTTACAGAATGCTACAAATTGTTTGGTACCAAAAAAAGGGAAAAATGTAGGCCTAAGTCTGCCTTGTAGCCTAATTTAGTCCATTTTTTAAAATGTAAAACATTCAACGAGCAGTGTCACATGTCAGAACTCCAGGCATTCATTATAAAGGTCAGGTATTGCTGTATCTTTGCCCTTCAATCAGTTTGTGGTCCAGTAAATAATAACAATATCAAATCATGATTTTTATTTATTTAGATGTGACTTTTCTTTTTTCACGTCTCTTTTTCACAATACGTAAAGCTCTCTCTCATTCAAAGAGGACTGAGATAGTAAAATACACGTGGTTTCATAGTTTCTAAAAGTGCCACCAAGGACGCTGCATTGGGAGAATTAAAGCCCTCAGCTACTACAGTCCTAAAAAGGTAAGAAAAAGTCACTCCAAGTTCCTTACGGTGAAATGTTTCGTGGGCTAACTTTAAGGATTTTTGAGTAGCCTGAGAGTTATTTTGGGAACATTCCAAGTTGGCTTAGTCAGTTTATGACTCTTGGTTTATGGTTCTCAGGATGGACTTCGTTTGATGGACGACTGCACTTAGTTACAAATACAGCAGGAGGACGCAAGGACGAGGACGCAAACCCCCTGCTTTCCTCATCTCCCTCCTCCTTCCGACTCCAGCACCACTATAGTCTTGCCCAGCAATGTCCACTGAACCCTCCCAAACTCTCCTGATGTTTCTGCTCTGACTCAGGCCCTCTAGCCCCCATTCTGACTCTCACCACGCTGCCACTTGCTCTACTCTGCCTAGAGATGGATATCTGGGCCTGTCATTAACAGACGTGCAGGGGAGCCCATCTGGAAAGTTCGGGGGGATGCTTGTGGACAGCTCTGGGGCCACATGACTAGCTATTTCTCACAACCCAAAGAAGTTCCATCAGCACCACGGAGGCCTGGCCTATGGAAGCTCATAGGCTCCTGTCAGAGATACGTTTGAAGTTTATAGCAGGAACCATCTTTATTTTCTCACAATCTTCTACAATCACTAGACCTAAGGCTGTCAGAAAACAATAATTGTAAGTAGGAGATAATTAACTTAAGAAGATCTCTTTGGATCCATCAATTCCACTTCTGGGCATATATCCAAAGGAAACAAAAACACTATGCTAAAGCGATATCTAGACCCCATGTTCACAGCAGTGTCATTTACAATAGTCAAGACAGGGAAACACCCTAAGTGTCCACCAACAGATGAATGGATAAAGAAGATGTGAGATACACACACACACACACGAATATTATTCAGCCATGAGAAAGAAGGAAATCCTGCCATTTGCAAAAACATGGATGGACTTTGAGAGGATCATGCTAAGTGAAGTAAGAGAAAGACGAACACTGTCTGATCTCACTTATATGTGGAATCTCAAAAGTGAAACAAAACAAAACCCCAAAATTTCTGGTCATGAAGTAAGATAAGACAAATTATCACAAATTCATGGCACTCTTGAGTTTTCTTCCTAAACAACGACTTAATGAGTTAAGAGGGAAGCTAATCATCTTAATGGATATAACAAATGTTTACCTTTCATTTATTAAAAATGTGCTAACGAATGATGGAATACTTACTGTTAAAAAGCAAAATGAAATTCACTCAAATAAGAATAAAAATAGAATTCTGATCATGATTAATAGCTACTTGAATTTTCATGCATCGATTTCTTCATTTCTTAATACAGATGCATTTTATTATGCTGAATAGCAAAGTATGTTTTTCCATTTTCATTTGGAGACCATTAATAGCTAATAACATATAAGGAAAATCCATAATTTGTTTTAATGTCTACAATGGATTGTCTTAAATATTAACTACTCCCAACTTATAGTATTTTCTTAAAGAAATGGAAAGAAAAATGTAAAGAATTTAAATGAGCCAGGTTCCTATTATAAGAGACTACAGAAAAGAGAGCTTAAAAATCTAATGAGATTTTGATCCATTTTCTTGTACACAATAATTTCCTATAAAACTTGCTATGCTTTTCTATGATTTTAAATGACTCAAATGGGAGTATAGCCATTGAGTCTTACAATGGAAATACTCAGACAAAGAGAGGGTGAGGTACTTTCAGGAATAAGATCAGAGCTATCTGCTTTATTTATTACATATTAATACTTGCCGATCATTGAACTTTTCGAAAATCTTTGCTTAATTTATTATAAAGTGTCGAGGGTAGTCTGAGAATTCTTTAATAGTAAACCAAAGGAAACCACAGTGATAAAAAGAATGTAACAACCAATTATGTATCCTGCTAACTGAACACTGAATCAGACTGAATAAGCAAATAATCACAGATTTGTCATAAGATAAAATTTATATAGGCAGTTAACTGATTTGAGAAATTCAAATTTCTTGTCTAGAATGGATTCACTTAATGAATATTTATTAAGTACATGCTTACTATCTCAAGTTCTTATGCTCACACAGTTTAACTTATATTCTAGTAGAGGAGATATCATAAGTAAGATAATTGATAATTTCCAATAATGAATAAAGTAAAACAAAGTTTTGTGAGTAGAGAGGAACCACAAGTGAAGGATGGATTGGCAATGTGAAATGGGGTGTTTAGGGAAAGCCTCTTTTGAGTTCTTAATGATCTCTTCATCCATCCATCCATCCATCCATCATTTATGTTTCAGGTACTGTTTTGGACCGTTGGGCTACATCAGTGACCAAAAGAAACTAAAATTCCCTGCCCTCTAAGAGCTTACTTCTAGACGGGAGAGACATATCATAAGTAATAGACATAATAAACAAAGTATCTAACATGTTAGGAGGTGACAAATTCTGTGGAAAAAGAAAAAGAAAAACAAGGTAAGGAAAGCCACAGTGTCAGATGACAGGGCAGGGACAGTTTCACATGGGAGTGGAGGTAGTTTGCCTTGAGGAGGTAACATTTGGACAAAAGCATGAAGAGGTGAGGGAATGCAGGTGCCTGAACTCCGGGCAGAGGGAAGAGCCAGTGCAGAGGCCCCAGCGTGGGAGCAGGCCAGACAGGCTGGGAGAGGACAAGGAGGTCAGAATGGCTGAGTGGAGGGGACCAGAGAAAGGAACAAAAGATGAGGTCAGAGCTCTCAGGTGATACCTGGCTTTGCAGGTCAGAGTCAGGACTTGTGGCTTTTGTTCTAAGTGAGATGAGAACTCACTGGAGGGTTTCCAGCAGAGGAGTGATGGGTCTGACATGTTCAAAGGGCTATGATGGCTGTTGAACTGAAAAGAGGCTTTGGGGACTTTGAAGTGGAAACAGGGGAATCAGCTGGAGATGCTTACAGTGACCCAAGTGGAGAGATGATGATGGTTAAATCAGGGTGACAGCAATGGAGGTGGAAAAAATAAATGGTCCAATTCTGCATACATTTTCAAAGCAGAGTCAACCAAATTTGCTGATAGATTTGATAAGGGCATGAAAGAGAGTGAACGACGATGCCAAATGTTCTGGGTCTGAGTGATTAGAAGGATGATGTACCCATCAAGTGATATGGGGTGGGGGCGGGAAGAGGGCTACAGTGCTCAGAAGGCAAAAATAAAAAATTTTACATTTCTTTTAAATTGAAGTATGGTTGACTTACGATATAGTAGTTTCAAGCGTACAACACAGTGGTCTAATATTTTTATAGATGACACAAAAATGTTACATGTTTTGAACATGTAAAGTTTGAGATCGTATGAAACATCCAAGTAGAATTTGGAAGAGGGCTCAAGGTCTGAAAGTTTGACAGAAAGATCTGGGCTAAAGCTATAAGGTGTCAGGGACTTTCCTGGCAGTTCAGTGGTTAAGACTGCGCTTCCACTGCAGGGGGCACGGGTTCGATCCCTGGTCAGGCAACTAAGATCCCCACATGCCACGTGGAGTGGCCAAAGAATAAAAAAATTGAAAACATATAAAGTAGTAAGTCTTGGGCATGCTGGTGACATTTAGAGGCATGAGTCTGGATGATACTGCTGAGGAGATCAACGTACGTGGTGGCACTCCGACTACAAAAGAGCCTCAGCTACAAAAGAGTGGAGAATGACGGCTAAGACCTTGGTTTCCAGGAAGTGTCTCAAGGAGCAGGAAATGGCCAGCTGTATCAGATACCGCTAATGGGTCAAGTACGATGAGGCCTGACACGTGCCATGTGGACTTCACAACCTAGAGGTCGCTGTTGACAAGAGCCCATTCAGCTGCTTGCTGGGGATGAAAGTCATATTGGAGTTAAAAGAGATTAAAAGGAGAGGAATTGGATACGGTTAAGTATAGACCGTTCTTTTAAGGAATTTTGCTATATAGGGAAGGAAGAAATGTGATGGGTGGTAGGAGAAGTGAGTCAAGATTTTTTTCATTGAACGTAGGGGAAATAGGCTTCCCTGGTGGTGCAGTGGTTAAGAATCCTCCTGCCAATGCAGGGGACACGGGTTCGATCCCTGGTCCAGGAAGATCCCACATGCCGCAGAGCAACTAAGCCCGTGGGCCACAACTACTGAGCCTGCGCTCTAGAGCCCATGAGCCACAACTACTGAGCCCGCATGCCACAACTACTGAGCCCGTGTGCCGCAACTACTGAAGCCCACATGCCTAGAGCCCATGCTCCGCAACAAGAGAAGCCACCGCAGTGAGAAGCCTGCGCATCATGAAGAGTAGCCCCCACTCGCCACAACTAGAGAAAGCCCACGCACAGCAATGAAGACTCAATGCAGCCAAAAATAAAATAAATAAAAATAAATTAATTAGAAAAATAGGTAGGAGAAATAATAAAAATCGAAGCTGATGGGAATGAGTAGAGAGGAAAAAAACACGATGGTGTATGAGCCAGTGGATAGAACTGCTAGAGCAACGTTTCCGCTTTGGCAGACGAGACAGTGGGATCCAGTGTTAAAGCAGAGGACGTGGCCTTAGACGGAGGCAAGGAGGCAGCATGAACAAGGGCAGATACCAGCTATGGAGGTGATGGAATGTCCACCTTCCCAGTGGAACAGGAAGGTGGGAGTAAAGACAGGGAAGAAGGTATTAGAGGCTGAGAAGGGAGGAAAGAACTCAAGACGGTCATCCATGAGTGCAGAAGATTAAATGAACAAGGGAAGTATGGTGGGATTGCCCGGCAGTATTAAAGGCCCGCTTGAAAGTCAAGGTCATGGATTTATAGTAAGCTAGCCATGCCATGTGGGAATGTCAGGGGCATCATCACAGAGGTAACGGAGTTAAAGCCATCATCCTTCAGCTTTAAAAGATCATGGCCTTCAAACTACCTTTTCCCATCTTGCTTTGATTCTTCTACGGCAATTTCATAGAAATGCCTATTACACTATATATTTTGATACAAATAGAGTCTATATATTTGGGAGCATTTTAACCTACTTTCCTGATTGATCTCTCAACTAGGTTATAACCCTTTTCAGGTAAATGATTTATACTCCTATTTACTTTTTATGTCAGCCTCCAAGCCTTTACCGCAGTGCTAGGTATACATTAATAACTGTTAAAGGACTCAATTAAGGGATTGATTCCTTTCTGTTAGAGGAATCAATTATCAGGAGCTTATCCAGCACCTGCTCTAGGCAAAGTTCTGTTACCATGGCTCCAGGGCCCATAAAAATCAAATGGCTGAGTTATTACTGTAGTAAGGTTGATCTCATCAGGATTTTGTTTTATATGATTAATATGCATATATGTAAGTGCAAGTGTACATATATATTTATGAAATTGAAACTAGCTATATTAATTAAGAATCAAGCAAAGGAGCAAATATTTAAAACAAAATTTGAAATAGTATCATCCTAAAGGCTACTGAAATGACTTACAATCTCCATATAAGTTAAATTTATGTGTGAAGCAAAAAGATAAGGCATATCTGTTTGTTTGTTTTTCTTTTTCAGTAGATGATTAAAAAGTCGATAAGCTCTTGCAAAAGTGTTTTGGGGAGTGAATAATGGTAATTTAAAAAATATTATACTCACCCTAAAAAGCTGAATTGAAATACAACATTTATGAATGCTGAAATCAAGGTAGTACTCAAAGTTACAGAATCAACATGCAAGGTGAAGATTAGAATAATAATGACATATAGATCTATCTATCTGTGTAGAGAGAAACATAGCACCCTTTCAATTTGTTTATCAGAGAATTCTACACTTGGGATCTGAGGTCTTCAACTAAGGTTTATAAAGGATTAATTACCAGTCACCAGAAAAAGCAAGCATCCATGGAAAAATTTATCAAAGGAGAAAAGAAACCCTATACGAAGAAGAGAGACACTATCTGAGATTTTGGTGCAGCCTGCTATCATTTAGCGTTAGCAGAGCGTTCTCTTTCAGCAAGAGCGTACTGAGTTCATTTCCCCGGTGGAGCTGTCTCTCCCCAGAGCAGTGTCTTCAAAAGGCACTGCAACTCTTCCAGGCCACTGGGAAAGAAACCAATACGGCGAGAACGTGCTTGATTTTATTTATTCTGGGTTATGAATATCTGTCTCCTTGCCTTAGAAGAAAGGTGAAGTCATTTTCAATCAAGTCAGCGTCTTAAGAAGAACAGAACTGTTTATATTTAATTTTACTATTGATTAGTCTTACCAAGCAGGATAACAGTAGTTCTCAGGTTATTTAGGAGCTAATGGTATAATTCAGGGGCAAGCAATTTTTACTTTAGGCGTGTTGTAAAAACAAAACAAAACAAAAAACCCCAAAGCCCAGATGTGTTTTCTTCTTCAGTTGTTGTTATGGACTCAGTGTTTGATTAGAGAAGGTCATAGGGGTGTGGCCTTAATCGAATGGGATTGGTATCCTTAGAAGAGGAAGAGGAGACACCAGAGACGTCTCTCTGGGTGCACACAGAGGAAAGTCCATGTGAAGATGCAGGGAGAAGGCGGCCACCTACAAGCCAAGGAGAGAGGCCTCACCAGAAACGGACCCTCACCAGAAACAGACTGTGGTCAGAACTGTGAGAGCATCAACTTCTGCTGTTGAAGCCACACAGACTATGGCATTTTGTTATGGCAGCCCAAGTAGACTAAAATAGTTACCTTCACCAAATCAATATGATGGGTCTATATTGCTAATGAAAAACACAGGTTTAATCTATATTATTTTGATATCGAAGTCATTCGCAACCAAAGATTATTTCTTTATCCAAAATTCCTATAAATGTTTCAGAGAAAATTAGGAAAATGTCAAGTCAATAAAAATTCACTCCTTTTTTCTAACATATGTTTACTTACCATCTATTTTGTTTAAAATCCAGCATTGGACACTTCAAAGGACAGGATGCTACAGGATACAGGGTTTCCTTCCTTAAGCCCACTGAGACGCTAGTCAGGGAGCTTCTGTCTACACCAGACCAAACAACTTCAGCTAAGAGGTGGCTGAGTTCAAACATGCGTGTTTACTCTCTTTGGCTATTGTTTGGCTACATCTTTTGTGCAGCTGCTGCTTCCAAGTCCTGAATAACAACCTCACATTTCCATTCTTTCTCTTTGCTTATCTGTTAGATTTCACACACATAGCTGTCCCATTTCTTAGCTGGTTTTCCCTACTTCATACTAGTTCTATTTTTCTGAAAGTGCAAAAATTTAAAAAACAAAATAAAAAGCGTGGTGATGTAGGACCATCTCAACAGGGACCAAGCACAACATTCTATGAAGCACCTCAGTCCACAATGGACAGCTCAGCAACATCCAGAACCTCTAAATCCAAGTGGTTTTATGTGTCGCGATCATGGTTCTGCTCAGTACTTTTGTTCCACGACAAGGATAGGAATGAAAGAATTAAGAGGAACCAACAGTGGTATCCCTTCCAAACTACTGCATTGCATTTATTTATTTATTTATTTTTAAAACATCTTTATTGGAGTATAATTGCTTTACAATGGTGTGTTAGTTTCTGCTGTATAACAAAGTGAATCAGCTATACATATACATACATTCCCATATCCCCTCCCTCTTGCGTCTCCCTCCCACCCCTCTAGGTGGTCACAAAGCACTGAGCTGATCTCCCTATGCTATGCGGCTGCTTCCCACTAGCTATCTATTTTACATTTGGTAGTGTGTATATGTCCATGCTACTCCCTCACTTCGTCCCAGCTTACCCTTCCCCCTCCCAGTGTCCTCAAGTTCATTCTCTACATCTGCGTCTTTATTCCTGTCCTGCCCCTAATGCCTTCAGAACCATTTTTTTTTTAGATTCCATATATACGTGTTAGCATACAGTATTTCTTTTTCTCTTTCTGACTTACTTCACTCTGTAGGACAGACTCTAGGTCCATCCACCTCACTACAAATAACTCAATTTCGTTTCTTTTTATGGCTGAGTAATATCCCATTGTATGTATGTGCCACATCTTCTTTATCCATTCATATATCAATGGACACTTAGGTTGTTTCCATGTCCTCGTTATTGTAAATAGAGCTGCAATGAACATTGTGGTACATGACTCTTTCTGAATTATGGTTTTCTCAGGGTATATGCCCAGTAGTGGAATTGCTGGGTCGTATGGTAGTTCTATTTTTAGTTTTCTAAGGAACCTCCATATTGTTCTCCAGAGTGGCTGTATCAATTTACATTCCCACCAACAGTGCAAGAGGGTTCCCTTTTCTCCACACCCTCTCCAGCATTTATTGTTTGTAGATTTTTTGATGATGGCCATTCTGACTGGTGTGAGGTGATACCTCACTGTAGTTTTGATTTGCATTTCTCTAATGATTAGTGGTGTTGAGCATTCTTTCATGTGTTTGTTGGCAATCTGTATATCTTCTTTGGAGAAATGTCTATTTAGGTCTTTTGCCCATTTTGGCATTGGGTTGTTTGTTTTTTTGATATTGAGTTGCATGAGCTGCTTGTAAATTTTGGAGGTTAATCCTTTGCCAGTTGGTTCATTTGCAAATATTTTCTCCCATTCGGAGAGTTGTCTGTTCGTCTTGTTTATGGTTTCCTTTCGTGTGCAAAAGCTTTTAAGTTCCACTAGGTCTCATTTGTTTATTTTTATTTTTATTTCCATTTCTCTAGGAGGTGGGTCAAAAAGGATCTTGCTGTGATTTATGTCAAAGAGTGTTCTTCCTATGTTTTCCTCTAAGAGTTTTATAGTGTCTGGCCTTACATTTAGGTCTTTAATCCATTTTGAGTTTATTTTTGTGTATGGTGTTAGGGAGTGTTCTAATTTCATTCTTTTACATGTAGCTGTCCAGTTTTCCCAGCACCAGTTATTGAAGAGGCTGACTTTTCTCCACTGTATATTCTTGCTTCCTTTATCAAAGATAAGGTGACCATATGTTCGTGGGTTTATCTATGGGCTTTCTATCCTGTTCCATTGATCTATATTTCTGTTTTTGTGCCAGTACCATACTGTGTTGATTACTGTAGCTTTGTAGTATAGTCTGAGGTCTGGAAGCCTGATTCCTCCAGCTCCGTTTTTCCTTCTCAAGATTGCTTTGGCTATTCAGGGTCTTTTGTGTTTCCATACAAATTAAATTTTTTGTCCTAGTTCTGTGAAAAATGCCATTGGTAGTTTGATAGGAATTGCATTGAATCTGTAGATTGCTTTGGGTAGTATAGTCATTGTCACAATGTTGATTCTTCCAATCCAAGAACATGGTATATCTCTCCAACTGTATCATCTTTAATTTCTTTCATCAGCGTCTTATAGTTTTCTGCATACAGGTCTTTTGTCTCCTTAGGTAGGTTTATTCCTACGTATTTTATTCTTTTTGTTGCAATGGTAAATGGGAGTGTTTCCTTAATTTCACTTTTAGATTTTTCATCATTAGTATATAGGAATGCAAGAGATTTCTGTGCATTAATTTTGTATCCTGCTACTTTACCGAATTCGTTGATTAGCTTTAGTAGTTTTCTGGTAGCATCTTTAGGATTCTCTATGTATAGTATCATGTCATCTGCAAACAGTGACAGCTTTACTTCTTCTTTTCCTATTTGGATTCCTTTTATTTCTTTTTCTTCTCTGATTACTGTGGCTAAAACTTCCAAAAGTATGTTGAATAATAGTGGTGAGAGTGGACAACCTTGTCTTGTTCCTGATCTTAGAGGAAATGGTTTCAGTTTTTCTACATTGAGAAAGATGTCGGCTGTGGGTTTGTCATACATGGCCTTTATTATGTTGAGGTAAGTTCCCTCTATGCCTACTTTCTGGAGGGTTTTTATCATAAATGGGTGTTGAATTTCGTCAAAAGCTTTTTCTGCATCTATTGAGATTATCATATGGTTTTTATCCTTCAATTTGTTAATACAGTGTATCACATTGATTGATTTGTGTATATTGAAGAATCCTTGCATTCCTGGGATAAACCCCACTTGATCATGGTGTATGATCCTTTTAGTGTGCTGTTGGATTCTATTTGCTAGTATTTTGTTGAGGATTTTCGCATCTATGTTCATCAGAGATATTGGCTTGTAGTTTTCTTTTTTTGTGACATCTTTGTCTGGTTTTGGTATCAGGGTGATGGTGGCCTCGTAGAATGAGTTTAGGAGGGTTCCTCTCCCTGCTATATTTTGGAAGAGTTTGAGAAGGATAGGTGTTAGCTCTTCTCTAAATGTTTGATATGATTCGCCTGTGAAGCCATGTGGTCCTGGGCTTTTGTTTGTTGGAAGATTTTAAATCACAGTTTCAATTTCAGTGCTTGTGATTGGTCTGTTTATATTTTCTATTTCTTCCTGGTTCAGTCTCAGAAGGTTGTGCTTTTCTAAGAATTTGTTCATGTCTTCCAGGTTGTCCATTTTATTGGCATGTAGTTGCTTGTAGTAATCTCTCATGATCCTTTGTATTTCTGCAGTGTCACTTGTTACTTCTTCTCTTTCATTTCTAATTCTATTGATTTGAGTCTTCTCCCTTTTTTTCTTGATGAGTTGACCTAATGGTTTATCAATTCTGTTTATCTTCTCAAAGAACCAGCTTTTAGTTTTATTGATCTTTGCTATTGTTTCCTTCATTTCTTTTTCATTTATTTCTGATCTGATCTTTATGAGTTCTTTCGTTCTGCTAACTTTGTGGGGTTTTTTTCTTGTTTCTCTAATTGCTTTAGGTGTAAGGTTAGGTTGTTTCTTTGAGATGTTTCTTGTTTCTTGAGGTAGGATAGTTCTGCTGTAAACTTCCCTCTTAGAACTGCTTTTGCTGCATCCCATAGGTTTTGGGTCATCATGTTTTCATTGTCATTTGTTTCTAGGTATTTTTTGATTTCCTCTTTGATTTCTTCAGTGATCTCTTGGTTATTTAGTAGTGTATTGTTTGGCCTCCATGTGTTTGTATTTTTTACAGACTTTTTCCTGTAATGGCTATCTAGTCTCAGAGTGTTGTGGTCGGAAAAGATACTTGATATGATTTCAATTTTCTTAAATTTACCAAGGCTTGATTTATGACTCAAGATATGATCTATCGTGGAGAATGTTCCATGAGCACTTGAGAAGAAAGTGTATTCTGTTGTTTTTGGATGGAATGTCCTATAAATATCAATTAAGTCCATCTTGTTTAATGTATCATTTAAAGCTTGTGTTTCTTTATTTTAATTTTGGATGATCTGTCCATTGGTGAAAGTGGGGTGTTGAAGTCCCCTACTGTTATTGTGTTACTGTCAATTTCCCCTTTTATGGCTGTTAGTATTTGCCTTATGTATTGAGGTGCTCCTTTGTTGGGTGCATAAATATTTACAATTGTTATATCTTCTTCTTGGATTGATCCCTTGATCATTATGCAGTGTCCTTGTTTGTCTCTTGTAATAGTGTTTATTTTAAAGTCTATTTTGTCTGATAGGAGAATTGCTACTCCAGTTTTCTTCTGGTTTACATTTGCATGGAATACCTTCTTCCATCCCCTTACTTTCAGCCTGTATGTGTCTCTAGGTCTGAAGTGGGTCTCTTGGAGACAGCATATACAGGTCTTGTTTTGGGATCCATTCAGCCAGCCTATGTCTTTTGGTTGGAGCATTTAATCCATTTACATTTAAGGTAGTTATCAATATGTATGTTCCTATTACCATTTTAATTGTTTTGGGATTGTTATTGTAGGTCTTTTCCTTCTCTTGTGTTTCCTGCCTAGAGAAGTTCCTTTAGCATTAGTTGTAAAGCTGGTTTGGTGGTGCTGAATTCTCTTAGCTTTTGCTTGTCTGTAAAGGTTTTAATTTCTCCGTCAAATCTGAATGAGATCCTTGCTGGGTAGAGTAATCTTGGTTGTAGGTTTTTCTCCTTCATCACTTTAAATATGTCCTGCCACTCCGTTCTGGCTTGCCTTGTTGGGTAGAGTAATCTTGGTTGTCGGTTTTTCTTCCTTCATCACTTTAAATATGTCCTGCCACTCCCTTCTGGCTTGCAGAGTTTATCCTGAAAGATCAGGTGTTAACCTTATGGGTATTCCTTTGTATGTTATTTGTTGTTTTTCCCTTGCTGTTTTTAATATTTTTTCTTTGTATTTAATTTTTGATAGTTTGATTAATAAGTGTCTTGGCGTGTTTCTCCTTGGATTTACCCTGTATGGGACTCTCTGCACTTCCTGGACTTATTTGACTATTTCCTTTCCCATATTAGGGAAGTTTTCAACTATAATGTCTTCAAATATTTTCTCACTGCCTTTTTTTTCCTCTTCTTCTTCTGGGAACCCTATAATTCGAATGTTGGTGCATTTAATGTTGTCCCAGAAGTATCTGAGACTTTCCTCAATTCTTTTCATTCTTTTTTCTTTATTCTGCTCTGCCGTAGTTATTTCCACTATTTTATCTTCCAGGTCACTTATCCGTTCTTCTGCCTCAGTTATTCTGCTATTGATTCCTTCTAGAGAATTTTTAATTTCATTTATTGTGTTGTTCATCATTGTTTGTTTGCTCTTTAGTTCTTCTAGGTCCTTGTTAAACATTTCTTGTATTTTCTCCATTCTATTTCCAAGTTTTTGGATCATCTTTACTATCATTACTCTGAATTCTTTTTCAGGTAGACTGCCTATTTCCTCTTCATTTGTTTGGTGGGTTTTTACCTTGCTCCTTCATCTGCTGCATATTTCTCTGTCTTCTAATTTTGCTTAACTTACTGTGTTTGGGGTCTCCTTTTTGCAGGCTGCAGGTTCGTAGTTCCCGTTGTTTCTGGTGTCTGCCCCCAGTGGGTAAGGTTGGGTCAGTGGGTTGTGTAGGCTTCCTGGTGGAGGGGACTGGTGCCTGTGTTCTGGTGGATGAGGCTGGATCTTGTCTTTCTGGTGGCCAGGACCGCCTCCAGTGGTGTGTTTTGGGGTGTCTGTGAACTTAGTATGAGTTTAGGCAGTCTCTCTGCTAATGGGTGGGGTTGTGTTCCTGTCTTGCTAGTTGTTTGGCATGGCGTGTCCAGCACTGGACCTTGCTGGTCATTGAGTGGAGCTGGGTCTTAGTGTTGAGATGGAGATCTCTGGGAGAGCTTTTGCCGTTTGATATTACGTGGAGCTGGGAGGTTTCTGGTGGTCTAATGTCCCGAACTCAGCTCTGCCACCTTGGAGGCTCAGGCCTGACACCAAGCTGGAGCACCAAGACCCTGTCAGCCACACGGTCAGGTACATGGGGAGTTTCTTGCCTTTTGGGAAGTCTGAGGTCTTCTGCCAGTGTTCAGTAGGTATTCTGTAGGAGTTGTTCCACATGTAGATGTATTTCTGACATATTTGTGGGGAGGAAGTTGATCTCCTCGTCTTACTCCTCTGCCATCTTGAAGGTCTCTGGAAGCTACACTTCATCACCGCTGCACTTGCCAGGCCTGTCCGAGCGCCCGGCCAGCTCCCGGTCCTTGCATTTAAACTGTTATAAAAATGTCTATTCTGTACTGATTTGGAACATTATACACTACAAAGAATTTCCAAAGAAGCATTCTAAACAAATGCAAGGAAAGCCTTTACAAAGTACAGGCTGACAAACAAGGAGAGACGTTATATTTTGTTTTCATCCTGCAATCTTCACTTTCTTCTTCACTCCAACAGCTGTGATTTTAGCTAAGGCCACACAGTTCTAGGGATCAAGAGTTATGTAACCCTGTTTTGTGCTTTTGCTTCTCTTCAACAGAGAAGAAGAAGAAAAAACAACCCACAACAGAGCAGAGAATCTCTAGGACCAAAACCAAATGTTTTGGCAGGGAATAAATCAGTTCAGAGAGCTGTGGGTGCCAAGTTCTAAACATGAGACCCGGTTTGATCACTCTCTAGAAACTTTGAAAATGTTTGTTGCTACCCGGACTTCACTGTTGTAAGACTCTCCAAAGTAAAGCTTTGTGGCCGACTGCAGCACTGTGCTGGAGAGGGCAGAACAGGGTCCTAGGGGTTCCTACTGAAGGCGGGCAGAAGTCAGCTTAATGGATGAACATTTTTCTAATCACGACAAATGCTGACTATTGACTGAGTTGTCTTTTTAGATGCAAAGTTATCATCTGAACACCTACTATCAAACTCTGACAGTAACCTGTGTCACAAGAGAAACTGAAGCACATCAAAATTTTCAAGTTTTTATTTGAGCAAACGTCGAATCAGATCAGGTAGCACCAAATCAAAAGTGATTAGGAGCACTCCACCAATAGAAGCTAAGGGAAAGGCTTTTAGAGAGAAGACAGAGAAGCAAAGCAAGGAAATTATTTGGTTGGCTACAGCTTTAGTGGTTGCCTTGTTTGGGAAAACCTAGTTGGCTGTTTGTGATTGAGTGTTCTTAAATTTTATTTTCTGGGAAAGCCTGCACTCAGAGGTGTTAGGCTCTGGCTTAGGTTTTGGTGTGCTTACGTTGGTTACCAAGGTCTTAGAGACACCCCTGTCTAATGCCTCCTGGTTTAATTACTTTAGCACTTGTAATTACTCTAAAGGTCTTTACTAAAGGCACCTCAAATATCTGCTCAAGACATTTTCAAGCAAGTCAGGGGATATATCCAACTTCCTGATGGCTTTCTGTGAGTCAAGGTTTCAGAGAAAGCAGTTGGCTCTTGGGTGCAAATGAAGAAGTATCAACTTTGATTTACTTGAGCATATATGTGGCAGTAGAAAGATATGGCTTAGCTTGGTAAACAGACTTATTTTCTCAAATATTATCAGACCATAATAATTAATAATTGCCTGAATTCATTGAGTACTTACTATGTAGAAGAAATTGGGCTTAAAGGTCTCTTTCAGTCTCCATAAAAACCTTATAGTCATGAGTCTAGTAAGTGAGGATCCAGGATTCAAATCTAGGTATTTGTTGGCTACAAAAGCACGTGTTCTTACAGCCACTGTACTGCCATCAAGACAGACCACAGCCTCTTCTGTAACACTTTCATTTTCATTTATCTCTACTCATTCTTAAATTTTCCCTGAGATCCTATTATATGTCCCAATATCCCATGGAAATACTGTAAAGTTCACTTATTTCGTAACTTCTCATAAAGTTTCACTAATTCGTATTTATGATAACTCAATTTAAATTCAGTGTTCCTTCCTTAGGGCTTTTACATTTGTTTCTATTTCCCAGTTGAAATTCTTACCAAAAAAATACAAAACTGAATTTTCGCTTTAAAAAACTTAACTGCAAAACAGTAAACCAAAGAAAGTAAATGTCATCTATAATTCAATCACATAGCTAACTTTTTAGAGATTATACAAAAGCTTTTTTAAAAACAAAAATACTATCATATTAAACGTACAATTTTGTAACTAGTTTTTTTCACTTCAAAAGCTGTTGTCTTTCCACATCGTTTTTAATGGCTGTAAAAATCCACTGAACAAATAATAGGTCTTATTTAACCCATTAGATAACCTCTCAGTTCCCCAGAAAGGAGGAGCTGAGGCTAAGTGTTTACAAAGGAGAGCAATTCCAGGGAACAGAGGTGAGGGACCAGAGTAAAGCAGAGAAGGAGAGAACAAAACAAGAGGACCGATTATTGACTTGGCCGCCACTAGGTATGATGGATTGCTCAATCCTTCTGGACCATCCTCTGAGACGCCACTTTTACCATATCTTGGGACAGTCTGTCAGAAGGAGGGGGCTATTTAACTGCTCTGATCACCCACTGGTCAAAGGTGTGCCCCTTAGAGGTGTGACTCCCCTGTGGTTCCGTGGACCTGACATGATGAGGACGATGATTCTACCCTAGGACACCTTGCTGTCATCCAAAGGGACAACCTGGAGTGGGGACAGAAGAGAACACCAGGAAGAGTCCTCTCTTCTTCTGCATGGGAAGAGCCCAGGCAGAGGGACTGCCACAGAGATGGACGGAACAAGAGGCAGGTGAGGCTGAGAGCATCTCCAGGGGTACAGAAGAGGCACCTACACTATTAGCAGACTTTTTTTTTTTTTTTTTTTTTTTTTTTTTGCCGTTTAAAAAACCATTATCTTAGTTCAGGCTGCTGTAACAAAATACCATAAACTGGGTGGCTTATCAACAACAGAAATTTATTTCCCACTCTACTGGAAGTTGGAAGTCTGAGATCAGGATGCCAGCATGGGTGGCTTCTGGTGAGAGCATTCTTCCAGTGGCAGACGGCCATCTTGTTTCCTCATGCAGCCCAAAAGAGGGCGAGAGAGCTCTCTGTGGTCCCTTTGATAAGGGTCCTAATCCCATTCACGAGGGCTTCACCCTTATGACCTAATCAACTCCCAAAGGCCCTACCTCTTTTATTTATTTATTTAATTGGAGTAAAATTGCTTTACAATGTTGTGTTAGTTTCTGCTGTACAATGAAGTGAATCAGCTATGTGTATACATATATCCCTTCTCTCTTGGACCTCCCTCCCATCCTCCCAACCCCCCATCCCATCCATCTAGGTCGTCACAGAGCACCGAGCTGAGCTCCCTGTGCTTTATAGCATGTTCCCACTGGCTATCTATTTTTACGCATGGTAATGTATATATGTCCATCGTAATCTCCCAATTTGTCCCACCCTCCCCTTCCCATCCCGTGTCCACATGTCCGTTCTCTACATCTATGTCTCTATTCCTGCACTGCACATAGGTTCATCCGTACCATTTTTCTAGAGTCCACATATATGCATTAATATACGATATTTGTTTTTCTCTTTCTGGATTACTTCACTCTGTATATCAGACTCTAGGTCCATCCACATCTCTACAAATGACCCAATTTCATTCCTTTTTATGGCTGAGTAATATTCCATTGTATATATGTACCACATCTTCTTTACCATTCATCTGTCGTTGGACATTTAGGTTGGTTCCATGACCTG
This sequence comes from Balaenoptera musculus, assembly GCF_009873245.2. Lineage (NCBI taxonomy): Eukaryota > Metazoa > Chordata > Mammalia > Artiodactyla > Balaenopteridae > Balaenoptera > Balaenoptera musculus. Next base: position 4,016,136 of record NC_045786.1, read on the forward strand.
GCTATTGTAAATAGTGCTGCAATGAACACTGGGGTACATGTGTCCTTTTGAATTATGGTTTTCTCAGGGTATATGCCCAGTAGTGGGATTGCTGGGTCATATGGTAGTTCTATTTTTAGTTTTTTAAGGAACCACCATACTGTTCTCCACAGTGGCTGTATCAATTTACATTCCCACCAACAGTGTAGGAGGGTTCCCTTTTCTCCACACCCTCTCCAGCATTTATTGTTTGTAGATTTTTTTGATGATAGGCCCTACCTCTTAATAACTTCACACTGTGGGTCAAGGGTTTCAACACATAAATTTGGGGAGAGGGGACAAAAAATTCAGTCCATTGCACACACCTAAAGTACTCCATCCTTAATTATTTCCTTACATACATTTTTAGATCAAGGGGCATTCATATCCAAAAAGATTTGATGCACATTAACAAATTTCCTTCCAGAAAGATGTGTTAATTCTCTTGCCTACAAACAGGGGATGAGATTATCGATTTCCTCTTAGCCCTGACTATAGATCCTAAGCTCTAGGAATCAAGAAGATAGGCTAGAGATATAAAAATTCTGAATTTTGTTATCTGCAGCTGAGCTACTTACACTTCGTAGAATTAGCTCAGTAATCAAATAATTTCTTCTTTAACTGATCATGTATTTATTGAGTTCTTCTATGAGCAATGTGCCCTCTTTACGGGAGCTCAAGAGAGAGAAGCCTTTTGCTCTGTGAGGCTGATACCCTAGCAGGAGAGAAACAATGAAGTAATAACAACATTATTCATGGCACTTGTGATAAGTTTTAGAAAGGAGTTGCATTATATGTGATGGTACATACCATAGTCAGCGCTTCAACAGAAGGACTCACTTTATTCTAGAGGGTCAAGGAGAATCAGCCTTTTAGTAACCAGATTGGTAACCAAAAGAGAAAAAAACCCCCACACCTCTAATATTTAAAATACAAATTAAAAATGAGCTGTGATCCTCAAATAATCACAGTAATTTTTTTTCTAATCGAGCATATATAAACTATCCAAGTTGGTTGTGACGCCAAAAAAATGTACATTTATTCCAGAGTTCCTTCCACTGTTTGAAATTATTTAAAATTCTATTTTTGAAAGTGTCAACAAAATCAAATGTATACTATTTTGAATGCCCTAAATATTGATAACTCACTTTCCTTTGCGGACAAGTTAGTTTATCTGGAATAGCCCAGAGTCATTCAAAGCCAAGTTTAATGGATTGTGATCAACCTAGGAGATAAACTTTTAAAATGAAAAACAGTGCTTGACTCTTAATGAGTCTTCCTTGTGTACTTCAAGCGTTGCATCGGAGGACAGTCCAAATAATCTGTCAACACCTTTTGAGAGAAAGTCAGTCCCTACCATGGGTCCCTGAAGTTTTCTTCATTTTTTATTCTCAAAAAGCTGTCTTCTTGGGAATTTTTATTAAGAATTGCAGGTTTGCCTGCAGAAATTTATCAGCACAGGGGATCATAGACTCTTGTGGTTATTTGTGTTTACTCCTGGCAGAAAAAAAATCAGGGAAAGTGTTTCAGAAATATACATATATAAAGAGATCTACATCTATATCTATACCTTTATCCATCCAACAAAATTACATCTTTCTACGTTTAAAAAGAAATGTTAAATATTAGCCACAATTTAAAGCATCCAAGTAGTCATAGATTTACAGGATTTTTTACACCTCCCATGTGCAATAGAAGAATTTGGGAGAAGTAGTAATGCAGAAATGAATTACAAAGTATGTCTTTCCTTTTGTGTATCTTGCTCATTTGGTTTAAATTCAGGTGTACTAGGTTTCTCATAATTGTTTAGGCTAATAAGTACTTTGTAGTGCACCCATGGAGGGAACAGCCTTGAAGAGAATTTTCTTTCCTAAGCACCTCTTTATTTAAAATTCCAGCTTTATTGAGGTATAGTTGACAAATAAAATTGTAAGATACTGAAAGTGTACAACACCATGATTTGATATACATACACATTGTGAAAGGATTTCCCCATCAAGTTAATTAACACACCCATCACCTCTCATACTTACTTTTTTTTTTGAGAACATTTAAGTTCTACTCTCTTAGCAAGTTTCAATTCTACAATACTGTGTTGTCAACTAGAGTCACCATGTTATACATGAGACGCTCAGGCCGTATTCAACTTACAACCGAAGGTTTGTACGCTTTTAGCAACCTCTCCCTGTTTCTCCCACCCTTCACCCCCAAATGGCACTTCTTAATGGGTGGGCCCACTATGAGCTCCGGAATAGCTACTGATAGTCCTGCAGGGAACTTTTAACCTGGATCTTCCTATAGACAACGAAAGAATTAAGAAAAATGGAACCTCCATTATGGAATGAAAAATATGTCCAACATATCTTGTTGCAACATAAGAATGATCATATGTAAATAAATTGCAAATGGTGTATTTCAGGGTTTGATATTAATTGCCACTTATTCCTTCTATGGGCAGATGGCTCAGAAATCTTCTATCCTGATCCAATATAATGCTGCCTTTTCTCACAAGTCTAGGCTCAGCTGACACATCTCTGTTCAGGATGACAGCTTTTCTCTGTCTATAAGGCCCCTTAATACAATAGCAGCCTATCTGCAATTGTCTGAAGTTCACTATAAATCTACACTTTAGCAAATGTATGCAAAAAAGGTGTTTCTTTCCAGGGTTCTCTCTTAAAAAGCAAAAACAAAACCTGATCCAATTACTCAGAAACCAGAGAATGTCTTTCTTTTCTACTGTGTGGTCCTTATCTCCTCTTCTACTCTGTGTTCTTCCCATATTCCACGGTCTGCCTCAAGCTTAAAAATAGCCCTATTTGTATCCATACGCTGCCTGTCTTGTGGGAAGAGGAGATTCCCAACTGGGTCACACATGGATTAAAACATGGAGGCCACCATCGCAGGGCTCCCAACTAACAGCCTCCCCTTATGAGAGTGTAAACAAAGTCACTACTCATGCAGTTCGTGCTCTAAATCAAGTGGCTGTGCCAGCATGCCACCTATCGTTCACTGTAAACACTTAAAATATCCTAATGGATACCTTAAAATACCCAGCAGTCCCACTCCTGGGCACATATCCAGAGAAAACCATAATTCGAAAAGATACCTGCGTCCCAACGTTCATAGCAGCACTATACACAACAGCCAAGACACGGAAGCAACCTAAATGTCCATCGACAGAGGGATGGATAAAGAAGATGTGGCACATATACACAATGGAATATTACTCAGCCATGAAAAAGAAGGAAATAATGCCATTTGCAGCAACATGGATGGACCTAGAGATTATCATACTAAGTGAAGTAAGTCAGAAAGAGAAGACAAATACCATATGATATCACTTATATGTGGAATCTAAAAAAAATGATATAAATGAAGTTATTTATAAAACAAAAACAGACTCACAGACTTCGAAAACAAACTTATGGTTACCAAAGGGGAAAGGGGGGGGAGGGGTAATTTAGGAGTTTGGGGTTAACATACACACACTACTATATATAAAATAGATAATCAACAGGGACCTACTGTATAGCACAGGGAACTCTACTCAATATTCTGTGATAATCTATATGGGAAAAGAATGTGAAAAAGAATGAATACATGTATGTGTATAACTGAATCACTTTGCTGTACACCTGAAACTAACACAACATGGTAAATCAACTAGACTACAATATAAAATAAAATAAAAATTAAAAAAAAAATTATAGCCCTACTTCTAGAATGTGAACCAGGGAATCCCCAGTGGTCCAGTGCTTAGGAGTCCACGATCTCACTGCCGAGGGCCCAGGTTTGATCCCTGGTCAGGGAACTAAAATCCCACAAGCCGCATGGAGCAGAGAGAAAAAAAAAGAATGTGGTCCCTGGCTGAGCACGCACCCCAACATTTAGTAGGCACCACTAGGCTAGCAAAGCCAGCATTGAGTCTGATCTTCCAAAGGGCAAGTTGGATGCTTCCCTCTGCTTCCCAGCTACAAGCCCATCCCCACCCTGCCCCCAGGCCTTCTGTCCTGGGACAGTGGCACAGTCCCCGAGTAAGAGGGCACGAAGGAGGAAAACGGGGTGAGCTGGCATCCCCTCACCTTCGTACAGCCTAACAGTTCACACTGGTTGACTCATGGTGCCTTAGTTCACGAGCTTGACTAAGCCCCTGGCCTGGTACCAGGAACCGAGGACAGGACAGAGTCCCCAGTCCCTGGATATCACCCTGCCTCCCTGTCCCTCACGCCCCCGTATGTGGGGTAACAGCTCTGCAGGTGCTCCTGAGTTCTACCACGAGCTGATCCTGCGAGCTGTGGCCGGGTCCAGATTCGCACGGTTCCTCTCCCCCTCCGCGAGAGCTCCTTCCTACCCAGAAAGTCTCATTATATATTTTTCAAAGGCCCATTTTCTACGTGAGAAACTTCAGTGAAATATCTTGAAACACAATGTTTCATCATCTTGATGTGTAGAGCTAGAAGAGCCTTTGTCCAGCAAATCCAAGCCTCGCATTTTCAAAAAGAAAAGACGAAGCACAGCAATTTGGGGTCTCGCTCAAGGTCACAGATCATCGAATGGCGGGAAACTGCATGTGGGGCTCCGAGCCCCTCATCCAGTGACACCCTGGCTCTGGTTATGACAACACGGAAAACACAGGAGAAACCTCAGGAGACGATTTTTAACTTCACGTGGTAGTTTTCCACTGCTATTTTACAGTCAGAAAAAGATAAGTATTTTGAAGAAGCAAGAACAACTGAAAAGTCAATCTCCTTCCCCACTTTGGCTATTTAAAGCAAGCTGTGTTAATTCTCCATGCAGCTCTGTACTGACAGGGAAGGCATACAATTCTGGCATCACTTCCTAACACAACAGTGCCCCAGATGAGTACTGACTGACAGCTTCAGACAACTAATAAGTCCAGGGTCTGTTCCTCGGAAAATGCTTTGCATGCATCATTAAGGCTATTTTAGGGCTTGCTGTCTTGAACTGAATGTAAACTAGCACTGGTGATTCTGAATTTAGATGTGATTTCATTGAGGGAAGAAACAAGCATAAACTACTATTTGCAGGGACTGGTGGTAGCAATATGGAAAAAAAAAAAAAAAGAACTGGTAGTAAATCTATAGACTTTTATAAGATATTACACCTATACATTCTTTAAATAACAACTCCAGTATTGCCCTTATATTTACTAACATATTAACTTAAATCAAATTGGGATACTGCTATCCCAAGCATGCATTTATTTCTACTGCAGATGTATCATACCATAGTATGCCAAAGAGAATCACCCGTGGAATTTTTCTTCTTTGTATTTTTTTATTGGAGTAAAATTGCTTTACAATGTTGTGTTAGTTTCTCCTGTACAACGAAGTGAATCAGCTATAAGTATACCTAGATCCCCTCCCTCTTGGACCTCCCTCCCACCCTTCCCCCCCATCTGGGTCATTACAGAGCACCAAGCTGATCTCCCTGTGCTCTACAGCATCACCTGTGATACTGATACTTTTAAAGACCTAAAGGTGCTGGACCCCACCTGAAAACTACTGCACTGAATTGCCAGCAGGTGGAGCCAAACCGTGGATATTTTTCATCAATGACCTTTAAAAGCACCATGGCTGACCCTCACACATCTTCAGTTGTGTGATCCCTAGAACACAACGCAAATTTTCCTTTACCATGTTACCATCTCCCCATGTTCAGGAATGGGAATCTCCTCCTGAAGAGAGAATGTATTCTACGGCAGTCATGCTCAAATTTTGTTTTGCATCAGATTCAGTTGCTGGGGGGGGGTGGGGCTTGGTAAAAGTACAAATGGCAGGTCTGCCCCAAACCTAAAAAACTGCATTTTTAACAAAGCTATACAGAATACTCAGAAGCACACAGAGTTGAAGGACTAAAGCTTTCTGGAAGATTTCCTAAAAGGCCACATGGTTTCTAAACATTGAACCGAAGATGGTAAACCAAGAAGGTTATTAAGGAGATGTAACTGTGTCAGACCTAATTGAAACCAAGGTCACTAAAGCTCTTCTGTCAATTCCCCACACCCTCACTCTCTGTGTTAAGAGGTTAAGGACGTGGCTGACATCATGGAACCAAGGGGGACAGGTGGAATGCAAGGATGGTTTGAGTGTCCAAGAAATTGAAACTCCTTATTCAAAAATGGCTCAGCTGGTCAATCATGGGGTTTAAGAAGGTAGAAAAGGAAGTGAAGCCAGGAAGGTCTGTTCCATCCAAGAAAATGGAGGAACCTATACTTCTAGAGTGCATCTGAAAAAGAATAGTTACGGGGCTGCCCTGGCAGTCCAGTGGTTAAGATTCCGCACTTCCACTTCAGGGGGCGTGGGTTTGATCCCTGGTTGGGGAACTGAGATCCCACAAGCTGTGCAGTGGCGTGGTCAAAAAAAAAAAAAAAAGATATATATATAAATGAATCACTTTGCTGTATGCCTGAAACTAACACGACATTCGAAGTCAACTAGACTATAATATAAAATAAAAATTAAAAAATACAAAAGTAAAAAATACAAAAGAAAAATGAGAGTCAGAAAAAAAAAGTACATCTGAGATCCAAGAGCTGATGTAGTAGCCAATGGGTGTGAAGGAGCCATACAGAGACAAGTGGGTAGCTAAACAGGGAGATATTAGAGTTTAACACATCTGGCCTGGGACATATTTCTACTTTATAGAAAGCAGTCATGGAAGTACTCCAAAGGCAGTTAAGCAGAAAACAAATGTGTCACGTGTTATGATGCTGGGACATGATGTCTGTAGAGGAACTTGGGACTCCTAAGACATCTTACAATTTCATCCTTTACTGCACACATCTCTCTACCCAGCCATTTCTTCTGTGCCTCGATCGATCGTGAACTGCAAACTTCAAGATCCCTTCTGAGTCAGAACGTAAAACGCTTTCAGTGGGTAAATGAAGTATTGTTACTTCCACTTTGCAAATGAAGAAAATCAGAGGGCAGGCCTAAAATCGCATGGCTCGATGTGGCGGAGATCAAATTCTAACCCATAATTCCAACTCCAGTGCACCATAATTTCTGCTAACTAGTGCTCCAGAGGAAATGGAAAATCCAGAGGGTTAAACTAAGGGCAGTTTAATAAAGACCAGTGACAGCCAGATAACAGCTTCTTATCCTGCAGCAGATAATACTAACAAGAAGAAATGGTTAAGACGTTACGATACATATTTTAATAACGTTTTGTAAGGGAAAAGGCAGTCCTTTTTTATCGTGTGCAAAGAATTCCTTACTTTTAAGGTCTTCCGGAAATACTCATTTGACCAACTTTCCAATCCTTACACCTAACACCTTACTCTTGGCCACGTGATGTGGGCGGGGCTTGAAGTGGTGTCCATCCTACCGTGAAAGTTCCTAGCTGGAGCCAGGAGAATGGAAGCTGACATGTCTGGCTCCTCGACCAGACTGAGTGCCTTTAAGGGCCAATGGTGTTTCCATTATCTTTTCATTCTGCCACCACCACTACCCTTCGCACCAGCATTCAGCAAAGATTTCAACCAACACTGGCTCTTGTGAGCCAGACCCTGAAGACAAGCTCAGTGCTTGGGAAAATCAGTCTAAGAAGTGAACAGCCACAGGGTCACAGAATCTGCTGAACTATATAGTTTTGGTGTGAACAAACAGGAGGAGGCTCAGAGAAGAAGAAAAGGCCAGAGGAAAAAACTCTGACCCATATTACTGTATCCAGCCTGTGCCACATTTGAGAAGTTTATATTTAATGTAATGTATATTTAATGTATATTTAATGTACACATACATACATAAATAATAGACACTGATGTGCAGAAATGGAGACGGCAGTTTTAAATACATGAAACAAAGTATTGAACGTTCACTTGAAAAAACCCAACAGGGAACTCCCTGGCAGTCCAGTGGCTGGGACTCCGTGCTTTCACGGCCAAGGGCCCGGGTTCGATCCCTGGTTGGGGAACTAAGATGCTGTGAGCCGCGTGGAGCAGCCAAAAACAGAGAAACAAACAAACAAATAAACAAAAAGCAAAGCCCAACAAGTCGTAAGATGAATATTCACATCATTACTTAGCGTCCTCGATGTATCATTGGCATTTTACCCCCCAAAGATGCTATCTTTCACTGAAAAATTTAAGCTACACTTTGTATTTACGTTAAGGCCATTCATATAGTCACATATAATTTAGCAGAAGTTTTTCTCCTGCATACACTGAAAAAAGAAAAAGCCTGGACTCTTTGGCCTAGTGTAAGCATCTGGCTTCCTCAAATAAAGAAAATGCATTCCATAAATTTATATCCAGGTGGCAATTCCTAAGCTGAATACTTTAAATGTTCATTTATTAATTCACATCTATTTCTGACTGCAAAATGGATTTATAGTATGACAAGGCAAAAAACATTAAGCACATTCTATGCTGAAGTTGTTGGGCTCATACAAAAAATCAATAGATCCCAGACTCTCAACCTCAAGATACCTGTGACTTGTCAGGGTCGAAAAAAATGTTCATCAGTGAGCACAGATGTGATGAAGGTTTTAATAAAGCACATGGGGAATTTAGAGAAATTGCACCAACCACTAAATTGATTCTTTTTTTTTTTTTTAGAAGGCACTCTATATTTATTGAAAAATCTACTCAATAAATAAGTGAAATGAAGGAATAAGGCATTTCCATAGTAGGAAATACTCGTTAGAAATTTTGATAAAATTCTCTTCCTTCAAATCTAAGCCAGAGTCCCCCTGCATCCTGCCTGTTACTTTCCCCAATGTACAACTCCTTCACTGAATTCATAAACTCCTCTGCAATACTCACAGCTTCATTTTTGTTCTAATTGCTCCATATATGGCTTATCTGCTCAAGTAAATTAGAAGCTCAAGAGCGAGAGCCATGTTCTGGTTCTTCAATCCTCCCCCATGACTGGCAGAGAACAAAGCACACCAACGGTATTCAGGAGATAAATGCTTCTTGACTTAATTCCATCTCTGCATTTCATGACCCCTCCTATATCATTCTCACTATGATATCTATGTTACTTTTTTTTTTTGAATTTTATTTTATATTTTTTTAAACAGCAGGTTCTTATTAGCTATCCATTTTATACATATTAGTGTATATATGTAAATCCCAATCTCCCAGTTCATCACACCACCACCACCACCCCTCGTCACTTTCCCCCCTTGGTGTCCATATGTTTGTTCTCTACATCTGTGTCTCAATTTCTGCCCTGCAAATCAGTTCAGTTGTACCATTTTTCTAGGTTCCACATATATGCGTTAATATACGATATTTGTTTTTCTCCTTCTGACTTACTTCACTCTGTATGACAGTCACTAGATTCATCCACGTCTCTACAAATGACTCAATTTCGTTCCTTTTTATGGCTGAGTAATATTCCATTGTATATATATGTACCACATCTTCTTTATACATTTGTTTTGTCGATGGGCATTTAGGTTGCTTCCATGACCTGGCTATTGTAAATAGTGCTGCAATGAACATTGGGGTGCATGTGTCTTTTTGAATTATGGTTTTCTCTGGGTATATGCCCAGTAGTGGGATTGCTGGATCATATGGTAATTCTGTTTTTAGTTTTTTAAGGAACCTCCATACTGTTCTCCACAGTGGCTGTATCAATTTACACTCCCACCAACAGTGCAAGAGGGTTCCCTTTTCTCCACACCCTCTCCAGCATTTGTTGTTTGTAGATTTTCTGATGATGCCCATTGTAACCGGTGTGAGGTGATACCTCATTGTAGTTTTGATTTGCATTTCTCTAATAATTAGTGATGTTGAGCAGCTTTTCATGTGCTTCTTGGCCATCTGTATGTCTTCTTTGGAGAAATGTCTATTTAGGTCTTCTGCCCATTTTTGGATTGGGTTGTTTGTGTTTTTAATATTGAGCTGCATTAGCTGTTTTATATTGAGAGATTAATCATTTGTCCATTGATTCATTTGCAAATATTTTCTCCATTCTGAGGGTTGTCTTTTCGTCTTGTTTGTAGTTTCCTTTGCTTTGCAAAAGCTTTTAAGTTTCATTAGGTCCCATTTGTTTATTTTTGTTTTTATTTCCATTACTCTAGGAGGTGGATCAAAAAAGATCTTGCTGGGCTTCCCTGGTGGCGCAGTGGTTGAGAATCCGCCTGCCAATGCAGGGGACACGGGTTCGAGCCCTGCTCTGGGAAGATCCCACATGCCGCGGAGCAACTAGGCCCGTGAGCCACAACTACTGAGCCTGCGCGTCTGGAGCCTGTGCTCCGCAACAAGAGAGGCCGCGACAGTGAGAGGCCTGCGCACCGCGATGAAGAGTGGCCCCCGCTTGCCACAGCTAGAGAAAGCCCTCGCACAGAAACGAAGACCCAATACAGCAAAAATAAACAAATAAACTTGAAAAAAGGCCACAAGCAAAATTAAAAAAAAAAAAAATTAAAAAAAAAAAAAAAAAAAGAAAAAAAAAAAAAGATCTTGCTGTGATTTATGTCAAAGAGTGTTCTTCCTATGTTTTCCTCTAAGAGTTTTATAGTGTCTGGCCTTACATTTAGGTCTTTAATCCATCTTGAGTTTATTTTTTGTATGGTGTTAGGGAGTGTTCTAATTTCATTCTTTTACATGTAGCTGTCCAGTTTTCCCAGTGCCACTTATTGAAGAGACTGTCTTTTCTCCATGGTATATCCTTGTCTCCTTTGTCATAGATGTGTGGGTTTATCTCTCGGCTTTCTATTCTGTTCCATTGATTTATATTTCTGTTTTTGTGCCAGTACCATATTGTCTTGATTACTGTAGCTTTGTAGTAGAGTCTGAAGTCAGGGAGCCTGATTCCTACAGCTCTGTTTTCTTTTCCCTCAAGACTGCTTTGGCTACTCGCGGTCTTTTGTGTCTCCATACAAATTTTAAGATTTTTTGTTCTAGTTCTGTAAAAAATGCCATTGGTAATTTGATAGGGATTGCATTGAATCTGTAGATTGCTTTGGGTAGTATAGTCATTTTCACAATATTGATTCTTCCAATCTAAGAACATGGTATATCTCTCCATCTGTTGGTATCATCTTTAATTTCTTTCAGCAGTGTCTTATAGTTTTCTGCATACAGGTCTTTTGTCCCCTTAGGTAGATTTATTCCTGGGTATTTTATTCTTTTGGTTGCAATGGTAAATGGAAGTGTTTCCTGAATTTCTCTTTCTGATTTTTCATCATTAGTGTATAGGAATGCAAGAGATTTCTGCGCATTAATTTTGTATCCTACAACTTTACCAAATTCATTGATTAGCTCTAGTAGTTTTCTGGTGGCATCTTTAGGATTCTCTATGTATAGTATCATGCCATCTGCAAACAGTGACAGTTTTACTTCTTCTTTTCCAAATTGTATTTCTTTTTCTTCTCTGATTGCCATGGCTAGGACTTCCAAAACTATGTTGAATAATAGTGGTGAGAGTGGACATCCTTGTCTCGTTCCTGATCTTAGAGGAAATGGTTTCAGTTTTTCACCATTGAGAATGACGTTTGCTGTGGGTTTGTCATATATGGCCTTTATTATGTTGAGGTAGTTTCCCTCTATGCCCACTTTCTGGAGAGTTTTTATCAGAAATGGGTGTTGAATTTTGTCAAAAGCTTTTTCTGCATCTACTGAGATGATCATATGGTTTTTCTTCTTCAATTTGTTAATATGGTGTACCACATTGATTGATTTGCATATATTGAAGAATCCTTGTATCCCTGGGATAAATCCCACTTGATCGTGGTGTATGATCCTTTTAATATGTTGTTGGATTCTGTTTGCTAGTATTTTGTTGAGGATTTTTGCATCTATATTCATCAGTGATATTGGTCTGTAATTTTCTTTTTTTGTAGTATCTTTGTCTGGTTTTGGCATCAGGGTGATGGTGGCCTCATAGAATGAGTTTGGGAGTGTTCCTTCCTCTGCAATTTTTTGGAAGAGTTTGAGAAGGATGGGTGTTAGCTCTTCTCTAAATGTTTGATAGAATTCACCTGTGAAGCCGTCTGGTCCTGGACTTTTGTTTGCTGGAAGATTTTTAATCACAGTTTCAATTTCAGTGCTTGTGACTGGTCTGTTCATATTTTCTATTTCTTCCTGGTTCAGTCTTGGAAGGTTATACCTTTCTAAGAATTTGTCCATTTCTTCCAGGTTGTCCATTTTATTGGCATAGAGTTGCTTGTAGTAGTCTCTTAGGATGCTCTGTATTTCTGTGATGTCTGTTGTAACCTCTCCTTTTTCATTTCTAATTTTATTGAATAGTCCTCTCCCTCTTTTTCTTGATGAGTATGGCTAATGGTTTATCAATTTTGTTTATCTTCGGAAAGAACCAGTTTTTAGTTTTATTGATTTTTGCTATTATCTTCTTTGTTTCTATTTCATTTATGTCTGCTCTGATCTTTATGATTTCTTTCCTTCTAGTAACTTTGGGTTTTGTTTGTTCTCTTTTTCTAGTTCCTTTAGGTGTAAGGTTAGATTGTTTATTTGAGATTTTTCTTGTTTCTTGAGGTAGACTTGTATAGCTATAAACTTCCCTCTTAGAACTGCTTTTGCTGCATCCCATAGGTTTTGGATCGTCGTGTTTTCATTGTCATTTGTCTCTAGGTATTTTTTGATTTCCTCTTTGATTTCTTCGGTGATCTCTTGGTTATTTAGTAACGTATTGTTTAGCCTCCATGTGTTTGTGTTTTTTACGTTTTTTTCCCTGTAATTCATTTCTAATCTCATAGCGTTGTGGTCAGAAAAGATGCTTGATATGATTTCAATTTTCTTAAATTTACTGAGGCTTGATTTGTGACCCAAGATGTGATCTATCCTGGAGAATGTTCCGGGCGCACTTGAGAAGAACGTGTAATCTGCTGTTTCTGGATGGAATGTCCTGTAACTATCAATGAAATCTATCTGTTCTATTGTGTCATTTAAAGCTTCTGTTTCCTTATTTATTTTCATTTTGGATGATCTGTCCATTGGTGTAAGTGAGGTGTTAAAGTCCCCCACTATTATTGTGTTACTGTCGATTTCCTCTTTTATAGCTGTTAGCAGTTGCCTTATGTATTGAGGTGCTCCTATGTTGGGGGCATGTATATTTATAATTGTTATATCTTCTTCTTGGATTGATCCCTTGATCATTATGTAGTGTCCTTCCTTGTCTCTTGTAACATTCTTTATTTTAAAGTGTATTTTATCTGATATGAGGATTGCTACTCCGGCTTTCTTTTGATTTCCATTTGCATGGAATATCTTTTTCCATCCCCTCACTTTCAGTCTGAATGGGTCCCTAGGTCTGAAGTGGGTCTCTTGTAGACAGCGTATATATGGGTCTTGTTTTTGTATCCATTCAGCAAGCCTGTGTCCTTTGGTTGGAGCACTTAATCCATTCATGTTTAAGGTAATTATCGATATGTATGTTCCTATGACCATTTTCTTAATTATTTTGGGTTTGCTTTTGTAGGTCCTTTTCTTCTCTTATGTTTCCCACTTAGAGAAGTTCCTTTGGCATTTGTTGTAAAGCTAGTTTGGTGGTGCTGAATTCTCTTAGCTTTTGCTTGTCTGTAAAGTTTTTGATTTCTCCATCGAATCTGAATGAGATCCTTGCTGGGTTGAGTAATCTTGGTTGTAGGTTCTTCCCTTTCATCACTTTAAATATGTCATGCCACTCCCTTCTGGCTTGTAGAGTTTCTGCTGAGAAATCAGCTGTTAACCTTATGGGAGTTCCCTTGTATGTTATTTGTCATTTTTCCCTTGATGCTTTCAATAATTTTTCTTTGTCTTTAATTTTTGCCCATTTGATTACTATGTGTCTCGGCGTGTTTCTCCTTGGGTTTATCCTGTATGGGACTCTGTGCACTTCCTGTACTTGGGTGGCTATTTCCTTTCCCATGTTAGGGAAGTTTTTGACTATAATCTCTTCAAATATTTTCTCGGGTCTTTTCTCTCTCTCTTCTCCTTCTGGGACCCCTACAATGCGAATGTTGGTGCGTTTAATGTTGTCCCAGAGGTCTCTTAGGCTGTCTTCATTTCTTTCATTCTTTTTTCTTTATTCTGTTCTGCAGCAGTGAATTCCACCATTCTGTCTTCCAGGTCACTTATCCTTTCTTCTGCCTCAGTTATTCTGCTATTGATTCCTTCTAGTGTATTTTTCATTTCCGTTATTGTACTGTTCATCTCTGTTTGTTTGTTCTTTAATTCTTCCAGGTCTTTGTTAAACATTTCTTGCATCTTCCTGATCTTTGCCTCCATTCTTTTTCCGAGGTCCTGGATCATCTTCACTATCATTATTCTGAATTCTTTTTCTGGAAGGTTGCCTATCTCCACTTCATTTAGTTGTTTTTCTGGGGTTTTATCTTGTTCCTTCATCTGGTACATAGCCCTCTGCCTTTTCATCTTGTCTATCTTTCTGTGAATGTGGTTTTTGTTCCACAGGCTGCAGGACTGTAGTTCTTCTTGCTTCTGCTGTCTGCCCTCTGGTGGATGAGGCTATCTAAGAGGCTTGTGCAAGTTTCCTGATGGGAGGGACTGGTGGTGGGTAGAGCTGGCTGTTGCTCTGGTGGGCAGAGCTCAGTAAAACTGTAATCCACTTGTCTGCTGATGAGTGGGGCTGGGTTCCCTCCCTGTTGGTTGTTTGGCCTGAGGTGACCCAACACTGGAGCCTACCCACGCTCTTTGGTGCAGCTAATGGTGGACTCTGGGAGGGCTCATGCCCAGGAGTACTTCCCAGAACTTCTGCTGCCAGTGTCCTTGTCCTCACGGTGAGACACAGCCACCTCCCGCCTCTGCAGGAGACCCTCCAACACTAGCAGGTAGGTCTGGTTCAGTCTCCTATGGGGTCACTGCTCCTTCCCCTGGGTCCCGATGTGCACACTACTTTGTGTGTGCCCTCCAAGAGTGGAGTCTCTGTTTCCCCCAGTCCTGTCAAAGTCCTGCAATCAAATCCCACTAGCCTTCAAAGTCTGATTCTCTAGGAATTCCTCCTCCCACTGCCAGACCCCCTGGTTGGGAAGCCTGACATGGGGCTCAGAACCTTCACTCCAGTGGGTGGACTTCTGTGGTATAAGTGTTCTCCAGTTTGTGAGTCACCCACCCAGCAGTTATGGGATTTGATTTTATTGTGATTGCGCCCCTCCTACTGTCTCATTGTGGCTTCTCCTTTGTCTTTGGATGTGGGGTATCTTTTTTTGTGAGTTCCAGTGTCTTCCTGTCAATGATTGTTCAGTAGTTAGTTGTGATTCTGGTGCTCTTGCAAGAGGGAATGAGAACACGTCCTTCTACTCCACCATCCTGAACCAATCCTCTCTTAAACTGATTCTTACTAGGAACCAGATAATTCCTTCCACAGATATAGTTAAGATTTTATAGTAATTGCTGGTTCAAAGCATGAGAATTCTATTGAATTTGGTTTATTAACAGTAATTCTCCAACTTAGGAAAATCATTAAATCTAAGTCTCAGTTTGCTTGAATGTAAAATAAAGGGGTTAGAACCAAACTATCTGTCATCTCTTCTAAAGTAATTCTATGAAGCCCCTACTTAGGGTCAGACTTCTAGGTTTGGGTATGTTTTGGAAATTGGCCAGAAGTAAGCAAAAGAGCCTTAGGGCACCTAAAATAGCTTTTAAAAAAGCCTCTCAAATCCATGACTTTGATTTTCATTCAAAATATAGTTGCTAAGAACATTTCCTCACACCATATACCAAAAAAACTAAAAAATGCATTAAAACAATAAATACTGGAGAGGGTGTAAAAAACAAAACAAAACAAAAACAACAAAAACAAAATATAGTTGCTAACACGTTGGGTTATCTGTTGTCCTAGCTAATAGCATATTAAAAGCAATATGATGTATGGTGATGGAGGTTAATTAGATTTGTCGTGGTGATAATTTGCAGTATATACCAATATCCATACATTATGTGTATACCTGAAAATATAATGTTATATGTCAGTTATACCGCAATTTAAAAAAAGCAATATGTAAGATGTCCCAAGAGAGGCAGAAATATTAGTGACATAACAGTGATGTCAGGAGATAGGTTAGCTGATACACTGACATGAAGCAAGGAATGAGAAAAACCAAGACATCCAGTGGTGACGTACACGGTGCTGACCCTGAACTCCCAAGAGCAAGACCAAACTATGCACGGCACTTTTTACTTAAGAAGGCAGGAGGGAATTTTACATACACTTCCATCAAAATTTAAAATACTTACATGCTTGTTCACAGCCGCCAGGACCAGTTATCTATAAAACCAGTATGGAACACCTCATTCCCAAAGACGTCAACTAAATAAGATATCCTTTTTTTAAAAAAAATTTTTTAAATCTTATTTTGGAATATAGTTGATTAACATAAATAAGATATTCTTGTCTGTCAGTGATTCTCAACCTTGGCGGTACATCACCTAAGAAGGGAGCTTGAAAGAAAATCAGATGCCCAGGTCTCATGCTTTGAGATTCAGACTTATTAAGTTTGGAGTGAGTCTATGTTATCCGTATATTTAGAAGTTTTAAGTAACTCTGAGGCACAGTGAGATGTGAGAACTCCTATTCTATGGGCTACTTAATTTTCTTTATTTCTGACGACAATGTGCCTGATAAAGGTCCTTGTTTTACTGATTTAAAAATGCAAGGTTGTAACCTTCCTTCAGGGCTCATCTTGTATCTTGTGAATTCATTCATTTTTCTATTCACTCAGGCAAGAAACACTTTCTGGGGGGCCACTCACAATATTCTAGGTACTACATGGGTCAGGAGGGCTTCAGAGATGAACGAGACAAAACTTACAGTCTCCATGAGATCAGAATCTCGAAAGAGAGACAGATGTGCCAACAACTGCAATGCATCCCAGGTTCTTCAGTACAGTTAAGAAGAAAGAACAGAGGTGTCAGTGCTGCAGAGAAGGGATTGATCAACTCTGCCTGGTGAGGGGTTTAGAAGAGGAGCAGGTTGATAGAAAAGCTCCATTAGGTGAAGCCACTTGAGTGGGGTGAGAAGTCAAATAAACAGGGCTCCCAGGCTCCTGGCTGCTCCTTCTGGATGGAATAAATTATTCCCCAACCACTCTTACGTAGCCCACCAGATTCTCCCCGCTGGGAAATCCTGCAGCATTTAATACGTGTGCTACTCCACTGGTAGCTGACACTGACCTGTTTGTAATGCTCTGTATCGTCTATGCAGGTCTTGTCTTACTAGACTGTAAACGCACCAAACGGTAAGGCTTTAGAGGTAGGAACCACCTCTTTTTCATCATTGTGTTTCATCCCAGTGGCTGGCACAGGCCGGGCACTCAGTTAATATTTCTTGAGCTCAACGTTCGACTTAATGCTCCCTGAGAATACGGATGGTCTTCAAGTGTGAAGCATCTAATACTGAAGTTTAAATACGAGTGCTGACCACCATCAGTAAAGATTTGATGTTTGTGATCAAAGGAGATTGCAATGTGAATTTATCATTTCAACGGAACGGTTTTAGGATGGATTATTTCAGATTCTCAAAAAATAAGAATGCCTTTCTATGTCATCTTCTCCCACTTAAAACATTATGTCACCATTATTTTCATGTTATGTAAATTCCACATTTTGTTTAGACTTATTTAAACCCAGGGTCCAGTTTATGAACATGTTTCTAATAGTTGTTGATCTGGAACTTTCCCTACCACCAGTAAACCAGACTTTTTAGATGAAGATTGTGAAGTCCCATTAAAGTGAGTCTCTTACTCCTTCAGCAATTGCTAATAGCCATGGTGGATGAACAAATTAAGTGGCTACAAAGGAATCTAATTTTCTTCCTTCTGCCAAAACTCCAGGATAGAACCTTCCACGTGGGACTTTCATACAATTCAAAAATTAGCAGCCATACTCATAAAATGAAGCTTATCAGGAGCATGGGTGAAAGAGACAAAAAGAGAGCCCAGTTTTAGTGCCTGGATGTTAGAATTACTTCGACGGCTGAAAGGTTTTGTTTGCCGCTTCGAGATTCTTGGCTTCGTGCACCATAACGAGAATGTCAGATAAGTCATCCCCAGGGGAGGGAGGTGTAATTGTATTTGTTTGTCAAGTGCTGTCACTCTCCTGTTAGGTCTAGATAATTGAAGATGACTGAGCGCCAAAGTGTTCAACAACAAAACCCTTATAAAGAAAGGGAACATACGTGCTTATCTTTGTGCATAACAGGCTGAAAAGGTACACGGGACACCATGTTTCATTTTGCACGCATCCTGGGGAGGGGACGGCCAGGGGTAAATGGAGGGGGTGTGCAACTGGGAGGAGAGGAGACATGGGGACTTGGGTCTGAAAGAAGAAACAGAGGAGAGATACAAGGACTCAACCACAGGCTCAGAAGCAGGACTGACACTGTTGTTTTCTCATCTATACATCTTCCCCAGGTGATTTCATCACTTCCATGGCTTCAGGCATAACCTGTAATGGATGATTCTTATGTTTGTATACTCAGCCCTGAAAGTTTGGTTCTAGTTGTCTATATCCAACTGCTTCCAAGAATATCCATCAGCTTATCCACAGCTTGTTATGTCCAAGGATCAAGTCATCTAGTCAAAACCTTCATAATTTCCCCATGTTCCTTAATAACACCTTAGCCTGGACTCCTTCCTCTTAGTTCTTTCCCATTTCCCACTGGCTTACTATAGTCTGTCTGTCCTACTTGCTAAATATATATATATATTTATATATATAAATATTTATAGTATATATAATATATAATATAAATGTAATATATAAATATAATTTATAATAGAAATAGAAATAGAAATATTAATATATTAATCATAATATATACTTATTAATATATATGTATTATATTATATATTTATATATTAACAAATACATATAAATATTAATATAATAATATAATATAAATATAATAATATAACGAATATTAATAATATATAAAATATATATTTGTAATTACATATATAATTATATAATATATAATTATATAACAATAAATACATTAATTAATTATAAATATAAATTAATTTATTTGTAATAAATATAATATATATAATAAATATTAATAATATATAAAAATATATATTTTATATATATTTATTTAGTGTATCCCCCTCCTCTCCTATTCCTACTGTCCCTGCTTAAATACAGATGCTGCCCATTTTCTCTAGTTTTACTTCTTTAACAAGGTGGAAAGGAGCAAGAATAGGAGCGGAACCCAGATGAGAGATGACGGTGACTTGGATTCGTGCGGCAGTGGTAAAGCGGGGTACAGAGACGGAAACGAGAGGACATGCTGGGGGCTGAGGCCATTCCTGAGACGGAGAACTTGAGAGAGCCACCCGTTGGGCCGTAGAGGTGGGCGATCAAGTGCTCTGATGTGGACAAGTTGAGTCTGAGGTCTGTGTGAACACGTAAGTGGAGAAGCTATAGAGGAACTTGCGAAGATCGACTGGAACTCAGAGTGGAGAGAAAAGAAAGAGCCAAGTTCTGAGTGCTGGAGAATTCCAACTTTGAGAGGCCGAGAGGGAGGGGCCCGGGAGGGGCCCACCCCACCGCCCAAAAAAAGAAAACTGGCAAGGGATGGCCAAGAAACATGGTGTCACAGAAGCCAAGAGCAGACATTTCAAGCTGGAGAGCCATCAACCGTGCTGAATGCTGCTGACAGCCTGAGAAGGGCAACACGGAGCTTATGACTTGTTCGACAGCACAGAGATTGCTGACCTCGCTTGGAGCAACTTGTTGGGGTCGTTGCCACTGTGGGGGTGAAGTGTGGACTGGTGAGGGGCGGGGAGGGGCGAGGTTACGTGCACACCGCTGGTTTGAGAAAGTCTGGCTGGGAAGTGGGGTGGAGATATGAAGCTGTGGCTGGAGGGTCTGGGATGCAGGGTTTCCGACTTGTAGGATGGGCGCCTCCGTACCACGTCATACGGATGGAACGGTCTAGTAGAGAGAAAAGACTGGATGCTGCAAGACAGAGAAGACGCTGAAGGCAGGAAGTTCTCAGAAGGTGGGAAACAGGACAAGAGGATTCTGACAGCAGGAGAGATACCTCTTCTGTTCTCGCAGGAAGGAAGGAGGGAAACACGACGCGGAAGGAAGGAGGGAAACACGGACGCAGAACGAGACTGGTGGTGATAAGATGACGGCGTCACCACCTGCGAACTTGTGTTTTCTCAGTGAGGTGTGCGGTGAGGGATGAGCTAAATAAGTGAGAAGTATTAAAAAAACAAGCAAACTAAAAGTGAAGGAGTGTAAGAAGACTGAGGAGAGAGGAGGTGGGAAAATCATCTCGAACTATATGAAAGTGAACTATCTTGCTTAAATTAATCAAGAGCTCTTACTTGCTGTCTTATGGGCAGGGTGAGAGCTATTTCTGTTTTTATACATTCTCATAGTTTCCTATTGTAAATCTTCTGTCCCAGGAGCCTTGGACATTGTGCAGAGTCCTGGAAAAAGGCTGTGCCATCAAGGTTGCTGGGAATCTCATGCTACTGGTTTCTGCACATGGAAAATGGCCAAGATGGAGTATTAATTCCCCAGAACTGGATGACTTCTTGACTGTGAGGGTGGAGAGGTATCTCTTTCTGGAATAAGTGAACATCCCAGATGGGAAGAAAATGAAACCCGAGCCCTCTCTCCAGAGCTCCAGGAAGATTTCAGCACTCTGAGACAGCTACATCTGAACTCCTTGCTGGGATGACACGGGCTAGATTGGGACCATTGGCTTTTCCCACCCATTCTGTCTGAGGAGTTCCAGACTTGGGTAGAAGTATCATGACCCCCAAACGGAGATTTTTATCAATATGCTGAAAACCAAGGACATACAGTCTGAAGATCTAAATTTATCTAAATAGAATCAAGAGGGAAAACATGGACACTTGATTCAAAGGGAACTAGATAGGGGGAATGCTCTCAGACAAGGAAGTAAAATTTTAAAAGGGCTCAATCCAGAGAGGAATATGGTCCACACCCACAACATCATTCTGGACAAAGGTCAGAGGAGATTGCCGGACCATCCCCAGCACCCTGAGGGGTGTGGTCTGTAGAAATGAGGGTCACTGGAGAAGGGACTCCAGGGATGAGAAGTAGAACAACCACAAGGGTCCAATCTCAGGAGAGGGTTTCAGACACATCATCATCTGCCGAGAAGAGAATTCTACCTGGAATGATGGCTGAACTCAGTCCCCACACGTGTGTGCATCAGAACTCCCACAGGAAAAAAAGATGAATAACTTGAAATATTCCTACAGATACTTTTAAAAACAATCAGTCCTACTTAAACATCAGAGCTGTGACTGCATAAATCCTATATAGTAATGAAGTTGGGAAAGCCTTCCCTCAAAACTAATTTCTACCCAACCTCTGAGAACTCATCACTGAGATGAAGACTACAGATGTGGAAGCAGAGTCCAGCCTATCAGGCTAGAAAACCAGCTCCAGTTCTTCCCAACCTGCTTTATGTTAATATTTCGAGAGCCACAAACAGGGAAGTAAAACGTGAATTAACACAACACTCCTGATTTCTCTCACACCCTCCTTTTATGCCTTATGGATTTCCGTGATTTCATTTGCTAGAGAAGACATATATATGTATGTGTGTATCTATACATGCGTATATGTACGTCTGTATATATGTGTATGTATATGTGCGTATACATATATTTTATTTATATATATACACACACAATAAAATGTGATTTTCTGAAAAGAACCCCTGAATATGTTAGTACTCTAATTTTGCAAAATGCTGGGGAGTAAGAACTGCCCAATTTATTATGCACAGTGTCTAGAATATTATGGATATTTTAAATTAGGAATAAATGGATAACAACATAAAAGGGTGAAAAGATTATTTGCTACGTTTGGTGAATTTCATTCTAACCTTGGTCATGGAACGCTGCCCAGGTAAAGGATTTTTGTCTCCTGGGCTGGCAGCATTATTGCACGGCCCTCCAAAACCTGAAGGATTTGGTATGCCATGGCACAGAGGTGATCTGTCAGCTGGGGTCGCCTGCCTCCTGCTTCTAATAAAAAGGTCAGAGCCCAGAAAAGTACATGTCCAGTTGGATGATCTGGGCCACCTCTTTCCTTTAGAACTGTTCCAGAGGACAGTGACATTTCTGCAGAAGAAAGAGCCCATCAGGAGCGATAGGGTTAGCAAAGTTAGCTGGGAGGAGCAAATGATAATCGGTCTCAAGTTCCTAATGCCATCAATGTATGCCATTTTAGTATCCACAGCTGCAGGTGTGAATTTAAGGCAGCAATAGCCCTCTTTTCAGAAAAGCCCAAACTACAGGTTTTTTAAAAAAGTCACATAAAAATTCATAAAGAGAATCAATCTGCAATGCTAAGTTACCATCAAGAACAAAAAATTTTTAAAGAGCTTAGTAAAAGTTCACCTTCTTAACTTCTTTCAAACTAGCAAGAGTAGGCCTTGAACTAGCTGGTGATCACAGGATGATAATAAAAAGTGGAAAAAAAATCAATTTTATGGGTATTATATTACTTAGGCCCTTTGTAATTTTTTGGGTCTTATATAGGACATTTCTTAAAATTCCGTTTATTAATTTCACTTTAAGGCATATAGAAAGTCTACACCAAGCGTTTCCAAATCACACTGCTAGGATAATTCATTGGTTTGTATCCAGGATCTAATTAGTACCTACTGTGTGCAATAAACAAAACAGACAAAATCCCCATCTTTGTGGAGTTTACACAACCACTTAGAATCAATACAAGTAGAAATTCACTACGTGAAAATGAGTAGTGGAACATGAAAGTGGTTGTTAGGTTAAAGTTTTCACATGTTTTCTAGACTTACACACTTACTTGTTTTACCAAATATTTTCCAATAGGAGCTCAATATTCTATCTTGAATTGCTACTGTCTAGGAGGATATGAATTCGCCTGCAACTGAACACCTTACGGGACTTTTTTATTTTTAAACATAAATGTTTGCACAGCCTAAAATGCTTGTACACACTTAAAGGGAATGTTTCATAAAAGCCAATAAAGTTCCAGAATTGGTAAAATGGTTCCCTTCGGCATCATTAAAATACTTCAAAAATAGTTGGCTGACTCAGTGAAATGTATTTGTAGTCCAAGATTGGTGATTAACTAAAACAATCAGCCGTGTTGAGAACAATATAATCAACTAAAAATAAGTTGTTTTTTATATTTAGTTCTCCTAACATTTTCCCCTAATTTTCTTCCACTCTATAAATAAGTGGCTGAAAAAGATCATTTTTCTGCCAGGGAAGCTGGTACATATTTAAATTGAGAAGTACTGTTACCTAGCGGCATTTTAAAATGAGGCATTACATTGTGTAGGAGGAACTCAATTTACGCCATACAGTCTAAGGTAAGATAGCCTAACTTTTCTGAATATAATTAATAGAGTTTCCTTTAAAAGTTCCCGGAGGTATATTTGTACACTCATGTTCATAGTAGCATTATTTACAATTGCCAAAAAGTAGAAATAACCCAAGTGTCCATTGACAGATGAATGGATAAACAAAATGTGGTATATACATACAATGGAAGATTATTCAGCTTTAAAAAGAAAGGGAATTCTGATACATGCTAAAACATGGATGGACCTTGAAGACATTACGCTAAGTGAAATAAGCTAGTCACAAAAGAATATTGTATGACTCCATTTATATGAAATACCTAGAACAGTCAAATTTATAGAAGCAGAAAAAAGAA
Organism: Balaenoptera musculus; assembly: GCF_009873245.2. Taxonomy (NCBI): domain Eukaryota; kingdom Metazoa; phylum Chordata; class Mammalia; order Artiodactyla; family Balaenopteridae; genus Balaenoptera; species Balaenoptera musculus. The sequence continues at coordinate 4,039,789 of NC_045786.1, forward strand.
TGGTGGTTGTTGGTTGTCGGCAGGGGGGGGTAGGGGAATGGGGAGTCAGTATTTAATGGGTACAGGGTTTTAGTTGGAGAACATGAAAAGGTCTGGAGATGGATGGAGGTGATGATTGCACAACCATGAGAATATACTTAATGGCACTGAACAGTATACTTAAAAATGGTTAAAAACATAAATTTTGTTATGTATATTTTACCACGATAAAAAATTGCACCACCCAACATTATAGAAAAATGAAAAAAAAAATTCTTTTCTTTTTTTTTTTCCAGCTGCACCATGCCACTTGCAGGATCTTAGTTCCCGACCAGGGATCGAACCTGCGTCCCCTGCAGTGGAAGTACAGAGCCCTAACCACTGGACCGCCAGGGAATTCCCCCCCCCCCAACAAAAAACTTCTTAGAGGTGAGTCATCATGTTAATAATCTGTGAACTTGTAAGCAAGGGGAAAATTTTCCTAAGGGACAAACTGTGTCTAGACGCTCATCCAAACAACTGGTGTCCAATGTCGTTTCTCATTTGTTAGTTAAGTGCTCAAATAACAAATGAGATTTATGCAACATCCATTTATTTAGTGCAGCCATCAAGACACATATCTAGTGTGTCAATGTACACAGCAGCAAGCCATCTCAAGGGCTGGAACACTGGCTGTGTTAAAACTTGCTAAGTCTTAAAAGAACTCAGGAGGTTAATTTATACAGTATCAAAGGAAGACTAAGTAGGGTGACAACTACAAATTCAAGCCCTGCTAGAACTCAGAGTAAGGGGTGTTCACTGTGTTTTGAAGTTAGTATGAAAAGGATTCATTACATATGTAATAAGCCCAGATCTGTACATAGAATGTGCCCAGTAATAGAAGGCAGAGGTCGGGGCACTAGAAGAAAGAAGAGTAGGAAGGCTGTAAACATGTGACCGGGGAGATATTGGGGGTGCAGCTAAAGGGAACAGGCATTAAGGAAAAGAAACGGATTAGACCTTAGAGTTTGTGTTTGGAAAGAATAATGAAAAGGAAAACCTTCATTAGAGAGTAACATGGGTCAGCCACTTAATGAGTTTAGCAGTCTGCGGGCAATACGGATTAGCAGGAAGTAATCATCAACAAAGCGATGATTTACATTAATCTGTCAAGAAAGTGACGATGACACTAAATAGAAGAGGAAGAATAACTGGCAACAAGGAAGCTGATTAAGTAGGAAATGGAATAAAAGTAAAGGATGTAGGAACTCTCCTACACTGTTGGTGGGAATGTACATTGGTGCAGCCACTACGGAAAACAGTATGGAGGTTCCTCAGAAAACTAAAAATAGAGCTATCATATGATCCAGCAATCCCACTCCTGGGCATATATCTGCACAAAGCTGTAATTCGAAAAGATACATGCACCCCAGTGTTCATAGCAGGACTATTCACAATAACCAAGACTCTGAAGCAACCTAAGTGTCCATCGACAGGTGAATGGATAAAGAAGACGTGGTATGTGTACACAATGGAATATTACTCGGCCACAAAAAAGAATGGAATAATGCCATTCGCAGCAACATGGATGCAACTACAGATTATCCTACTAAGTGAAATAAGTCAGAAAGAGAAAGACAAATACCATATGATATCACTTATACGTGGAATCTAAAATATGACACAAATGAACCTATCTATGAAACAGAAACAGACTCATAGACATAGAGAACAGTCTTGTGGTTGCCAAGGGGGAGAGGGTGTGGTGGAGGGATGGATTGGGAGTTTGGGGCTAGCACATGCAAACTATTATATAGAGAATGGATAAACAACGAGGTCTTACTGTACAGCACAGGAACTATATTCAATATCCTGGGATAAACCATAATGGAAAAGAATAAAAAAGAGAATGTATATATATATGTATAACTGAGTCACTTTGCTGTACACCAGAAAGTAACACAACATTACTTCAATAAAGAATAACACAACTATACTTCAACAAAAGATAAATTAAAAAAAAAAGCAAAGGATGTATATATCTGTAAAACCAGTAAGTATCTTGTCTCTTGCAGAACTGCAAAAACTATCCTTGGTATAAATAGGAACATCAGCTTTAAAGGAACTAAATGTCACCCTTGCTGAGCATCTTTCATGGACCATCAGGCTAAGTCATGCCTCATTTCACTGCACATCGGTAAAGCTCCATTCCACTTAGCTAATGAAAAGAAATTCTGCTAAAAGGACAGAATTAGAAGCCCACTGCTTCTTGGGGGTTATGCCCTTCTTATTATGATAATGAAGCAGAATCCATTGGCAGTTGCAAAATAACAGCCAGAATACAAATGGAGCCTACAAAGTTAAACCATTTAACCAACCTTAATGCTTCAACCTTCTTAAAATTCCTGAAAGATAAGCTAGTGGAAAGCGCTGAGATATAATTTGCCCTTGGGCTAACTTCCACGATTAAGAACTCCTCCCCCACCATTTGCCACTCTCATGCTATACAATCTTTACCCTCCAAGGAATAGCCACTTGGTATTTACCTGTTTTAATGAACAGAATTGTTCCAAACAGAATTCACCTCCAGCTATAGTGACAGTAAGGTGTAAGCCAGACTACCTGCTCTTTCTCTGAAAACGTTTTCTTATCTCCATGCACCTTCCACACAGAGCTCTCCTACCCCTAATTCTTCCAGGTAAATCGAGCAGCACTCATTTACCTAATAATTTAATTACCATTTCTAAATCATCTCTTAGGCAACACCTTCTTACTAAGTCATCTTCCCAACATATCACGAAGGACTCTCAGAATCAACCAGCCCCCATGTGTTCCTTTCCAAACTGTGCATTTGTCTGTCACATTTTTCCCTAAAAATACAAGTTCCTCTGATGCAGCCTTTAACGCTCTTGTTCATATATTGGAGGATATTATTATGTGAACGCTTGTTATGATTTTAACAGTGACTTTCCACTTCAATGAACGCATATATCACATTTAAAACAAATTTCATCTCTTTGTCCTCCAATGGAAAAAAAAAACACTTTTTTTTTTTTTTTTTTAAAGAAAACAGTACCTAGTCCATTGGACATTTAAAGAGCAAGTACTACAAAGACGTATCCACTGCATTTTCTTCAAAACTTGGTCCTATGATTTATATTAAATGGTTTAATACGTACATTTTTTAAAATAGATCTTTATTGGAGTATAATTGCTTCACAATACCGTGTTAGTTTCTGTTGCACAACAAAGCCAATCAGCCATGTGCATCCCCATATCCCGTCCCTCTTAAGCCTCCCTCCCACCCTCCCTATCCCACCCCTCTAGGTCATCGCAAAACACTGAGCCGACCTCCCTGTGCTATGCGGCTGCTTCCCACCAGTCAACTATTTTACACTCGGTAGTGGTTTAATACATACATCTTCAATGGGGGAAATTTCACCTACAAGAGGGTAAAAATTTGGTCTTAGCAGATGAAAAAAATTCCTCTTTTTCTGTACAAAGCATAGATCTACATAGAATACATAAACAGATACACAGTATATTTGTGGTACAAAATTTCAGTGGGAAGAGGAGATAGTGATTAGGGAAAAATCTGTCTAGAAAAGGCTCCTCCTCAAGGGGGTCATGAAAAAAAGGTTGAAAAACACTGCTTTGATGTAAATATTCTGAGAAATTCATTGGTAACGCTGTAACCTCCAATATAGTTGTTTATTTGTGAGCCTTGAAATCTCTAGACAACATTTCCTCTCGGAAGCTTCCTCTCACGCCTAAGTATTTGGTGCTACTTCTCCAGGACACTCCTAGGAGGCGGTATCCTTTCCCCATCATAGCACCCGTCGTGCTATATTACAACCGCCCACTGGACTTCATCCCCTCATTCCTCCGTTTACTTCAAGAGAAGGGAGACCATGAAGATAGTCTTTTGTAAGAAAGGCGCTGGGCTCAGCCCTGGAAGGACACTGACAAGTGAGCCACATTAGGACACGGGTGTCCCTTAAGCATCTTCATTACCCACATTTCTTCATCCCAGTGAAAACAGCGTGGTTTCTAGAAAGAGACCTCTATGTCAACGCTCAGTTCCGTAGAGCTAGCACCTGCGTTAGGTTTTATTTCCCCCGTCCATAACACAGAGACAGGGCTGCCAACCCTGCAGGGATAACGGATCAGGTATCAGGTGTGTGTGAGCCCCGGGAAAGGTGGACGGAGGTAGAGCAGTTAGCAGAGCCATGCGATTGCAGGGCTGTCTGGCAGCAATCACCGGTTAGTTTTCTTTACATAGCTCTGTATTACTTGATTTGTGAAAAAAATTACTTTCGTAATTTACAAAAATTATATAAATTAAAAAAATCAAATAAAGGAAGAAACATGTTAAAAAAAAAAAAAAAAAAGGACACTGGCCTCCTGGAACTCACATCCTACTTGGGACCAAGACAGATGAGAAAGGGGAAGCCACACACAGGACACGGTCATAAGCTACCCTGGGAAGGTTCTGTGGCGGAAATTACAGAGTGGGAGGAAAGTCAGTGCTGGAGAAGAAATCTCTGAGGTGGCGACAACTAGTTGGGACTTAGAGGGTCAGGGGGAGCTGGCCGTGTGACAGGACCACGAGACTCCAAGCCTGAGGGACAGAGTCTGGGCAGCCGGCTGCGGAGACAGGGACGGGAGACCGTTGGTGTGGAGGGTGATTTAGGGGCTGAGAGGCAATGACACTGGACGGTCAGGCCGATGGAAGCCGTTCTTATTCTAGGGAAACTTCTGTTGTCCTTATCCTCGGGACTTTCTGACAAGGAAATTCTGTTAAACATGGCATCTTTAAATGATATCAGTAGAGATGTGTGTATTAAGTGGCTGGGATTATTTGAAATGCGGTAATTAAATATTTGGCAGAAATATCTCAACTTCTCCCTCCCCCCAACTATTAATATAAATTCCTTACCAATTTATTAGGGAAACAAATCATTTGCAAAACTTGCAGTAGCCTATCTCAAAGGCAAGCAAGCGATTAAAAAAAATACTCTGAAATTTGAAAATTCAATTAGTTGAGGTGGCGAAGTTAAAGTTGAATTTTATGAAGAGATGAAGCTACACAATAAAGATGACCAGGACCAGAAGATAACACAGAGCAGTCGCTTTACTAGAGGAGCGGTTCCCAAACATCAGTGTAGATTAACCCTGGAGGGTTTGTTAAAACACAGAGGGCTGGGCCTCACCCCGAGTTCCAGCTTCAGCAGACCTGGGGTGGGGGCCCAAGAGCTGATGTTTGTAACAAGTTCCTGAGTGATGCCGCGGCTACTGGTCTGGGGGCCACACTTTGAGGACCACTGTACCGGAGAAAATGTTAGGTTGAGGATAAACATCAGCTGAACCACTGTTTGGATTTGACCTAAGAGTGAACATTGCCAGAAAAGTAAAATTGGGTATTATTGAGTTGTTTGACCAAAAAGCTCATGTGCACGTGCAAAATGTATACAACTGCCGAATTTAAAAAAAAAATTTTTTTTGTTTGTTTTAAATGTAGTCTATGATACAGGAACGGAGAAGAAAAGGATATTTCTTCTTTTTCTTGAGGTTACCTTTGTTTCACAATATGGGATCTGCTGGGCTTTTCCCCAAAGTATGAATTTCTGTAACACCAAGGCCTGAATGTAATCCAAGGTACAGGGAAGATAAATCTGGCAGTCTCTGACTAGGTTGTCTTGGTCCCCTCACCAAGCCTGATGTCAGGGTGAAGCCCTCCTGAATGGGACACTAGTGTCTTTATAAGAGACCCCAGAGAACTGTTTTGCCCTCTTACTGCCATGTGAGCATAGAATAAGGAAATGGCCATGTGCAACCGAGAAGAGGGTTCTCACCAGAACCTAATCATGCTGGCACCAAGATCTCAGACTCCCAGCCTCCAGAACTGGAAGAAATAAATGTTTGTTGTTTATAAGCCACCCATATATGGTATTCTGTTATAGGAGCCCGAACAGACTAAGATACAGGGGTGGGAACGGGAGTACTGCTGGAAAAAAGGTGTTCATGTGTGTGTGGGGATAGGGGGCAGTAAAGCCAGATGTGAGGTTGGACCACCTCTTTTACCCTTGGTGACCTGAATTTATACAGATGCTAAAAAGTTGAAATGAAAACCACAATAGACTACAAAAAACACAAAAGGGTATAACAAATCGGGCCCAATCTGGATGTGGACCGTGACATTATGACCTGGTATTCTATTGGATATATACATGCCTTCAAAGCTAAATGCAATGAAAATGCAGGTTTCACTAGCCTGTCTGTATCTGTCGTGCTGATAATGCACTAGGTGGTCATCGGTGGTTGTGAGGGGCAGAAATGTTTCCCCGACAGACAGAGCTACGACAGGGCAGAGTATGTAGGCGGAGGAGACTTCGGGGTGAAGGGCTCTTACTTGTGAATAGCTTCCCTCTTCTATGGGAGAAAAGTAGTGAAGAATATGGTCAAACATTTTCTGTCGGGGGAAAAGGTGTTTTAGCGGAAGAACACAGTTTGAAAGCCATTTGATTTCTTAATAAATACTGAATCAAGAAAGCTTGGAGCTTCTCTGGTGGCGCAGTGGTTGACAGTCTGCCTGCCGATGCAGGGGACATGGGTTCGAGCCCTGGTCCGGGAAGATCCCACATGCCGCGGAGCAACTGGGCCCGTGAGCCACAACTACTGAGCCTGCGCGTCTGGAGCTTGTGCTCCGCAACAAGAGAGGCCGCGATAGTGAGAGGCCCGCGCACCGCGATGAAGAGCGGCCCCCGCTTGCCGCAACTAGAGAAAGCCCTCGCACAGAAACGAAGACCCAACACGGCCATGAATAAATAAATAAATAAATACATTTATATAAAAAAAAGAAAGCTTCACATTGAACAAATCTTACTCAATCCAGTTTAAAACAGTGCTAAATCGACATGACAGATTGGACGTATCTTGATGACAGAAACACTCAACCCACGACCACACCATCTACAAACAAAATTTGAAACAAAGCTGGGGACAAGTGGGAACTTTTGGGTCTAATTGGTTCAGTAATGCTAGACCCGCTAGAATGACGGTAAACCTTTTCTTAGAATCGCAGCTGAAAATTTATAAGATTAAACCACTCAGATGGCTGCTTCTTCATTTCTGATTCCTCCACTAAGCAGGATGGGATGAGAGGCAAGGAGAATCTCAAGAAAATGGAGGAAATGCTCAAATGTTCCCAAGTCCTACTCATCCCTCAAATCCCTGCCCAACAGGAATCCCCCCCACCCCCTGCAAAATCTAATCCAGGACACAAATGATCTCTTAACTTGATAGATCTTTACCACGTTTATGATCGAGATGACAAAATTTGCCATTGATTCCCTAACTGTGTGCTACAATAGCTGCAGAAATATGTCCCACTTTCTATGTTGAAGTATGAGGAGTGATTCTTTTTCCCCTCAAAAAAAAAAGAAAACGGGGGTGGGCTGTGGGAGGGACGGACTGGGAGTTTGGGGTCAGTAGAGGCAAACTATTACATATAGGATGGATAAACAACAAGGTCCTACTGTGTAGCACAGGGAACTATATTCAACCTCCTGGGATAAACCACAATGGAGAAGAATATGAAAAGGGATGTATATATGTGTACAACTGAGTCATTTTGCTGTACGGCAGAAATTAACACAACATTGTAAATCAACTGCACTTCATTAAAAATAAAATAAAAAAACAAATAAATAAAAAACATTATTTTGCTCCCTCCTGCTTACGCTAAAATGCTTTCATAACAGGAAGTGAGAAGGGGCACCCAAATCTTGGGGTTCCCTTGCCACCCACATTCTATCTTCAGCTGCAACTCTGTGAGCTACGTCATCACAGGACTCACCGCATTCTCTACGTATTCTTTCTCAATAAATTCCTAAAAGCACTGGTTTTTAGGTGAGGAGGTAAAATGCATCCAAAAATCCAGCAAGAAAATGAGAGAACTGAGGTAGTGAAAGAGACTGCTCTTCTCAACTACTACTAGCTGAAACGCTCTCAGCCTCGTTCGATGTGTTGCTGGCCCCGGGGTAGGAAGAAGCATTTTCTCCATTTAAACCCCATGATTCAGTATCGCTGGACTTTTATTTTCAAAAGGACAGATATAAAGAGAAATGTAGCACGTGGGTGTGTTTTAAACCAATCACTCCTTAGGACTGTAGGAGTTGTGTGTTAATAGTCTAGTTCTGGAGTTTACAGAATTCTTAACTTGAGAAGTACATAGACGCAAGGGACAGACAGAGAAAACAGACGTTTTTACACTGAAGAGAACTGGTGTCTCTGAGTGGAGGAAATGCTCCCCTACCTAATGCCCCCTGCCCTGCCCTTCCATTCTGGTGAGAAGGGGCTCTTTTGAGGGCTCTGGATCTGTACCATGAGTCGTTCTGTCCCATCCTGCCCCCTGTCCCAGACCCAGGCACTGGAGCGTGACACTGCAAGGGGCCCCTTCTCTACACTGACGGTGCATGCCCACCAATCGTGTCCGGGTAACTGCAGCTCTGGAACAATCCAGTAAGATGGAGCGCAGCCCCTGGGGTGCACCCCAAAGCCAGCCCCTGGGGCGCCCATTCTCCTCATCAGGCACTGGCTCCTGGGGAAGGGGCCCAGCAAAAGGATGATGGAAAGTCAAACCGCCAAATCAGCTCGGTGAGGTTCTGTCAAGCTCCCCAGAGACTGCGCTTGGATTCCATGCCTGGCTTCATCATCTACTAATCGTGTGAACTTGGAAAACTACTTCATTTCTCACGACCTCATTTCTTTAACTGTAAAATGGGTATAACAGTACCCACCTCAAAGGGTCCCTGTGAGGATGAAAAAGAGTTAATGCATGCAAAGTGCGGGGGAAGGCCTTGCTAGTCTCGTCAGACCCGCCTCTCACTCTGCCTCTGCTGAAACAGCAATTCAGCCTAATCACATCAATTCCCTCATGACTTCCTGTAGTAAAGGCTGCGGGCTCTCTTATTCTTTTTAACTACAGGAGCTTGGATGGTACCCATGATACCAATTCTAGTCCACAGGACCCCACAATCATGACCCATTTCACACAAGACCCATTCATTCCACTCATGCCCACTGCAGGGGACCAGAATATGCCACCCTGAATATGTCATGCTGGCAAAAGGGTTCCTTAGAGCTCGAGGGACATGAGAGTCAACAGAGGCAGAAAGATGCCTTCTTGGAGCTTCCCTTAAGTGACTAAAGGTAGAAACTTCGGAAAAATAGGGCCTGCCATAAATCCCCTCTTCCAGGGAAGCTCTAGGGCCATGAAGATGATGGAAAGTTGGTGCCAAAATGGACCTGCACAAACAAACCTTACTGCATTAGCTTTCCCATATATATTTACCTTCCCACAATTCGTCACCCTAGAAACTCAAACCCTTTTCCTCTGTCTTGTCATTTCTCTGAAAATCTATTGTTCTTTTGTTCAGATGCCATTTAAGCCCAAGTTCTTATTGCCCCTTGGAGTTAGTCTTAACTGAGGTTTCTCCCGTGTGGTGTGTACTGCACATGCTTTTCTCTCATGAATCTGTCTTTTGTCAACCTAATTTTATAGGGCCCCAGTGGGAGAACCTAGGAGAGTAGAAGGAAGGAGAATTTCCCTCCCCTACACCAGCTTCCTTAATGGTTTCAGCACTGGGCTCAGAGCCTTTTCTTCTATCCAGTCCATCTTTATGGTCATAACTTCAAGATCCACAGTGTCAACTTTGTGGATTCTACTACATATTCTTCAATTCCAGAAGCTGGCATCACTGTTCTTTCCCTACTTCAAATTTTTATGTGTCTTTGCTTTTTCTTCAAATTTTATGTGACTTTATTCACTGTTTCTTCCTTCACGTCTGGTCATTTTCTGACAAAAATGTGTCTTCTCTCTCTCCCAAGGCTCACCTTCCACCTGCAACCTGGGTTCTACCTTCTCCCTTCTCTAGAGCAGAGGTTCGCGGATTGTGGTCCTCAGATCAACAGCACCAGGAGCACATGGGAACCTGTTGGAAATGCTAATTCTTGAGCCCCCAGATCTACTGAATCCAAAACTCCAGTGTTTGGGGGCTGTGGTTTTGTTTTTGTTTTTTTTTTTTAAAAAGAATGTGATTTTATCTTTTAAAATATTTACTTATTTATTTATTTGGTTGCACTGGGTCTTAGTTGCAGCAGGCTGGCTCCTTAGTTGCGGCTCGCCGGCTCCTTTGTTGCGGCATGCGAACTCTTGGTTGGGGCACGCGTGTGGGATCTAGTTCTCTGACCAGGGATCGAACCTGGGCCCCCAGCATTGGGAACGGGGAGTCTTACCCACTGCGCCGTAAGGGAAGTCCTGAGGGCTGTGTTTTTAACAAGACCTCTAGAGATTCTGATGCAGGCCAATGTTCAAGAACTTCTGATCCCAGGAACTTAGTGGTAAAGCAAGTATTTCCCCACCCCCACTGCTCCTTCTTTTCTTCTACTTAATCATGTTCAGGTGTCCCACAACCTTAGAGAAAAGTCTGAGTTCTACTCCTCCTAAAACTTCCATTAAATACTTATTTCATTGATGACATTCTCTACACAAGGAATATGATGTACTTTCTATTCATGCTTTCTCTTTAAGTCACTCCAAGACTCCTTAAACAGGGCTTCCATCTCTATCACGTTCTATTCAAACTGTTCTTTCCGAGGCCAGTAACTTATTTTCCAAATTAAAGCTCTCCTTCTTCCTCAGTCTCTCTGCAACATTTGATACTGCTGAACACTTCCTGAGCCTTGAAAATCCCATCCTCATTTCCTGAAGGAGCAAGATCCCAATTCTCCTTCTGACCATCCTTTTTCAGCCTCTGTTGCCACTTCTCTCTCTTCTTCTATCCCACAGATGTCTCCCAAAGTTCTCTCTTCCATACTGATCTCACCTTTGTGGATTCAATGATCATCTCTAGACGATAACTTCAAATTCATCTTCCTACCCAAACCTCTCCTCTTAGCTGAAGTTCCAGGAAACATGCAAACTTCTAGATGCCTCCAACTTGCCTGGTCTCTGGCACCTCAAATTTAACACCTCCTAATGTCAATGTTATTTATCATTCTAGTCCAACCAAATTCTCACTCCAATCTTCCAGTTTTTATTAATCACATCACCATTCTCCAAATGTAGTAGAGCACGTCCCAAAATAATGTTTCCGAAAAGGCAAGATTTTTTAGAAATCCATTATAAAAAAGATGTTTCTATGGACAAATAAATTTAGGGAAGAGGACAAGACCATCTTCTTCTAGGAGATTCACAGCGCATGTTAGCATATTAGAAGCTCTGAGAGAGGAGATAGAGAAGAAAACACACAGGCAATTGCAACTTGATTTGGGCAAGGTCTTAATTTCTTTGGTGATGCTAAGTAACGTCTTGGAGAACATCTACCAATACACATTCAGGAAGGCTACCTTTATCACCTGTCTCGTCTCTGCCTCTTAAATCTGATTATTTGCCCAGGCTGGTTGATCTTTCCTTGCAGAGATCTCATTCCCAGTCCTGTGGTCGCCTCCCCAGGTCAGGCCTCTGCTTTCTCATCCAAGCAATGCATCATCTCACTTTCATCCCTTTGAACTTTCAAGGCAGCCTAATGTTTTGAGGTCAGGTTACTTTGCTTCAAGTACAACTTAGATCATTTCACTCCCTGGTTCAACATCTTCTCTAGCCTAAAGAATAACTGTCATTATACAGAAAGCACGTTCACCGTCCTTTCTAACCTAGTATAACCCCTGTTTGCCATCCGTGTCCCTCCCTCCATCCTTCAGTTCCCTGTGTTTCATCTAATATGGACCCTGACCTTCACCTTGCCTCACATCCATGCTCTGGATCGCACTATTCTCCTGCTGTATGGTGAGAAGCTCTCCAAAAACATTGCGGTTTCTCAAACACAACCTCTTCTCCCCAGCTCAGCTACAACACCACCGCTTCTGGGAACTTTCCTGATGTCCCCGCCATCAACTGTCACTACTCCTTCTGAAATCCCATAGCACTGTGTTCATCGCACTTGCTCTGTCTCCTGTCTTCAGAACAAGGCACGGTAAGGACATAAACTCTCTCTCATACATATTTATCTCCCCAGCTGTACCTAATGCAGTGCCTTGTTCAGAGAGCTCTAGAAATAACCGGAACAAGGATCAAATGATAATGATCTGTCCATAGAAAAGGAAAGGAACGCTCTTAAATTCAGAACCAATGACACTGGAAAGTCCTTTACCAAAATGTGACCAGAACACGTGTGATGGAAAAGAAAATTCTCCACGTTCTTCCCTCAAGTGCAAGCCTCTTTTGAATACTAAGTCTGCAATTCTGTTAAATTGAGGCTCTGTTGCTAGCTGCAAACACCATAGCTCAAGATAAACTATCAGACACAGCAATTTGCACCAGTTCGCGGAGTGCCAGCTGCTAGGAAATGCCCTCTCCTGTCCCTGAGAGGGATCGGATGGGGTCAGTTTCCCAATAAAACTTGATACTAAACTGAAAAAGAACAGAAGCATGTTAACAGATTATTTTTTACCGAAACCACCATGGGCAGAGGCAAAACATACAAGTGATTCCACATTTATCCTCATTACACGAGACGCTTCTGATAGGGAGAAACTGGGACGAATTCAATGTTATATAACAAACGAGCCACAGATACTAGGGTAAAAACAAAACCCCAAACTTGGAATTACTAGTTCAACAAGAGTTTTGAATCTTTCTAAAACACAAAGGGTCAAACAAGGGAAACTTAGTTAAACGGTTAGACAAAAGTCCAAAGAAGTCTGCTCTTTTTGGTCTGTTTCTCATGACGTCGTTGTTTACGCTTTGCTCCCTCAATTTATGATTCCAAGCACCGTGATCTTTCACCAATACTTCAGCCAGTATATTTGTCACTTTATCCTGTAAATCTATATTTATTTACATATCTACATATTACATACATCCTCTAAATATATGTGTATTTATAAATATACATATTTACATATATAATATGTACACATTATATATGTATCTATATTTATACCTATCTATGTATGAATTGATGAAATATAAGGAGAAAAGGAAGCTAACATTTACTGAATTCTCACAACAACCACTGTCAAGTAGTTATTATTTTACAGAGTCCAAAAATCCACACCAGAACAGCAGGGTGGATAAGCGCACTAACTCTGGGGGCAAACATGTGGATTCAAATCCTGCTTACTTAGTTACCAGATGCGTGATTTTGAGCAAGTCACTTAACAATCCCCCTCTTGAAAACCAGAATACTAAAATGTTAAGTAATTTAACTGCTAAGCATCTGAAATATTTTTCTCTTAAGTCACATTTTGGAGTAAAGGTAACATTTACATGGGGTTTTATTTATTTATTTATATTAATTAAACATTTTAATTAATTACTGAATTGATGTATAATTGATTTACAATGCTGTGTCAATTACCACTGTACAGCAAAATGACTTAGCCATACATATATACATACATATACATTCTTTTTTAATATTCTTTTCCATTATAGTTTATCATAGGATACTGAATATAGCTCCCTATGCTACACAGTAGGACCTTGTTGTTTATCCATCCTATATATACTAGTTTGCATCTGCTAATCCCTAAACTCCCACTCCATCCCTCCCCCGGACTCCCCCTCCCCCTTGACAACCACAAGTCCATTCTCTATGTCTGTGAGTCCGTTTCTGTTTTGTAGATAAGTTCATTTCTTCATATTTTAGATTCCACATATTAGTGATATCATATGGTATTTGTCTTTCTCTTTCCAATTTACCTCACTTAGTATGATAATCTCTAGTTGCATCTATGTTGCTACAAATGGCATTTAAATTTCATTTTTTTTATTGAAGTACAGTTGATTTATAATGTTGTTAGTTTCCAGTGTACAGCAAAGTGATTCAGTTATATATCTACCTATCTATATGTATCTACCCTTTTTCAGATTCTTCTCCAATATAGGTTATTACAAGATATTAAATACAGTTCCCTGTGCTATACAGTAGGTCCTTGTTGGTTATCTATTTTATATATAGTAGTGTGTATCTATTAATCCCAAATTCCTAATTTATCCCCTCACCCTTTCCCCTTTGGTAACTGTAAATTTGTTTTCTGTGTCTGTGGGTCTATTTCTGTTTTGTAAATAAGTTCACTTGCATCATTTTTTACATGGGGTTTTAAAATGAAACATTTCACAAGAAATGAACTCTTTCAGGGGGCCCACTCCCTCTGTGTGCCCAGCCCCCGCTGCTCCTCTGCTCGTGTCTGCACATCCGACAGGTCTGAGGCGCCACAGATTAGGGCGCTGGGATCATCAAGGGACCTCAGAGAGATGAAGAGGGACCCTTTTCCAGGGTCTGGGCTAATGAGATGCATACACAAGCGGAATCATCTCGTTAGTTCCCTGCACCCAGGTGGGGGACAGAACAGTCTCTTTGGATGTTATACTGAATTTTCTTGGAAGGATTAAGAGCATGTCTGTTCTCCCCAGGACGATATTTACTCAAATGGGTTGATGCCCTTCAAGGCTACCTAGAGAGTTGCGTCTACTACTTCCCCTTTAGCTGTTCAGGAAACACAACAAAACAACAGACAAACAACAGCAGAAGCCCAGGAGAGACACAAAGTGCTAGGAAGACTCCCTGGGCTCCTGCTGGCGCCACATGTGACTCCCCACTTCTCCGAGGCCTCGGGGGTCACCCAGTCTACCTGCCAATGAGCCTGGGGGACGCCAGGTCAACTTGGGGGGCCGCCATCGCGGTGCCTCTCACCTGGAAATGCCTCCTTCCTTCTGCCCCGCTGGGATGCTGGCTAACTTGCCCCTGGCCGCACAGACTCACTGATTCACCCTGAGTTTAGCACCTGTTATGACTCAGCCACTCCGCTGGGGACACAAACATCCACAAGACCTACTTCAGCCCCCTCGAGACCTCACGGTCAGGTGAAATGCAGGCTCCCATAAAAGAAAAGCGGGTAGAAAAGGAAATAAGATTTGTTGAGCCCCGAAGTTGCAGGAACTGAATATACTTAAGCTTTAAAATTTTCTGCATTGCATTTATTTCTCAGAGAAACACTGTCACCTTCATTTTATGCACAAGAAAACGGAGTCTAAAAGGAAGAGCCACGTTCAATCCAGGAGTGTCTGCCAGCAAGGGCAGGCCCTTTCTGCTCCCTCACATTGGCTTTGTCTGCCCACCTCATTCAGAGGACTGGTTTTCCAATCACAGAATGTTCTAGAAGGAATTAGGAGGAGACTAGCTTGAAGGTACTTAGAAAATAAAATCACAATTGCTAGGCATCAGCAAATGTTGATGAACAACAAGCCTCATTAAGCAAACCTTACTCTCTTTTTGAATGGTTACGCAGTTGGTAGGTCAAGGAACACGCTAAACATAGTTGTCTGGACAACTAGTTCGTTGCTTGACTGTTTCCTGCTCCACACTTGCTCCCAATTCCACAGGCTTTCCCACAAAACAGCCAACACTTTGCTTTGCTCTTTTCTTTTCCTCCCTCCCTTTGTCCCTCCCTTAAAATTTACTAATTAAATCAAATCACATCCCTTTCTCGCTCAACACCTTCCACTGGACACGACAACACTCACAGGAAAGCCCGAAGCCTTCCCCGCGGCCAGCGAGCCCCCATGTGACCCGCGACCCGCCTGCCTTTGTCGTTCCCTCTGCCCGTAACACTATCCACCAGACACCCACACGCACACCCTCACCCCATCCAGGTTTCTGCTCAAGTGCTACCTTCTCAGAGAAGTCGTTTTTGATCATTCCCCAAACTCCTCACCCTCTTGCTTTTCTTAATTTGGTTTTTAGCACTTCCTACTAGATCACAGTATGTATGTATGTGTTTGGGTGTGGCCTGCTCCTCCCCAGTAGACCATAATCCCCCTGAGGGCAGGGACTTTGTTTAGTTTACAGCTATTCCTGGTGACTGGGACAGGGCTTGGCACACACTAAGCTGAATGAATGAATGAATGAATGAAGAATGAATGAGTCTGCATTTCAGTCAAGTGTCAGATGAAACCTCTTAACCCTTGTGGAGAAGCTGACAGAAGCTGAATGACTGAATAATCAAGCCGATTTATAACGGTAAAAACAAGAGAACCTCCAGGATCCTAATTCATGATGTGATCATCTGAAGAGAGATTCAGAGCACGATTTTGAAGGTGGTAGTGAGAGGCTGGGGACTTATGCCCCCAGAGGAAAGCAGTACAGAATAACTGGAACAGGGGGCTGGGGGGAGCAGGTATCAAATTATACCTTGAAGGGAATCAGAAGATGCTGCTCCAAAATATGCCGCATTGGCATAAGGATTATTTCGAGATGAAGGCAATCCAGCATCAGCAAGTACGGGAAGAATCAGCTCTCTGCTCTCCCCTTGCCTGCCCAAACTCAGGGTGTAAATCCTCCTTGTGAAGGTGTCTCCCTCTCCCAAACCAGGAACAGGAGAGAAACTCATCCCCAGACGTGGAGACTTGGCCCCAAGATGAGTCTACACAAACAAACCCGACTAAAATAGCTTTATCTTCCATTAGGGTCCCTTATTTGTTTCTTAGTCACTTCCCCCTATTTTATTGGGAGCCCAAACCCCCTTTCCTTTGTTGAAAATGGCATATAAGCCCTTGAGTCTGACCACTTCTTTGAGTTTCACTTCTTTTCTGTGAACTCTCATGCACGTGAAATTAATAAAACTGGATGCCTTTTCTGTTAGTCTGTCTTTTGCTAGTTTAATTTGCAGGTCCCCGGAATATAACCCTAAGAGAGTAGAGGAAAGGTTTTTCCTCCCCAACAACCTTCACTTCATCACCAATCCACGTGCCTTCCTCATCCATTTGATTTAGTGCTTGGCCAGATCACGACAAAAGTATTTAATTCAACATGTGCTCTGCTTTGTAAGAGGTATATTTATAGCACATTCAGACAGGAGGAATCAGCAGAGGGGCACAGAAACATGTCATATGAAGATTTGGGGATCTTTAGCTTGGAAAAGAAAAGGTCTAAAGAAGGAGGTGATCATATACTCCACAGGCCCACAGGGGCGAGAACTGGCATCAAAGAGTTT
This sequence comes from Balaenoptera musculus, assembly GCF_009873245.2. Lineage (NCBI taxonomy): Eukaryota > Metazoa > Chordata > Mammalia > Artiodactyla > Balaenopteridae > Balaenoptera > Balaenoptera musculus. The sequence continues at coordinate 4,056,808 of NC_045786.1, forward strand.
ATGTGAAAGCAAGTCAGACTTCACTGTACATAAACCAGAACTTTCTAACAGAACTGTTGCCAGAAGATCCTGGCTCCTGGCCAAGAGGAGAAGCGATGACCTTTTGGAGAGATGTGGGGCAGGACAGCAGATGGATGACTGGCCTGGATCACTGAAGGTGGACAGTATAAACACAGGCAGTGCACAGGTGATCTGGGAAGGTGGGGTCTCAGCTAACACACGCTACCACCACCAATCTGGGCATCAGGTCCCTCATCACTAAAGCAAGGTGGATTTTTTTTTTTCTTAACTACTAACATTGACTTTATTTTTCTTTAATGTAAGTATTTATTTATTTATTTTTACATATACATGTATCTATCCTTTTTCAAATTCTTCTGCCATGTAGGTTATTACAGAATATTGAGCAGAGTTCCCTGTGCTATACAGTAGGTCCTTGTTGGTTATCTATTTTATATACAGCAGTGTGTACATGTCAATCCCAAACTCCCAGTCTATCCCTCCCCCCCACCCATCCCCCCCAGTAACGGTAAGTTCATTCTTTAAGTCTGTTTCTGTTTTGTAAATAAGTTCATTTTCATCATTTTTTTTGATATTCCGCATATAAGTAATATCATATGATATCTGCCTTTCTCTGTCTGACTTACTTCACTTAGTATGATAGTCTCCAGGTCCATCCATGTTGCTGCAAATGGCATTATTTCATTCTTTTTTTTGGCTGAGTCATATTCCGTTGTATATATGCACCACGTCTTCTTTATCCATTCATCTGTGGATGGACATTTAGGTTGCTTCCTTGTCTTGGCTATTGTAAACAGTGTTTCAGTGAACACTGGGGAGTATGTATCCTTTCGAACCATGTTTTTCTCCAGATATATGCCCAGGAGTGGGACTGCTGGGTCATATGGTTGCTCTATTTCAGTGGTTGGCAAACCCAGTTCCTCAGAACCCAAGGTTCAGGGGCAATGGCTCAGGGATGCTTTAGTGGTAGATGGAGAGAGGAATCCAACTGGACAAGGCTCCAGGTCCTCTTCCCTGAGTACAGCCATCTTACCTGGCTTACCATTGGAGGTTTCATAGAAGATTTCATTCAGAAGGGGGAAAAAAAGTATTATACTAACAAGAAGAGTTTAAAAGCCACTGGAGTAGATCTATGTCCCTTTCACTTCTGAAATTCTATTCTTTGATGTCATTAAACCAGATAACAGTTTTGAAAGAATATGGAACTTAAATAACTATTTTTTGAAAATAGAATTTAAAATAATTAAACAGACATTCACTCATTATAGTTTAATGCAACTATATTGAAAAGTCAGTTTTACTACATTTTCATGTTATTTCTATGTCAATTTCTCTTGATTACTCAAACCCTTTTAAAATCTAGTCATAAATGATTTTCTATGATTTGGGAGTTTTGAGGCAACTGTGATATGTGATGGTGGTGCAGTGGTTAAGAATCTGCCTGCCAATGCAGGAGACACGGGTTAGAGCCCTGGTCTGGGAACCAGACCATGCCGCGGAACAGCTAAGCCCATGCGCCACAACTACTGAGCCTGTGTTCTAGAGCCCGCGTGCCACAACTACTGAGCATGCGCTCTAGAGCCCGTGCACCACAACTACTGAGCCTGTGCTCTAGAACCTGCAAGCCACAACTACTGAAGCCCGTGAGCCACTACTGAAGCCTGCGTGCCCAGAGCCTGTGCTCCCAACAAGAGAAGCCACCACAATGAGAAGCCTGAACACTGCAATTAAGAGTAGTCCCCGCTCGCTGCAACCAGAGAAAGCCCGTGTGCAGCTATGAAGACCCAACGCAGCCAAAAATAAAATAAATAAAATAAAATAAATAAATTTATATAAAAAAAAGATACTGTGATTTATAATAAGAAATATTGATATGTATTTGGTTTTCATCCCAGTTCCTGGCATGGAGCTCCTAAAACCCTTAGCATTTTCTAAGTGAAGAGCAGTATCTATGCCTTTGTTAGGTTAATGAGGTGACTTCTGGACACAGGTAATCTAAGGATGGAGACTGGTTGCCAAGGGTAACCAGTCAGCCCCATCCCTCCTGACCACTAGGTAGAGGAAAGGGGCTAGAGATCAAATTCGATCACCAGTGGCCAATGATTTAATCAATCATGCCTCCATAATAAAGCCTCCATAAACCCCCCCAAATAATGGGGTTTGAAGAGTTTTGGGGTTGGTGAACAAATGGAAATTCTGGGAAAGAGTGGCACTTCTGGAGAGCATGGAAGCTCCCAGCCCCTCCCCCATCCTTTGCTCTATGCATCTCTTCCATCTGGCTGGTCCTGAGTTACATCTTTTGTAATGAACTGTTCATCTAGTAACTAAACTATTTCAGATTAATCAAACCTGAGCATGGGAACCTCTGCTCCATAGCCTGTTGGTCAGAAGCGCAGGTGACAACCTGGACTTGGTCAGCTAGCATCTGATGTGAAGGAGGTTGGGTGATCTTGTAGGACTGAGCCTTGAACTTGTGGGATCTGATGACATCTCCAGGCAAATAGTGTTAGAGCTGATTTAAGTGCTTGATGGTGTTGAATACCACAGCCCCCCAACACACACATACATATACTGGAATGCCCAGAGAATGAGATTCCAAGTGTGAGCTCACATTTTACAAATGACAAATTTAAACTTCTTTTTGGCCAACTCTTAGCATCACAGAAGACAGTCAAATGCTGTAACATAGACTCTAGATGTTCCCTGACCCCTGCTTTCTTCCTCAGAATCTGAACAGCTCCATCTCTAGCCTTTATTGTAGTTAGATGGAGCCCAGGTGACTGAGTTGCAGCCAGTGGAATGTGAGAATTGATGTCTGCCATTTTCCAGCCTGGCAGTAAAATAACTCATGGTCTTACAAGTTGTTTCTCTTTCTTTATAGCAGGTCTGGAAGCTATGTGTTAAAGATGGCAATGTTGCTGGAAAGATATCCCATGCTCTTGGATTGGAAGAATTAATAATGTTAAAACAGCCATATGACCCAAAGCAATCTACAGATTTAATGGCGTCCCTATCAAATTACCCATGGATTTTTTCACAGAACTAGAACAAATAATCCTGAAATTTATATGGAACCATAAAAGACCCAGAATTGCCAAAGCAATCCTGAAGAAAAAGAACGAAGCAGGAGGTATAACCCTCCCAAACTTCAGACAATACTACAAAGCTACAGTAATCAAAACAGTGTGGTACTGGCACAAAAACATAAGACATACAGATCAATGGAACAGAATAGAGAGCCCAGAAATAAACCCACACAGCTATGGTCAATTAATCTCCGACAAAGGAGGCAAGAATATACAATTGGGAAAAAGACAGTCTCTTCAGCAAGTGGTGCTGCGAAAGTTGGACAGCTGCATGTAAATCAATGAAGTTAGAACACACCCTCACACCATATACAAAAAAAAAACCCACTGAAAATGGCTTAAAGACCTAAACATAAGACATAACACGGTAAAAGTCCTAGAAGAGATCATAGGCAAAACATTCTCTGATATAAATCATACCAATGTTTTCTTAGATCAGTCTCCCAAGACAATAGAAATAAAAGCAAACAAACAAATGGGACCTAATCAAACGTACAAACTTTTGCATAGCAAAGGAAAGCATAAATAAAACAAAAAGACAACCTACAGAATGGGAGAAAATATTTGCTGACAATATGACAGACAAGGGCTTAATTTCCAAAATATACAAGCAGCTCATACAACTCAACAACAAAATAAAAAATAACGCAATTGAAAAATGGTCAGAATACCTAAGTAGACATTTCTCCAAAGAAGAAATACAGATGGCCAATAGGCACATGAAAAGATGCTCAACATTGCTAATTATTAGAGAAATGCAAATCAAAACTACAATGAGGTACCACCTCACATTGGTCAGAAATGGCCATCATTAAAAAACTCTACAAACAATAAATGCTGGAGAGGGTGTGGAGAAAAGGGAACCCTCCTACACTGTTGGTGGGAATGTAAGTTGGTGCAGCCACTATGGAGAACAGTATGGAGGTTCCTCAGAAAACTAAATATAGAATTGCCATATGATCCTGCAATCCCACTTCTGGGCATATTCTAAACTCTAATCCAAAAAGATACATGCACCCCTACGTTCATAGCAACACTATTTACAATAGCCAAGACATGGAAACAACCTAAATGTCCATCGACAGATGAATGGATAAAGAAGATGTGGTACATATATACAATGGAATACTACTCAGCCATAAAAAAGGAATGAAATAATGCCATTTGAAGCAACATGGATGCAACTAGAAATTATCATACTAAGTAGAGTAAGTCAGAAAGAGAAAGACAAATACCACACGATATCACTTATATGTGGAATCTAAACTGTGACACAAATGAACCTATTTACGAAACAGAAGCAGACTAATGGACATAGAGAACAGACTTGTGGTTGCCAAAGAGGAGGGGGCTGGGGGAGGAATGGAGTGGGAAGTTGGGGTTAACAGATGCAAACTATTATATATATTGATAGAATGGATAAACAACAAGATCCTACTGTATAGCACAGGGAACTATATCTAATATCCTACGATAAACAATAATGGAAAAGAATATATAAAAAAGAATGTACACATATGTATAACTGAATCACTTTGCTGTACAGCACAAATTAACACAACATTGTAAAACAACTATACTTCAATAAAAAATAAAAAAGATGGCAGTATTGCAAAACAGAGTCTGCATCCCCATGCCAATGCTTGGAGGAGAGTCACTCAGTAGATGTTGGATTGTGACATACATGAGAAACTAATCTTTACTGGGTTAGACCAGTGAGATACCTAGGATCATTTGTTAGAGCAGATAGCATTACTTGTCCCAACAGAAATGTCTACTCAAAATATAGTTACACACAACACTATTTAAATATCACATTATATATAAATATACAAATATAGAAATATTCATCTTTCCAAACCCTTATTCAGATTTCATAAAACAACCTTTTGTAAACTTTACACCTGTCTCATGGACATCAGTAGAGACACAGACTCCTCTAATCCCTTTCCAGAGGTAACTTCCATCCAAGTTGTTGGAAACAATACTTTTTGGAGTCCTTAAGTTCACCATAGCCCATATTTATCATTGTGAGGTCATATTCCCAGAAATAAATGTTAAATTTCTATTTAAATTTTTAAGTCCAATTTATCAGGTGACTTATATAAACACCCCCACAAAAGATCAATCAAAAAGATTGATCCAGGCCAATGTATCTTCAGCAAACAATGCATTGTTATTCAAAAGAAAGTAATTGAGAATGTGCTCCCTGCACCAGCAGAGTTAGTGAGGGTTCAAATATAAGGTGACTCTTTTCTGAGGAATAATTTTCTGGGAAAAAGCTTCATCTTATATCCAGGGCATATGGGGGTAATCTTTGGAAAATTTATATTTCTGAACATCTATTTTTGCAAATTCTCTTTCTAAGTGAATATGGGAAAAAGAAATACGATTTGTTTTTGTTCAGTTGTACAAGCTCATTTAGTTTTGGCATCTCCATGGAGTGGGAACCTAGTAACATTATGTATGTATAAGAATCTCTGATTATTTTGTCAGGTGCCTTTGTGTTTAAAAAATACCATATTTGCTTTGCAAGCAACAGTACTTCTGATTATAAAGCCATATATGTCAGAGAGAATTAATTCACACATGTATATGGTCTAAGTAGCCCTTTCAAGGACCAACTGTTACCCACAAATCCTGTTCTAATTTTTCTTTACTGGTGGAGGGCAGGCAATGATTAACAGAAAGGAAATAGCATTATTTTGGTTGGGTGATTAGGTTTTATTTATTAGTTAGTCTCTGCTTTGTTCACCATGAATAAATTATTCCTGAAGGTTCAAATTTGTACTTTCCTAACAAAATTGCTGGCTTAGCAAAGTATGCTTGAAATGGTTTCTAACATTTTGTTCAAATTTGAAATTAAATAGACATTTCTCAACTTCTCTACCAAAGAGAGGAAAACTCTTTTTTTTAGTAGACTAATAATCAATAAACATAAAATGTAAATTAATTCAATACCTGTACCTTACTCTTCTTTTATTGAAACCGGCTTACAGTTTTTCAAGGTAATATCTATCTAACTCTTATCCTTTGAAACATTCTTGATCGAAGGTATGATATTCATTTTCATTCTGAAATACTCTTTTTATTAACCTTACTGATTCTCTAAAAATGATCTAAGAACACTCTAGATTTTTATGATGCTTAAAGAGTTATTCTACACTCAAGGCCTAACCTACAGGACAAGGGCTAATATTCTGGCCTCACCAATGTTACAGGTTCTCAAAATAGAACCAGAATTTGTTGGGCTCTAAATAGATCTCAATGATTTTGATGTGTGTCTGCAGCACATACACAAATATGTACACACAAAAACAAAATTTCAGGAGAGATAAATCTACTGAAAATTTTTGGTGAAAATAGTGGAAGATTTATTAGGTCATTATTTCATAGCTTTATTTCTGTCAAAGACTGAGGCAAAAGGGTGATAATTGGGAAGGACTCTGGGAAATTTATGAAATAGCAAGGACCCTACCCTCATAGAAATGACCCTTCACGTAGCTGCTATCGTGTCAAATCAGGTGGATTTTCATGGCTTTAAAATGAAATGTTGTGTTGGATTATCTGTTGCCAATTCAGCCCTTCCCCATACTCTCCCATATATCAAAGGGCACGGATGCCTGGGAATTATATTTACAGAACTTCTGCCAGCAAGGAACCTGGTTGGATTCCCGCAATGAAAGGTACTTGTGTGAGACGCAGAAGGCAGGAGAGAAGCCATATTATTGTTCTACCACCAGCCATTGAGAGGTTTCCCAGTAGAATAGGCCAGCAGTTCTCAACATGTGGTTCAGGAACCCCAAGAAGTCCCTGAGACCCTCTTAGGGAGTCCACAGGTCAAAACTATTTTCATAACCACACTAAGACATTATTTGCCTTTTTACACTTCCATCCTCTTCCCACTGTACAGTGGAATTGAGACAGGCTGGAACCTGGGATCCTTTGCTGCAGTGCTTGCACCTGGACAAACATCTCCTCCAGCAAAAAAAATACAAAGAAACTGTAAGGGACTAAAAATAACTGTGTGCATGCACAGTTGGGGCAAATTATGGACAAGAAGATACAAAAAGACCAAAACCCCAACTGCCATTTCTGAGGAGCCGGGAGCAAAAGCAGGATACTGAGCATGCCCCCTGCACTCAACCCCACCAAGGGGGTGGGCAGACCACCTAAGCCACGCCTCTGGCCCGACCCCTGGACACACCCCCCTACCCTCACACCATATAGGGAAGCAGCTCACCCCCCTCGGGGAGCGAGCAAGGAAGGGAACCTGTTGCTTGTTCTGGCTCCCCACTGCTGCAGCAGGAGCCCCAGGAAAGCCTTGCCTGAGTTTCTTGTTTGGCCTCTTATCAATTTCTGTTGATTAGGGAAGGCCAAGAACCCTGGTCGGTAACAGAATTTTCCAGAGGCTACATGACCTGTGATGACATCTCGCCTCTGAAGGCTACGGGAATGGAATGTATATTTGTGTTTTCTTTCTTTCTACATTTTTCTTTTCATTTTTAATGCAATCAATATCAATAGATGTAACCTATATACACAAAAGTTCTCTGAGGTGTTCAATTTTTAAGATGATAAAGGGGCTGTGTCCTGAGAATCACCCACTTGGTGCCTCAGGCAGCTGCAGTTATCAGTGGTGATTTTCTGCTATTTCAGCAATTTCTTAATTCTCCCAAAGCTACTGGCAAACCTGAGAACTGGTAGCTTTCTCTAACTTCATTTCTTTAGTTCCTTTACATTTTGTAAATTTTTAATTCCCTGTATTAACTTCTTCCCTCCATGAAATATTTAAAGTGGTTTTTGTTTTCTTGACCAAACCATGATAGGATTGAATTGATGCTCAACGCAAGATAATATGAATTTATTTTAAATAAATCTATAAAATCATACCATGTGGGAAATCTCTTTCCCTCCTCCACCTCTATCCCCACTACGAATTAAAAGAACCTCCCCTCAAAACATTTCCTTTTCAAGTTGATGGCCAAAACTCTCATTGTTCTCTGTTTTAAAATGGTTATTCCATATTAAACACTCTATGTGCCTATCAGAGAAAGCTCAAAATTAACTGAAAAGCTTTACAGGCAGGCAACTCTACCAGAGTTCTTGTTGAAATGGATATGAATACTGTAACACAGTGTGTTCTAACACAGTAGTTACATTTCAAGTCATTCCATGCTACTAAAAAAACAAACATCTGATTAAACACAATAGTTTTGATTGTGGAAAAAAGAACTGAGGCTAGAAAGTGTCAAACTTGCCATAACAAATTTATTCTTCCCAGTGGGTATTTATATAAGCTTAAAAGTTTAACCACAAATACCACTCACAACCCATCATCTGATTACATATGTCATTTGCACAAGAAAGGGCTTTTCTTGGCTTATCAATACCAGCCAGCCTCGGCATATATGGAGTCTTAGACATTCTTCCCACTCTTGACCCATTTTCTGATAAACAAACCCAGTTCAAACAAAGCTGCTGAGTGGTAAAAACAGCAGCTATTTTTTTTTTTTTTTTTACATGCTTGGTCTTGATCACCACAACAATACTATCAAGAGGTATCTACACAATGCAGACCTTGATGCTTCATCACATGGTTTCCAATAAAATTGAGTTACAAGAAATGTTGGGTAACTTTACAAAACAGAAACTGGTTCTTGGGGTCTCTCATACAGTTATATTAAACTGCTGTTCCTAAAACCAATCTTCCTCTCTTGGGAGCATGCTGGCCCCCTTGCATGAAATAAACTATCTTGATCATCTTTGTATCTATCTGCAGCAGTGCACACTGCCTAGTAACAAATAGACTCTCAAATAAATAGGTAAATGTACACACATACACATATATGTGTGTGTGTTTGTATACATATATATTTTTTAAATAAATAAATAGTATTATCTAAACAGTTACACTCTAATGAGGTCAAAAAATAACAAGCACAGCATCATGTAGCCCAAAGGGAAGAGATGCTTGGACAGTAGTATTAAGAAGAGGTTGACACAGGTCGTCTTTTCTCTCAATGGTGTTAAAACATTTATTTTGGTTGTATTTCCTGTTGTTTTTGAAACACAGCACCAATGAATTTCTTCTTCCTAGAGACTTCTGAAATTGTTGTTTCTGAAAACTTATTTTTATATTTTTGTTTTTAACAGTTGTACTGAGGCCTAAGTGGTGTACAATTACACACACACACACAGAGTACAATTTGGTAAGTTTTAACTTTTGTATCTAATACATGTAACTACTGCAATCAAGATAAGCATAAGGTATCAGGAGGCACAAGAAGGAAGGATGAAAAAGGAGCAAGAGGAAACTTCTGGGGGTGACAAATAATGACCATTTTTATATTTAAAATTTTAAATCTGACTTCAAATAGAAAATATGTGGTATTTTTGTTCAATCTGAAACTAGTTTCAGAGTTTAGGGAAAGTCTTAGTGAGTAGCTTGACATTTTGGATGATTAAAGAGTTTTCATTTTTTTCTCCACAAGGCTTAGAATCACATTGCTATTTCTAAAATGAATCTATTCTTCCTTAAAAAGATAAATAATGGTCTTGTGACAGATATATGTCCATAGAAAGGAGATGTTACAGGATTAACAAAAATATACTTGGGGCTTATCCGTTTTGTTTCTTGACTTTTATCAGATGCACAGACAGTAGTTTTGTCTCAGTTAATTTCCTTGATTTTTTGGCTTTTTCAAGGAGCAAAATATGCTATTTACGTGTCAAGCTTTTAGGCAAAGGGAAGAAACATGGTTAGCTCTTTATTTGTCACATCATGGATTATCAGAAGGAAAGCCTGTATTTAAGTTGACATTTTCACTAACTCCATGGAAGTACATTCCTGATTTAAATACAATATATTTGCTCTTAGAAGCAATAACCATAGGAAAAGGCCAAATGGGTTTTTTAGGCAGTGTTGGGAAATTGATAAAAAGAGCTCAGAGCCTACTGCAGGCATCAGGATAGAAGCAGACTCATTTTATTCCCACAGACAAATGTAAATGGATGGGGAAGGCAAACAAGACATTGACTGTAGGTTGTTAAAAGTACATAAAATCTCAGAAAAGGACACAACCACATATAAATAGAAACATAGAAGCATCTGACCAAACCCAGATATAAATGATTAGAGATTATCTACTTAAATTCTCCATTTGGTTAACATGAAATACAAATTTATAAATGCTTTTCATGGGGACAAATAGGAATCAAATACATATGTACTTAAGCACACTCCCCCAGCTCATTTATACATCAGAATCCCATCTACTCTTCTTGGTCATTTCTTTTTGGAAATATGTCTCAACAACTCAAATCACAGGTCATAGCACTTCAAACTGCCTAGTGCCAGTTGAGACACTGAACTCTAATGAAATACTTTTAGAAGGTGACCAGCAACCACTAAAAAAATAACTCTTATATGTAAATGTTCTGTGCGACTATGAAGTTCTAAGGCAGGCTTATGGATTACTCTGACTTGGACTTATCATTTTAGAGCAGGCTTGATCTCTGCTCATATTAGTCCTGACCTACTTAAACAGTTTCTTTTTCCCCATTTTTTTTGGGTACTAGGACCCTTTTAAAAAATATTCTTGATTTTCTGTTTAGGCAAATAAATAATTATAAAGTAAAAAGAGGATTTTACCAAAATTCAGAGGCAATAATGTAGCATTTCTCCCAACTCTGGCAATGAGACAAACTTGACATTTGGACAACCATTCCACCAAAGAATAGCTAACAATGCTAGATTAATTATTACTTTTTTGAACTTTTCAGAGATAACTGTTGAGAATTTTCCATTAGTAAAATACTCGAATCCTCTGATTTAAGAGAACAATGAATTCCAAACAGAATTGAAAAAAAAAAAAATAAAAGGAAAATCTGCATCTTGACAGAACATAGTGACACTGCAGAACAGCAAAGACAGAGAGAGGATCTCAGAGCAGCAAGGAGAAAAAGAAAGTGCATACAAAGAATTGACAGTCACGCTGAGAATTGGCTTCTCAACAGCCAGAAGCCAAAAGATGGTAAAATAGCACCATCCAAGTGCTAGGAAAAAATATCAACCTAAAATTGTTTTCAAGCAAAACTGTCTTTCATAAATGAGTTTTTTTTTTTTTTTACAGAAAAATAAAGAGACTTCCTCATCAAGAATGTTCTCATGGAAGAAACTTAGAAATGATCAACTTCAAGAATAACAATGGTATCAGAAGAATCCTTAATACCCAAAGGAAATGATGAACAAAGGCAGGAGTAGTGAAATGCATAAATCAAAACAAATACACAACTGTTTTTAAAAGATAAATAGTAATACTACTACTAGTATCTACTATGTAGGATTAAAAAGCAGATAAAATGAAATTATTAGCAGAAATAAGTCAGGAAGGAGTTATCAGGTTTAAATGTTCTAAAGTCCTTATATTGTCCAAAAGGAGGGCTAAATTACTGATTAACTTTAGATTATTTTAAGAATTCATGCTGAAATTTCGAAGGTAGCCACTAAAAAACCAGAACTATAATGTACAACTTGCAAACTAGTAAAGAGTAAAAACAGATTTAAAAAAGAAATTCAATCATCTCAAATGACAGAATAAAATATTGAGATGGGAGATAGAATAGAAGACTGAAACATACTAAAAGCACAAAGTAAGACTGTGGTGTAAAATAAGTACAAATATGTATAATCTCACAGTAAGAAGATAAACTGCTATATTTTAAAAAGACAAAAATTGTCAAGTTGAACCAAATAAATAAAACTGAGCCATGTCCCATTTGAAATAGACCTAAAATCAAAGGACAGAGAAAGGACAACAGTAAGATAACCTGCACATATGTGGGAATTAGCAAATTCCTGAATAATTCACAGCTCAAATAAGGAATCAAAATGAAAACACTTAAAACTGAACAATAATGAAATCCTACATGTCAAAATTTGTGGAATACAGAAAATACGGTTCTTCAATAGAAATGTAAAAAGCATATATGATTAACAGAGGAGAGGATGAGAAATAATGAGCTAAGTGCCTGACTTGAATTAAAAAAGAAATTAGAAGGAAATTTTTTAATAGGGAGAAATTAATGAAATAGAAAACAGAGAATTAGAAACTAAATTTTATTCTCTGAAAATATTAATCAAATAGATAAATATTACTGAAATTAAGTAAAAAATTGAAAGGGAAAAAGAAAATGTAACTATAGATACTGCAGAGATTAAATAAAATAATGAGAACATTACGAATAAGTTTATGGCTAAAAACATCTGAAAACACAGATGAAGTGGAAAAAGAATTAGAAAGGTTTATTTTAACAAAAGATAGATTAATTTTAATTAGAAAGATATTCTATAATGAAGAATTTAAATCAATAGTTAAAAAATCTTCCCATCAAAAAACAAAAACCACAGCATGTACAGAAATTTTCCCAGTGAATTCTAGAAAATATTCAAGGAAGAAATATCAGAACATAACATAAATGCTTCCAGGGAAGAGAAATTAAAAAAAAAAAAAAAAAACACACCAAAAAACAAACCAATTTCATGCGAGTAACAAACTTCAATCTCAAACCACATAATAACAGTACAAAATAGGGAAAAATAGGGGTGTTTCCCTTGCAACCACACATACAACAAATACACGCACGCACACACACACACACACACACACACATCTTAGAAAGTTAAATCCAGCAAAATATTAAAACAGGTAGAACACTGTAAAAATGTTGTTTATCCCAGTATGCAAAGTCATTTTAATGTAGAAAATCTATTAATATAATTAACTATAATGAGAAATTTAAAGAAAAAAAATCACATAATGATTATCTTAAAAGATGCAAAAAGGGTTATTTGATAAAATTCAATACCAATTCATGATTTTTTTTAACCCAACAAACTAGAACCAGAAGAAATCTTCCTGTTAAAGTCTATCTGTAGAAAACCCACAACAAATATTTTACCTAACAGTAAAATAAAAGCATTCTCTTTAAAAACTCACAAACACCAGGATGCCTATTATTATCATGTGTAATACAACCAACATTGCAGTGGAGGGTCTAGTCAGTGCAATAAGATGAGAACAAACTGAAAAGTTAAAAGAACTGGGGAGGAAGAAACAGAATTTTCAGTATTCATACGATAAGACTGCCCTATCTATGTCTGATAGAAAACCCAAGAATCTATAGAAAGTGTATTAGCATTTATTAATTGCTAGAAAGACTGATGAATGTAAAGATTTTTCATAGAAAATCAACTACATTTCCATACATTAGCAAACAGAAACTACAGCTTGAGAGAGAGAGAGAGAAAGGGAAAATGTGAGATGAATGGACTGTAATGGTGACTAAAAAAAAAAAAAGATACCTAGGAACAAATACAAAAAGTGTAAGCATGGACCTTTTGACCTTTATGGACAAAATTATAAAACATTCAAGAACTGAATTAATGGAGAGATATTTCATATGCATGGATAAGATGACTCAATATTATAACAAAGGCATTTTACCCCAAATTAATCTACAGACAAATGCAATCTCAAATCTCAGTTGAGTATGTTTGTATTTGTTTCTTTTTTCTTTTTCAGCTGAATTTCACACATGTTATCTAAAATTTATATAGAAGAGGAAAGTCCAAGAATAGCCAACTCTGTCCTGAAGAATATTAGTGTGTTGACATGCCCAATATTTATTTTTACACTACAGTAATTAAGTAGTATGGCGCTGACACAGGAAAAAGAGCCCAGAAATAGACCTACTCATATGTTGAAAATTGATTTGTGACCAAGCAAGCATTTTAGACCAGCAAGGAGAGAATACGCTATTCAATAAATAGCTCTGGAACAAATAGGTGTCTTAAATGAAATCAGATCCCTACCTTACGCCATATACAAAAGTTAATTCCAGAAAGATTAAGAGCTTAAATATGAAAAGACAAAATTTCAAAACTGTTAGAAATAAAGTTAGAAGAATTCTTTAGGAATTCTTCAGGGTAGGGAAGAATTTCTTAAACAAGATCCCCAAAGCACAAACAGTGACAGAAAGGATGGATAAATCTCAATTATAATTAAGAAAGCTATAAAAATGTAAGAAGAGCAGCTATAAGCCAAAATCTTTCAGCAAAATAAATAACCAATAAAATAATCAGATATAAAATATATAAAATACTCCTATAAATGAACAGAAAAAGACAACTTGATTGAAAGTCCAAAGCTATACACACCTACTTCATAGAATTAGAAAACAGAGGTCAATAAATATATTTAAAGTATTCCATTTTCTAAGTAATCATGGAAATACAAATAACACCACCCTGAGACTTTTAATTTTTCACCTGCTAGATTGGCAGAAAAATAAATATATAAATCTGGTGATATTAAATGCTGTAGAGGACGTGGAACAAAAGGAACTCTCCTACCACAATGGTAGGATTGTAAATTAAGACAACCTCTTTAAACACCAACTGCCGCTATCCAGGAAAGGTAAAAACACACATACCTTATAAGCCAACAATTCCACTGCTAGTTATACATATCCTAGAGAAATTCTTGCACACATGGACCAAGAGACAAGTGCAAAAATTTCCACAGCAGGACTGTTTGTAGTCACTTAAATGTCCATTGACAGGAGAACAGATCAACTCAGGCAATTCCTATACTGGGATACCATATATTGGTAAAAGTGAATAAATTACTGTGACAAAACAACAAGGTCCTACTGTATAGCACAGGGAACTATATTCAATATCCTGTGATAAACCATAATGGAAAAGAATATGAAAAAGAATGATATATATGTATAACGGAATCACTTTGCTGTACAGCAGAAATTAACACAACACTGTAAATCAACTATACTTCAATAAAACTTTTTTAAAAACTTACTGTGACAAAAATCAACATGAATGAATTTTATGCAGGTAACCTTGAGCAAAAAAAAGCAAGTTACCAGAAAACCACCGTAATAGGATGCCATTTAAATAATGGTTCAAAAACACAAAAATGAAGCAGTATGTTGTACGGAATATAAACATAAGTGATATGACAAAATACAATGAAAAGAAAGAGAATGAGAAACACCATGGGTACATAAGTTTTTACCTTACTGTTATAAGTACTCTTTTATACATACTATTATTTAATTTATTGAAAAATATAATTGAGAATCTGACATCCTAATTTTAATACATGTTTATTTTATGATCATACATTTATAGTTAACACCTGCAAAAAATGTCACTATTGCATATCACTCTTCAATTAGAGCATACTTATCAGTACATAAGGGACAAACTCTTTCCAATGACCATGAAGTCACGTAATTGTAATTTTTTCATCAGCTGTATTCCCACGTTACAGAAGCAAATTGAATTATCTGATAGGCTGCGCATGGGAGTACTTAGCCATTTTAATGTCTTATGTTTGAGTCCTTTATATTATTGTCTTTCCTCTTCACTAATTACTCCGAAAAGGACAACAATTAGACTTCAAAGGGACCAAGAATTCTGGACATCTGTTTGTGGAAGACACACAGTAGATTTTATATATAGACCTCATTTTACAGGAAAGATACCCCAATTTATAGTACAGGACAGCTCCGCAGAAACTGAGCTGGAATAGACCCTTGCCCAAGACAGGGGACAGAAAGCCTGAGCAGCTGCTAGTTGGGAATCTGGCTTCGGAGAGGGACCCCTTTCTCCTGCGAAGACCACCTCTGCTCAGATGTGGTTCCTGCTTTCATCCCGTGCCTTGTGCAGCAGCACTGGGGGTGGGGGGGACTCTATGAAACAGAAACTTTTCTGAAAAGTCTTCTTCGTGTTACCTTCAGCCAGGACTATTCAATGATTGTTATTTACTAAAAAATGCCCTAAAGTAACCCAAAGTCATTCTTCATATCACTCCCTATACTAGCTGGAGGGAGACAGAAATGAACTATACATCCTGATTCCCCCCTCTGAGGTCACATGTAGTTGTAGAGGCAAGACAGAACCTCATAGAATAGTTAAGTTACAAGACGCAGGTGGCAAAATGTGATTACATCCAAAGGCTTAGGGTTCCCTTCGCACATTTCCTATTACTCAGTAGATCATGTGATTCATTGAGTCCACAAATATTTATCCCACCTCTACCAAGGAGTCAAATTGCTAAGTGTCAACCGGGTAAGTCTCAGTCCAAGTTGCTCCCAGTTTACATGTTGGAGAAGAGAAACATATGGTCTGATAAAGGCCTCAAGAAGCAAGGACAAGTTATTTGGGGCAGGATGTGACAGGTGAGGACACAGGGAGGGTTGATGGGACAGAGCAATGGACCACACCAGACCACAGCACATGGCTGCTGAATAAAAGGGAACCTCTCAATGGAATCCTGAATCTTTGGGCAGGAGAACGTCCTGCTCCTGGGAACATTTAGTATGTCGTTTATTTTTCCAAGAAGCCAGAAAGACGGCAGGAGATTTCTGTCTAATCAAGGGAAAAAGAACAATCAGGCAACAGATAGCCTTAATGTTCTGTAATCTGCAGGTAGGGTCTCCTCCAAACATCTAGTCAACGTCCTGGTTATCCCAATCCAACAGGTAATCTAAGCAAGAATAAACAAGAGCCAATACGTAGATGATATTTTGAGAGTTAACACAAGACAAAGCACGTCAGAAACTCACAGACCAGTACATCAACCACAGAAAGATTCGCTCCCACTATCTGCTAAACTTGAAAGGACTTTTCAGTTCTGTGTCCCTTCATACAGGCCATTGGAAAATCTGAAAACAAAACACAACATTGAAATCACTCATCATTGACAACTGTTTAAACTAGAACATCCTTTATGGTTATATAACACATGCAAGTATTTATAGAGTATCATATATCTGCCCAACCTCCGCTTCCACACTAGACTAAACACTATAGCTGAAATAAGAATTCCAAGAAGAATGTATGTGGTCATCGCCTCAAGTATCTAAGAGCAAAGGAAACCACTTCCCAGATTTAGGGCAACGTCCCACAGTTTTTAAGGCATCAGCCATTCTAACTGAAGGAAGACCGGGATTCTTAACAAAGGTTCTTGTATTTTGTAAACCCTTAGGGCACATGGATTTGTTTCAGGGGTCTATGAAGGCCACCATCAATTTCCTCATTTATAAAATGGGGTAAACATATCTGTCCTCCCTTCCCCATGAAGTAGTTGCAAGGACCAAGCAAAGTAATACACAGGGAATTTCAACACTGAGACACTGAATAAACATGAGCTACTACTTGCTGATGGTACGTAAGCTGACTGTTCCTCTGGAAAAGGCTCGAAGATTTCATCATATATTCAAAGGCATTCATGATCCAGAAAAGATGAAGAAATAGTTTTTTAAAATCCTTAAAAAAAGGCTCCATGTATTTGATGTTAACAATAAACATTTTTTTTTCAGCTAAGGAAATACCATATATATTTCAGGGAAATATAAAAAATTACTTCAAGAGCTAAGATTACAAGGTACCCTATTTGTCTAAGTCAAATGGATAGTTTTTCTTGGACCGCAGTTAACAAGTGTGCCTGACCTTTATTAATATCAACACATTTTACGTAGATAGGAATTTTTAGGGAAAAAAAAATTCAAACTCCTTTTTTATAGAGTTAACTACAATTTACCAAATGCCTGATTTTTCATTTTACCAAAACATTTAGCAAAAGTATAAGAATGGAAACAAATGGTTCATGTTTTGTAAAACTAAGGTATTCAGGAGAAATTTAACGTTATCGTTTTGAGGTATAAACATGACAATGTTTTAAAATTAAAAATCCTTTTCAGTTCCAAATCCCTTTGGATAGGGTCAAACTCCAACATCAGACTAAATTCTATACTGAAGACGGTTGTCTGGGTATAGCTGAGACTTCAAGTAGCTGATTCATGCTCAAAGAACAGGCCTTGGTATTATAGCAAAATATTAGTGAAGTGTACATTTCTTAATGTGTTAAGCTTAAATAAAATATTTAAGGTTGGGATACATCCCTTTAGCAGAGTTTTGATCATTTGGATAAGAGGATATGCTGAGGCACTGCCCCCTCTGAGATGCCGACTCAGATGCAGATCACGTGGTAAAACAGACACAAAACATAAGGCAGCTTGTAAACTCTAGCGCACGGTCTGGAGTTGTTGCGGGACCTGGGCTTCAGGGTGATCAACTTCTCTCTTTCATTTTAAAGTGAGGAGGTGAAGAAGATAGTATTGTACATTACCATGGGGCTACTAGTTAAATGTCCTTTTAGACTGCACTCCTGATAATTAGGGATCAAGGCTTAATCATTTTATATCCTCGAGCATCACCCATACCGCAAGGGAGGTGATCAAATATAGGTGTGTTGAATGAATAATGCCTTCATTTAGCATATGGAGATTTTTGTCTATTCAAAGGATTTTTATACTTCATTGTGTATATCCATTATAGGATTATTATATGTTTCAGATTACTTAAACGCACAGAATTAAGCTAGTAGCATATGCCAATGATCTGCTTTAATTCTGCGTGACTGTGTGTGATACAGGGTTGCCTTGTAAACCACCGTGTAACTTGACTTGCATCTGCAAGGAATGTTGGTTGACTCAAATGTAGGGTTACAATGGGTCCAATAAATATTTCATTCAAGGATGACCACAGTTCCTCTAAGAAGACAAAAGTAAGAGTTAAGGTGTTTAAAATCCAGGGAATGGATCTAGAAAGCAGAAAGACTGGACAACTTGATTGATGACTGACTGCCGACATTTTTGCTTCTTTCCTGCCAAACACACTTCCTGGTCCCATCTTGAGAGGTAGGGTGAGCAGAGTATTAACCTCACTTTTTTTTAAAGTGAGAAGAACTGACTTTTTTTTTTTAAAGCAATCGATGTTAATCTTGCAAGTATCAGTAGAAAGAACTCTTAGTAGGGAATCACTAGATCAAAAATAACTTTCCCAGATAATGTCATCCATCTTCCTTCCTCAGGACAGGATTTAGTTAAAATAAATGAACACTTTCTCAAGCCACACAAGTTTCTTTAAAACCATCACTAAGACAGTTTCCTAGTTTTTCTTTACAACACATTCTCATCTCTCTCAAGTCAATTATAACATCTAACTTTACATTTTTGGCTGCTATAATTTTTAGACCATTCCTTTCACCATTTTTTTTCCTTAGGAGGAGACAACACTTATGAAATCTCTTTTCAAATAGCTTCATTGTAATTTCCATCCTCTCTCCCTTGACCTACTTAAACTCAATTTCTTCAGCATTCTTCATCCAACCTGTTTCCTAGATATTTGATTATTTTTCCATTTCTCTATAGGAAGACCCTATTCAAACATTTTTAGGCACATCCCATTTGCATCTCCGTTTAGCCAAGAATACAGTACACAATATATCCTGAAAGTTTTTTTTTTTGGCCACACCACGTGGCATGCAGGATCTTAGTTCCCCGACCAGGGATCAAACCCAGGTCCCCCTGCAGTGGATGCGTGGAGTCAACCACTGGACCACCAGGGAAGTCCCCTGAAAGCTCCTCCTTTAATAACATATTAGATTGAAGAAATTTTAGCTCAAAATTTTTGTTTAAAGGATATTAAAATGTAAACAAGCACTCATTCCAATCAGTGGCATAAGTACCATAAGGTAAACTCTAATTGTACTATCTGGATGCAATAGCTAAATAAAAAAAAAAAAAAGAAGCAGAGGTGGTGTTTTTATTTTTAAATTTGTTTTAATAGTTGCCATGCTGGGTTTTTTTTTGCTTTTGTTATTTAAGAAGAAAAGAAGTTTTATTCCTTTAATCCCTCCAGAACATGTAACAAAGAGGCAGCATTAGTGCATTGTCATATCCTTCTAAGAGGGGCTCACTGATTAGGTGAAAGAACGTAGGACAGAATTCTACCAAACAGAAGCCTGGGTCCTTGTCCTAATTCTGCCACTTAAGAGCTCAATGAGCTTGAACAAGACTCTTCAATATCCACCATCAATTTCTTCATAAAATGGGGTAACCATACCTGCCCTCCTTTCCCCACTGAGTAGTTGTAAAGACCAAGCAAAGTTATACTTTGGGATACTGGGTACTGCAACACTGAGACACTACATAAACATAAGCTACTAATGGCTGATGGTAAAGCTTAACAGCATCATTAAAAAAAAGTCCAGGATACACACACACACACACACACAAAATTCTTTACAGCATTATTCACAGGAGCCAAGAGGTGGAAGCAGCCCAAATGTCCCTCAGCAGATGAATGAATAAAAAAAATGTGGTCTACCTACATAATGGAATATTATTTGGCCTTGAAAAAGAAGGAAATTCTGTCACATGCTACAACATGGATGAGCCTTCAGGTCATGATGCTAAGTAAAAGAAACCAGTCACAAAAGGACCAATACAGTATGATTCCATTTATATGAGGTACCTCGGGTAGTCAAAATCATGGAAACAGAAACTAGAATGGTAGTTGCCAGGGACTGGGGGAAGGAGGAAACAAAGAGATATTGGCCAACAGGTAGAGAGTTTCAGGTTTGCAAGCTGAGAAAGTTCTAGAGATGCAACACAACAACTGGAACATAGTCAACACGACTGAACTGTACACTTCAAAATGGTTAAGAGGATTAATAAAATCCACTCTGGTGTGGTTAGTTTAAGGTAAATTGCAATTAGATGGGATTTAAACAAAATTAAACCAAAATAACAGCCTTTGTTGGACCCTCAGTTAGCAATCTTGATAACCTTAGAAAAAAGCACATCACTGGATAGCAAAGGCTCTATCCCCAAAGAGACATCCACTTCATGGTGGGGCATCTATAATCCCCGCTGCCCTGATTCTGGTCTTCCAGCCCTCCCTCACCCCAGCAGTATCTCCCATCCACCTGCTTCCCATTCTTACAGCCTTTGGCTCACTGCTGTTAGCCCATCACTTATTACCTTATGCTCAGTCAGGACACACATGTCTGGCATCATCATTAATTAGACCAGGAGCTTCTTAAGGGAGAAACCACATCTAGCAGATCTTTGATACTCCTTCTTCTAGCTCCTAGCTCAATAGCACAACACCACCCATCAAATGTTTGCTAATTGAATAAATTCTACTGTCTTACAGTTTTCAACATCTTTCCTTTAGTTGTTGGTGGGGCAAAAACTCAAGAGCAGAGAGAGGTTGAGTGTTTTAACTGCTTAAAGGCCTTTGTGCTGTTCCCCGTTCATATCTGGTAGAGAGAAAAAGAGGGAAGAATCGTGTATTTATAGCTGTGTTTATAAAGACACCACAAAGATGTTCAGTTACAGCTCTCAATGAAAAAGAAGGCTTCAGCAGCAAAGTTTATAATAATCCTTCCCCAATCCATTTATGGTTTTGAAACAGCCAGAAGTCTGTATTATATTAACAGTCCTTAAAAGGGTTCTTACACAAGAGTGCAGTTTGAATGTGGGCAAACCTCAGCACCCTAGAACTCCCATTAATAAAAACCATAAATCCACTGTAAGAGAGTGTTGAATTAGAGTATCGGGTTCCCTTTAAAACATGTAACTCTTATCCATTAGAAACTTAAAACTCACTCCTGGGTAGACTGCCAAGATAAATATAGCCATAAGGAAACAGGGAACGATACGTAATTTTATTCCTAAAATACTCAGGTGTTACTCAGAAAAGAAAATGTGAGAAGAGCAAGAGAGCATTGTGTTAACTTGCTCTTGATAACAGGGGCACGAATCTACAGCCACAAGATTAAGAAGCACAGAGCCTGCCTTTACTCTCAAGGGGCTCAAAGTCTAGTGCAGGGGACAGGACACCGCCTCAGTCCCAGGGATGGATAGGGGTGCGATTGGACCTGATCGATGAGCTGCTGTCAACATCACGTAATAGTGCAAATGCCACTCAGGGCAGCTGTCACTGGACAGTACAGATGTGCCACCCAGCACTCACCACCGAGTCAGAAACAACGCCAAGACAGTAGTGACCATGTAACAGAGCAGAGCCCTATGGGGCCTTCCCAGGACAGAACCCCCCACCCCAAGTCCTCCGCCTGCCTCGTCTGTAGAAAAACTTGAGCCAAAGAATATGTTTCATCAGAGAAGTGAGAAAATGCAGATACAAAGGAAAACCGTCAAACAAAACAAAATAATAATAATTTAGTCATTAAACAAAGTCAAGGACCTTTAGTTCCTCTTCAAGGGCTACGGATAATATTCTGAGTCATGTCCTGTGAGCTGTTGTGCAGATACTGAAACCCTCACCAGGTGGAAGAAGTTAACTACATGATGACCAGACTGTAGCCATGACATAAGCTGCCACAATGCCAAAGAAACGGGAACAAACCGATCCTGGAACTGAAGATTAACTGTACTTAAAACAATCAAGATGATGCTGGTCAGACCCCCCCATGACCAACTGCAAGACGACTGTCAGAACTGACTGTGCTCTCCTGCATGAAGCCCCCTCCCTCTACCTACACACCCCTGAAACTCCCCTTGAAAAGCTCTTGCCCCCGATTGGCAATGGGGAGTTGGTTCTTTGGGACGTGAGTCCACCTTCTCCCCAGGATTGCTGGCCTCCTCGATAAAGCTATCTTTCCTTTTACCCAACACTTGTGTCTCAGTACTGGATTCTTGAGCAACAAGCAGTCGAACCTGAGTTTGGTAACAACCATATATAATGGTGTATGGCGACCTTGCACAGCTAAAAAGGGAATGAAAATAGTGGTTTCATTGCTTCTAATACAGACTCCTCATTAGACACTGAATTTGAAGGCAGAAGCAGTGTGTACCAGCCACCTGTGCCCACCCCAGTCCCCTATCTGGGAACTCTGGACTGGACGTGTACAGCTCATGCAGTTATCACTGGAACCAAGAGTGTCACATATAACTTATCAAAAGGTCAAGCAGCCAGTCTACGGCAGAGATGGAATCCAAATCCAGGCTTTCCTGAGTTGAGTAGTTGTGACAGAGACCACATGACCAGCAGCACCTTAAACATCTCCTATCTGACCCTTTACAGAAAAAAACCTTCTGACCCCTGGACCAAGGCTTTGAGCTTGGGAGGATGAAATTAACATTGACGGAAATAAGAAAATGCAAAGAAAGGGTTTGAAGGAAAAAAATGGGGAGCTCCATTTTAAACGTCAGAACTGATAGAGATGCCGTAAAAAGGAAGATGTGAGATACTAACACTAGGGAGAGAGGCCAAGGGCAGAGGTGCAGACTTAAAGTGATGATGAAGTAGTGAGAAGGACGAGATGGTAAAAGGAAAGATGGCAGTGGTTTAAAACTCGTTATGGACATGAAGCTCTCTATTCAAAAGGAGAACTTACATAGAAGTCCCAATATGTCAAAAAGAAAAAAGAAAAAAAAAAGGAGAGAGCTGCTTTGGCTGAATCTAGGAAGAATGCACCAGAACTCAAGCTGCTGGGCAGCCCTCTGCCTCTGTAGCAGCTCCCAAGAATCCACCAGTTTGAAAACCAAAGGCATGTCTCCAACGATAAAAGCCAGAAGGTCAAGGATGGTGCATTTGGCTGGATGAACTTCCACACTTTGGTGGAGGGAAACAGTGGAAGAGATTGAAAAGGAACAACCAGAGAGGTAGTAGAAATAGGCTTATGTTGTAGCCAGGACCTGCCCGACAAAACTGAACTCAGTAGAGAAGAACAACCCTGAGAACAGTGTGAGAAAGAGCCAGCCAGCCTGCTGGGGGATGGGGGACCACCCAGAGGAGAAGGAGCCACCCAAGCTGACAGCTGGCAACCTACAGACACAGGCAAGAGGCCATCCCAGATCAGCCAGTCACCAGCTCACCTGCCAGCTGGCCAGTGATGCATGGAAGAGCATTGTGACCTAAGCCACTAAACGGAGAGCAGTTTGTTCTGATGTAAAAGACAGTACAGGAGTTGATGCTGTATGTATTGCGTGATCATAACTGCTCTAGAGGATTTCAAAAAGCTTTGCTTTTTCCTCTTCTATCTTTCAAATTGGCTATCATGAACAGTAATCACTCAGTAAGTGTTGTCAGTACTGTGTTATTACTATTATTTTCAATTAACACTGGAGATGGGTGGAATTACAGCACCAGCGTATATGACTGTACCTACCCAGTGACGTTTATGAGTTACGCAGAAGCCTAACAGGTGCACAGGGCTTTCACATACTTTTGCTTTCTTACAGGTAGAAAAAAATGCAACCTAAGTTAATATGTATTTCAACAATAAATGAACTCACAATGTTGGAAATTAGACATATTTTGCCAGTTTTCTAGCTGTATTTGGAAGGTAGTTGCTATGAGCAAAAGAGGGCTGACGGTGTTTCAATGCAAAAATTAAGAGACAACATTAAAATCAACAATGGGAAAATAATTTGAGCCTAAAATATTTTCCAGAGAATGTCCCCCATACTTCATGTTTTTGGTGATGAGACCTCTCTACCGGATTTTATTTCTTACCAATTAAATGTGTTATTTTTCCCCCTATGTGTAGCCATCTAGTTTCAATACCTGCCACATGTTCTTGGGATTTTATCCAATAGTCTATTTTGTGGGTTTAAGAGAGTATGTGATACAGGCATATACACATACTTCTCTCCTACCCCCCACGTGATTTTCCCAGTAAGATTCATTTTTAAAAACATGTCTAATGTTTCTTGAATAAAAAATTCATCTTTGGGTTGAAGGTGAATAACCACATTCCTGTTTCTTCTTTCTTCTGAAAAGGCCAGGTAGGGGAATATTTCCAACTGGGTAGGATTCTCCCAGTGTCTAAGGCATTTATGGACTAAGGTAATATGAGAAACATTTCTGTCCTCTTTTATAGTATGTTTATTGATAAATGTGGGGAATAAAAACATGGTCAACTGAACAAATGCTTCCTCCTGAAAGTTTTTTTTTTTTTTTTTAAAGTCTAAACCCATAGATGCAAAGAACAAAAAATGAGATGGGAGTAGACTAAAACGTAGGGTAGAGAAAACAATAGGCAGTGGCAATTCACAGAGTAGAAAGAGTGAGAACTAAAGTATCAAGAGACTGTGGACTCCTTTGGGGACACTGTTCAGATGAAAAGAAAAGCCACCCCCCACCACCACCCTATAAAAGACCAGCAGTCAAGAAGCTTCCGGTCAGCTTTATGTCATGCTCTTAATTATGAATGGATAACCCCAAATCAAACTTCTGAAGAAAGTCTCCAGATGCAAGAATAAAATCCAAATAAAAAGTTTAAAAAACACTGACAGTACAGAAAAATCTTTAAAAGATAATCTTAAGAGATATAAGAGAAAATACTATAGCCATGGAATAAGGACAAGAAGCTATAAAAGGGGAGATAAGAGGAAAGCTCTTGGGAATTATAGACACTTTCAAAAATAAAAATTTCAATAGGTAGGTTAAAAGTGGAGAAGAACTCGGTTAGTAGAACAAAAAGACAGAGGGATAGTAGGGAAAAAATGAGTAGAGAAGAAAACTCTAATCAGACACGTGAAAAACTAGAGAACCAGAAAGAAGAGGAAAGAACGGGGGAAGAAATTATCAAAAACAAATAAGTAGACAAATAAACAAATAACACACTTTCCAGAAGTAAGTGACTGGCCCTTCACACTGAACATTCACACGAAGAGCCGGGCACAAGAAATAATAAGCCTCACACCAAGGCGAAATTTCAAAATTCCAAGGGAAGAACAGTTCTCAAAATGTTAGAGAAAATTATATAGAAATCGAACTCAGAGACAGAATGACATGGGCAGTCACAACAGCAGTGCTGGATGCCAGAAGAAAACAAAACAATGCCTTTAAAATTCTGAAGAAAAACGCTTTTCATACATCAATACTATACCCAGCCAAACTAGTAATTAAATGTGAGGCTAGAATAAAGACATCTTCAAGTTGGTAAGGTCTCAGAAAAGTAACCTTCCTCTGGAAGGTTCCATGTTTTCTGGCTGCTGAGCCTTTCCTAATGTTAGCCATTACTCACATTACTTATCAGGCCTTCCCTCTTCTCCACTCCCCACTTTCTACTTTACAAGCTAAACTCCATCCTGGAAGGTATAGTTTGAAGCCATCACCACCTCCAAGAAAGATTTTCTGTTCCTGCCAGCAGGGGGCAGTCTATTCCTCTGGAGACTCACAGACCTCTTTACTCCCCTAAAATACTTCTCGTCTGCTTCTGATTAGTGTGATTTAAGGCCACGACTTTTCTCCCTAAACAAATACTAGAAGTTTTCTACAGCAAAATATCTGCCTGTTTTTTTCTTGTGGCTCTGGTCTTGCAATGCCTTCCCTACTCCCAACTGTGACTAATACACTTTCTTCAATATAGTAGACATTTACTGATAAGAGAGCAATGGACTTAAAATTTAGCATTAATCCATTCTTCTAAGAATACCACTCCGAACCTATTTCATCTCTGCTCCAATGCCTTCCACAATCAGATTTCCCAACTCAGAGTCTCTGCATGTAGGGCAGGAAGGATCATTTTTGGGGAGTGAAAAGGAAAAGAAACAAAAAATTCTTTCAATTAAAAAAAAATGATCTTAGGACCCAGCAACATCCATGCAAAAATTTGTAAATGAATGTTTGTAAGAGCATTATCCACAATAGCTTAAAGATGGAAACAACCCAAATGTCCACCAACTGATAAATGGGTAAATAAAATGTGATATATACATACAATGGAATATTACTCGACAAGGAAAAGGAATGGAGTACTGATACATGCTATAACAGGAATGAACATTGAAAACGTTATGTAAGTGAAAGCAGCCAATCACAACAGACCTCCTACTGCATGATTTCATTTACATGCAATAACCGGAACAGACAAATCTATAGAGACAGAAAGTTGAATATTGGTTGCCTAGGGCTGAGGTGGGTGGGGAGAATGGACATGACCACTAATTTAGAACACGGGACTTCTTTAGGGGACAATGAAAATGTTCTAAAGTTGATTATAGTGATGGTTGCACCATGCTAAATATTCTAAAAATCACTGAATTATACACTTTATTTTTTAAAAATTATCTATTTATTTATTTATTTAATTTTGTCTGCTCTGGGTCTTAATTGCTGCATGCGGGATCTTTTTTTTTTTTTTTTTTCAGTTGTGGCACGTGGGCTTCTTAGTTGTGGTATGCATGTGGGATCTATTTCCCCGACCAGGGATAGAACCTGGGTCCCCTGGATTGGGAGCACAGAGCCTTACCCACTCGACCATCAGGGAAGTCCCGAATTGTACACTTTAAATGAGTGAACTATGTCTCAATAAACCTATTCTAATAAAAAATGTGGGAATAAATTAAATTTCATCAATGAAATAAATTTATGATGAAATTTATGATGAAATTAAATTTCATCAATGTGGGAATAAATTAAATTCCTATATTATTTGTGTTTAAGACAATATTATTTGTGTTTAAGAGCACTAGCTTAAATAGGGCAGCCTTTGTAAAGTACGGCAAACCTGAACAAGATCAAAATGTGCATCTGGGATCAGAAAACACAAAGTTGAAAAACAAGGTTCATATCAGTTACTTGCCTCAAAATAAATATTTAATCTGTTCACTGTAGAGCTTACTAGTTTAAGAGAAGCCATAATAAAGCAGTAGTGAAAACTACTGGGTTTTATGGGAATCACAGACGGCCTGGTTATATAACCTTACGTAGGTCACTAAATTTCAAAAGGTATTTTCTCTAGTTTCACTCCTTGCCAATCACCTTATTTCATGGGCGTATTCTTGGCAATTAATGGATAATATATTTCATATTTACAGAGTGTCAGGATCTGAAAGCACTGTTGAGGTTTATTCCAGGCATTTGCACACACTTAGGGCATGTGATCTTCAGGGTTGGTAAGTTAAAGCACCCACTTAGAAAGGCTTCCTGTTTGAGGGATGCAATCATAGTTACAAAACAAATGTAGAAGAGGTTTGAGTCTTCCAAAATGAATGGAAAAAGTGTTTGAAACTCTCTGAAAAGTAAATAATGATTTCATATATTTTTGAACTTTAAGGTTTCATTTTGAAATAGGTCCCACAAAGGCACAATGATATACTGGTGGAGGAAAGTAGATTAAAAATAGCCTAATGAATGACCCATCTACAATCCTTCTTTTGTATACCTTCTTCAAAGATATCAGAATTAAGAAATCAGACCTACCAAACCATGATTTTAACTAAAAGTAAACTTAAATCCGATTCTTTGTATCTTCTTTCAGAACATATTCCAATTCTCACTCACCCTAGTGTAACTCATTTGAATACATCAGAGGTTTAAGATATGGGCCTAATTTTAAAGAAGAAAAATGGATGTAGGTAAACTATTTTCATTAAACATACGATATAGCCCTTCAATTATTTTGCCTTTGTTTTAAATTCTCTTCATTTTCTTTCATCTTCTACTTCACTTGTAACTATAAGCTTTTTTAGTCTGTATGACAAATAACACGAATCTGGTTTGACTTAGGAATAATATTATGATCCACGCTGGGTTGAAAAATATTTAAAAGTTCTATGCAGCTGTGTCAGTGAACTCAGAACTTATAGCAGTGAGAGACAAAAATGCACCAATCGGATAACTAAAGACTTTGTGGTTTGTGAAAAGCAAACCTACAAGATATTGGGTTGTATGATGATGTGATATGAGCCTGTGAAACTGTTTAATTTTGGTCTGTGAAAAAATCACATGAATAAACGAGTGCAAATAGAACACTCTTATTTCTGGAATACAGACTCTTATTTACTTTTCTTGACTTTTCTTTGCACCCAGGTGCAAAATATAGAGTGTAGAATTCAGATTCTAAATTGCAACTTATATTAGCTACACCGCAAACTTGGGGCAATTAACTTCACTAGTCATACATTCATTATTTAATTTCAACTTCATAATATTTCTATTGTAGTAAGAACATTTAACAAGAAATTTGCCCTCTTAACAATTTCTAAATGTAGAGCAGAGGATTGTGAACTGCAGGCACAGAGTTGTACAGGAGATCTCTAGGACTTATTCATCTTACATAACTGAAACTTTCTCTCCGGGGAATAGCGGCTCCCCATCTCCTCCTCTAGCCCCGGGCAACCTCCATCCTGCTCTCTGCTTCTAGGAGTTTGACTACTTAAGATACCTCGTATCAGTGGAATCATAAAGTGTCTGTCCTTCCGTGATCGGCTTATTTCACTTAGCATATGTCCTCCACTTTCATCCATATTGTCACAGCATAATGTTTGAAATGGTTCACTTGGGTAGAGCAGATTAGTTGGTGGCAACTGGGCCACACCTTGCTTTATAAGTTTCCTGCCTCTGCCCTTTATGAATCCTCTCGCAGGCAAGACTGTGTCACACTTGGAGATGACTTCCCTGCTCGCTGAGGTGAGAACATTGTTTTGATGTCCGGAAGTCCTGCTATTTTTTTTTAAAAGTCAAGGTCTCCTGGCAGCTCCTCTGCAAACTACTATGGCAGCTGGGCTACAGGTCACATGCATATTACATAACGGCAGTCC
The DNA here is from genome assembly GCF_009873245.2 of Balaenoptera musculus. NCBI lineage: Eukaryota > Metazoa > Chordata > Mammalia > Artiodactyla > Balaenopteridae > Balaenoptera > Balaenoptera musculus. Next base: position 4,086,369 of record NC_045786.1, read on the forward strand.
ATGCATTCAAACAAGCATCTCCAAGCCACGATTCCCATAGCAACACACAGAGATTTTACTCATCTCAGAGATGAAGCAGCCAGAAGTATTCTAATGTTAGTTACCCTTGATTTTCTTTTTTTTTTTTAGCAAGATCAACACAGCACTTTTTTCGAAGCAGTCATTTTTTCAAAAGAAAACCGATCAAAACTGTGTTAAAATATGTTCATTTAAAAGTTACCGAGTATCACACACACCAAGGCCCTTTGAACATGGACAACAGTCTATGCTTTAGAAATAGCTGCTATTTGAACGAATGCATGGGAAAAAGAATCCAAATCATGACCATTAGTGAAACGAAACAGTCTTAGCTGAATTCCATACTTTTACATTTCATATGTCTTTTCCAGTCCCCCCCCCCTTCCATATATATGCACTTTATTATTGTGGGATGGAGAAGAAAGTGCTCCAAGGGAACAATTTTAATTAATAAAATCCTTTCTTGCTTTACTTTTGAAAAGCATAATGCAATCCATTTTTTAAATATAAGAAAAATGCCATCATAAAACACCTAGGGAGTAAAATTTGGGAGAAAGATTGTTGTCTAAGAGAATAAACATTAGCTTGAAGAATGTTTGTTTTTCTGAGCAGAGAAATGGTTTCCTGAAAAAACTGAAGTAAAATCCTTTTGACATTAGAAGGAGTTTTTCCTCTTTGTATATATATTCAGGGATCCTTTTTGTGTGTCTAAATAAACCATCCACCCACAGAAACAAGTTGCTTGGATTATAAAACAACATAAAAGGCAAGACCACTCTTATATATCACACTGCCTTTCTCTGCCAAGGGAAGAAAGTACATTCCATTTCTTGTACCTCTTTTCCGCCAGAGAGACCACATGTGCACTTCAGGAGGAACTTCCACAGGTGGCCCATCACGGACCCAGCACGACATGCAAAGAGCCTGGCAGAGAACGGAGGGTTTTACCTTTGCTTTCTCCAGCTGGGCCTGGGCCTGTCGTCGTGCTTCTCTGCGCACCGTCTCCCGATCTTCCTCCAAAGAAACATCTGAATCGGACGGACGGCTGGTGTAGGAGTCTGCCGAACCCTGGAGAGGGAAATTGACCTTTTAAAAGAGATTGCATCTATGAGGTTTGCAATGGACACGTCTCACTGACACGGCAGTCAGTTTCCTCGACTGTGCTATCCATTCCTGAAAAGAGGAGAAAATGATCCACCTGGTGGCAAACCAGCTCCGCACATCACGCTCTGGTCTGCAGACCACGCAACTAGGAGAGCTGTGCCTTCCAAGTTACCATTCCTTCCCAAATCTTATGGGCCAGGTAGCGACAGCCTTTCTGGAAGCCAGAACAAGTTCTTTGTATCATCAAACCAGCTCTGTGCTGCAGTGCAGCGTAGGGCACACACGGGTTTCAAGGAGAGCTTCAAGAACAGTCTACAGCTACAGCAAGAATTTACAATTAGAAAGAAGACAGGCTAATAAAACATACAGGAAAGTCGAACGAGTTCTCAACTTGAACCCTCTGAAATGTCACTACCATAGATGTCACCCGCTTTCGTCTTAAGCATCCTTTTGTACCTACCTCTGTATTCACCTGATGCCTTCTCTGACAAAACTGTAATGCAATACCCGCCAGCTTCCCTCAATCTTTAAGCAACACATTTTTTTTCAGTCCCTTTAAACAGATATTTCATCAAAGCTGTCTACAGAAAACACCTGCCCGGGAGAGCTCCTAGGGCGATAAATCACAGCATAGGAAAAGGAGCCCAGAGGATTAGAGGATTAGAGGACTCTCTCCGGCTCCCTCTCCAGCAATCAACATATTACTCATCACCGGCGCCCCGGACAAGCCTCACTGTACCAGCAGCAGAAACAACGACAAAATAACGTCTCCCCTCAACGAGAGCCCTGGAGCTTACACAGATGTCCGAATTCTTCAGCCTTCCTCCCTTGGCGCGTTTCAGAAGCCTGATCCAGGTGGCCTTCATCAGCCAGACAGCGCCCTTCTCGTCCGCAGCTGCAGCCCCGGGCACCGGTCCTCAGTGCGCGCTGAGCCCCGCAGAACCCCTTCTCTGTTCCCGTCCATGCTCTGGGCAAACCCCTCCTCTCCGTCCCTTTCTGCCTCCGGGGCTTTCACTTCCTACCCCGGAGGACTCCAGTCCAAGGAGATTCTTATTTTCCCATCCCAGCCAGTGGGGAGGGGAAACAAACACTCGAATGATTTCGATTGCTTTAAAGATAACACTTCAAGTGCATCCAAAGGCATCAACTCGTCCTAAACTTCATGCATCTTATTACCCTATTCTCTGCCCGACTCTTGGATCGTTAAAAGACATTAGTTGTAAGAGAGCCTTTAAAACACACACACACACACACACACACACACACACACACACACACAAACCAACCTAGTGCAAAACGTATGCAGTGACATTTGCAAGTGCAAAGGTCAAGCCTTATCTTCAGAGATCTGGAGGGGGAGGGCGGAGGACGCGCTCACCGCACTGGGCATGCTCCGTGTGTAGCCTTTTTACGCAGACGCTCACATCACATGGTTAGTCTCTGTCAAATTGCCGTTTTGCGTCCAAAGTGTAAACATCTGGAAAGGGCTTTTTACTTCTATAGTAACAGGCACCTGGAATGTTTGGCATGTTTTTATTTCAGATCAAACATTCTCTCAAAAAATAAAGTGTAATCTCTCTCTCCCTCTTTTTCTTTTTTTTTTTCATTTAAGGATCACTTTCCATTAATCTGCTGCAGAAAGTATATCCTATGCCACTGGACAATTCGTAGATAATAAATATGATATACATTGATGGGCAACCGAAATCAAATGACGCTCATCCATCCTAATATCAAGCCGCTCTTGATGGGTCTTGATTTCCAAAACAAAATGTGAGAGATTTGCCCATTGAATTAGGACTTGAAAGTAATCACAGCGCTAAGCAATGCGTTTAACGGAGCTCAAAATGACGTCGAACTGCTTCTGCAACTGAGAAACTACCCTTCCAAATAAAGTCACTGGAATAAATAACAGTGTGAATTGTTATCACGTAATTATGAAGAAATTTCAAAGCTTGGTTGATTTATTAGGTGGAGTTAAGATTCATAGAACAATCTGGTCCAAACTTCTTACAGATAAAGTGATTGGGGCTTGGGAAAGAAAGATACTTATTCATTTCCACTACTAATGGAATTACATTTTCGAAAGTTTATGAAGAAACACACACTTCCAGGTTTCTTAAAGTAAACATAAAATACTATCACTGCATTCCGAACTACATTTCTGTTTGAGTGTCCTGGTGGGGATTGTTTTGTAAATTCTCATGCGAATGAAAGAGGATTCTTATGAAAATCTTCCTTACTTTCCCTCCCTCCCTCCCTCCCTTCCTAACCCTCCCCACCCCCATTCCTTTCATTACTAGGCTAAGACCAATCTTCATGACTTAAATGCCAGAAAATACAGTAGAATAGAGGCTTTAGAATAAACGTTGTAGATCAAATGCACCCTCATTGTGGTATCATAACATAAATTAATAAATAGATTACCTACCTTGTTATCAAGTGAATGTAAAATGCATGAGGAATAGAAAATGCATTGCAAGTTTTGCATTCTAGTACAATTCACAAGGGAGATAGGGGTTTTTCTACACCAACACACAGGCTAGGGGATTCCTAATTTTCCCAGACGGTTTCCTATAGCAGGGATAGTACAGTAGAAAATTACCATGAAGCACGATTATATCCCATAAAGGACGTCAGGCCCCATAGTCACAAGTGCTGGCATTTTAAATCCAGTCACCCTGCCATAGGGTCAGGTCACGCCTCAGTGAAGATACAAAGTTTCTGTCACTAAGAAGCCCATAATGAGAGGAAGAGAGTAACACACAGACACACACACACACACACACACACACATAATTGTGTGTGATCTCATTCCCTTTTGAACAAAATAAGATTTAAAAAATCCTTTGCTCATAATCAGATGTAGCTTTTAATTACATGGTCATTTTGAGTCCTGTTTCCAGGTTGAAATAATTAAGCAGTTTAAAAGGCCCTCTCCACTGAGTTTTGGCAATGATCTTTTTTTTTTCTTATATATTTTTTAACATCTTTATTGGAGTATAATTGCTTTACGATGGTGTGTTAGTTTCTGCTTTATAACTGCAATGATCTTTTGAATATTTGCAACAATATATTAACCTTTGACTACTTTACAATATGAGGTGTGACTTGAACTGATGTCCACGTGACTTTCATTCCTTGGATATGTGAAGTACACACTTTCCAAATACTTTTCATTATAGAAGTTACATGTATCCATTATAGGACAAGAGACACACAGATAACATTTACTTTAAATTCTCCCATCCAAAGAGACTCACTATTAAATGGTAGTGCTGTTTAGCTTCCAGAGTTCTTGCATTTCTGAAAGTCACCCTCCAAACGTGTGCCTTACAATTAATCTCCTTCCTTTCGGGAGTGTGGATTTATGCAGTTAGAAGTGGTGTATCTAATTAAGCTTTTGCCTTTGGTACCACATGGACTTTCTGGGTCATACTGCCTCAAGTAGTCTTCAATCAGGAAGAGCTGGCAGTCATTTCCGTAAATCCAGAAAATGTTATCACAAGACGTACCCCTGATCTCTCGGGTTCCTGCAATATGATTAGCTGAACTTTTGTAGTATTTGTCCTGGCAGGTACATCACAGATTTCCTTTTCCACATCTTAATATTCTCATTCCTTATCATACAGTTCCAAAATGCAACCTGCAGCTGATGTCTACCAACAGCTCACCTGGGATCATTTACTTTTATCCGCAGGAGTCTCACTCCCAATTGTGTTCTTTGCTTATAGGAGATGTTAGTTAATTGGATTAATTGATGCTTCTATCTATTATTCAGTTTCTGGCATTTTCCAATTTATGCCAAATATTTACACACAAAGCATCACGCTTTTCCTTTAACACTTTTTTTTGGTATTTATCATGTTTGCTTTTTTCATGCTGTACTCTACTGTTTCAATCATGTCTATTCCCAGGATTGTTTTTCTTGAGTGTTCTTGTACTTCTTCTTTTAAAGCCAAAAGGGTAAGAGACATCAGGCTATTGAAGACTAGCATCTTGGATCCCAAGCGGGTCATCCATTTCTGTAGGAACTCTTCATATGAAGCCTAAAGCAATGCTCTTGGGCAAAATCAATTTCTCATAGTATCCCAAGGCTACCTCAGTTTTAGACAAAGCTGTGTCCCATCCAAAATACTCAAGACTTCAAATGTATAGGACTCATGCATAGGACTCCTCGTGTACAGGACTCTGCTAAGTTCAAATATGACACAGGCTATTCAGATGAAGCCCATTTTCATTAATATTGTATACTCTGGTTTGCCAAAGTCACAAAATTACTATTCAAATCCATTCAATCGTGAAAATCTCAGATGTGACTGGCCTGCCATTTGGCGAAACTTGAAAATATCAACAGAGGTGATGGTAATAAATCTATGCAAGTTCATCCCTGGTATGATTAAGTAAAAGCTAAAATATTAGCTTCAATTTTCTCAGGAGCATAGGAAAATTTGTAAACTTTGTGTAAGTTTCATAAGTACTGGCGAAGAGATTAAATTTGGTCCCGAAACTAAACCAAACCAAACTGAACAAAAACACACACCACGTGCATCTATTCAGTACTTACTACTTTGGAACCATAAGTGCTATAACTATAACTTAAATGCTGGGAATATGATTTTGTTTCCATCATGGAGCTTGATATTCTAGTGAAGAAGACCAATTAAAATGATTATCAGAAAAATAATTACAGTGAGAAAACAGTGAACAGGCTGAGATGAGAGAATGATGATGGGAAGATGCTACTTTAGATGGGAAGATGATCATCTGAGATGATATTTAAGCTGAAATATCCCAAAAGATAAAGAAAAAACAAGTTAGCCTTTGGATGTGCTGAGAAAAGCAATACAGGAAAAGGGAATGGAATATGCTAAGGCCCCGAGGACAAGGAATGCTTCGCAGTTTGAGGGCTTGAACAGAGATCAGTGAGGCTAACGTGCTATCTTGCAGGTGTATTTATTTATGCCTCCTCTCCTTTCCCTTCTTTTTCTCTCTGCAGTTGACACACCTGGAATACATATTCTGGGAATCCTTTTCATTTATGTGGCATCACCTCACAGAAAAACTCCTAATACATGTTTGATTTTCTTAATTAGAAGTGGTATTTAAGTTGTCAGTAAATTCCACATTATTGGGAAAATCATGTCTTCTGAGGTTTAAACACAGTTCTCTGAATTTCTTCCTTCTAAATCCAGGGCTATCTCTTAAAGGCTAACATCGGTATATTTTTGAGATTGTTCTATATTACATTAATTCGAGCAATCAATTTATTAAGGCTAGACTATGTAGACGAGTGATAATAATTGCTAATTTTTAATGAATGCTTACACTGTACTAGGCACTGTGCTGATTCACCAGTGTTACATAATTTAATAATTAATTTTCTCCATTTTTCACTGATGAAGAAACTGACACAGAGAAGTTAAGTCACCTGAGTGAGGTTACAAAGCTAAAAATCGATGGGGGTAGGAATCAACCTTCAGCAATCTGAATTTAAGTTCCATGCATGCATCAGTTCAGAAAATTAAAAGCCAGAACAAATCCCTACATGCAACTGATGTTTCTATTAATCAAAAACATTTTTCTTTTTTTTTTAAATTGAAGTATAGTTGATTTACAATGTTGTGTTAGTTTCAGGTGTCCGGCAAAGTGATTCAGTTTATTTATACACACACACACACACACACACACACACACACACACACACATATACTATATATATATATATATTCTTTTTTAGATTCTTTTCCAGTATAAGTTATTACAAGATATTGAATATAGTTCCCTGTGCTATAGAAAACATCTTTTTCTGTCTGCCAGGCACACATATAAACTTTTCTAAAGGTCGTAATGTGTCATGATGACTTCCAAGTTCTCATCTCTATCTCTGCTGAGCTTGGCGCCCTCCCCCACTTCCTTTCTGCCCGTCCCTCTCCCTTCCCCATCCCCTCACTCACCCTCCACACAAATACATATTCACAGATTCTTATATTTTATCTTCCTCAAAGGCACAATGAAGGTGCAATGAAACAGATAATTTCTCATTCATCAATGTAACACAGTTTTGTGAAAAGTCGCCTGATACCCTCAAATTTTCCTCACTTCAGAGTATCTCAGTTGTAAAGCATTCTTTTTTTACTTACCTGCAATGGAACGTAGATAAGTAGAATAGGAAAACAATGGAAGTCAAGAAAGCAGGTATTTAAGTTTTCCCCTTTTCCCTGAAAATGAACATAACTTTGGCAAGCTGGCCTTCAGCAGCCTCTTTGGCAGCTACTCTGGCCTGAAGCTGGCTGGAATTCAAGGGTCTCCTGACTAATCTTTCAGTTCAATAGGAACAGTTGCTAGTTTTCAGCACTGAAACTGAAGTTACTACAGAGTAGAAATGATAGGTCCAAGTCTCAGCGATGTGACTAACTTACATATTTTTAAGAGTAATATATTAAAACACCGTCATTACCAAATTATTCCTCGAATTGAGGGTATGATGGATGTTTACGTTTCGTAGAAGAGTCCAATATTTGTAAAATGTGACACTGTTAAAAAGAACCACCATGAAAAAGCTAATATTAGATGGGAAATTTAACATTATTTTGAGTTTAGGATAAATAGGATAGGATAGGATAAATAAGCATAAGATAAATAATTTCCCTTTACAGTTACAACGGTGTTTGTGTATGTTGGGGGAGTTTTTTAGCCTATAATATACATTTATATATTATATACATATATTATATAATATATAGCCTATAATATATATTTTAGCCTATAATATATATTTACTGATGGTGATAGATTACAAGTGTTTTTTCATGCTAATATAATTTCTTTTTTTTTTTTTTTTTTACATGGATGACCACAACAAAAGCAACAATGATTGCAATTACCAAACATGAAACACACTCATACTATGTCATAATATTGACATTCAGTCCAGTAATCCTCCACTGTAACAGCTCCTTTACTTTGCAGTGAAAATTGATTTGTATATTCTTTGCCTCTGAGTCCTTGTTGGATTTTTTTTTTTTTGATTCAGACAGAAAGTCACAAAAATTATACTCATCCTCATCAGTTCACTCAGTCCCATGTAATTAAATTTTTTTTTTCATCTTGATCTTTTGTTAGCACTTTTATGAGTTCATCAGTTTTTCATTAGAGTTCTGAAAATGCTTCTTCATTCAGTTCAGCAGTACAGTAAAAAATAAATAAATAATTTATTTTTCATTCATGAGAATAAAAATGAACAGGTAAGAAGAAGAAGAAAATTAGTGGCCTGGGATAGTTGGACTTACTCAAAATATTGCTGAAAAAAATTAAAGGAGTGAATGAAGCACACACAGGAAATTCTTGGTATAGGAATTCTTGATGGGTATGGATATAGCAAGAAACTCTGAGTGGGCATCACAACCTTTAGTCTTCTACTGAATCATTCCACTCGGCATACACACATGTTATTATTTCCCTCTGCCTAATCAATCAATGTGATACACCACATCTACAAAAGAAAAAAAACCACATGATCATCTCAACAGACGCAGAAAAAGCATTTGATAAAATTCAACATCCATCCATGATAAAAACTCTTACCAAAGTGGGTTTAGAGGGAACATATCTAATAAAATAATAGCTAAATAGATATAAAATAATAATAGATAAATCAATATAAATAAATAATAGATAAATAAATATAAAATAATAATAGGGAAATAATAGGAAATATTAATAATAGGGAAATAACAGGAAAAATAATAATAATAGGGAAATAATAAAAGCTATTTATGACAAAACCACAGCCAATATAATGCTCAACGATGAAAACCTGAGAGCCTTCCAGCTAAAGTCTGGAATAAGACAAGGATGCCCACTTTCACCACTTCTATTCAACACAGTATTGGAAGTCCTGGCCACAGCTATCAGACAAGAAAAAGAAATAAAAGGTATCCAAATTGGAAGGGAAGAGGTAAAATTGTCATTATATGCAGATGACATGATACTATTATTTCCCTCTGCCTAAGAAAACCTCCCCTGGACTTCATTTTCTCTGCCAGCTTTCACCCCATTTCTTTGCTCTCCTTTGCAGAAAAAAAAAAAAAAAAAGCCTAAAAGAAGTTGCCCATGCTCACTTCAGTTCTTCTCTACGGATCTCTCTTAAGCCTACTCTCTCCCACTGCTGTCCCCAAAACTGCTCAAGGTCATCAGCAATGAATCAAATCCCAGGGTCAATTCTCAGTGCTCATCTTGACCTATCGGTAGCATTTAGCCTGGTTGTTTAATATCACTCTCCACCCTTTACTCACTCACTCAAAGTTGCTTTCTCAAAGCACTCTCTCTCGGTCTTTCTCTTACCCACCGGCTGCTCCTTTGGTGTCTGCTTGGCTGGGATCTCCTCTTCCACCCCTCTCCTCCACCCTCCCCTCTCACGCACAACCTCCTTCTTTCTGCTCCAACCTCACTGATGCCCCTCACAGGCACCAGGAAAGCTCTCTCCCTAGATTTCCACACGATGATCACTTCCTTCAAGTCTTTGCTCAGTTGGCGCCTTTTCGATGAAGACTTCCTCTAACATCCTATTTAAAACTGCAATCCCCACTGCCCTCCAGCATCGCTCATCTCACTTACCATGTTCAACTTTTTAAAAATAGTGCTTTTACCTCCTAGTATACAATATAATTCACTTATTATGTTTATTGTTTAGTGTCTATCTCCCTCCACTAGAATACAACATCCATGAGGGCAGAGATTTTTCTTTTCTGTTTCATTTACTCATTTATCCCAAGTGCCTAGAATAGTGCCTGGCACAGAATGCATGCTCTATAAACATGTGTTGAATGAACACATGAATAACATGTGTTGAATGAATAGGGTTCAACATGTGTTGAATGAATAGGGTTACCAGAGAGAGAGAGAGCCTTTGCTTCCTCACATCCTAGATCCTGAAGCTCTTCTGCTGTACAGGGTCCTCCTTAGCATTCCTGAACATTTCTAAACATTCCTAACTATTCTCATGTCTCTTCCTTACTAAAAAAAAACCAACCAAACAAAAAATAAAACAAAACAAAATAAAAAACACCAGCAGCAATCTTACCCATAGTTAATGTCAATAAATATTTGCTATGATGAGTAGAAGAATAAAACAAAAACGTCAGCCTGAAGATATACTTGGTATTTTATCATAAACCTCAATAAATACCAAGTTCATTAACGTAGTATAAATGTCAACTGTCTGATGATTAAATAAACATGTTCCATAACAAGCAAGCTACTAAAAAGAAAAGTCATTACACTTAAAACTTATATGGTATCCTTCCAAGAAATGTAAGAGAGATTTTGACATTTTAAAAATGTAATTAAAGCTTATTTTCTATGAAGCGTCTTCTTTTCCCATTAATTGCACTTCTTCATTCCAGGGACTTAAATTTCCAGTCCTAACACTGCTAATGACTCATTGTGTAGCCACAGGCAAGTCATGTAAATATTCCCCAGGCTAATTCCCCCTCTGAAAAATGAGTACAGTAAATCAAAGCTACCAGAAAGAATATTCTTGGGAATTTCCTTACAGATGGTTGAAAATACATTGTAAATATGACATATTCAAATAGACTGTTTACAGACTGTTACTTCTCATACACTGCTCCTGCTGGTCCTATGAGAATAGAGTTTAAATTCACAGCAGAAAAAAAACGTGACTATACATATAACTTCTAGTAAGATGGAATGTTTAAAAAATCAAGCCAGCACAGGAGGAAGATATTTCTTCAAGCAATTTTGGATCATATATTTAAAAGGAAAGCAACTGTTAACTGGACAAATACACAACTCTGGAACATCTTAACAGGCTCTCTACTACTAAATAAAGATCACATCAAAAGATGACATGTCCAGCTGCGAGCTTTTTCTTGAGTGGCAGAACAATCAAACAATGAATCTTGGATCCTGCCTTCCAGAGAGAATTCTCCCAGGTGGCAATGAACCATCAATCCACAGACATTAACGGATAGTCAGCACGTGTATCCTCCAGGGAACCCCAGAGCTGTGATAAGGGATACGGCTTCAGTCCTTAAAGATTGTACCCTCTAAAATTTTCTTTGCATATACGTAAGTTTTTCTCATTGATACGAAACACAGTAAGAAAACAATAGACATAAGCAGACAAAGGTTATGGATACAAGATTCACAAAAAAAATCAGTTACCCACAAGCATCTGGAAAAAATGTTCAGTCTCACTAAATTAGACACAATACCATTTCCTCATTAAACGAGTACTGTCTGCAAAGTGCCAATTCACAATGTTATGAGGACACATTACAACCAATGCTTTCACATCTTGTTCATAGTTTTACTTTAGTACAACTAAAGTTGTACTAAAACTGGAAAACCAGGTTCTTTTTGTTTGTATCTAGATATGTATCTAGACTAATATGTATCTAGATTAATGATTTCACTTCTGGGACCTGTCTTTAAAAAATTCTTAAATTATGGTTCATAAACTTAGATTACTATACAATCTTAATAATAGTTACAGAGGCTAAAGGGCATTATAGGCAAATGTTTATCATGATCGTATTCGGTAAAAAAAAAAAAAAAAAGAAAGAAATTTAAAAAAAACCTGAATCATTTCTATAAATACATACATTCATATATGTAAAAATACTGGGAGTACACAATAATAACAGGAGATAGAGAACTAGATTCATTTTTTTTTTTTTTAATTCAGGGGACTAATTTTAATTTTTTTCTGTAATGTTACCATTTTTGTGATTAGAAGTAAAAAGCTCATGCTTGTTGCAATTGAAATGTCTAACAAAACACTCTGAAAATATTTTTGGTGTTGCAAAAAGAGTGTTTGCAGATTCATATTTTCCCTAATTTGTTGCTTTAACCTTGATAGTTTTTTGCCTGTGGGGAAGGGAAGCAAACTTGGGATCTTCTGAAAAACTCTTGATTCAAGTCAAAAAAAAAAAAAAAGAAATAGAGTAAATGTTGATGCAGGAATTGTATCAGGAAAGAAACAAGAATTAAAAGAAAAATACTTCCGCATGAAATGTTAACATTTTAAAGTATTACATTTCTCTGTAGACAATGTATTAAAATGATTATTTGAAGTCTCCACTGAAACACTGGGCTTTTCTCATATGACTGGTTAAATGATTTTTGGTACTAGGTTAGATACTTAAGCAGGCCAAATGACTCAGTAATTTGGTAATACATTATTAATATACTGCTCTAAAAGTCTAACCTTCCAGAAAGATATGACTTTGGTTCAGAGAGATTTAATATTAAAAATAGGCTACACGATCAGGGAGTTGACAGGAAAAGGGCTGGTGGTGTGCAGCACTTGGTGATAAAGCACCACAAAGTACCCTACTGACCTAAAATAGTTAACGCATCCTTTAAGCAGCTAACCTACCGTCAGGAGGTGATTTAAGAACTAGAGACAATTTGGTTCATTACAAATCTCTGTTTAGAAATATGCTGCAAATTTCAGATTGGTCAGCTGGAGATGTGCCGTTGGTTATATTAATATATTACTAATGTTAGAAAATCCAGACTCTATTCAGAATGTTTCCCAAAACACTGGACGTATACAGTTAGTAAAAAGCAATTCATGCAATATTTCCTGTCTCACAAATAAGAAAGCTTTTTTTTTGGCCACACTGCGTGGCTTGTGGGACCTCAGTTCCCCAGCCAGGGATTGAACCCAGGCCACAGCAGTGCAAGCCTGGAACCCTAATCACTAGGCCACCAGGGAACTCCCAAGAAAGCATTTTTTTAATTGCAAATATTCAATACATGGTGCCGTTGGCTGAATGCTTGTGTCCCCCCCAAATTCATATGTTGAAACTGGATCCCCAAGGTGATGGTATTAGGAGGTGGGGCTTTGGGGAGGTAAAAAATCATGAGGGTGGAGCCCTTATGAGTAGGATTAGTGCCCTTGTAAAAGAGACCCCAGAGAGCTCCCTTGCCCCTCTAACAAGTGAGGACATAATGAAAAGATGGCCATCTATGAACCAGGAACTAGACTCTCTGCCAGCGCCTTAATCTTAGACTTCCAGCCCCGAGAACTGTGAGAAATTTCTGTTGTTTATAAGCCACTCAGTCCGTGGTATTTTGTGATAGCAGCCCGAATGGACTAAGACACGTGGAAATACACGCTCTGCTTTAAGTTTAAAAGTATAATGAACTTCAATGATGATAAAACTTCTATCAGGCAGGGCAACACATGGCTTGACAGTTTGGTAAGAAGAGAGTTGGGTAAAGGTTAGAAAAGACCTGGTGACTGCTGGCCATGCCTCTGACCCCTGACCTTTGGCCTGGTGACACTGTTTCATAGATGCTACAGCATGCTTATGCTACATGCCAGAGGCTTCTACTGTTAGAACAGACAGCAAACTCGGGCCCTACAAACCAAAGCTAAACCGACCCTGTCTTCCACCTCATTTAAATGACAGTCATTCAATATTGTGGACAGTTAAATACTATTATCTTCCCTCTCCAACGCACACATACATTAGAATGTAATGTCCATGAGGAGGGCAGGGATATTTTTTTTTTCACCTCCGTACCCTCGGCGCCAGTGTATATGAGACGAGCTGGGACCCGGGACCCTTGGCTGCAGTGCTGGCACCTGGACAGACTCCTCCTTGAGCCACAAAATACAAAGAAACTATAAGGGGCTAAAAATAACTGAGTGCCTGTGCAGCTGGGGCAAATTATGGACAACAAGATACGAAAAGACCAAAAAGCCAACTGCCACTTCTGAAGATCCAGGAGCAAAAGCAGGGTGGGTAAAAGCACGGTACTGTGCACGACCCCTGCACACAACACCACCAAAGGGGTGGGCAAGTCACCTAAGCTGCCCCTCCAACTCAACCCCTGGACCCGCCCCTACCCTCACCCTTTATAAGGAACCCACTCGCCACCCCCCCTCCCCCCAGGACCGAGTGAGCCAGGGAACCTGTTACTTGTTCTCGTTCCCCTCTGCTGCACCAGGAGGCCCAGTAAAGCCTTGCCTGAATTTCTTGTCTGGCCTCTTATCAATTTCTATTGATTAAGGAGGCCAAGAACCTCGGTCGGTGACATATACATCTGGGAAGAAGACAAGATTGGGGGCATTTACATTCTAGTGAGGGAGACAGATGTGACACAGGTAAATAACACAAAAATTATTTTATGACTGCCATATCATACAAGGTAGCTCTACATGGTCTGGGTACTAGAGACCCTGGGATTCTCTGGCCAAATGGCCATGAGCCCATTTCTCAGGACTGCCTGGGCCTCTTCTCACGTTCATCCTTCTCAGGATATACTTCCCCACCTGCGTGCGCACCCCGAAACCCAGGGGTGGCCAAGGGCAGCTGTCTGCTGAGGGGGAGTGATGAACGGGAGCTTGAATGCGTAGGCTTGGCTGTCCACTCACATCAGGCACCTTGACCGAGCCCACCGGGATATGGGGCCTGCGTGCTGGCTCTCTCCCCACTGCCGCGTTCCCACGGAGAACTTCAAGGACAGTTCTAAACTCAGACTGGCCTTCTCAGTCATTAGAAAGGTATGCACTCCGCTGGTCCTCTTGCCCCCATCCAGCAGAGGCCGTCTACCACAATGCCAAGGACTTTGTTGTGTTACTATCTGGATCTTCCGCCCCTGCCTGATGACCTGCCACTCACCCTGGTGCACACCAGGTGCTCAATAAGTTATTTTGGGTAAATGAATACAGTGTATGTCTATCATATCAAACGCTGGGTGATACTGGGTGTTCAACAGGTACAAAGTTAACTTCCGTGACCTCGGTACATGTTCCAAAGATTGTTTGGCCCATAAGATAGCATCTATATTTCCTGCCAACGGGGCATCCAATCATGGGTAAAACAACACCTGCACCATCCCATGGTCTGAGAAAACACAGAGGAAAGACACCAAGCAAGCTCAACAAGGAATCTTCAGTGCAGAGAAAAGAGAAAACTGCAGTAAGCAGAGAGGAAAACAGCTCCTGACGTGATAGGCATTTGCAAAGCCCATCAGAGGAGACAATCCTCCTGAAAAATCTGGCAAAATCTGGACGATGCTAGAAGACAGGAGATCCAGACTGAGGCTGGGCATGGTCTTTTCCCTTTCCTTTCCTTTCCTTTTCTTTTCCTTTCTTTTCTTTTTTCTCTCTCCTCCCTCCTCTTCCTTCCTCCCTTCCCCCCTTCCTTCCTTCCTTTCCCTAAGAGTTTTAGCCTTCTTTAATACGCTTTAAGAAGGCTTTAATAGCCTTCTTTAAAACACAAATTAATATCAGAGCCCCACTTTATATTATTTATACTTGTACGTAATTTTTTGTGAGGACCATATGCTAAAAATACACAAAAGCAAACAAACAGAAAACTCGAAAGCCTCACTCCGTAATGGAAGTTCAATCCTTTTCAAGTCATCCTTTCGTGATGTCCATGAAGCACTAAAGAATGTTTCCACATAGTATGCGGAGAGATGCCTGGAATGGGCAGGGCCTCTGTGCCTGAGGCCGGCAGGATTTCAGAGCCCTGGGTGAGACACACCACGAACGCGAACGCGTGGCTGTCCATGTAAACTGTGTATATTTCACGAAGGCCAGGCTGACGAGTGTGATTCTAGCCCTCCACGTTCCCACCTCTGCAGGCAATTAAATCACAGTAAAACCAACCTCCTCTTAGGGAGGAGGGCTGCGGGCTCCTAGCTATTATTCCCGACAACGCAACCAAAGGGCAGCAACCAGCAGTATAATTTCCCCAGTGGGCGCTGCCTCCGAAGATGTGGTCTTAGCAGTGAGGACTAACAGCTCTGTAGATCTCACTTCTTTCTACCTTCAGAGAACCCGCTGCTCTCATTCTCAGACTGGCTTCTTGGGGGGGGGGGGGCTTACAAGTAAGGCCGCCCACCATGAGAGGGAAATGTGCTAATTAATATAAAATTTGGATTGCATGGAGAAAAGTCTATACATTTTCTTTTTTTTTTTTTAAACATCTTTATTGGAGTAGAATTGCTTTCCAATGGTGTGTTAGTTTCTGCTTTATAACAAAGTGAATCAGTTATACACATACATCTGTTCCCATATCTCTTCCCCCTTGCATCTCCCTCCCTCCCACCCTCCCTATCCCACCCTTCTAGGTGGTCACAAAGCACCGAGCTGATCTCCCTGTGCTATGAGGCTGCTTCCCACTAGCTATCTGTTTTACATTTGGTAGTGTATATATGTCCGTGCCACTCTCTCACCCTATACATTTTCTAAAAGTGGGATTCCCCCAGTTGGGATATTATTTCTTCGCCTTCCTATTCATCTTTTCTTTAGTGATCTAAAACATTAAGACTAGCCTGATGCGTCTTCCTCTAAAAATAACCTGCAAAAATTAGCGTTTCTAATGAATCACTTCTCACTTACTTTGAAAAATAATTGAAATCAGGAACATCCTCAAAATAGTTCTTGACCCCCATGCAAAGAGTGAACTTTGATTTTCATAGTTAGTTGTAATACTCAAGGGTTTTCAACCAATAAATCCTTTCATTCTTTTGGCTAAAGCAAAGACAAAATGAAAATGTGGCTTGGTGATTCAGTCAACATTAAAATATATATATATATTTTAAAGGAATTAGGAATACTGTTGTTCTTGAGATAAAAGCTTGAACCTGACTGAATTATAACTAAAATTTTTAATTTAAAAAATTTAAAAAAATGTAAAAACACGGTTTTTTGTTGGTTTTTCTTTTTTCAATAAATCTTGAAGCTATTATGCTGAGTGAAAGAAGCCAATCACAAAAGGGTAAATGCTGTATGGTTCTACTTCCACGAGGTACCAACAGTAGTCACATCCACAGGGACAGAACGTAGGATGGTGGGTGTCAAGAGCTGGGGACGAGAGGGGGTGGGGAATTCGTGTGTAATGAATGCACTTGATGCCATAGAATTGTACACTTAAAAAAATGGTTAAAATGGAAAATTTTGTTACGTATATTTTACCACAAGAAAAAAAATTACCAAAAAACCCCCAACGTGGTTTCTGGTAGGGAAATCCGCATTAAGCTTCCAAACTTAAAAAAAAAAGTGACAGAGAGCGAGAAATTCTATTAAGCCGACAAATATAACAAAGTCAGCTCCTGGGATTGACACATATACACTACTGATACTCCGTATAAACTAGACAACTACTGAGAACCTGCCGTAGAGCACAGGGAACTCTCTACTCGATGCTCTGTGGTGACCTAAATGGGAAGGAAACCCAAAAAAGAGGGGGGTATATGTATACGTATAGCTGATTCACTCTGCTGTGCAGTAGAACGAACAAAACATTGTAAAGCAACAATACTCCAATAAAAAAACAAAACAAAACAAACCCCACCAAAGTCAGCTCCAGGAAAGCAAGGCCTGCTCTCTGCTTTTTTTGTTCCAGGGGGTTCGGAGGGGAAGGGAGGAAGGGGAGATACTTTTTTGTTTTCTAAGTTGAAGTTTGAAATTCCAACCAGCCTCAAACTGTTCCTACACTGATTCGGGAAGATTCTTACTACCAAAGTCACCGTGGCATCTAATAATTACGGTTCTGAATTAGTAATTGATCTAAAGCATGTGCCTCAAATACATTCTGTACAAAGCAATCACATCTAGAGAAAGAAAATCTGCGTGTGCTATATAATTATAAAAATCAGAGACCTTCGGGTTGTGTCAGTGTTTTAGGTAACAAATAATTTCAGCACTAAGATACCCAATTAACACTCGTTCAGAATTAAAATGTTGACATATCACCAAGTATGCTGTCGTGAGTGGAGGAGAATAATTCAAATATAAAAATTGACACTTTTCAGGATTTGTATTCAGGCCTACCAAGAAGTTTACTATAATTACTGGCTGGGTTTTCTTTGTCACTGGTCCCTGTAATTTCATCCTTCCAGGTTTCTTCTCCTGCACAACCACTCCGCATCCCCACTCCGCTGTGAAACACACAATCACACACACACACACCCACAGGCTCTTGACTAGACCATTTCTCTAACAAGAATACCTTCCACAAGCAGCGGAAGCATCATGTCCCTGCATCCTAATTAACATAAAGACAATGACCCATTCAAACAGCCAAAGGAAGGAGTTCAAGGACCCTGTGTATTTCATAATCATCATTTTCATTCAGTTCCCGGATCTGGGTGGAAACTGAAACATAACATCTGAATTAGGAGCAAAGGGTGTTTGAGTTGGCAAATATAATTTTCAGAAACCTCAAAAAAATAGCTATCTACCGAGGGACATCTATAGTACATTCCCAAATTTTATACCAGGCTCAAGGAGAAAGTATTACACGTTTCCTCATATAAAAATACCTTCAGGGTTCTAACCACACAGATTCTAGCAGGGCCCAGCCAGCCCGCTGCCTCTTTTTGTACGCCTTGTGAGCTAAGAATAATGTTCATGTTTTTAAGTAGTTAGAAACAATCAACAGAACAATATCTCATGACATGTGAAAATTACATGAAACTCCAAGTTCCGTGCCCATAAATAAAAACTTTATTGGCACATAATCACACTCAGTCAATTCCACATTTCCTGTGGCTGCTTTTGTGCTACAAAAGCAAAGCTGAGTGGTTAAGACAGAGAATGTATGGCCTGAAAGCCAAAAGTATTAATATTTCCTATCTGGCCTTTACAGAAAGTTTGTCAACTTCTGTATTACGTGATACGCCAGGCTTAAAATTATATAGCTTGCATAGTAGTGATATCTAATTAATCAAATTATTCTGTACTCCAATTCATATTTTTTTTTTTTTTTTAACAAGAGCAACTGAAGGGTTTATTTTTGGAGGACATCTGTGTGGCACAAGAAATTTCCTGTCCTTTATAGACATTCCCTAATCAAAATTATTTATACTTAAACTAGCATCTTAGTACAGTTGGTTTTCAAACCAGTGACTACTTCAATGGATGAGAAAAGAGTTTTCTTCTCCAAATCTACGTCCAAGGCATGTGGAAGCAGCTTCATGGTAGTTTTCAGCACATTAAGAAACCAGGAAAATTAAAGCATCCTTCAGACAGAGATACAGGCAACACCATTCAGGCATTCACTGTGCACATCTGCTGATAATCATGTCCAGGCCCCTAAACATCAAGGCCATCACTCAGTGCACGGGCCCCTGTGCATCCCCACTAAAGGTCAAGGAGAACTGAATTTTCACTTGCTCACTAGCAGTATTTTGTGACAAATATTGCCTTCTGTTTCCCAGTTTCAAGGAACTAGAATACTTAGGAAAAAGTTTTTGTTTGAGGTCTTCATCGATTAAAAGCTGCGTTTTCTAATTTC
The DNA here is from genome assembly GCF_009873245.2 of Balaenoptera musculus. Classification (NCBI taxonomy): domain Eukaryota; kingdom Metazoa; phylum Chordata; class Mammalia; order Artiodactyla; family Balaenopteridae; genus Balaenoptera; species Balaenoptera musculus. Next base: position 4,105,784 of record NC_045786.1, read on the forward strand.
AATTGCCTGACATTTTCCCAGTGCGCAGCTCTGAAAGCTGAATCCAAAGAGTAAACAACGTCTCTCAGAGGATTTAGAAAATGATTAATTGAACGATAGACTTCATCCCCATTAGCACATTGAGATTGTCTTTACTTTAATAAAGATACACATACCTTTCTCCTTTCCTGCACTGATACACAACGGGGGTAGGGGTGAAATCACAGGACAAAATAAAAGACAACAGGATGCATCAAAACACCCACCTCTCTATTACTTTCAGGCTCTAATATCACGGAAAGTAGGAACTGCTCCCCAAGCTACCTCTGAGACACAGCCTTTCTGTCTTTACTAAAGGACCTTTTTTTAATAAAATTTTTTATTTTTATTGAAGTCTAGTTGATTTATAATGTCGTGTTAATTTCTGCTGTACAGCAAAGTGACTCCGTTAGACATATATATATTCTTTTTCATACTCTTTTCCATGATGGTTTATCACAGGATATTGAATATAGTTTTCTGTACTATACAGTAGGAAATTGTTGTTTATCCATCCTATATATACTAGTTTGCATCTGCTAATCCCAAACTCCCACTCCATCCCTCCCCCCAATTCCCCTCCCCCTTGACAACCACAAGTCTGTTCTCTATGTCTGTGAGTCCATTTCTGTTGCATAGATAAGTTCATTTGTGCCATTATTTTAGATTCCACTTATAAGTGATATCATATGGTATTTGCCTTTCTCTTTCTGACTTACTTCGCTCAGTATGATCATCTCTAGGTCCATCCATGTTGCTGCAAATGGCATGATTTCATTCTTTTTTATGGCTGAGTAATATTCCACTGTATATATATATACCACTTCTTCTTTATCCATTCATCTTAAAGGAACTTTTCTTTAGGGGGCAGTGTAACAAATATTAAATCGGACACTTCTTTGTTGGGTGGTGTTGGACAAGCTATAGAACATCTTTAAGGCTGAGTGTCTTTACCTGGAAAATGGGAAGGAGACAGCACTCCAGGCAAAGAGTTGTTGTGATGCTAAATAATGCTTGAAGAGGGCAGTGCGGGTGCAGAGGTGCTCAGGAACTGAGCGCCATGTAGCCTGCTCTGTTCTTGTTGTACAGGACATGAAAGGCTAAGTACGGCATCGAGAGCACTAAGCACTTTACACAATAAAGAAAACCTACCTGGGTGACAAAGGATGTCCTTTGAAAGACAGCTCGGCAATTCATGAGCTTTGACTAACCTGATATGGCCTCAGTTTTATCTCTCAAGCCACCCCATTCTCCTTCACTCCAAACCAAGGAGACACCTCCCTTCCTTATTAATTCAGGATTAACCCCTCAGTTAAGGGTGATCACCAGTTAAGGGTGATCTTGTGATTCTATCTGCCCCCTACCCCCCAGTTCTACCTGGCACCTCTTAGCCACAGACCTTCCCCTAAGCCCTCTCTACCTTCTGGAAACCTGAGATAACATCTCGTGCTCAAGTCTTTCTCATTCATCAACTGTCCTGCTTAGTAAGGCGTTCTGGGTGATCTCTGCATCTCTTTTAATGTCCACTGAAACGTGACTTTATGTTCTGTGTCTCTATATAGTTTCCTTTTCCTCTGTCATTCTGTCGATCCTGAGTCATAAGTCACCCTGAAGTACCTGTAATTTTTTTTTTTTCTCTAAATCAATGCAGGCATTAAGATGAAAATGGGGGTAGGGAAGGAGGGAGGCTACTTATTATTATTATTATTTATTTATTTATTTTGTACAGTCACTTCTATTCCCCTCAGGGTTGAACATCAGTATCATCTTGGAGAGAACACCAATACGAGTGTGTACCAATGACACATGGACTTCTTAGAGCTCTATGGGATAAATACTTCCCCCAAAGGAAATCACAGACCGACTGGCTTAACAATTCTAACACCTTAAGCATTATATAAAAACAAAACAAACTCTAAGGAAAAATCGGAAGGAGCATATAGGCTAACCCCAAAGGCTTAAGAAAGCCAATGGAGAAACCACGAGAGGAGCAGCACAGAGCAATGGAGGGCTTGGATTTTGCCATCAGGTTGACTCAAGCTTGAATTCCGGTTCTACCTCTTACTAGATATGTCATCTTGGGTACCTGTTTAAACTCTCCAAACTCGGTTTCCTCATCTGTAAATTGTGGATGGTAAAAAAATTGTTTTGAGTAATTACTATATGTAAATCACTTAAATTAATGCCTTACACATAAATATTCCATTAATAATAGCAGCTGTCTTCCTCCCCATCCTCCCCCTCCTCCTCCCCGTCCTTCCCCTCCTCTTCCCCTTCCCCTTCCTCCCCTCCTCCTCCCCTTCCCCTTCCTCCCCCCTTCCCCCCCCTTCCCCTCCTCCTCCCCCAAACCAAACCAGTGGCTCTAGGGTGCTTCCTGCACCATCCACAGTGAAAACCTCCAGGGAGAGCTGCACACAATTTGGACTGATGGTGGCCCTGTTAAGAGGGCGCTCAGCGTCTCCCAAGGAAGAGATGGCTGTAGCAGGGCATGTTAGAGGTCTCACGGGTAGGTTCCTTCCCTCGGGAATCATAACAGCAAAGTATGGTGTCTGGGGAGCACTAAGGGACTCGGAATTTCTGAAGTCAGTTGCACAGAACCAAGTCAGAATTGGGAAACTTTTCATTTAACGAAGTTCCTTTCTGGTTCATGGGTCATAGGGTGGGTAAAAGCAAAAGTTCTCAGTCCATTAGGAGACACCCCCCTGCCCCCGCTGGGTGGTGTGCAGTCATTGAAAAGGCAACACTCCTGGGAGTGTGGGATTAGCAGATGCAAATTGGTATATATAGGATGGATAAACAACAAGGTCCTACTGTATAGCACAGCAAACTATATTCAATATCCTGTGATAAACCATAATGGAAAAGAATATGAAAAAGAATGTATATATATGTATAACTGGGTCACTTTGCTGTACAGCAGTAATTACTATAACATTGTAATTCAACTATACTTCAGTAAAAAAAAATTTAAAAAAAAGATAACACTCCTGGGGGGGAGGGGTAAATTGGGAGATTGGCACTGACATATACACACTACTATATTTAAAACAGAAACCAACAAGGACCTACTGTATAGCACAGGGAACTCTGCTCAGTATTCTGTCATAACCTAAATGGGAAAAGAATCCGAAAAAGAATGGATATATGTATAACTGAATCACTTTGCTGTACACCTGACACAACGTTGTAAATCAACTCTAGTCCAATAAATCAAAATCAAAAAAAAAAAAAAAGATAAGGCAACACCCCTAAAATGTCAGGTAGGCCTTTTGACCATACATGCCCCGATGATCGGGATTATGATCCTAGCAGCCAGCAGGTAACATCTGTCGTGTGCAAAATTACCGCCCCAGGTGATTTACATGTAGATTAACTACCTTAATCCTCACAACAACGCATGAGGGAGGTACTACTACTGTCCCTGTTTTACAGGTCAAGTGAGTGTGCCTGAAATGTCACACAGCTAGTAAGTGACAGAGCCAGGGTCTGAACTCAGGCCAGATGGCTCCAGAGTCTACTTCAACCACCATGCTTACATCAATCTATTTTTAAAATTGATATATAATTGACATATAGGATTGTATTCATTGTAAATGTACAACATAATGATTTCATATACATATCTATTGTGAGTTTAATTAACATCCATCACCACACGTTGTTACAATTTTTTTCTTGCGATGAGAACTGTTCAGATCTACTCTCTTAGCCAGTTTCAAACAGACAAGAAAGTATTGTTAACTACAGTCTCTATGCTGTACGCTATACCCGCAGGACTTATTTATGTTCTAACTGGAAGTCTGTACTTTTGGACCACCTTCACCCATTTCACACCCCATCCCATGCCTGCCCCCCCCCAACTACCAATCTGTACTCTCTATCTATGAGTCCAGTTTTTTGTTTTTTTAAGACTCCACATGTAAGTGAGATCATTTGTCTTTCTTTGTCTGACTTATTTCACTTAGCGTAATGCCCTCAAGGTCCATCCATGTTGCCGCCAATGGCAGGATTTCCTACTTTTTTATGTATGAATATTATTCCATTGCATCAAATTAACCTTTTTAAAAATGACAGTCGGATAAAGAAGATGTGGTACATATATACAATGGAAAATTACTCAGCCATAAAAAAGAATGAAATAATGCCATTTGCAGCAACATGGACGGACCTAGAGATTGTCATACTGAGTGATGTAAGTCAGACACAGAAAGACGAATATCATATGATATAGCTTATATGTGCAATCTAAAAATATGGTACAAATGAACTTATTTACAAAACAGAAAGAGAGCCACAGATGTAAAAGAACAAACTTATGGTTATCAGGGGGGAAAAAGAGGGGAGGGATAAATTGGGAGATTGGGATTGACATATACACACTACTGTATATAAAATAGATAACTAATAAGGACCTACTGTATACACAGGGAACTCTCCTCAATACTCTGTAATGACCTATATGGAAAAAGAATAAAAAAAGCGTGGATATATGTTTATGTTTAACTGATTCACTTTGCTGTACAGCAGAAACTTACACAACATTGTAAATCAACTATACTCCAATAAAAATTAAAAAAATAAAACAATAACAATGATAGTCAATATTACAGTAACATGAACTCAAACACTGTTGGCGGACATCTAAATCAGTGCAACTTTTCTGAAAAGCAGTTTGGAAAGACATATTCCTCTTCTAAAAGTACATATTCAGTAAATCTGTTTTTTAGAATCTACGTTAAGGAAATAAAGATGCAGAAAAAATAGTTATGTACGAGAATGTTCACCATGGGATGATACACACACACACGCATGTGTGTACATATATGTACCCGTGTATGTGTGTGCAAAGCAATCTAAACGTGCAACAATGAGAGAATGGTTAAATTATAGAAAGTACTTTGAAAATTATATTCTATAAGCATGGATGACTTTTTAGTGCCAAAAGAATGATGGGAATTTTAAATAAGTATGAGCTTTTATTTTTAACTAGCAGACTACTCCCACCCTCACTCAGACTAGCTCCCTGATGAAGCTCTGTTTAATAGAGATGAAAACTTGTGACTAATAGCTTGAGCTCACCCTGGGTTCATTCTTTTTAAAATAGAATTTGCTGAAAAGGAAATTCTGGCTATATTCCAAAGAAGGCCTGCCAGACACATCCTTCCACATCTTGCAAGCAGGAGGGCAGAACTTCACTTTGCTATGGCCCCAACCATGAGTTATAGAGGGGGGCAGAATTTATAAGACATTTTACTGGCTGTTTGGGGGGACTCCATAAACTCTAAGAGGGGAAGGCAAATAGGAATTTTAAAGGAACCGAGAAGCGGCTGCTACGCTCTGGTCTCCAGTTTAAGGACCCTTTGATAGTTCAAAGATGCTGGGTCATTATTTCTCACTTTATTTATTAACATCTTTATTGGAGTATAATTGCTTTACAATACTGTGTTAGTTTCTGTTGTATAACAAAGTTAATCAGTTATACATATACAATATGTTCCCATATCTCTTCCCTCTTGCATCTCCCTCCCTCCCACCCTCCCCATCCCACCCCTCTAGGTGGTCACAAAGCACCGAGCTGATCTCCCTGTGCTATGTGGCTGCTTCCCACTAGCTATCTATTTTACGTTTGGTAGTGTATATATGTCCATGCCACTCTCTCACTTTGTCCCAGCTTACCCTTCCTGCTCCCCGTGTCCTCAAGTCCATTCTCTATGTCTGCATCTTTATTCCTGTCCTGCCTCTAGGTTCATCAGAACCAATTTATTTTTTAGAGTCCATATATATGTGTTAGCATATGGTATTTGTTTTTCTCTTTCTGACTTAACTTCACTCTGTAGGACAGACTCTAGGTCCATCCACCTCACTACAAATAACTTGATTTCGTTTCTTTTTTATGGCTGAGTAATATTCCATTGTGTATATGTGCCACATCTTCTTTATCCATTCATCTGTCGATGGACACTTAGGTTGCTTCCATGTCCTGGCTATTGTAAATAGAGCTGCAATGAACATTTTGGTACATGACTCTTTTTGAATTATGGATTTCTCAGGGTATGTGCCCAGTAGTGGGATTGCTGGGTCGTATAGTAGTTCTATTTTTAGTTTTTTAAGGAACCTCCATACTGTTCCCCATAGTGGCTGTATCAATTTACATTCCAACCAACAGTGCAAGAGGGTTCCCTTTTCTCCACACCCTCTCCAGCATTTATTGTTTGTAGATTTTTTGATGATGGCCATTCTGCCTTATCCCAGGAATGCAATGATTCTTCAGTATATGCAAATCAATCAGTGTGATACACCATATTAACAAATTGAAGGAGAAAAACCATATGATCATCTCAATAGATGCAGAAAAAGCTTTTGACAAAATTCAACACCCATTTATTTCTCACTTTAATCCTAAATATATAATATGCAAAAATATCACACCAGAAGACTTCAGACCCTCTTTTCTTTAAGACAGGTAACCTTCATTTGAGACTTTGCAAAGTCAATTTAGATTTGGAAGAACAACATACCCAATCATCTAAGCCTGCTAAGTTTAGCCTGCCTGCCTTACTTTGAAAGGCACAATGTTATGTAATATGCATTAACAACAAGATGAGTTAAAACCATCCTTTACTGAGGGTTTACTCTGTGTGTAAACACTTTGCAAACATTATGTCAGTTCATCTTCCTGGCAGCCAGACAGGTACCATTTCATGAGCACCCCATTCTTACAGAAGGGGAGCTGAGCCTTCTACAGGTTGATTTACCCAAAGTCACTTAAAGCCAACAAGTGGCATAGCTGGGTTTCATCTTCTTGTCTAACCTCAAAGTCTATACTCTTAACCTCTCTTTGAATGCCAATAATTAACTTCTCTGAAATGAAAGAATTGTAGACCTGAAGAAGTTGGAACGCTCATGTCATCTAACCATCCAGTCTGTGTAAGAATGCCTTTGAGACCAGCTCTGCTAAATGATAATGCGCTTATGAATCGCCCGGGGAATCTTGCTAAAATGTGGATTCTGTTTCAGTAGGTCTGGGGTGGGGCCTGAGATTCTGCATTTCTAATAAGCTCTGAGGTGATGCTGAAAATTGGTCCACGGATCACACTCGGAGAAGAAGCGAGTCTAGTAGAAGCCATTTAGATTTACTTACAAATTCAGTTCTTCAGTTGCCACATTTCAAGTGCTCAACAGCCACGCGTGGCTAGTGGCTGCCACATTGGACAGCATCAGTATAGAGAATTTCCATCATCGGGAAAAGTTTTATTGAACAGCACTGGCTAGAGCATGACAAAAGCAGGATACAATACTTCCTAGAAATGGGAAGTTGGTGGCTCATTTCTTAGTGGGTTCACTTATTATTTTCTAAACTGAAAAGCAAAACACCTTCCCCTTTCCTCCAGCTTCCACTACTGGCCCCAGTTCCAACCTCTACCAAGACACGACAAGGAAATATACCTTCCTAAATCAGGTGGTCCTCTCAAATGTAGCATTTTAAAATATATTTCTTATTAACACATAGTTCTTATTAAAAATAAAACCACATTAGGGAGCTTGGGATTAACATATACATACTATTATATATAAAATAGATAATCGACAAGGACCTACTGTATAGCACAGGGAACTCTACTCAGTATTCTGTAATAATCTATATGGAAAAAGAATCTGAAAAAGAATAGATATATGTATATATATAACTGAATCACTTTGTTGTATACCTGAAACTAACATAACATTGTAAATAAACTATACTCCAATATAAAATAAAAATTTTAAAAAACATCATATCAATGAACTTAAAGGAAAATGGCAATATCACTTTCTCACAAAAATAAAAATTCTGATATGGATGCATTAAAAATATCAAAGTTTAGACTACTGCTACCTATACAATACAAAGTACAGAACATTTTCAATAATAATGACTCATCTGCAAAAAAACATATTAGTGGCACAGACAGCATATTTGACTGACAGGGAGAAAAGCAGAAGGACTTTGGACTTAAAATAAATGGAAAATAATTTATTTTTTTAATGCATATAACTGTTCTTTATGACTTCAGTAAAATTAACCAGTTCTGGCAAATTATAAAACCTAGAAAAAGTACCAGGGTCAATTTTTGAAATAAGTTATGTAGATCTCATCTTACAGAACAAACACACTCAAATCTAAGTAGTCAAAGAATATTCTGATCTAGTTTTCAGATTTTTAAAAACATGTCAATACTTAACACAAGAAATGTTACAAATTTGGTCTCAATAACCAAAACGGCCTAAATTAATGAATTTACAGTGACTTTAAATTGATAGCATACTTCAAATGAGCATTATATCCTTTAAGTCTCTGTTGTCACATTTAGAGCAGCATTTTTAAAAAAATATAGTGACTCATGCTGTAACTGTTTAACATGATCGCATACATTAAATATTCTTTTCTTCATTGTAGAGCATATGGTTTCTTAAATTATGTAAAAAATGATGCAAATTATTCATGAAAAAACTGGCTCCTGTGCATAATCACATACAACAGGTGCATATTTTAAACACATGGTGGGTAATTCATGAATGTTTATATTCCTAAAATACTCTTTGGGGTGTATTCTAGGAAATAACTTCTGCATTCATTTATACTCTTTGTTAAAAAAGTCATGAAAACCTGGAACTCCTTTTCAGGAATGCTTTCTTTAAAGCGTTACCATCATTCCTCAAGATACTTTTCCTGTTTGACAGCATATGCTTGCGTGCAACTCTTAGGTAGCTTGAAACTTCTGCCTGAGCCACGTGCAATGGAGACGATAACAGTGGAAAGTGACCCTTCAATACTGGACGCAGTTCTGCATTATTTATTTAGTAGGAGTTTCACATGTGTCATTCTGAAAATTTTTAACTTGGCAACCACTTTAAATTCCTGGGAATATTCGAATGGAGCCATACCCCAATCTTTAAAAAAAAATTTGCTTATTATGATGGTGACCTGAGAGCAAAGAACAAGAGACAAAAATAATTTTTCTTATTTATAAGAATTTATTAGGTATTATAATTTATAATGTGTTATACATAATTATTTTATTATTAAAAGTAATGGCCATATCAGGGAAGACCATTTTGAAATTGCTAACAAAAACCCAAAACTCTCATTCTGAAATGCTATCTATCGTAAGAATCCTATTCCGAGGGATGAAAGGAGGAAATCCCATGAAATAGGAAAGTGTGTGATTTCAACTTGCTGTGTTTAGAGTTCAGTTGCTTTTTGGGAAATTTCTTCCCTCCTCCCTATCTGACAAGAAGTGAAATCACCTCCCTCTATTGTGCTCCTATACACACCTAACAGGGAATTTGGTTTTCAGTAGACAATGACCAGAAAGCCAAAATTCATTTTTTCATACAGGGTTATTTCTTGACAGTTAAACTGTGGTATTCTTAACTTTGAGCTTATACATCTTTCTAAAATTAGATCAAATTATCATCAAAATTCATCAAGATATTAAGGAATCAGTGTACTCTTTATAAATGATCCAAAGAAATCTAAAAAAATGATACAAGTGAACTTATTTCAAAACAGAAAGAGACTCATAGACATACAAAAAAGCTTAGAGTTCCCAAAGGGAAAAAGTAGGGTGGGAGGGATAAATTAGGAGTTTGGGATTAACATATACACACTACAGTATATAAAACTGATAAGCAACAAGTACCTACTGTATAGCACAGGGAACTCTACTCAATACCTTATAATAACCTATAATGGAAAAGAATCTGTAAATGAATAGATATATAGATATATGTATAACTGAATCACTTTGCTGTACACCCGAAACTAACACAATATTGTAAATCAACTATACTCCAACATAAAATAAAAATTAAAAAAATAAATGATCCAAAGAAAGTTTTACCACATATAAAGATTCTCAATTCGATTACTTTCAATTATGTTTAACAGATACAATTTCACCAGGGAATCAATTTCTTTTTTAAAAGAATCTAAATTGCCTTGTAAGGACTTTTTAAAAAACCTTTTTAAAAGATGTGATAAGATATTGATAAGTATTTCAAATCCAAGTTCAGGTACAAAAACGATCTCAAGTACAACAGATAATAAAATTACAAAGTATGTTCGTTACTTTCAAACTTTGAACTGTTTCAACATTTGTGCTAGTCCCTCAGAAACAGGCTATTTGTTTTATATTACTGTTAGTGACACCAAGCACTTGGGAGGAAAGTTTAAAAACAAATTCTGAAACGATTTAAAAAACTGATGAAAAATGCTAGATGTCAATGAGCAGGAAAAGAGTTTCTTACCACTTCAGAATGCTCACTGCCATCATCGTACGTGTTTCATACACACCGTGGCCACAAAGAAGCCCTTTTATAGGCAGCTCGGGTGCATTATCACAGTGATACTGTTTCCACAGCAGGAATACAGTGCGATTAGTTTCCCACGCTTGGCAATGCTCTTCAAATAGGCTCTCAGACACCAAAAGACAAAAAATGACTATTTGTAAGCACTTCAGGAAATGATGGGTCTGGCAAACTGAGTGAAAATTCCACAACCAAACAATTCAGTTTTTGATGTAATATATCCACTGATTCCTAAAAGCAAACAGACCAAAAAAATTGCTGGGCCAGGGGACATTCATTCATATTTCTGTTAAGTGGCTTGATCACATGACCCAGTATTCAATGGATGGCTAGCCAACATTATAATAATTATAAAACATTACAGTAAGAATGTACTGAGCAAGATTAATTTCCCATTTTTTTAAAGAAGTAGAAAGAGTTCCTAGGAATTTAAAGGAAAGTTGAGTGTTAGTTTGGGTAAAATTAAAGGACTTAGTAACTTACTGGATTTTATATCCCGCACAAACCAAATTATCTAACATATTCTTATCATTCTTATCTCAACAAAGATACTTCTATACATTTCTTTTCTTTCTGCATCTGCATTTGCTTCAAATTGTGAATAATTTGTGTGGGAAGGCTTACAAAGAAATCCATGAATGATTAATACTACACTGGTCCTTAAACAAAGAAGAAAGTGGCTCCTTTGTCCCCTTTCAGGTATAATACAAATGTCACACTGTTCTGTCTCAACATTATGATCCAAAGAAAATATTTCAACAAAACATTTCATTTTCCTACAGGCTTTTGAAAAATAGTAACACAAACCTTGCCAAGCACCCTTGTAGTACAAGGACAGGATTTCTGCCAAGGAAGCTGTTATGTTTTAATTAGAAATAATTTAACCAAACACTGGACAAGCTTAATTGGTTATACAGACTGAAATACAGTAATGTCGCAAAAGAAGTTCAATCTTGGATGGCATTGAAAGAAACACAAAGGCAAAGCACGTGTAAGAAGCCAACTCACCTTGTACTAGTAAATAATTGGCCATCAGAAAGTTGTTAAATATGATGAAAGAAGTTTGAGAATTATAAAGATGCCCTGAAGAGTAGATGGTCCTCTCATTTCCTGATGAGGATCTCAAGGACAAGGAGGTTAAATACCTTCTCCAAAGCCAATCAGCTCGACTGCCTGCTGGGAACAAACTAACCCCTAGATAATGTCCTTAACTAAACTCTAGGACGGGAAACACAATACAGTGGCTAGCAAAAGTGAAAAGAAACAAGCCGAACTCCCAAAACAGTCTTAACTATCAACACAATTGGTAATTAACTTTGAGATTCAGGGCAAGTCACTTAACTCTCTGGACATTTGCTTTCAACCCTAAACCAAGCAGATTGGATTTGAGTTTATCCCCCTCCTGCTACCTCTAACCTTCCAAAATTCTGTGCATACAAATAAAAAAGCACTTGCCTAAAATGCTACCGTAAAAAAAACAATATAGACGGAGTGGGAGTTTGGGGTTAGCAGATGTAAGCTATTACATACAGAATGGATAAACAACAAGGTCCTACTCTATAGCACAGGGAACTATATTCAGTATCCTATGATAAACCGTAATGGAAAATATAAAAAAAAGAATGTAAAAAAATAATGAATAAAAATAAAAGGTCATTGCCAAACACACACACACACACACACACGCAATAAAAACTGTAAAGATTTCTAGATTTTATGGGAATTCTTTAATCTCCTGTCAGTTTTAAACCCTATTATTACATAACAGCAAGAAAGAAAGCTAAAGAAGAAGAAGAAGAAGAAAGAAATCCTGCATGGGAAATGAGATTTGACAGAAAGGAAAATTGGGAAAGAAGAAAGAGAGAGAGGAAGCAAGGAGAAGAAAGTAGATCGACACACATGGGAAAAAGATGCAGGTCACAGGCAACAGTATGTAGAGCAGGCAGGGGAGAAAAGATTAGGCTGAGGAGGTTGAAACAGAAGAGAGACCAGAAGAATAAACTGCACTGAAGGCCACTTTATTTCAAATAGCATTAACAAAAATACTGCCAGTATTAACACTATATAGCAGCTTATGAAGGAGATTGTATAATACTTCCTCCAAACTGTTTCCTTGTTCTTAAACCAAGCGTACTCATTTGGTATTATTATCCTTATTATTCTACAAAAAAAGGAATTGATATTCAGAGGTTTTAGATATCATAGCCAAAGTTGCATATAGGTTCTTGGAGTACATAAAGCAAGGATGTGAGTTCAGACTTTCTGGCTCAAATATTTGAGCTACCATATCATGCTGCCTGTCTAGTTATATCTCTTAAAAAAGCATGCTCTTAAACACTATATGACTAGTACTTACTAGTACTAGTAGTACTCAGGCTCAGTACTAGTAGTACTCAGTAGCCTTCAGAGAACACACACTCTTTGACAACCCGAGATGGAAACATGTCGGCAAATGACTATCAAGACAAACAGTAAACAGAGCTCAGCAACATAGGATGGGCCTCCATGGGGAACAGAGAAGATCCCAAGAAGGAACAGAATTTGAGCCAGGCCTAGGGAGAAAGCTAGGGTAATCGGTACAAGATATTCTTAAGTGAATAGACTTGCTGGGCAGTAGCCAATCATTCATTCATTCAACCAATCAGTCAGTCAATCAGTTAAAGTCTGTATAGGAACCACAGATATTACATCTGAAAAGCCTGAGCCACCCATCCTGGTGAGAGCCCAGAGTGCCACCCTAAGTTTGAAATTTATCCTATAAATAATAAGGAGCCATCCATGATTTTAAAACAGGGGGTTGAGATATTAGAATCTTTACTTAGGAAATCTATTCTGCTGTTTCCAGGAAAAAATGGCCTACGAAGCAGAAAGGCCAGGGAGGAGACTCTGAGATGTGTCAGAAACCAGATTGGGGAAAGGAGCAATGTGTGAATGTGAACAAGAAAGGGGATGGGCAGTAAACTCAGACCAGCAGCCTTTTCCTCACTGGCAAAACCAATCAGCACCTAGCTTATGAACTCAATGAAGGGTTCACTGAAGATTCTATTCTCATTAGCCATATTTTAGCAACATTTAGCAATCCTATGCTATAGCAATATTTTTATGGACTTCATTTTTTAATTTTTTTAAACATCTTTATTGGAGTATAATTGCTTTACCACGGTGTGTTAGTTTCTGCTGTATAACAAAGTGAATCAGCTATATGCATACGTATATCCCCATATCTCCTCCCTCTTGCGTCTCCCTCCCATCCTCCCTATCCCACCCCTCTAGGTGGTCACAAAGCACCGAGCTGATCTCCCTGTGCTATGCGGCTGCTTCCCACTAGCTATCTATCTTACATTTGGTAGTGTATATATGTATGGACTTTATTTTTTGTGGATTTAAAAATCTACTACCTCACAGGTTATTATTTTTGCTTTTTTTATTTCAAGAATTTTAAGATCTATTCTCTTAGCAATTTTCAAATATACAATGCAGTTATTTTTAACTCTAGTCACCATGCTGTACATTACAACCCCAGGACTTAGATATTTTATAACTGGAAGTTTGTACCTTTTGACCCCCTTCACCCATGTCTTCACCCATTTATTGAGAGAGTATATCTTAAAAGTTCTCATGGCAAGGAGAAAAAATTACTATGTGTGGTGATGGATGTTAATTAGACTTACCTTGGTAGTCATTTCACAGTATATACATATGTAATCGTTATGTTGTACACCTGAAACTAATGTAAGGTTATGCATCAAATATATCTCAATTAAAAAAAATTTTTTTAAATCAATTCCCTTAAGGCTACTTCTGTGTTAAATCTCTAAAATGACTAGAATAGAGTCTTCATATAATCACTTAGGGAAAAAAAAACAAGGAGAAAATTGTCATCACAGAGTGTAAAGGAGTAATTAGATAAAACTAGTTAAAGTTCTATGAATTTTACAAGTATTTATTTCTACGAACAAAACATTTAGAAGAAAAGGTCTTCAGATAAACATCTTTTAAGAGGTTATTCAAAACAAAAATACCCACAGTGCTAATTGGATCAGTACTTTCCTGAAACACAAATTAAGTTGAATTTTTTTTTTTTTTTTAACAAACATGTTTAAGTCCTTCCAAGCCCAAAAGATGGCTAAAAAGAAGAGGATACCTGGATGGATACAGAAACAACACTTCCTAAAAAGAGGCTTAAATCATTAGGTGAACCACCATCAGATAAACCAATCATTCTTTGTTAATGACACTGACCTAGTCTTGGGTAAACATGTAGTAATAATAATATGGACATTAGAAACGGAGTCAGTTTGGCATGATTCCTGAGTGTATGCTTCCTGCACTCAGTGGAGCTTACTGGGAAAGAACAATTAAGAATTTTGCCACAAACATGCTAACATGGAGCAACCATGGAGAGATGTACAACAAGCCATTGCACTTATATGACTGGATTTTTTTTTTTTAAGTTCTATTAAAGGCAGGCTATGTAAAGGTGATGGTTGAATCCAGGGAGTAGATGAGAACTCCGCAAGACAGGTTCCCACAGCAGATAAAAGAATAGCGAGTTCAAGATGAAACGTCTGGGAACACTCACAGTTAGCAGATGGGGGGAAAAGCCAGCCATGAGGGAGAAGTCATTCTCAGAGAAGGAGGCAAGAAAAAACAGAACCTGGTGAAAGAAGATGAGCTCAGGGCTGAAAAGAAAGATTAAGAGGCGTGAGGATTGTGGACAACAGCCCTTGGCTTCGATGATCAGAAGACATTCACGTCTCCTTACTACAATCAGTAGAGGATTCACTGGGTTTGCCGCAGAGGATGGTGGAAACGACGTGGATTTTGAAATCAGACAACTTTGCTCCGTTACTCGCCAGCTGTGTATCCAGCAGGTCCCTGACCTAACACCTGAGATGCAGTGTCGCCTAGTAGTTTAAGGGGACAAGCTCTGAAGTCTGCTTCCTTGAGTCACACCCTACCCCTTCATATCTTAGCTCTGTACCAAAGCCGGCACTTAAAGTTCTGCACCTCGGTTTGCTTATCTGTAAAATGGCAATACAGACCCATTTCCCATGACTCTCATAAGGGATAAATGAGTCATTATAAGCACACAGTAAATGTTCGTTTAAAAAACCAAACTCTTTAAGCCTCAGTTTCCTTCTTTATACAACAGAGAAAAAATACCACCTGTTTCTGAGGTTGTTTGGAGAACTGACATCAAAGACATTTCAGTTTTCATTCTCTTATCCTTCCAATGTTGACTCACCATCCATTTATTAAAGTAATAAATCTTTCCTGAGTGCCCATCCTGCAATACACTGCACAACTTCACGCTCCTGCGATGTTGTTACCCCCAGCATAAGATCCTGTTCCAGTACTGATGGCTCACTTTGAATACAGAAGAGTTTAGTTTGCCGTTTGTGCTGGAGACTCAAATGTACAACCCTGGGCTCTTCAGTGCCACTCACAATGGCAGAAAGCATAAAAGTCAATCTCAGCATCAGAAGAATTCAGGGAATAATATTTAAAATTCAAGAGTTGTGGCCAAGAACCATGCCAGTTTAAGAGGAACATGACTTGTCAATTCCAAACATCATTTGAAACTGACATCTACTCTTCAGTGGGGCAGGTAGGCTTCTTAAAGGGCTCTGGCAATTTTAGCTGTAGGTTGTTCCAGCAAAATAGGTCTCCAAATAATCCACAAGTGAGAAAAAGGGAATGGCAGCCAGAGTTTTAATGGGTTATTAAGACCCCCAAAATGTTTCTTTTCAGCTGTGTCATTTTTGTTTTCAGTTCCTTTAGGGCATACAGTATATTAAAGCTGACCTAACATCTCCCACTGAAGTTTCCAGAATTGCAAGCAAGAACATTCAACTTCTAACAGTCGCATTCAGCTATTGCCAACCTCCCTCAGTCCCTTTTGGCTCCCAGACTGATTGCCACCTTGCTGAGTGTCTGCTTCAACAGAGGATAGTGGTGAGCCAAAGCAAATACTATATAAATGTGAAAATAAAATGCTCAAATGGATGCCTCAACACTCAGGTTTACAACTTAACCTAATTTCAAGGTGGCACATCCATTGTGTCTAACACACCGACTATGTAAAAGGTATCGTGCAGGGGAAAAGAGCCACTGAAAGCACTTCCATTATTGTACATATATGAGAGCAATAACAACATTTTCTGGATTTAAATGTTTTGGTCCTTGATAACTAAGTTATTTTCAGGCTTTCATTTTATTAGATTGTTTCTCAAGCACCATTCACAATTCTGTCACCAACCTGACTTCTTTCCACTGCTTTTTATCCCCTACCCAGCTTTCTTCCCTCAATTGACTTAACTATATATGGTCAGCATTCTGAATTAAAGAAAACTGGATGCACCAACATTACAGTCATATAGGATATAGGTGTACTGCAGTCATAAAGTAGTTCCATATATGGAGACAGAGCAAGTTCATTAGAGCAGGGAATTTGTCTCATTAACTGCTGTGTTCCTAGGTCCTAGAACAGCACCTGGCCCATATATGAGTTGCTCAGTAAACATTTATTAGTTGAATGGATGAATGCATGTCCCTGTTTCCGCGTTTTCCCTTTCATTTATCCATCCATCCACTCTTTCACTCATTCCTGCCTGAAATATTTGCCCTGCACTGCTATCATAAACAACATTTGCTAGATGTCAAGGCTTCTACAGTTCAAGGCAAACATGGTGCCTGCACTCAGTGGAGCTTATAGTCTAGATGGGTCATTCCAAAAAGAATGTTCCAAAAATCTGTTGCAGCATTTTCGGTTGTCTCAACAATTGAGGGATATTACAGGCTGTTTGTGGACAGTGGCCAAGAATATAAATGTCCTGAATTGGGCACAACAGTCCTGTGTAATAATAAAATGGGTATACATCCCTCATGCCCTTTGACAGTCCTGCTGGAGTTCAGGTAGGTGAAAAATCTGTTTATAAAATGACCTGAACCTAGAATCTAACTCTATTTTGCATATAGGCACAAAGTTTTGTAGAGTTGTTAAATACACTGAATTTTCTACAGGTGAAAGTACTGTGTAAACCGATGGAAGATTGGCTTTTGTTTGGAACTTTACCAAGAATTGTTAACCATGGTCTCCCATAGCCACACACCTGTGTCACACACCTCTGTTAATGTGCGCTTACAACTGCCCCATCCATGCTGCCTACCTATAGGGGCAGACAGGTGACTACCTCATCCCGTCTTCCAGAGTGGACGCGCCTGCACAACCACAAATTGAAAAAAATGCTACTCAGAATTAAAAAAATAATTACTTTTTGAGGTTTACAAGTTTTGTATCTGTTGTTTGCATTAACTAGGAATTTCATTTGAGGATCAGGAAGGAGGCATGCTGAAGTACTTGTAAAGGAAATGGAGTCTGCTAGAAGTAAGAGCCACTAGTCTAGACCATACAGAAGCCAAAGAGTTACATTTGCAAGAAGCAAAGAAATTGGGGTCTGTGATAGAGACTAAGGGAGGAACCACTTTATAGAGGGTAGGTGGGGAAAAGCTTTCTGAGGACTGAAGTTTAACTGAGGCCTTAAGAACCCGAGGAAGGTACAGGTAAATCATCCCAGGAAAAAGAATAACATGTGCAAAGGCCGGGAGGCTGGTTAGAATTTGGCTTGTTGGAGGAATTGGAAAAAAATCAATGATGATAAAATACAGCGAGTCAGAGGGGGCATGACGCTGCAGATGACAGCTTCCTGGTGTTAACCAGAATGAGCAGACCCAAAGGGGTGATTTTGGATTGGCTAGGGATATCTGGATGAATCGGGCAGCAGTGTGGCAGAAACAAGCTGGGTAGAGGTCCAGACCATGATGGCGCCCGTGGGTTCCTGGAGCTCCAACCCATAAAATCAGGGTGATATGCAAGCAACACCACAGGCATGAACAGCCTGCAGAATCCAGTCTTCTGGGATTTAGAGGGGACGCTGCAGGCCTGGTGCACCAGAAGTATCCTTGTGAAAACCTTCCAGAAAGGTGGTTGTTTTGTTTTGCTTTTTCATAATTTACCTGTGAGTTAGTTAATTCAAACACCACAGAAGAGAAAGAAAAAATCAGATCAGACTCTGGGAGCCTCAGTAGCTGGGTTTGCACCAGATACTTCTTTGATTATAACTAGAGCTCTTGGCTTGAGTGGAGGCTCTGCTGTAGTATAAAAAGAAATAAAATCAAGGCTACATTTATTCAAGGGTTCTACTCATTCGTGTGATATCACTTATCATCCCAAGAACAAATCATATGTAAAATTAATGCCAAATGGTGAGTGACATATGAAAACCCCAGTTTTTAAAAAACTTTTTTTTTAACCTAATGACTTTTCTAAGTAGATTCATACCTAGAAATGAATAGCTAGAAGTAAGATTTACAAAAGGTAAGCTCCTTATCCAGAATCCAAAAATCAGAAAAGTTCAAATACCATGAGGTGTTAGAAGTATTATGTTAAGCACCGTGAAACACTGTAATATCTTCCCTTCAGAAGTGACTTCTGCAAAAAGAAAGCACATGTGGTTCTAACAGTTGTGTTATATTTTCATTCTCTGAACTCTCCCAATCCATGTGTAGAATATGTAGATAACTAACTTATGTTCACATTCAAAGAAGCTAGTTCCTACTCTTTGCTCTACCTTACTTCTTGTAAGTACCCCATTCCTCTGCTCTTGGGCCTTTGGTCCCATTGTGTCTTGAGACAGTTCTAAAGATGGTCCCCTCCTCCCTGGGGCCCTAATTGCAAAACAAGTGAATAAACATTAACAGCGTCAGCAAAATACAAATAAACAGAATGACTTTGGCTTTCTTTTCAGCCTTAATCCTCTGTGGCCTTGGTTGCACCCAACACAGTTGACTACCCTGTTATACTATTCAGCCCACCCTTAGGCCCCATTACAACTGTCTTGTCATGGCCGCCATTTTTCTCTCCTTAGGACCCTTTCAACAGCTTTTGGGACTTTTCAAAGACTGAGCAAACTGGTAGAGGGATAGAAGGGGTGGAGGGTGAACTGGGGGTTGGGACCAGGCACGATGGAAGTTCTCATGGGACTTTATTGAGGGAACTGTTCCCAAGAGAGGTCAGATCTCCAGGCAGGAAGTTTGTGCTTTACTATTTTCAAGATTTTCACATATATTAGATTTGATCCTTGAGGTCAAGAGGGCTCATATCATTATTCCTTCAATTGCAAAGATAAGGCAACTGACTGTCAGAGATACTGGGGAATGCGTCCAGCGTCACTCATCTAATTGAGGCCTACTCCATTTTCTTTTTTTAAAGAAACATAAATTCCACCGTAATCCTAATCAAGTACTCACCAGCTTACCAGCCACTTGCTGGTATTAATAAATATCAAGAGCCAAAATATTAACCAGAATACTTAAGAGTTTGACCAGTGCCTAGAAAGATTTATTGTTTATCCGAGGAATACAACTTTGCTTGTAATATTTCATAATCATGCCTTTGGGCAAAGAAAAAGATAATGGCTGTTGTCAGAGTTAACAGGCTAAGCAGACATTCTAGGATAAATATGATTAACGCAAAGCCCTCACCTTCCACAGAGCAGTATAAGGGAATTTTTCTTAAGAACTAGGTGGGAAATCTAAATCATACTATCAATCTAGATTCCTGTGAATAAGAAATGTCAATAGTTCATAACCCCTGGAGTATTACATTCTCTCTCACCAAGCATTTGCTTTCTTTTTCCCTTCAATTAGTTTTAGATGTCTTTGTGGTTCATTTTACTTTGATGTGGACCTTACACTGAATGAACACAGATCAGTCAACTGTCAAGAAAAGAAATGCTTACACAGTTCCTATCGTAAAATTATTAAGCGAGAAACAGTTGAGAAGAGTCATGCCCTTAACGAAGATTTTTCTAAGAACATAAAAATAGAGATTTCCTACACAATCATAAAATTTTTGAAGTCCAATGCTAATTTTAAAACATACGGTCATCTAGAATTAAAGTGTAAGCCATATTATTGTTTAGGAATCATGTTCCTCTAAAAAAAACAAGATTTTTCTTTCATTTCTTTTTTTTAACTGAACAGATCACATTTTTGTCCTACTGAACATCTTACAGCATTTCATGAATAAGAAAAATAACCTTATTAAAATATTATTGTAATTTACAACTTTACTAGAGATGACATTCATATGTTTGATATATTCAGAATATGCCAGGGCAGGAATAAAGATGCAGATGTAGAGAATGGACTTGAGGACACGGGGAGGGGGAAGGGTAAGCTGGGACGAAGTGAGAGAGTGGCATGGACACATATACACTACCAAACGTAAAATAGATAGCTAGTGGGAAGCAGCTGCATAGCGCAGGGAGATCAGCTCGGTGCTTTGTGACCACCTAGAGGGGTGGGGTAGGGAGGGTAGGAGGGAAGGTGACGCAAGAGGGAGGGGAAATGGGGATATACGTATGCATATAGCTGATTCACTTGGTTATACAGCAGCAACTAACACAACATTGTGAAACAATTATACTCCAATAAAGATATTTTTTTAAAAAATGCCCCCATATTCCACTGACAGATTTTATTGATACAAATGGACATGTTCTTTCTTTTGCTCAGAGGATGAGAAAATCCAATATACTAGCTGATCATTTCCAATGGTGCTAAATCTTACATGTAAACACTCTCCCTTAAAAACAGCTATGAAATGCTATGAAGAAATGGCTCCTTTCTGTATGACTTGAAACACAGGTCTGCGACTAAGCCCGTGTTTTCCCTTGTCCTTCATATAACAATTAGTACATACTTTTAAAAAATGACGAATATAATTAAGAGAAACTCTTCCAAAGCAACAAACAGGGAGCAAAATAAAGTAAATAAGAGTTCTGATAAATGAAACTCCAGGAATGCTTTTAAGCCGTGTACTTGCTTATCATTTGCTGACTGTTACTGGCTTCTCTTCTCTTTCGCAATTTATCAATCTGACTGTTGGCTATTTCAGTACACATCCATGATAACGTTAGTCACTGACCAAATTCCATAACCTAAGAGCATTCATACAGTGATGACATGTGCTATCTTCATTGTCCCTTGTGATAAACCAATTACATCCTCCCGGTGTTGTTAAGAATTAACAGCCCCAGATGCCATGTTTTCCCTGCTTCACAGAGGAGCTCTGTAATGGGACACGATGCATAAAATTCACCTCAATTCATGCCATTGGAAAGAACACATGTACACCAAATAAAGAGGCATTATCTTTCGTAAGGGTAAGCATGAAGTATAATGAGATTGACTTGGGTGCTGAAATGGTCCTTTTAGGCTGAATTCTCCATCGGTGAATAAGGCCCATCTAGCCTGTCAGCTCAGGACTTGCACTGAATACACTGAAAGAACAGACCTGTAAAAATATCATCTGTCAGAGCCCGGCAAGCAGGTCAATCGCCTTATTAGGAGAAACTGAACTGGCCTTGAGAAAGCATCAGGAGGGTAGAGGATTTGAAATTCTGCGTGTCTATTTTTGTATTTTAAATGTCATAAGTATTTTTCTCAGGTTTGTGAAAACTGTCAGCATTCTGACTGGCTGAATTGAACTCATCAGGAAAAAGCTTGGAGTAGAAATCGCATTTTACAAGCGATGCAACGGCTTTGAAAGGAACATGAGCATGGAATCGTTGAGGTTAAAAAGTTTCCTAATTCTGTAATTAAGAACTTGATTTAATTCATTATCTTGGCCTATTCTTTGTTATTCAAGTTCATCACCTTGCCCAATTAAAAAATATAGGTAGATGGGACTTCCCTGGTGGTCCAGTGATTAAGAATCTGCACTTCCACTTCAGGGGGCCCGGGTTCGATCCCTGGTCGGGGAACTAAGATCCCACACGTTGTGCGTGGCCAAAAAAAAAAAAAAAGTAGAGAAATGTAAAGAGGCAACGGTCAGTAGGTAGCAGAATCAGCAAAATCTCTGACTCAGTCCAATTCCCCTAAGCACCTTATTCCTTGTTTTATAAAACTAATTGTATCACAGAATGGTCTTCTAATCTGTAATCCAACAGGATGATGGGATATAGAACATACCTGGTTCAAAGCCAGCAATTGCAAAATAAACGAATCGAAACAAAATCAAAACAAAAATGAACCAAAAAACCCCTCAGGTGAAATCTGGTTAGAAACACAGATTTCAGCAATGAAAAATGGAAAAGGGAAAGAAATGGTACATATGCATTCTTTACGAAAATATCCTTACTTGGCTTTTACATATATTCCCTTTTGGAAATGAGTCTATGCTCTGTTTTTTTTTTTTCTGAAAAGTAGCTGGGACATATGATAAGGGGGAAAAAAAGCTCTTCTTTAAAAAAATTAAAAAAAAATTTCTAATGGACCTTTCTAGAAGATAAAAAACACCATTTTATTACAAGTGGCTTGTTTAGAGAGGGTTAAGTGATTTTCAGAGAACAAGTTAATTTTGAGAACGATCTCGGGAGCAAGCCGATTGGGTGATTTTCATGGATTCTGCCTAAGAAGCCAGGACGCAGCTGGCTTTGGGTTTTGTTGCTGGAAAGGCCAGTCGGGCCTAGCTGACTTCTGGAGCGTTGGGGGAATGGTCTCACCTGCTACAGGACACTCAGGGCTCAAATGTCAAGGAGGAGCCCTGAGAACCCTGGTCCCTCTTCCTAAAGAAAGGCAGCAGTAGTGGTGTCAGTCTGAACACTTAGAGCCCAATTATCACAGGGGGAAAAAAAAAAGGAAGCCGTGCACAGACAGGTGTGTGTGTACATGGCAGGCCGACCACTGGGCTGCCATCCCAGCTTCCACCACCGTCCCCTGAGTGGACCTAGACTTGTGACGTTCCTGGCCGTGCTCAGACCAGATTCTTCATCTATAAATTACAGATAATAATGTGTCTCCTTCACTAGGTTGCTACGAGGATTAAATAAGATAATACATAGAAAGCACCTGGCCTCATGCAGCATACATACGCACTAAAGACTTTTTTTAATTGATTTTTAAAAATTGTAGTAAAATAGACACAACATACAGTGTGCCATTTGAGCTATTTTTCGGTGTACAGTTCAGTGGCGTTAAGTCCATTCACACAGTTAGGCAACAATCACCACCAGCCATCTGCAGAACTCCTGCATCATCGGAAACTCTGTCCCCCTTAAACACTCACTCCCCGTTTCCCACTCCCCACAGCTCCTGGCAACTAGTGTTATACTCTCTGTCTCTATCAGTCTGACTATTCCAGGTACCTTGTATAAACGAAATCACATAGTATCTGCCCTTTTGTGACTGGTTGATTTTCCGTAGCATAATGTCTTCGACTTTAATGGCGTTATGAGTGCTAAGAATGAAAAACACTGCTAGAATGAAAAACAGTCCCAGAGAAGGCAAGTACTCTCACTCAGCTATAGAAATTAAACAAATTAAAGAAATTATAGAAATTAAACAAATACATATTTTCTCAACGCAAGAGCAGATACTGCATCAGGAATGGGGAACTTTTATCATTCACACAGATGATCTCTTATTATCTCTTATTAACATGGAGCTCCATGACAGCTGTCCTTTTTGGGCCTCTTTAAAGAAACAACCTTCAGCGTTTCCACCAATGAACTGTTCCAGCTACGGTATCACAGCTCTCAAAAGTTATGTAGAAGCAGTGAAGTGATGGCTCTCAGGGGAACTCTGAATCCTATCACACTTTCTGTGATGGCCTGTGAATTCCTACCCTTCCTATGAAATACAAAGCAGAGGGAGCAGGTGGGAGAACTGTTTAAAACAGAAACTTCTACTGAGCTCTAATTCAGCCACGTTAATCACCTTGGACCTCCGTATTCTAGCTCTACATAGTTTAACTAAATCATATTAAAGAGACAGTTGACAAACCTATTCTTTCATGGTTGTTAAACTGAACTGAATTCCATAACTTCCGAATTTTCAACCAATCCTTTACCCTGAGAATTCTCTAAACATGTGTGCTGACCATAATCTAGAGATTTATGTTTCTTTATTCCTCAATATTTGCACAGAGGCATACCTACTTTTTATCTTATGTTATCTGAATAAATAATAATTTCCCCAACAATAGAGACCACATTTAATCTCACCTGGGTAGTACTCAACACATATCATGTGTAGGTGATTGATATTTTTGTTCAATATCATGAAGTCACTTCTTTTTCATACTGCTATATATGAGTGCATATGGAAACTTAAAAAAAAATACCCAAACATCAAATTAGCATTAATTATTCACAGCCTGCTGTGAAAGCCCATCGTAAAAGCCTTGGAAGCAGAGCTATGAAGGATGCACAAAACCCGCTCATGTGGAACTTGGCCTTGGAAAGTTCCAAGCATGTACATGTTTTTAGTGAGCATTAAACCTTATTAAACTAAGTTATGAAAATGGTCATAAACCTGGACCCAGCAGGAAGGATCTTGGGCTCATCAGGTTTCAAGCTGCAGAAACACCTGTGTTGGTACCAAGACAGGAGAGGCCCAAAAAGAAAAAAAGCAAAGAAAAATGCAAAGAAAAAGACCTGAGGTTAAAATACTTGACTGAATACATACTGATATTGAAAGTACATTCTTCAAACAGTGACTAGGGCTTCAAAGGAAAGACAAAACTATAAACAGCTGTTCTGAGATGCTTTAAGAATTTAGCATCGCCCCCTATGGGCCTTCAGAGGCTCCCATAAAGAGTGATGGAGAGATAAGAATGATTACTTTCATTTTACAGGTGATAAAGCAAGCCTAGAGTAACTAAGAAGACTAGGAGACCCAGGATGGTACAACATCGACTTTGTAAAGGGGGCACTGGTATCACAGGGTGGGAACCTTCTGGACTGTGGCAGATCTATTTTACATGCTAGTTGCATGATAAGGATCTTAGATATGACTGCAGGGGTCAGAGTTTTCTCTTTTCTGATGCCTGAAATGCCACTAACAGGTAACAAAACTGCTATATAATTGGACCAAGACTTAAAGGCATGTAACTAAATAACAAATGCTGGAGAGGGTGCGGAGAAAAGGGAACCCTCCTACACTGTTGGTGGGAATGTAAGTTGGTGCAGCCACTATGGAAAACAGTATGGCGGTTCCTCAGAAAACTAAAAATAGAGCTACCATATGATCCAACAATCCCACTCCTGGGCATACTCTAAACTCTAATTCAAAAATATACATGCACCCCTATGTTCATAGCAGCACTATTCACAATAGCCAAGACATGGAAACAACCTAAATGTCCATCAACAGATGAATGGCTAAAGAAGATGTGGTACATATATACAATGGAATATTACTCAGCCATAAAAAAGAATGAAATAATGCCATTTGCAGCAACATGGATGGACCCAGAGATTATCATACTAAGTGAAGTAAGTCAGAAAGAGAAAGACAAAGACCATATGATATCACTTATATGTGGAATCTAAAATATGACACAAATGAACTTATCTACAAAACAGAAACAGACTCACAGACATAGAGAACAGACTTGTGGTTGCCAAGCGGCAGAGGGGGTGGGTAGAGGAATGGAGTAGGAGTTTGTGGTTAGTTGACATAAGCTTTTATGTATAGAATGGATAAACAGCAAGATCCTACTGTATAGCACAGGGAACTATATTCAATATCTTATGATAAAGCATAATGGAAAAGAACATTAAAAAAAGAAGGTATATATATGTATAACTGAGTCACTTTGCTGTAAGGCAGAAATTAACACAACATTGTAAATCAGCTATACATCAATAAAAAATAAATAAAATAAATAAAGGCATGTAAGTACTGTTTGTAAGGTTCACAAAGGACATCAGATTACATTAAGGTCAACATGACACTTCCCTTACCAAGAAAGAGTATAGAAAATTCCAGTTCTCTAACCCTAGGGGAGGGGGAGAGACAGGTCCTGAATGACCACTGGAAGGGAGAGCCCCACAGGAAGCTATCAGGGTGCAGGGTTCCTTCTGAGCTGCGACAGCCCTGATGTGTAAACAAAGAAAATGAAGAGCGTTGCCCACCACCCAAGTTCTAGGAGGACTAAGTCATTTTCCACTGCAGCCGCCAACTGACCGTGCACCCTGAGAAGAATTCAGGATGAAAAACAGGGTGAGGCGACATGCGCTTTGGAAAAACAGGCCCCTTGGATAGTTAGATGTATCTTTCAGGGATAATTTTAATGAACACAGATTCTTGCATCTTCCCGTACATAGGTGAAGCACTAAAGTCATTAGCTGGAAATACCTGTTCTTTGTGACTAGCAGTAATCTTTTACCAAGATGTACGCTTAACTGTATGTATCCCTGAGCCAAAACTCATATAGAAACTGGCTTCTTCCCCACCTCTTTGAAGCTGTCTTTTGAGGCTGTCTCCCAGGCTAGAGTCCTCAGTATGGTCCCCGAATAAAACTTCAATTCACAACTCTCCTATTGTGCATTTTTCCTTAGGTCAACAGAATCAACAACAACTTGACAATCTATTGGCTCCTGCTGTCCTTAATGCAAAATCTATGACCCTCAAGGTGAGACAGGACACACTTTTCATATGAAGTACAGCTTGAGTCAGATGTGGTCTTTTTCTTATTTGTAAAACTGTTATTAGCTCTCTGCAGAAAATAAGGTAGATATCTGAATAAAGTCAAAAGCTTTGTGTCCTACTTTCCAAAATGAAGGCTTAATTCTTTGACTGGTCTAGTGTCAATTTCTAATCAAACTAATACTCTGTTGTCTTACACTAATGTACCCTCTAGTGATACGAGCAGGGTGTCACAATACAAATATCAGATTAGTTTTTATGAGAGGAAATATTTTGATAGGTGAGATTGGATAGGGGAAAACTGTCTAATAGTTTATTCTTTAAAGAGGTACTCTTACTATCTAACAAATAAACTTAACACTGTAATCTAAACACAGGAAATCTAATAAAATAATTTACACAGAGATAGATACAAAGAATATACAAATTTCTGATAAATATACACCTTTGCTAGTTAATCTACTAAACAGAAATTAAAGTGATGCTGTGTAGTTATTTACATTTGAAGGCAATTATTAACACCTAATGTGGGGTGTATTGTGACAAAATTAGCATAATAATAATATTATGTTCTTACTGTCAACTGATATAATCATTTTGAAAAGAATGATGGGAAGGCATAGCCAGAGACATAAGAACATTCAATCCCACTCACTTGCGCAAATAATTCCACATCCGAGAACTTATCTCAAAGAAGTTATTTGTTAAAAACCATATGCTCAAATTGTTATGATAGATTTATTCATCTATAAAAACAACATTATGGAATTAACTAAAAGTCTAACAATAAATGTCCACTCTCTTTGGAAGAGCTATGGTAAATCCACACCATGCTGTATCGTTCTGTGATTAGAAAGTGATTTCAAAATACAGTTGAAGGAAAAGGGCAGCATCCTAAACAGTCTGTGCACTGTAGTTACAACTATAAAGGTATGTATGCTTGTGGAGAAGGAATGGGATGTGATTTGCCAGAAGAAAAATATCTGACCCAAAGCAGTGAGATTCTGGAGTGTTCCTACGCACATTTCCTTTAACATTTCTTGTATTTTTAATACGAATAACTTTTAATTAATTACTTTGACATGGAAAGCTCTCTTTCAAGTGTTTTCAATTTTAACAATAAAAATAACTTGGCAAATCTCTTTGGTATTTCAGAAAAAAAAATTTTTTTTTGTATAAGCCCATGTGATTTATTTATTTATTTACTTACTTAGTTTTTTAGAGGAAAGGATTATTTATTTATTTATTTATGTATTTATGGCTGCATTGGGTGTTCGTTTCTGTGCGAGGGCTTTCTCTAGTTGCAGCAAGCGGGGACCACTCTTCATCGCGGTGCGCGGGCCTCTCACTGTCGCGGCCTCTCTTGTTGCGGAGCACAGGCTCCAGACGCGCAGGCTCAGTAGTTGTGGCTCACGGACCTAGTTGCTCCCCGGCATGTGGGATCTTCCCAGACCAGGGCTCGAACCCGTGTCCCCTGCATTGGCAGGCAGATTCTCAACCACTGCGTCACCAGGGAAGCCCTCAGAAAATTTTTATTTCCACAAATTGACTGTTTTATGTGGGCAAACATTCTGGCATTTCCAGGTGATAAATCACACATTCCCGTGTTCACCCTTTAAAGAATCCTTACATATACTAGCCCCCAAGCCTTTCTAACATTATACATCCATTTAAATACAAATGAGACCTGAAAAATGGTGAGAAATCTGTAGCCTTCAATCACTATTTGTTTTATAATATATGGGAATACACAGACTCATGTCAGTTTCCTTTTTTCCCCCTAAACCGATGAACAATATAAAGGTAAAGAGAAATAAAGAGTTTGAAAATTATTAGACTTCTTAGAATATTTAACCTCCATCATATTTTTTGTTCTCTAGGGCTTATTCCCATTCAAGAGCTCTGGTTCTTGACCATTTGGGAATTGAGGGCCACTTGGAGAATCTCCTGATGCTAGAAGACTCTATACACATAGACCCAAATATGTGCATATAGTTTCGGAGGGTTTATACTTGCCTTCTGCCCTCCCAGCCCTCTGATACTGGATCCACAGATATCCAATTAGGAGTCCCACTTCACAGGGTTGTTATTTACTTTAATCTTTCTTTCTTCTAATATGCAAACAAGAAACAACTCACAACTTTCCCTTGCTGCCTCTCCTAGATATCATAGTTTGGGATCTCAGAGCTAAGTTCTTTTATTATTAGCCACTGCAGAAAATGTAGGTGGGTATGTGCATTCCCTTAATAACTGTAGGCATTATGCTAAGCAGTCTATATGCACAGGGATTTAAAAAAGATTCTCACAAATATCTAGAAACATAGATATCAATTTTCCTAATTTTACAGATAATGAAATTGAGGCTCAGAGAAGGTAACACTTGCCAAATCAGAGTTGTTAAGGGGACGGTGTAGCATTCAAAGTCAGGTCTCACTGTATCCAAACACTTGCTTTTTTTTTTTTTTCATTTTAATACTTTTTATTTACTTTTTATTTTTTTAACTTTTATTTTATATTGGAGTAGAGTTGATTAACAATGTTCTGTTAGTTTCAGGTGTACAGCAAAGTGATTCAGTTATACATACACATGTATCTATTCTTTTTCATATTCTTTTCCCATGTAGGTGATTACAGAGTATTGAGCAGAGTTCCAAACACTTGCTCTTAATCACAGTCAGAAAAAGTTGAAATTATGGGTAACAGAACTAAATAAATGGAAAAACCTGCACAAATCTGAGAGGTCATTTTTATTTGGAGGAAGGAAAGGAGACAGAGGGAGTGGCCATCTTGGTCTAAAAAAAATGGCACACATTTTAGTCATAAAGGATATTATGCTGAAGAAACTTACAATGCAATAATAGTAGAATTCATAAAAAGATAACAAGTATACTTAATACTAGTTGGAGTCATATTTTTTTAATTTGAATTTTATTTTATTTATTTTTATACAGCAGGTTCTTATCAGTTATCTATTTTATATATAGTAGTGTATATATGTCAATCTCAGTCTCCCAATTCACAGTGTCATATTTTTTTTTGCCCTTGGCAATGAAAAAGTAATTACCTCTACCAAACTGCACTGGTTTATACA
Organism: Balaenoptera musculus; assembly: GCF_009873245.2. NCBI lineage: Eukaryota > Metazoa > Chordata > Mammalia > Artiodactyla > Balaenopteridae > Balaenoptera > Balaenoptera musculus. Next base: position 4,135,743 of record NC_045786.1, read on the forward strand.
TTTTATTTTAATGCAAGATGAGAATTAAATGTATAATTTCCAAATGTGCTTTTTATGCATTTGGGGTTTGTAGTGACTTCAGAAAGTACAAGTGATAGAAAAACAGAAACCATACATGATTAGAACAAAAAAAGACCACCTAATTTATTCAGCATCCTAAAAAATTATTCTATAATACATATACATACACACATAAATATATATATATGTGTATTTTAAAAAATTCTCTCCCATTTATATTATTGTCGGAATTGAAAGAAAAGTCTCTGTCATTGGGGAACTTTGCGAATGACTAAAATAGTGTTACATGGGGACAGAATAAACTATTTATTCAAGTACAGCTGACTTCATATACTATATTAGTTTCAGGTGTACAACATAGAGATTCAATATTTTTATAGACTATATACCATACACCATTATTATAAAATATTGACTGTATTTCCTGTGCTATATATTATATCCCTGTGACTTATTTTTTTATAACTGGTACTTAATACCTCTTAATCCCCTAGAATAAAGTCTTTATAAAGACTTATTTTACACCTTAACCATTAAAACAAAAATCCATGTATTTATCAGCCCTATTCAAACACAAGTGTTAATTAAAATGAGGAGTGACTAGGCCTTAGGAAATAAAAATCTAGATTTGGGAAAGAGGAGGTAGCTTAAAAGGGTAAATGTTCTTCGGTAGATTCTCCATAATACTTCAAGACTGAACTGAAATTAACTAAAGGAGAAATTATTCAGGTGTCTATTCTAGAATCATACAGACTGACATTCCAATTTAAAAAACTGTGACATTTTTTGTGCCCAATTTTATGGCTGAAAATATTCAAAATGATGGGTGGAATATATTTGGCAGCTTGGATACTTGGCAGTCTGGGTTATGGATTAAACATTTTTCGAATTCATAATAGAAATCCTCGGAAGAAATGACTGTAGCAGCTATTTAGTGTCTGATAATATTCTTAGAAAGTGGGCAAGTTTATGGAAAACGATGATTCCAGATGCCCTTCAAAGCAAAGAGGTACTGAACAATTTCTCAATTAACTTGAGTGGCACTTGAAAAGCTCAGAAACTCGTGAAGTATCTAACATCCCAAAATCCTTTATAATTAGTGTATACGTTGCCAGCCGTGTCAGAGTCTAAAGAAATATGTGTCTCTGGAAGGAAAGGAAAACTGTGTCTCTGGAAAATTTTAAATTTTATATATATATGAGATAAACAACAAGGTCCTACTGTATAGCACAGGGAACTATATTCAATATCCTGTGATACTGGAGAAGAATATGAAAAAGAATGTGTATATATATATATATGTATAAGTGACTTTGCTGTACAGCAGAAATTAACACAACACTGTGAATCAACTATACTCCAATAAAGTAAATTTAAAAAAATAAAACAAGGGCTTCCCTGGTGGCGCGGTGGTTAAGAATCTGCCTGCCAATGCAGGGGACACGGGTTCGATCCCTGGTTGCGGAAGATCCCACATGCCGCGGAGCAACTAAGCCCGTGCGCCACAACTACTGAGGCTGTGCTGTACAGCCCGCGAGCCACAACTACTGAGCCCATGTGCCACAACTACTGAAGCTCATGCACCTAGAGCCCGTGCTCCACAACAAGAGAAGCCATTGCAATGAGAAGCCCACGCACCACAACGAAGAGTAGCCCCTGCTCGCCACAACTAGAGAAAGCCCGTGCGCAGCAATGAAGACCAAACACAGCCAAAAAAACCCCAAAAAACCAAAAACGAAATATAATAAAAGATCATTGAAATCCAACAGATTAAGCAAAGCATCTCACCATTTACTGACTGTGCTATACTTTTATATGATCCAACCCAAAAGAAATGATTACCAAAGTACAGATATTTTTCTCTGCAAGCATTTTTTTTCTCTGTTAAACTAAATTTAGTGCAGGTTGGTACAACTGGAAACAAAAGAGGTAACCTGGAAAGAATTTTTAGACAAGCTGTACTTTATTGATTCTACAATGATATTTTCATGTCCAATTAGCACAGATATCTGTAACTGTATGAGTTTTATAGGCTACGATTTACATTTGGGTTCTAGAATTTTTTTTTTTTCCCCCCAAAGCCTTCCCTGGAAGGGTACCAATAATGATAGGATCTTTTCTTTAAAAGTTCTAAACCGAGTCCAAAGATGCAAACATCCAGTCTTTGTGAGGTAAAGCTCTCTGCTTAAGTATTTTAAACAGTAGACTCTCATTTCTGTACTTCATTACATTAAAAAAACTTTTAGTGTGACAAATAGCAATCAAATCTTAATTTACAGCAGCACGGGAAGCCACATCATTCTGAGTTACACAGAAAAGCCTCAGAAACAAGAAAAGCTCAGTGGCTGGGCTGTCCGTGAAGCGACAAGTGACAGCCGACAGCTGGAAAAAGCATTTTCAACTTCCACCAAGTTTCCCCGCCTCCCTCTTTCTCTTCCCAGCTACTAAGTCGATCTCAGTAAGATACACTTTAAAACCAAAGCTCCAGTTTTACTTGCTTCAGCTCCCTGGACATTTATGTATTCACACTGTGAATGACAGCATTTCTGGCAAGCTAAGAAAAGCTTTGAAAAAGTGAAGCCACCGACGTGATTTGCTCGAGTCCCTTCACAAGGCAGTACATCCCTGCTTTCTTTCCACCACACCGTGCATCTGGCCTGACTCCCTGCCCACAAGCTTACCCCAGGAAGAAGGCACTTAGTTTGAGGAGACATGAGGCGTCTGTCAAACATAGCAGCCCGGTTCCAAATGAGCCCAGCTCTCCAGAGGCCTTCACAGGAGCAAGAACTCAGTAACAAAGCTCCAGGCAGCCAAGTCTTGTTTTCCTGACCAGCATTTCAACTGCTTTCCTTCTTCCTCGCTGTCTTGGGGGGGAGGGTGTGCAGTCTTGGACAGGGTGACTTTCGAAAGTTCTTCAGATTACAACTGTGCTCTCTGGTCCAGAACCACTTAGCCAGGCAGAGGAGCCCATCAAAGTCAATTAACCAGTGCAAGTGGGAGGGGCTTTTTCTACTCTGAATGACGTCAGCTGGCTTGCAATTGAGAAGCCTGCAAACTTGTGAAAGCCAAGTAACGTTTCATGAATATCAGATGCACGCCTTTGGGCAGCTCTGTTCAAGACAGCACTTAAAAGACACTGCCTTCACTAGAGAACTGCAGGTTGCAAAACTGTTAGCCTTCAAGGAAATGAGTGGAACTGAAAAAGAGTCTGGAATAAAAGTGAGGAACATTCCACTTCCGCCCAATGAAGAAATATTTCCTCTTTTCGCACCCAAGAGAGTGGTATCTTCCTTTTGTGGTTACCTTTCACGTTCTCAAGGTGTATGAAAAATATAAAATTTTTTTCACAGTCAAGTAAGTATCACTTGGATACATTTAGGGGTTTTTTTTTAAATTAAAAAATTTTTCATTGCGAAAAAATTCCAAAACAATTACAATGGTAACATTAAAGATCACAGATCACCATAAGAAATATAATAATAATGAAAATATCTGAAATGTTGCAAGAATTACCAAAATGTGACACAGAGATATGAAATGAGCAAATGCTGATAGAAAACTGGTGCCGACAGAGTTGCTCAATGCAATACTGTGAAGCACAATAAAGCCAAGTGCGATAAAACTAGGTATGCCTGCGGCTGTAGTACTACACTTATCTTACTATTAGCAGTCCTTGGTCACAGTGAAGCCCTCCAGACAAGATGTTAAACCTTTCCTGGCTCTCAGTCACTTCAGTCTTAAGATTCCTATTTACTACCCACCCTTAAAGTCAGCCTCCCACAGTTTAACATGTTTAAATGTCCTCTAGTTTCTTCATGTGCTTTAGTCTTCTTTTTTTGATACATTTAGTTTTAATTTGAAAACTTTTCATCAAAAGATACCTTTCAAAAGTGAAATGGTAACCACAATACTCTGAGAACATTTGCAAACCATACAACAAAGGATTCCTAGCCAGGGAATAGAAAGAACTTCTATAAGTCAATAAATAAAAGACCCACAATCTAAAATACATATATATGGGGGGAAAAAACCCCACAAAGAGATAAATCATTGAAGAGAAAATCCTAGTGGCCAATAAACATGATAAAATGTTTGACTTCACACTAATCAGGAGTACAAACTAAATTCACAGTTTACCATTTCCTACCCAGGAGAGTGGAAACATTGAAGGTATCTGAAAATTCCAGATCTTGGACAGAATGTCAAGCAGGGGTTGGCAAATTATGACCAGGTGACGAATCTATCCAGCCATCTGTTCTGCATAACCTGCAAGCTAAGACTGTGTTTCGTATTTTTAAATGGTTGGGAAAAAAATCAAAAGAAGAATTGTATTTTGGGACATATGAAAATGATATGAAGTTCAAATTTCAGTGTCCTTAAATAAAGGTTTATTAGAACATTGCCAGGCTCATTCACTTAGGAATTGTCCATGGCTGATTTTGTGTTCAGTAGCAGAGTTGAGTCGTTGTGACAGAGACCGTGTATGTAGCGCACCAAGGCTTAAAGCTTTCCTATTTGGTCCTTCACAGAGAAGGTCTGCCAACTCCTGACGTAGAGCTACCAGACTTTCGTGCACTGTGGGTGGGAGTATAAATTGGTACAGTCAGGTAAAGGACTTAGCAGAGTGTTGTAGACGGCAGATGTGAGTTCCCATTGATGGGCATCCCACTCCTCAATACGTGCCCAGAGAAACCCTCGCACAAGTACACAGGGAGACGTAGGTACAGAATGTCCCTAGCAACACGGGGGTTATAGTAAAAAATGGAAACCAACCTCCATGTGTATCAACAGGAAAGTGGATAAACACAGTTGTAGACAGTACCCAGCACTAAAAGTGAATGAATTCTAAGTGACTACAGGCATAGCTCTCCACAAACATAAGGTGGATAGAAAAAAGCAAGTTGCAGAATCTTAATACCTTAAGAACCTGTGATATAATTTGTACAAAGTTTGAAAATATGCAAAAATACCATATACTTTATGTAGGAGCTACAAGTATAAAGATAAATATGAAAACAAGTACCAAACCCAGAGCAGTGGTTCCATCTGGATAGGAGTATATTTGGAAGGTATTTAATTGGGGGAGGGGGCAACTCTATGAGCGATATTTTATTTCTTAAACTAGGTTGTATCTATACCATTGGTCATTATATTGCTGTCTACGCTATTTTGTATTCTGAAAAAGTTCATAATAAAGAAATGAATGAGGAAAAAGAGTGAAAAGAATCATGATATAAAAAGTGCCAAATCCTTATAGAGATATTAAAATCATAGACATAGGATATGATCTTTGAGAGTAAGGAAAAGAAAAAAAAGTAGCCTGCCAATTTTTTTTCACAATAATCACTCCACTGTTAAAAATATTTAGAGGGGCTTCCCTGGTGGTGCAGTGGTTAAGAATCCGCCTGCCAATGCAGGGGACATGGGTTCGAGCCCTGGTCCGGGAAGATCCCACATGCCGCAGAGCAACTAAGCCCGTGCACCACAACTACTGAGCCTGCACTCTAGAGCCCGCAAGCCACAACTACTGAGCCCGTGTGCCACAACTACTGAAGCCCACGTGCCTAGAGCCCCTGCTCCGCAACAAGAGAAGCCACCGCAATGAGAAGTCCATGCACCGTAATGAAGAGTAACCCCTGCTCACCGCAACTAGAGAACGCCCGTGCGCAGCAATGAAGACCCAACACAGCCAAAAATGAATAAATAAAATAGATACAACATTAAAGAAATTTTAAAAAATGTTTAAAAAATATTTAGAAAAACAGTTGTAAGAAAACATGAATTCTATTTATAGTGGTTGCATCTGGGTAGTGGTTTTGAGCATGGTTATTTTCTCTCCTTTTTAAAAACTTAGTGTTTTTAAAACTTTCTACAATAAATAGGCTTATATTACTTTTCCAACCTCAAAAAAAGTTTTCTTAAGCATTTAACAGGCAACCAAGGATTGTTTAACTTTTGAGGGAAATTAGAAACGTTTGTTTAGCTCAGTAATTACTATGGATTAGGATATTTTATATCTCTGTGAGAGTAGATATCAACTTGTAGAAAACTGATAGAAATGCAAATGAATTTGTCCAGCAGACGTGGATCTGTCTAATGCTAATGGTTTCTGTATAAAAGATAACCACCCAAATTATTATTTTATCGCCCTGCAGAGCATCAACCAGTTGTGTATCTAATTTAACAATCTTAGCCCAGTATTCTTTCTTAGAATAGCTATAAGTACTTATGTCTCTCCCATAGTCTTTTAAATGGGCTTTACCATCTTGCTGGTTCCCTCAATGAATTAAGAAAAAAACAAACTTTAGCTCATATTCATTCTCTATTTGTTTGAGAGAAATGGTCTAAAATTTTGGGAAAGTTATACGTGGACACCAGTTTTCAATTTGAAACACAGTTTCTTTTCTGACAATGGCATATATGATGGCTAGCTCTCCAAGTCTTGCCCCACATTAATATATAATGCCACTAAAACGCCACTACAATGGAAAAGTATCTAACCAACATTGATGTCAGGCAAGCAAAAAACACCTGGGGTTTGAATAAGAGAAGGATGACGATGGAGATTCTGAATGGACCATACAGGGATTTCAATGCCTTTCCAAGCATCTATAAACTTTGTAATACAAAACAACAGTATTTTCTTGTTACAGGTATAGCATTCTTTTCACACATTAAATAGGACTTTTTTCTTGCTTTCAAAATGGGATTGAGGGATATTTTCTTGTGATCTCTGGAAAGAGGATGAAGAGAAAAGCTGAAAAAGAGAGATTAAGGAAGCAGTGTAGTCATCAATGACAAATAGACTACTGAGAAAGAAAAAGAGGCATGGGGATAATTGAGGTATAAATTAACGGGAGTAACTGTGAGTAATTTCTCTGGTTATAATCCATTTTCATTGTTGGGTACTGGAAAATAAAGAAGGACCCAAAAAATAAAACTGAAAAACACCACCACCACTATCCTTGCCATCCCTCAGGTTTCCAATCTATAAAAAGGAGATAAAGGCTTCAAACGATAATGATCTGGATTACATAAAATATCTAGTCTATATCTGGCACATCAGAGATGCCAGATAAATATTAGTTTTCCTTGCTATAACTCAATGGTTCTCAACTGGGAGTGATTTCATCCCCCAGGGACATTTAGCAATGACTAGGGACATTTCTGATTGCCCCATGGGGAGGGGTGGGGAGCTTACTGGCATCTGGTGGGTAGAAGCCAAGGATGCTACGATGCCCGGCTCACTTCCACAACAAAGAATTATCCGGCTCAACACGGCAACAGTGAGGAATTTGAGTAACTTGAAGGTGCCCTTTGCGTCAACGCCGTGGATGTGAAGAACTTTAAATTATAACCCAAGGTGACACGATGTGAGATTCCAATCAGGTTGTCTGAATGCGGGCGAGGGGGCTGGAGAGGCAAAGGGGAGGGACAGGAGAAGAAGACCACTGTGACTTTGCAGCTACTCAGAAGCAGCCCCTGTGCGCTCAGCCGTGTGCCAGGTGATCCTGTGATTCTCTACGGGAGGAGCCCCCAGAGATCACTGGAGTTGCTCGGCGTCAGATTTCAGATGGAAGGACCTGAGCTCTCTGCAGTCCCTACCGGCACCCACACCCCTAATACTTTGCCTTAAACTTGCTTCCAATCCCCTTCCACCGCACCCCGAGCTTGACCTCCAAGTCTTTGCTAAACTGTGAAAAAAGCTTAATGAAAATGACATTACCACCAGAGAGCTCCTCAAGTGCTATTTTTATAACTAAAGAGGCATGCTCACTAATCCTCCAAGAGAAAGGTTCTTTTTATTGCTGCATTTGTATTCCAAATTGGTATTGTCTGTCTATGTAAACATAGAAAAGGCAGGGAGGGCAGCTTCAGCTGTACCAAATGCTCATTCGGAGACAACTTTCCCATGTGTTGTTTTCAAATCTAAAACAGCAGCAGACCTTTCTGGATGAGGAGGTGGTGGCCAAAGGATAAATATGTTTTGTTGCCAGGAGTCAAAAAACAATGTGGAGTTTTTCAGGTCACATATTTCGAACGGCCACTCCAAACTTCAAAGTCCAGACTGTTTACCTAACAGGCAAGGACTGTGAAAAAAAATTCCCTTGATCACACCCTAGTTTAGAGCTTATGCCTTCAATAGCATTGTCTTTGATTACAAAAGGCCATGATATGTGTACAAATATGGATAATTATGGCATGCATTAACCAGACTGAATCGTAACAGCAAAACAAATCTCTAGCCTGTGTGGATACTCTAAGCCTCACAATGTGTTTTTTGTAAATAACAGCCAAACACATGGTTTTCTCAAGAAGTAAAAATAGCAAACAATTCCAAATGTCAGAGTAAACAAAACAAAAAACCCCCCAAAAAACGAAAAACAAAATGAAAATAGTCTCATCCACAACTGAGTTTTCTTTCCACCTAAGAAGTTACTAATAAATTTAAAAAAAAATTTTTATTGGAATAGAGTTAGTAATAAATTTTTTTTTTTTTTTTTTTTTTTTACTTCATGGCACAATTCCAACAGAGCTATCAGTTATTGACTGAGAAGACTGTAAGCAACAGCAAAGTAATTTTTGTCCTAAAGCTATACTATTTAACCCAAGTACTTGTACTATTGAATCTCCTTCTTCAGACTTTATTCTTCTAAGTAACTCATTATCGACTTTGCTCCCAATTCATCTAAGTGCAGATGAAGAGAAAATCTTTATTTAAATCAGAGCCACTCAAACAAATAAAGGCCTTCTCTTTTTATTTTATAAAAAATTTAGCAGTGAGAAGAACTCAGCTGGCTTTCGGCCCCTCTTTTCACCTTGATAAAATAGCTGCCTTTTTTCCATATCATGGGCTTTATCACTAGTTAAGAATTTACACTGGCTGAACAACTTCCTTTTTGAGACATGTTAATTTCAAACACATTACAACCAACTGACCACAAGCACTGAAAGGGACTCTCTCCTGCAGCCCCCCTCCCACTTCCCTATGACTAGATAAGATATACTTGAAAATACACTTGAGTATTGTTATTAAGGAGAAGCCACAGTAACTTGAAGTCAAAGCTGCCGCTTTGAACAATTCTAGGAATAATGGAAGGAGGAGAAGGTGTTTTGGGGGGCCCTTTGACCTCTTTATCCCTCAATGGATCTGTTCCATTGTGAATCTGACCCTGAAAGGTATAGTGTGTAATTTTTTGGTACTTACAACCTGCACTTAACATAGTAAAACTCTCTTCCCGTATCATTAAACGTCTTTCCATGGATAACGATAAAAGAAAAATTGCTAGCATTATTTACGATTGTCAAGACATGGAAGCAACCTAAGTGTCCATCAACAGATGAATGAATAAAGAAGATGTGGTACATACATACAATGGAATATTACTCAGCCATAAAAAGAATGAAATAATGCCATTTGCAGCAACATGGATGGAGCTGGAGGGTATTATGCTAAGAGAAGCGAGACAGCGAAAGACAAATACCGTATGATATCCCTTATATGTGGAATCTAAAAAATACAACAAAGTAGTGAATATAACAAAAAAGCAGCAGCCTGAGAGATATAGAGAACAAACAAGTGGTTACCAGTGGGGAGGGGGGGAGGGGCAGTATAGGGGTGGGGGAGTGGGAGGGACAAACTATTGGACAAACTATTTGTCCAGGCTCAAGGATCTGTTGTGCAACACGGGGACTATAGCCAATATTCTGTAGTAACTCTGAATGGAAAGTAACCTTTAAAAATTGTATAAAATTTTTTAAAAATTCAGGAAAAAAAAGGGAAAATGGCTAATTATTTTCTCTAGTAGTTGAATGCATCTATGTAAGTCAGTGTACTATGCTGAATGTTTCAGTATTTCCCCTTAATACAACTGTCATTGAATTATTCACTGTGAGGTGTATCCTGGGGGGATAGGAAGGTTACATGACGTGTTGTTTTTTTCCCCCACTATTTTGAGATATCCCCTCTGGTCCCACTTCCCAATCCTCTTCCCCCAGCCCTTCTTTATCTTGCTATCTTAAGGGTTTTCCTCCTGAAATTTCCACTTCTCACCTGTGTTGAAGGAATAATTGTTTCCTACTCCTGGATCTCCTCTCAGTTTCTGTGACGTGTGGTCCTAAATACTCTAGCTTCTGAGTACCAGGCTCTTGGATGTGACGCCAACTAGATACCTTCCCATGGCTTTCCAGCAGCCTTCTCAGACCTTACGTGCTTCCAAAAGAACTACTGATTCTTCCCCCGACGTGGCAGTCCTGCACACTACAGTGAACAGAACCCCTACCCACTCCTGTGATCCAGACCAAACACTCATCAGCGAGTCCCGTCCACTCTAGCGGCCAACCTTCATCATCTCTCTCATGATGTCCTTAGCGAGAGCCCCTAACTTATTGCAGGGCTGCTGGTCTGATCCCCATAGAGCAGCCAGTGGTTTTTTTTAAAGCATGGATTCACTTCTCTCACTCTGCTGCTTAAAAATCTCCTAATGGGGGCCTTCCCTGGCGGTCCAGTGGTTAAGATTCTGCGCTTCCACTGCAGGGGACATGGGTTCGATCCCTGGTGGTTGGGGAACTAAGATCCCGCATGCTGCACAGCGCGGCCAAAAAAAAAAAAAATCTCCTAATAGCTTCTCACTGCAACTGATAAAACCATCATGTGCAGGGCCTGGTGAGAACTGGCTCCTGGCCACATCCCTGACCTCATCTCCCTCGCTCTGCTCTGTCCCTGCCATGCTGCCACCACACCGGCCTTCCTTCTGTCTGCAGACCACGCCAAGCACGTGCCTGTGTCAGGGCTCTGCACTTGCCCTTCATCGGCTTGGAAAGCTTTCCCTGTTGACATGAGCCTGGCTACCACCTTTTCACACCATTCAGGTCTCACTTCAAAACTCATCTCCTCGACGAAGCCCTGAGTTCCAGGACTGAGGTGGAACTACTCTCCATCACTTTACCTTATTTGATTTTCTTTAGAGCTATAGCAAGAGTTGAAGGCACCTTACACACTGATTTCTACACCATGTTTGCCTTCGTATTCGGATGAGGATAGAATTTACAGCCTGTCAACTAGGCTGGCTTCAGCTTTAACGTCCCCACCATGAACGCGCTCTCGTGTTGCTGTTACAGCCACGATCCCGTGCACAGCGCAGCAAAACCGGGATGTACGTTCAGGAAAGTGGAGAGTATGCTGGACTCAGAGACGGGAGAACTGAGTAAGCTCCCACTCTGCTGCCACGAATTAACTGGTTAAGTGACTTCACATGCCTGAGGCTCAGAGTCTTCCAGGGCAGAGAGAGGTCGTTCAACTAGTCACTCAAACTACAGGTTAATCACTTGGCCCACTGTTAGCAATTCTCAAACTATTATTCTGTTAAACGTGTTGGATGAAAAAGACTTTAGGCGATACTCTCAGAACTGCCAATGATAATCTCTAGGACATTCACAATCAATTCAGGTTAAAAAAAAAATGGGTCAGAATAACTAGTACTTGCTTGGTTAACTGAATTTTCACCTAATTTTTATTTAAATGAAAGCTCTTGTAAGTCAGAAAGGGAAAAACAAATATCACATGCTAATGCATATAGATGGAATCTAGAAAAATGGTACAGATGAACCCAGTGGCAGGGCAGCAATAAAGACGCAAAAGTAGAGAATGGACTTGAGGACACAGTGGGGGAAGGGGAGGCTGGGACGAAGTGAGAGAGTGGCATGGACATATATACACTACCAAATGTAAAAAGGAGAGCTAGTGGGAAGCAGCCGCATAGCACAGGGAGATCAGCTCGGTGTTTTGTGACCACCTAGAGGGGTGGGATAGGGAGGGTGGAAGGGAGACGCAAGAGGGAGGACATATGGGGATATATGTATATGTATAGCTGATTCACTTTTTAAAAAAATTATTTTATTTTATTTATTTTTGGCTGCGTTGGGTCTCTGTTGCTGAGCGTGGGCTTTCTCCAGCTGTGGCGAGCGGGCTTCTCACTGTGGTGGCTTCTCTTGTTGCAAAGCACCGGCTCTAGGCACGAAGGCTTCAGTAGTTGTGGCACGCGGGCTCAGCAGTTGTGGCTCGCAGGCTCTAGAGCGCAGGCTCAGGAGTTGTGGAGCACGGGCTTAGTTGCTCCGCGGCAGGTAGGCTCTTCCAGGACCAGGGCTCGAACCCGTGTCCCCTGTATTGGCAGGTGGATTCTTAACCACTGCATCACCAGGGAAGCCCCACTTTGTTGTACAGCAGAAACTAGCCCAACATTGTAAAGCAATTATACTCTAATAAAGATTAAAAAAAAAAAGAAAAAAGAAAAAGAAAAATAAGCTGTTGACATAGTGAGTCCTGAAAGGAGTATACCTGATGTCTAGCTGCGTTTGTATTTGATTATATAATATATACGCATATGGAGCCTGTCAAACATTTTAAGTATTAAGTAAGGAATGTTATTTTAATGATTTATTTGCATTATCATTAAAAAGAACCTCAAATTCTTTTAAAATTTCAGCTTTACTGACATATAATTGACATATAAAATTGTAAGATATTTGGGCTTCCCTGGTGGCGCAGTGGTTGAGAATCTGCCTGCCAATGCAGGGGACACGGGTTCGAGCCCTGGTCTGGGAAGATCCCACATGCCACGGAGCAACTAGGCCCGTGAGCCACAATTACTGAGCCTGCGCGTCTGGAGCCTGTGCTCCGCAACAAGAGAGGCGGCGATAATGAGAGGCCCGCGCACTGCGATGAAGAGTGGCCCCCGCTCGCCGCAACTAGAGAAAGCCCTCGCACAGAAACGAAGACCCAACACAGCCATAAATAAATAAATTAATTAATTAATTAAAAACAAACAAACAAAAAAACCTATTCAAAAAAAAAATTGTAAGATATTTAAATTGTACATCTTGGAGATTTGATATACACATACTTTTTTATTGAAATATAGTCGACATACAATATTATGTTAGTTTCAGGTGTATTACAGAGTGATTTGATGTTTATTATTACACAGTGATTTGACCATTGTGAAATGGTCACCACAGTAAGTCTAGTAACCATCTGTCCCCATACAAAGTTATCACAGTATTATTGGCCATATTCCTTATGCTGTATTTTATATCCTATTGGCTTATTTATTTTATAACTGGAGGTCTGCCCCTCTTCATCCCCTTCGTCTGTTTCTCTCAGCTCCCACTCCCACCCCTCCGGCAACCACCAGTTTGTTCTCTGTATCTGAGTCTGTTTTTTATTTTGTTTGTTTTGTTTTTTAGATTCCACATATCAATGCAATCATACAGTATTAGTCTTTCTCTGCCTGACTTATTTCACTTAGCATAATACCTTCTAGATCATCCATCACGTCACATATGGCGAGATTTCATTTTTTGTTTTTTTATGGCTGAGTAATATTCCACTGTATATATACACCACATCTTCTTTTTTTTTTATTTTTATTGGAATTTAGTTGATTTACAATGTTGTGTTGTTTCTGCTGTACTCAAAGAGAATCAGTCATACATATACATGTATCCACTCTTTTTTAGATTCTTTTCCCATATAGGTCATTACAGAGTATTGAGCAGAGTTCCCTGTGCTAGGGAACTCTAGCACAGGCAACAGTAGGTCCTTATTAGTTACCTATTTTATATATAGTAGTGTATACACCATATCTTCTTGATCCATTCATCTATCGATAGACACTTAGGTTGCACACCAATGTTCTCTGCAGCACTATTTACAATAGCCAAGACATACACATTGTGAAAGGATTCCCTCCACCAGGTTAATTAACATATCTTTTCTCTCTCACATTTACCTCTTTTTTGGGGGGAAGGTGTGAGAACATTTGAGTTCCACTCTCTTAAGAAATTTCAATGATACAATACAGCCTTATCAACTATGGTCGCCACATTTTACATGAGATCCCAGGCCTTATTCATCTTAGAGCTGAAATTTTGTACTCTTTTATCAACCTCTCCCCATTTCCCTCACCCCCCAGCCGCTGGGAGCCACCATTCTACTCTCTGATGAACCTCTAAGTTTTAAAAGCATGAATTTATGAATTCAATATAATCGAATAAAATAAAGACAAAGAAAATAGATCTGGGGGAAACAATGAATTCGGGATAAAGGTACTACAGAAAAGAATATATAGGACTGCTGAAAATAAGCTCATGAGCTAAAATGTAATAGTTTTTACCATGTGATTTCAGTTTACTAATTCTCCAGTGAAGTAGTGAAACTAATCCTACTTTCTAGACATAAGTTTATGTAAATCACAAAAATGTGATTGTTTGCTCCCTGATTTTGACTACAAACACATATATTTTTTTAAGCTTCTATCTCCCCCATACCACTGTTTTTATAGTAAGAGATGATTTAGGAGTACCAACTCTAAGAAAAAAAAATATTCCAACCATATTTCATCAATAAAAACACTAGAGACATGATTCATCACTTGCTTTTTTGAGAAGAAAAACTTGAGACTCTTTGTTTTGTTTGTGGAACTTTGGGATGTATTACAAGCTGAACCTTTCATGTTTTAAAATGTGATGAACAACTGCTTAGGACTTCATTTGGGCGAATGTTTTTTCCTGAGTGTTTATCATTCTTTTTTGTAATACAGTTGTGTATCCACATCAATAGTATTTACTTCTAAATGGCCCAGAGTACACACATTTAATCTGAATGTATCCTGGACCATAGCTGAGTGAAGAAAGGATTAGGGAGGCAATTAAAAATAAAACTAAAATCCTCACAAGTGAATGACAGAGCACATATTCCTACCACAAGTGAAACTGGAAAATATTTCTGTGTGCAGATTTGGAGTTCTGACTTCTTTCAAGATGCACATTCCCCAGGTCAGTGGTTCTCAAAGTGGGGTCTGAGGACCCTGAGACCATCTCAGAAGGTCTGTGAAGTCAAAGCTATTATTCTCTGAGTATCAGATGAAAAAATGGAGATACTGTAAAAACAAGTATTTGGGAGATGTGAGGGATTTTGTTTCTTTATTCTCTAAATATCAAATGAGTTCATATATTACAAATCTCCAACCTAGGGTTTGGTCCATACAAATAGGTCAGGAGCCCTGCAGCTTGCCTAACCCCAGATAATAGTGATTTATTTCATTGAACCCAAGACCTACTTCAATATAAGGAGTCTCTTAGGATAAATGTCTTAGCATTCCACACTGGCCTTTTTTTTTTTTTTTTTAAAGTATAGTTGATTTACAATATTGTATTAGTTTCAGGTATACAGTATAGTGATTCAGTTATTTTTTTCTGATTATATTCCGTTATAGGTTATTACAAGGTATTGAATAAAATTCCCTGTGTTATACGGTAAATCCTTGTTGCTTATCTATTTTATATATAGTAGTTTGTATCTGTTAGTCCCATACTCCTAATTTGTCCCTCCCCACCTCCCCTTTGGTAACCATAAGTTTGTTTTCTATGTCTGTGAGTCTGTTTCTGTTTTGGTATACAGATTCATTTGTATTATTTTTTAGAGTCCACATATAAGTGATATCATATAGTGTCTGTCTTTCCTTGTCTGACTTACTTCGCTAAGTATAATATTCTCTAGGTCCATCCATGTTGCTGCAAATGGCAATATTTCATTCTTTTATATATATATGTGAGATATATATATATATACATACACACCACATCTCCTTAAACCATTGGTCTGCGGATGGGCACTGGGTTGTTTCCATGTCTTGGCTAATGTAAACATGCAATGAACATTGGAGTGGATGTATCTTTTCTAATTAGAGGGTTTTTTTGGTTTTTTTTTTTCAGGATATATACTCCTTTTCAATTAGGGTGTCAGATTAGCTGTTCCTTACAGAAGTCCCAGTCTTTGATGATGCGTGTTGAGACCTAGTTAGCAGAACTCCTTAAGCGTGTGTGTAGACCAACCACGTAAGTGTAACTTAAGTAAAAGTATTCTTAAATCTAATCGTGGTCAGCCTGTGAATTACGACGCGTATGATACACAGGTGGACAAACCAGGCCAAAAGAATCCAGGTAAACACTCCCACTTGCCTGAAACCAGTGGTCCTCAGCCTGCTTACTAAGTGGAATCACTGGTGCCTGCGTCCCAGCCCCTGAGATTCTGACTTAATTGGTCTGGGATGCAACTCGGGCAGATGGAGTTTTCAAAGCTCCCCAGGTCATTCTGATAGGCAGCCAAGGTCGGGAACTACTGTTTCAGGGCCAGGTAGATTCTCCTGGCCTTTGTGGGGTGCAGTGCAAAATGAAAATGTGGTGCCCTTTGTTCAAAATTATTAAGAATTTCCGAAAAGCACTGATAGAGTATCAACCCTCAGGTAGGACCTTTCTAAATAAGCACAGGTCACATACCTGGAGGCACTAACTGTACATCTTTCACGGGGCTAGTGTGAGGAATACATCAGTAACATATGTAAAGTGCTAAGCACGGTGTCTGGCACCCATAAGTTCCCAATCAACAGTAACTATTTAACAAATATTATTTCTGTTGCTCTGTATTCTTCTTCCCGATTGGCTTACTTATTTCTCCTTGAATATTCCTTCATCACAACCATCCATTCATTCCATAAGTATCTGTGATGGCAATGACAGCAACATTACTTCACTGTAGGATGGACCTCCCCCTCGGACTCCCTGGGCTGAGGCCAACCCACATTTTAAGACCCAATTCAAGCTTCGCTTCCTTTCAGAAGATCTCTGATCTTCTCAGAGAGAGAACTTCCCTTTGTTGTCTACTGAATATTCCTCTGTCATAGCACCAATTACTCTGTATAGGCAAACAGTTATCTCGTATGCTTCTCTTCTCCATAAGTCAGTAGCATGTCATGAGGAGAAACTCTGTTTACACATATTAGTATCGCTGTGGTCTAACACATAGCTGGTGCCTAATTAATACACGATGAATGAATGAATGAATGGCCTATTAATTCTTTGTAAGCTAGAGTATTATCCAAGATTCATTCACCTCCCTTGTCATTACCTTCACTCATATGCTCAGTTAGATGTTTAAACTAGCATTTCTTCCTGCCCTTGTATATGGCATCTTGTATATTTCCCTATGTTGTACCATTGCGCAGAATGTTCTGTCTGCTATGTATCAGCAGGTTATTGATGGCACGCAATGTGTCGTTTTCTATAAATGCCTTTAAGATTGAGATAACTGGATTGATGCTGTCTGACTTGGATGTGTTTGAAGATCTGTGATCATACTGCAACTCCTTAAAAACATGCCTGAAATAAATTCAATACTATGATTTTCTGGGTGGAAAAATAAAAGGATAGGAAAATCTATTAGCAAAATGCAGCTTCCTAGCCTTCTGCTTCCCAGTGCAGTGTAGTTACTGAATGTAATTACATCTTTTCATTAGGACATTCTAAGTAAGCGAACTTTCTGGTATTGAGTCACTCTCTTATGTGCTCAAAAATATCATGTTTAGATGCATTCTAATGTAAATAATCTCCAATGCCATATATCCTTATATCAAATATATGGAAACCGAGTGCACCTTTTCTTGATGACTCAGGTTCATAATTATAAACATTAATTATTGCACTATGATTTTATTAGACTCAGAAACTAGAAACAGCTCAAATGTTCACAGCAGAAGTGGATACATAAATTTTCTGGTGAGTTCCCTGGTGGCGCAGAGGTTAAGAACCTGCCTGCCAATGCAGGGCACACGGGTTCGAGCCCTGGTCCGGGAAGATCCCACATGCCGCGGAGCAACTAAGCCCGTGCGCCACAACTACTGAGCCTGCGCTCTAGAGCCCGTGCTCCGCAGCAAGAGAGGCCACCTCAATGAGAAGCCTGCGCACCGCAACCAAGAGTAGACCCCACTCGCTGCAACTAAAGAAAGCCCGTGCGCAGCAACAAAGACCCAACACAGCCCAAAATAAATAATAAATAAATTTTTAAAAAAGATATCCATACTTTATTAAAAATTTTTTTTCTAATATAGGTTCTACAATGGAATATTTTGTAAACAAACATCATAGACCAATCTTGGAAATATAATATTTAGCTAAAAAAAAAAAAAAAAGAACCAGTCTTCAAAGTATATATACCCAGAGTATGATTTTATTTATATAAAAATTGCAAAAAAGGGGCAAAACAACTCTATAGTGCCTAAGGCTGTGTGCAGGAGTGGTAAAATGACAAAAAGTGAAGTGTTTATCACCATCGAAGTCAGGATCGTGATTACCTCTAGGCAGTGGGGACCTTGTAGTGGTTAGAAAAGATAAGGAGGTGGAGGGTTATTTCCGAGGGCTAATGGGAAATGTTCTATTTTTTAGATTTTTTGAAGGGGAAGTTACATGAGAGTTATATTTAATAAATTTATGACTACTGCACATATAAAAACATTAAAAGTGTATTAACCTAAATGACTTAGCCAGCTGTGGTCTCTAATGCAAAAATAAGCCATTTAAAGAATTTATTCCTTTAATGTCATGTTTTGACAATGCGTCATCTCCTGAGGCTGTAGGCTCACAAATATAGTCATTTCTCTCACGTTGATTCATTTTTGAAATCAGAGAGTAATATAACTAACATAAAATACCATTCCATTTTCTTTAGAAGAAATAAAATCATGCAGTAGTTAGAGATATTTCATAGCCCTCAAATCATTGTTTCTAATCTGCTTACTCCGTCTCATCCAAGGTCATTTTGTAAAATTAGAGAAATGCAGGATCTTTAGTAGGACTGAGGAATTGTTACAAATAAACGAAACACTGGCTGAGTCAGTGAACAGCAAAGAACCTTAATAATCAACAAGTACGAACCACAAAACATCTGCCCACTGTCTGCTCATCATAAATCATGAGGTTTCAGCCGTGAAAGATGAGTCACATTCTTTTCCGGGTGTTATTCAGCTGCGTTTAATGATTCTTGCCATTAGCTTTGCTCTCTTGGAAAGCAAAGCTTACTACTCTCAAGGGACTTCTGTGTTCTAGAAAGGTCTCTCACTATTGACAATCCCCAACTCCCCCAAAAATTTAAAAAGAAAGAGCAGAGAGCAAAAGGTGCTTAGTTAATCAGCCAAAACGCCTAAGAGGTCGCGGCGCCTGTTGTGGGCCCTCATCTGGACTATTAAAGTGACAGAAACACGGAAAAACAATCGCCTTCTGGGTCACTAATTTGCCACATTCCTGGCAGCTAGTGGAAGAACTTCATTAAATTCTCAAGGTACAGTAGCATTCCTGAATGCATGCAAAGACCCCCAAAACATGCTAAGACAATCTCCCAAAGTCTGGTTGCATCGCTGCACTTCACTTGCAAGTTGCTCTAATAAGGAATGGGACTGACTGGCTGTGTTGGGGGGCGGGGGAGGGGCGGCGGTTGAAACTGCAGGGACTCAATACCAACTTCTCGCTGGTCTGAGAAAATGTCTCCGGACCTGCACGGATGCATCAGAGTTCCGCAGCTCGAAAACAAGGGCCATTCTTGCCTTTCCAATTCCCTCTGTTTCTAAGACACATGTTCCTCCAGGCTTGCTCTTTAGGAATTTCTGCAGTTTGTGGTACGTGCAGCAAAGAGTTTACTAACAGTCTCCTTAGAAGGAAAAATGTGAGCTTTCTGTTGCCCTTCAGTGCTGTCGACAGTAGTTCTAACCACAAATCAAGTAAATTGAGTGAGGCGATGATTCTTTTAGTCAAACCCTTAGTTTCTTGGCTATGGTGATTCTACTTGAAAAGAAACGACTTTTGAGGGCACTCCAAAACTTGCTAAAAATCAAACAAGGATCGCTTGACACGTACATGAAAATCAAGTACACTCCATTTATAAACTACCAGTGTGCAAAGTTTTTCAGCCTATCAGTAAAGAAGAGCCAATAGCTATGGAGTTCTATGTTCTTTGCTAGTACTTCATATGCATTTAATCACTCAACCTAAAGAAATAACACTATAGGATGCATAAAACTATCCTCATTTTACAGATGAGAAAACAAAGGCACGAGAGGTTAAGGAACTTGCCCAAGGTCGCAGTTAGTAAGTAGCAGGGCTGGGATTTTGTCCCAGAAGTCTAGGTCCAGACTTCAGCTCTCAAACATTATATTCTACTGTTTCTCATCAACATGTCCTTTTTTTGTGTGCAAGGACTTAATTTTGTAAGTTATGCTTGAAGCACTAGTTTTTTTCATATTTTGCTAGGACAACATTCTTTAGTTAAAGACTCACTTATTCAATTAAACAAACACATTAAAAAAACATTTATTTTGTACTTGTATATCAAAGAACCAAAACCCAAAGAAGAACAACAAGAAAGCCATTGTCCCTGCTGAAGAATAAATAAGATGAACTCCTGTACTCAAGAAGCTTC
This sequence comes from Balaenoptera musculus, assembly GCF_009873245.2. Taxonomy (NCBI): domain Eukaryota; kingdom Metazoa; phylum Chordata; class Mammalia; order Artiodactyla; family Balaenopteridae; genus Balaenoptera; species Balaenoptera musculus. The sequence goes on from NC_045786.1 coordinate 4,156,069, forward strand.
CAGGATGATTGAAAAATTGAAGAGTACATAAGGTCTGGGTATAAAAGGGTCAACAGAGTTTTATGTAAGAACCAAAGAGGAGGAAATTGGTTCTAACTGATGAGTAATCATTTTATGGAGAAACTGACAGAGTCCTGGGGGGAGGGCATAAAGAGAAGGACCAGGGGCTGACGGAAGGGAAGGACATTTAGTGGAAGATGCCCTTGGAGGAGACCAAAGGGCAGAGCTATAGGAGTGGAACCGCAAATCTAACCGCTGCCTGCCTGTCTGACCTCATGTGCTGCCATCCCCACCACTGGCCTTCTACTTTAGCTACCCTGGCCGTTCTGTTCCTGAATTAAACAAGGCTCGGCCCTCCTCAGAGCCTTTGCACTTGTGTCTACCTGCAACACTCTACCACTCAGATCAGTGAGTGATGACTTTTCCTTGTCTTTCAGGTCTTAGTTCAAAGGTCACCTCCTTAGAGAAGCCTTCACTTTACTAAACAATTTGTTGATTTTTTCACTGTATTTATTTGCTATCTTTCTCAGTTAAAAGAGAAGCTTTAAGAGACAAAGACCTTGTCTGTCTTATTCGCGGCTGATTTCCCAATGTCCAGAGTGATGTCTGGCTCTGAGGAGAATGCAATAAGTATTTGGTGAATGAGCAAACAGTTAAAAGTAGGAAATTGTTGGGACTTCCCTGGCAGTCCAGTGGTTAAGACTCTGTGCTTCCACTGCAGGGGTCATGGGTTCGATCCCTGGTCAGGGAACTCAGAAGCTGCATGCCACTCAGCGCGGCCAAAAAAATAAAATAAAATAAAATTTTAAAAAATGATACAGTTTTTTTAAAAAGTAGGAAATTTTCAAGAAAGAATGGGTGTTTGTTAGGGTCAAACGCTAGGAGGAGACCTGGTAGGATGTAGCCTGAAAGAAGTCATTAGATTAAGCAAGGAGAACAGGCTTGGAGACCTTTGTGAGGACAGCTTTGGTAAAGTGTGCTGTGGGGTAGACAGGGAACAAAAGCACATTGCTGTGGGTTCAAGAGAGCCTGGGGGAGAAGGTTGTTGCCTTCAACTCCTACTAGGTTGAGGAAGTGGCAGAAGTAAAAAGGAGCATTTGTTCCTGGAAAGGAAGCTCACCTTTTCTCTTCTTTACTCTCCTGAGAAATATGGCCTCCCTTGGTGGAGGTAATTATCAAAAGTAACACCTCAGAATGAAGTTGGGAGCGTCTGCTAGGGCCACGGGTCCCTTTAGACTCTGCATGACGCTGGGAAGGAAACGTGCAGACAATCTAGGGAGGACCTTTGATTTATTCTCATGGGATTCGTATGCAGGTTAAGACCTTCTCTATTCACTGATATGGATTAAAAAAATTCTTTTTTAAATTTTTATTGAAGTATAGTTGATTTCCAATGTTGTATAAGTTTCAGGTATACAGCAAAGTGATACTGATAGAGATTTTTAATTCAGAGATAATTTGAGGTAATACCAGCAGGGGCAAACTGAACTTTCCGTTGGTTTACTGGGCCTATTGTTCACATTTTTAAGATCAGTCAGCTACCCAGAATTTATTGAGAACTTAGTACATGCAGGTTCCTTTTTTATGCACTAGGCCTATAGAAGTGAACAAACGTACACTAAGAATGCAAGGAAATCACTTTAAAATACTTGGGAAATAAATGTTTCAAATACCTATTAACCTTTTAGAAAACTTACATATAATTGGAAAAATCTTAGCGTGTTCTTGGAGCTGGCCTGGATGATTGTTAAAATTTCAGGAATTTTGAGGGCCAATTGTCAAGTACAGCCATTACTACACATTCAATGATAAAACTTACAACTATTTAAAATAAATAAAAACAAAGATAATAAATACTCGAAACATAATTTCATGATCATTTTACTACACTTTGCTACTATCTATACTCTTAAGGTTATGTCTATTGTACCTGTATGATGGAAATACAATAGTATTCATAGCATTAGATGTAATGTGTGCTAGTGAGTAACTCTTTTCAGCTCCATTTCAGAGACGTCACAATTGTAGCCTGAAAGTGGCCACAGCGGGAGTGTTTACACCACAGAAATTGGCAAATGCTACAAATCAGAACTTTTTTTTGATAGCTTCATATTAAACATTTACCAGCACATCACTGTCTCTACATAGAAAAAGCTTTTTATTATATAGTAATTTTTTTGTTGTGTTTGCTGTTGTTTTTCTGTAGGGTTTATGCGTATTGAGAAACGTGTTACTTTATGGTAAAAAGTACTTGAGAGGTAACTGAGAGCAAAGGTAATTCATTGGTTTGGTAATTTTGGATGAATGTTTAGTGGCTCACATATTTTTTTCCCATGAATGTGGGAAGATGAACTGTGGAGTTTCAATTGTCTAAATATGTTTTCACCTCTCGGCAAGCAATTTTTCAGACTTGAACAAGGAGGAAAAACAGAAAAACCCCCACAAACCTCATCTTGACTGATATAGCAATTTCCTGAATAACATCTTTGAAGTCTTCTCATCCACACTGAACAATTTTACTAACATTCAAATTCACTAACAAGAGAAATATTCCTTGGGATAATTTTATGATGGGTTGATCAATTAAATCATTCTTTCTTTCCCCACATCCCAATTTTTAACAGTGGTACACAATGCTTTTATAACAACTCCCTTTTCTAGAACGCAATTAACTACACTATTGGGATTATTTTATGATAATAATAAATATAGAGTTTCCATGTGATAAAATCCAATATATACTTATGTTCATTCATCCATTCACTCAATAGTCAATATTTACTGATTATAAAAAGCTAGTAACACTCTAAAGCTACCATGTAATCATAGGATGTTTTACACTTCAAATTAAAATATGTATTGGTTGTCTGCAAGCCTCTAGTTAATTGATTCCTTTCGTCAAAAACTTGCAATATTTCAATGAAGAGCAATTAATTTTATTATAAATAGATGACCTGCAGGCCATTATTTCTGTAGTAACCACAAATAGAAATAGCTCTTTGAAAATGATTAACTAGAAAAATACAACGTTTTGCATTAGTGTGGGAACTTACCACCTCCCTCAATGGAATATATCTGCAATTCTCTTAACCAGCAACAAACTTGAGAAGCAAAGTCAGACTTACAAGAAGAAGTGCTACCTGATGGTTTATGGGAAACATTTCCTCCAATAGGTTGATTATTAATTTAAATAAAGCTTTGAATTTAATCTCAATTACACTCTCATCTTTAGACCCTGAGCTTGGGAGAGAAAGGAAAGTGATGACATATTCCATCCTGCTTTTAGGGCAAAAGATAGAACGCTCCAAAAATAGACACCAAGTTCAGAGGAGCAAAAAGGAAAATACTTTTTAAAAAAACTACCCAAATTGGTACCATTATAAAACAGTGGTTCCCAACCAGGGGTGGTTTTGCCCTCCCCAGAAGACATCTGGCAAGGTCTGGAGACATTTGGGGTTGTCACAACTAGAGAGGGGTTGCTACTGATGTCTAGTGGGTAGGGGCCAGGGATTCTGCTAAACCTTCTACAGGGCAAGGGACAGCCCTCCACAGTGAAGAACTATCCAGCCCCCAATGCCAACACTGCTAAGGCTGAGAAACTCTGCTAGAAAGCTAAATTATTATTGTAATCATACTAAGTTAATAAAATATAACTCAAAACAAAGGAGAAGATACGGGAGACATAAAACACCAACTATCTAAACAGACACATAAAAGTTTCTCTCTCATCTAAATATGAATAATTTTTATCGACAGCACTTTACCTAACATAGCCAGAATAAATAAGAGTCATTATCACTTGGTAGTCCTTAGTACGGAATACATACTGCGTTATGCACTTGACTTGCATTATCCTGACTCGAATTCATTAAAGCCATATGATGTCAGTGCTGTTATTAATACAGAAAAAATATCATTTATTGCATTAAGTATCCTCTAGAGGTCAGCAGTCACTTGCTCTGTTTCTATCAGTAATTGTCAGCAGTGTGACCTTGGATATTGTGACAGAAAAGTCAGTGTTATGAGAGCTCTCTAGAACTCAGTTGGATATCATCTGAACACCCTCCAAGAGTTGTGTGGTCCTAAGTATTCTAAAGTACGTGAAAAGGAGGAAGGTTTTATCAAAGGTATTTAGAGTTAGATGGAAAGGCATACACAAATCTCAAAAGCTACAGAAAGGCAAAAATCCAACCCCATGCACACAGGAGGTACACCATGGAGCAGAGGAAGGATTTGGACAACGTGGGTTCGAAGAACACTTCCCCTAAGTCAGACAGAGAAAGACAAATACCATACGACATCGCTTCTATGTGGAATCTAAAAATAAATGGTACAAATGAACATATTTACAAAACAGAAATAGAGTCACAGATGTAGAAAACAATCATATGGTTACCAGGGGGGGAAAGGGGAGGGATAAACTGGGAGATTGGGATTGACATATACACAGTACTATATATAAAATAGATAACTAATAAGGACCTACTGTAGAGCACAGGGAACTCTACTCAATGCTCTGCAGTGACCTATAATGGGAAAAGAATCTAAAAAAGAGTGGATATATCTATATGTATACCTGATTCACTTTGCTGTACAGCAGAAATTAACACAACTTTGTAAATCAACTGTAATCTAATAAAAGCAAAACAAAACACTTCCCCGTCCTATCCCACACCCTCATGCCCCCAAACACATACATTTAAAGGACATTGATAAAGTGACCTAGAAAGCTAAGCACGTCTCATTGTAATTGTTGACGAAGATTCATTTAGAATCTGGGCCAATATTTCTGGTTGTTATATAATCTTAAGTGGTCAAGATGGGATGATATAAATTATTTTCTTGGTGGGTGAACCTAGAAAAATTTAGAATTCAAATGAGAATCATTTCACTGACTAAACAAATATAATTAATATTTTGTTGCAAAGGAGGTTGTTGCCTATTTCATATTGTATACATTTTTAAAGTTTAAGAGAATTTGGCTCAGTACAAACAGATGAGCCTTTTCATTCCGATCTAAGATATACAACTGAGTAATTGGTTTAGACTTGGGATTTTGAGTTGAAAATTTATTAAGTTTATGGATGATACTGGATATTTAGGAGACCTTAAGTTTCACCATATTTATAATTTTACTGTATTTCATAAGATTTTCTTGGAAAGTTTGTGGCAGACAACTTACATACTTAAAAAAGACAAGGGGTATTAAATATATAAATGCGTTTTAAAAGGTGTTGGGATGGAAGCACTTTAAGGTAAATACTGACATCCTCAAAAGCGTGGAAAAGCTCTATCGTAGGGGAAGAAAAAAATAGGTCTTCCCAGGAGTGAACTACACTAAGTGCTCCATCTCCAAGAGTTAAAGCCTTCCTAACTTGGGCGATTGTGGGGTTCCTCCCTGGTGGTTCCCTGATTACACACCCTACAGGGAAGCCTGACTGCCACTGAGTCCTACCCATCATTGCAGAACCCCAGCTGGCCCTGCCATTCAGAGATAATGGGCCTATTGGGGAAACAAAACTAAAAACTTACAGGCAGACCCTGGAGATACTGCAGGTTTGGTTCCAGACCACTGCAATAAAGTGAGTATTGCAATAAAGCAAGTCACAAGAATTTTTTTGTTTCCCGGTGCATATAAACGTTGTGCTTACACTATACTGTAGTCTATTAATGGGGAACAGCATTATGCCGGAAAAAAATCAATGTACAAAATTAAAAAATACAAATCAAAAAATCAGTTACCATAGTAACATCAAAGATCATTGATCACAGATCACCACAACAAATACAATAATAATGAAAAAGTTGGAAGCACTGCAAGAACTACCAAAATGTGACACAGAGACAGGAAGCGAACAAATGGTGTTGGAAAAATGGCACTGATAGACTTGCTGAAGGCAGGGTTGTCACAAACCTTCAACTTGTAAAAAACGCAGTATCTGCGAAGCGCAATAAAGTGAAATGCAGTAAAACGAGGTCTGCCCATGCCACCTGCCTATATGAAGCAATGGAGGTAATCACTCACAAATATGAATGAGTGAATAAGTAAAACCAGACATGTGAAATATAAAGAAAAAGAACAGGCTAAAAGAGACGATGCAAAATAAACAAATAGGAAAACTGACCTTTGTGGAAACATAAATAAAGCAAAGTTGAACATAAGCAGATTTAAACAAAACAAAAATGCCAAATTAGTATCTTCAGAGCCAAGAGATGATTGCATTTATAAGAACAAGAAGCTATTAAAAAGTGCCAATGAGGCAATAAGAATATCCTTGGAAAGTAAAGTATACTTGCCAGCATACAAAAATTCAACAGGATAATTAATAAAATGGATGTGTTTGAAGACCAAAGTGGAGGTATATAAAATCATAACAAAAAATGATAGAAAATATGAAAGAGATTAAGAAATATGGATAGCTCCTGGTGTTTCAACATTTATCTTCTAAGTGAATGAAGAAAATGTAAGAAACATAGATGTATTTGGACTGAAATCTCTACCCAATGCTAAACAGGATGACTGAGAAAAACACTCATGCCTAGACTTGTCATGATGAGAAGGTGAAATTCAAGAATTAAAGGTAAAATATGAAAAGCTCCTAGAGAGGAAAAAATAAAGCAACAAACAAAAGGAAAGGATCAGGTTGATATAGGTTTCTTATCAGCAACCCTGCCTCAGTGAAGAAAGACAATGAAAAAAAGTTCTGAGGGAAAAAATATATTTTGAAATTATAATTCCACACCAAGATAAATTATTAGTCAAGTACAAGATCAAAAGGAAAAAATTTTTGAAAGTACACACACTATATATATATTTAATTTATATATAGTATAAATATACATATTTACATACAAATATAAACATATTTTTAATTATTAAAGGTTTTCCAGCAAACCAAAAAAGAATCCAAGAATAAAGACCTAACGGGATATCAACCACATTATCAGCTGAATGGGACTAAGTAGAGGAAACTTGAAAGAAAATAAAAGAGAACCTGGCTGGAGGCAGCTTTTAATGACATTAGATTACATTTCCTTCTCCAAGGATCCCATATATAAATGATATTCTCATAATCATGATCTTGTAAATGCTGTCTATTAGTTTTCAATTAAAAACATCATACAACAGAATGAAGCTAAAGGCTTAATTCCAGTTTCAAAACAGAGTATAACTGATATGAAAAAAATAACTACCAGAAACTGGGAGTTATGAGAAGTAGGAGGTAGTATATTTCAAATTCCTCATCTTTCAAAGTGTCTGAAGTTAGTAAATTACTAAGCGGGGGATAAATGATAATATATTTTTTTATTTTGTTATTTTTTTGAAATTTTTATTTATTTATTTTAAAATTTTTATTGGCATATAGTTGCTTTACAATGTTGTGTTAGTTTCTGCTATACAGCAAAGTGAATCAGCTATACGTATATATATGTCCCCTCTTTTTTGGGTTTCCTTCCCATTTAGGTCACCACAGAGCATTGAGTAGAGTTCCCTGGCCTGCACACTAGGTTCTCATTAGTTATCTATTTTATACATAGTAAATGATACTATTTAAATCTATACTAGTAATTACTATATGAATTAAAATTTATAAATAATTTTATAAATTATGAAATTTATAAACAGTGTTTTTTTCCCTGAGGAGTAAAACCGAGAGAGGGGACTGTATGGTGAAAGGAGATATTTGCTTTTCATTTCATATCCTTTTGTTCTATTTGGACATTTTCCTTCCATTGCATGCATTGTGGCCAGAATTTAAAAAAAAAAAATAGGCAAGAAAAAAAATATATAGTGTAAGAACAGAAAAAGTTGAGAGACAAAAACTTTCAGAAAAGGGTGACTGGATAAATAACCCACATATTTTACATATCTAACTTAAAAATTAAAAAAAAAAACTTTTTCTATGGCATGTTTTTCTTGGCTTACACAGACTAAACCTAATCATTACCATGAAAGTCAACTTAATTTCAGAGAGAATAAAAAAATGTTGTTTTGGGGGATTCCCTGGTGGCGCAGTGGTTGAGAGTCTGCCTGCCAATGCAGGGGACACAGGTTCCTGCCCTGGTCTGGGAAGATCCCACATGCCACGGAGCAACTAGGCCCGTGAGCCGCAATTACTGAGCCTGCGCGTCTGGAGCCTGTGCTCCGCAACAAGAGAGGCCGCGACAGTGAGAGGCCCACGCACCGCGATGAAGAGTGGCCCCCACTCGCCGCAACTGGAGAAAGCCCTCGCACAGAAACGAAGACCCAACACAGCCAAAAATAAATAAATAAATTAATTTTTTAAAAAAAGAAAAATGTTGTTCTGGAACTATAAAATCCAACCGTAATTGGCAAATTCTAGAATTTCCAAGATTGAGCTTTAAAACACATTTCTGAAAATCCAGTAGAAAAAAAGAAATAGCTGTACTACTCAAAGTTCAGAATAAACTATTTGAAAATAAAACAGATATTAGAAACTTATAACTTAGTATTCTACCAACAGGCTTGGAATGAGTCACACTGCCATCATTTTGGAATATTATCAGAATCATGCATCAAATTCCAGCTTCCTGGAGCAAGCGTTCATGTGTGTGGTCAAATGGTACCTTAGCAAGAGAGGCCTTCTCTGAATACCCTTTAGAGAAATGCATCCCAAGCCGCCCCCATCATCATTTTTAATCTCCTTACCCTGCTTCCTCTGTCTTTAATACCTGCCATACTACATATTTACTTGTGTGTTTCTCTCGTGCCTTCCCCAGCCCACAGAAGAATGTAAGCCCCTTGAGAGCCAAGACTTTGCCACTGATTTCTCAAGACTCAGAGCAGGTACTCAGTAGTTATCAGGTGGATAGATAAAATAAATATTCTTATAATATTTCTTCATATAACAACTAGTCTCAGAGATATCTCTCTGTTTTATTTATTTCAAACTGGCAAATCACATGTTAATTTCAGATTACTTTTCTAGCTCCATCCTAATTGTCTAACCAATAATCCATATATTATATGCATGATTAAAAACAGATGCCTGCCTCATTCTCAGTGGACTGTTTGTCAGGACATCCATTCTGAAACAAATAGAAATTCCTGGGTCAAATAAAATCAGTGGCTTCTTAAGGGTCTACCATGTTCAAGGCCTTGGATGGGGGATGAGAGCCCCACGTGGCTCTGACCCAGAAGCTCTTGTCTTCCGATTCGAGGGGAAAGCTTAACTTCCTAGTCAAGTTCTATCATCAATGTAAACAGTCTTGGCAGCTGGTATTAATGTAACTGCTGGGGATATATTGACATTGTCTTTCTCCCTGTTTCAGAATATTCCTCTATTTTCCCTCTCTTTAGGAAATCCAGGACTCACTCTCATTTCTCCCTTATATATATATAAAGCATAAAAGACTTAGTCTAGAAAGTTACCATCCAATATTGTAAAATTTGGGGACCATGTCAGACAACAGTTTTATACAGATGGCCAACAAACACATGAAAAGATGCTCAACATCACTAATTATTAGAGAAATGCAAATCAAAACTACAATGAGGTATCACCTCACACTGGTCAGAATGGCCATCATCAAAAAATCTACAAACAATAAATGGTGGAGAGGGTGTGGAGAAAAGGGAACCCTCTTGCACTGTTGGTGGGAATGTAAATTGATACAGCCACTATGGAGAACAGTATGGAGGTTCCTTAAAAAGCTAAAAATAGAACTACCATATGACCCAGCAATCCCACTACTGGGCATATACCCGGAGAAAACCATAATTCAAAAAGATACATGCACCCCACTGTTCACTGTAGCACTACTTACAATAGCCAGGACATGGAAGCAACCTAAACATCCATCAACAGATGAATGGATAAAGAAGATGTGGTACATATATACAATAGAATATCACTCAGCCATAAAAAGGAACAAAACTGCACAATTTGCAGAGACGTGGATGGACCTAGAGACTGTCATACAGAGTGAAGTAAGTCAGAAAGAGAGAAATAAATATCGTATAATATCGTTTATTTGTGGAATCTATAAAAATGATACAGATAAACTTATTTGCAAAGAAGAAATAGAGACAGAGATGTAGAGAAGAGATGCATGGATACCAGGGGTGGGGTGGGGTGGGGTGGGGGCGGAAGAGGGGGGGATGAATTGGGAGATTGGGATTGACATATACACACTACTATACATCAAATAGATAACTAATGAGAACCTACTGTATAGCACAGGGAAATCTACTCAGTGCTCTGCGGTGACTTCAATGGGAAGGAAATCCAAAAAAGAGGGTATATATGTATAGCTGATTCACTCTGCTGTACAGCAGAAGCTAACACAACATTGTAAAGCAACTAGACTCCAATAAAAATTAATAATAATAATAGTAATAATAAAAGAGTTTTACTTTAATCCTGAAAGTGCTAGTTTTAGTGAAAAAAGTGGTTGACAATAAGGGGAAAAATACAATCCTATCACTCACAGGGCATAAACTTAAATAAAAAAATAAGTAAAGGCAATTCTGCTATGCTTTCAAACCAAATGAGAATCGGAGTAAGTTCATGTGCATATATTACTCTTGCGTTAAAATGACATTTTAGAAAGTGCTTCATTTTCTGGCTGACATCAGCAAATACACATCTGTAAGCTGATGACATTTCATACAAAAGGGAAAACTTGTTCACCCAAAAAAGTTGTCAAGTCATACCCTTGACTCATTTTGCCAAGAGCCAAAGGTGTCCAGCATACCGTCTGCCTTCTGTAAGTTTGCTGGCTCCTACACTTAGGGTTGTTTTTGGCAGGCTGGTACATGTCCCACTCACATTCATTATGACCCCGACAACCAGATCCCATGTATTGTTGAACGTGACCTTGGGGCAACACTCAACGGTCACCCAAGAAATCCCTGTGACTGCTTCTACAGAGTAACACTTTAAAAATATATTTCCCATTTTATAATGATCTTCCAAGGATGTGAAACTCTAAAATGCTGGTGTATGGCAAATATCTGCAGGGTAGCAAATGTCTGAATTAATCGTATTTCTTTTCCTATAACTGATTTGGACATTTTTATCTTTTATGTTTTTATCGAGAGACAAGCTCTTTCCTGCCACTTCCACAACATTTCCCACTCCTTAAAGTCAGTGACGTCACATCTTTTTCAGCCCATGACATCAAATTATGTGACCCTCCCCCCCCTTTCCACCTCCACTGCTGCCTTTTAATTTGTGTAACATATACTTATCGGCCGTGTTTGCTAGGAGCCATCACTGTGCTGGGAACTAGGTATTATATTCAGTGGTGAAAAAAATAGATAAAATATAATCTTTGTCTCCAATTTAGTAGAGAAGAGGGATATAAAAAACAAACAATTTGTACATGACTGCAAATTATTTCAAGTGCCATGAAATAAAAGTATGGTGTCCATTTACCAATTTTGGAGGCATTTCCCCAGGTTTTTCAAACACTGTTTTACTTGGCTTGGTTTTCCTCTCCACTATGTTCTCTGTCATCATCCATGAGGTCCCAGGCAAAATTCTCTCCTTAGGTCCCTGGCTCTACTTTGCTAAAAAGACTTTCACAGCCTCACCCGAAATCCACTTTGCATAACTCTTACCTCTTCTTTTTTTTTAAATTGAAGTATAGCTGATTTATAATATTATATTAGTTTTGGGTGTATATCATAGTGACTCAGTATTTTTACAGTATTTTTACAGATTATACTCCATTAAAAGTTATCACAAGATTATGGCTATATTTCTGTGCTGCACACTATAGCCTTGTTGCTTATCTACTTTATACACAGTAGTTTGCACCTCTTAATCCCATACCCCTATCTTGCCCCTCCCTCCCTTCCCTGTCCCCACTCATTTGTTCTCTAGATCTGTGAGTCTGTTTCTGTTTTGCTATATATATTCATTTAATTTATTTTTTAGATCTCACATATAAGTGATATTATACAGTACTTGTCTTTCTCTGTCTGACTTATTTCACTAAGCAGAAATAAGTGAATACTCAATGAATATGTGAAGTTTGTGTGTGTGGTTAATGCCATGAATTTTGAGTTGATATTTGAATTGACATGTCTTATTTGGAGTACAGTAAGTCCCCTACATACGGATTTTCAAGGTGCGAACTTTCAAAGGTGCAAACGTGCGTTTGCATGTCCAATCATGTAAGTTAGTTCACACATCTGGCGTATGTTGCCACGTGCGTGCATCCTCTACATGTGGTCTCTAGGTCCATCCACATAGCTGCAAAGGGCAGAACTTCATTCTTTTTTATGGCTGAGTAAATACCTCTTCTTGATTTTACCCCACATTGTTTTCATGAAGGGACCTCAAACCCTGAAACTTTCTCTGATCAAAACCTGTTTTGCTTTTACCTCGTCTGCTCCTCCTCTTACTACAAACTTACCCTTCGCCTTCCCATGACACCGAGTCCTTTCACATCTCTGCAGTTGCTTCGGTCTCCTAACCTCCTCTTGGAATTGCTTGCTTCTCTCCCTCACTTCCAAGGTCCAACATTGCAGCAACAATCTTTAGCCACTCAGGAGCCCTCACTCCTTAACTATCTTCAGCTTCTACCTATTAACTATATAGAAAATTTCAGTCATTTTCTCCAGGGTTACTGCGAATTGCTGGAGATATTCAATACGTATCATCTCACCCAATTTCCCCAGAACTCTCCATGATGCTCACAGTGACTTCATAACAGATGTTTGTTTCCTATCTTTCCTCCTATTTCACCCTCTCCCCCTTATTTTCCAAGGACCTCACCTCTACAGTAAGTCCCCTACGTACAAACGAGTTCTGTTCCGAGAGTGTGCTCGTAAGTCTAATTTGTTCATAAGTCCGACAAAGTTAGCCTAGGTACCCAACTAACACAATCAGCTATATACTGCCATACTGTACTTTTCACACAAATAATACGTAAAAAAACCCACAAAAAATAAAGAATACATTTTTAATCTTACAGTACACTACCCTGAAAAGGACAGTAGTACCAGCTACATCACCGCTACTTTTACACTTGCTTCCGGCCATCCTTGGCTTGAAATAAAGATACTGTACTACTGTACTCTATACAGTACTGTACAGTAAAGTACACAAAAGCACAACCACTTGTAGAGGATGCACACACGTGACAACGTATGCCAGACACGTGAACTAACTTACGTGACTGGACAGGTGAATGCACGTTTGCATCTTTGAAATTTCGCACCTTGAAAATTTGTATGTAGGGGACTTACTGTACTCCAAATAAAACATGTCAACTCAAATGTCAACTCAAAATTCATGGCATTAACCACACACACAAACTTCACATATTCATCGAGATGTTCTGCTTCCCTTTACAGTCTTAATTCTTCCAAAGATTAACCTTAGACCTCTGTATTTGGTCTCATCTTCTCCTGTTTGCTCCAGAAATGTGTTCTCTGTCTACAGATATGCCCACATCGTCCCTCAAATTACTTCCGCTCCAGTGATTGTGCTCTACTTCCTCCTTCTGGAAAATGTAAGCTATATTTTGCTTGTTTCTAGTCTTCATCACCCACACATTCTTTGTAACTCATTGCATTTGTACTGGACTGTCACCAACCCCTTGAAATTCCTTTTCTAAGATCACCAGTGATCACCAACGCCCTTTCACTAAAGCCACTTTGGTCCCAGTGGATTCCCCTCCTCTTCCTCCTGAAAACTCTCCATCCTTAGTTACTATGGTGTCAAAGAGGATCCCGTTTCTTGTCTTACCTCCCTCAGTTTTATTTGCAACCTCTTAACATGTGAGAATTCCTTATGATTCCCCCACCAGCCCTCTTCTCTTCTCCCCCGATATCGGGGGTCATGAATGGCGAACATGAGCATATTCTGGCTTCATGTATAAGGGTTATTAGTTTTTACTGACGTCAACACTTACAAATTAGGAGATTGCACATAAAATCTGCAGTTCCTGTTTGTCTTGACAATCCATAATACATACCGACCACAAAATAAAGATAAAAGAAAGAAGAATGTCAAATAGATATAAATGACTGTTTGACAGCTAAGTAATAATAAAAGACTTGCTTCCTCCATCACGTGGGAACCAAAATGCATGTTCATTGCAGATGCTGAGGATTTAAGCTGCTTCCCACCAATACGATAAGTTCATTCTGTCAGTGTTCTAGTCCCATCTTTGTCAGACTTTTCACATCTTCACTTCAATCGTCACAGTTACTTGCTTTATCTTATTCTCCAATCTTATTTCAAAGAGGATTTGATTCAGAGTTCTTTAGTTTACTTTTCCTCGGAATATTGAATTTACCTAATAAAATCTGAACAATGAAACAAGTGAGATAATAAAACAGTAGAAGATATAAGTTTTAAACTCCAAATTCTTTTCCAGTCACATAGTCTATTTAGTTCATGAAGTAAGTGATAAGGAAAACCTTTGGATTACATATTCTTTTTTTAAAATTTATTTTATTTTTTTATATCTTTATTGTAGTATAATTGCTTTACACTGTTGTGTTACTTTCTGTTGTACAACAAAGTGAATCAGCTATATGTATATGTATATCCCCATATATCCTCCCTCTTGAGCCTCCCTCCCGCCCTCCCTATCCCACCCCTCTAGGCTGTCACAAAGCACCGAGCTGATCTCCCTGTGCTATGCAGCTGCTTCCCACTAGCTATCTGTTTTACATTTGGTAGTGTATATATGACCATGCCACTCTCTCACTTCGTCCCAGCTTCCCCTCCCCACCGTATCCTCAAGTCCATTCTCTACTTGTGCGTCTTTATTCCTGCTCTGCCACTAGGTTCATCAGTACCGTTTTTTTAGATTCCATACACATGCGTTAGCATATGGTATTTGTTCTTCTCCTTCTGATTTACTTCACTCTGTATGACTCTTCACTCTAATGAGTCCATCCATCTCATTACAAATAACTCAATTTCATTCCTTTTTATGGCCGAGCAATACTCCATTGCAAATATGTGTCACATCTTCCTTATCCATTCATCCATCGATGGACACCTAGGTTGCTTCCACGTCCTGGCAATTGTAAATAGCACTGCAGTGAACATTGTGGTACATGTCTCTTTTTGAATTATGGTTTTCTCAGGGTATATGCCCAGTAGTGGGATTGCTGGGTCATATGGTAGTTCTATCTCTAGTTTTTTAAGAAACGTCCACACTGTTCCCATAGTGGCTGTATCAATCCACATTCCCACCAACAGTGCAAGAGGGTTCCCTTTTCTCCACACCCTCTCCAGCATTTATTGTTTGTAGATTTTTTGATAATGGCCATTCTGACCAGTGTGAGGTGATACCTCATCGTGGCTCTGACCTGCACTTCTCTAATGATTAGTGATGTTGAGCATCCTTTCATGTGTTTGTTGGCAATCTGTATATCTTCCCCAGAGAAATGTCCATTTAGGTCTTCTGCTCATTTTTGGATTGGGTTGTTTGTTTTTTTGATATTGACCTGCATGAGCTGCTTGTATATTCTGGAGATTAATCCTTTGTCTGTTTCTTCATTTGCAAATATTTTCTCCCATTCTGAGGGTGTCTTTTCGTCTTGTTCATGGTTTTCTTTGCTGTGCAAAAGCTTTCAAGCTCCATTAGGTCTCATTTGTTCATTTTTGATCTTATTTCCATTACTCTAGGAGGTGGGTCAAAAAAGATCTTGCTGTGATTTATGTCAAAGAGAGTTCTGCCTATGTTTTCCTCTAAGAGTTTTATAGTGTCTGGCCTTACATTTAGATCTTTAATCCATTTCAAGTTTATTTTTGTGTATGCTGTTAGGAAGTGTTCTAATTTCATTCTTTTACATGTAGCTGTCCAGTTTTCCTGGCTCCACTTATTAAAGAGGCTGTCTTTTCTCCATTGTATATTCTTGCTTCCTTTGTCAAAGATAAGGTGACCATATGTGCGTGGGTTTATCTCTGGGCTTTCTATCCTGTTCCATTGATCTATATTTCTGTTTTTGTGCCAGTACCATACTGTCTTGATTACTGTAGCTTTGTAGTATATCTGAAGTCAGGGAGCCTGATTCCTCCAAGCTCCGTTTTTCTTTCTCAAGATTGCTTTGGCTATTCAGGATCTTTTGTGTTTCCATACAAATTGTAAAAGTTTTTGTTCTAGTTCTGTGAAAAATGCCATTGGTAATTTGATAGGGATTGCACTGAATCTGTAGATTGCTTTGGGTAGTATAGTCATTTTCACAATGTTGATTCTTCCAATCCAAGAACATGGTATATCTTTCCATCTGTTTGTATCGTCCTTGATTTCTTTCATCAGTGTCTTATAGTTTTCTGCATATAGGTCTTTTGCCTCCTTAGGTAGGTTTATTCCTAGGTATTTTATTCTTTTTGCCACACAGACCATTTTGGAATCCCAGTATTATGTTCTATGCATACAGCACATTTCTTCAGTGAAGGATCAGACAGGGTCATCTGCACAGTGCAGTGCTGTGTAAGAACAGAAATTTCAGTACCACTAATAGCAGAGTAACCCTGCATGGAGCTTACCCTCTACCTCTACCTTGAATAAAGAAATTCATTACATGTCAGAGTTGAAGAAATTTTAGAAAAGAAATTTTAGACTTTAAGTCTGTGGGCCACATATTCATAGACATTTTTGTGGATTATATATTATTAATTTTGGAGGTGATAAAGTTTCTATGGGGAAGAATATAAGAAAACGGTGGAAAGGTAGAAAACTCTGCATACGAAAAGTCATTTTAATTCATTTTCCTTTTTACTCCCTTGTACCAGATTCAAAAATCTGGCAGTAATTAATCCTAAACCTCTATTTCCCAATGTTGACATGTCAGTTTCCATTACATCTTATTCCAAGAATAACATATACATTTCTCTGCAGAGGAAATAAAAAGTGAGAGTGAAAAGTACAACATGACCTACAAGGAAAAGAACTACCCCTGTTTTAATTAAGGAAGAGCAGAGATTGACTTCTCCTTTGTACTTATTCAACTACATCAAAATGTTACCTAATATGCCATGATTTTAAAACTCCTAATAGCACTGAGCTTACATCTTGAAAGATTTACTTATGTTTTGAAAATAAAAATCCATGCAAAACACATGGAGAATGAATTTTCTGTCCAACGGAAGCATAAATCACAGTTTTGTTAGCTGCATTTGATTTCTTCCTTTGGTGCCTTGCTAGCCCACTAAGCCTGGTTGCCAGGCAACCATGGCAGCTTTGCTGAATATAGATATTAACAGGTTTAGGTTATACTGAAAAACATGGAATGGAAATGAGCACAGACTTATCCTTCACCTGGAAATTTGGGGGAAACGAGCAATCTTTTCAACTCAATATTTGAAACAAATGCATTTATTATCTTTTCTTACACTCCATTCTCTGAGCTGGTTGTGGGAGCTCATTTCCTCATAGGAGGGAATACACTTGCCCACTGTCTATTAAGAAATAATCTTGTCCATTGCCACCATGACTTGCAATTCTGTGTTTAAAAACACTGGTGGTTTTTCTCGAAACACAGTCTCATTTTCATAAAATAAGAACACGTTTATAATGTTTTACAGTGTCAAGACACAGAGATCATTTGGCACAATCTGAGGTGAATAGGATAGAGATCACTCCCCACGTGGATCAGACTAGAAAACTGTCTTCATAAAGATGAGTAACTAGTGCCCCAAACGGTCAAGGGCAGAGCTGGGACGTGCGCTCAAAACGGATAGCCTGTCTCAAGAGGCAGTCCTCTGACAGAACTCTCTACGGTATTTTTACAAGATTATTGAGAAAGTGGCAGGAAATGAAGACACTCATGTGAACTGTCAACAGCTTCTGAGGCTTCAGTATCAGCTCTAATGAAGCAAGTGTGTCATCTGAGACCGGTGGCACTGAGATGCGTTTCTTCCTTATTTTTTCCTTCTCTTAAACATTTCTCACACCCCTCTTTTTCTGTCTGTCCTCCTGCACAGCCTTTAGGGGAAAACAAAAACATAAATAAACTCTCTCTATTCCTGTATCTCCGGAGGTGGCAGCAATGGCCAACAAGGTGATGACTCAACTTCCTTTACTGTGAGTCCAGCATGGGACCAAGGACGCCAGAGAGACCCCGTGGAGTTTCAAAGTTTGAAGGACACCTGTTTACTGGTATGGACCTATAAGAAAGCTTATGACGAGAGCAGGCTGTGTCCATTTAACCCAGATTGCACCAGGCTACAATCCGTCTGCCAGTCTAGAAAAGTCTGCCCCACACCTGACTGTCACTCACATTTTAAAATATGTGCTTTCTGCAGCCACTATGGAAAAGAGTATGGAGGTTCCTCAAAAAACTAAAAACAGAATCACCATATGATCCAGCAATCCCACTCCGGGGCATGTATCCGGACAGAGCTGTAATTCAAAAAGATACACACACCCTATGTTCACAGCAGTGCTATTCATAATAGCTAAGACATGGAAGCAACCTAAATGTCCATGGACAGATGAATGGATAAAGAAGATGCGGTACATATATACAATGGAATACTACTCAGCCATAAAAAAGAATGAAATAATGCCATTTGCAGCAACATGGATGACCTAGAGATTATCATACTAAGTGAAGTAAGTCAGGAGAAGAAAGACAAATACCATATGATATCACTTATATGTGGAATCTAAAATATGCCACAAATGAACTTATCTATGAAACAGAAACAGACTCACAGGCATAGAGAAAAGATTTGTGGTTGCCAAGGGGGAGGAGATTAGGGAAGGGTCGCACTGGGAGTTTGGGATTAGCAGATGCAAACTATTATATATAGAATGGATAAACAACAAGGTCCTACTGTATAGCACAGGGAACTATATTCAATATCCTGAGATAAACCATAATGGAAAAGAATATAAAGAAGAATATGTGTGTGTGTGTATATATATATTCACACCCACACATATATATATCTGAATCACTTTGCTGTGAAGCGGATATTAACACAACATTGTAAATCAACTATACTTCAATTAAAAAAAAAAAACAGGGGCTTCCCTGGTGGCGCAGTGGTTGGGAATCTGCCTGCCAATGCGGGGGACACGGGTTCGAGCCCTGGTCTGGGAAGATCCCACATGCTGCGGAGCAGCTGGGCCCGTGAGCCACAATTGCTGAGCCTGTGCGTCTGGAGCCCGTGCTCCGCAACAAGAGAGGCCGCGATAGTGAGAGGCCCGCGCACCGCGATGAAGAGTGGCCCCCGCTTGCCGCAGCTGGAGGAAGCCCTTGTACAGAAACGGGGACCCAACACAGCCATAAATGAATAAATAAATAAATAAAATTAAAAAAAAAACAAATAAAAATGTGTGCTTTCATTGCTGCTTCTGCTGGTCACATCTGCAAGCAGCTAAGAAGATCGCTGTGGTAATAAGAGCCCTAGCCAACTACTCCGACACAGTTGTGTAGGTTCCAGGGATCACTGTGATAATATCTCAGAATCCTAATTCCATTATGATTTCCCTTGTGTCAAGCTGGGATGCCTGATGCTGGTGATTTTGAGAAATCTATGACAGTGTGATTTCTTCCTTCTGCTTTGATAGGTTGGGAGCATTTTTAGTTCCCCCCTTTCTTGAGGCTATGCTAATTTAAACACAAGGCATAACTTGGGTTCTTCTCTCGGGCCCCAGGAAAGGTGAGATATTCACATCCTTTCTAGGCACCAGGTCAAGGCTCACTAAGTCCGCTGTGTGGAGCTTGTTTCACCAGTGGAACAGACGGACGAACCCTGTCACCCTGGCGCCTTCCTTCACGCGAGCAGGGCTGTCAGCTCATTTCACTCTCTTGATTTGACTTGGGAAGTTAATAATGATCATTAATGTAAAAGCTAAGAAGGAACAAACTGTGTCAAGATAAAAATACCAAACCTCCACGGTGAGGCGAATACTGATACGTTGGCACTCCTGAACTCGTGAGCCTCCTTTTATGAAAGGTTTGGGGGCTTTCTTGGCATTTTGAGAGTCTCCACCTCACCTTAATTTTTTTGGTAGAATGCAAATTGAAATAGTGCTCTTCCCTCACTTATTGTCTCATTTTCTTGGATTAGCCTTAGTCCTTAGGAGGAATCCCACTTTTCTTTCCTCCCCAGAGTATTCTGAATAACCTGTTAATTTTTTTTCCAGAAGTCATTGTATCATTGCTGATGATAAAAGTCAACAGATTTTGGTTGCATTTCAAACGTGTTAATTATCGATGACATAATAAACACGTAGAATTTTGAAATTTGTTATAGTATGTTCTATCAGTATAAATGACTTAAATGCAAACTTCTTTTACACAAGGGTGAAGGTAACTCTAATGATCTCTTTTACTTCACATGGCCTTTGCCAACAAGACTTAGTTTGGAACTTGGCTCAGAAATAGTAGCAATTAAGTTTCAGGGGTGTGAGAGTCAACGCAGCAGGGAACAGAGGCACGGCCGTGTGAATGCACCACGTGCGTTCGGAAAAGTTGACGTTCTGTCTATGGAAGTGGCAGGGAACTGGGCCAGAAACTTACACTGGGACTGGACCAGACCTGCCATTCTTCAAGGTCAGGCTAAGAAATCTAGATTGGCAGCAGAGGTAATTTCATGTAGCTTGGCCAGGTAAAAATCCTTGCCAACTCTTCTTTCTTATGACATTGCTCGTCCCCATCCCATATCTTCCTTTCATTCTTAGGAGTACTCCTCACAACCACGTGAGGTAAGTATAATGATTCTCATTTTGCAGGTAAAGAAAGGGATCCCTGAAGAGGTTAATTCACCTGCCCAAAGACACAGGGCTGATGCCTGCCTGTCTGACACCAGGTTAGTCCATTGGTGTACCTGCACTTCCCTCCTCAGGCTGAACTTCAAGCTTGCATTTTCCCAGTCCTTCTTTTCCCCACGCCCCTCCACCCTAATCATACATTCATACTCTGTTGTAACAATGAGAGTGGCCGTGTAATTTGTTGTCCAAATCAGAATACTTTTGAGGATGAAAGAAGACACGATTAATAATTGTGGGGGCAAGAGGCCTAATTTGGGACTTCTGGTCACCCTAGTTTGAAAGAAGCCTTGAAACAGGATTAGCATTGATTTGATAACTTAATTTGGAATCGCTCACACTGGAATCTCTCCAACCTGTTCTCCAAAGGTAGCGTCCCTGAACTTGACTCCATCTAACTGCTCCAAGGGGCGGCCCATCCCCACCCCACACAGCAGTTTTCTCAGGGTGGAAGTAACCACCCCATCCTCATCACTTCCGCTTACCTTTTACTTGTATAGGAGGAGGGCTGCCACACTTGCCATGGGATTGTGGGGGTGTGGCATGTTTTCCCTGAAAGGCTTGCTGCTCACAGCGGCTGTCACTCACAGCCAGCTTGCACTAAGGCCAGGGCAGTAAGAACAAAATCCCCCAACTGGGCACCGACTCAGATCCCTGTGAACAGACTGGGATTTGGTAACCCACTGCAAATTATGTCACCTCTTGATTTTAGGGAACCATTCACAATTGGCCCTCCCATTCCTGCACCCTCAAAGCCTCAGATGTGGCATCGAAGATGAACGATGATATAGATCAACACCTCCTCCCTGAAATGTCACACTTCTTGTTTAGTATGGATACAGCACTCTCAAGTTTAGATTTTCCATGATATCTTTCATGCACCTGCTTGAGCACGCTTTCTCTCTCTCTCTCTTCTTTTTTAACTTTCACCCAAATAGAAAAAGGGGAAGATTTCAGCAAAAATACTTAATGACTTGCAGATAATTATTTGATTTTCCTCACCCTTCCCGATCCACGTTCTGTCGGCCTTCAGTCATGATGTTTAGACTCAGGAATACCTGGGCAGAGATGCTAGCCCCGAGCGCAGGGTGAACCTCTGCATGCAGCGATGGCGTACCCCAACCGGAGCTCAATCTCTCCCTCACTCTCAGACATTAGCTCCATAAGGACCGAGGACGTTCTCCCAGGAAACGGGAAGAGAAAGAAGTTCCACCAGCTGGAAGCTCATCTTGTCCAAGCCCAAGGCTCAAGCCCACAGGAAAGGAGCCAGAGGAGAGAGCAGAGGGCCCTTTGGCTCCATCCTGCCCCTGATTCCAGACCTCTCAGTTGTCTTCTTTGTGAAAGGAATCAGTTGACCTCAGGAAGGTTTAACTTTATCTATGGATGGTGAGGCATCTATAAAGGATTTGATCTGCCAGAGAACTGATGAAAATCTAGGTTTAAGGGAGCTTACTGACTAGGAGAAGCATTTGGAATGGACTGGAGAGGGGAAAATTTGGAAGTTAGTGCTCCATATGGAGGCTGCGATGGGTAAGGATCTAGTAGATACAAAAAATCCCTGAATTAGTGCTATAGCAGTGGGATTGGAAAGGAAAGGACAGAGGAAGGGAGGAAATTGGAATTGAACACATTACTTGTGAGTGCCAGCAGTATGATTAGCACTTTACACACATTATTTTTAAAATACTCCTAAGGGAAAAGTTTTATTATCCCCATTTTATAGATGAATAAACTAATTCTCGGTGGTTAATAACTTCTTCAAGATCTCACAGCTAGTGGAAGTACCAGAATTTAATAGAATATTACTAAGCCATGAAAAAGAATGAAATCATGCCATTTGCAGCAACAGGCCTGGACCTAGAGATTACCATACTAAGTGAAGTAAGTCAGAAAGAGAAAGACAAATACCATATGATATCACTTATAGGTGGAATCTAAAATACGACACAAATGAACTTATCTACAAAACAGAAACAGACATAGAGAACACACTTGTGGTTGCCAAGGCGGGGAGGGGGGTGGGGGAGGGATGGATTGGGAGTTTGGGGTGAGCAGTTGCAAACTAGTATATATGGGATGGATAAACAACAAGGTCTTACTGTACAGCACAGGGAACTATATTCAATATCCTGTGATAAACCATAACGGAAAAGAACATGAAAAGAATATATATGTATAACTGAGTCATTTTGCTGTACAGCAGAAATTAACACAACATTGTAAATCAACTATACTTCAATAAAATTAAAAAAAAAAGAACTGGGAAACAGGAAAGCTGGGGAAAATGGTTAGTTTGGAGGCAGCAAATGATGATTTCCTCCCTTTTAAACGTATGGGAATGCTCTAAGATTATTTTTAAAGGGTATGCATTTTAATATTAAAAAACATAATTAACAATAGCAGGCTTCATGCAAGTACACCCTTTTTAATGCTTCTTGGCTCACTATATAAAGCACCACACATCCATATTTACTAGAACCACCTGGTGGAATCTCTCAGGTTTCCAAGCCGAGATACAGAGTCCATTTATTGAGTGAAAAAAATATTCACTGGAAGAAGAAAAAACTGTCCTCATGTGTGAATTTCTGGAAGAATCTTAGCAGCTGTGAGCAAATGTAAATAATTTATCTGTATCACCAGGCACCCTGATTTCCTGTCAACTGTGAGTGAAGTTGAAAAAACAAATAAAACCTGCACAGGTGTTGGAAATACGTTTAGTAAACCCTTTAATGTATCCCAACAAGGAAAGAGAGGAGAGAAAACAAGAGGGAAAGAGTATTTCTGATGACACTGGTATATGTTTGGAGCATAAAAAGGAAAAGATAAAATTGGATATTTTCAGAAACTGTTATTGTCTGAAACCAGTAATCTAGATGCTGCAGTGAAACATACATATCAAATGAAGCACAACCAATGAGAGGTAAATCTCTGACAGTCATAACTTAATGCCATTCGGCCTTAGGTTCATCAAGACAGACTCACATATCTACAGTGATCAGACAGGTTAAAAAAATGAGAGGAACAGTGATTCTTGACAATTTGAGAGAGACATCTACATGGAAATAAGATGAAACATGTATGTTGGAGTCAATGACCAAGGAAAGGAGGTATTCCTTCCCTGGAGGACACCTTTTCCACTTCAGAAGTGAGCCAGTGTCCCATCCTACATGGAGAGTGTTGAATTTTCATGTTAGTCTTTTAGCCAATTTCTAGTAACATCTATTTTATAATAGAATAACATGCACATAATAATGCATTTGCTAGAAGCATCTGTAGAAAGCAGACCCCAAAGTTCTGAGTTCTTATTTAACCTCAAGTACTCGGTTATAGGATTGTAACTCCTTTACATTCTTTATAGCCTCTCTTTATTTTCTTAAATGAATTTTATTAGTTTCTTATGGCCCATAATCAAAAATGGAAAAGCAGCTAATGAAATATACTATACACAAATAGTAATCATTACATATAGGACCACAGATTTGGAATACCAGAAAGTTCAGTATGATTGATTTCAGATCTTGAGGATTAAAAGAACAGCAAGGGAGTTTGCACCACGACAGGATCCAAAATGGGATCTGTTATTTTTGTATTTCCAGGGTGAAATGACTTTTTAACAAAGTAGGTCAGTCTGGCATAAAGTCTGATCTACAGTCTTAAGGGGACCCTACAGCTTTCATGAACAAATGTCCACAAGACCATATCCCCCCAAACAGACTTTTGGAAGGGCTTTTTATGGTCCAAGAATACATGGAGATTCCACGATAAAGTTCTGTATTGCATACTTGTCCTCACAAAAAGTAAAAATTGTTCTTGGAAAAGCTGTGTTCCCTAAATCTGGATCCTTACTCCCAAATCCTCTTTCTTAATTCTATCTGTAACATTACTTTAAAATTTATTCTAATTTCTGTTATTCCAAAGCAATATCACACTCCTCCGTGAAACTGTCTCAACAACATTAAAAAATAATTAAAAAACAACTTGTCAACTCTTAAGGGCCACATGTAAAGCATGAGTGTGTCATGATGACCTGTCCTCTCTCCGTCCTTCCTGCTGCCTGTCATCTTGCTGGTTGTACAGGTGCCAGGTGTGCTGTCCTGTGAAGCCTCTACGTACCTACTCTCTGGGGATTGGAAGGGAGGGATGTCGAGGTGCCTTGGAATCCCCAAGGAAGCAATTACAATAGGCAAGTGCGTACAAGAGACTCAAGGAAATTCCAAGAACGTAACCACAGTCCGGCCACACCGGCCTTCCCACTCCTCACATGCTCCAGCCTCAGGACCTTGCACCTTGAAATCTTCCTTGCTGGAAATGCTCAATTGCTACGTTTCCCCTATGGCTGACTCTGTTACCTACTTCACGTCTTCGCTCAAATAGCTGGACCAACAAATGTGCAACACCCCCTCCCAATTCCCAGCACTTTCTAACCCATCTCCTGTTTGACTTTTGTATTTAAATTGAAGTATAGTTGACTCACAATGTTGTGTTAATTTCTGTTGTACAGTAAAGTGATTGTTATATACATATATATACATTCATATATATATATATATATATATATATACACACACACACACACACAATACATATATGTATATACACACACACCTTCTTTTTTATATTCTTTTCCATTACGGTTTATCACAGGATATTGAATATAGTTCCCCGTGCTACACAGTAGGACCTTGTTGTTTATCCATCCTGTATATACCTGTTTGCATCTGCTAACCCCAAACTCCCAATCCATCCCTCCCCTATTCCGCCTCCCCCTTAGCAACCACAAGTCTGCTCTCTATGTCTGTGGGTCTGTTTCTGTTTCACAGATAAGTTCATGTCTCCCGCTTGACTTTATTCTCATGCATCTCCTATCTCCCTTCACTAGAAGGTCAGCTCTTTGAGGACAGGGATTTTCGAGTATCTTACTCACTGCTGTTTGCTCAGTGCCGAGAATATCATAAAAGAGGCAATCGATAAACATCTGTTGATTGACTGTTGAACCCTTATAGCAAGATGACTTGCCAATCCTCACTGTATCTCAGAGAAATAGGTAGTTAACTACCCTCTTGTTCATCTTACAGCCAGGAGACCTCTCAGTCACGTTTAACCAGACACTCAGATCAGATACCACGCTGCCAGAGGGTGTGCACCCGGAAAAGAAAAGTGGTGTTTCGCCCCGAGCTTGTGATGTTCGTATTTGTGTTTATCACTGCGGGCAAAGTATGTCTAAGGAATATTCTAGAGGAACCAGGGATAGAGAGATACATGACCTATTCTCACCACTGCGAGGTTCACGATGTAGTTCGAGATGAGATGAATCATTTCATTCTCCTCTTGAACTCAAGTCTAAATGAATGTTCAAATGAAAAGTAGCAATGGCAAAGGCAGGAATACCGGGTACATTTCACTCCACACAGTCAAAGAACTCAGAGAAATGTCATTCAATGCCTAAAACAACCACAACTGACTGAAATCGAAGCGATGGCCAACATTTGAAAGTGTCTCTCTACACCCTCTATTCAAAATAAGGCATTTTAAAATATTCATAAACACTGATTATTCATTCCTTGCACAAAAAACACACACCACCCAAATTACAATATTCCCTGTAAGGCAACAGTCATTAAATTTCTAAACTTTGCTTTCGACAAACTCTGGTACGGAGACAAGTGTAATCAAATGGAATATACCAGGAACATTCTAACCTAAGAAAATACAAATATTCTGACTCTATTAAAAGAATTGCTTCCAAAATTTTAGCCAACAACTTGAACTTTTCAAAAAATATTAGCATCACTGAGTCCAAAGGAAACCAAACCTAACGGTGGTCTAAGATTCTAAAATGTTTCAAGTTTTGCCCTCATGGCAGGCACTTCTTTGGGAGAATTAATCTTTTACGAGGATTAAACAGATGAAGGAGGGGATATACTTTTGAAACTACTCCTTTCTTTGGTGTTTATATACCAGGAGAAAAGTGGCAAACACCCCTATGGGCATCAGAATTAGCTGCGGGAGCCACCTGTAGAGGGAGGGAAAGAAAACTCACTGGTTAGGCCAAGGGTCCCTGAATCCTATCTCTTGATTATACTAGGCGGCAGGGAGGATAAAAAAGCAACAGTAACAATAATATCAAGACAAGAAATATTAATTTTTAATAATGAATAACATGGAAAATTTTGGAAATAATTTTGGGAGTTGTGTTCTAAATTAAGATACATGTCTTTTCATTAAGTACTCTAAAGAATATCTACCCATAATAGAAAAAATCACAATCACTGTTTTCAGACAAATTGTGCTATATCATGTAAAGTAAGAATAACCTAAATAGTGAATTTCAAGTTAAGGTAGTCAAAATGATTTCTTTAACCAAAAAGATGGAATGATTTATTTTTCTGAGTTATCTTAAGAAAACTGTAATCATAATCATACATGTCAAATTCTGTGACAAGTATGGTTGGGTTGTATGTGCCTGTACCAGCTAAAACATCGCTGTTAGAGACACAAGTTTATTTGGAGAGTACAAGGGAATCATTTGGTCTGTTAATTTTAACATATCAAGCTCAGTAAATATGATAGCAGGGAACTAAAGCCACTCTTGTGTTTTGTTTTTTTTTAGGAGTTTACAGACCGTTCACATTATATTGAGCTTAATCTAGTTTATATTTTTGGTAGGAAACTAACCTGAGACAACATTAAAGAGTTAAATTCGATTAGGATTAACATATTGTTATCCCTGGAATGTTAAACTTTCACTATACATGTCTATTATGGATTGACAGAAATTAGATGTGAAACTGACAAATATCTATTGCTATCTTGTTCCTAAGATAATAGGAACATAACAACAATATCCCCAAATAATGAAAACTCTGCACATCCTACCTTTAACATTGGACTTAATGACCCCCAAAGAAATCGACACTATCGTTATTGAACCTAAAGAATTCTGGAGTTAAAAACATCTTAAAATAATAACCTTGACTTTGGATTCATACATTTTAAGTTCTGTGTGTAGAAGTGACTATGAGACAACTTAAAAATGCCAAAACAAGCGAAGAGTTTACATCCTATAGTTTATATTTTAGCAAACACACCGTCATGTTTTTCCAAAGGATTTCTAACAAGTATAAAGATCGTTATATGCTTTTCTAAGGCAAATACTTTCTTAAGTTCTCTCAAACATGAAACTCCTAGATGCCTTTAAGTTCTCAAATTATGCGTTTCTGCTTAAAATATATTTTGAAGAGATAGGAAATCATCCTCTACTTACCCAGGAGACATTTTTACCCTTAGGTGTCTTTAGCATGGCAACATGCAGTGCTGAGGTGACCAACAGCAATTTCACCAACATGGACAATCCAATGAAGTAGATTCCAAAGGTCTCTGTTACCCAAACGCAAAAAGTTCCCTGGTTTGCCAGACACAGATATCGTAAGTAAAAATAAAGATCACCTTCAGAGAACCCATTTTTCTCTGCAGGGCTAAGCATGTAAACAAACACATCACAGATCACCGCTGTAATCACCCAGTCTATGAAGGCAGACGCTGTCACGTGGGTATCTTCTCTACCTCTGCAAAATCCAGAGTGGAGTCTTTCCTGAAAAAACAGACTTGATTCCAGGTGGAAACGTCCCAAATCACAGAGGAATTCTTCCCTCCGTTGCTAAACTGCAATTCCCAAGAACCACCCCCCCCCCCGCCCCGCCCAAGATTGAACAAAAAGCTTGGTAGTGATGTTTGGCGATTACTTAGCAGGAAAAAGAGTAAAAGCAAGTAGCATTTAGAAGACTTCGTAGGTTAGCTGCTGGTGGCATCCATTTTAAGAGGCGCCAGACTCCAGGGCTGCCCCGAGGATAAAGAGAAAGCCGAGCTCAGTTTCAATAAATAATACAGAGTCTCAGGTACAGCGTGTACCTGGAGGGACCTTCTGCGCAGCCCCGAGCCTCCGCGTCCACCTGCTGTTGGTGAGGATGCGCCGTGAAAAGCTGGTCTCCTAACAACCAGGAACATTTGTTTATAAGGGAAGAAAAAGAAAAGCCCCAGAGGGGAGCAAATGAGAAGCTCCAGATGGAAGAGCAAGGCTGCAAATCAGTGCCGGTCTCCTCCCCTTGCTTCTGTGTCCTTGTGTCCCGTTTCTTCTACCTCCTGTCAATCTAGATTAACTAAGCAGATCCAGGCTAAATTTTGCTACTATCAGTAGTGATTAGTTTGAGTTGATGAAATCGGATTATGCAGGCCGGCCTCTGCCTTCTCCCCCGGCAAGCCACACCACGCGACTGGAAAGCCTGTTGTCCTTCTCTTCACCCGACTGGAGCATTCTGGAAGGTTCTGCCGGGGGAATGGCTCCCAAGAGAAAACCTGGCCACGTGAAGCTGCTCAGACACAAACAGAGGGGGATGAAACCAGCTATCTCACTTTGTACTTTGGTATTCTTCCAAATTCTAATATTCTCTCAGATGGAAGGTTAAACTACTACAGAAAAAAAAAACAAAAAAAAAACGCATAGCATTTTTCCATTTCGTCAAAATTCTTTTTCCTGGCAGGGTGACTACTTTGACCAAGAGATGGAGGTCATGGGAGACCACGGAAGGTGCTTCACTGGAAGTCACTTTTTTTGAGCAGCTATTATATGCCAGGAACGGCCTGAGGAAATTTATATATTCTCAGACCAAGCAATCCTGGAAGTAGGGATAGAACTTTAAAGAGGAAGAAACTAAGATTTAGAGATGTTAAATGCCTCTCAAGGACGACGTGTTGTGCCAAACCAGTGCTGTTTCAATTCCTCTCTCAGTGAAATCAAACGGCATCTGGATTTTCTTCCTTGGATCTTTTCCAATCTACTATTTTATATATATATATATATGTGTGTGTGTGTGTGTGTATATATATATATATATATATATATATTAGAATTAAAAAAAATTTTTTTTCCTTCCAGTTTTATTGAGATATAATTGGCATACAACACCGTATAAGTTTAAGGGATACAGCACAGTGATTTGACTTACATACACCATGAAATGATTACCACAATGACTTTAGTGAACACGCATCATCTTACATAGATACAAAATTAAAGAAATAGAAAAAAAAGGTTTTCCTTGTGAGGAGAACTCAAGGGAAACAAAAGCAAAAATAAATTGTGTGTGTGTGTATTTTAAGGACCATATGTTGCCCTTAAGTGTTTAAGAATTCTCTGGAATTATGGTTCCTACTTATTTTGAAAATAATAATGTTGTAGGGCTCGTCATAAGAAATATTTTGGGGGACTTCCCTGGTGGTGCAGTGGTTAAGAATCCGCCTGCCAATGCAGGAGACACGGGTTCAAACCTTGGTCCGGGAAGATCCCACATGCCGCGGAGCAACTAAGCCCATGCACCACAACTACTGAGCCTGCGCTTTAGAGCCTGTGAGCCACAACTACTGAGCCTGCGAGCCACAACTACTGAAGCCCGTGCGCCTAGAGCCCGTGCTCCGCAACAAGAGAAGCCACCGCAATGAGAAGCCCGCGCACCGCAACGAAGAGTAGCCCCCGCTTGACGCAACTAGAGAAAGCCCGCTCGCAGCAATGAAGACCCAACGCAGCCAAAAATAAATAAATTTATTTTTTTAAAAAAGAAATATTTTGGATCAAATTTTTGTAAAGTATAAAATAGCTCAAGTGGGGCTATACAGTTAACCATGTAAATATCAGTGCTGCGAGCAGAGGGTGTGACTGATGATTTTGTGCTGCATCTTCAACAGTTATGTCAATAATAATTGCTGACATTTATTGCAAATGTGGTAAGTATGTTACCTTTCTGATCTTACTCAAAACAACAACCACCTCATGAGGGGGATTTCAAATGATTTTGGATGATTTTGGTAAAGTTACTATTAATCGATACTGAATTTTAAAAAACCCTGATATTGCAATTAAAATTACAGATATGAACTAAAATTTCCACCCATTCAAAATCAGAAGAAAAATTAAAATAGACACAGACGTGGAGATAAAAGGATTTTTTAAATGAAAGATTTCCTTTATTGTGAGTACCCTGTGTGTGAGTCTGTGTCTGTGTGTGTGTGTGTGTGTCTGTGTGTAAATCTCATCTGCCTTATGATGCTAGAACTCCTTAAGGACGTGGTCCATGTCTACTACATTTTTTCTCTTAAGGGAAATAGTACTCATTTTTGCTCAGTAGCTGTTGTTGACTAATTAGTTGCTGTTCCATTATGAATTTTAAAATGGTTCTTTGAATATAATTTTCTGTTAAAATTTTTTACAGTATAATACTATGGAGAAAGAGATAAAGCAATGTGAAACCCAATGTTTTGACTAAAACATGAACACTAGGGATTCCTTATTTAAATGTGTGTTTTTATATTTTATATTTCCTAAAACTCATGAAGGGATATTCAGCACAAGTTGAGTGTTGGAGAAGGGAGTTGTAGAAAACTAAGACCAGACCATGTAACTCCAGACATACTTAATTTCAGATCCACCTAGAAATATTTGGTTTCAAACTACAACTAAACTTTTGTTCTTTTGAATCATCATAGTTCGATGTTGTTATGGGTTGAATTATGTTCCCATAAAAAGATATGGTTAAGTTCTAACCCCCCGTACTTCACAATATGACCTTATTTGGACATAAAGTCTTTACAGAGGTAGTGAAGTTAAAATGAGGTCATTAGGGTGGACCCTAATCCAAACTGACTGCTGCTCTTACAAAAAGGGGAAATTTGAATGTAGAGACAGACATGCATGGAGAGAAGACGATGGAAGACACACAGGGAGAAGATAGTCATGAGACTGAAGCGATGCATCTCCAAGCTAAAAAATGCCGAGGATTGCTAGCAAACACCAGAAACTAGAAGAGGCAAAGGAGTGTTCTCCAGAGCCATCGGAGAAAGCGTGGCCCTGCAGATACGTCAATTTCAGACTTCTAGCTTCTAGAACTATGAGACCATATATTTCTTACTGTTGTAAACCACCCAGTTTTTGGTACTTACAAAAGGCTTAGCAAACTAATTTAGATGTCAATTCAATAATTCTTCCTTTCTTTTTCTTTTCAATGACGCTTTGGAGTATTCCAAGCTTCTTTCATTAATTTCCCTACAAAATCCTAAAGGTAGAAATGTCAGAATTTATTTTTAAAACTTGAGTTTTAAAGTATACCTATATTATTTTACATAGTTGACTTCAATTTTCACTTAATTTGTAGACTATCTGCACATTTCACATAGTAGGTCTCCTTAACCTATGGCCCTTAGATCCCAAGGAGTCTATGGGTAGAATTTAAGAAGTTCATGACCTTGAATGGAAAAAAAAATGACATCTTATTTTCAGTAATAAACTTCAGACAAAAAATTGGCATTTCTTCCCATTATGAATGTCAGCAAAAAACCATAATAATGTTGGCAGTACCTATGAGGCCAGCAATAGAAATCACAGATATTTTCATATCAGGTTATAATTGTTTCAGATAGTTTGAAATATGTCCATATTCTAGTTTATGATATACATGCTGAGTTATTTAGGGGAAACCTGCAATTTGCTTTGCAATTTACACTGACATGCATAAAAACATTAGGATGGTTTGATGATGAGAGGCTGGCTGGCTGGCTGGTTAGATGGATATGTGATAAAGCAAGTATATTAAATGTTAATGGGAGAATCTAGAGAGAGTACATGTGTATTCTCCGTAAGATCATTAGTATTATTATTTAATATATAATAATAAGTACACACATCATATCAAAGATTTGGTTTTTAATATATTTTGCAAACTATATCATCATATGATTAATTTCCCTTGTAATTCTACAAATTTCATATTATGCGCTTAAAAATACTGTTAAAAGAAATACTCCCTCGGGATTGACGAGACTACAAAGGGTCCAAGGCACACTAAATTTAAGGATTTCATCTATATGGCCAATAGGCACATAAAAAGATGGTCCTAATCGTTGATTATTAGAGAAATGCAAATCAAAACTACAAATAGAGCTACCATATGATCCAGCAATCCCACTCCTGGGCATATATCCAGAGAAAACCATGGTTTGGAAGAATACATACATCCCTATGTTCATAGCAGCACTATTTACAATAGCCAAGACATGGAAGCAACCTAAATGTCCATTGACACATGAATGGATAAAGAAGATGTGGTATGTATATACAATGGAATATTATTCAGCCATTAAAAATAATGAAATAATGCCATTTGTAGCAAGATGGATGGAACTGGAGATCATCATACTAAATGAAGTAAGTCAGAAAGAGAAAGACAAATACCATATGATATCACTTATAGGTGGAATCTAAAATACGACACAAATGAACTTATCTACAAAACAGAAACAGACTCACAGACATAGAGAGCAGACTTGTGGTTGCCAAGGGGGGGGAGGGGGATGGGGGAGGGACGGATTGGGAGTTTGGGATGAGCAGATGCAAACTATTATATATAGAATGGATAAACAACAAGGTCTTACTGTATAGTACAGGGAACTATATTCAATATCCTGTGATAAACCATAATGGAAAAGAATATGAAAAAATATATCTATGTATAACTGAGTCACTTTGCTGTGCAGCAGAAATGAACACAACATTGTAAATCAACTACACTTCAATAAAAAAAAAATTTCATCTATGAAGTTATCATGAGGAAACTGATAAAGCAACAATATTATTCCACAAAGCTATTTCAAAGGGTTGACTTTAGGGTAAGTAAAATGTAAGAAAGTTGAATCTTTAAATTGTCATATAACAACCATGTGTGAAATTAAAACCTGGCTGATATCTAAGAAATACTTGATTTATATTCTGTGCCAGTTAAGGACTGATGTGTAACAAATATTCCAAAACTTAATGGCTTAAGCAACAATTTACTATCTCTCATGGTTCTGCAGAGTCATGGGGCTCAGCTGTGCAGTTTCCGTTTGGGGGACTCCGATGTGGTTATGGTCAGTTGGTTGCTGGGCTGAGTCAGCTGAAGCTTTGACTGGGTCGGACATCCCAGATGGCTCACCCACATGCCTAACAGATGATGTTGGCCATCAGCTGGGACCTCAGCTGGGGCTGGTGACCACAGAAAAACATGTGACCTCTCCATGTGGCTGGAGTATCTCACAGTATGCCATCTAGGTTCCAAGAGCAAGCATTCCAAGATACCCTGGGCGGAGCTGCAAAGATTCTTTCCTAACCTTGAAAATCACACAACACTACTTCCACCATAGTCTACATGTCAAAACTGAGTCACAGGACCAGCCCAGATTCAGAGGGAGGGGACTATACAAGGGCATGAATACTGGCCATGTGGCTCATGGTGAGGGCAGAAGGGCATCTGTGGACACCAGCTACAACACATCCAAAAACCACCATACACAGCTGGGTGAAGAACTGAGGATAATTCTGTATTTGATTAGCATGAGACTTCTGCAAGTCATGTGCACCTGTGTCTCCAACTTAGTTAATTGATATTTAGCTAATTATTTCTCACAGAGCCCCAAATGAATTCCTTTCCTGTTGAATTTCTTATTTTGGCCTTGGATAGGTGAAAATGGGGCCAAATATGTGATTTAGTACTCCCTAGTTCCCCATTATCTCTAAAAGTTCAACCATTCTCATTGAACTCCTTCAATAAGTGCAATCTGTCTTGAAGACAAGAGATTCATTATTGGTTGTTGTTTTTTTTCTTCTTCATACCCTTTCCATATGAAAGACCAAGCATACTGCCTAGTACACAGAAGTCCCCCCAAAATAAACAATTTTCATCATCATAAAATTAAGATGTGCAAAGCTCTTATGGCCTTTGGAAGTGGGTTAGGGGAATAAAACAGAAGTTATCATCAATATGAACTCACAACCCGTACTAACTCCCATGCCAACTCTCCTGGCTCTAGTTTCTGAGGAAAGAATGAGAGGAAGTTTTACTCCTTGATGTGGTTTAGCATTTTTCTTTCAGGGCATGTATTTGCAATAAAGGATTTGAACTCTGTTGTGTCCAACCAGGTATATCCCATTGGTCAAGGATACCTCAGCAGATTAATCTCTTAACTGACCTTTTAGTAGAATTTTAAAAAGTAGAAACAGATAAACTAGGTGAATTAACAAGTTAGACTATAAAGAAAAAAAGAAAGAAAAATAAACTCCTGTTCCAGTCAATACAGGTCTTTCAGGGTCTGTATTTCCCCAAAGATTCAGAACTCACTAAGAATTCTATAAAACATTATCTCATTGAATTAATTAGTCTTCTTAATAACCTATATGGCAGGGACTGTTACTCTTTCCAGTTTATAGGAAATGTCAAGTGACCACTGGCAACACCTGTACAGTCTGATGCCAACATCTGCTTGCTTGGTTGGTGTATCTTTCGGTTATAATAAGAACAGCTGACCAGTGCTGCCACCCACTGTGGGCCCTGAGACAGGTTCATAGCATCCCATTCTCTCAACCCACCTCTGATTTCAGCCACAACTGCCATTTACTCTGTGTCCTACTTCAAGCCCAAGACAGGCAACTTCCCACTCTCTGCTCGTGTCTTAGATCCTGCAAACATCCGCTCAGTCTGACAGCCAGCACAGAAGCGTGGGGGGACTCACTGACCCTAGAGTCAGCTCTCAATGAACAGCAGACAGGAGCTGGTGAATACATGCTCCTGATGGCCATCATCCTGAGAGCGGACAATTCTGGGAGGTTTTGGTATAGTTCTCAGGGAGGTTGGAGGAATCTAGCCCCCTTTGCCTACGACCTTGATAATGATCTTTTCTATTGGTTTTTCCTCCTTCCCTGTCTCCCAGAGACCACCAGCCCAATAAACTGCCTACACTGAATCCTTGTCTCAGGCTCTGCTTTGGGGAAACAAGGTCTGTTATCATTAGATGCATCCACTCTATTCAGTGGAGAGAATGGAGTACACATTCCAAATCTGTGTTTCTTCTGTGAATTCACTAAGTGAGCCCCTCCTGAAAGAGGTCTTTGGAGATTACTGAGTAGCTGTAGTTTTCACATCCAGGCCCTTTAGTTATCTCTCTAATTAGATGGTGATCCCCTTGAGGATAAGTGCTTTGACTTTGAGTCATTTCTCACATTGCACACAAATGGCTGCTTGGCATTTAACAGGTGCTCAATTAGTACAGGCTGACTAAGTAAGTGGTTCTCCCCCTTGAAAGTGTTACCTCTTTATGTCCTCATCTATTAAAAATGCAAGCAGTATCTCCCTAGTGTATCCTCCATAGGAAATTTTCTCTGACTAAGCAGTGCTTTTTCCTAAACTCCAACTATCCAACACTAATGAGTGTTATTTTGTAAGGACATGACTAACAGTCAGATAGACTCAATAGAGATGAAGTAAGCGTGGCAGAAAGAGCATAGATTTGGAGTCAGACAGACCAAGGTTGCATTCCGACACCTCCATTTACAAAATATGGAAACTGGGGCAAGGTAATTAACATTATCGGACCTGTGTCCTTATCCACATAAAGATTCAAGTGATACCAACCCTGCAGAGCTTTTGTGAGCATTTTATGAAATCACGTGTAAAGAGTGTTGGAAAGGAAAGCACACCGTAGCTCAGTACCTGGGATCTACCTGCTCCTGGGTTCATGCTTGGTTTTCATGAGCTACTTATTGTGTGATCAATATATAAACCTGTTTGAGTCTTAGATTTCTCTTTTGTAAGGGAAGGATAATTAATAACTTTCATGTTTACCAAATATGGCTGAAGCCAACATCAAATAAAATCATGCATGTGAAAGTTACTTGAGATTTGCAAAAGTAATGATGGGTAGTAGAGGAAGTGGGGGTGAGGCTGTCATGGTGGTACATGTGTACACTGAATGTGTACAGTGGTACAGTCTGTGCACTGCACAAAGGCCCTTCAAAATTGATTACTGTGAAGTAATCTTTCAACATAAAATTTATGTCTATTCAAAACAAATCTATGAGAACACATGTTTTTTGAGTGAGGCCAGTTAACAATTTATACATTTGTTTTTCTTAATTATTAATGAATAGTATAATGAATAAATTGATGGACTAATGAAACATACACGTTATAAAAACTTGGCTCTGATGATTTGAAACAGCTGTCAAATTTTTTTTTCTCTTCGATAGGAAATTGTTTTGTTTAGCTCAAGTCAGGGCTATTAGCACCAATGACTTTGAAGAGCTCTGTATTTAGTTTAGATCAATCTGAGTATTTCTTCCAATGTTTACTTTTTTATTTAAATTGGGGTTTTGTCACAAATAGATACCCAGCTATTGCACAAGAATCTCAGTTGTGTTCATATCTTGCATATCTGGAAAAAAAATCATTTGCAAGGGAAATAAAACCCACCCAGAATTATGGTAAATGCACCCATTTATTTATTCATCCAGCATGTAGTAAGTATGCCATGGGCCATGCCTTTCCAACTGGAATACTAATAAGTTGCCTAAAATTCTGTCAGTGGGTCATGAGACTTCTTACAAGAATTTGTCATCCTCTGATGACTTATCAACTAAATGCTGACCTTTTGTGGATGACAAATTCTTCAAGGGCAAGAACCATATTCATCATTTTTATATATACTACTATGACATATCATATACAAAAAAATGTTGGCTGAAATGATAATCCAAGCGCCTGCCAAGTGAACTTCAAAGACGCATCCCAGTAGAGCACTCTGCAGTCACATCACCCAGAGAGGACAAGGACATGGCAAATGTCATAAAACAATGACTTCTTAAGCAAGGGTCTAACCACAGCATCCCGTCCCCTGGAAGGGACTCATCAATAATGATTTGTCATTCGATAATGGTCACAAAGCCATTTTCTGGCTCTTTCTGACTGAACACTGGGAGGGGAGGGGAGAAAGGGAAATGGGGGAGGGTCAGGGAGGGAGGGGGGTGTCTGAACTTCTTCCAGGAAGAACAGAACCATTTGTTTGTACCAGTTCTGGGACAGCTTTCAAAAAGAGAGCCAAAGCCATTCAGATTTTATTAATTTGGCCAACTCAATTAAAACGTCCTTGATAAGAAAAAGGTGAAGGAATGGCTATAGAGGATTCATGAGCTTTGCAAGCATCCTTCATTTCAACCCAAACTTACTAGGGATTAAAAAAAAAAAACCTATTTTCAGAGGCAATTAACCCAAAATACATTGTGAAAAGCAGAGTCACTATCTGTGGCTACAGATATCTGTGGCCATTTTGTATTCTCATTTCCTTTATTACAGATACAATTTTATCTAAATAAACTATGTTTTATGAGTAAAAACAAGAAAAATTAGAATCTCCGTAATTTAGTTTCATTTTTTCCCCTTCTGTCAACAGCCCCCATCACTGAGACTCTTATCTTTGTATCATGTCATCTCGAAAACATATGAGAGTGTGGTCCTCCTGACCTTCCCCATCCAAGTCTAACTGTCTAAGCTGCCAAAAGAGCCTTCCTTGAGTGCCTCTGTTCACATCAGTGTAGATTTACGATCATGAATAAGGCAGCTTTTTATTTCTTCCCACATCAAGTCTTAATCCAAATCCTCCATCTCTTTGGTTGTGATGTATACGTAGCAGTTCTATGATTAGGCTTGAAATTAATCTGTGTAGTGACAGTAATATTAAAACAATCATTTTCTTATTAGATATATGGGTACACAAATCTTCACAATAGCCAGAAAATCATCTATTTCTGGATAGGACTCAGGCTACGGACTTAAATCCAGGAGTTGAGCCAAAACTTATGCATCAATAGCCACATTATATTAGAACTGGTTATAGGAAACTGGTTCCCAAATCCCCACAGAAGATCTGCCTTAGTGAGGATAACAGTCTGGGGATTCAAAAATAGTATGTTTCTTTTTTTTAAATGAAAGAGATGTAATTTTATTCCATGTTATATATTATAAATTCTTTGAGGAAAGGGACTATTTAATTCATCTTTATATTCCCCCAAATAACAGAGTACCTGATATGTGCTAGGCACTAGATAAATATTGAATAAATGACTAAACCTAAACATCATTAAGCTAAAAATTAAATGTTTCGATTTGCAGTGCATGAGATATCATGCTTTGATTATCATCCTTATTTTCTGAACCTCTTCATAAATATTTCATCTCTACCTTACATGTCATATCATTTAAGTTTATGCTAACATTTGGCGTTCACTCTTATCTCCTCAATCTGTCAAGTATTTTCCTTGTTTTATTTGGTTGAAAAGGACAGAGATCACTGAAACCTCCATCCTGCCCCCCAAGTGGCGGGGCCTTAGCTAAATGATACACATTGGGAGGAACTCAGAAAACCTGAACAATCAGACTGCAGCAAAGCCAGGAACCATTTCAGATCTTCAATCTCACGCTTCCGCAAAGCTCTGTTTTCCCTACCCTGGGCCACTATGACCATTTGCTCCTTTTCCTATATATGCTCTTTCCCACAGAGCTTCTGCCTCCTTATAGTATCAATGCTTTTACCAAAAACTTGGGGTTGGCCACGAGTCCAAATGACTATGACTCTCATCTGTGACAATTTTTCAGCTCTTGCTCCCAATGGTAACTGAATCTGTGGGTTCCCCACTCAAATTTCTAAACCAAAGTTCTCATCTTAATCCAACACATTTTGGCTTCCTGTTGGGGTAGGCGGAGAGTGCAGTCCACGTGGGTCACAGGGGGCTGCCCTTTGGCAGGAACGACGGGCTCAGCAATTTCACAGAGCCAAAGGCTATAGGCTGGCAAGTACGTGACTGAAATTCTAATAAGCTGACATAATTATTCACTTCATTATATTGCTTATATCAGTTTCACTCTTCGCTTCTAAGATTAAGCTATTATGAAATTGTCTGAGTTCATTGTTTTTGTGCCCTAAGTGTGCAACCGTTCTAATCTTTCACATTATGTGAACCTGAAAACAATGCATAGAACACTGATGTTCTGTATTTATTGATTAGTTATTATTTGGAATGACTATAAAATATGTTTTAATACTTTGACTTATTGACATTTATGAAGGACTGGCCAAGAACGAAGAAAAGTTGAATCATAAGTTCTTGATTTAATCTGAACAAAGTCTCATACTCTGGTTGCAATTAAGTCACATACTTTGAAACCAGAGAAATCAGTTCATATTACTAATAATAAAAGCTGATGGGGAAGATTTACTCTGAAATTTAAAATCTTGAGCTTAGTTGGACTGCATGGTAATTTAGGCACCATTAATAAAAACATTTATTGTGTTAGTCTAGGTTTTACAAAAAGCAGAGCCATTATTTAAAATCAATAAAATTGAAAAACCATTCTTGCATGGGAGACAATGAACAGACTTTATTTGCTTCCTGCAGCAATTCATCTACCATGAGAATACTTCTCTGTGCATACCCTTTCATCAGCTTCTAGAAGCTGAGTTTCAAAAACACATGTGTCTGCAGTCTCCTGTATCTAGTCCCTTATTATGAGGCTAACCTTTCCCCTTAATGAAAAAGTACTTGCATTAACAGGACAATGTTGGGAAATGAATTCGGAAAGCTAGTATTTAGATGGTACATCAGTACTTACATCTGACCCTTCAAAGCTCTAGCAGTTAACTAAGACCTATAGCCTGAAATCTAACCACAGATGAAACTGTACCAATTCCAAATGAATGCCATTTTCTCCAGATAGTAATGGAGCAAAGCTGTCAGAGAGAAATCCTCAGCGACTTAACGAGAATATAAAATGCCATGGAGAAGTGCCAGTCTCATCAAGGACTTAAAAAGTAGAGTAAATATGGAATATCCAGTCAACTCAGAAAAAAAAGTCAGATTGTCATCTCATTTTTCATGAAGCTGTAACGTGAACAGAACCCAAATCAGTGTCTTTTAAGAGTATTCTTTAATCCAATTGTACTGCCAATCAGGGCTCAAGAGTCAAGTTCAATGGAAAAAATAGTGCAATAAGGGATCATACAAGAAAATTCAGAGAAGTACCCTCCAGCAGTGATGGCTTTTCCCTTTGAAGTGGAGACACATTTCAAAATTTTAAGTGCTTCTCGGCTGGTAGAAATAAGAATTCTATTATTTTTAAATGGTAATGAGCACATAATAACTAGCGTTCAGAAATGAAAATTCTATGAAATTGGTTGCATCAAGAGGGATTGACCAAGAGTTCTTTAAAAGAATACATTTTTAAAACCAGAAGAGGGACTTCGCTGGTGGCACAGTGGTTAAGAATCCGCTTGCCAATGCAGCGGACACGGGTTTGGGCCCTTCTCCGGGAAGATCCCACATGCCACGGAGCAACCAAGCCCGTGCGCCACAACTATTGAGCCTACACTCTAGAGACCAAGAGCCACAACGACTGAGCTCGCGTGCCACAACTACTGAAGCCTGCACACCTAGAGCCTGTGCTCCGCAACAAGAGAAGCCACAGCAATGAGAAGCTCGCGCACCACAATGAAGAGCAGCCCCCGCTCTCAGCAACTAGAAGAAAGCCCACGCACAGCAATGAAGACCCAATGCAGCCAAAAATAAATAAAATAAAATAAAACATTTAAAAAAACCCAAGAATTTAACTGAAGCGGAGGTCTACCCTGTAAGATTAAAAAAAAAATACACAGATTTCTCTTTTAGAATGTTTGTGACCCCAAAGGAAGAGAGGCCATGACAGGGGAAGCTTTGACCTCTGTACCCACCTTCAATCAGACAAAACTTAATAGGCAAACTTTGCTGAGAGCCCTCATATACAAGATTACAAGTTCTAAGGTCTGTCTGTATTGCTGTCTTATTCAAATTTGGGGAGTAGACATTTGGAAGTTGGTTCAGGAAACTTCTGCATGTAATTAAATCACTCTT
Organism: Balaenoptera musculus; assembly: GCF_009873245.2. Lineage (NCBI taxonomy): Eukaryota > Metazoa > Chordata > Mammalia > Artiodactyla > Balaenopteridae > Balaenoptera > Balaenoptera musculus. The sequence goes on from NC_045786.1 coordinate 4,197,581, forward strand.
TAAGACATATTCAGTGCTCTTACAGAAAAAAAAAAAGATGCTGAGATACTGATTGTTACTCATAATTTGAAACAATTTTGTAAACTCTCTTTCTTATGCCTTCCCAGTTCAGATGCCTTCTCTCCCTTCTCTATTTTTCTAGAACTGAAATTGATTTTCATCAAAATAAGTGGACAGGTTGGAAAGCTGCCCATACGTTTTCCCAGTGTAGCCCATCACACCAAAAATAGATATCCTACTTCTTTCTGCAGCATCTATAATGATTTCACAATTAGAGGTCATTAAGACTCCCAAAGAGAAGAGCTTCCTAGAAATACAAAATCCACATTATATCTTTCATGGTAGACATTTACCAAAACTGTGTCTGCACAGACCCATGGTTCCAATAAGGTCAGTGGTGCACAAGTAGAAATTAACGGCATGAACCGGATCAAGCAATAAAAGTTGTACCTTAGAAGGAGACAATTAATACGTTATTTTGTGTTAGATCTTTTACTGATAGACTCCTCACAGCATTGCTTAACTGATTCTGTAAACTTCAATTGTAATTTAATATTATAATTCAATAAGTTGCCAATATTTACAGAATGTCTGAATAAAATCTTTACTGTCATTATTAGTTATTTAGATCGATTCAAATACTAGGTCTTTACTCTTGACAAGTTGTTATCAGGCACTAATTCTCCTGGAAAGGCAATTCTGGATTTTTCCTACAAACTCGCATTGCCATGAGCTACCTTGTCCATAATCCCCGTTTATGTAACTGAGAAACACCAGCATTGCTAAGCTTGAAGGTCATGTTTTACTTTCCAAGCTTTAACCACAGGAGAGTGTGGTTCGTTAAAACAAAAATCTTATGACTGTGTTCTTTGTATGTGTAAACATCACCCGTGGTGTCTGCCATCCAGGATCTATTCTTTTTTCTAGAAACAAGACGTGGATTTTCCTTTGGAAATTCTCTTCCTCCATCGTATGCTGGCTTGATGAGAGTCTGTCAAGTCATCTTCCCCTCTTCTGGCCTGAGAAGATCCTCTGGGGTCATCTCTCCCAGGAAGTGAACCTTGAGTAACCTGACACAAGTCAACTTGAGGTGAGTCACACTCATCTCAGAGGAAGGACTCTGAAGAGCCCAGTCATGATTCCCGACACCCCAATCCTGACTTTCAAATGTTCCACAAACAATTTTGTGCACAGAAATCAAACTGAGAGATGACCAAACATTAAATGAAGATGATCCATCCCTGAGATGCAGATTCTATGGGTCTGGGATGGTTCCAGGGACCTGCATTTTTTTGGACAAACGTCCCCAAGAATTCTTATGCCAGTGACTCAAAGAACACACTGAAAAACATTAGTGTAAATTGCCAATGAATTCTATGTTTAAATTAAAAAGAGGTGATATTTATTGTGTATCACCAAATGATCTTAATCACTCTTTATAAAGCTTTGAAAAGTGATGATTATTATAGAGGTGTGTTACCTTGGGAGAGAAGAGAGATTCCAGATCTTTTGAGTGGATTCTTTTTTTTAAACTCCCCCTTCCCTGCCATCCTGCCCTTGCCCCCTTCAACCAGAACCCTTGAAAAATTGTGAAGAAGCTTCTATTCCTGATGAGAGCGTGTCCTATTAATCTTTGTACAGAAAAAAGGTTGCGATCCACCACTTCTGAATGACTATCACTTTGTTTCATAGTCTGAAATCCACCCAAAAGAACAAGCTGATTTTCCCGATAATGAAATTACCAAAAAGGACTCAATGACTCATTTGGGGAAAGCTTCAAAGAAGAACTGAGAACATTACCAAAAAAAAAAAAATAGTGAGAGACAGAAACTTCAACATACCCACGGGCTTAGAAATGGCTTTGCCTCTTAGTCCTTTATTCTATTCTACATTGCTGTTTGGAAATCAGAGTGGATTATATAAATTATTCTTTTGGTGATGGAGAGGAGAAAGGTGATTGGTTCATCACAAAAGTGCAAGGGGAGAAGACGGCGGAAGAGTGAGACATGGAGATCAACTTCCTCCCCACAAATACATCAGAAATACATCTACATGTGGAACAACTCCTACAGAACACCTACTGAACGCTGGAAGAAGACCTCAGACCTCCCAAAAGGCAAGAAACTCCCCACGTCCTTGGGTAGGGCAAAAGAAAACAGAAAAAACAGAGACAAAAGAATAGGGACAGGACCTGCACCTCTGGAGGGAGCTGTGAAGGAGGAAAGGTTTCCACACACTAGGAGCCCCTTCACGGGCAGAGACTGCGAGTGGCAGAGGGGGAAGCTTCGGAGCCACGGAGGAGAGTGCAGCCACAGGGGTGCGGAGGGGAGAGCGGAGAGATTCCTGCACAGAGGATTGGCGCCGACCAGCACTCACCAGCCTGAGAGGCTTGTCTGCTCACCCGCCGGGGCGGGCGGAGGCTGGGAGCTGAGGCTCGGGCTTCGGTCGGATCGCAGGGAGAGGACTGGGGTTGGCAGCGTGAACACAGCCTGAAGGGGTCTAGTGTGCCACAGCTAGCCGGGAGGGAGTCCGGGGAAAAGTCTGGAGCTGCCGAAGAGGCAAGAGACCACTGTTTCCTGGGGCGCAAGGAGAGGGGATGAAGAGCGCCGCTTAAAGGAGCTCCAGAGACGGGCGCGAGCCGTGGCTATCAGCACGGACCCCAGAGACAGGCATGAGACGCTAAGGCTGCTGCTGCCGCCAAGAAGCCTGTGTGCGAGCACAGGTCACTCTCCACACCGCCCCTCCCGGGAGCTGGTGCAGCTCGCCACTGCCAGGGTCCCGGGATCCAGGGACAACTTCCCCGGGAGAACGCACGGCGCGCCTCAGGCTGGTGCAACGTCACGCAGGCCTCTGCCGCCGCGGGCTCGCCCCACATTCCGTACCCCTCCCTCCCCCCGGCCTGAGTGAGCCAGAGCCCCCGAAGCAGCTGCTCCTTTAACCCCGTCCTGTTTGGGCGGGGAACAGATGCCCTCAGGTGACCTACACGCAGAGGCGGGTCCAAATCCAAAGCTGAACCCCAGGAGCTGTGCGAACAAAGAAAAGAAAGGGAAATCTCTCCCAGCAGCCTCAGGAGCAGCGGATTAAATCCCCACAGTCAACTTGATGTACCTGCATCTGTGGAATACCTGAATAGACAACGAATCATTCCAAATTGAGGTGGACTTTGAGAGCAACGATATATATATATTTTTTTCCTTTTTCTCTCTTTTGTGAATGTGTATGTGTATGCTTCTGTGTGTGATTTTGTCTGTATAGCGTTGCTTTTACCATTTGTCCTAGGGTTCTGTCTGTTTTTTTGTTTTTTGGTTTTTTTTAGTATAGTTTTTAGTGCTTGTTATCATTGGTGGATTTGTTTTTTCGTTTGGTTGCTCTCTTCTTTCTTTTTTATTTTATTACTTAAAAAATTTTTTTAATAATTATTTTTTATTTTAATAACTTTTTTAATTTTCTTTTTTCTTTCTCTTTTTCTCCCTTTTCTTCTGAGCCGTGTGGATGACAGGGTCTTGGTGCTCCAGCTGGGCATCAGGACTGTGCCTCTGAGGTGGGAGAGCCAAGTTCAGGATATTGGTCCACCAGAGACCTCCCAGCTCCACATGATATCAAACAGCAAAAATCTCCCAGAGATCTCCATCTCAACTCCAAGACCCAGCTCCACTCAACGACCAGCAAGCTCCAGTGCTGGACACCCTATGCCAAAAAACTAGCAAGACAGGAACACAACCCCACCCATTACCAAAGAGGCTGCCTAAAATCATAATAAGGTCACAGACACCCCAAAACACACCACCAGAGGCGGACTTGCCCATGAGAAAGACAAGATCCAGCTTCATCCACCAGAACACAGGCACTAGTCCCCTCCACAAGGAAGCCTACACAACCCACTGAACCAACCTTATCCATTGGGAGCAGACACCAAAAACAACAGGAACTATGAACCTGAAGCCTGCAAAAAGGAGACCCCAAACACAGTAAGTTAAGCAAAATGAGAAGACAGAGAAACACACAGCAGATGAAGGAGCAAGGTAAAAACCCACCAGGTCAAACAAATGAAGAGGAAATAGGCAGTCTACCTGAAAAAGCATTCAGAATAATGATACTAAAGATGATCTAAAATCTTGGAAATAGAATGGAGAAAATACAAGAAACGTTTAACAAGGACCTAGAAGAACTAAAGAGCAAACAAACAATGATGGACAACACAATAAATGAAATTAAAAATTCTCTAGAAGGAATCAATAGCAGAATAACTGAGGCAGAAGAATGGATAAGTGACCTGGAAGATAAAAGAGTGGAAATGACTACTGCAGAGCAGAATAAAGAAAGAAGAATGAAAAGAATTGAGGACAATCTCAGAGACCTCGGGGACAACATGAAACACACCAACATTTGAATTATAGGCGTCCCAGAAAAAGAAGAGAGAAAGAAAGGGACTAAGAAAATATTTGAAGAGATTATAGCTGAAAACTTCCCTAATATGGGAAAGGAAATAGTTAATCAAGTCCAGGAAGCGCAGAGAGTCCCATACAGGATAAGTCCAAGGAGAAACACGCCAAGACACATATTAATCAAACTATCAAAAACTAAATACAAAGAAAAAAATTTAAAAGCAGCAAGGGAAAAACAACAAATAACATACAAGGGAAACCCCATAAGGTTAACAACTGATCTTTCAGCAGAAACTCTGCAAGCCAGAAGGGAGTGGCAGGACATATTTAAAGTGATGAAAGGGAAAAACCTACAACCAGGATTACTCTACCCAGCAAGGATCTCATTCAGATTTGACAGAGAAATTAAAACCTTTACAGGCAAGCAAAAGCTAAGACAATTCAGCACCACCAAAACAGCTTTACCTCAAATGCTAAAGGAACTTCTCTAGGCAGGAAACAAAAGAGAAGTAAAAGACCTACAGTAACAAACCCAAAACAGTTAAGAAAATGGTAATAGGAACATACATATTGATAATTACCTTAAATATAAATGGATTAAGTGCTCCAACCAAAAGACATAGACTGGCTGAATGGATACAAAAACAAGACCCCATATACATGTTGTCTACAAGAGACCCACTTCAGACCTAGGGACACATACAGACTGAAAGTGAGGGGATGGAAAAAGATATTTCATGAAAATGGAAATCAAAAGAAGGCTGGAGTAGCAATTCTCACATCAGACAAAAAAGACTTTAAAACAAAGACTATCAAAAGAGACAAAGAAGGACATTACATAATGATCAAGGGATCAATCCAAGAAGAAGATAAAACAATTGTAAATATTTATGCACCCAAGATAGGAGCATTTCAATACATAAGGCAAATGCTAACAGCCATAAAAGGGGAAATTGACAGTAACACAATCATAGTAGGGGACTTTAACACCCCACTTTCACCAATGGACAGATCATCCAAACAGAAAATAAGGAAACACAAGCTTTAAATGATACATTAAACAAGATGGACTTAATTGATATTTATAGGACATTCCATCCAAAAACAACAGAATACACTTTCTTCTCAAGTGCTCATGGACATTCTTCAGGATAGATCATATCTTGGGTCACAAATCAAGCCTTGGTAAATTTAAGAAAATTGAAATCGTGTCAAATATCTTTTCCAACCACAATGCTCTGAGACTAGATATCAATTACAGGAAAAAATCTGTAAAAAATACAAACACATGGAGGCTAAACAATACACTACTAAATAACCAAGAGATCACTGAAGAAATCAAAGAGGAAATCAAAAAATACCTAGAAACAAATGACAATGAAAACACGACGACCCAGAACCTATGGGATGCAGCAAAAGCAGTTCTAAGAGGGAAGTTTATAGCAATACAAACCTACCTTACGAAACAAGAAACTTCTCAAATAAACAACCTAACCTTACACCCACCTAAAGCAATTAGAGAAAGAAGAACAAAAATACCCACAAAGTTAGCAGAAGGAAAGAAATCATAAAGATCAGATCAGAAATAAATGAAAAAGAAATGAAGGAAACAATAGCAAAGATCAATAAAACTAAAAGATGGTTCTTCGAGAAGATAAACAAAATTGATAAACCATTAGCCAGACTCATCAAGAAAAAAAGGGAAAAGACTCAAATCAACAGAATTAGAAATGAAAAAGGAGAAGTAATAACTGACGCTGCAGAAATACAAAGGATCATGAGAGATTACTACAAGCAACTATATGCCATTAAAATGGACAACCTGGAAGAAATGGACAAACTCTTAGAAAAGCACAACCTTCCAAGACTGAGCCAGGAAGAAACAGAAAATATAAATAGACCAATCACAAGCACTGAAATTGAAACTGTGATTAAAAATATTCCAACAAACAAAAGCCCAGGACCAGATGGCTTCACAGGCGAATCATATCAAACATTTAGAGAAGAGCTAACACCTATCCTTCTCAAACTCTTCCAAAATATAGCAGAGGGAGGAACACTCCCAAAATCATTCTACGAGGCTACCATCACCCTGATACCAAAACCAGAAAAAGATGTCACAAAGAAAGACAACTACAGGCCAATATCACTGATGAACATAGATGCAAAAATCCTCAACAAAATACTAGCAAACAGAATCCAACAGCACATTAAAAGGATCATACACCATGATCAAGTGGGGTTTATCCCAGGAATGCAAGGATTCTTCAATATATGCAAATAAACCAGTGTGATACACCATATTAACAAATTGAAGAAAAAAAACCATATGATCATCTCAATAGATGCAGAAAAAGCTTTCGACAAAATTCAACACCTATTTATGATAAAAACCCTCCAGAAAGTAGGCATAGAGGGAACTTACCTCAACATAATAGAGGCCATATATGACAAACCCACAGCCAACATCGTTCTCAATGGTGAAAAACTGAAACCATTTCCACTAAGATCAGGAACAAGACAAGGTTGCCCACTCTCACCACTATTATTCAACATTGTTTTGGAAGTTTTAGCCACAGCAATCAGAGAAGAAAAAGAAATAAAAGAATCCAAATCAGAAAAGAAGAAGTAAAGCTGTCACTGTTTGCAGATGACATGATACTATAAATAGAGAATCCTAAAGATGCTACCAGAAAACTACTAGAGCTAATCAATGAATTTGGTAAAGTAGCAGGATACAAAATTAATGCACAGAAATCTCTTGCAATCCTATACACTAATGATGAAAAATCTGAAAGTGAAATTAAGGAAACACTCCCATTTACCACTGCAACAAAAAGAATAAAATACCTAGGAATAAACCTACCTAAGAGACAAAAGACCTGCATGCAGAAAACTATAAGACAATGATGAAAGAAATTAAAGATGATACAAATAGATGGAGAGATATACCATGTTCTTGGATTGCAAGAATCAACATTGTGAAAATGACTATACTCTCCTCCAAAGCAATCTACAGATTCAGTGCAATCCCTATCAAACTACCAATGGTATTTTTCACAGAACTAGAACAAAAAGCTTCACAATATGTATGGAAACATAAAAGACCCCGAATAGCCAAAGAAATCTTGTGAAAGAAAAACGGAGCTGGAAGAATCAGGTTCCCTGACTTCAGACTATACTACAAAGCTATAGTAATCAACACAGTACGGCACTGGCACAAAAACAGAAATATAGATCAATGGAACAGGATCGAAAGCCCAGAGATAAACCCATGCACATATGATCACCTTATTTTTGATAAAGGAGGCAAGAATAAACAAAGGGGAAAAGACAGCCTCTTCAATAAGTGGTGCTGGGAAAACTGGACAGCTACATGTAAAAGAATGAAATTACAACACTCCCTAACACCATACACAAAAATAAACTCAAAATGGATGAAAGACCTAAATGTAAGGCCAGACACTATAAAACTGTTAGAGGGAAACATAGGCAGAATACCCTATGACATAAATCACAGCAAGATCCTTTTGGACCCACCTCCTAGAGAAATGGAAATAAAAACAAAAATAAACAAATGGGACCTAATGAAACTGAAAAGCTTTTGCACACGAAAGGAAACCATAAACAAGACGAAAAGGCAACCCTTAGAATAGGAGAAAATATTTGCAAATTAAGCAACTGACAAAGCATTAATCTCCAAAATTTACAAGCAGCTCATGCAGCTCAATATCAAAAAAACAAAAAACCCAATCCAAATATGGGCAGAAGACCTAAAGAGATATTTCTCCAAAGAAGAGGTACTGATTGCCAACAAACACATGAAAGGATGCTCAACATTACTAATTAGAGAATTGCAAATCAAAACTACATTGAGGTATCACGTCACACCAGTCAGAATGGCCATCATCAAAAAATCTACAAACAATAAATGCTGGAGAGGGTGTGGAACCCTCTTGCACTGTTAGTGGGAATATAAAGTGATATAGCCACTATGGGGAACAGTATGGAGGTTCCTTAGAAAAGTAAAAATAGAACTACCGTACGATGCTGCAATTCCACTCCTGGGCATATACCTTGAGAAAACCATAATTCAAAAAGAATCATGTACCACAATGTTCATTGCAGCTCTATTTACAATAGCCAGGACATGGAAGCAACCTAAGTGTCCATCGACAGATGAATGGATAAAGAAGATGTGGCACATATATACAAAGGAATATTACTCAGCCATAAAAAGAAATGAAATTGAGTCATTTGTAGTGAGGTGGATGGACCTAGCGTCTGTCATATAGAGTGGAGTAAGTCAGAAGGAGAAAAACAAATACCGTATGCTAACACATATATATGGAATCTAAAAAAAAAAAAATCGTCATGAAGAACCTAAGGGCAGGATGGGAATAAAGATGCGGACCTACTAGAGAATGGACTTGAGAACACGGGGAGGGGGAAAGGGAAGCTGGGACAAAGTGAGAGAGTGGCATGGACATATATACACTACCAAATGTAAAACCGATAGCTAGTGGGAAGCAGCTACACAGGGAGATCACCTCGGTGCTTTGTGACCACCTAGAGGGGTGGGATAGGGAGGGTGGGAGGGAGGGAGACGCAAGAGGGAAGAGATATGGGGATATACGTATATGTATAGCTGATTCACTCTGTTATAAAGCAGAAACTAACACACCATTGTAAAGCAATTATACTCCAATAAAGATGTTAAAAAAAAAAAAAAGAGAGCAAGGGGAAAAAACCCCAGTAAACAAAATTGAGGCTACTTCTGATGATTCAAACAGAAGAGAACTGGCTGTTATCTCAATGTAATACCAAGAAAGAGAACAAACAGAAGACTCTGGCTCAATGGCAAGCAGATCTATTCAGCAGAAAGGTCGTCTGGCAATAGAAGGTCTCTAAACCAACAACACAAAAGGCTGCATCAGAGCACTGCTACCTGAGCTTCGACAGGGGATGTAGGAGGAATGAGGCATCTCTAAAACAGGTGCCCCTAAGTTATATATGGGAAAGATGTTAGGGCAGCTTTCAATACATAGAGCTGTTAAAGCCTTTAATTCAAGGCTTCAAAAAATAATATGGCGGTATTTTCATTTTTCAATGGCTGTGCTTAAAGATACTTTAAAAATATTTTAAAAAACATATTTACCTATTTAGTAATCAGTGGTTTTTGTTTTTTTGTTTGTTTTGGTTTTGTCTGCGGAGCTTACAGGATCTTAGTTCCCAGACCAGGGATGGAACCCATGCCCCCTGCAGTGGAAGCATGGAGTCCTAACCACTGGACCGCCAGGGAATTCCTGGTAACCAGTGTTTTTAAATGAAGCTAGTTTGTAGGTTTGGGTTAATTTCATCATTGAAATCAAGCTCAGGTCTCTGCGGCACTGGAGCAGGTCCTTGCCATGGGTAAATGAGCTGGTTCTTGCTTTAGATCCTTAAAAGAAATATCCAGAATCTAATCTAAACAATGAAGGGAGGTCTAAAGAGTAAATGATTGCATAGTTTCAAACTCTTGCAACAAAATTTACCTTCTGCTTTGTAAACATGGAAGAGACCAAGGAACCTAACTTTATATCACAAAACCCTGTTGTGTGTGTGCGCGTGCACGTGTATATGTGTGTTTACACATGCATATACACATACATAATGAACTTTATGTAAATATAAAATTAAAATTGCATATTATAATGACTAGTGGGAAGAGAAGGGTGTTCATGGAAAAGTAAGAATTTGATAATATTTCTCCAGCACGATTTATTTATTTATTCAACAAATATGTCTTGAACATTGGCCGAAGGCCAGGCATTCTTCCTGGACAACAGGGACGCAACAAGGCAAAGGGAACTAAGGGAACGTAGAGTTCAAAGGAGGGGGGCAGACAAGTAAAGGAGTAATTATGAGAAGGTATAGGAAGTGCTACCTTCGGAAAAGAGCAAGGATGCCTGACCTGGACTTGGGAACAGACTCTATGAGGAGGAGAGGCAAAAGGTGTTGGGAAGTGAATGACAGTCAATGCCACTGGGACTTCAGAGTGTGAAGGTGCTAAGGGTTAAGGCCCAGGAGGCAAACAAGAAGGCTTGATCAAGAAGGGCCTTGTACCATGTTGCTTGGATTGTCCTGATATTCTCAGAGAATGGGAATCCACTGAGGATTTTAGGCAAGGAAATAACATGATTGCCTTTGAGGAAAATCACAACGGCGGCTGCAATGTGGAGAAAGGATTGTTGCAGAACGAAGACTAGGACAGGGAGACCATTCAGGAGGTTGCTGCAGCAATTTGGGAGGAAAATAACTGGAGCCTTGACTAGGGTCAAGCTGGGTGGAGTAGAGAAGAGTATAGATTCCAGAGCTCTTGAGGGAGAAGTGATTGAAAGGGATGAGCGATTGGATCTGAGAGTCAAGAGAAACGACAATGATTTGTTTCTGGCTTGGGCAACTGGGAGGATAGTGGCGCCTTTTAATCTGACCAATACGGTGGAAGTAGACACAGGTTTTGGTGGGAGAGAGGAAGGAAGAAGCAGAGATGAGGAGGACCAGGACAAAGACGACTGAATTCAGTCTTGCATTGGTTGTGTCTGCGGTGCCCGTGGTGTTTCCAGATGAAGATATCGAAAGGCTTTTGCATGGTTATATGGGTCTGCAACTTGGAGGAAGGATCTGAGCTGGACATACCGATTTAGGGGCCATCAGCGTAGACATCGAACAGTTTTCCTTCAGTCATTTTGGCCATTTCTTCTAAGGCTACTTTTCTTTAGGTTTTCCTTCTTTTAACCATTCCTCAGATGCATGTTGGTATTCATCGGCTTCTCTAAGAATTGACTACCTGACGGAATACCAATATAAATCAGAAAGTGAAGATATCGTATGCATAGGAGAAGGAATAAGAAGAGATATATGGAAACAGGCAAACGAGGCAACACAGAAGCGAAGAAAAAGATGGTTCAAGACAGTTGGATAGGGCCATGACCAACGGATCTGACTCTCTTGACCATTTTGTCTGGAGGGAGATGACTCACCAGGCCAGCATAAATTAATGGAAATATCTCCTAAGATGATTTATGTTCCTCTGCTCAGACCTTATACATCCCTTCAGACCTTCATTTACTTAGGAAATATGCTAACAATAAAGGCATGCCAGAGTGCAAATGAATTCAAAAGGATGTGACCATCCTTCATGAAACAGTTCTTAGCCTGCAAAGCAAAGCATTAGCACCCTCTCCCATATTTGAGCACATGTGCACATCACACCCCTGAAGGACAGGCCTAAAGAACCAGCCAAAATCTACCCTTCTTGTTTCAAAGTACTTGGAGTACATATGAAAACTTCTCAACTAACAGGTTCCTCCATTTCTGGATTATTTTCCCTCCATGCATTTCAAGTTGAGTGCTTTCTAACGAGCAAAGATGTGCATTATGTACATTAATTTATATTTTATAAGCCTTTCTGGAAGAAAGTGAGGGATAAATTAATTTAAAGGCATTTGCCACATTCAGTATCTATTACAAAAATACAACATACTTATTGAAAAACGTCTGGTGATATAAACAGTAAAATCCCACCTGGTCCTTGATAAGCCCACTTCTGTAAGACGCCCATACATTGGAAGAGACTTCTAGGCGTCTTCTTAAACACCCATATAGACATAAACACAAATACCCATAAAGAAATAAACACACGTACAGTGTAAGTGATTATACTATATACAATGCTCTGCAACTTAATTTGTAAGTAACAGATTCTCAGAACGTAGACCTCCTTCTGTGTTGGTCTGTACAGATCCAGCTTTCTCTTTAATGCCGGTGTGGTATTATTCCCTGGTACAGGTGGTATGCCATTTGTTGTTTTCCTACTGTTGGATATTCTCGTTAGGTCAAACACTGCAATATTCCCATAAACTCAGGTATCTCCAGCATCAGGCTAGGCCTTCCTGAGGGTGGGGATTAGGGGTTCAATTCCTCTCTGTATTTTGAACTTCAGGATAGCCCTGGGCAGAGAGCAGGCGCTGAGTGACTGCTGCACGAATGGATGGGAGGAGGACGATCACAGCTCTTCGTAACTAAATAAACTTTACAGAAGCTTTCTTTAAAACAATGAACTCACCCTTCCAAAAGCGATGGCTCTTTCTCAGCCACTTTTTTACCCCAGAAGTAGTGCTCAGATGCAGAGGGAGATGGGAATAACAATAATTAAAATAGTTCACACTTAACTGAGTACGTACTACAAGCCAAGTGTTTTCATCGTTTGACCCATGGAATGTATATGGCCAACCTGTGAGTAAGGTTCTGTGGTTATTCCTCATTTAACAGAAAGGGAAATCGAGGCACAGAGTGACGGAGTGACTTGCCCAAAGGTCTACAATGTACAGAGCCTGTGCCCGTGCTCCAGTCTGTCATACACGTATTAAACCACATCTTCATGCTCCCATGTTTATCGCAGAATTATTCACAATAGGCAAGGTAGGAAACAGCCTAAGTGTCCCTCAATGGATGAATGGATAAAGATGTGGAATATCTATGTACACACACACCCCACTGGATAATTGAGATGTGGTACATATATATACACAATAGAGTATTATTCAGCCATGAGAAAGAAGGAAATCTTGCCATTTGTGACAACATAGCTGGATCTTGAGGGCATTATGCTAAGTGAAATAAGTCAGACAGAGAAAGACAGATACTACATGGTATCACTTACATGTGGAATTGAAAAAAAAAAGTCAAACTCACAGGAACAGAGAATAGTAAAGTGGTTGCCAGGGGCTTGGGGGTGAGGGAAATAGGGAGAGGTTGGTAATAGGCTACAAGCTTTCAGCTCTAAGATGAATAAGCTCTGTGGATCTAATGAATAACATGGTGACGTGAGTTGATAACACTGTACTGTAGAATTGAAATTTGCCAAAAAGAGTGGAATTTGAATGTTCTCATCAAAAAAAAAAAAAAAAGAAAAGAAAAAAGATAAATATGTGATGGATGATGTGTTTATTAACTAGATGGAAGGAATCTTTCACGATGTAGACATTTATCAAATCATCACGAGGTACACTTTAAATACCTCATAATTTTATTTGTCAATTATACCTCAAAAAAACTGAAAAAAAATTTAAATGCTATCTTCCTAAAAATAAGCACAAGCACACAAACAAAACTGCCTCTCCAGTGGGAAGAAAAGCATTGAGTGATAAAGGGATGAGCTGAGAACACTCGAAAGCAACTAGAGGGTCCCACGTCTCTGAAAATTCATCAACAAGCTTATTTTCAGTACACGCCCAGAGGTTGCAAACTGCTAACTCAACTTCATCTTCCCCCTCTGTACCCCTTAACACTAACAGGCCTGCTCATCTTTCTCATTTTCTATTAATAAAATGTCCTCATGTGCTGAAGCTTATAATTAAAGCAAAATTTAAAGCTCTGAAAAAAATGAAGTCGTCAAGTAGCATTTTTATTGTGAAATATCTTAAATACTCATGGTCGTCATTTCTGAAGCTGTGGTCTACTGCTCTGATGTAAGCATTTACCGTCTAAGGATATTTTCACATCTTAGAAAGATGCACATGAGTTAAAATTTTTTTTAGAATTAACGGCACTTGACAAATTTGAAGGATCGAATTAAGGATTTTAATAGGGCCAAGATTAAAAACTATTAAAAACACATGCAGTCCCAAATGTTGAGAAAATACCTTTAAGAGTAGACCAGGCAAAATATGTATAAATTTGACTTTTCAAGACACAGGTCTTAAAAGCCAAATAGTACCCTTCAAGGACATCTTAAGACATGTCTGGAAAAGCACCACGTTATTTAAGGTATATAATATATAAATATGGGTGTAATATATATGTATGTATATATATATATATATATACCTATATTAAAACCACTAATGCATATGAACCTTATTCCTTTATCTGTTGGAGAACAAAATTGATGCCTCTCAAAACTCTTTAAAAAGTCTTGTGCCGGACTTCCCTGGTGGCACAGTGGTTAAGAATCTGCCTGCCAATGCACGGGACGCGGGTTCGATCCCCGGTCCGGGAAGATCCCACATGCCACGGAGCAACTAAGCCCGTGAGCCACAACTACAGAGCCTGTGCTCTAGAGCCCGCGAGCCACAACTACTGAGCCCACGTGCCACAACTACTGAAGCCCGCACGCCTGAAGCCCATGCTCCGCAACAAGAGAAGCCACCGCAATGAGAAGCCCACTCACCACAACAAAGAGTAGCCCCTGCTCACCACAACTAGAGAAAGCCCGCGTGCAGCAACAAAGACCCAACACAGCCAAAAATAAATAAATTAATTTAAAAAAAAAGTCTTGTGCCATAAAAATATATTTTCCAGAACATGTATAATAAGTGTATAGCTTAAACTTATTTCCCCTAATAAGACAATTATGATAATTTGGAAAAAAGTATGAATTGTGAGAAAAAAACTATAATTCATAAAATATATTACCTACAATTCTGCTAAGCAGAAATCTCTTATTACTGGCACTTTAGTACAATACTTCTCAAGTTCAATGATAATTGAGTTTTATACTCAAAAGCACTATAAAAATTTAGCATTAATTAAATGTAATTATAATCCCATTATTTTAACTTAGAACTACATTCCAAACAAGATGCACAAAACATGGCATGTGGAATAAAAATAAATTTCAGTTTGAATCTCAGCTTGGCCCCATCAGATCCTGTGGCCTGTGGTGATACAGTTTACTTCTCTCGTCTGAAGTTTTCTCATCTATAAAATTGTGTTATCATCACTTGCCTTGTTTTTTTGTACTCTTAAACATTGTTGTAACGTCAAATGACACAATGGGCCTAGAAGTATTTTGTAATGGATAAAGAACATGGGGTGTGTGTGTGTATATGTGTGTGTGTGTTTGTATATGTGTGTGTGTGTATACACACACACATACATACATACAATGGAATATTACTCAGACATGAAATGTTGCCATTTGCAGCAACATGGATGAACCTGGAGGGTGCTATGCTCAGTGAAATAAGTCAGACAGAGAAAGACAAATACCATGTGTTATCACTTACATGCGGAATCTAAAAACCGAAAGAAACGAGTGAATATAACAAAGCAGAAAGAGACTTACAGAGAACAAACCAGTGGTTACCAGCGGGGAGAGGGAAGGGGGGAGGGAAAATAAAAGAGTAGGGGATTAAGGAGCACAAACTACTACGTATAAAATAAATAAGCTACAAGGATATATTGTCTAGCACAGGGAATATAGACCATATTTTATAATAACTTTAAATGAAGTATAATCTAGAAAAATATTGAATCACTATGTTGTACGTCTGAAACTAATATAATATTGTAAATCAACTATACTTCCACGTTAAAAAGAGCAGTTATCTACCATTTTCCTCCCTACGATCCCCTCCTGCTCTCTTCCTATAGTTTCTCCATCTCATGATCTGGTAGGGATTGACAAACAACATTTCAGTTTTTTAAAAAAATTTTTTACTGAACTACAATGATTTACAATGCTGTAGCACAACATTTCACTTTATTTACTTTTGGGTTTTTTTGTTGTTTTCTTTGGTTTGTTTTTGTCAACACTTCGTTTTAACTCTCAAAAAAACCCTTCAAGCTTGCCCTATTTTCCCGATTATACAGATGAGAAAGTGAGACTAAGAAAAAAAAAAAAAGCAACTCCCCACTATCATGCAGTAAATAAACACCAAGAATGAAACCTAGATTGGCCTGATTCCACATTCTAATTATGTCTGTATATACCATTTTGTCTCTAGTCACTTTATTATGCTAACCATCAATACCTTTTTTCCTTGTATGTTGTTTTTTGAACAAAAAAGCCTCAAAAGACAGAGAACCTAACAGAACAAGAATCAAGAGACTCAAACAGGGACTTCCCTGGTGGGCCAGTGGTTAAGAAACCACCTTCCAATGCAGGGGACGCAGGTTTGATCCCTGGTTGGGGAACTAAGATCCCACACGCCATGGGGCAACTAAGCCCGTGCACCACAACTACTGAGCCTGCGCTCTAGAGCCCACAAGCCACAACTACTGAGCCTGCACTCTAGAGCCCGTGCGTTGCAATGAAAGATCCTGCATGCCGCAACGAAGCTTCTGCATGCCACAACTAAGACCCGACGTAGCCAAATAAATAAATAAATAAATATTAAAAAGAAAATTCTTCAAAATCTCTACTGTATGAAAATTCCAGAATATATTAAAAAAAAAAAAAAAAAGAGAGACTCAAACAGGTACTTCACCAAAGAGGCTATCCAACTGGCCAATAAATATATAAAGAAGGTACTTGATTTCAACAGTCATCAGAGGAACACCAAGTCAAACCATACATGGGGTACTTGTACACATTTACCAGACTAGCTAAAATGTAAAAGACAACATCAAGTTTTGGTGAGGCACTGCTGGTGAGAGTGTAAATCGATTGAACCACTTTGGAAAGCTCTTTCCCAGTATTGACTTAAGCTGATATATAAGCCCCGTGACTTGGCAATTTCATTCCTAGCTTTATATCTAACAGAAATGCATACATAAGCATCAATAAAAGAACATGGTACAAACATTTATAACCGCAGTATTTACAATAGCTCCCGACTGGAGACTACCCAAATGCATCTCAACAGTATGGAAAATTAAATTACGGTCTAGTCACATAATGGAATACTATACAGCCATGAGAGTTAGCAGACTACAGCTATAACTACGTGCAACCACATGGGTTAATCTCATAAATAAAATGATAACAACATCAGCTGAACAAAAAAGAATATATATGGAATGAGTCCATTTGTATAAAATTCAGAAAGAGGAAAAAGCCAAATTGGGGATACCGTGGATGAGGGGGGAGCTGATTGGTGAGTGGAAGGTAGGATAAGAGTTCTGACATTGCTTGGTTTCTTGATTTTCATGCTGGTTACACAAACTTGTTCACTCTGAGAACTTTCATCAAACTCAACACTTAAGATTTCTGCACTTTTCTGCATGTGTGCTATACTTCAATAGAGTTTACCCCAAAAGAGTTAGTATCAATCTCTGCTCCCCCAAAGCATGCAAATGTCAATATTTTAGAAGTGTTGCATAGAGATGCACACAGAACTTATCAGGCTTCTATACCTTTTAAGTGTAAGAGTATTTATTCAGCTGACAGATTTTCATGTCATTTAATAAAATAAAAATAGCAGGACAGTTGAGATAAAAGTAGGAATTATGTCTAAGATGAGAAGCTGGGTTCTAAAAGAATGATTGTTTGGTATAAATAAAATAACGAAGACTAGCTCTTGAGTTCAAATACTCAATAATGCCAAAAAGAGAGGCTTATGAATTGCATCTTACAGAGAACAAGAGGGGTCACAGCCTACAGGGCGCTCATGGGACAATTTCTGAATATGAAGGCAACGTGACATGAGTTAGGGGAGGGCGCCTAATAAAGGTGACAGCCGCGGAAGGTAAAAACCTAGAAACAAAAGGACTACGGAATATGTACACGACTTTATTCAGAACCCACAGAACTTTCATATTCTTTCTGAGAGACGATGTGAGACTAGGAAGAATCCTTGAGAAAACTGTCGTACTAAAAAAAGATATAAGAACTAGTGGATGATTACACATACACATACACCGTGCCAACTGAATTATATATTATACCTCGTACATATATATATTTCTTTATATATACTCCCTTTCAATTCCTAAGCTTTAGTTGGAATTTAGTACTAGCCTGATCTAAGTTATCACTGCATCAAATTGATAACAAATTGGAGAAAGGACACCGAGACAGCCCACTTAATGGACAAGGCCCCCATCACTTGTGATACACGTGGGTTCGGGCGCCCTTTGCCCTGTTGTTCACATGTTTATTCACCGAGCAGCTTCCAGACTCCACGTGTTGTCTGCTTTGCAGGCAAATGAGAGTTCTCATTGCCAGATATATACTTAGAGGTTCTTTTCCTCCAAGGATATGCAATATGTTTCAGATTTAACATACTACAGCACTGGGTTGACTATCTATAAAGAAAACTGCAACCCATGTATTAAACTGCCAGAGAAAAGAGGCTAAAATAGCAGCAGGTGGGTTACAGGTTAGAGTTCCCAAGAGATAAATGTTCTAAAATAAAGGAAGATCTGTTTCTAGTGACCAAGATATATGAATTTCTTTTATCTTTAAGGTATATTTGTGCTATACGTTTTGTAGTTCCTTCACCAAAACACCGGGTAAAAAAGTTTGAGAATTAGCAGATGAATCAAATCTTCTAACCCTTCAGTCAAGACTCCAGAAAATACGGTTTATGCTGTCTCTTCTATTTGTTTACATGTTCAATGTCAGGAAAAGGACAAAAATAAGTTGGGTAAAAAAAGACTGCTTGCTTTGAGGCTTTCTTTGAGAATTCCTCTAGCCAGCAGGCGACATAACCACAGATTTCCTCTAATTTATTATATAAGAATAAACAGAAATATATGAAACTATGGAATTGTCAATCTTCATGAATCTATAAAAAATACGGATTTTAAACTTCAAATGATTTCTATTTTTAATTTAAGATTTTTCTTTATGTGGATAATTTTAGACTTTAGAAACTTTCTAATACTTATTCCCAAATCCTATTAAAAAGCAAGTAATTTTTCTACTGAAAAAAATACCTATTTCTGCAGATGTTTTCTTTAAAAACCTTTGTTGGCTACCTCGCTACTACATTTATTCCTCACATGTCAACTGTTGCATTCAAAAGACAAATGACCCTGAATAGATAACCGTTACAAAAATCTGTAAGTTAATGGGGCTTTTTATGCTTTTAATTATTTAATAAAATGGAATATTCTCTTTAAGATTTGATAGGAATATAATTATCCCTTTCCCGTCTTCCCACCTTCCTGGTCTCCAACTTTATTAAGTAGATTGTATCAGATTTTGACCTTGTTCGTCCTGGAAGTGTCACATATATCTCTTGTAGTGGCCAGTTTTCCAAGGTCACAGATTTCCCTACACTATACCCTTAAGTATTGATTAGCTCTCTTTGCAGATTTTCTAGTTGTTTTGCAGCCAGGAATCTCAGATCAGTGCTAAGCAATTCAGCACTGCAGTCTGTCCAGCCTGCATAAGCCTCTTGCTTCCTTTCACATCACTCCCTGAAAATCAAGTAGCCACACGCAAAAGGAGGGTGAAAATAAAGCGAGCGTTTCCTCCGAGCTTGTCAGCTAGCATACTGCGTGGCATCTTTCAATTAGCATCCAATCATTTTAAGTAGTGATACTTCAGTGTTTGTGTAAGCCTGCCTTGTAGAATTTAATACTCAGACAGCCATTTTGCAAAACACAGCAGGTCCATGAAATAAGGGCTATTTCAGTGAAAGAGTCATAGAACAATAAAGCTGCTGTAAATGCTGGCGTAACTGCAACAGCTGTGTCATCCATCTACTATTTTTCTGAAGCTGTTCAAAATAGCATTTAAAGGGAGCTTCTGTGGCGATCTTTAATTTGACAAACTCCGTGGTATTTCTCCCTAAAAAAGATTCTTTTCATGCCATAATTCAAAGATGAAAACAGGACTCTACGTAGAAGAGAATCTCAACTGGTTTGAACTGATACAGACCTCTGAGACAATGCACTTCCCAAGCGATCCCAGGGCAAGTTATTTTCGACCTTATCAAAGTAACACCGCACGAAAGATACATTAAAAAAACATCGCCGGAAGAACTCAGAATCTCAGATACCTCAGGTGGCTTGAAAACTCGTTGTACACATGGTTGATTCTGTGGCTGATCCCCAGCACAGGGATTAAAAACATCTGAAAGAGGCACCACGCACCAGACAGACACGAATAGTATTTTCAGCCCCTAGCTGCAACGTACGGCAACAGAAACTTACATAGGACACCCGGGCTCGCCTCCGGTGCACCAGCCCACAGCACTGCATGAAGAGCCGTGCAGAACGCAGTCAGCGTGTGGTTTCACCAAGCTGCACTGTACCTCCTCTTTTGAGCAGACCCACGGTCCATTTCTTCCCACCTTCCACTCCCAGGTAGGAGGCACGGGCAAATCAACACTTAGCTTCTGCCTCCCAGGTAGTTTCTAAAGATACCGCCGTTCCTGCGGGCATGCCCAAACTTTGTTCTTCCCTGTTTTTCTTTGCTCGGGCGGGAATCCGATCTCTTCTGCTTCAGGGGAAGAAACTGACCAGAAATCTACCCAAAGTATCATTTATTTTCCTGAAGTGACTATGGCTAACATACAGTTGTGACGGTCTGGAACGTTAGAGTTTCTTGGCAACGTTTTGACGGTCGCCATTCTCACCTGGGGAGATTTTCAAAGAGCAGAGCATCTTTGCCTTTCACAAGCCGGCAGTCTCCTGCTTTATGACAAGAGGAGACCTTCTCCTGCTGCTGTTCCTAACCCTCTGAGAACGCAGCTGCTCTGCCATCACTGCCTTGAAAGCCTCCCCAGACCGGCAACAGGATCCTCGCTTCAGTGTTGCCTCCGTATCACTTTGGCCATATCTGATCTGTGATTTCTCCCTCCTCCCCCTTTCCTCTGAAAAATAACAGAGTCTAGACTTTAATTCACTCCGGATTCCTAGGACTACAGAACCAGCCTCCAAATTGTCAGACGCTTCATCTTGCAGTACGTGTTTCACATGAATTGTAGGAAGGACTGGCCTCAGGACCCAACTCACACAGCCACTACAGCTACACGGGTTTTTGCGTGCTTTTTATTTTTGTTCGCTGCCAAATAATCATTTTCTACGTGAAAGCACATTAAATAAACATAACTCCGGCAAGCGGATCTGATCTGAGTCAGACTTCATTAATTAATTAGCTAATATATCACCTCTGATTTAATACAAGAAACTCAATAAGCCTGCTTTCCAAGTCCCAGATCTCACAAATGAATACTCCTTGTAAGCTGTAAGCTGTACTTTACATCTTTTTTCTAAAAGACACAGTTTGCAGAGAGGGAGCTGATTGCAACATTCTTTCTAAAAGGCCCTGTACATGTCACACCTGAAAAGATGAATGATTAAGGCATTTGCGGATAAAACTATTAATTTATATGGTATCAACCGTTCTAATAAGCAATGGTTTATATAGCCACAGCTATTGATCCACGTTTGTCCCCATGCCCACGTCATTCCATATACTGTTGTCACCTGAGAAGATATTTTAACTATTTCATGTCACAGATTGAGATCACACACCATTAAGTTCTTTGGGCCCATGGAAAGTGCAAGCCCATTAATTCTCAGCACTTTACCATTCTTTCCTGAAAACCTATGATTTAAAGTAACAACTCTTATTATTATTCATAGTCTAACAGGCTGAGCTGAAAAAACCTGCCTTAGTTCAATGTTCTTATTTGACTAATAAAAGAACTGAGGCCCAAATGGTCAAGTGCTTTGTCTGTAAGTAACATAAGCAATCATATTACTAATATCTAGTAATTCATATAATTGGAATAGTCTGTGAAAATTCTATGGTTTTTATCCAATACTGATTAATGTCCCACATAGTTGAAGATCCAAAACGGAATCATGGATAGGCTATGGACAAACAGTAAGGTTCCTTTTGGGATTACATCAGGAACCCAAAGTAAAATAAAAATTTTGAATCAGGTTGTAAATTGCCTTTTGAAGTAAGTCCTGGAAAAAAATTCAACATTTCCTGGACCACACAAGATTGATTTCTAGTAAGCAGGATATCACTTTGGTTTTTGAAATCAACTTTACTGAGACATACAGCAACTAATATAAGAGAACATATCATTGAAATTCAAGCTTTTTCTTAAGGCCCCTTCATCACCCTCAGCCAGAACACATTTACTAGGATAACTGAATAAAAATAAAAAATAAAAACAAACTCAAAATTAGAATAAGATGAAAGCATTGGAAACACGATCTCTTCTATGAATTTGATTTGGAATTCACTTAACTTCTTATCAACTGTGATATTATTATACACAATATGAGAGAGTTCCGCAGTTCATTAAAGAGTCCATTCATTTTGCCTTTCCAGAATCCACAACAGGAGGCCAAGCACTAATTTGATTTGGCAAACATTTATCCAGCATCTTCTATTTGCTTTGGCACTGTCCTAGGTGCTGGGGATAGGACATGAATAAAACACAGTCCATACCTGCCTCCAAGCACTGATAACAAAACAGAGGAAAGAGAACACAGCATCTGAGCACTGTGGGAACACTAATGACACAACTCCTACCTGTTCCTGGAAGGAATGCTGAAGGCTTAGCAAAGGTGGGAACTTTTGGGCTACTCTTTGCAGAGTGGGTAGAATTGCATCCAGTGGAAAAGGGGGGCAGAAAGAATCCAGGGAAGGGGGGCAGAAAATGCAAAAGCACAGAAGATTATATACAGATTAAATACAGAATAAATTCTGTTTATATAGAACATAAAGAAGAATGTATATAGATTCAGTTATCTATGATACATTGAGACAACAGGGATTACCCCAAATCTCTCCAACTGTACTGGTTTCTCCCCCAAATCCAGTCCTTATTCATCTCTCTATCCCTAGCAATTAGCACAGTAACATAGACATGGTAGGTATGACAAAGATTCGGACTCCCCTCATCACACATTCTCTAGTTCATCTGGAGTAACAGAAATGGACCTGGGGCTGCTGGGCTAAGTTACAGAAATATCTCAGCCTCCCTTGCAACTTGGTACAGCCATGTGACCGACATGCGTTCAACAGGATAGGAGCGGAAATGACACCTTATGACACCAACACCTTAGTCATGTTCTTTCCCCTTTCTCGTCTTCCCTTTCTTGCTGGCTTGAGTGGAGGTAGACTGCTGGCAGCTGGAAGAGCCGACTATATTGAAGGATGCTGCATATTCAGGAGAAAAGAGCAACAAGACAGAAAGAGCCTGTGTCTTGTAGGACACAGTGTTGCTACCAAGGTACAGGTAGGACGGTGCCACTACCAAGCCAGCTCTACATCGCTTACATTTGGACTCTATTTTTTTTTCTTTCTTTTTTTTTGGTTAGTTTTTGTTTGTTTTATTATATTATTTTTTATCAAATTTTAAATTGAAGTATAGTTGATTTACAATGTTGTGTTAATTTCTAACGTACAGCGAAGTGACTCAGTTATACATATACATGTATCTATTCTTTTTCAGATTCTTTTCCCATATAGGTTATTAAAGAGCACTGAGTACAGTTCCCTGTGCTCTACAGTACATAAGACAGAAACAAACTCCTATGCAGGCAGACCTCAGAGATATTGGGGGTTTGCTTCCAGATCACTGCAATAAAACGAATATGGCAGCAAAGTCAGTCCCAGGAGTTTGTTGGTTTCCCAGTGGATATAAAAGTTATGTTAACACTACACTGTAGTCTGTTAAGTGTGCACTAGCATTATGTCTAAAAAGCAATGTATGTACCTTAATGAAAAATACTTTATTGCTAAAAAATGCTAACCAACATCTAAGCCTTCAGTGAGCCACAGTCGCAACATCAAAGATCGTTGATCATACATCACCATAACAGACAGAATAATAATGAAAAAGTCTGAAATAAAGTGAGAATTATCAAAATGTGACACTGAGACACAAAGCAAATGCTGTTGGAAAAATGGCACCAATAGACTTGCAGGGTTGCCCCAAACCTTCAATTTGTAAAAACGCCATATCTGTGAAGTGCAATAAAACGAGGTCTGCCTGTATTGTTTAAGTCACTTTGAGTCTGACCCCAGTTATAGAAGCTAAACCTGTATTTAAAAGTACCTCATGGGACTTCCCTGGTGGCGCAGTGGTTAAGAATCCGCTTGCCAATGCAGGAGACACAGGCTCGAGTTCTGGCCCGGTAAGATCCCACATGCTGTAGAGCAACCAAGCCCGTGTGCCACAACTACTGAGCCTGCACTCTAGAGCCCGTGAGCCACAACTACTGAGCCCACGTGCCACAATTACTGAGCCCACGCACCTAGAGGCTGTGCTCAGTGATGAGAAGCCACTGCAATAAGAAGCCCACGCACCGCAACTAAGAGTAGCCCCCGCTCGCCACAACTAGAGAAAGCCCGTGCACAGCAATGAAGACCTAACACAGCCAAAAATAAATAAATAAATAAATAAATTTATTAAAAAAGAAAAAAAAGTACCTCAAAGCGTTTCTGGAATGAATGCTTAATTCACAGACTCTAAGATTGTGGAGGAGGCTGGGGAAGTAGGAGCAGGAAAAAGTGACAAGAAGCCAGGGGAGGGACAGAAGAACAGGCTGGGACTAGACCGTGAAGTTCCTTGAACGTCACAGCACAGAGTTCAGACTTTATCTTGAAGGACACACAGAACCACTGAAGCCTTTAAATGTGAAAATTTCCGTGGCTGTATTAAGAAATAGGAAAAAAAACACAACTCCATACTGTTTGTTTGTAAAAACTAGTCAATCGTTCTCTATTAGTGAGAAATTTGAAGTTATTGAACTTCTATAGTTGTCTGAAATAAATGTCTGTCTACTCAATAATGAAATCAAATCAAGTCAATAAAACTAGCTGTTTGGTTCATGTAGCCAAATCGGAAACCTAATGAACTGTTAAATTTGCTAGGTTGTTAACACGCGAGATAAATTAAAAGTAAAATATTACAAAGTGACAACAAGAGGTAGAATAACACAAGCAACACGTTCAGTATAATTACAGAGAAATGCCTATGATCTCAACGTCAGGAATTTTAAAAGTCCCAAGAGGTTTATTTCTGGGCCGTCTTTATAAAGGATGAGAATTCAAGTTTATTTACTACTCACTTTCTACATTACTAGTAGTTATGAGGGATAAAGTACACAGAGGGTGTTGAACAGGATAAAGCGCTTCCTTGGAGCACTCTTTGATGACAAAGAATGAAACTGTATCTAGAGAAGCCTTTGGTAGAGCAGCTGAAGGTCTCTTGTCAGGGCTGATGCTGCCTGAGGGCTTACAGTTCTTTGGGGGGCTGTGGTTTCAGGAAACGAGAGCCCCTCCCCTCACAGACACTGCAGCCCATATACCTACTCACTGAACTCTTTCTTCAGAGTATGTTGTTATAACTGCACCCATGCAGAGCCTAGTGTTCTTAAGTGCACCAAAAACAACTTCTCCACTCATTTTTTTCTTTTTTTAATTAATTTTTAAAAAAGTTTTAAAAAGTTATTTATTTTTATTGAAGTGTAGTTGATTTACAACGTTGTGTTAGTTTCAGGTACACAGCAAAGTGATTCAGATATATATGTATATATACATATATTGATATATACATGTGTATATATATTTATACACATATGTGTATATATATGTATGTATACATATATGTTATTTTTTAATAGATCTTTATTGGAGTATAACTGCTTTACAATACTGTGTTAGTTTCTGTTGTACAACAAAGTGCATCAGCCAAATGTATACATATATCCCCACATCCCCTCTCTCTTGAGCCTCCCTCCCACGCTCTCTATCCCACCCTGCTAAGTCATCACAAAGCACCGAGCTGATCTCCCTGTGCTACGCAGCTGCTTCCCACTAGCTATCTATTTTACATTCAGTAGTGTATATATGTTGATGCTACTCTCACTTCGCCCAGCTTACCCCTCCCACTCTGTGTCCTCAAGTCCATTCTCTACATCTACATCTTTATGATTGCCCTGCAAGTAGGTTCATCAGAACCTTTTTTTTTTTTAAGATTCCATATATATGTGTTAGCATACGGTATTTGTCTTTCTCTTTCTGACTTGCTTCACTCTGTATGACAGACTCTAGGTTGATCCACCTCACTACAAATAACTCAGTTTCGTTTCTTTTTATGGCTGAGTAATATTCCATTGTATATATGTGCCACATCTTCTTTATCCATTCATCTGTCGATGGACATTTAGGGTGGTTCCATGTCCTGGCTATTGTAAACAGTCCAGCAATGAACATTGGGGTACATGTCTCTTTTTGAATTATGGTTTTCTCAGGGTATATGCCCAGTAGTGGGATTGCTGGGTCATATGGTAGTTCTATTTTTAGTTTTTTAAGGAACCTCCATACTGTTTTCCATAGTGGTTGTATCAATTTACATTTCCACCAACAGTGCAAGAGGGTTCCCTTTTCACCACACCCCTTCCAGCATTTATTGTTTCCAGATTTTTTGATAATGGCCATTCTGATTGGTGTGAGGTGATACCTCATTGCAGTTTTGATTTGCATTTCTCTAATAATTAGTGATGTTGAGCATCCTTTCATGTGTTTGTTGGCAATCTGTATAACTTCTTTGGAGAAATGTCTATTTAGGTCTTCTGCCCATTTTTGGATTGGGTTGTTTGTTTTTTTGATATTCAGCTGCATGAGCTGCTTGTAAATTTTGGAGATTAATCCTTTGTCAGTTGCTTCATTTGCAAATATTTTCTCCCATTCTGAGGGATGTCTTTTTGTCTTGCTTATGGTTTCCTTTGCTGTGCAAAAGCTTTTAAGTTTAATTAAGTCCCATTTGTTTATTTTTGTTTTTATTTGCGTTACTCTAGGAGGTGGGTCAAAAAAGATCTTGCTGTGGTTTATGTCAAAGAGTGTTTTTCCTATGTTTTCCTCTAAGAGTTTTATAGTGTCTGGCCTTACATTTTGGTACTTAATCCATTTTGAGTTTATTTTGCGCATGGTGTTAGGGAGTGTTCTAATTTCATTCTTTTACATGTAGCTGTCCAGTTTTCCCAGCACTACTTATTGAAGAGGCTGTCTCTTCTCCATTGTATGTTCTTACCTCCTTTGACATAAACTAGGTGACCATATGTGCGTGGGTTTATCTCTGGGCATTCTATCATGTACCATTGATCTATATTTCTGTTTTTGTGCCAGTACCATACTGTCTTGATTACTGTAGCTTTGTGGTATAGTTTGAAGTTGGGGAGCCTGATTCCTCCAGCTCCATTTTTCTTCCTCAATATTGCTTTGGCTATTTGCGGTCTTTTGTGTTTCCATACGAATTGTAAAATTTTTTGTGCTAATGCTGTGAAGAATGCCATTGGTAGTTTGATAGGGATTATACTGAATCTGTAGATTGCTTCGGGTAGTACAGTCATTTTCACAATATTGATTCTTCCAATCCAAGAACATGGTATATTTCTCCATCTGTTTATGTCATCTTTGATTTCTTTCATCAGTGTTTTATAGTTTTCTGAGTACAAGTCTTCCGCCTCCTTAGGCAGGTTTATTCCTAGGTATTTTATTCTTTTTGTTGCTATGGTAAATGGGAGACTTTCCTTAATTTCTTTTTCTGATTTTTCATTGTTGGTGTACAGGAATGCCAGAGATTTCTGTGCACTAATTTTGTATCCTGCAACCTTACCAAATTCATTGATTAGTTCTAGTAGTTTTCTGGTGGCATCTTTAGCATTTTCTATGTATAGTATCATGTCATCTGCAAACAGTGACAGTTTTACTTCTTCTTTTCCAATTTGTATTCCTTTTATTTCTTTTTCTTCTCTGATTGATGTGGCTAGGACTTCCAAAACAATGTTGAATAAAAGTGGCACGAGTGGACATCCTTGTCTTGTTCCTGATCTTAGTGGAAATGCTTTCAGTTTTTCTTCATTGAGTATGATGCTTGCTGTGGGTTTGTCATATATAGCCTTTATTATGTTGGGGTAGGTTCCCTCTATGCCCATTTTCTGGAGAGCTTTTATCACAGATTGGTGTTGAATTCTGTCAAAAGCTTTCTCTGCATCTACTGAGATGATCATATGGCTTTCATTCCTTATTTGTTAATGTGGTGTACCACATTGATTGATTTGCGTATATTGAAGAATCCTTGCATTCCTGGGATAAATCCCACTTGATCATGGTGTATGATCCTTTTAATGTGCTGCTGGATTCTGTTTGCTAGTATTTTGTTGAGGATTTTTGCATCTATGTTCATCAGAGATACTGGTCTAAAATTTTCTTTTTTTGTGGTATCTTTTTCTGGTTTTGGTATCAGGGTGATGGTGGCTTCGGAGAATGAATTTGGGAGTGTTTCTCTCTCTGCAATTTTTTGGAAGAGTTTGAGAAGGATTGGTGTTAGCTCTTCTCTAAATGTTTGATAGAATTCGCCTGTGAAGCCATCGGGTCCTGGACTTTTGTTTGTTGGAAGATTATTAGTTACGGTTTCAATTTCATTACTTGTGATAGGTCTGTTTATATTTTCTAATTCTTCCTGGTTCAGTCTTGGAAAATTGTACCTTTCCAAGAATTTGTCCATTTCTTCGTGGTTGTCCATTTTATTGGCATATAGTTGTTTGTAGTAGTCTCTTATAGTCCTTTGTATTTCTGCAGTCTCAGTTGTGATTTCTCCTTTTTTGTTTCTAAGTTTATTGATTTGCATCCTCTCCCTTTTTTTCTTGATGAGTCTTGCTAAGGGTTTATCAATTTTGTTTATCTTCTCAGAACCAGCTTTTAGCTTTATTGATCTTTGCTATTATTTTCTTTGTTTCTATTTCATTTATTTCTGCTCTGATCTTTATGATTTCTTTCCTTCTACTGACTTTGGGTTTTCTTTGTTCTTCTTTCTCTAGTTGTTTTAAGTGTAGGGTTAGATTATTTATTTAAGATTTGTCTTGTTGCTTGAGGTGAGATTGAATTGCTATAAACTTCCCTCTTAGAACTGCTTTTGCTCTATCCCATAGGTTTTGGGTCGTTGTGTTTTCATTGTCATTTGTTTCTATGTCTTTTTTTTATTTCTTCAGTGATCTCTTGGTTATTTAGTAGCACACAGTTTAGCCTCCATGTATTTATGTTTTTTACAGTTTTCTTCCGCAATTGATTTCCAATCCCATAGTGTTGCGGTCAGAAAAGATGCTTGATACGATTTCAATTTTCTTAAATTTTCTGAGGCTGATTTGTGCCCCAAGATGTGATCAATCCTTGAGAATGTCCCATGTGCACTTGAGAAGAAAGTGTATTCTGCCACTTTTGGGTGGAATGTTCTATAAACATCAATTAAATCTATCTGGTCTATTGTGTCATTTAAAGCTTCTGTTTCCTTATTTATTTTCTCTTTGGATGATCTGTCCATTGGTGTAAGTGGGGTGTTAAAGTCCCCTACTAGTATTGTGTTACTGTCGATTTCTCCTTTCCTGGTTGTTAACATTTGCGTTATGTATTGAGGTGCTCCTGTGTTGGGTGCATAAATATTTACAATTGTTATATCTTCTTCTTGGATTGATCCTTTGACCATTATGTAGTGTCCCTCCTTATCTCTTGTAACAATCTTTATTTTAGTCTATTTTATCTGATACGAGTATTGCTACTCCAGCTTTCTTTTGATTTCCATTTGCGTGGAATATCTTTTTCCATCCCTTCACATTCAGTCTGTATGTGTCCCTAGGTCTGAAGTGGGTCTCTTGTAGACAGCATATATATGGGTCTTGTTTTTGTATCCATTCAGCCAGTCTGTGTCTTTTGGTTGGGGCATTTAATCCATTTACATTCAAGGTTATTATCAATATGTATGTTCCTATTACCATTTTCTCAATTGTTTTGGGTTTGTTTTTGTGGGACTTTTTCTTGTGTTTCCCGCCTAGAGAAGTTCCTTTAGCATTTGCTGTAAAGCTGGTTTGGTGGTGCTGAATTCTCTTAGCTTTTGTTTGTCTGAAAAGCTTTTGATTTCTTCATCAAATCTGAATGAGATCCTTGCTGGGTAGAGTAATCTTGGTTTTAAGTTTTTCTCTTTCATCACTTTAAGTATATTCTGCCACCCTCTTCTGGCCTGCAGAGTTTCTGCTGAAAAATCAGCTGATAACCTTATGGGGATTCCTTTGTATGTTATTTTTTGTTTTTCCCTTGCTGTTTTTAATATTTTTTCTTCGAATTTAATTTTTGTTAGTTTGATTAATATGTGTCTTGGTGTGTTTTTCCTAGGGTTTATACTGTATGGGACTCTCTGTGCTTCCTGGACTTGGGTGACTGTTTCCTTTCCCATGTTAGGGAAGTTTTTGACTATAATCCCTTCAAATATTTTCTCAGACCCTTTCTATTTCTCTTCTTCTTCTGGGACCCCTATAATTTGAATGTTGGTGCATTTTGTGTTGTCCCAGAGGTCTCTAAGATTGTCTTCAATTCTTTTTATTCCTTTTTCTTTATTCTGCTCCTCAGCAGTTATTTCCACCATTTTGTCTTCCAGCTCACTTATTCGTTCTTCTGCCTCAGTTATTCTGTTATTGATTCCTTCCAGTACAGTTTTGATTTCAGTTATTGTGTTGTTCATCTCTGTTTCTTTGTTCTGTAGTTCTTCTAGATCTTTGTTAAACATTTCTTGTATTTTCTCAATTCGTGCCTCCATTCTATTTCCGAGATTCTGGATCATCTTTACTATCATTACTCTGAATTCTTTTTCAGGTAGATTGCCTATTTCCTCTTCATTTATTTGGTCTTGTAGGTTTTTATCTTGTTCCTTCATCTGTGACATATTTTTTTGCCATCTCATTTTTTTTTTTTCTTATGAGTGGGATTGTGTTCCTGTCTTACTGGTTGTTTGGCCTGAGGCTTCCAACACTGGAGTCTGTAGGCTGTTGGGTAGATCTGGGTCTTGGTGCTGAGATGAGGACCTCCGTTGAGACCTCACTCTGATGAATATTCCCTGGGTTCTGAGGTTCTCTGTTAGTCCAGTGGTTCAGACTTGGAGCCCCCAATGCAGGAGATTTGGCCCAACCCTAGGCTCGTGAACCAAGATCCTGCAAGCCGCATGGGGTGGCAAAAAAAAGAAAAAGAAAAAGAGAACAATAACAAAGTAAAAAATAAAATTAGACTAGGAAACTAACAGATATGTTAGAAAGAATATAAAAATAAAAATATAGATAAATCAACAACCGGAGGTACATCAGTACCACAATAATAAAAAAGAGGAGGAGGGAAAAGAAGAAAAAAAAAGAAGGAAAGAAAGAAAAGGGGGAAAAGGCCTTGGCTGGGGAGGGTAGGGCCTAAGCAAGGGTGAGGTTTGGGCGGTGGGTGGGATCTATGCTCAGGACCCACAGGGCTGGAAAAGGCCCGGGGGCTGTGGGGGGTGGGGCTTAGGCTCAAGGAACAGAAGGGGCCCAGGCGTGACCCCCCACCCCTGGTCTCAGAGGGCAGGGGACCTCAGCTGGGAGCCCAGCAGGCTTCCTAGGCTCCAGTGGGCAGGGCAAACGCCCTCCTCTCCTCTTCTGCTCCTCCAGTCCTGGAGGGCCCCTCCTGCCTGCCTCTCCTGATCTCCCGGGCCTCCCTCCTTTGCCCCCAGGACCAATGCAGCCAGGGGGATAGGGGGCCTTGGAGGGCAGGGCACCCGCCTGGGAGCTCAGCAGGCGTCCTGGGCCCAAGTGGGCGGAGCAAACGCCCTCCGCTCCTCCCAGATGGCTCCTCCCACCTGCCTCTCCTGATGCCCCCGGCCTCCCTCCTATGCCCCCAAGGACCCACACGGCCTGGAGAAGGCTTTGGAGGGCAGGGGATCGGCCTGGGAGCTCAGCAGCCTCCCTGGGCCCCAGTGGGTGGGGCAATCACCCTCCACTCCTCACCCACTCCTCCCGGATGGCCCCTCCTGCCTGCCACTCCTGATCTCCCCTGCCTCCCTCCTGTGCCCTCAAGGACACACACAGCCTGGAGGGGCTTTGGAGAGGGGGTACCGGCCTGGGAGCTCAGCAGGCTCCCCAGGCCTGCGTGGGCCAGGGGAACGCCCTCCACTCCTCTCCCGCTCTTCCCGGAGGGTCCCTCCCGCCAGCCTCTCCTGGTCTCCCCTGGCCTCAGCGGCGCCAATCCTGTCTGGCCTCCATTTCTCCTCCCCCCTCAATCCCCCCACGTCCTACTGGTTCACTTGGGGGTTCCTCCCATCTCCTTGGCCTCAGGGTCCCCCACCAGTGGCTGGCAGGTGCCCTACTTGTGGGGAGATGCTAATTCGGTGTCTTCCCACACCACCATCTTGACTCCGCTCCCCATATATATTCTTTTTCAGATCCTTTTCCCATATAGTTTATCCACTAATTTCAGTAAAAACAAAAACAACAAAAAGGACCAAGCGTCTACATTCACCCATTAGGCCAACAATATCAATTGAGCTCTATTCACCACATGCAAGTGTCTGCCAGGTCTTAGTGATAAAAGGACCAGTGAAGTAACCATGCTTCTTGATGACAGGGAGGGGAAAAGACAAGTTGAATCAATAATCGAATAAACATATAATTACACACTGGTTAAGTTCTTTGAAAGTACAGAATACTGTGAAAATGCAGAGCAAGTGGACATCTTCCAGAATCAGATGAGGCAGAAAAAGCTTACCTGAAGAGCAGCTGAGTTGAGGTCTGAAGGCTGGGAAGGAGTTAACCAAGTGGAGGGGGGCTGAGGCAGGGACAGGGAATAGAGCAGCCCTGCCCATGGAAGGATCATCACTTACAAAGGTCTTTTTGTCAGAAGGGAGAATGCTGCATTTAAACAGCTGGAGGACAAAGGAAGAGGGAGAGTGGGACAAAATGAAGATAGAAAGGCAGATGACTGCCAGATCAGGAGAACTGAGCTGAGGATTCTTATCTTTACATTACGAGTGGTGGGACTCCATTCATATAGTCAACAGGCATGATCAAGTTTGCATCATTTAAAACACACCCTGGTAATGGAGCTGAAACTAGATGGGAAGATGGCCAGAGAAGGAACAGGGAGACCAGCTAGGAAGCTGTTATAACTATGCAAGTGAAAGCTGACGGCACCTTGTACAAGGGGTGGAGGTGGAAAGTAAGGCGAGAGGAGAACCTACGAGATATTTAGGCAATAAAAACAGGTAAGTACAGAAAACAGAAAAAGAAACCCAATGGAAAAGACACATGTTCCCCAATTCTTTCCATTCTGGATGCTGCCATCCATTGTGACGTTGTTTCCTGTAGCACAATCCATGATACATCTTTATTTTCATGTCACTTCCAATTTGCTTCTCTTCTTGGCCAGTCCTTATTTCTCTCCTTAGCATCCTGAGCAGAATCTCTATCTGGTCCTTTGCACTTCCACTGAACTCGACTCCTTTACCACCAAAATGCACCACTGTATTTTATTTCAGTTTCCATAGATTAAAAGTCTTCTCTCTTTATTTCTCACCAAGGTGTCTGGGTTCTCTTCTTATGCACTGTTCTTTTTGTTTGTTTTTTTTTGTTGTTATTGTTTTTCAGACCAACAATGACACATTTCTTCCCAGTAAGGACACTATCATCATTTGTTTATTCTACCCATTATACAGAGAGGAGTGGAAGTAAATAAAATAACTACATGCCACGTAATTGGGGGCGATCGAGCCATACTTTAAAAATGAATAATAATCATGAAATGTGTACTGAACTTAAACAACAAGTTTAAACCATATTTTGTGTTACAGAGTTAGAGTATACATGGTGCAAGACTGTGAGAAAACTATGAAACCCTAATAAATCCCAGGTTGCTCATAGCTCAGTCATATTGAAAGAAGTGCAGTCCAACAACAAAAAGTAAATGAACATCAAAAGCCAATCTTTCATTGCATAGCTCAAAGAACATAAGAGAGAATCCTATAACCCCCAGCAACATTTCTCAAAAATCCCTTTCCCTCCCTCCCTGATTCCCTTCTACCCTAAAGCCACTGGTGAGCCTGCCTTCAATTTCTTTTTTTTTTTTTTTTAACATCTTTATTGGAGTAAAATTGCTTTACAATGGTGTGTCAGTTTCTGCTTTATAACAAAGTGATTCAGTTATACATATACATATGTCCCCATATCTCTTCCCTCTTGCATCTCCCTCCCTCCCACCCTCCCTATCCCACCCCTCTAGGTGGTCACAAAGCACCGAGCTGATCTCCCTGTGCTATGCGGCTGCTTCCCACTAGCTATCTATTTTATGTATGGTAGTGTATATATGTCCATGCCGCTCTCTCACTTCGTCCTAGCTTCCCCTTCCCCCTCCCCGTGCTCTCAAGGCCATTCTCTAGTAGGTCTGCATCTTTATTCCCATCTTGCTCCTAGGTTCTTCATGACCTTTTTTTCAATTTTTTTTTTTAGATTCCATATATATGTGTTAGGGTATGATATTGGTTTTTCTCTTTCTGACTTACTTCACTCTGTATGACAGTCTCTAGGTCCATCCACCTCACTACAAATAACTCAGTTTCGTTCCTTTTTATGGCTGAGTAATATTCCATTGTATATATGTGCCACATCTTCTTTATCCATTCATCTGTTGATGGACACTTAGGTTGCTTCCATGTCCTGGCTATTGTAAATAGAGCTGCAATGAACATTTTGGTACATGACTCTTTTTGAATTATGGTTTTCTCAGGGTATATGCCCAGTAGTGGGATTGCTGGGTCATATGGTAGTTCTATTTTTAGTTTTTTAAGGAACAGAACGTCCATACTGTTCTCCATAGTGGCTGTATCAATTTACTATCCCACCAACAGTGCAAGAGGGTTCCCTTTTCACCACACCCCTTCCAGCATTTACTGTTTCCAGATTTTTTGATAATGGCCATTCTGACTGGTGTGAGATGATATCTCATTGTAGTTTTGATTTGCATTTCTCTAATGAGTAATGATGTTGAGCATTCTTTCATGTGTCTGTTGACAATCTGTATATCTTCTTTGGAGAAATGTCTATTTAGGTCTTCTGCCCATTTTTGGATTGGGTTGTTTGATTTTTTAATGTTGAGCTGCATGAGCTGCTTGTCAATTTTGGAGATTAATCCTTTGTCAGTTGCTTCATTTGCAAATATTTTCTCCCATTCTGAGGGTTGTCTTTTGATCTTGTTTATGGTTTCCTTTGCTGTGCAAAAGCTTTTAAGTTTCATTAGGTCCCATTTGTTTATTTTTGTTTTTATTTCCATTTCTCTAGGAGTTGGGTCAAAAAGGATCTTGCTGTGATTTATGTCATAGAGTGTTCTGCCTATGTTTTCCTCTAAGAGTTTTATAGTGTCTGGCCTTACATTTAGGTCTTTAATCCATTTTGAGTTTATTTTTGTGTATGGTGTTAGGGAGTGTTCTAATTTCATTCTTTTACATGTAGCTGTCCAGTTTTCCTGGCTCCACTTATTGAAGAGGCTGTCTTTTCTCCACTGTATATTCTTGCCTCCTTTATCAAAGATAAGGTGACCATATGTGCATGGGTTTATCTCTGGGCTTTCTATCCTGTTCCATTGATCTATATTTCTGTTTTTGTGCCAGTACCATACTGTCTTGATTACTGTAGCTTTGTAGTATAGTCTGAAGTCAGGGAGCCTGACTCCTCCAGCTCTGTTTTACTTTCTCAAGATTGCTTTCTTTCTTCAATTTCTGACACAAACAGAAACATCAGAAAATTCCCTTCCCAGGCCCTCAGTTTCCTTATTTTCTCTCCCTCAACCTGCATCCCCCAGCCTTATATTTGGCAGATCTGCTTAATTTCTGTAGCTTTTTATTCTCTTTCAACACTGAATAGGCCAAACACATTCTCTTTATATTGGGAGGCAGAGGAATTGAGGAAGGAGAATGGGCAAGAGCATTTACACGTTAAATTTTTCCATACGACCATATTTTTTTCAGAAAATACATTTGATCAATCAATTCCTTTCACTCATTATAGATCTAAGGAAATAGAACATGTATATAAGAAAGAAAACACTGACTGTTGGGTGGAAAAAGGCAAGACACACTATTCATGGTGTCATGTTTCCTGAACAAATCTATGATGTTAACACGATAGAATATTTCACAGAAGCTATTTTGCTTTCCTGTTTGTTTGGAAAGACCAAGAAAGAAAAACACACATTTTCTCTGAAGTTGCCATGAACCACTCATGATAGATTTGGGAATTCTGTACCACATATATATTTTATTGCCATCACCACTCTCTGACCAGCCCTACTATGCAATACATTTACAAAACTGACAAGTGGCATCTTTTTGAAAATCCTTGGGCTCCAATGGAAAAGATAAAGAAGAACAATAGTTAATATGCATTGACTCCTACCAAATGCCAGCCACTATTCTAAACTCTTGGTACGTGTATATTATCCTTTGATTTCCCTGAGAACCCTATGAGGTAAGTACTAGTTTGATCTCCATTTTATAAACAAAGAAATTGAGGAACAATGAAGTTAAGTAAATTGCCCAAGGAAATGGCAGAGCCAGGATTTCTATCCAGGAGTTTGACTCCGGAGCCCACAGTCATCCTATGCTCTCCATGAAAGGTTAAAAATTCTTTTTATAAACTGACCCTGGGGTTGTACACAATGATTAAGTTAATTAACTAATCCAATCATACAAGACACTTCTCCACCAAGAGCTCAGTGGCTCCCCTACTGGTTTCCCAAATCAAACTTATATTCCAGCAAAACATTCCCATCCTTGAACCAATTCCTTTCTCTTTCATGCAAAATCTTAAAATTTTACCCATTGGAAAATTCTTTTTCTATAACAAGTATCTTCTTACAAAAGTTAAACATCTTTTAAATATACAAGCTACAAGCCATTTACACAGGTTAAATTATTGAAAGCCTTGGTTTATACATCTGTATCTATTTTTCTACCTATGCATTACTCATCTTGCTTCAGAAATAATTTTAGGCAATTTACAAGAATAAATTTTAAAGTAACATTTAATTTGCATGAAAGGGAAGAAGGATTAAAAGAAAAAACAGAATAATAAAGACAGGGACACAAAATGCATCCCATAGTAATTGATGCACTGCCAACAAATGAGCCATACATTTGGCTCTAAGCTTTCTAGCAGCCAACTCAAAAAGGGAAACTCAGTCAGTTATATAATTTACTGTCCATGAGCTTAAAATAAACTAAATGCTCAAGAGAACGTCTCTGCTTGGCACTGACACTGGACCCTGAATTTTCCTGGAGGTCCCCATAAAAAGGAACATTGTTGGAAAGTGATAAAGAGTGCTCCTGGCAGTGTCCTTATAGGAAATGCTACCGTGGGTGGTAAAGAGATGCTTCTTAGACTAACCTTCCCTGGAAACTAAGTCTCACACCACAGCGACATTCAATAAAATAATCCAGGGGAATCAGGGGAGACTGGGCTCCACCAGATACCTAAACCCATACAGATGTGTCTTGATCCATGAGTATTAACAACAGCAATAACCAAAAGAGTTAACATCTACTGATGCAGACGTGAGGAAGCACTATTCCTTTAATCCTCATATCAGCTCTGAAGAAGGTATGGTTATTATTTATCCCTGGGTTACAAAGGAGGAAACAGACAAGAGTTTAGGTCCTATAACTCATAAGCAGTAGAAATGTGAATTCAGATCTGTTGAACTCCAAAGCACTTGCTCCTAAACACTAGGCCTCCAGAGTTTTAGGCAGTGATGGACTCTGTGTCCTTCAAACAATTCCACTGAATATTGTTTCTCATTGAAGAGCTTGTGATAAAAATGAAATGACAATGACCTTAAGACTGATTTTCAGTGGCTTGTTCAACACAGATCCAATAATCAAGCTGGAAGTACAATGAAGGACGAGAACACTTAAGACAAGGCCACCCCCCCTCGGTTTGCAGTTGTAGTTGAAGCCAATGGCTTTTCTTCCAAACACCTAATTATCATGGAAACATTTCAGAGAACGGAAGAGGAGGAGCAGGTGGCTTCAGTGAATGGACACTTGGAGAATAAGAACAGACCTGGGAGGAGCTGGAGCATGATGTTGGGTCTTTGGATGAGGGCTTCAGAGAGTAGAGATGGGGAGATGGAAACAGAGGAAGCCCAAGATCAAGGTGTCTAGTTCAAAAGCAATTTGCCTGGCTTTTTGTTCTACACTCAACTATGGTGTGTAGTTGTACGATGCTCACAACCATCTGGGTATCTTTAATCTTTAGTTTGTCCAAAAGTAGAAGACCTTCTTCTGCAGCCACTGCTTGCTGAAGGCTCTCCACATTTAGAATGGACAACTTCAAAAATGATAAGCTAAAACCGAGGGCAGACTCGCCCAAAGGACTAGTTCAGAAAAGATGTGTTAAGATGGTCAGACAGTAACTGCCTTGCACATGTCATTAAATTGGCCAGTTTTTTGCAGTTCTTTAAGACTGTTTATGGAGGATTAGACAGGAACAGATGCTAAAAAAAGGCACAGCAAAGTGTCTGTCTGTCTGCGTTTTAGGAGAAATGAAATTACGTCAAAAATTACTAACAAGTCTATATTAGAATAAATGTTCAAAATCACTCAGCAAGTTCTCTAAAAAACAGACTACTGTATTAGGCGTTAATATCACCTTGGGTTCATTTTCTATTTAATAGTTTTAATGTGCTCTTTTAGTTCATCTTCCCCTCGAAGGAAAGCATGTAATATTATTCTTTTCTATCCTAATATGAAACTGAGTGCTTCCAGGTTAATTTAATTACTTTAGAAGATGAAAGGATTGCTCTGGTAGGCCCCATCCAGTTCAAGAAGATTACTGGATACCTCCTATGTATGTGAGCCAAGAAGAGGTGATAATTGGCCAAATGGGGTAGCCAAGAGTCTGTATATATTCACTTAAGCGAGACTTCAGATCGTTCCACAAAATCCAAATTTTTCCACTTAGAAATAAAGTAAGAAAATAACATTTAGAGCCAAATTTTGCATAGACTCTGTTAAGAGTTTGTTGAGGATTTCATGGAAATATTCTCCCAGATTGCCAAACTTTCTGTTTTCTACTAAGCTCAAGTCTGAAAATAAATGGATATTTTTACTATTATTGTGTCCTTTTCAAATTATGCTGTGAGTACATAATAGGGATTCAATAATTGTTTTTTTTTGGTTACATAAATGAATGAATAAATACCCTGAAATATTCCTTGACATTGAAAACACCAGGCCAATGTCCAGACATCAAGAATAATATACAAAACAAAGTTAGTGAGAAAAAAATCCCTTTAGAGAAAATAAATGTAAAAGAAAGAAGAAAGGAAAAAGATAAAGAATAGTGTTTATATTAAAATATAGAGAATAGGCAGAAATGAACTGATAATGGGAAATTTTAAAAAATAGAAAATTTGACATGTCCATAAAAAATACAGGAAAAATTAAATCCATTAAGACAACTGGTTAGACATTGGTCTAATGCTGAGTTTCCTAACTTATTGCTAAAAATATTCAAAACCTGGGGAGAGATTAGGGAAGAAATGCAAAGCTGAAGTTGAAGAATAAGGCTTTGGGGAAAGACAAAATTAACTGGGGTTACCAACCTAAGCTAAGACTTAATTGCTGTCTCCAATTATTTGCTGAGCAAATAATAAGAATTTATTAGCTTTTTCCATTCACTCAACTACTATCTCTTGAGTACCTTCTGTGCATCAAGCCCCATTCCAGACAGTGGAGTTACACTGGTGAACAACTCAAAATCTCTACTTTCATGGAACTAGGCAGGCAATGGAAATGGAAAGAATTGTTAAAAAGTGTCAACATGCATTTTTTTCTGCATAGCGTGAAGTGGGATAAAGAAGGGAGGAGGGGTGAGTTTCTACTTTATATAAGTTGGTCAGGGAAAGCCTTTTAGAAAGATGAGCCTTGAGCAGAATAAAGGGTTGGAGTGAGACATGTCACCACCTGGGGGAAAAAATCCAGGCAAATGCCATGAGAGGGAACGTCCTGGGCCCACAGGAGGAAGAGCAAGAAGTCGCCTGCAGCTGGAGCCCAATGAGTGGCCAGGGGCTTGATCACTTAGGATCATCAGGTCAATGCAGGACTGGATTTTATTCGAATTGTGAAGAGAAGCCACTGGAGGGCTTTGAAAAGAACACGTGATTTGATTTACATCTTACAAGTGGCCTTCTGCCTGCTGTATGAAGACACCAGGGAGCTAAGGTAGATAGAGATCATTTCTGAGATTACTGCAATCGTCCAGGTGAGAGGGGCTTGGTCTAAAGCATCAGTGGGGGAAAATATTGAGAAGTGGTAGGATTCTGGATATACTTTAAAGGTAAGGTTTTCTCTGGATATATGTCCAGAAGTGGGATTGCTGGATCATATGGTAGCTCTATTTTTAGTTTCTTAAGGAACCTCCATACTGTTCTCCATAGTGGCGGTACCATTTACATTCCCACCAACAGTATAGGTTTGAAAGGATACATGCACCCCAATGTTCACTGCAGCACTGTTTACAATAGTCAAGACATGGAAGCAACCTAAATGTCCATCAACAGACGAATGGCTAAAGAAGATGTGGTACATATATACAATGGAATATTACACAGCCATAAAAAGGAATGAAGTTGGGTCATTTCTAGAGACGTGGATGGAACTAGAGAGTGTCATACCAAGTGAAGTAAGTCAGAAAGAGAAAAACAAATATCGTAAAATAACACATATATGTGGAATCTAGAAAAATAGTATAGATGATCTTATTTGCAAAGCAGAAATAGAGACAGAGACGTAGAGAACAAATGTATAGATACCAAGGGGGAAAGGGTGGGGGAGGAATTGGGAGACTGGGATTGACACATATACATTATTGATAATCTGTATAAAATAGACAACTGATGGGAACATACTGTATAGCATAGGGAACTCTACCTAATGCACTGTGGTAACCTAAATGGGAGGGAAGTCCAAAAGGGAGGGGATATCTGTATGTGTGTGGCTGATTCATTTTGTTGTGCAGTGGAGGCTAACACAACACTGTAAAGCAACCATACTCCAATGAAAAAAAAAAAAAAGACGTGGTACATATATATACTATGGAATACTACTCAGCCATTAAAAAGAATGAAATAATGCCATTTGCAGCAACATGGATAGACCTGGAGATTATCATACTAAGTGAAGTAAGTCAGACAGAGAAAGACAAATACCATATGATATCGCTTATATGCAGAATCTTTAAAAAAAATGATACAAATGAACTTATAAAACAGAAACAGACACACAGACTTAGAAAACAAACTTATGGTTACCAAAAGGGAAAGATGTTGGGGGAAGAGATAGATTGGGAGTTTGGAATTGACATGTACCCACTGCTATATTTAGTGATAACCAACAGGGACCTACTGTATAGCACAGGGAACTCTGCTTAATATTCTGTAATAACCTAAATGCGAAAAGAACTTGAAAAAGAATAGATACTTGGATATGTATAACGGAATCACTTTGCTGTACACCTGAAACTAACATGACATTGTAAACCAGCTATACCCCAATATAAAAGAAAAATTAAAAAAATAAAATAAAGGTAAAGTGACAGAATGGACCTAGAATGTTGTGTTGGAGGGGGAAAAAAAAGGAGCCTGGAATGAGCCCAATTTGGGAGGGGGGGCAGATGAGGGCTGGACAACCGTGTGAGTGGTAGTTGCATTTACTGAGAAGAGGAACACTTAGGGAGGAGCAGGCTTGGAGGAGAAAACAAAAAATAGTTTTGTGGGATATGAATTTTGAGAGATCTATAGGACATCAACATGGAGATGTCAAGTAGGCAATCTAGTATTAATGAAAGAGTTTTGGGTTGAGCTACAAACTCGGAAGTCAGCTTATAGATGGTCTTTAAAACCATGACCTTTAGTGAAATTCCCTAGAGAATATGGACAGAGAAGGGGTCTGGAAACTGATTCCTGGGGCATTGCACCATTGAGGGGTCAGAAGGAAAGGAGAAGCCAGTAAAGGAGTGAGCAGTGAGGGAGGGAGAAAACTGGAGAGAGTGGTGTTCTGTAAAGAGGGGAGTGATTGGCTTTGTCCAACACCAACCAAGGTCAAGTTAGACGTAGACTAGTCTGAGAACCGACCATCAGATCTACTCAGGTGGAGGCTCCTGATGATGAGAAGAGATTGGATCTGATGGAGGGGCTCTGTCAAAAGTCTGATCAAAATAAATTCAATCAAGAGAGGGAGGGAAAACTTGATACAGTGAGTAGAGAGAACTTTTTCAAGGAGATTTTCTTTAGCAAAGAAAAAGGAAAACACAGCTGCAATAAAATGTGGGAATAAGGATTTTTTTCCCCTTGAATGGGAGGTATTACAGGAAAGAGAAGCGGGGGGGGAAAGGATGCTTCAAGAGAGACCACAGTTAATAGTAGGAGCAAAGTCCTTGGTTGGGCTAGAGGGGATGGGACCCCGTGCACAAGCAAGGCATTTGGCTGAGATGGACTCTTGGTCAGTTCACCCGCTGTAACAGGAAGGAGGGCAGAGGGTTTGGGTTCCACTAGATTTAATGGAAGGAGAAGTGGGAAGAACTTTTGGGAGAGTTTTTATTTTCTCAATGAAATTAGAATAAAGGCCATTAACAGAATGAGAAGATGGGAGAAAGTGTTGGAGATTGAGGACAAGGTAGAATATGTGAAAGAGGCATCTCAGGAGTGGTCAAGTGGGAGGACCAGGAAAACAGGATTGATGGGTAGTTCTGAGCAGGTTGACATTTGTGTCAGGAACTTAAGGAAGACTGTCCCTATAGTGTGGTTCTTCCCTCCACCATATTCATCTGCTAAAGTTCAACGGCAGAGTCCATGAGAATCAGATTTAGCTTGGCTTGGGAGTTCCCAGGAGTACTAGACAGAGGGAGAGAGAGAGAGAGAGTTGAGAATGTTTGCATGAATTATGGCACCTACACAGACAGGAGGAAAGTGAGGACAATGGGGGGGGCGGTGAGGGACTATGAAAAGATGTTGGTTATAAAGATATAAAATTATAGAACAGAATGACAGGAAGAATTTCAGACATGTCAAATGAGATCACAGACATTCTTTTCTAAGATGCCTTCAAATGAAGTTCATCTTTCCATAATACTGTGCTAACAATGGAAAAACATGGAGCAAAGAACTGGATGAGACAATCTCATTTTTTCCCCTTTCCCTGTCTGATTTAATAAGTTGTGAACCCTACAAGAAAGCTAGATGGAACAGAAAAACGGTCTTTCAATTTTAAGATCAGAAAGAGTGAAATCTGGGGAGAGTCATCTGGTTAGGGATAAAGTACTTCCAAAATAATTATGTATTTGCCCAACTATTTTTTTTTACTATCAGACCACAGAAGTATTTTATTCTTCTCATTTATGAACCAGACGGTTCCAAAGGCAAAATAACTGAACTATGAATTTTCCTTTTTTGAAAGAACCAACTCATTATGTTTGATATAAACATTTTTCCTCTTTCATAAGGAATAGTTCATTTGGGTCCTAACATGAACTTAATTGGCTCTGGAGAAATGAGGCTTTCTATTGACTTTCTTTCTTTTTTTTTTTTTTTAATTTTATATTGGGGCATAGTTGTATGACAATGTTGTGTTAGTTTCAGGTGTATAGCAAAGTGATTCGGTTATACAGACACATGTATCCTTTTTCAAAATCTTTTCCCATTTAGGTTATTACAGAATGTTGGGCAGCGTTCCCTGTCTACTGACTTTCAAAGCTTAAGTTTATAGATTTGGATTTCATTTTTCTCATTCGGTAGATTTACTTTGGAAAGTACCAACAGATATGCCTACAATCTTAGTGTATGATGTTTTTAAAAGGTGGGCTGGAAAGAATGGAATCGTTTGAGCTATTTGACATCCCTGACAATCTTCCGATATCCAACACTTCGTATCCCAAATTGGGCAACTCTAAAGCAAATAAGACATTGACTTCTCTGCCCTTTGGTTCTATTTGGCTTATTATGAGGGGGAGGAGCAAAAATACGCTTGAATGTTCTTTGACTGGGAGTTGGTATTAGTTGGAAAAGAGGATGCAGGGGGTCTGAGGGATTTGGGGGTTGATCAAAGAAAAAGATATGACCCCAAGGTCACACAAGCTTTATGAGGTGACTCTGACAGATTTGCATTTGCGGGATGTCCCTCCCAGCAGGTGTTGGTCCAGAGTCTGTGGTACACAGGGGTTGCTGCTCAGAAGGAGAGGATGACAGGGGAACTCCCAAGGGAGCGGGGGATGGACGAGGGCTTACAGTGTCTGGCTGACGTCTCTCAGAGGCATGGCGAGGAGTCTCTGGGTCAGAGACCTCGAAGGGCTGTAGCCTCCTGGAGCCGTGTAACCGCAAGGCTCTATCTTATCTATGGCCAGCAGATGTGGGGTGAGATTTCATCAGTTATGCAAACCAGGCAGGCCCGAAAGCGCTAAAAATCTGCTCGTGTGGGCTATGTTTAAAACAATTGGATATATAAAAATCTGAATTTGGCACCAGCCTGCGTTTGAGCTAACAGATTTCAGCCCTCAGTGAGGAAATAAACAACGTTGGGGTCAACAAACGAGGGGCATCTTTGGCTCATTTATGTGACAGAGGAAGCAGGGAAAATATCGTAAAAAAAATTTTTTTAAAGAAATAGAAGACTAGGAGTTTATTGGTTCTCCTTTTCAAAACACTTTTTGTGTGTGTGTGATCAAGAAGACTTTATTCAAAAATCCCAATTTTCATGACTGGCAAGTCTTGCCCATCTTAAGATCAGAGATACATTTATCTGTCTTTTCTTCTAAGGGTAGATACTAATCTTTCTGTCAAAATTCTGATGTTTCCTAAGGATGTCGTAATTATAGTAATCGTTTAACATTTATGGAGTGCTTACTATGTACTAAGCACTTTCCCTTTTTTTTCTTGTAATTTTCACACAAATCTTTTAAGCTAGTATTTTTGTACCCATTTACCCCATGGGAACACCGAGCACAGAGAAGTTACCTAACTGGCTTAAGCTCACACAGCGAGGGGAAGTGGAGTGGGGCTTCAGTGCCAGGAAGTCTGAA
Source organism: Balaenoptera musculus (assembly GCF_009873245.2). Classification (NCBI taxonomy): domain Eukaryota; kingdom Metazoa; phylum Chordata; class Mammalia; order Artiodactyla; family Balaenopteridae; genus Balaenoptera; species Balaenoptera musculus. The sequence goes on from NC_045786.1 coordinate 4,242,562, forward strand.
TGGAGAGCTGGTGTGTTTAACCACTAGAGATCTAGCCATTCATCTAAGACTTTTTCCCTTAGGGACCCAGGGGACACTGCAGTTTTTGACTTAGAGCCATTCTCTGAACCCTTGGAGTGGAAGAGCCAACAGAGAATCCCTTCTGAACATTTGTTCCTAGGGTCACAGTGAATGCTCCCACTCCACATCCTCTCCACCAGCACCTCCCCAGGGATGCTGATAGATTGCTTCCCAACTCCTGATTAATATAAGAACAATGCATATTTGAAAGCAAAGTCAAAATAAAAATAAATGCAAGTTCATGTTGTATTAAGGAACGTAGGAACACTTCCTACCCCATGCCTTTACCTCCTCAGGATTCTGAACCTCTCTTAAATTAAAATTCTAGGCTCTGCCCCAGAAGATACCTTGCTGGAGAGGATAATGGCTGGTAGCAGGTGACCTTCTCACTTCTTGGTGGAGGAGAGGTAACCACCTGGCTAACTCCAAAGACCAAACACATTCTGTATAGTTTTGGCAAAAAAAAAAAGGAACACGGGCAACAACATTGCAGGTTTACTTCAGGCAGTTCCAGCCTGGTTCACCTAGTAACAAACAACAGACACACAGTGGGCAGTTTTACATACCGTGTGCTTGTATTAGTTTCCTGTTGCTGCTGTAACAAATGACCACAAATATATCGGCTTAAAACCACGCAGATTTATTATCTAACTATTCTGGAGGTCAGAAGTCTGAAATGAATCTCACTGGGAAAACATCAAGGTGTCAGCAGGGCTGTGTCCCTTCTGGAGACTCGAGGGGAAAATCTGTTTCCTTGCCTTTTCCAACTTTTAGAGGCTGCTGCATTCTTTGTCTCCTGGTCCCTTTCTAACTTCAAAGCCAGCCATCACATCCCTCTGACCTCTGCTTCTATTGTCACCATCCCCTTCTCAGATTCTGAGTCTCCTGTCACCCTTGTGATTACATTAGACCCACTGGGATAATCCAGGATAATCTTCCCAGTTCAAGGTCCTTAACAAGATCACAACTGCAAAGTCCCTTTGGCCACGTAAGGTAACATACTCATGGGTTGAGGGCTTTGGATGTGGACCCCTTTGTCTGCCACTGGGCTTGTGTGTGCTGGGTAGGGAGTCCTTCTTTCTCCAAGGATGCTTCTCTGTCAAACCCTAACAACACTCAAGTCCTCCTAGATAAGGCTGACAAAAGGATCCGGAAGGTTGTTCAGAAATGTGACCTTAACTAATGAAATCAAAACGCCCAGATAAAACTGCTGAGGTGCACTTAACGGAGGTCTCTGCTCTGGGCATGAATGAGTATCACGTTTTGCCTGCAGAAGCATAGAGATTTTTTAAAAAGAGACATTACATTGCACATTAGGAAAAGTCACATCCTTCAGGGACCCCCATTGCCACCAACATACAGAAGTTAGGAAATGGTTTCACGATTTTAATTTGAGTTTTTAAAAGATTTTTGTTCAAAAGTAAAATTTTGATGTTTGAAATTCATTGCTGAATTCCACGGTCTTACTTCGTATGGAACTCAGCAAAGAAACCAGACATCTGTGGTTCTAAAGGAACTCTTTTGTGATGGGGTTTTAAAAGTCGTAAAATCCCTTCTGATGATGTAATAGCCTTGTAGCCAAGGTCATTGCAGCAGACAGCAAGGACACCGGACTATGGAGAAGCCAGTTGGCTCTTCCTAGTTAGCACATTAAAACAGTCAGTGACAAAAGGCAGGAACTTCCACTGTGCATCATTTCTCTCCCCAACAATGCAGCCCTGCTGGTAGTACTAACTCAGTTTCACAACTGAGGAAATAGGATTCCGAGGGCAAAGTGATAGGTCTAATGACACACTGCTGGTGAATGCCAGAGCTAGGATTCCAGCTCAAAGCCCTCGGACACCAAAACCCTTGCTCTTTAAACTCTGCCAGGTTGTCTTAGGTTGTGACCTCTTTCATCTTCCTGTTTCCACAATCTCCAGTGTGGTCCCAGTAAGGAGCTAGGGTGGCCTTACCGCTAAACACAAAATTTCCTCACTCGCTATCTAGGAGTCTTATGAATCACCATTTTTTTTTTTTAAACTTAAATAAATATTTTAACAGCAACTTTGTGTTTAGTCTTTGTCATAATTAATACAACAGTGAGTCCAGATTGCTCTTGAAGTTGAAGGAATTTATCTTAGTCGTCCTGCAAGTTCTATAACAATTTCTTTTCATAGCTACCAGGATGTTTGATAAATTTGCTTCAATTTCATTGAAAGTATAACAATGTTGATAATTTATAAAGTCAAAAAATATTTGTCTGTATCTCAATATATGGAGTTGGAGATTTTTTTTCATATTTAAAAAGAACTTTAGCTATTTTTCCTTAATTGCATTAATAGCACAGATACTTCTGAATTCAATTCCCCTGTTGCTGCAGCCTTACCAATTTATAGAAACTACTGATGCGATGTTTTGATTCACATTCCTGGACTATCTTTTCATTTTATATGTTTTCTTGGTATGCAGCTTAATATTTTAAAATAACCATGTGATAGGCTTTGTGAATTTTTTCTATCACATCAAAACTGAGACAGGATGGCGGAGTCAAGATGGCGTACTAGCAGGACGTGGAATTCGCGTCTCCTCACAACGAGGGCACCTACCAGGCACCGGTGGGGGACTGCGGACACCTAAGGGGACGGGAGGACCCCCAGCGACTGGGTAGGACGTGGGGCATGGGGGGAGTGAAGGGGGAGGAGAAGTGGAGGCGGGAAGGGACTGGCATCCCTGAGGGGCGGCTGGGGGAGGGGAAGGGATCTCACGCCCGAAGGGGGAAATCGGGTGACCACTGGGAGGGCAGAGGATCAAAAGGGAGCGTGGCCAGTTTTCCCCTGCCCACTTGGACCCCCGGGAGCCTGCTGAGATCCCGGGCCTGATCCTCTGCCCACCGAGGCCCCCTCCAGCCACGCAGGTCCTGAGGGAGTGGGAGGGAGGGAAGGGGGAGCAAAAGTAAAGGCCGGACCTCCGGGACGGCACCCCTGAGGGGCGGCTGGGGGAGGGGTGGAGTTCCTACACCCAGCGGGACCCACCCACGGTTAGGGGTCCAGCGGGCACGGGGGAGACCCTAGGAGAGACAGTGGAGGAGGGGCATGAAGGAATGGAAGGGAACGGGGCCAGCGCTCTCCCTATCCACTTAGGCACCGGGGACCCTGCTGGGCTCCCAGCCTAATCCCCCGCCCTTGGAGCCTCCCTCCTGCCGCGCAGAGCCCAAGCCCCGCCCCTACCCCCCCACCCAGGGCCCCACCTCTGCACTCGGAGACCCCCTCTGAGACCCCCTCCATCGCGCTGGGCCTAAACCCCACCCACACACCCGCACTCAGGGCCCTGCCTCCAAACCCCAGAACTCCACACGCCAGAGACCTTCCTTTCCACGGGCTGCCTCTCCCCTTCTGGCAGGTCCTAAGCAGAGGCCCGGCCCCACGCTCAAACGTCACCCCCCATCCGCCTAGGTCCTGCCCCACCCTAAACCCCACCCCTGCCTAAGTTCCACCCCACCTAAGCTCTGCCCCCAGAGCAGCACAGAGAGCACCATTCAGGATAAATCAAAAGAGAAACATAACGAGACATATTAATCAAACTATCAAAAATTAAATACAAAGAAAAAATATTAAAGACAGCAAGGGAAAAGCAACAAGTAACATATAAGAGAATCCCCATAAGGTTAACAGCTGATTTTTCAGCAGAAACACTGCAGGCCAGAAGGGAGCGGCAGGACATATTTAATGTGATGAAAGGGAAAAACCTACAACTAAGATTACTCTACCCGGCAAGGATCTCATTCAGATTTGACAGAGAAATTAAAACCTTTACAGACAAGCAAAAGCTAAGAGAATTCAGCACCACCAAACCAACTTTACAACAAATGCTAAAGGAACTTCTCTCGGCAGGAAACACAAGAGAAGGAAAAGACCTACAATAACAAACCCAAAACAATTAAGAAAATGGTAAGAGGAACACACATATCGATAATTACCTTAAATGTAAATGGATTAAATGCTCTAACCAAAAGACATAGACTGGCTGAATGGATACAAAAACAAGACTGCGTATATATGCTGTCTACAAGAGACCCACTTCAGACCTAGGGACACATACAGACTGAAAGTGAGGGGATGGAAAAAGATATTCCATGCAAATGGAAATCAAAAGAAAGCTGGAGTAGCAATTCTCCTATCACACAAAATAGACTTTAAAATAAGACTATTACAGGAGACAAAGAAGGACACTACATAATGATCAAGGGATCAATCCAAGAAGACGATATAACAATTGTAAATATTTAAGCACCCAACATAGGAGCGCCACAATACACAAGGCTAATGCTAACAGCCATAAAAGGGGAAATCGACAGTAACACGATAATAGTAGGGGACTTCAACACCCCAATTTCACCAACGGACAGATCATCCAAACAGAAAATAAATAAGGAAACACAAGCTTTAAATGATACATTAAATAAGATGGACTTAATTGATATTTATAGGACATTCCATCCAAAAACAACAGAATACACTTTCTTCTCAAGGGCTCATGGAACATTCTCCAGGATAGACCATATCTTGGGTCACAAATCAAGCCTTGGTAAATTTAAGAAAATTGAAATCGTATCAAGTATCTTTTCAGACCACAACACTATGAGACTAGATATTGATTACAGGAAAAAAAACTGTAAAAAATACAAACACATGGAGGCTAAACAATACGCTACTAAAAAACCAAGAGATCACTGAAGAAACCAAAAAGGAAATCAAAAAATACCTAGAAACAAATGACAATGAAAACATGATGACCCAAAACCTATGGGATGCAGCAAAAGCAGTTCTAAGAGGGAAGTTTATAGCAATACAATCCTAAAGAAAAATCTCCAATAAACAACCTAATCTTACACGTAAAGCAGTTAGAGAAAGAAGAACAAAAAAACCCCCAAAGTTAGCAGAAGGAAAGAAATCATAAAGATCAGATCAGAAATAAATGAAAAAGAAATGAAGGAAACAATGGCAAAGATCAATAAAACTAAAAGATGGTTCTTTGAGAAGATAAACAAAATTGATAAACCATTAGCCAGACTCATCAAGAAAAAAAGGGAAAAGACTCAAATCAACAGAATTAGAAATGAAAAAGGAGAAGTAATAACTGACGCTGCAGAAATACAAAGGATCATGAGAGATTACTACAAGCAACTATATGCCATTAAAATGGACAACCTGGAAGAAATGGACAAACTCTTAGAAAAGCACAACCTTCCAAGACTGAGCCAGGAAGAAATAGAAAATATAAACAGACCAATCACAAGCACTGAAATTGAAACTGTGATCAAAAATCTTCCAACAAACAAAAGCCCAGGACCAGATGGCTTCACAGGCGAATCATATCAAACATTTAGAGAAGAACTAACACCTATCCTTCTCAAACTCTTCCAAAATATAGCAGAGGGAGGAACACTCCCAAAATCATTCTACGAGGCCACCATCACCCTGATACCAAAACCAGACAAAGATGTCACAGAAAAAGAAAACTACAAGCCAATATCTCTGATGAACATAGATGTAAAAATCCTCAACAAAATACTAGCAAACAGAATCCAACAGCACATTAAAAGGATCATACACCATGATCAAGTGGGGTTTATCCCAGGAATGCAAGGATTTTTCAGTATACGCAAATCAATCAATGTGATACACTATATTAACAAATTGAAGGATAAAAACCATATGATAATCTCAATAGATGCAGAAAAAGCTTTTGACAAAATTCAATAGACGTTTATGATAAAAACTCTCCAGAAAGTAGGCACAGAGGGAATTTACCTCAATATAATAAAGGCCAGATATGACAAACCCACAGCCTACATCGTTCTCAATGGTGAAAAACTGAAACCATTTCCACTAAAATCAGGAACAAGACAAGGTTGCCCACTCTCACCACTATTTTTCAACATAGTTTTGGAAGTTTTAGCCACAGCAATCAGAGAAGAAAAAGAAATAAAAGGAATCCAAATCAGAAAAGAAGTAGTAAAACTGTCACTGTTTGCAGATGACCTGATACTATACATACAAAATCCTAAAGATGTAACCAGAAAACTACTAGAGCTAATCAATGAATTTGGTAGAGTAGCAGGATACAAAATTAATGCACAGAAATCTCTTGAATTCCTATACACTAATGATGAAAAATCAGAAAGAGAAATTAAGGAAACACTCCCATTTACCACTGCAACAAAAAGAATAAAATACCTAGGAATAAACCTACCTAAGGAGACAAGACCTCTATGCAGAAAACTATAAGACACTGATGAAAGAAATTAAAGATGATACAAACAGATGTGGAGAGATACTATGTTCTTGGATTGGAAGAATCAACCTTCTTCCATAGTGAAAATGACTATACTACCCAAAGCAATCTACAGATTCAATGCAATCCCTATCAAACTACCAATGGCATGTTTCACAGAACTAGAACAAAAAATTGCACAATTTGTAAGGAAACACAAAAGACCCCGAATAGCCACACAATCTTGAGAGAGAAAAACGGAGCTGGAGAAATCAGGCTCCCGGACTTGGGACTATACTACAAAGATACAGTAATCAAGACAGTATGATACTGGCACAAAAACAGAAATACAGATCAATGGAACAGGATAGAAAGCCCAGAGATAAACCCATGCAGCAATGGTCACCTTATCTTTCATAAAGGAGGCAAGAATATATACAATGGAGAAAAGACAGCCTCTTCTATAAGTAGTGCTGGGAAAACTGGACAGCTATATGTAAAAGAATGAAATTAGAACACTCGCTAACACCATACACAAAAATAAACTCAAAATGGATTAATGACCTAAATGTAAGGCCAGACACTATCAAACTCTTAGAGGAAAACATAGCAGAACACTCCATGACATAAATCACAGCAAGATCCCTTTTGACCCACCTCCTAGAGAAATGGAAATAACAAAAATAAACAAATGGGGCCTAATGAAACTTAAAAGCTTTTGCACAGCAAAGGTTAAACCATAAACAAGACCAAAAGGCAACCCTCAGAATGGGAGAAAATATTTGCAAATGAAGCAACTGACAAAGGATTAATCTCCAAAATTTACAAGCAGCTCATGCAGCTCAATATCAAAAACACAAACAACCCAATCCAAAAATGGGTAGAAGACCTAAATAAACATTTCTCCAAAGAAGACATACAGACGGCCACGAAGCACATGAAAAGATGCTCAACATCACTAATTATTAGAGAAATGCAAATCAAAACTACAGTGAGGTATCACCTCACACCAGTTAGAATGGGCATCATCAGAAAATCTACAAACAACAAATGCTGGAGAGGGTGTGGAGAAAAGGGAACCCTCTTGCACTGTTGGTGGGAATGTAAATTGGTGCAGCCACTATGGAGAACAGCATGGAGGTTCCTTAAAAAACTAAAAATAGAACTACCATACAACCCAGCAATCCCACTACTGGGCATATACCCTGAGAAAACCATAATTCTAAAAAAGTCATGTACCACAATGTTGACTGCAGCTCTATTTGCAATAGCCAGGACATGGAAGCAACCTAAGTGTCCATCGATAGATGAATGGATAAAGAAGATGTGGCGCATATATACAATGGAATATTACTCAGCCATAAAAAGAAGTGTAACTGTTATTTGTAGTGAGATGGATGGACTTAGAGTCTGTCATACAGGGTGAAGTAAGTCAGAAAAAGAAAAACAAATACCATATGCTAACACATATATATGGAATCTAAAAAAAAAAATGGTTCTGAAGAACCTAGGGGCAGGACAGGAATAAAGATGCAGACGTAGAGAATGGACATGAGGACACGGGGAGGGGGAAGGGTAAGCTGGGACAAAGTGAGAGAGTGGCATGGACATATATACACTACCAAATGTAAAATAGATAGCTAGTGGGAAGCAGCCGCATAGCACAGGGAGATCAGCTCGGTGCTTTGTGACCACCTAGAGGGGTGGGATAAGGAGGGTGGGAGGGAGACACAAGAGGGAGGGGATATGGGGATATATATATGCATATAGCTGATTCACTTTGTTATATAGCAGAAACTAACACAACACTGTAAAGCAGTTATATACCAGTAAAGATGTTTTTAAAAACCCCATAATTCTCAAAAAAAAAAAACCCACCAAAAAACGAGAAAGACTTTTTAATCTTCCCATTGTCCTGATAAATCAACACTTTTATTCTAATCCTGATTTATTTTATATTAAACTCTTTCCCCAAGGACTGTTCTATTCAACTCTTAAATTGGTTTTGACATAAGGTGTGGATCTAATTTTTTTAAGTAGCTAACTTCTTATTCCAACACAGTTTTTACATTAATTGTTAAATACTCTTACTCTCTTGTTTTACTGTATACTTTTTAATATATTACATAAATTGAAGGCTAGTTGGGCGTTTTCTTGAATGTCCTGTTGGTATATTATTTGTTCAAGGCAGCCCTCTCTTTTGTGTTTTGTTGCTTGAATATATTATAATAACCAAAAAGACGAATCTGCTTGTTACACTGTTCTCTTTCAAAATATTACATGATGTGGAAGCTCATTTTAGCTGATAATTACTATTTGTATAAGCATTTCAAAAGTCATTTCTCTGGGTTTTCAGTAAAATAGATGTATAAAATTAAAAAGTCAGTAAAAGTAGATATAAATAAAAGTAATTAAAATGTCATGCAAATTGCTCAGTTTGACTGCAAAATCTAGTTAGTGAACCACAGAAATGTACCAGGTAGTAAGTAGGACACATTTCCCTTTGTGTTTTAGCTAGAGAAAAAGATCTGTGTTGCTAAATACTTGTAACATTCCTGCAGTTTCTGAGCTGTGTTGTTATAAAACCCGTGCTGCCTGACCCACCATAAGAAGCCGCACTGCATAGATCATAGTGGTTATTCACCTAGAGTGTAGAGCAAGAAAAACCCTGCCCACTGATTAAACAAATTAAATAGCATAAATGAGTAACTTCCTGTTCCACTAACTTTATATTCTCATATTGTTAAAATATTTCAATTTTTAGAGATTTTTCTTTTTATTTTATGAAGAATACCTTTGAGATTTTGATAGGGGTGAACTAAATCTACAAATCTACTTGGATGCGGTATGATCTCTCTATTTAGTATTCTCATCTAGGTTCTTGTAATACTTCTCTACCCAAGTCTACCTGTATTTCAATATTTTATCTTTATAATTTAAAAAGTAAAAAGAATAGAATAATAATTATCTATAATTCTACCACCCAGTTACCCATCTGACAACATCTTGTCATATTTACTTTCAGTCTTTTTTTAAAAGTAGATTTCTCCCTCTAGTTTTTGTAAAAATGATATTGACACATTAAAAAACAATTTTAAAATGTAGAAAAGTACAAAGATGGCAGATTTTAAAAAATCAATCTAAATACCAGTACCCATAAAGAAATAGTGTAATCATTTCAGACAATGATTTTTGCAATTAGATGGATAGAAACAAATGTTTCTAAAATAGAATCAACTTAAATGCTATTTTTAATAGAAACTTTTAAATTAAATTTCACTCATTTCAGTAAGTTAAGAAAAGAAATAAATAAAAATAAATGAATTGTTGAACTTCAAATAATGATTGCTTCACACAATAGATAGTATTTCCTAAATCCCTCTATAGTTAAGAAGGAAAGTAGGGGGAAAATAAGACATTCTTCTTTTGTAACTACAGGCTTTGATTCTGGAGAGAAGAAATCATCGTCTTTTCATATAACCTGAGGCTATTAGCAATCTTATACTTCCTTTTATTTTCCCATTCCTCACTTTTTATTTCTTTATACTATTATTTTTATATCCTAATGCTTAATAACATACTTTCTGTTGTTATGTAATGTACTTCTCTTTGGTATCAGTTCTACATTTAAATTAATTCAGTGCTTATTATAGACCTTTTCCCATAGTGTCTTTTTGTTTTTTTTTCTTGAGTTCTCTCTTTTGATGCAAGTATGAAATGGCTGGATTTTATTGACAAAACGGTTTCTCAAAAAAGGCTCATGGATAATATATTCTTTGAGGCTTCTCACGTTTGGCATTATACTGGATGGACATGCCAAATGGGAACAATATACTTTGATCACATGCTTTTACCCTCAGAACTTTGTAGAGAATGTTTCCTTGTTCTCTGGCATTAAGAAGCATATATTTTTTTAATCCTTGAAGTTCAATAGGTATTCTGTATAATATTTTTATGGAATACAGTGGACTCTTGCAATCTCCATATTTTTCTTCATTTCAAATGATACACCTTGTGTCCTATTCATTGGGTCCCTTCCCCCAATATCAATTATCCTTGTGTTGGCTCATCTTTGTTTGCCTTCTGTATCCACTAGTTTCTCTCTAATTGCTTTTAATATTAGTCTTTTTCATCTGAAGTCACTATGATTAGCCCAAGCCTTTCCTCTGTGTCAGTAATTCAGTTTTCAAGGGTATATCATCTTTTCTTTGCTGATCTGATGGATACACTAGTTTGGAAATACAGTGTTTCAATCCATTATTTCCTTAGATCTGCCATTTCCCTTTTTAAAATTCTATTGTTTTTTCATGTTCTCCGTGAGTGGCTATCTTATTAAATCCATGTTCTTCTCAGTCACACCACGTATGAGGTAATTGTGAAAAATTTCTTTCTGCACCTTGATATTTCTTTGGCTGTGGGTTCTTTTTCTTTTGCATTGTATGTCTGTGTGTTTTTGTGTGTGTGTGTGTGTGTGTGTGTGTTTTTACATGGTTTTGGATGTAGTCTTTTGCTTGATTCTTTTTCTTTTTCTTTTTTTTTTTTTTTTTGTTCATGCTTAGGTAGCAGCTCTGCCCAATCATTTTATATTTGTTATAGGGTGAGCAAATTGACTCTTTTTCTATGATACTTCAGATCAGTTTGTTTTTACCTCTGAGTTACGCCTCAAGGGGTAGGCATATCATATTCTATCTACTATTTATGAAATTATAGCATGTGAGTGTTTGTGTGTGGTTGGGATAGAGGTCAACTAAGTAGCAGGAAGTCTCTGTTATAAATGCCTGGGCTCTGTTCTCCCTTCTGAGATTTTGCTACTTATCACACGATGGAGTGAGCCCTTTCCCTTGCTTTGGAAAACTTCAATTCGTTATGTAAGTTTGAAGGTTTCATTTCTGCAGAAAGTGTTGATCCTACTGTTTACTTTCTGTTTCACCCATTTCTCAGTATTTTCCATGACTCCTTACTTTTAAGGAAAATATAAGGGTATGTGTGGGAATTCTCAGGGTTGTTGACTCATTAGAATTGAGATGTACGACATGCCTCTGCCCTACAATCTTCTGTTTCCTTAGATGCCAGTTTTTGAAGATAACTGCTTTAGATTATGCCCCTTTCCTTATTTGGTTGATGTTGCTAAAATTTTTTTTTTTCATTTTTAATGAACTTTTGCTTATTTCTCTAGGCATTGGGAAAGGGATCTTCTGTGATGCGGTTTTAATCCACCATTTTCGTCTCCAGTGGAATCTAACTCATTTTCTTTGCACACACCGTAGCTGAAAAGATAGCTTTGTGCATTCTAGGACAAGCCACCTGTGACAGCTGACCCTTCATTGTCCAGTGAGGTCCATTCAGCCAATGTTCCCATCCCCCTCCAAGTCTCATATTCATCTACCCTAGAGAAGGAAGGGGCCCTGATGGAAGATGCTTATCTTCTAGTGTAACTACATCATACACACCCCTCTTTAAGTTTATCTTTGGGAATTTCAAATACATCTTAGTTTTTAAATCTGTTTTCCCTTGCCTCATCTTAATACCTATTGTTCATTAATTTTTAATTTCTGTTTTCCAAGTATCTTTTTATAGGTCACCTGTATATTTAATGGAGCATAGTAGAGCACACATAAAAAAGTAAACATTTTCTGTTGTTACTCCAGATGTAGTGTTTTCAGTGAATTTTAAAAACTCCATTGCAGTAGTATCTCATGTATTTTTTTCTTACATCTATCTCTGTTGAAGCATTTTTTATTCTAAAATGCCTTTCACTTGATGGATTTTATTTTTTTAGTTTTACATATGGTAGGATCATCCACGTCTTTCCGATATTCATTTTTATTTGTAATTCATGTCTTGTTGCATTGTCTGAAATTTCAAAAACAGTATTAAAAATAATGACGATTTTGGGTAGCTTTAACTTTTTCCTAGATTTAAAGAGAGTGCCTCTTGTGTGAGAGTACAGAGACTGGGTTCGCATCCTAGGTCTACCACTTATAAGCTCTGTGACCTTGGACAAGTCTCTTTACCACTCTGTTCCTCAGCAGTTTCATCTCCAAAACTGGGGGCTAAAATAACACCTACCTTCCATGCTTGTTAGGCTGGGTTTTTTTGTTGTTTTTTCTTTTTGCTTTTTGATAACAAACACATAAATGCTTTCAAGAGAAACCAAGGTTATCAAGAATGACTCTCAGGTTCCTGATTTGTGTAACTATGTAATGGGTTAGCGAGAACTTCCATTTTCTAAGGGAGAAAAGACTGTAAATGAGCCAGGTCTAGGGGAAACAAGACCACAGGTTCAGTTTCGAACATGACTAAGTCTGAGGTGTCTTTGAGAAAAATCAAGAGGAGATGTCCAGAAAGCAGTTGGATTTGTTCCCAGGAACAAAAGATGAACAGTTACCTGGTTATGCCCTCCACTTTCTCATCATCTCACTGCAGGCAAGTTATCAAAATGCAGAGCAGGGCAGTGATCCTTTTGAGTAGGAAACAACTCTCTGCAAAGACTTTAATCATCTTTTTGGTTAAATTTTACAAATTCAAGAGAAGATGTTTAGCTATTTGAGTCACTGCAAATCTTTTGCAACATGTTTTTTTGGACTGTTGACTAATGTTGTCCAAGAGAGGGTCCAAGTGGAACCAAGAAAAATGTCGAATAGAATATGGTTTTAGGCATCTGTCTAATGTCAGTAGAATACTCATACTATGAGTATTCAGAGCATGATCTATTCTTATGATTCCAGTCATTCAATATTTTTATGATGATAATACTTGACCCTTCATGCTTAAAGTTTTCAAATACTTTTTAGAATCTGAAGCTACTCAAGGGTCATATAAGGTTGCTGCAGAGATGACGCAGCTGTCTACGTCAGACTCTAAAGGGATCCACAAAGCAAAGATAATGTACACATGCCCTGACATGTGACTCAGGCCCTAGAGTCACTAGGACCTTCTATTCCTTCTCTGAGACAAATAAAAGGATTCAGTGCTTAATAAGATTTGGGGCGGGGGGGTGGGGAGTGGAGAGTGGAGAGGCGGTTGTCTAGAAACTAAAAATAGAATTTGGAAAAAGGAAAGATCCAGATTCACTGGTATTTCAAACAGTTTCCTACTTTTAAAATAGACTCAAGGTTTTAAAACTGAGTATAATAATTGTACTCGATGGTCAATTAAACTTAGTAAGGGGTTCAACTATATAAAGACTTTCAGTCTTTGTGGCCACTAGGTGGCAGACTTTGCCAAAGAATATGGCCACCATTGAAAAGATTTTTTACAAGGTTCAAACCTTACTAAAAGCATTTGGGTTATAGCTGTCATCAAATGTTAAAATATTTCCTCAGAGTTCACACTGCTTCTGTAATTAACAAAGAAACTCAGGATTGCACAACTGTAGACTTTAGAAACACCCTAATCAGACCCTCTTTCGCTTTCTGTAAAACTGAGGCCAAAAGAACGGTTTGCTCTTGTGTTAGCTGATGGCAGAAATGGGGTTCAGACTCTGGCTTCTGCTGTCTCCCTTTAGTACTTTTTTCCACACAGTTTTAAAAATTATAGCACTGTAACAGTTACTATTATCTGAATGAAGCTATTCTGGGCAAATATGACATCATTCTTAGAGGAGATCAGGAAGGAATTTCCACTCTACTGCCCTACCCCTTGGCAGTCAACTCATTCATGCCTCACTATTTAGAACAACTTAGAAATGGTCCTTTCAGAAATTTTAGCAAATAGTTCCTTAGATTACGTTTAGATTTTTTTTCAGGTTCATGTTAGGTGGAAAACGTATTAGAAAAGATTTGGAAATACCATTAATCAAATAATGAGAAAAATGAAAAGACAGAGTGGGTTTTTGATAAGAAAATAAGAAGTGAAAAACTGAACCAAGGTTAGGACCTCAAAACCCTGGCTTTCCACAGTGCAGAATAAGCGCACATGTAGGAAGGCAATCTTGGAAGACTAGCTATCAGATGTTTTGGTTTTGTTAAGCGAGGCCCGGACTAGAATTGGAAGTGTTTCATGAAACAGTGCCAAGAATCTGAGAAACAAAACAGATTTTTAATCACGGTTTGGATCTCAGCACACTCTATGCCAATCATAAGGTTGTGTCTGGGGTGGACAGGAGTTGCTATATCAAACCAGATGCCGAATGCAAGGAACCGGGATGTTTCAGAAAACAGTCTCCATATTTCCAGGCTGAAAGTCAGCCTACATCTGACCCAGCCTTCCGTCTGGAAGACCTCGAGGGCAAGGCAACATCAGGTCCAAACTAGGATATGCGCTGAGCTACAGAACGAGCGGCACGTCGAGTGTGAGAGGCTGCGAGTGTCTTTTCACAATCACTCAGCCACGAAACCCTCAGTGAATCAAGTCCAGACTGCTACGCATGGCATACACACCCTGTGCAGGCTGATTCCTGCCTATCCTTACACCACCATTCCCGGTCACAGCTCCGCTCTGCCCTTGGTACCACAGGGTACACCAGTGGACCCCAGTACCCCAGTGGGGCAACCCTTTCTGAGCAGCTCTTTTTTTTCCTCTGCCCCACATCTTCCTGTCTTTGCTCATCCACCTGCAGAACTACTCTCTCCAAGGGGCGAAGGGGAGAATCTATTCCACGCCTTTCTCTTAGCTTCTGGAGTTGCCCGTGGTCCTTGACTTTCCTTGGCTTGTAGATTTCTGCCACCATCTTCACGTGGCCATCTCCTTTGTTTGCGTCTGCGCCTCAGTTTTCTCTTCTTGTAAAGATGTCGATCACGTTGGATGAGGGCCCACTCGAATGGAGTATGACCTCATCTTAATTTGATTACAGCTGCAGAGACTCCTTCCAAATAAGGTCACATTCCCAGGTCCCGGGAATTGGGACTTCGACCCATCTTTTTGGGGGACACAATTCACATAGTGTCTTTCCCTATCTCTCTCCTCAATAGTTAGTTGCTACTTTTTCGCTCTGGGCCTTTCTTCATATCCCTGCAGCATCTGTAACCATATTACAGGTGCCCACACCCCTTAGCCTGTGACATCCCCAGGTCAGCAGGGCCTCTTTCTTTCCCATTTTCCATTTTTGTGTCTGCCTTGCTTGGCACTGTGCCTGGTGCACAGTATTCTGGGCCCATGAATGAGCATAATTCTCAGCAGTTGGGCTCTGGAATATATCCAGTTCCTTGGCACGTTCTCTATTTGATAAGCTGCAACGTCAGAATGAAACATTCCCCTCGAGGAGATCTTAGCTGAAGGATGGGCTCAGGCTGCAAGGTTCTGGGTAAGAAAGAGTGAGGGTGGGGAGACAGGTGTCTGGATGACTGAAGACAGCATCTCCAAGGATGCTGATGGCCTCGGGTGGTAGCAGGGAACGCTGGAGGGTGAGTAGGCCACAAACCAGAGCCTACCATTTTGGGGGTACTGGGTTTTTTTAAAATTTTATTTTATAATTGGAGTATCGTTGATTTGGTACTACTTGTGTGTGTGTGTGTGTGTGTGTGTGTGTGTGACATGAATACATGTCTCCTAAGAGAATATGTCTTTTCTGCAACAGCTTGATCCCAAACGACTAGACTTCATTCTCTTTATACACTTTTAACTAATACTGACACTTGGCTTTCTGTAGAAGGTGGCCCCCTGCTCTTGGGGGTACCTCCTGAGATGGCTCTGGACATAAGGGGAAGATGAAGGATTGTCCGGGGAGGGAGCTGGGAGGCACTAAAACACCTGCAGAGTGCCTGTACCGCCTCTGTTCCGCATGGATTCATCACGTCTCACCCGTGCAGAAACGTCTATCCCTTGCGCTCGTCCTCATCCCTTCCATTTTAGGGATCTAGGTGGTGCTGTAGCAACCAGGCTTGCACGTGGGCTGAATGATGTGATGGTACAGACCAGGATTAGGGTCGGGATCAGAAGCCCTGACCAGTGTACCACTCCCCAGCCAGCATCTCATCGCCCCTCTTGTTGACTCAGTCACAGCAAGACAACCTGAGGTCTGGGGCAGCTCAGGGCAGGACCGAGCAGGGCCAGCGTGGTCCAGCTGACGTGCCTTTGGCTGTTGACAGGTACAGAGCAGCAGTGTCCTCCCAGCCTGAACCAACCTCCAATCTCCACCAGTTTGTATTATGTCCTCTCAGTTGAATCAAAGAGACCCCTCCTCCCTCCTGGAAAAGGAGGCTGCATTCTTTTCTGAATCCACCCTCCTGTCTTCTTCCTCCGTGAATCTGACTGCTCTAGGTACCTCCTAAGAACGGAATCATACAGAATTTGTCCTTTTGCCACTGGTTTATTGCACTGAACATAATGTCTTCAAGATTCATCCGTGTTGTAGCCTGCGCCAGAGTTTCCTTCCTTTTTAAGGCTGAATAATATTCCATTGTATGGGTGGACCACATTTTGTTTATCTGCTCATCCATCGATGGATACCTGGGATGCTTTCAGGTTTTGACTATCGAGAATCATGCTGCTGTGAACATGGGTATTCCAAGATCTCTCTGAGTCCCTACTTTCATTCTTTTGTGTGTACACCCAGAGGTGGCATTGTTGGATCATACGGTAATTCTATATTTAATTTTTTTGAGGAACCACCATACTGTATTCCACAGTGGCTGCACCACTTATATCCCCACCAAGGCTGCATTCTTTATTCTCATTTAAGATATACTGAAGATAAAAAGTGATCCACACACCCTCACTGGGTACAAAGCACGTCAGAAAACGAGACCCTGACCGTATGCTCTGACAACCTCAGGCCAATGTAGGAGAACATGTGTCTCTCCTAGATAACTTGGATAAGTTATAGATATTAGATAAGATAACCTCTAAGGCACAGATCTAATTTCACAGCCTGCGATCCACGGCCAAGCCCTGCCTGCCTCAGGTCTCTGATGTGTCTTTAATGCCAGCAAACGGGGATGCCTATCCTCCCCTTTAGGTGTGCCCCACCCTGTGCTCACGGTAGCAGGGGCCTCTGAAGCTCTGAGCAGGAACACACTGGAGGTCTGGGGGGTTTCGGCTGGTCTGATGGACACCCAGTGACAGAAGCCCTCTCTGCCCAGGACATGGACACTGGCTGATCTTCCTGAGCTCGGCCCCCAGCGGGGCACCTGCTGGCCATGTTTATTACAGGTGTGGAGACAGAAGAAGGGACATGAAAATAATTTTTAAACCCAAGTTACTACTGCAATGATTTTTCAAATAAGATTTGTTGTAATATAGGCGGCCGACGCGTTGGTGGATAATCTCTGGGAGAAGGGATCTTCTCTTATACTCTTTTGTACCCCACAGAATCTAGGGTAGTACTTTTTTCACACATAGTTGGAGCTCAAAAGATGCCTGCTGATAAAAGGCATATACCTGGAGAAACCCATAATTCCCAAAGATACATGCACTCCAATATTCATTGCAGCACTATTCACAATAGCCAGGACATGGAAACAACCTAAAGGTCCATCAACAGAGGAATGGATAAAGAAGATGTGGTACATAAATACAGTGGAATATTCCTCAGCCATAAAAAAGAATGAAATAATGCCATTTGCAGCAACATGGATGGACCTAGAGATTGTGATACTGAATGAGGTAAGTCAGACACAGAAAGACAAATATCATATGATATCACTTATATATGGAATCTTAAAAAAAAGGGTACAAATGAACATATTTACAAAACAGAAATAGAGTCACAGATGTAGCAAACAATCTTATGGTTACCGGGGGGGAAAAAGAGGGGGGATAAATTGGGAGATTGGGATTGATGTATACACACTGCTATATATAAAACAGATAACTAATAAGAACCTACTGTATAGCACAGGGAACTCCACTCAGTACTCTGTAATGGCCTGTATAGGAAAAGAATCTAAAACAAAAAAGAGTGGATACATGTAGATGTATAACCGATTCACTTTGCTGTAGAGCAGAAACTAACACAACGCTGTACATCACCTATACTCCAATGAAAAAAAAGAACGTCTCAATAGCACAATGCCTACCAGTTAACGCTCAGGAACCGCCTGGCTCTTTTAACAGTGACCCTCGAAGAGCTGACCTGACTCTCTTCCTTAGAGCCACAGTGCTGGCAGAGCCTGAGATCAAACCCTAATCCTCATCTCCCGGGGCAGGGTCCCCCCCCCCACCCCCGCTTTTTTCCTTTTTTAGGACATTATCCCTTTCTTAACCTAACAGAAAGAAACGTAGATAGACACAGTAATAGAAACAAACAGATGTTTCCACTAGAGACTAGCTCCGAAGTCTCAAGTGCTTACAAGTTTTTAAAGCAACACACAAAAAGTACAACTGAAGGTCACTAAACACATAGAAGTGGCAGCAGCACTAATAAATTCGAGAGAGTCTCCATCCTCCAGTGTAAACTGCGGTGTGGGAAGCTGCCTGTGCGACTTCAGTGTCCTCTGGAACGACGGTCATCCCCAGAGCAGGGCAGTCGATGCTACCATGATGCGTGGGCGTGGCTACCATGCCAGACTCTGGCCAATTTCAGGTCAAAAACACGTGTGGGGAGCGTATCTTTGGGTTTTTCCCAAGCCCTACAAACTATGTAAAAGACACTGGGAAACTCGGCCTTAGGTTTTTAACGAATACACTAAAGAATTATTATTTTTTTAAGCTTTCCAAAAATTGCAGTAGGCGAAGATGGCATTACATAAGTCAGCTCTGCCACCGGTGACACAAACCCACTCTGAGGACAACAGCCAACAATTCAAGTATGAGATTAGTATAATGCTAACCACTACCACCCCTACAAAAGCATATTTTTATAGATTCACAGGTAATTCAATAAACTTTTTATGCTCACTAAAGCAAACACTGCAAACCATGGATCTGAGATTGAAATGATTCTTTTCCTATACTTTTTGTCCATTCAAGGGCTGTACGTACACTGGTTAAGCCCATTGCCTGTGGAGACAGGGTTGAACTCCAGATCATGGCTGAGGAACTGTGGATGAGTTACTTGACTCCTTCTGTTTCTAAATTCCCTCTCCTGTAAAATGAGAATGATAATAATAACCTTCTGCATAGGGAGGTTGTGCGAATTAGGTGAGTGATTACATATAAACTGCCATGGGCAGTATTACTGATATCCGTCCCTCTTCTCCCTTCCAGGTTAATTCTTCTTACTAAGCTTTTAAAAATTTCCTTCAATTACTAACCCCCAAAGGAAAACAAAATCATAAAATATGTTATCATCGTTATCTTCAAAAGAGAGCTTGAAGTGTTTTGTAGAAATACCTTTGTGGTCGTTTTTATGTGCTTGGGGAAGGAAAATAAAATAAAACCACTAGAGGAAAACTTCCAAAATAAGGCATTAGTATATTTTATATGGGGGTTTGGCCCATTCCAAGTATGTATTTTTGCAGATAGTATCACTATCATGACTGAGACTTTTACAAAAGAAAAGAAATGTCTCTTGTTGCTTACAAAGAGCTTTATGCTAGGGAAGTATTGAGGGCTGTTAACTCCTAGTTTAAGTCTTTTTTTTTATCCCACTGCCCCCTCCCACTTGGTATCCACATGTTTGTTCTCTACGTCTGTGTCTCTATTTCTGCTTTGTAAATAAGATCGTCTATTAAGTCTTGAATAAAAGACACAGAAAGGAATCAGAACTCCCAGAGAGAGTCAGTGAGAGAATCTGATTTAGAAAGGCATGTCTTCATCAGCTTTACCTTTGAATCACATAGCTAAGGAACATAAAGTTTCTATTTTAAAGGTGCAGTTATCAATCAACAACTAATAAATCATCAAGTTTTTAAGAAGCTACATTACTATATTTAAAATAGATAACCAACAAGGACCTACTGTATAGCACAGGGAGCTCTCCTCAATATTCTGTAAGAAACTAAATGGGAATCGAATTTGAAAAAGAATAGATACTTGTATATGTATAACTGAATCACTTTGCTGTACACCTGAAACTAACATGGTAGTGTTAATCAACGATACTCCAATATAAAATAAAAAAATAAAAAATAAAGATGTGCCACTTAAGGTGCCAGGTAAGGTGCAATGGATAGGAAACAGACTGTAATATACAGCAGAGGCCCTAAAAGAGATGGCAGTCTAGTTGAGAGAGGATTCAAATACATACAAGATAAAACAGGTGACTACAACACCATGAGCCATGCATTACCAAATACCTAGAATTTGGGACAGTATTTTTCACTTTGCATTTAGACTATTGCTAACCAGACCTACTTCCATACCTGTTGTTAGAATATTAAAAACAAAAACAAACAAAAACTGAGGTTCTCAGAAGTATCCTTTCACTCCAGCCAAACTAATCTTCTTCCTGATTTTTCCCTCACTGAAGTTCCTTGAGGAACTTCCAGCTCACTTTAATCTCTTCATGTACAGAACCGTTGACTAGAAGTTTCAAAAACATAACGCAACTTGCCCCAACACTGGACCTCTTTCCCCTGGTTTAGTTCCACTTCACATGGGACTTGAAATGATAATTTATCACTTTAATTAAGGAAATAAAGAATATCTCCTCACCTAGTAAGATGAGGAGGTTTGACTAAATGATGTCCAAGATTCCTTCTAGATCTAAATGTCTATGATTCTTTAAGAATCACGCGTTTTGCTTGTCATCATTTATAGATTTTTTTCCAACAGAAAGCTAGCTTTCTCTCCTGATTTCTCTGTCCCTTATTACTATTTAGTACCATATATCTTGAAAATGTTCTTAAATCTCAAGAAACCAACACATACACTAATGTTATTGAATGTCTTTATTTACTGGAAATTGTTCCAATCAGACCACAGTTGATAAACTTTCCCCCATATTATATTCATTTGTTTAAGAATCATATAAAAAATGTCGGGGTAACAGATGCGTGTGATAGAGGATGGTCTCTCCACAAGACGGAGCTCATTCTTTTTGCTTTTATTTTCTAACTTCAAGGAGATTGTACATTATTGCAGAAATGGATGCTGTTGATTTCAGATGTTTTTGAGAGTTCTACCACTTTTCCCCTACCTATTCCATATTGGACGGCATTGCCTGTGTTGGGGAATGAGGGAGTTCGGGACGCTGTGAACTTCTCCCACCTTCCCTCCAATAATAAGTTAGTCCCTTTGAACTTACTACATAAAATGTGATGCCAGCAATTTCCTCTGTTAGGTACTGAGAGTGGCTAGTCTTGGAACATGACGAATGAACGAAGAATTGGTCTTTGAGGGATTCAGGTTAAAATAACTGCTGTCAACTGAAGTCACACACTCTAGGAAGATAGGAGGCTGACTTGCAGAGACTAAATCACAAGATTCTTCTTTGCTTTTAAAAAAAAATTTTTTTTTGCTTTGAGAGTAGGTGCCTAGTTTCAATTCTGAAGGAGCTACATTCCATAATCCAGTTTTCCCAAATGGTAGGACTAAAGCTACACCTCATCTTATTTTATTAAACCTTAACTCAAGTTTATTTAACTACAGGAAAAGAAATAACTAGATCATAGACACCCTTTCAAAAAGTGTTCTAACATCACAGCTTTTCTTTAAAAAAAAAATCTTACTGAAGTATAATTGATTTACAATGTATTAATTTCTGCTGTACAGCAAAGTGATTCAGTTATACATACATATATGCTTTTTCATATTCTTTTCCATTATGGTTTATCACAGGATATTGAATACAGTTTCCTGTGCTATACAGTAGGACCTGGTTGTTTATCCACCCTATATATAATAGTTTGGACCTGCTAATCCCCAACTCCCAATCCTTCCCTCCCCTCCCCCCCACCCCTTGGCAACCACAAGTCTGTTCTCTACGTCTGTGAGTTTGTTTCTGTTCCATAGATACAACATCACAACTTTAACACTAGTCATTGCCACACATAACTACCAACTAAATTATAAGTGTAGAAATCCAAAGCTAAGAATTAGGAACGTCTACCACAAAGAGGAGTGTTTTCTTTTGATGTAGCCAATAGGATACCCACTAAAGAAATTCCTTTAAAGAAAAATCTCTCATTTTGTTAATGTTTTCATATTTAATACATTTTTCACGATGCCAAATATTTTAAGTATCATTATCATAAAAATGTAAATACGTTCTTCAAATGATTTTGATACCTTACCAAATAAAACAAACCAAAAAACCTGTTTAAAAGTGCACTTTCTATTTGCTTTGTACAGTGCTGCCTTAAACTATTTAACTCCATGAACTTTAAAATCCCACATTAAATTTGGCTGGGTACATATCTGTGGTCTTATAAGACTAATTTTAGATCTCTGCTATTTTCCCAAGCAGAAATACAACTAAAGTTTTGAACTTCTGCCTCAACCCCTGAATATGGGAATGATCATTCCTGTTTTCTAAGAATAAATAAATAAAATCATGTAACTGAAATTGGATTTAGTCTTCAGATTAGCAACATTCTGGTCTTTTTTCTTCATTCATATACCAATATTACCCATACTAATGAATAAAACTAAGGTCTCATACTAATTATACCAACATTATTCACATGAGTATATAAGAAACACAATTGGGGTATTTTATCTTACATATACATATTTTTTCCCACTGTAAAAATGCTTTTTAAAAGTACAAAGAAATCCTTTAAATGAAGAAAGAAAAAGGGAAAGGGGTGAAAATTAGGCACTTCATTTAAAGCACAATGGGCAGAGGATTGAACTGTAAATCACAGATTAATCCTTGTCCCCAAGCACACTTCCAAGTGTTGTGACCACACCGTGTAATATACCCAAGGTCACATTGCGAGCACACAGCAGAGCTGGGATTCCAGTGGAGGAATTTTGTCTCTTGAGGTCCTATCCTTCCTGCTACCCTACACTGCCTTGAAGGGTGAACAGGACGCTTTCCAACTGAGCCTAAAAAAGTCATCAAATAATCCAACCTTTGATTGTAAGGTTTGCATGTGTCTCCAGAACAATACTCAGTGGGAAGGCTGTCTTCTCTTTTGAAAGAACGTAAAAATGTTGAGGGCTGACATTTCCTCTTTGTGGAAGGTACCTTGAAGCTACCACTCACCACCTCTCACTCTTGCTAAACAGGTTTATTATGACGGAATTAAGTACAGAATTGAGAGAACGTTAGTATCCCATTTCTGGGCTTTCCTCTGTCAGTCGACCTTCCCAACTGGGTCATGATTCTCATCCATCCCTTTGGTCATGTAACCTCTGGCATGGAAGCTTCCGGGGGCTTCAGCCACTCCCCCACCGACACTTCCTTCCTGCCCTGCACTCCTGAACCCTCCCTTCTCTAGCACCCCCCTGAGTGTGTCTCCTATTCCTCTCCCAGGAAGAGACAGTCTTGCCTCTTATCCCCCCTCTTGCTTCAGATAAATCCTGACTCCCTAACTGAGACCCAGTTCCAACGGCAACACCTCTGTGAAGCCTTACTGACCCCATTATATCATGAAATATAAAACTCTTACTAAACCTTCAAGAAATGTGTTATCCTCATAGTCTTTTCAAAAGGAAGGTTTCCTCTTCTACCTCTAATGTGGCTATTTTTTTAAATTTATTTTTTATTGAAGTATAGTTGAATTACAGTGTTGTGTTTAACGTGGCTATTAATGCCATCCTTAGAGCTCTGGGCGAAGAAATGGTTTCACTGAAGTGGCCATTCTCTTGGTTTCAAAATCACAGCTACTAAGTAACCCCCTTCCCTTCCCTCTTTTTTCTTAATTCCCAGGCTGGACAGTAGCATCATCTGAAAGAAAGCCAGGAACACAGGAGCTTTACAGTATCATAAACCTTGGAGTCAGAAGACAGGAGTGTCCTGACCCTACTGGGCAGTCTGTTCTGCATGTGAAGGAGGGTTGGTTGTGACATCCCTGTGTTCCTGGGTCAGATTTAAATGAGATTATAGCTGTGAAAGCTCTTTGTAAACCATAAAACAATATGCAAATTCAAGACACAGAATAGCCACTCAATCAATGTTTATGGAGTTAATTTACTAGTGATCATTTGACCGACCACACACATTCATGAATCTTAAGAAATGCTGGCAGATGATACAAACAAAGAACACGGGAAGATCACGTTTTAAACCCCACCTCTGCCACTCACCAGCTAGGAAGGGTCAGAGCAAATTAAGGAGTGGGAAGCAGAGGACTGGTCTATAAGGAGTGTTAAAGCAGGGCTAAAATAATTTGGGAAAAGATCTCAGATCTCTCGGTAACTCTTAGAAAGCTGACAAAATGAGTCCAACTCCTGCTGAAATGGTCAGTGCCAGTGAATGGAGATCGAAAAGCATCCCTCATCATTGCCAGCCTGCTCCCTGCTACGAAAATGTGTTAAATGTTTGAATATTACTTGAAGGAGGATCCGTGTCACAAATCCTGAGTCTGTGCCTACTCAGGTCACATTTCCCAGAACGCTCGTTTCCTGTTCTGTAAAGTGGGGGATAGAATATTTATTGTGAAAGACTACTGCAATATGTTGAGATCACATATAAAACACTTGTACTGAATATGGATTTAATGGAGGTGTTTTTTAAGCTACTTACCATATTTCTACTCTCTTTACCCTCCACCTGCATCTCACCCTGCTAGGGATTGTGTAATATCCAATATTAAAAAGATCCCATTGAAATGCAAATCAAAACCACAATGAGCTATCACCTCACACCTGTCAGCATGGCCATCATCAAGAAATCTACAAACAATAAATGCTGGAGAGGGTGTGGAGGAAAGGGAACCCTCGTGCACTGTTGGTGGGAATGTAAATTGGTGCAGCCGCTATGGAGAACAGTATGGAGGTTTCTCAAAAAACTTAATAAATTACCATATGATCAGCAATTCCACCCCCAGGTAGATCCAAAAAAGAAAAAAACAAAAACACTAATTCAAAAAGATACATGCACCCCAAAGTTCACGGCACCATTATTTACAACTGCCAAGATATGGAAACAACCTAAGTGTCCATCGACAGATGAATGGATAAAAAAAGATGTGGTACAGATATACAGTGGAATATTACTTATCCATAAAAAAGAATGAAATTTTGCCATCTGCAGCAACATGGATGGTCTTGGAAGGTATTATGCTGAGTGAAATAAATCAGACAGAGAAAGACAAATACTGTATGATATCACTAATATGTGGAATCTAAAAATACAACAAACTAGTGAATATAACAGTAAAGAAGCAGACTGAGAGATAGAGAGAACAAATGAGTGGTTACCAGTGCGGAGGGAGTGGGAGGGACAAACTATTGGGTGTAGTACAGGCTCAAGGATGTGTTGTACAACACGGGGAAGACAGCCAATATTTTGTAATAACTGTAAATGGAAAGTAACCTTTAAAATTGTATAGAGAATAATAAAACTTAAAAAAATGTCCCACTGACTCTTCCCAACATGGAGGAATATAATGGATCACATTTAAGAAAAAAGTCTATCCTGCAAAGCCAGTGCCTGAGCAATAGTGGGACACGTAAAATGAAGGAAACAGAACGTCCATGCTAAGTGACCGTCTACCCTTGGCCTTGAGCAGAGAAGCTTGGCTGACATCAGAAAAGAACAAAGATTTTAAAGGACATGAGTGAAACACGCAGATGTTTTTGGTGCCCACACTCAGCTCATCAGGACAAAGGTAGTGCAAGGTGATGGGCTGGGGTGTAGGTGAGTGTGTGGGTCAGGATGCAGATGAGTCAAGGCAGAGTGGGAGGGTCAGGCCATTTAACCTATTTCTGCCCCTGTGGCCCCAAGACGTGGCTTGACTTCAGTTCAGCTCTGTAGACCACAGAAGCCTTCATAAAGTTATTACCTTGGAAGACTGAACTCCAAGAAACACTGGGTTGGTCACGGTTGTGGGACATGGGCCTCCTGTCCCCAAGCATAACCTCTGAGTGTGTGACACAGGAGGATGGGGGTCACGGGGTCCCATTCTCATCTAGGCTCCGTCAAGGTCAAGCTCTTCAACCTGAACCAAACTGCATCACCGCCTAAGTCTCATTAAATGAGAAGATTAACGTCTGTTCCAATCCCTTATGGGTTAGACAAAGAAATCCCTTGGAAATTGTAAAGCAGCCACAAAATGAGGGACCATAGGAGTCAAGCAATCCTATCACGTGGAATGGAATGCCTTTAATTTTGTACAAAACTCACTGCTCAAAATTCACTTCCCTAGTAGTGTAAGCCTTTTTCCTATTTGCCTGTTGAGCTCTGAGACTAGAAAGCAATTAGAAATTTCCTTTGAAAGGAGAAATTGGGAGAGAGAAGAAGAGAGAGAGGGAAGGCACAAAGAAGGGGGGTCTCCACAGTGGTGAAGCCCAACAGGACTGAGCTCAAAAGTTTTGCTGTGTTTCAAGTAAAAGACATATCATGGCTTGCTCCAGATTTTGGTAGCTACTCAATGCAAAGAGGACAAAATTCAATAGTGGCATTAATCGAGCATGGTTTAGGGAAGGAAAGCATTGCAAAGGAGTAGTATTTTATTTCTTTATTTTATATCTTGGTAAAATTTGTTCCTATTACTAATCTTTAGGTCCATCTAAAAGGATGACTTAACAAGCTAAACCTATTACTAGAAATTACAATAGGCCTACTGTTCTCAGGGCAAAAAATGAATATAAATAAATTTTAAAAATTTTAAAATAGCCCTCTTCCTTCAAGGTGTTGTCATATGCTGCCAGAAAGTGGTGACTGTGCTTGCAGTCTGTTTTTGTATACATTTCACCAGGTAGAACAGTTCCCATTTTCTAGAAAGCTTCAAAGTTACTGTTTTAATAAAGAAAAAACAATACCAAGAGGAAATTTCAAAGAAAAACATTCATGTGATGGGATTCTGTCTCTAAAATTGAAGACAGAAATGTTTCTTAATGTGAGTGTAACTTTGTTTTTACAAAGACTAAAAAGAAATAAAAATGGTAATAGCAGTTGTGTCTGGTAATAGAATAAAGACTTCTTTGGTACTTTTGATTTTTTCCACTAGTGATTATGTAACATTTTTATTAAAGAAAAAAATGTTTATCAAAAAGTTTCTGAATGTAAAAAAAGGAATATGAAACATTCTAATTGCTTTTTCTATAGAAGTATTAAAAAGTACTTTTAAATTATAATGATTACTCTTAAAAATCTTGTAAAATATGTTAATCAGTAATTACTGAACAAGAGGAATGTATTAAAAGTATAATAGTCTTTGGCTTTCACAATGAGTTTAAAACAGTACTAAAGAAAATTTCATTTCTTCATTTAACAAATACTGGCTGCATGCTTATTGCTGGCTGGCCTCTTTAAGGGTATGATATCTACAGAGGTGTGTGGAGTTGTAATTATTTATATCAATTATCAATATTCAGTATTACATAAATAGAAGTGTTGAGTAAATGATCAAACTATCATCCATAGTTGAAGACCAGATACATGAAAATTAAGGAGAAAAAGTATCAAAATAAAAGAATTTTGAAGCAAAACTAGTAATTCTTAGAATCCTATTTAAATGGTTTCATTTGTCTGTGGGTGATGCCTGTAACAGATGCATGTGATTGACAGCAAAACATCAAGCATTCTCCAGACTTGCGGTTGCCAAGGGCGAGGGGGGGCGGTGGGTGAGGGAAGGACTGGGAGTTTGGGATTAGCAGATGCAAACTAGTATCTATAACATGGATAAACAACAAGGTCCTACCGTATAGCATGGAGAACTATATTCAATATCCTGTGATAAACCATAATGGAAAAGAATATGAAAAAGAATATATATATATGTATAACTGAGTCATTTTGCTATACAGCAGAAATTAAACACAACATTGTAAATCAACTATACTTCAATAACATTTTTTAAAAAATCAAGCATCTCAAGTTGGGTGAGATGGGATTTATGAAACATATAACATGCAGAACACCCAAAGGCAATAAGTTAACAATGGAAAGCATAATTTTGAGACAAATTTCCCATAAGTTGTATTCCATGTCCTTTTTGACTTCAATACGACTTGTTTTCAATTCATTCATGAATCTTTCAGCATGGATCTCTAAAAGATTGGAGCTACTTAAAAAGAACCTAATAACAACCATTGTCGCACACTAAAAAGTTAACAGTGATTCTTTAACATTAGCAAATGTCCCGTCTGTGTTCACTTTTCCCCTATTGTCTCATAACATTTGTTTTTTAACCTTTTGTTTAAATCAGGATCTAAATGAGGTGGAGACAGTGCAATGGGTGCTGGCTCTGACATTTCTTTCACCTACAGATTCTCTACCATCCCTTTTCATCATCTCCCTTGCAATTTGGTTATAAAGATAACTGCCCATTTGTCCTGGAGAACTTTACACAGTCTGGATTTGGCATCCCTGTATTTTCATCTTACATGCTCCAGTGTAGACGGCTAGTGAGATCTAGAGGCTTGATCTGATTCCTATCTGACTTTGGCGAGGACTCTTCATACTTGTACTGTGTACTCCCACCAGGAGGAATGTCATGCCAGGTCCTCCCTTTCTTTGTAAAGGTAGCAACTAGTGGTATCCGACCTACAGCCCATCAGTCATCAGGACTGAAAAACGATGAAACTCAAATTCTTTGATCCCATCTTCATTTATTAGCTGGAATGCTTCTACTGATATAAAGAGCGACTCTGTCTCAATGGCGATTTGGTCCGTGCTACTTTTAGAAAGTAAACATTGCACTTTGGGATAAAGATAAGATACAAAATGCAGTCCAAGATTCTGTATTGGCTTCAATGAAGAAAAGGAAAACTATATTAGGGGAGAAAGAGAGAACTTTTTCAAACTTTTTACTTCTTTTTAATGGATTTATAAAGGTCTTTTAAAGTGCTTTTAAGTGCTCACAAGCAAAAAGTGTCCTTAATGGAAACTTGTGAAATATCTAATGAATTCTAAGAGAAGAAAACAATAGTTCCAGGAATTAGCAGATGGCAGTAGGGCATGAGGACCAGTAAATTCTTCATTTCCATATTGTTTCATGACACAGTCAATATTATTGTTACTTGTCCGTGGAATGAGTTTTATTCTTGCACTGGAATAGAAACAGGTATCAAGTTCTGAAAATTCTAAAGACTAAAGGAAAAAGGATGAAGACCTTTGGGAGCCTCTGCAAGGGACCAGCAAGTTGCCTGGGATTCGGTCTTTCCTTTCTAAGTAGAGCAAAGCAGCCAGCCAGGCAGAGCTGCCCTGTGCCCCATCCAGGTTAATTTCTCTGTATCACAAGCGAGACCGTATTTTCCTATAAAAGGGAAAAATTCAAACTTCATCCTTTAGGATCCTCTAGACTAGAGAAATAAACGTAGATAATGAGATCCAATAAGGAGATAGTTAAGAAGAGAAGCTAAGATGGAAAGTAAAATTGCTCAGAGATAAGGTGAATAATAGAAGCTATTGAACCTTAGGGAAATGCAAATGTGAAAAATGATTAGGATATAATACCTGAATTTCCCCCAAAGTTTTATATTCCAAAGGATGCCCCAACTGGCTATTTAATCTAGATGTGATACACAGAGCCACACACAATTTCTTTTATGTCTTCTGTGCTGGTTCACTTCTGTCTCTGACAATTTGTTTCAGGCCTAGATACATCAAGAGGAACATGGCAGAAGAATCAGGAAGTGCATTTTCTAGTAACTATATTTAAAAGTTGACAATATCCAGTCCTTAGAGCCTGATCTTTCTGAGAAGGTCAACTGTCTTTGCCAACTGTACCAGGAAACTGAATGATCAGGTCATCTGATTCTGTTTTTCACCACCAGCTCAAATCAATTATTACCGCCCCCCCCGCCTCCCCCTCCCCCACAAAGAGCAGTGACTGCTGAATCATTTTATATTTGAGGCAAAGAAGGAACAAGTTATAAACAACAAATCTCTGAAACTCACTTGTCTTCTTGTAAGAACAGGAGCAGAAAAGTACCATTCTGAATTCTGGAGGTAGAATTTACAGTAAGAGATAAATTTCTCACACACACACACACACACACACACGCACACGCACACACACACACACACACACGCACACACACACACACACACAGCTGATTGAATGGTTGTGCTGTACACCAGAAAAAACTCTCTGAGCTATGGAATAAAAAAGTTACAACAGAGAATAGCTCATGTCCCTTGGAATCTATACTTTTACGAGTTCAAATTAATCAAACTGCATGAGATTCAATGAGGATCAATATAGCAGGAAAACCAATCTCTTTGTCTATTTGACTTAATCAATAGGTCATTTAGTTGAACTGATTAGCCAAAATGATACATTGCCATCCCATTAATGGCAAAAACAGCTTCAGGGTTTAGTAAGGGAAGCTCTAACAAAGAATTTACATTTGTTACAGGTTAGTCAAACAAGACGTATTTCTATTAGATTGCTAATGCCAGGCTTTTGCCATCCCAGCCCCAGAGGGGACAGTCCCTTACAATTCAGCCCTCCCCCAAACCTTTAGAAGGTCCCAGAAAATGTAACCCAGGGGATAAAAGGCACATCAATCATGACACAGAATGATACTAAAGATACAAGGGGCTCTTCATAATAATGTGAAATTCCTACTGAAAACTAGAATATGCTCAACCATCTCAAGCAAGGAAAGTCCATTAAAGGTGATTTAGGGGCAGGCATTTCCTGGGGTGGAGAGAGGGTAACAAGAAATGTTTTAGCATATGTGCTGGCCTGGCTCGTTACTCACCTCATCTCCTACCCGCTGTCTCCCTCACTCTCTCTGCCCCAGCCACGTGGTCTTCTAGGTGTTTCTGGACCCACCAGGCAAACTTTCTCCTTAGGCCTTTGCAGTAGCTGTTCCCTCTGCCTGGATATGTACATGACTTCTTTCTCAAGTCTACCTTTGCTCAAACTATACTCTCTCAACCAGGACTATCCCAGCCTCCATCGGCTCATCCAACTCCCTTATCCTGATTGCCATGTTTTTCTACAACGTTGCCAAGCTTCCACCATATTAAACAATGGACTTATTAGGTTTATGGTTTATTGCTGTATCTCCCATTAAAATGTAAACCCATGTGGGCAAGGAATTTCCTGGGATGGATACAGGATAACAAGACATATTTGTCCACTGATGCATCCCATGTGGCTGGCTCATACCACAGGCTAAGTAAATATTTGTTCAATGAATATATGAAGAAGTGAATGAAGATCAAGGATCTATTTACAGCCCAGGAAGGATCTCTTGGTTATCTCTAGGAATTGGTGTACTTGGTCCAAATCAGTGAGCTGGTTAAAGAAATGTACCTCCATCCTGACTGGGTTATGTTGTCACTGGCCCCATAACCCAGGAAGAAATCTAAGAACCAATATATGGATTTTTGCTAGCTTTTAGGAAGCTTTTCATGAGAAATTTGTGTTGGAATTTGGAGAGGAATGGCTGAATTTCAAATAATGGATTTTTTCTTTTTAAACTACAAGAAGGGTTTTGTGAAAAAAGGGAAGGAACCAGCAGATGGCGCTTCCGCCTGCTTCCTCCAACCCGAACTTACACAAGATGCGCGTTTATGCTGTTCTGTACAAGTTTCCAAAAAAAAAAAAAAAAAACAAACAAACAAACAAACAAAAAATATATATATATATATGTGTGTGTGTGTGTCTGTGTGTGTGTGTGTGTGTCTACAACAACTGAATGCAGATGAGATAGAGACATCCTAGCACTCAGTATCTGACATCACTAACCAAGTCAGCTGCCAATAATGGCTCAACGAGTTGTCATCCTAAGACATGCCCACTAGTGATGAAATAACTACGTATTTTTCACTTTTGCTTAAAACTGAAGGGACTGAAGAGACCTATGAAAAAGCTCTTCTGACAGACTCTGCAAGAGAGAGGGCCACCCCCAAGACTTATTTTAAATGAAAATAAAAAGAGAATTCTAGAATGAGAGCAACTGGGAATTTCAAAGGTCCACATTAGCACAAGCTCAACTGTGCACAGCCCAGCAGGAGCTGCTCTAAATAAGACACAATAAAAACATCTCCTTGTCACCAACATTAGACTAAAACCAGAAACAGAAACAGTGCCATTCTTAAATATCTATAAGGCCTCAGAAGTGGGTGATGGTGCGGGGAGTGTCCAGGAGTGTGGGGTGGGCAGGATTTGTAGCAAACCTTTTTAAAAAGATTCTTCTCTTTCAATAAACCCTGAGGAAACCATAATTCAAAAAGAGTCCTGTACCACAATGTTCACTGCAGCTCTATTTACAATAGCCAGGACATGGAAGCAACCTAAGTGTCCATTGACAGACGAATGGATAAAGAAGATGTGGCACATATATACAATGGAATATTACTCAGCCATAAAAATAAATGAATTTGAGTTATTTGTAGTGAGGTGGATGGACCTAGAGTCTGTCATACAGAGTGAAGTAAGTCAGAAAGAGAAAAACAAATACCGTATGCTAACACATATATATATGGAATCTAAAAAGAAAAAAAATGGTTCTCAAGAACCTAGGGGCAGGACAGGAATAAAAGACGCAGACGTAGAGAATGGACTTGAGGATACGGGGAGGGGGAAGGGTAAGCTGGGACGACGTGAGAGAGTGGCATGGACATATATACACTACCAAATGTAAGATAGATAGCTAGTGGGAAGCAGCCGCACAGCACAGGGAGATCAGCTCGGTGCTTTGTGACCACCTAGAGGGGTGGGATAGGGAGGGTGGGAGGGGGATGCAAGAGGGAGGAGATATGGTGATATATGTATACGTATAGCTGATTCACTTTGTTATACAGCAGAAACTAACACACCATTGTAAAGCAATTACACTCCAATAAAGATGTTAAAAAAAAAAAGATTCTTCTCTCTCAAACTCACTCAATTCCTCTGTACTGTGCTCACCAAAAAGTACAAATAAAATACATATTCATGAAGTCCTAGGCATAAAAAAAAATCTGATAATGAGCAGCAAACTTCAGAACACATATAAACATAAAAGATTTTGGTGTGTTTTCATTTTTATTCCTTAAGAGCTTTGCACTCCCATCTAATTCAAAACGACCGTTTTTGTCAAAATGCATTAGGAGAAAAGGCCGGTCTTAAGCCTCTACCCCCTTTTTATTAAAAGTGGTTTTGGGCTCACTTGAAATGCTTTGCAAATCCTCAGATTGGTCCCAGAAGTGCCTTATTCCCAGGGAGCCTCTGAGCTAAGTACTGTGTGGCAGGGGGCCAGGATACAAGACGATGTCTGGCCTCCCAGGCCAACCTGCCCCAGTGGTCATGAAAATCTGGAACAGACGAGGCCCCTGACTTAGATTAATGGGATGGGTTTCAAAAATGGTGAAAGTCAGGCCCCAGATGAAGTCAAGCGTGTAAGCTACTTCTTCTTTTTTTTTTTTTTTTCAGGGGCAACTTTTTTTTTAAGACTATTATAAACAAACCACTTTAAACAGCTGACATACATTGTCTGATTTAATCTTTGTAACTTACCTGGTGAGTTATGCAATAATATCTCTCTTTTATAATAAGGAAATTAAAAATAAGAGAAGTTCTAATCTCAGTGTTAGAAACATGATTCAATCCAGCTCTGTCTGATTTCTTTTTTTTTTCAGAGTTATAAACTTTTTATTCATATAGCTGTCTCATAAGGTATCTCCTAGGTTTTTTTTTTTTTTTATTGAAGTATAGTTGATTTACAATGTTGCGTTAATTTCTGCTGTACAGCAAAGTGACTCAGTTAGACATATGTATACATTCTTTTTTATATACTTTTCCATTATGGTTTATTCCAGGAGATTGGATGTAGTGCCCTGTGCTACACAGTAGGACCTTGTTGTTTATCCATCCTATATATACTAGCTTACATCTACTAACCCCAAACTCCCACTCCATCCCTCCCCCAGTCCCCTCCCCCTTGGCAACCACCAGTCTGTTCTCTATATCTGTGATTCTGTTTGTTTCACAGATAGGCTCATTTGTGTCATATTTCAGATTCCACATATAAGTGATATCATATGGTGTTTCTCTTTCTGATTTACTTCACTTGGTATGATCATCTCTAGTTGCACCTAGGCTACTTCTGAAATAAACACACTTAGTTCAGAGTCACTGCTGTCTTGGGGCGGTGGGGGGCGACACTAGATGTCACTGTTCTCGTGAAACGGTGAAACGCCAGGAACCTGAAAGGAACATGAGAGGTTCCAACAGACCTTTAATCTCCCACTGTCATGATTTTGGTGCTGCAGGGTTACTGCACAACCAAGAAGGCCCAGGGATTTTTCACCAATTTTTTCTTTCTTAAAAACTCAAGCCATGTAAGTAATAAGGATGACTTTTTCTGTGATCATCAGTGTTCGATACCACTTTCCTCCCATCACAGTCTGGATAAACTAGCCTGGAGAGGATGTGACACGTGGCCACGGAGCCAGTATCCACGGGCCCAGCCCTACTAGCTGCTGCAATATTGAGGCAATTCCTTGAACGGTTCATAGAGAGTTACCACTCCAAGCCTCCCCCGCAGTTCTGGTCACATCAGCTGCCCCCAAATTCCCTCCAGACCCAACAACTGAGTTACAGGCTGTCTCAGCAAGGCTGTGGTGGGCGACCTCCCTGATCAGCTGTCAAATATTTTTCAGCGCATCTCTGTGTACGGTAAAAATGGCTGCACAAGTTCAGGTTCTCTGTTTTTAATCCAATCCAGGAAGAAACACTCGTTTCCAAGTGAATTCCAGGATCCTCCGCAATTTTATTTAAAAAAAATGAATTTGAGATAAGTCATGGAGGGTGAAATGTAGGTACCTTTCTGGAGAAGGTTGAGTGCTTCCTCGGAAATATTCAAGCAAAAGATATAGGGATGAAATGAAAGGTTAAGTGTATAAATAACAGTAGAAGTGAGAGCAATGGTATTCTTACCAGGGACAAGCGATGCAAGCAAAAATCTTGGAAATGCATTTACGTGATCTCCTGTGTGTCTGTGTGTAGAAGAAGAAGCGGCAGAGATATATAACCTCTCAATCTTGGTTATAGGCCTACAAGTAATTCATTTCTCTGGTTCACCAATTTTAAAGTTCTTTAAGAAACCTAGGCAGCTAAGTATTTTTAAGGACATTTATAGATATATGCAATTTTACTTTGTTCATCGGAACACAAAATGAACCATTTATTTAAATTTACCCCTACCTACTTGGGGGAAAAAAGGACGAATTTTAATATAAGTACAAATATGTAACAGGAAAAATACAACGTACTAAGACTAGTTCATGAACGACATATATTTTGAAGTTTGATGTGGCGTTTGGAAAATAACCCACTTTATCATTAATTAAATTCTTCTGTGTTCCCAGGTTGCTAACCCCTAATCAGAGAATGACAGGACATGAATAATGGATGAACGCAGGATGGGCATATTATACTGCATCTGTCGGA
The DNA here is from genome assembly GCF_009873245.2 of Balaenoptera musculus. Taxonomy (NCBI): domain Eukaryota; kingdom Metazoa; phylum Chordata; class Mammalia; order Artiodactyla; family Balaenopteridae; genus Balaenoptera; species Balaenoptera musculus. The sequence goes on from NC_045786.1 coordinate 4,278,144, forward strand.
ATCAGATTTTTATTAACAGAAATTTAAAAGAATATTTCTTGTTCAGAGAGGAACAGTTAGGATAATCTGAGGAAATTATCAGGAATTCATCTTTTACTTACACATATTTCATAGGCAGGCTTTTATGTACTTCAGTCCATACTACTAGGAAAGAAATCCTTATAAAAATGTAATGTTAAAGAAGAACTTAGGACAAGAATGATTGCATGGAAAATATGCAAATTTAATGTCAAGGAATCTATATTTACTTGCTAGATAAATCTAATACACAGTTTACTGTGTTTAAATTTAAAAAAACCAAAATGTACTATGTTGAATAAAATATGTAATTTTTTTTATGGTTCTTTATAGTGTTTAACAGAGAGTCAACTTAATGTTCCCAAACATCTGCCTCTATAACAAAGATGACCCTAAATTCAGTAAGTTTTGTTTACTAACACATAGAACTGTGTACTATACATCTTGGAAATATTTCTATTTTAAAAAGGAAGTTAAAAATTCTGAGAATCTGAACTATCCATAAAATTATTGACTCATCCCACATAACTGAGATCTTGTAGAAAGATGACAAATTTTAATGACTCTTAAGCAAGAAAAATACAACTTGATACATAAGAAGGACTGTAGAATCCTTAGAGCTTTCTCCTTGTTTGTTGCACATGTGGAACAAATATCTTTAACATTTTAGTCCAGTGTGTGTTTCCTCACACCTGTGTCATTAAATGACAGTTCGTATTTGTATTTTATTTATATGCTTACTATAAAAGAGACATACTACTTTGTATCTTATTGGATAAATGGACTTTGTTTTCATACCCAACTTCACTTCTAAACCATGACATTCATAGGTAAGCAAGCCATCAGGTTCATCCCTAGCACCAAAGAGAAGGTAAAGGATGCTCAGATGTTGAAGGTAAGCTAGGGAGCCACCTGTCAATCCCAGGTTCCCTCTTTGGACAATTTCTTTCCATCTGATAAACATGCCTTCCTACAAGAAGCTACATATGCTCCTTAACTTCATGTGTTCCCTCTGCTTTTTTTAAAAAAATATCTGCTTCTCGCATTTCCATGTTCATTGTTAGTTTCTTCCTTCTTTTTTTTTAACATCTTTATTGGAGTATAATTGCTTTACAACGGTGTGTTAGTTTCTGCTGTATAACAAAGTGAATCAGCTATACGTATACATATATCACCATATTTCCTCCCTCTTGTGTCTCCCTCCCACCCTCCCTATCCCACCCCTCTAGGTGGTCACAAAGCACCAAGCTGATCTCCCTGTGCCATGTGGCTGCTTCCCACTAGCTATCTATTTTATGTTTGGTAGTGTATATATGTCAATGCTACTCTCTCACTTTGTCCCAGCTTCCCCTTCCCCTTCCCCGTGTCCTCAAGTCCTTTCTCTACGTCTACGTCTTTATTCCTATCCTGCCCCTAGGTTCTTCAGAACCATTTTCTTCTTTTTTTTAGATTCCATATATATGTGTTAGCATACGGTATTTGTTTTTCACTATCTGACTTACTTCACTCTGTATGACAGTCACTAGGTCCATCCACCACATTACAAATAACTCAATTTCGTTTCGTTTTACAGCTGAGTAATATTCCACTGTATATATATGCCACATCTTCTTTACCCATTCATCTGTCAATGGACACTTAGGTTGCTTCCATGTCCTGGTTATTGTAAATAGAGCTGCAATGAACATTGTGGTACATGACTCTTTTTGAATTATGGTTTTCTCAGGGTATATGCCCAGGAGTGGGATTGCAGGGTTGTATGGTAGTTCTATTTTTAGTTTTTTAAGGAACCTCCATACTGTTCTCCATAGTGGCTGTATCAATTTACATTCCCACCAACAGAGCAGGATGGTTCCCTTTTCTCCACACCCTCCCCAGCATTTATTGTTTGTAGATTTTTTGATGATGGCCATTCTGACCAGTGTGAGATGATACCTCATTGTAGTTTTGATTTGCATTTCTCTAATGATTAATGATGTTGAGCATTCTTTCATGTGCCTGTTGGCAATCTGTATATCTTCTTTGGAGAAATGTCTATTTAGGTCTTCTGCCCATTTTTGGATTGGGTTGTTTGTTTTTTTTGATATTGAGCTGCATGAGATGCCTGTATATTTTGGAGATTACTCCTTTGTCAGTTGCTTCGTTTGCAAATATCTTCTCCCATTCTGAGGGTTGTCTTTTCGTCCTGTTTATGGTTTCCTTTGCTGTGCAAAAGCTTTTAAGTTTCATTAGGTCCCATTTGTTTATTTTTGTTTTTATTTCCATTTCTCTAGAAGGTGGGTCAACAAGGATCTTGCCGTGATTTATGTCATAGAGTGTTCTATGTTTTCCTCTAAGAGTTTTATAGTGTCTGGCCTTACATTTAGGTCGTTCATCCATTTGGAGTTTATTGTTGTGTATGGTGTTAGGGAGTGTTCTAATTTCATTCTTTTACATGTAGCTGTCCAGTTTTCCCAGCACCACTTATTGAAGAGGCTGTCTTTTCTCCATTGTATATATTCCTGCCTCCTTTATCAAAGATAAGGTGACCATATGTGTGTGGGTTTATCTCTGGGCTTTCTATCCTGTTCCATTGATCTATATTTGTTTTTGTGCCAGTACCATACTGTCTTGACTACTGTAGCTTTTTAGTATAGTCTGAAGTCAGGGAGCCTGATTCCTCCAGCTCCGTTTTTCCTTCTCAAGATTGCTTTGGCTATTCGGGGTCTTTTGTGTTTCCATACAAATTGTGAAATTTTTTGTTCTGGCTCTGTGAAAAATGCCATTGGTAGTTTGATAGGGATTGCAATGAATCAGTAGATTGCTTAGGGTAGTATAGTCATTTTCACAATGTTGATTCTTCTAATCCAAGAACATGGTATATCTCTCCATCTGTTTGTATCATCTTTAATATCTTTTATCAGTGTCCTATAGTTTTCTGCATACAGGTTTTCATCTCCTTAGGTAGATTTATTCCTAGGTATTTTATTCTTTTTGTTGCAATGGTAAATGGGAGTGTTTCCTTAATTTCTCTTTCAGATTTTTCATCATTAGTGTATAGGAATGCAAGAGATTTCTGTGCATTAATTTTGTATCCTGCTACTCTACCAAATTCATTGATTAGCTCTAGTAGTTTCCTGGTAGCATCTTTCGGATTCTCCATGTATAGTATCATGTCATCTGCAAACAGTGACGGTTTTACGTCTTCTTTTCCGATTTGAATTCCTTTTATTTCTTTTTCTTCTCTGATTGCTGTGGCTAAAACTTCCAAAACTATGTTGAATAATAGTGGTGAGAGTGGGCAACCTTGTCTTGTTCCTGATCTTAGTGGAAATGGTTTCAGTTTTTCACCATTGAGAACGATGTAGGCTGTGGGTTTGTCGTATATGGCCTTTATTATGTTGAGGTAAGTTCTCTCTATGTCTACTTTCTGGAGAGTTTTTATCATAAATAGGTGTTGGATTTTGTCAAAAGCTTTTTCTGCATCTATTGAGATGATCATATGGTTTTTCACCTTCAATTTTTTAATATGGTGTATCGCATTAATTGATTTGCATATACTGAAGAATCCTTGCATTACTGGGATAAACCCCACTTGATCATGGTGTATGATCCTTTTAATGTGCTGTTGGATTCTGTTTGCTAGTAGTTTGTTGAGGATTTTTGCATCTATGTTCATCAGAGATATTGTTCTGTAGATTTCATTTCTCGTGACATCTTTGTCTGGTTTTGCTATCAGTGTGATGGTGGCCTCGTAGAATGAGTTTGGGAGTGTTCCTCCCTCTCCTATATTTTGGAAGAGTTTGAGAAGGAAAGGTGTTAGCTCTTCTCTAAATGTTTGGTAGAATTCGCCTGTGAAGCCATCTAGTCCTGGGCTTTTGTTTGTTGGAAGATTTTTAATCACATTTTCAATTTCAGTGCTTGTGATTGGTCTGTTTATATTTTCTATTTCTTCCTGGCTCAGTCTTGGAAGGTTGTGCTTTTCTAAGAATTTGTCCATTTCTTCCACATTGACAATTTTATTGGCATATAGTTGCTTGTAGTAATCTCTCATGATCCTTTGTATTTCTGCAGTGTCAGTTGTTACTTCTCCTTTTTCATTTCTAATTCTATTGATTTGAGTCTTCTCCCTTTTTTTCTTGATAAGTCTGGATAGTGGTTTATCAATTTTGTTTATCTTCTCAAAGAACCAGCTTTCAGTTTTGTTGATCTTAGCTATTGTTTCCTTCATTTTCTATTCATTTATTTCTGATCTGATCTTTATGATTCTTTCCTTCTGCTAACTTTGGCTTTTGTTTGTTCTTCTTTCTCTAGTTGCTTTAGGTGTAAGGTTAGGTTGTTTGAGATTTTTCTTGTTTCTTGAGGTAGGATTGTATTGCTATAAACTTCCCTCTTAGAACTGCTTTTGCTGCATCCCATAGGTTTTGGGTTGTCGTGTTTTCATTGTCATTTGTTTCTAGGTATTTTTTGATTTCCTCTTTGATTTCTTTGGTGATATCTTGGTTATTTAGTAGTGTATTGTTTAGCCTCCATGTGTTTGTATTTTTCATAGATATTTTCCTGTAATTGATATCTAGTCTCATAGCGTTGTGGTCAGAAAAGATACTTGGTATGATTTCAATTTTCTTAAATTTACCAAGGCTTGATTTGTGACCCAGGATATGATCTATCTTGGAAAATGTTCCATGAGCACTTGAGAAGAAAGTGTATTCTGTTGTTTTTGGATGGAATGTCCTATAAATATCAATTAAGTCCATCTTGTTTAATGTATCATTTAAAGCTTGTGTTTCTTTATTTACTTTCATTTTGGATGATCTGTCCATTGGTGAAAGTGGGGTGTTAAATCCCCTACTATGATTGTGTTACTGTCGATTTCCCCTTTTATGGCTGTTAGCATTTGCCTTATGTATTGAGGTGCTCGTATGTTGGGTGCATAAATATTTGCAATTGTTATATCTTCTTCTTGGATTGATCCCTTGATCATATGTAGTGTCCTTCTTTGTCTCTTGTAATAGTCTTTGTTTTAAAGTCTATTTTGTGTGATAGGAGAATTGCTACTCCAGCTTTCTTTTGATTTCCATTTGCATAGAATATCTTTTTCCATCCCCTCACTTTCAGTCTGTATGTGTCCCTATGTCTGAAATGGGTCTCTTGTAGACAGCATATATATGGGTCTTGTTTTTGTATACATTCAGCCAGTCTATGTCTTTTGGTTGGAGCATTTAATCCACTTACATTTAAGGTAATTATTGATATGTATGTTCCTATTACCATTTTCTTAATTGTTTTGGGTTTGTTATTGTACGTCTTTTCCTTCTCTTGTGTTTCCTGCCTAGAGAAGTTCCTTTAGCCTTTGTTGTAAAGTTGGTTTGGTGGTGCTGAATTCTGTTAGCTTTTGCTTGTCTGTGAAGGTTTTAATTTCTCCGTCAAATCTGAATGAGATACTTGCTGGGTAGAGTAATCTTGGCTGCAGGCTTTTCCCTTCCATCACTTTAAATATGTCCTGCCACTCCCTTCTGGCTTGCAGAGTTTCTGCTGAAAGATCAGCTGTTAACCTAATGGGGATTCCCTTATATGTTATTGGTTGTTTTTCCCTTGCTTCTTTTACTATTTTTACTTTGTATTTAATTTTTGATAGTTTGATTAATATGTGTCTTGGCATGTTTCTCCTTGGATTTATTCTGTATGGTATTCTCTGTGCTTCCTGGAGTTGACTGACTATTTCCTTTCCCATATTAAGGCAGTTTTCAACTATAATCTCTTCAAATATTTTCTCAGTCTCTTTTTTTTTCTCCTCTTCTGGGACCCCTATAATTCGAATGTTGGTGCATTTAATGTTGTCCCAGAGGCCTCTGAAACTGTCCTCAATTCTTTTCATTCTTTTTTCTTTATTCTGCTCTGCGGTAGTTATTTCCACTATTTTATCTTCCAAGTCACTTATCTGTTTTTCTGCCTCAGTTATTCTGCTATTGATTCCTTCTAGAGAATTTTAAATTTCATTTATTCATTTATTTGTTCATCATTGTTTGTTTGCTCTTTAGTTCTTCTAGGTCCTTGTTAAACGTCTCTTGTATTTTCTTCATTCTATTTCCAAGATTTTGGATCATCTTTAGTATCATTATTCTGAATTCTTTTTCAGGTAGACTGCCTATTTCCTCTTCATTTGTTTGGTCTGGTGGGATTTTACCTTGCTCCTTCATCTGCTGTGTATTTCTCTGTCTTCTCATTTTGCTTAACTTACTGTGTTTGGGGTCTCCTTTTTGCAGGCTTCAGGTTCGTAGTTCCTGTTGTTTTTGGTGTCTGCTCCCAATGGATAAGGTTGGTTCAGTGGGTTGTGTAGGCTTCCTGATGGAGGGGACTAGTGCCTGTGTTCTGGTGGATGAGGCTGGATCTTGTCTTTCTCATGGGCAAGTCCGCCCCCAGTGGTGTGTTTTGGGGTGTCTGTGACCTTTTTATAACTTTAGGCAGCCTCTTTGGTAATGGGTGGGGTTGTGTTCCTGTCTTGCTAGTTGTTTGGCATAGGGTGTCCAGCACTGTAGGTTGCTGGTCATTGAGTGGAGCTGGGTCTTCACGTTGAGATGGAGATCTCTGGGAGACCTTTCGCTGATTGATATTGCATGGAACCGGGAGGTGTCTAGTGGACCAATGTCCTGAACTCGGCTCTCCCCGCTCAGAGGCACAGGCCTGACACCCGACTGGAGCACCAAGACCCTGTCAGCCACACGGTTCAGAAGAAAAGGGAGAACAAAAGTAAGAAAGAAAAATAAAATAAAATAAAATAACAGTTATTAAAATAAAAAATAAAAATATATCATTAAAAATAAAATTAAAAAGTAATTTAAAAAAAGAAAGAAAGAAAGGAGCCACCAAACCAAAAAACAAATCTACCAATGATAACAAGCGCTAAAAACTATACTAAAAAAAAAACAAAAAACGGACAGACAGAACCCTAGGATAAGTGGTAAAAGCAAAGCTATACAGACAAAATCACACAAAGAAGCACATACATACACACTCACAAAAGGAGAAAAAGGGTAAAAAAAAAAAATATATATATATATATATATATATATACATATATATATATATACACATATATATATAAAAGGAAGAGAGCAACCAAATCAATAAACAAATCTACAAGTGATAATAAGCTCTAAATACTAAACTAAGATAAACATAAAACTGGAAACAAATTCGATGCGCAAACCAAACCCCAAGTCTACAGTTGCTCCCAAAGTCCACCTCCTCAATTTGGGGTGATTTGTTGTCTATTTAGGTATTCCACAGATACAGGTACATCAAGTTGACTGTGGAGATTTAATCCGCTGCTCCTGAGGCTGCTGGGAGAGATTTCCCTTTCTCTTCTTTGTTTGCACAGCTCCCGGGGTTCCGCTTTGGATTTGGACCCGCCTCTGCATGTAGGTCGCCTGAGGGCGTCTGTTCCCCGCCCAGACAGAACGGGGTTAAAGGAGCAGCTGCTTCGGGGGCTCTGGCTCACTCAGGCCGCGGGGAGGGAGGGGTACGGATGCAGGGTGAGCTTGCGGCGGCAGCGGCCAGCATGATGTTGCGCCGTCCCGAGGCGCGCCATGCGTTCTCCCGGGGAAGTTGTCCCTGGATCACGGGACCCTGGCCGTGGCGGGCTGCACCGGCTCCCGGGAGGGCGGTGTGGAGAGTGACCTGTGCTCGCTCACAGGCTTCTTGGTGGCGGCAGCAGCAGCCTTAGCGTCTCTTGCCCGTCTCTGGGGTCTGCGCTGGTAGCCGCGGCTCGCGCCCGTCTCTGGAGCTCCTTTAGGCGGCGCTCTGAAACCCCTCTCCTTTCGCACCCTGAAACAATGGTCTCTTGCCTCTTAGGCAGGTCCAGACTTTTTCCTGGACTCCCTCCCGGCTAGCTGTGGCGCACTAGCCCCTTCAGGCTGTGTTCACGCCTCCAACCCCAGTCCTCTCCCTACGATCTGACCGAAGCCCGAGCCTCAGCTCCCAGCCCCGCCCGCCCCGGCGGGGGAGCAGACAAGCCTCTCGGGCTGGTGAGTGCTGGTCGGCACCGATCTCTGTGCGGGAATCTCTCTGCTTTGCCCTCCGTACCCCTGTGGCTGCGCTCTCCTCCATGGCTCCGAAGCTTCCCCCCTCTGCCACCCGCAGTCTCCGCCCGCGAAGGGGCTTCCTAGTGTGTGGAAACCTTTCCTCCTTCACAGCTCCCTCCCAGAGGTGCCGGTCCCGTCCTTATTCCTTTGTCTCTGTTTTTCCTTTTTTCTTTTGCCCTACCCAGGTACGTGGGGAGTTTCTTGACTTTTGGGAGGTCTGAGGTCTTCTTCCAGCATTCAGTAGGTGTTCTGTAGGAGTTGTTCACGTGTAGATGTATTTCTGATGTATCTGTGGGGAGGAAGTTGATCTCCACGTCTTACTCCTCCACCATCTTGAAGCTATCCTCAAAATATGTAATTTTAACAGCCAAGATGGCACATGCAAATGAGGTAGAGTTGACCTCTTAGGAGTGGTTCCACTATAGTATGATGAAAATCAAGAAGTCTCACGTAACATTTTTTTTTGGTCTGAACTCTTGGCTTTTTGTTTTGTTTTATTTGAGTCTGCAAAAACTGAGTGACAATTACTTTCTTTTCCTGTATAGTCACAAGGACACCCCCCACTTGGTCCAGCAGCCTCAACCTGCATGCACCTGTGAAGATTCTTCCCTGTCTACCCTATTACCTGGGAAAGAGGAGTCGGCCTGGGAGAAACAATAATAAAGAATTTTGTAACATTATTTACGTATAAGAGATGGAACCTCCTTTATCACACACACATTAAAATGTGTCTTTTGGACATCGACCTTCCAAACAATTTTTGGATTATATGACATACAAAATAGGTGAATATTATAAAAGAAGTTTTATAAACTTATCTATCTTTCCAGTCAGTTTTTACCACCTATAAATAATAAAAAGAGGATTCTTTTTAAAGATAAAATCTGATCCAGATCAAGTACGTGCTATAAGCCAATAATATTAACTCTGTGTACAGAAACTTAGAGTATTGGGAAATAAAATGGGAAAAGTCTATGGTCAGTGGGTAAAGAGTTCAGTGTGAGTTAGATGATTTTTAATTTAATAAAGAAAAATAAGTCAAGAATCATGAAAATACATCAATAATAATATAAGTAGCTAGCATGTGACCAAACAACTTAGCATTTTACATGTTACCTTATTGAAAATTCAGAGCCATGTGGATGAATTACTCTTATTATTTCATAGAAAAAAGAATAAACTAAGGCTTAAAGAAGAAGTTAATTTAGTTCCACAGGGTCCTCCTCCTAGCTTGCAATCATTGAAACCCTGATCTGAGTCCAAATGGTTCTCTTGGTCATTAGACTGTATTTCTTCACAAGTAGCCTAAAAGATATATTTTGGGGGTGTGTATGACCACCGTGTTATAAATGAAAGAATAATTTCCCACCCCGTTCTCTACAGCAATGTCACTCAGAAACTCACAAAATTTGATGTGTGTTGCTGAAATTACATCAGTAAAGCTGAACACATGTCCACCGGCAGAGAGGTTTACCCAAGTCCTGTTGCTTGTAGGATAATCTCCATTATGGAATGAAGTGGGGAAATTTTTCAAAAAATAGTACTTTGGAGCCTTCTAAAATGAACAGTTATTCCAAATGTGACTTTCAGCCATTATAAAATGAAACAGCACCAATTTTTGAAAGCGTAGAGACAACAGATTCAGAAAGCCATGGGACAGGCTCCCTGGTTCTACGGCGACTGATGCTATACACAACCGCACACCACACACTCGCGAAAACCAAAGACATATGGAAGCGGCTGCTCGGTGTTGCTTAACAGATGCGGAAACCAAGGTCAAAGAGGTTGAGGACTCACTTTACTGAGCTGAGTCCCTGCCACCTCAAGGGTCTACCATGCCTCAGTCCCCTCGATGGGGCAAACAGCCCCATAGGTTTCCTCTGCAGCCAGGCTTTGAGCCATGCTTTGAGGCTTTGACCTGCTACCAAGAGCCACAGATGAACAAACCAGAAATGAGTTCTGACCACATTGCTCCCACACGTGACCCTCTAGCTGCATGAGGTGATCATTTATAGAGGCAGGGTCTTCTATTCCCTTTCTTCCTCATGGGCTTTACCACAGACTCCCAAAGTGGAGGAATCTGAACTTGGGCTCAAAGCCAAGAAGTCTAACACTTTTGACCTAGATCATATATACTGTACATACTATTGGACAGAACCAGAGCACTCCTGCTCAATCTGGTTCAGAACTCAAGTCTTCCTACTTCCAACCCAGTGATTTGCATTTCAAAAGGAAGAATTCCAGTTTTTTTCCTGAAGTTCTCTTTTCAATATCAAAATTTAGCAAACTTAAAAATTAAAATCAGAATCGGTGCTTGTTATTTTGACAGAGCTGTCCTTTGCTGATCCAGGGGGCGGGGTGGGGGAAAGATGACCATGTGATAAGGGGCCCTGGAACAATTCATTATCCAAGCAGAAAACATACAATTAGATTCCTACCTCCTATCATAAACACAAATAAGCAAAAACTGAAAAAAAAATTATAAGTAAACATAAGAAGAGTATTTTTATGCCCTTCTATTACTAGGGAAGCATTTCTTACAAGATGAGAAACGGAAAACATAAAGGAAAAAACTGTTAAAGTTGACAACATCACAATTTAAAACTTACAAGTGTCCAAAAGAAGTGAAAAACAACTTATCGACTGAGAGCAGATATTTGCAGCACTTAGAACTGACAAAAGGTTACTATAAGGAATATATAACTCAATATGAATCTATATACAAAACAGAAACAGACTCAGACATAGAAAACAAACTTATGGTTACCAAAGGGGAAAGGGACGGAGGGAGGGACAAATTAGGAGTATGGGATTAACAGATACAAACTGCTACATGTAAAAGAGATAAGCAACAAGGATTTACTGCATGGCACAGGGAATTATATTCAATACCTTGTAATAACCTATAATGGAATATAATCTGAAAAAAAACCGAATCGCTATGCTGTACACCTGAAACTAACACAATACTGTACACCTGAAACTAACACAATACTGTAAATGAATTATACTTCAATTTAAAAAAACCCAATACAACTCAATACAAAATGCAAGCAACGCAACAGATATATGGCAAAAGATATAAAGGAGAGGTATAAAAGCAAAAGTGAATCAGATGGACAAAAATGTGAAAAATCCAACATTTCCAAGTATTGATGAGGATGTGGGGGAATAAGAACCCTTATATACTGCTGGTTGGGATGTAGAAATGGCACAGCTATTTGGGATAACAATTTGACAACGTCTAACAAAGTTAAAAATATGTGCACCCTACAGCTAAGCCATTCCACTCCAAAGTTTACCTTGAGCAGAGCTCCTCAATCAATCTACTGAGGTCTGGAAGCTTGGGCCAGTTCCTGCAGCTGTGAACAGCCTGCAAAAATATTATTTTCTACGTATCCCATAACTCAGAGAAGGTTGGGAAAGCATTGCCCTAGATAAACTCCTGCACATTTGTACCAGGGCTCATGTACCATTGTTGTTTGTCATAGCCAAAAGAAAAAAAAGGAGAAACTACCTAAATGCTCATCTACAGAAGAAGGAGTAAATGAATCGTGCTAAATTCACATAATACAATACTCTACTGCATGAAAAGGAGTGAACCATCCCTATGTGTAAAATTATGGATGAATCATAGCCATAATGTTTAGCAGGAAAAAAAAAAAGTACTGTAGTATTCTACTCTTTATACAAAACTAAAACATGCAAATATATCTCACAGGAAATCATGTAAGAATACTCACTGGTGTACATTCCTTAAAGATAGATAGGTACATAATAAAAATGTGAAAAATTCATGGAACTGATTTCAGAAATTGAGGGGTGTGATTTCTGCCAGTGGGGGAAGGGAGGTCTACACAAAGAGAATCAAGTGTGTTGGTAATAAAAAAAAATGAATCCGGTTTATGAAGCTGGGTGATGGTGATGGGTATACAATATTTTATTATTCTTTATGCCTTTTGGTATGTCTTTAAAATTGCATGATAAATTTTTTAAAAAAAGAAAGTCAATTATTTCCTAATAAATGTTTATCTAAGGAATAGAGAATTATGCATTTCAAAGACTAACGTTCCAGAGATGATTCCAATGCCTAAGCAGAAAGTCACATGTGCATCTACCGTCACACTTCAAAACCAGCTGAGTACATATTCATAGTACATGGGATGCTAAAAACAAACCTAGGAGGTAGAGTCCTTTATTATCATTGATTTTTAGCCAAGGAAACCAAGGTTTAGGAAAGGTAAGTAAGTATGACCCAGAGTTACAGATCATGAGTTGCAGAGCCAATGCTGAAATCCAGGTTCTCTGTACAATCCAAAAGCCCAGGTTCTTAATAACAATGACACTCCATTTATTGACTCCACAGATCCACATCCCACCCCAATCTCCACCAACTCTCAAAGACTATGGGAAAAAAAGTCATCACCTTTGTTCAAAGAGGACTAAATTAAGAGTGGTGTACAGTAACTAATCTTAATCAATTTGCATGCTATTGATAACTATTATAAAATTGTTACATGTATACATACACACAAAGACATACACACGCATATATTATGCGTGTGTTTATATTTCTTTCCACAGAACTATAGAGAGCTGCATTATCCCCTTGACATGCTTATGCTGGCTTAAAATTGACTGCAGTCACCAACCTGAGTATACTTCAATACAGTCTAAAAGCCTGAGTGCTCGCCTGGCAGGTCCCAACCCTGCCACGCTCCCAAATGGAGCCACCAGAAATGTGTCCAAGGGAGGAAGAACAGTTCACTTTCAAACTGAGGGATGAAACATTCTGTCCTTCTGTAAACCTAGAGGGGATTTTTTTTCATCAACTTTAGCAAAGCTTAAGTGCCTGATGGTATTCAAAAAAGACATCCTTTTTTCTTCCTCTATCCATTTCAAAACTTAGACATTTATAAATAGCTCCTGATAGTTTATCAATGACAAAATACTATTCTCTCTTTTGCAGATCCAAACTAATTTAATATTTTTATCTTCACAAAAAATAAAGGTCTTGAAAGAGTTTTTTTTTTTCAGATTACATTTGATTTTTCCTGTTCAGTATGTCCAGAGTAATATTCAGCACATAAACTGCTCAAGAAAATTAATGATTTTGGAAATACTAGTTTCTAAGGTGAAAACAAAAAACAAACAAAAAAAACTATATCATGTTGCCCTTAAGACAAATTTGTTGGCACTAATTAAAACAATATAATGTTCAAAACATTAAGTTTGAACAGGCTATATATAAATATAATCAATACCTAATATATATCAGTTCTCCCCGACTCGATAAAGCAGAAATATGTGAAAAGATTGCCATGTTTTTACAAATTTGCGTGTAGATCTTTTCATTGTCAGCGTAATACAGCTCAAAATTAGGTATGAGCTTATAAAATCACTCAGTTCATGAAAAGATGGAAACATCTGGAAAAGCACATCCTTACTTCAATTTCCTGCTGTAGAAGTCAAAACTAGGTAAACTTGAGAGTTAAAAGAAGGCCTTCCTTGAAAAATGTAATAACCGTTTGTCAGTTAAAGCAGAAGGTCCCTCAAGAACCACACCCATCCACAAAAGAACAGTTTTAGGGCTCCATGCAGTTGACTTTGCCATTAAACTCTTTCTTACCCAAGGCATGTGATTTAAAAAAAAAAAATTGAGCCACATTTTTGTGAGTGTGATGAAAGGTCATTGTTAAGGCAGATCGCCCTGGAAACATGAATAAGGCATAACGTTTATGTTATTTTTCATATGCGGTCAAGCCCAAGACCCACACAGGCAAAGGAAGCAGTTCTGCAGGTCATGTGAAAAGGCAGCTAATCTGGAAGAGATTAAGTTGGTTTTGCATGGCATACTTCGGCTTCTATTTCAATATGGGCGTTCTCCAGTTGAGATCAAGTGATTTCATTGTCAACAAACAAAACAATGGCACATACCATGGAATTCCGCAGAGGAGAAGCGCCCTGGGTTAGTATGCAGGGGTCCATTTATCCATTCCTTAGAATTCCTGAGAACTTGTCTGTGTTCAGTGGCTTTCTCTCTCTAAACATGGTACCTTCGGCAGCTTAGACCCTCTCAAAAATAGTAAGCTTGAAAGCTGCCTTTCCAATAGCTAAGATAACTGTGGAAAAGGCCTTGAGACCTGCCTCATGCTGGACTCCAGTCTATCTGCTGACTAAAATTTAACAAACGAGGTGATCAAAAAATAAGAAATGAAGATTAGCAACAGATTCATTTAAAGAACGGCCTTGGGGCTTCCCTGGTGGCGCAGTGGTTGAGAATCTGCCTGCCGATGCAGGGGACACGGGTTCGAGCCCTGGTCTGGGAAGATCCCACATGCCGCGGAGCGACTAGGCCCGTGAGCCACAATTACTGAGCCTGCGCGTCTGGAGGCTGTGCTCTGCAACAAGAGAGGCCGCGATAGTGAGAGGCCCGCGCACCGCGATGAAGAGTGGCCCCCGCTCGCCGCAACTAGAGAAAGCCCTCGCACAGAAACAAAGACCCAACACAGCCAAATAAATAAATAAATAAATAAATTTAAAGAACAGCCTTTTTGGAGCACCTCATAAATGATCAAGAAAAAAAGCTTACACATTTATATGTCTGGATCTTAGTATTTGTGTTCAACTGTTATTTTAGTGTCCTTTTGACTTTAAAATGCATCTAATATTTGTATCTTTTAAAAATTCAGGGCTTTGAAAAGAAACAAGATTTTTTTTAAAAAGCAGCGCACACAAAATATGCATGCATCAACTTGCTATGCTGAATTTGACATCAAAGCAATTAATAATTTGCTTTTTTCCCCCCTGCTGGTACAATGATAACTCTGTTTCACAGTAATTATTCTTAAGTAACAAATGAAGCTGAAGTTCCTTCCATATGAAATGCAACATAGTATATCATGTTGATTAGAATGTACATGTTCAATATATTTGAAAAGACAGAACACTGAATGAAGAGCCAAAAGGTAAATGAATGTGTTCAAATGATTTTCTAAGCTTTCCAGGACTGCAGGTGCTTGCATTAAAGCTTTAAGTGCCATATGGCTTCCATATGTTATAAACTTTAATTTTTGGTAAAGGATAACTCTGTGTGTTGTAACGCTCTAGGATACAATGTTTATTAACTAAGATATACCAGTCCCTGTGCAGAATAGACTTTTTAATTTTACTGATATATTTATGTGAGCACGTCTCACTTGACCTGCCAACAGGAAAAGGAGATGGGCATCTCCATCCTGAGCCTTTGCCTGACCAGGGGCAGTGCCAGCAGGAAGCACCTTCCCCCATCTGCACCCCTCCACGCACCCCCTTTGGAGAGGGGCAGAGCGTGTTGGGGGATTCATGGGAGAGTCCGGAGATTGGGGCAAGTACATGGACACAGCCCGTGTCTTGCTTCTACATTTCCATGGAAATGAATTAAAGGAGGGGGAAGGCACTTTGGAGCAGCTGGTGCCAACAGGGAATAAAGAGAACATGGCAGAGAAGGGGGGGGACCAGGGAGAGGAGAGCAGGGCTGCTGGGCAGGACCAGTTCCCTGGTTCCATGTTGGCAGCTGCTGGAAGGATGCCTTAGCAGCAGCCCAAGGAAGCAGATTTCCACTTGGGGAGAAAGTTGGGGAAGAAGACTGATTGCAGGCGTCAAAAGGAGAGAGCTGCCCTCTCTGAGAATCCTCGTCTATGGAAGGGACGTGGGGAAACTGAAGACCAGGAGTACCCTCTCCCTGGGATCCACCCGCAGCCCTCAGCCTCCACAGATGGAACCAGACCAGACCAGAGCAAGACCAAGGACGTCTTCCCACGTCTCAAAGATGATATAAAATCTTCGCTACCCTGAGTTCTCATCTAAACCACGGGAGTCAGCCTTTGATGAGGGACAGGAAAGAATTAAACACCACCCTCTCCCTCCCAACTCCAAGGAGCTGGAGTGGAGGGAAGAGTAGATGAACAGACCAAGCCCCATCCAATTCCAAGACTCAGGAGTCTGCTGGAGGTTATAGGGACCAGACTGAAGCCCATCTGGGATTTTAAACCACATGGGACTTTTTAAAATAGCCCCAAATGACTGGTGAGTTATAGAATATGCCAAAGGTTATTAAGAGCTCCTTACCCAGTGGAAAAGTAAGAGCTGGCACAGCACAGTTAGAGACATTGAATAGAAACATGAAATGATAAAATCCACAGATGTGTGACTTCTCAACAAACTAGATGCAAGCTCATCCTCTCTGCACACATAGAGAATAACAGCTACCATTTATGGAGCTCTCACTCAGCTAATTGCTGTACTTAGTACTTTATGAATCTCGTTTAATTCTCACAGCAACTGTAAGAGGTAGGTATTATTATTCCCACTATACAGATGAGAAAACAGAGGCTAGTGATGGGAAGTAGCCTTCCCAATGGTGCAGAGGTAGTACATTTACACCTGAGTCTGTCTGATTCAAAGTTTTGTGCTTCTAGCCTTAGATAGACAACTGTCTTGTTAATAATGTACCTTGAAAAGAAAGATCAGGAAATTTATATTCAAATATGCATACCTTCACATGCAAATCAAAAACAAAACAAAAAAATCACTTGAGATCTACAGATTAGTAAAAGAGAACTTGGAATACAGAATCGCAGAATCCCAAGGATGAAAGCCAAATCTTTGTAAAGTGTACAGAATCCAGCCAGAAGTGAAGCATTTTACCACTATTAGGAATAAAATAAATATTTGTTGAATTAAAATGAAACAAGGCATATTCTTGAAATTAACACAGAAACTTTAGCAGGAGATGCCCGAGTGATCGGAAGCCATGGCCTGTGTATTCATCCACTCAGCAAGTACTTTTGAGTGTTTACTATGTTCCAGCCTCTTTTTCTAGATACTGAATTGGGCTCTGAATGTACAAGGATAATCAAAACAGGCCATATATCTGCACTCCTGGAGCTTACCCTATATACATCTATTATGCCACAGTTTCGTTATCTCATTAAATCCAGAGGCTAAATGACTGGCCTAAGGCCACACATCAAATGTCAGAACAAAAATTGTAATGCAGGAATTCTGAATCCTATTACAGATTTAACTTTCAGTAGATCTTATATCTTACAAGAAAAAACTATCACTTTTAAGGAAAAAAAAAAAAAGATTCCACCTCTGTGAATTTGAGCAAGTTTTCTTTGTCACATTAAACTTTCAAATAGCCCGGTTAACAAATGCACAGTGATATCTACAAATGATTTTAGGTTCACCTATTCTACTTAGTAACTGATGTTTAGTGGTCATGCATCATTTCACGCTACACTGTTGGTTAATGCGTAATCGATAGGCTTCATTATAAGGTCGGTCATGAAAAACATAAATGACGCTTGATACAAAAGTTTATGTGCAGCAACCCCAAACACACCATAGCAACAGAGAGAGATTGATGAAAAAGGTTTGGTTTCTATAGCAACTATCGCGTGGACCATCTGTAAGCCGAACCAGAGCAGTGGAAGCAAAATGAGCACTTGTAACATCTACAGTAGGTCCCTTTGTCTATTTCAACATAAGGTTAAAATTTAATATTTTTTTCTCCTATAAGGATAAGCTCCTCCTGTATTTGCTGTTTTGCAATCTGATTGCTTTTTTGTTTGAATGAACCTGTTTTTATTGAGCCTTATAAATCTAACCTTTACAAAAATGACTGTATTTTCCTGCTGAAACTTTTATGCATAAAGGAAAAAGCACAAACACAATGGACAATTGGCAGAAGCAGAGAAACACGGATTGTAAAAAGTTTTTATAATATTTCCAAAGACAGAGTCTATAAAATGCTATAATAAAACGACAGTTCTTTGTTTATTTAGTGTTTTATATTCCAACAACCAGCTTTTCATAATAGCTGTCACTGGCAAAAAAAAAAAAAAAAAAAAAAAAGCAGAGTAGGGAAATTACAACACGATTACCGTTCCTTCTTCATTACCATATACGTAATTGTCCTGCTCACTCTCTAGCCTCTGCTAAACTAATCAACGATCATTCACATGTCACTTTTAAATTTCTCTCTCTATAGATACACATACATATGTATACTTGGATTTTGTATATGTATATATGTGTGGGTCTTCACTTATTTACGCTTTCTCCCTCACTGTGTCATCTTTTTTTTTGAAGGAATTAGTTGAGGTCATATGGAAAATAACAAAACCTTTCAATCTCGAATAAAACTACTACCTTTGTAATGAAAGCTTTCCTGCCCTCATTCATGGTGTGTTACCCAAAGTAAAGGAGAAAGACATCAAACAAGGAAAAAATAGCTATTTCAACCACATGGATGGACCTTGAGGATAGTATGCTAAGTGAGATAAGTCAGACAGAGAAAGACAAACATACTGTATGATATCTCTTCTAGGTGGAATCTAAAAAACCAAATTTGGCACTTTTGCCTTCCAAGACAGACGGCATTCTGCCTTTGGAATATGTATCTCTCTAAATAAATTTGCTTTCACTTTAAAAATAAATAAATTAAAAAACAAAAAACCCAGCGTGAAAAAACAGAGAGTGGAATGGTAGCTACCAGGGGCTGGGGGTGGGGGGAATAGGAGAGACATTTTTTTAAGGGCATAAATGTGCAATCAGTAGATAGATAAATCCTGGAGCTCTAGTACACAGTTCAGGGATTATAGACAACAAATCTGTATTATAAACATTAAACTTGCTAAGTGACTAACTCTTAATTGTTCCACCACTGGAAGAAATGATAATTATGTGACTCGACAGAGGTGACAGATAAGACTACAATGGCAATCATATTGCAATACACATGCATCAAACCGGCGTGTTGTGCGCCTTAAACTTACTGTAAGTTCCATGTCAATTACATCTCAATAAAAAAGGGGGAGGCTAATTACCAGCCAAGGTGCAAACCCCTTTTTCAACCGCGGGTTCACGCTTAGCACCATCCCCATCGATCTGCTGGCTTGTAAAGGTGCTCTGCCTCTGCCCTCAGCTTGCCCACTGTGCGACTTCTCTGTGGTCCCACTCCATCACAGTTCCCCCCTCTCTAGGGTCAGCCTGACTATGTCTATATCCTGCAGTTGAGTGGAACACAGAAGAAGGAGCCAAGTTTTCGCTGAGAATCGGATCTGGATGCTGTGGCCAGAGGGCACGTGCTTATTTCCTGGTGCCTCCTGTGTACCCACGAGACACTGCAGAATATTGCCAAAGCCTGCTCCCGGGCTGCATGGTCTGATATTTTCAGAGGGTGAGTGACAGAAGCTTAAAGCATCAATGGAGGCAGTGTTCAGTGATGGCTCTGTTAATGAGCACCTTGTTAACAGCTTTCTCATCAATAGAAACCTTGTCTTATTTAATAACAGAGACAATATGAAACCGAGCTAATCACAAGGTCAGTATACAGGTTGAGACAATGTTTCGATGTAAAAGCATCATAGGTTACAAGGTGAATGCCTCTTGAGACAAAGTCAGCAGGGGCAAAGAACCTCCTGCTTCTAGGAGCTACAATATTTCAGATGGAGGTGACACTGCACAGGCATCACACAGCATGGATCAGTGTCCCCCAGGGGCACCTGAATGTGATTCTGGAGCTGTGGACTCTGGTCCAACCTTCTCAGCTCATTCTCTTTGGCTGCTGTTTATGGAGTGGATCCTCTGTTCCAGGCACTACGCTAAATCCATAATCTACATTATCTCTATTTTTGGAAATCCTTAGAGACTGTGTATTGTTATCTTCACTTTACAGAGGAGGAAAGGAAGGCTTGGAGGACTTAAGAAATAACTTGCAGTAAATGGCAGAGATGATTTTTAGACCAGGTCTCTCTGACTCTAAAGAGACTCTCAACATTTATAGCATTTTGTGTTTTCTTAGTCCATTTAGGGGCTGCTATAACAAAAATACCAGAGACTGGGTAGTTTATTTCTACCAGTTCTGCAGGTTGGGAAGTCCACGATTGGGGTGCCAGCATGGCCCAGTAAAGGCTCTCTTCCTGGTTCATAGTCAGTCTTCTCTCTGTGTCCTCACATGGTAGAAGGGGCTAGGGAGCCCTGTGGGATCTCCTTTATAAAGGCACTAATCCCATTCATGAGGACTGCATCCTCATGACCTAATCACCTCCCAAAGGCCCCACATATTAATACCATCACCTTTGGGAGTTACGGTTTCAACATGTGAATTTTGAGGGGAGAATTCAGACCACAGCAGGTGCCACATTTGAGAGTTGAAGAAACTTAAGGCACAAGCAAGATAGCTATAAGTACTCAATCATCACCAGAGAAGAAACTAGAAATGAGATCTGTTTACCCTGAGAACACTTGTCTTCCAAACCATGCAAGATGACCTTCTTCACAGTCCTGTTCGAGCCCACCCAAAGGAATCAATAAAGTTATACTGGCAATGTTGTGAAGCCATCCACAATCAACTTTTTTTTTTTTTTTTTTTGGTCTTGCCAGGTAACTGTTTCATTGACTTCCTTCATCCAACAAAAGTAATTCTACCTTCTATTTCAGGAGACCAAAGCACGTACTCTCTCTCCCTTCTCCAACCCAACCACCACCAAACTGGGGAACCATCTATGAACACTGATCAGGTGAAATTTTCGTGAAAGAGTCCTTCAATCCAAATTAGTATTTTAATCATTTTCTATTTCGTGATATAATGAAAGATTCTGTCACTTGTCAAAGAAAATCTGAGAATCAAAGCAGATGAACAGACACAGAGCAGGGAGGCTTGAAATTCCACCTGTTCTGTTCTACCTGGTCCTCAGATTGTACAAGAGTTTAAAAATGATACTTGAGCCTGTTAGAAGGCAGTAGGTGAGAAATCTAACAGGCCCACTGTTTTGAAAGTTCTACAAGCAACCACAGTCGCTAGAAAAAGATAGTCCTCAATACCGAATGAATAAAATAGTAATAATGCAGAGATAAACTGCTCCAAGAAGTAAGTTAATAAGTAATAAGTAAACAAATAATAACTCCCCTAAAGGGACATCAAAAAATTATCATCCAACAGATTGAGTTTGGCCATAAAACCACAGCCAGTGAGTAATCAGCCTGATTATACCATCAAAACCAAAATCTTACCCCATCGTAAAGAGTCTGTATGAATGTCATGGAGGTGAATCTCAGTGAAAAGATATATGTAGTGCAAAAATCTGCTGTTTCTAGAAGCAAGGTGTTCTAGATGGAGGTTACCATGGGCATGGAGGCATGAGGAAACAATTTCTAAATGGCAATCTAAATGGCATTTCCTCATCCCTTAAATTGTCCCTACTTAAGAAATAGGGATAACAAATAATTCCTGCTTGACGATTATAAAATTATTGTAAAAATTCATGAATTTGATAAAGTTCTGAGTTTCTTAGAAAAATCTGGTGTAAGAATACAAAATGTCTCATTTTGTAAGCAGTATCTTATCAGGGGGGGAAAAAAAAACTGAACCAATTCATTTAAATAGGTAAAATGATGAATAATCAAATACTACAGAAAACATGTCTAAAAGTTATAAAAACAAAGGATCATTTTTATAGGCGTTTTAGATTTTAATATTTTAAAGTATTTATGTTCATTCTTGTGTACTCATTCAAGCAAATTTCCCCTTTCTTTTATCAGTGGAAAGGAGACGTACTCAAATTTCAGACAAACCTGATGACATACCAAAGATTATACTGAGCAGGATGAATTTTAAAAGTCGGTACAATATATGGATTATATAAATCAAAATACTCTCAATTTATTCATGACTCCTACAATGAAGATTTTTCAACATAGCAAAATTTCTGAAGTATAATTAACGCAATGTAACAAAAAGATGTCTAAATTATAGAGATTTAGTAACGGCAAACAGTGTCACAAATGCAAATGATCACTCTAAACCTGCTTTGATTTTATTTTGTCATTTATTTAGTATTTTTAAATAATCTTGGAACTTTTGGACACGTTTTCATAACCATCCATCATTTAAAATGTTCACTGTTCAGAAGTGTTTATTCGATTTTTTAAAACCATAAACTATTCTATGTGACGAGAATAGACTTCTGGTTGCCGAGGGGGAGGGGGGAGGGGAGAATTGGGAGTTGAGGATTAGCAGATGCAAACTATTATCTATGGGATGGATAAACCACAAGGTCTTACTGTAGAGCACAGGGAACTATATTCAATATCCTGCGATAAACCATCATGGAAAAGAATATGAAAAAGAATATATACGTGTGTATAACTGAGTCACTTTGCTGTACAGCAGAAATCAACACAACACTGTAAATCAACTGGACTTCAATAAAATTTTTTTAAAAAGTGTTCTATTTGAAAAGCCACTATTATCTCACTCATCTTTGACTCTCTTTTTTATTTATCTTCATTAATAATCACACACACGTCCAATCCATCAGCACATCCTGCCACCTCTACCTCCAAAGGACATGCACAGAATCCAACCACTTCACCCCAGCTTCACCACCAACATTCTACCCCAGGTCGCCCTCATTCTTCCCCGTTCTTCTACAACAGCCTCCTCTCTGGTCTTTTTCCTTCCAATCAGGCTCCCAGAAACTCTCTTCTCCACACAAAAGACAAAGTGATTCTTGCAAAATGTAAATCATGTCTGGCCACTACCCTGATCGAAGCCCTCCTGCATCATTTAAAATAAAACTGAATTTCAGGTATGGCCCTCAAGACCCTACATTATCCACAGTCTGGTGCCCTGGATACTTCCACCTCCCATCCCTCCTTCTCCATTGGCGCCCTCCAGCCATGCTATAGCCTTCTTGCTTGCCCTCAAGCATGCCAAGCAAGGTTTCTCCTCAGGGCTTCTGCTCTGGAGGTTCCCTCTGTCCCATATCATCCCCTGGGGCACCATTCAGGACTTTGATCAGATGCCTTCCCTGCTAACTCCACCTTCAAGATATCAGCCCACTGTCCTCTTATCCTCCTTTGTTTTTCTTCCAGCAGTTGGCATGCCTGACATTTTACTATATATTAATTGGCTTGTCTCTCTACTAGAAATGCAAGCTAATTGAGGGAAGAGACATTGGTGATTCATTGCTGTAAGTTCCAGAACCATGAACAGCTCCTGATACATAGTAGGTTATCAGTTAATATTTGTGCTACTGATTTTCAAATTGCTGGACAGAACCTTCATATTTTCAATACCTTCACCATGCTTCTTTGCTACCACTTTTCTCAGCGGGCACATGTAAAGTATTCAATGAGCACTGACCAATTGCAAGACAGTAACTTAGATATTAGGAGGATCGTGAATGCATATATGTCTTTGATTTTACCTTTAGGGAGAAAAGAAAAAGAAATTCCAATGAAAAATCATTCAGTGTTACAAAGCAACATGTGTGGAGCGCCATGCTATCTTCATAAATGCTATAGATTTGAGAATAGAGGAAGACTGATTCAAAGCAGAGTAGTCATAAAATGCTTCAGAGAGAACAATTTATGGTGGATCTTGAATGCAAGGTTAGGACTTTGATATGCACAGAGGAGAGCAATTATTCCAGGTGGAGAAAATGAAAGTTCAAGAGCAACGGTATGAACCAACATTAACAGAGGATAATTAGCAAACCCATTTGGCCAAAGCCCAGCTGTCTTATCAGTTCAGGCTGCTGTAACAAATTATCATAGACTAGGTGACCTATAAACAACAGAAAGGTATTCCTCACAGTTCTGGTGGCTAGAAGTCTGAGACTAGGCGCCAGCCTGGTTGAGTTCTGGTGAGGACCCTCTTCTGATTGCAGACGGCCTTCTTCTCATTGCATCCTCATGTAGCAGAAAGGAGACGAGACAGCTCTCTGGGGCTTCTTCCATAAGGGCACTAATCCCATTCATGAGAGCTCCACCCTCATGACCTAATTATCAACCAAAGGCCCCACCTCCTAATACCATCAAATTGGGGGTTAGGATTTCAACATGTGAATTTGAGGGGGACACAAACATTTGTTCATAGCACCAGCTTTAGTACGCAAGAGAAGTGGGTGATGGATCTGCAAGAATAAAATGGGATTATCTTCACTGGAGGCTTAAATGTCAGAATATTTTCCAGGAGGCACTGGGGAATTAGTTAACGTCTTCATCAGTGTTGTATCATAAATGTCATGTTTCAGAGAGATTAATCTAGTGGCTTTGTATGGAAAGGACTAGAAGGAGGGAGGATCCAGAGAGAGGGACACCAATTAGGAAGCTTTGTGGAGCCCAGTGGGCTGAATATTAATGGCTACGACCCCCCAAATCCATCCCCCTTCTCAGCAGTACCCCCAAGTTTATTCAGCTTTCTATCTAGCCTCCATAAGAGGCCAACTTCAGGAGAAGTGATCCAACTGTATTTCTATCTCAAAGTAATCCCTTCCTTCATGCCATGGCCTGGTTCCCAAATCCAGCTGTAAACGATTCAGAATTCGGCAATCCTCTGGCTTCAAGAACTGGTTCACGGACAGATCTGTGAGGCAATCCAAAGCAATGAAATGCAAAGTGATATTTCCTAGACATTTCCAGGAAAAGCGCACTCTGAAGACACAGGTTGGAGGTCGCTGTGGTTAGATTTGAGGATCTGAATCCTTATAACCACCACGCTGCTGGCCGAAGGAGGACAGGGCCAAGAGAATCAGAAAGAAAAACTGCAGTGCTTGGATGAAGCCCATCTCGGGGCCTGCTTTGTCTCTGGACTTCCAGTTCTGTCAGCCAATAAAATTCCTTACTGCCTAAGCCAGGTTGAGTTGTCTTTGCTGTTACTTGCAGGCAACAATATTCTAACTTATATACCTTCGGCATGAAATAATGACCAGTGTCTGGGGTAGGTTATTGGCAGCGGAAAAGAAGGAAGGGGAAGGACGGGATTTGCTCATTCAGTAAACATTTATGGAGTGTTCCCTATGTGCCAGGCCCAAACGCTACGTGCTAGATGAACAAAGAAGATGAATGAGACGCAGTCCCCGCCATCAAAGAACTCTGAAAATTACTGACCAATGTCATGATCATTATCATAGCGCAATGCCTGGGTAGCAATGAGGCAGAATGGGGTGCCCAATAAGGAATGAAACAAGAGAGGAAAGGGGAGGGGAAGGAATCCTAGTAGAGCATCCTAAACCCAGGAATAGCAAGAAAGACTCAGAATAGGATGGAAACAAAAGCCTCTGTACTGGAAAAATCAGGAACATAGAGAAACTGGTCATTTAAGCGTGGTTGCCTGGAAGAAAACTGTTCTAAAGCCTTCCCCAATTAACTTCAGAACAAAGTGGGCCACACATACGAAGGCATTTCATTCACAGTGGTGGCATAAAAGAAGAGATAGGGTACCCCTCTGTTGGGAAGATGAGTTTGTTTTAGACACCCCTGAGATGAGATGACATTGAAAAAGGCAAGTCTTGCTTTACCAAGTGATCGACACCAAGGACGCACTCAAAGATGTGTTCTTCTTGTCGCGGTATCTGTTTTGTGTGGTTGAACAGCTTTGTATAGTGGGTGCAACTTCACATCAGATTGTGGGATTTTAAGCCATGGAATCTCTCTGCGTGCCATCTGTAAACGAGGATGGTCATACTAATCACAGCTTCCTTCGGACAGGGTTCCTTTGAGGGTCAAATGAGTTAATATATGTAAAACCTGCAAACCCCAGCCTGGAATGTAGGAAGTGCTTAAAAAGTGTCAGCTGTTACTAGTGTTACTCTTGCTACTTTTTGTGCTGTGAATAGGAGGAGCTAGGAACCCGGAATTTGAAAAAGGCATCGCAGAGATGACAGATGAAAGCTGCTTTTCAAGAATACCAATGCACTTTAATGAACAAGGAATAGGCTGCTGTGTCCCAGAAGAGGGGCTCACGTGGTCAATTCAAGTTCATGGATGTTACACAGGAAGCAGCAGTAGCTTTTACTCCTTGTTCCTTTTGCGGCAGCAGCTCTGGGTGAAACTGACCATTGTCAGTTTCACCCAGAGCCATAGGGAGGGGTGAGCTCCCAAGCTCACCACCAAAGGCAGGTGTCACTCTCGGCAAGGGCCGTCCCCACCACGTGAGGCAAGGACGGTCTGAACAGAGGACATTCTTGGCACGTCTGTCCCAGGGCTGTGAAGCTTCCCTCTGGCCAGGAGCCAGCAGCTCATGACCCACACTCTCTTGTTGAGTGGAATGCTTTTATGAGCTATTTACCAGGATCTGAGACATCATCTGTGACCGCAGAACAAAGTGAATCGAGCTGACCCCTGGGGACCTAGAAGCGGGACCTGGCCTCTGGGCCCCTCCTGCTAACCTGAAGAGATGCAGCACCCAGAACTCTCTTTAACTGCTGGGGTGAGTTGGCTTGTGTTCGTGACCTTGTACATGTAAGCATTTCCTCCCCTGGAATGAGGGACCGTGCTGGGCGCTTCCGTTTGAAGCACCGATTTTGTTCTCCTCTGTTTACAGTGGAACTTCTCCTGTGGCATTTAAAGCCTCCAAATATGCAGCTTTATATAAACTGACTAAACTGGCTAACAATTGTTTAATGACTGCCTAAAATAACTGAAGTGAAAAAGAGCAAACCCCATTACATTTTGGGAAAGTATTTCGGAGAAGATCTTGAAGTCTTCCTTTGCAATAGCAGGATATTTAAAGAAACGATATTTAAAGCAACATCTTGTCTTCATTATATTGAGCCATATATTTTCAAATTCAAAAAAATTAAATAAAATTTAGAGACCACAAACATACTGATCATCAGACTACATGCCGTTCTCTAAATGCTGAATGTCAAACTACAAGTTTAAAATGGGAAGCAAATTTTATTTCCGAAACGAACCATCTTCTGACAGACTCGAAATCAGCCATCGCTGTAAAGCGAACCCACATCATGAAATCTACGTCCTATTCCCCTGCTTCCCACGATGGGGACTACTAAAAGCATAATGATAGGTATGTTCATTTCATAATGCACACATGAACATTATGAATATATGTTCAGTATAGAGTAGTGGAAGGTCGGTAAAGATGAAGTCCAATCTGGTTACAGCCTCAGAATCCTCTTTCAAGTGTAAATCTCCTGATGACAACATGATTACAAGCCCATCTCTGCCATACTCCCCACGCCTCACTATGCTCTCCTGTCTCAAAATGAACATGTAAGGAGGGAACTGCACAGAGAAACCCGGCCAGCTTCAAGCCTTTGTTGGGGGCTCTCAGGGCACAACACCAGAAGTGCAGGGGGCGTCTGAGAATTACACATGATCTGAACTCTTAGCTGTAAATATGTCCAAAATCTTCTAGAAGTTCCTTCCAGAGGAGAGAGTAAAAACAAAAACAAAAACAAAAACACACAAAAAACTCAAATCCCTAGCAAATCCAGCGATGGCCTACAGGTCTTTACAACTCTGAGTCTCCATCTCAGTTAAACTGGGAAACTTTTGTTCCTTCACACCTGGCTTCCTGCATCCCAGGGACCTCGGGTTGCTCAAGGCCCTGACATGCTCAGTCTTCACCATCGCTTATCAGCTTGTCATAACTAGAAACACCTGTGTGTCAGCTGAGCAAGGTGGGGCAGACAGATGAGCATCAAAAGAGGACTGAGTCCATCGACAGATGAATGGATAAAGAAGATGCGGTACCTATATACACTGGAATATTACTCAGCCATGAAAAAGAATGAAATAATGCCATTTGTAGCAACATGGATGGACCTACAGATTATCATACTAAGTGAAGTAAGTCAGACAGAGAAAGACAAATATCACATATCAGTTATATGTGGAATCTAAAAAAATGGTACAAATGAACTTATTTACTAAACAAAAACAGACTCACAGACACAGAAAACAAACTTATGGTTACCAAAAGGGAAAGGAGAGGGGAGGGATAAATTAGGAATTTGGGATTAACGGATACACACTACTATGTATAAAATAAACAACAAGGACCTACTGTATAGCACAGGGAACTATATTCAATATCTTGTAATAACCTATAATGGGAAAGAATCTGAAAAAGAATAGATATATATTATAATTGAATTGTTTTGCTGTGTACCTGAAGCTACCACAACATTGTAAATCAACTATACTTCAATTAAAGAAAATATGACCAAGAAAATGAAAAACCTGAACAAGTGGGGACTAAGACGTCACTTACTAGCAGAACCAGAGCAGCAGGGAGGATCTCGGACCAGCTGGGTAAATCTCTGGATTCAGAGAATCACTCCACACTCACCTCCCTCCAGTCTGTGCTCAATTGCCAGCTCCTCAAAAGGGTCTACCCTGCTATCCTATTTAGTACTTCAAACTGCCCCCCATCCCAACTCTCCAGAACCTTCTTACCATACTCTACTTTTTCTTTTTTTTCCATAGCACTTATCACCTCTAACAAACTATATAATTTACTTATTACACTTAATTGTTCTCTGTCTATCTCCCTCTACCAGAATGAAAGCTCATGAAAGCAAGGAAATGTATCTATTTCAGTCACTGATGGATCGTGAGTAACTAGAAGAATGCCTGGTACATCATAGATGATTCACAAATATTTATTGCATAAATGAATGAATCTAAGACGACCTGTTCGTCCAGAAAGCTTTGGCTTCCTTCCTACAAACCCTCCTCGCTTGTCTGCCAACTCATCCCACCTTCAGGGAGAGAGAACAGGAGTGAGTCCCTCACAGGTGAAACCTCCACCCTCCATGCTAGAGTGGGGAGATCACAAGGCCAGACCAAGGGACTGAAGTCCTGAGTTCCAGAAGGAATTCTTTTTAAGGTCCTTCTAGGATCAAACTCCTTGAAGATTTCTTTTCCTCCTGGCAAAATAAGGTTGTCCTTATTTCCTTTCTGCTTCAAGGGGGTGTACAATGTTCGTCCACCATAAAAAACGGTATGGTGGTTCCTCAAAAGTTACACATACAATTACTATACAATCTCGCAATTCTATTCCTAGGTCTGTACCCAAAAGAATTGAAAACGTGTACTTAAACAAGTATACATACTTGCATGTTCATAGCAGTGCTGGTCACAATGACCAAAAGGTGGAAATAGCCCAAATGTCTATCAAGAGACAAATGGATAAAAAAACTGTGATACATCCATATAATGCAATATTATTCAACTATGAAAAGGAATAAAGTGTTCATTCATGCTACAGTGTGTATGACTCTAAAACATTATGCTAAATGAAAGAAGCCAGACACAAAAGGCAATATACTGTATGACTGCATTTATATGAAATATCCAAAATAGATAAATCCATGGAGACAGAAGGCAGATTGGTGGTTGCCAGGGGCTGGGGGGAGAGAAGGAGGATGGGCAGAAACTGCTTAAGAGGGAAGGAGTTTTACTTTGGAGGGATGGAAATAAGTTGGAACCAGGGAGAGATGGTAGTTGCACAACACTATGAATGTATTAAATGCCACTGAATTGTTCACTTCAAAATGGTTTGTTCTAGGTTACGTGAATTTTACCTCAGTGAGTTATTTTTTAAGCAAAATTTAAAAAATGAAGCCACTTAGTACAGACAAAAAGTCCTTGACGGTTCAAGTCATCAGATCCACTGGGGTTTTGGTTCAAAGCCCAGATGCGTAACACAGGGGGCCTCTGGCCTTGTTCTCTGCCTCTGGACCCACGGGGCATCAGTGGAAGCAGTGTGTGGATGGGGAAGGTAGTTGTTCAGGATTCAGGATCTAACCTCCTAGATCCCTGCCTCAAGACTAGTTATCTCAAGTGCATCTTGTAGGGAACATGTTAATCCTTTTAACATGTGGAGGTCAAGAAAACCAGATTTGGAGGTGTTTCATTTTCCCCCAACCTCACTCAGTCACTGAAACAAGAAGCACAGGATTGTGAAAGAAGCAATACAACAGGGCAGCTGCTCTCAAGTTCTAGCTCCTGTACCAGCTCCCTGACATTGTCATCAGACACGTCATTCAACGTCTCTGAACCTCGGTTTCCTTCAATCATGAAATATAGATAAGAATTCCCATTTTACTTGTCTACAGAGTTATTTCAACTGTCAAACGAGAAGAGGAATATAAAAGTACTATGCAAACACCCAGCTACCCAGTCCTGTCCACTGTTCCTTTCAGTATTTTGCAAACCCATCTATTTTTTTCACCTTCACGTTCACGGACCTATTCACGACATCATCATCATGCTGCACGTGGTTGACCTTAACCTTCTAAGGAAGGTCTCTGCTGCTTCCACTGTGCACTCTTCCCGTGCATTCTCTGCTCTGACACCAGATGATCTTTCAAAACCAGACCCAAGGATGCCCCACACCTGCTTAAAACCCTTCCAGAGTTTCCCATTGCCCTTGGGGCAAACTCCTTAACTGGCTTTAAGACCTTTTATGATACATCCGCATCTTGTCTCTCCTGCTCTTCTCTCATCCACACTTAACATTCAGTCTTTGGAATACACTATGCTGCATGAGAGAGTTTCCCCATCTCTCCACCTCCCTCAAATCCCCACACCCCCCGCTCGCACTACTGCCGCCTTCTCCAAGCCTTTGCCTGAATTCGTTCTATCAAATTCTATCATAAAGTTTCAGTAAGACATTGCCTCTTTCAGGAAATCTTCCATGACATCCTCCCTCCCCTACCAAGTCTCCCACACTTAATCCAGGGGGGTCACTTAGATGGGTTAGATCTCAGGAGCAGATAGAGAAAACATGGTAGGTGGGTGGCTGGACCTTCTCCTTTCTTTTTTTAATTAATTTTTTATTTTTTGGCCGCGCCACATGCCATGTGGGATCTTAGTTCCCCGACCAGGGATCAAACCCGCGCCCCTTGCATTGGAAGCGCAGAGCCTTAACCACTGGACCACCAGGGAAGTCCCTGGGTCTTCTCCCACTGAAAGAGTAGCTGGAGGGAATATCCTTGAGGGATTAGAAGCTACTCCTATACCATCATATTCTTGGACCATCCATATCTGGGAAAACCCATGTGAATATGTCTATATTATTACACGGCTCTTCTTGCCCCCTGGGTCATGGTACAAAGCCAATGTAAGAGTCCCTTTAGTATTTGTTGAGAGTCTGCTATTCCAAGAAGTGCAGAGGATACACATGTGAGTTAAACAGGCTGGGACCTCACAGAGCTCCAACAATGAAGGGGCTCAGGGGGTAAGAAGGTCATCCAGGGCTTCTCTGTAAGTTACCACATTCCCACCGCTCATCTGAGCTTTATAGGAGCCTTCACACACACACACACACACACACACACACACTTAAAATGGTCTTCAATGAGGGTCTCTGAACAGGACCATTACCAGTACATACAGTAGCCTTGTTTCAATCAGCAATGTTGACCCCCTCCAGGGAAACTGATTAGAAAGAAGCAAGCCTTCCTTTAGAGCAGCCAGAGGGACAGGTCAATTCCAAGACCCACTTGTGGACCTTAGCAGGTCTCTTGTGTAGGAGCCAACTGGCATGACCAGCACAACCATGTGCAGTAGACAAGCCTTGATGGACCTGTCTGACCCACGTCCCATTTCATCTGTGACCACTGACCCATCATCCCACACGAAGAGGAGTACGTGTGGTGCTCAAGGTTTTCAACCCACAGTTGGAAGGAAAAAGGGACCTGGAGTGAGTCTTCCCTCAAACAGGGATAAAGTGTTATCACTGCCTACAAGAAACCGCCTCCCCTTGTAGACCTATTAATGATGGAGACTTGGGCTCATTATGAAAGCTGCAGCTCATTCCATCTCTTTTTATTCTATCTCTTTTTTTTTTTATTTGTAGGGATGTATTCTGTCCCTGTTGAACAAATGCCAATTCCTGGAGTTTAACACCAATGAGATAAAAATCATTATCTCCATCCTCAGGGCCAACTGTCCTGTCTTCGTTTATATAAGATACAAGAAAACTTGTCCAAAGATCACTGATGCTGACTGCGTCTCCACATCACCTGCTTCTTTTCCCAGCACCATGCCTTTCCAACAGTGTTGGACCCAAGTGCACGCCCTAAAAAATACAATAAACCTACTAACCCAACTAAACTCTGTCTCAGAGTCTGCCTCGCAGAGAACCCAACCAGTGATGTTGACTATGGTCCCATTTCATCAACTCATCAGCTAGTTTGGGAAAAGAACACTACCCTGTAGAATAAGGTCATAGGTTCAAAACCCATGTGAATCACTCATTTCACATTAAAAGAAAGACTTATTCAAGGAACATAGATCAAAACCTCTTCCATAGAAGAATGGCTCCCCTCAAAGCATCTCCTCCCACAGGGAGACCCACATCTCTTGTAGGCAGTGGGTCAAGATCATCACCTTCACAGGCACGGGAAAGCAGGGAGGCAGAGATGGCCACATGAAGTGTTGGGAAATATAGGGAAAATAAATGTCATCTACGACTTCTAAGAATTATGCACACATAAAATGTAATTCTTAGAAGAACCAAGTGGGAGGAAAAGAACCCTAGGAAGAGAGAAATACTTAAAAGGTGATGGTATCAATTAAAGAATATTTCCACAAGGGTCACCTTTACCCCATTCCCCAGCCCCAATATTCATCTTTACCAAAGGGGATGCTTCAGCTTGTTCAATTGTTTTGACCTAAAGTTTGTCCACAACTTGGGTGTATTTGTACGGTGGAAGGGGAGAAGTTGATATCCTTCCTTGCAGGTTGACATGCTCAGCTACAAGGGGCAAGCAAGAGGCATGACACCAACAAACATACTTTCCTTGGAGCTCTGCAATCACCTCTAACTTGAAGCAAGCCAGTTTACCTTTCCATGTCTTAGATTCCAAATATGTGAATATGGGGCAAGATGTCCTAAAGCTCCCCTACTTATAGGATTCTATAGCCCTTAAATATGAGCAAAAGCTGAAATTTGGAAATTGAAAAAAAATTTTCATAAAATTTAACTTAAATCTTTTAATGGCAAATCACATAACCTCCTCAAATTCCAATGATTACTACTAAATGTAGATAGAATATAGATTCAGAAATTGGATAGTTTGATTGTTTGTTGTGTACGATGGGAACACACCCTCAGAAAGAATAAGTTTCCAATTGAGTGGCATGAACACCCATCATGATGTTGAAGGAAATATAAACAAGTTCAAGTTTCCAACGCTCCCTTTCCCATTCTCCACTGTCAGAATCTGAAGTCACCGCCATCTTGTTTGCAACATGTGCTTGGGGTCTTCATCCAAGTGCTGAGGTTTAACAGAATATGCCTCCAGGTTTTCCATGAACACTTGTCAAATGAATTGTGTAAAAAATATGGTATCAAAATGAGCAGGATATAGGGAAACTAAAGCCAACAGACATTTTCTTTGCCTAGTAGGTAGGCAAGAATTTAATAGAATGACAACATTCAATGTTGATGAAGATGTGAAAGAAAATGTGGGGGCAGTGTGTCCACCGTTCCAGGAGGATAAGTTGGCAATAAAACAAAAGCTTTAAAAAATATTCGTACTCAAAATGTTGAACAATTCAACTTCTAGAAAGGTATTGCCAGGCAATAATCTGATACCACTATTCACCACTGTACTCCTTGTAAGAATGGGAAAAAATGAAGACAACCCAAATGTTTTTACAACAAAAATTGCTTAAACTACAGTACTACTAGAGAACCAAATACTCTACAGCCACTGGAAATCCTAATAGAAAATTTTGTTGAGCAAAATGGAAAAAGGTACACAATATTCAACTTAATGAGGAAAGTAAGCAACAGTATTACGCAAAAAATATGAAATAATTTTGTGTAAAAACACACACATTCTCTACATCTGCATCCTTATTCCTGTCCTGCCCCTAGGTTCTTCAGAACCTTTCTTTTTTTTTTTTTACCAAATGAAAAATAGATAGCTAGTGGGAAGCAGCCACATGGCACAGGGAGATCAGCTCGGTGCTTTGTGACCACCTAGAGGGGTGGGATAGGGAGCGTAGGAGGGAGACGCAAGAGGGAGGGGATATGGGGATATATGTATACGTATAGCTGATTCACTTTGTTATACAGCGGAAACTAACACAACAATGTAAAGCAATTATACTCCAACAAAGATGTTAAAAAAAAAATACACACATACACACTCGAATATGTGCATCCGAAAAGTAAGGAAGGATATAAAAATACATTATCTGAGGAGTTGTGTCATGTGTGCTTACCTCCTTTTTGTTCTATTTATTTTCAAATCCCTCTTCAATTAATATGAATTATTGGTTCAATAATTTAGTAACTATTTTAATGGACTATTCATAAACATTAAGTTCTCTTCCAAAGTAAGGCCCTCAAAGCCCCCAACCAATACTATGAAATTAGCCAGTTTGAAAAGATCAGAATATTATCAAAATGGGAAAGCCCAAGCTTTTCAAGATGCAGCTACTTTGAAGAACTGTGTTTCTTTACTAGACAATCCTCTAAAGTATATTCCTTAACCCTTCACAGAGTCTATCCTAATACCGACCCGAGTTCAAGTTTTATAACATGAAACACACACACAGAGCAGAAATAACCCCATATCTTAACAGTGGCTATCTCATTACATATTACCTTTCTTTTCTGTACTAAGCATATATTGTTATTTTTTTTAATTTTTATTTTATATTGGAGTATAGTTGATACACAATGTTCTGTTAGTTTCAGGTGTACAGTAAAGCGATTCACTTATACATATACATATATCGATTCCTTTTCAGATTCTTTTCCCTTATAGCTTATCACAGAATATTGAGAAGAGCTCCCTGTGCTATACAGTAGGTCCTTGTTGATTACCTATTTTATATATAGTTGTGGTATATGTTAATCCCAACCTCTATATATTATTTTTATAATCAGACAAAATAATAAAACTATTTTCATTTAAATAGTCTTTCCATAGGCTATAAGGAGATATTAGGGATGATGTTACATATTTGTCTCCTTTTACTTTCCTGTATTCCCCAAATTTTCCAAAATAAGCACATATGACTTTCATAATAAAAAAATTGATTAGAAATATACAAACAAGATGGTCCTCAGTCTCAAAGTTGATCAAAATTTTGAAGCTTCAGAAAGAAGAATTTAAATAATAATTGGAATTTGGGGGGGTGTGTTTGTTGTTGTTTTAACTAATGAAAATCTGAAACTGAGTATGCAGATGTCACTAGACAAGGTCTGCTGTCTACCTGCATGAAAGGGTCATAATCCAAACATGATTTGAACAGTCCTGGAAACTCACACCACCCCCCTCCCCCTGGCATCATTAACCACCACCACTGGGGTGAGCCCTTCATTTAATACGACTCCACAATCACATCTTGATTTTCCTAAAAAGGCAGAAACATTTTAAAAGCCAGAGAGATTAGGCATTTTTGCATCCTTAGCAAAAGCATTGTTCAGTCTTTATAAAGTCATTGGACTTTTGAGTGTGCCATATCAAAACAGTCTTAAAAGTTGATGCACAGCATTAAGTAACTGAATGTACTAGAGGAAAAGCTTTAAACAAAGATAATTCATTTTATTAGATTAAAAAACATTCCCTGAGGGCTATTTTGCTCTAAGAACCATATTGTATAATACAACCCAACATCTCCTCTAAAATTTCCCTTACCACTATTTTTTTTAAAAAGGAAAGAAAAAAAAAAGAACCCTTTATGCCTTGAGTTATATAGACTGTCTTCCTAAAAAGAATCTATTTTTTTTCTTATTAACACAATCATTTTAAAAACCCTGTCATGTGATCTATCTCTTCTAATTCTTGGCTACTCGAACCAGGAAGCAAAAAGTTGATTCGTAATAGGACATTACAGTTATTTTTGCAAAATCGAAAGTACACTCTAAATTCCAAGAATGTCCAAGCAAGTCAACTGGGTGGCCTTTTTCAGATGAACTTACTTTCATGTGCTACCATTTACTGGGTATTTATAGTGATCATAAGAATAGCCATTTTCCAGACTATGACGGCATCAAGTGACGGAGAACTTCCTCTTACTTGTATGTAACTGATGCTCTAGGTGCTGCAGATTTCTCTCATAATTCTCCCTGGTTCCTGGTACCCAGGATCCTTGGCCTTCCTCCCAAGCCCTCTTCACTTCTGTCCATTCCACCTCTTCTGTTTCCTCTCAGTTTGTGTCCCTTCCTCAAGGAAGCCTTCCCTGACCACCCAATTAGACTGGCTTCCTCTCCTCCCCTCTTATGCCTCACAGCAACCTGCGCCCTTCCTTCCCAGCCCTTCTCACAGTTTGCCACTAAAGGACTTATTGTTAATTAATTAACACCCTGTTACCACTCAAGGCAGGAAGTTCCTTGGAAGCCAGGATGGTGTATCCTACTGACCATTAAGTCCCCAGAGCAGTGCACAGGGACAGCTGTATACAAACTACTGCATTTTTTGGGACTGATTTTGATTGAATGAACTTCATTCCCAAGAGAACTTCCATGTTGTAGACATACGTTCAATCAAATATATATGTGTCTCTGCTGAGATGTCAACTCAAAGAGGTCTTTCTGGAACACATCATGAACGATTCTGTATCACCTGAGCCCATTTTATGCTTTTTCAAACCACTTATTACCCCTGACACACACTGATCTCTTTACTGTCTGTCTACACCACCACTACATCAGCACCATGAGAATCTGGTTTCATTTGCTTTGCTCTTTGCTGTATCCCAAGCACCAAGAACAGTGTCTGGCATGTGGGAGGCACTGAATAAAGATTTGTGAATGAATGAATGTGCTAAGTATGCAGGGAAAGATGCACACATGGGAGTCCCACTCACACACCCTGATTCTACTTTCTGATCATCTCTGCCCATCTGTTGCCAGCCTTTCGTCAAGGTAAAAGATGTATTTCCATTTTCCTTTCTGTATTCCAAATGCAAGCTACTCTGACATCAGTACTATTTCAGTTAGTATATAAAAACAAGTACCCTGCTAGAAACTGTGTCCAAAACAGTCGAAGATGCCAGAACAAATTCATTCCTTTCAACATTTCCAGGGTAACAGCAAACCCAAGATGACCTTCTGGGTCCCTTTTGCCAAAATGCATTATAACTCTTGCTCAAATCAATGCTCTCCAGAAGCAGCTGAGCTCACCATATAAATGGAATTTAAATAACACGTTTCCTATGTGGAAGTACTCTGTATACAATTTAAGTCACATGATTTGGTTAATAAATTTTAAGTTGAACAAAATCAAGCTACCCAAGGACTCTCTTAAATTTAGTTGGCTGTACACTTGCAAAGGGTGACTCTTAATGGCATGTGAATGAAATCTCCATTTAAAAAAATCCCACTCGAGGAACATTCCACAAAATACATGAGTGATACTCCTCAGAACTGTCAAAGTCATCAAAAACAAATTAAGTCTGAGAAACCATCACAGCCAAGATGACCCTAAGGCAACTGAATAGAACCTCTCACTAACCCCCTCACAACTCTGTGGTGTGTGGGGAGATGCTGGTATCTGCAATTTACAGAGGAGAAAAGGGAGAGCCAAAAAAGGTCCTTCCACCATCAGATAATACTTTGCTGGATTCAAACATAGGTCTGTCCAGACGCACAGACTCTCAACCACCTTGTTCTGCTGCCTCTTATTAGTGAAAAAAATAAAAGGATAACTACAGTTCTGTTTGTACACTGTTTCCCCAACTGCTACACACGTGTGTAACAATCACATATATGTGAATGCATGTGAGGGAGAGGTAAAAGGATTTGGGCAGAAAGATCCCAAGATATTAGTAATGGTTATATCTTTAGGTGGAGGGAATTCTGAGTGATTTTTATTTTCCTCTTGAAACTTTTTTCGACTTTTCTCACATTCTCTATTATGAGGATTTGTGACGTGTATGCTTGGAAAAAAAGCAATATAGCAAATTATGACTGAATGCTTGGAAAGTTTACATTATGCTTCTATAAAATTTTATCAAGCTTAGGTACCTCTTCTACTAACGTTCAAAAATGGTAAACAAGCACTCCAGACACAAGTGGGCCAAGGGGAAGGCAGCCCATGGTCTACTCAGGGGAGGCTGTTCCCCCAGTCACCCAGTGGACCCCTACTAGCTTTATACCATCTGTCACTCCCCCGCAGACCTACTCTTTGATACTAAAATCAGCCTGTAAATTGGTGCAGCCACTGTGGAGAACAGTATGGAGGTTCCTTAAAAAACTAAAAATAGAGCTGCCATATGACCCACCGATCCCACTCCTGAGCACATATCCAGAAAAGGTGAAAACTGTAATTCGAAAAGATACATGCACCCCTATGTTCACAGCAGCACTATTCACAACAGCCAAGACATGGAAACAACCTAAATGTCCATCGACAGATGAATGGGTAAAGAAGATGTGGTACATATATACTATGGAGTATTACTCAGCCATAAAAAAGAATGAAATCA
The DNA here is from genome assembly GCF_009873245.2 of Balaenoptera musculus. Lineage (NCBI taxonomy): Eukaryota > Metazoa > Chordata > Mammalia > Artiodactyla > Balaenopteridae > Balaenoptera > Balaenoptera musculus. The sequence continues at coordinate 4,316,486 of NC_045786.1, forward strand.
TGCCATTTGCAGCAACATGAATGGACCTGGAGATGATCATACTAAGTGAAGTTAAATCAGACAGAGAAAGACAAATATATGATATCACTTGTATGTGGAATCTAAACTATGACACAAACGAACTTATCTATGAAACAGAAACAGACTCACAGACATAGAAAACAAACTTATGGTTACCAAAGGGTAAAGCGGGGGGAGGGATAAATTGGGGATTTGGGATTAACAGATAACACACTACTATATATAAAATAGATAAACAACAAGGATGTATAGCAGAGGGAAGTATATTCAATATCTTGTAATAAACTATAATGGGAAAGAATCTGAAAAAGAATATATCTGAATCACTTTGCTGGATACCTGAAACTGACACAACATTGTAAATCAACTACACTTCAATAAAAAAAAGGGAAAAAAACAAATCAAATCAGCCTGTACAACAAAGGCACACAGTGTGCTATAAAATGCCCACAGGGGCCACTAGGCCTTCTTAGGATTCATTTGGCTTCTGTTTAAGTTAACCTCAAATTTCAAAACTCTGACTCCTGGCCGTATAAGAGAATGGCAAATGAGCACTCCTAGTAGGTTATTTTCTCTAAAGGCTAAAACTTAGCCGAATACCGTCAGCAAAGGTACCAAATGCCACAAAGGGAAAGAGGTTTAACCAAAGCTATGGGCTTACATCTACTCACTATTAAGATTCTGTTTACCAACTGTGAGAATCTCTTAAAGTCTCAGCTTTGCTTTTACCTGGAGGGAAGGTTCATGGGAGATGGGAGGAGACTGAGGCGAGGTCCTCCTAATCTAGGTACTTACTCAGATGGAGAATTTAAAGGACAAGATGACCCTTGGAGGCCAGGTGCAGAGGCAGAAGGGAAATGGATCCCAAAGATACATTTGGTCTCTTTTTTTCCAACTTGGCTAAAAACCTTAATGTGGATCCTTGAGGAAAAGATTGCCTATGCTCCATTTACTTTTATTTCTCGGGAGTTTTCAGGATTTGATCAGCACCTGCTCTGTGCCAGACTTTGCTTCTGGTTTATATTATCCTTGCCCCTCATAACTGCCCTCTGAGGGGAGGATGTAAATTTCCCATTCTGCAGATGACAAAACTGGAGACTGGGGAGACTGACCTTTACAATATCACCAGATTCGTGACTGCAGGACCCAAGATGAAAGGCCAGTCTTATCTGGCCCGTGTTCTTTCCATGACATCAACCTCCCTGCCCTGGCATCATTATGGGAAATCACTGGCCTCAATGAAACCATCCATGCCTCTGGGAATGAGCGGGAATTTGAGGTGTTGTCCACCTGCAAAAGGAACGGAAGATTTAATCTAGTGCCACTGACAGCAGCCCTGTTATCTGGGACAAGTCCCCTGTCAGTCATCCGTGGATGATTCTTCTCCCTGTGTAGACTCTGCCTCGTGCCATGCTTCCGTCACCTGTGATTTCAGCAAAGCTGGAGTAATGTGTCTTGTCACTCCATTCCCGTTCCATTTCTGTGTTGGCAAAATATAATATCACTCTTCTGCCTCCAGAACATGCAGAAGGCAAATGAGGCTACTAGGTTTCTAAACTACAGTCTTATATGGCCTCGGAGCTCTCCCTTGCATAAATACACGCTGATACGCTAACTCAGAAGCCAAGAAAAGACACTATAAATAGCCCGGGTTCCAGCCAGCAGAGGAAGCGGACCTCGTAGTCATGCCAACTTGTGCATACAAGCATAAGGATGGGACCTTCAGGACGCGTCTTTTCTTAGAGCCGCATCTATACCCAAGGAGTATACCATGGAGAGCATCAGCTTCGCCAACGATGAGCTAAAGGGTTTTTTTTATGAAATTAATGCAAGTCAGAGAAAGCTGAAACCCCCAAGGGAGACTCCTGGAGGGGAAATGCAGTTTGGATGACTCGTCTGAATGCAAAGACTTTTAAAGTCCTTCTTTGCTGTTAAAGTACCTTTTAAACATATGTGTGCATATGTTCACTAATAAGAGCAAGAAAATAACCAGTATCCAAGAAGGCATCAGGCAAACATGTGAGCCCCAAACTCAAACACAAATGCCTCAACTCAAGTACTCGGAAGAAATTCTTGAGTTCTGTCTTGAAAAACCTACTGATGTGAGCTTCGCTTTGTCCAAAGATGTCAAGAAATTGAAGGAAAGGAGATAAATAGGCATGGCTGATTAGGGCACGTTCTAGATCGCAAAAGAGCATATATGACCCCAAACACCAAAGTTTCATTCAACAAGAGCGAGCAGGTGTGTCAGAGACTAAATGGAGAGGAGGAGGTGGCGGAGATGGGGTGCAGCGGGCAAGGGCGGTGGGAAGAAAGACCGGCGACGCCAGTTCTCTGCAGATGAGCGGATCCGACCACCACCACGCACCCCGCCCCTTTGACCCCGAGGCACGGAGGACCCTTCTTAATGGTTGTCGAATAACTAGCCATTTCCTACAACAATTTACAAGCTAGCAAGGGCTCCTGTCCTGCCTCTTTATGAGCTTTCTCACTCCAGACCTCACAGTAAGATCATCTTGTTCTCTGACATTCTGCTAAACGGAGGTGAGAAAATTAAAGTCCCTGACATTTATTTCCTGGGAATTACACTGCAATGGAAATGTTGGTAGTTATTCAATTGGTACAAATCCATTCGAAAGCAAAGCCTAGAGAATTATCATTTGTTTACGTGCACGTCTCTACTAGAACACATAGATGCCAGAAGGTCTCTGTCCCTCTCTTTAAAAAGGTAGAGTGAAGAGCTCGATGCTGCTCTATATTTTGGTCACTCCCTCGGCCCCTTCCCTGCAGGGTTTGGTACTTGAAACACCCAAGGAGCCCCCCTGGGATCCATTACCGGCCACTTCCCTTTGGCTCAAAGGTTCTCGGAGTTTCAAAGAGACTTGCTAATGGTAGCTCCTTCTAAGTCCCTATCCCCATGGCAACACCAAGGCTAGTCCTTACCAACTTCAGAAAGAGAATGCACTACAGGCAGGAAGGCTGATTCAGATTTCTCACCTGAATTTCTGCTAGCCCTTCCACAGGAAGGATCTATGCACCCTCACCCCCAATATTCTCACCTCCAGCCAAAGATGCTTCTATCATCCATGCTGAATGAAACAAGAAAAAGGGGAAAGACCCCTCCACCCCCATCACAATCTTTGTGTGTGTGTGTGTGTGTGTGTGTGACCTTATCTTACCCTGATGAAATAAATAAGAGTAACATGAAGCGAAAAAGAAGAGATTCTGTTGGTCAAGCGGATCCTTGAGGACGTGACCCCTGTCTGATGAATCCCTGTGACTTTCAGGGTCTGGCGTATATTTAAATGATGATAGGCACGTACCAAAAAGATATTTAATGAATGCTTCCTGAATGAGAATGAATCTGAGACGTTTCATTACTACTTAAGCTCTAACAAAGACTCATAAGGTATGCTTAATGCTTAAAGTACCATGGGAAATGGTTTAAAAATCACTATGAAGACCACTGACAGCAAGTATCACACATACACACAAAGAATCGTGTGCCCTGGTTCTATGACAAAGATCAAGCCCTCAATCCCTACAGACTTACTACTGAAAGAGAGAACAAATACAGCAAAGTCACATCCTCGCCACGATTTCCAAATTCAACTCTGCATCCTCAACAACAACCACTAAACAACGGAGAGGTAGGATGATGACAAGTACGTGTCCCCCTGGGAATCTGAGACGGGGGATGAGGTACCACATCCTGCCATCACTCTCATAGCTTCTGTCCTCCCAGGATGGTCACCTTGCCCTGTTAGATGGGAGTTTAGCTTCAAAATACACACAATATGCCTCCAAAATACAAGCCAGCTACTTTCTGTATACCGGATGAATTCAATGCTATATATACATTCTGTATCTTACAGGGGATTTGTAGGACTCTAAAAGGTACTTCTGCTTCTGTATTTTTCTCTTCACCAAATGTCTTTACAACCTAAATCCCAGGTACAGGGAGACTGCGATGTGAGTGGAACGGTTTTCCCCAGTCGCTGCCTGAAACAGAGGGCATCTCCCCCACCCACCTCTATCCCCTTTCTCACTGTCATTTTTATCAAGTTCTGGAATTCTTTACTCCTAACCAAAATCCCCACTCAGCCGCTCCCTATTTTCCCCTCACTTTCTCTCTGTCCCCTGAAACTCTGGGCTGAAATGGACAGACTTCCCCACATCCCTCACCTGTTAAGCTGAAGCGTGCCCAGCCTTCTCTGAGTTAAGGCTGCAACTACCGGACCCCCTCTATCGCAGCCCCCCCGCAAACGGAGAAGGTACTTCCAGACCATCTGTCTCCAGCCTCTAAATTCTAATTCTTTCATCTGGCATTCTATCTGTCCACCATTTCCTTCAACCCACCTTTCTACACCTGCCTGCCACGAATTCTTAGTGTTCCCTGAACACCAGGTAAAAAGATTCCTCACTGTTCTTCTACAGAAATCATGCTTCTCCTGCTGCCACATCTGTGTCTCCCTGGCCCCTACTCCTAGAATGCCTTTCCTTCCCACTGTTGGAAGATCACATCTAATTTCTCCTGCACTCCCTTTGTGATTCCCTAGTAGGAACACAATCTTCAAAAAAAAAAAAGAACACCATCTTCCAACACTCAAGTCCTGAAGCACATTCTCTGTTTCCCTGTTTAAGACACTTCCACTCTCTTCTATTAAGCACACTCTTCGCATATTTTAGCTTCTATGGAAACTCTAAGCTTCCTGGGATCAGAGACCAAATCAGGCAGTGTCCTCTGTTGGGTATTGGGTGGTAGGTCCTTGTCAATCCCCCTCACAATCCGAGGCTTTCCCTGCTTGTACGAAGCCAAATATGCAGACACTCATGTAATAATACGAGGAAACATTATGTGGTCATGCATCGAAGTGCACAATTTTCCTTGGCATACGAGGAATGACTCTGATGAAGACAAAAAATGTGTCCCCATCTCTAATGTGCTGAATTCAGAATTCAATCCACTCTCAATGCTCTGAAAGTATCTGCTGCAAGTACAACAGCAAGAACTCGCTCCCCACCCTAAGTTTCTACTGGAAAAGCACACACCGTGCTTGCTTTCTACTGACACCACAAGAATTGGTGGGGGGGGACATGTTTTGAATTTAAAAAACAGGACGACTGGAGCCCCCAGTCTCCCGGCAGTGGCTCCGCATATGTACGGACGTGTGTGTGTGTGTGTGTGTGTGTGTGTGTGTGTGTGTGTGTGTGTGTGTGTGTGTGTGTGTAGAGAGAGAGATTTCCAAAGACTTAGCAAATAGGAACCTTAACTTCAACAAAATGAACGCTCCTCCTAAAACTTTTGGTACTGAATGTTGATTTAACATTTCAATCATTCTCATTTTTTCTTCATACATAATAGCTTTATTCTGACCCAATCCTTTGACTTGCATCCACCCTGCTCATTTAATATGCAACAAAGTCAGCCGGTACAGGGTAAGGTGACCAAGGATGTGTTCGAGGGGATAGATCTTTCTGTTCAAGTCTCTGCCTACTTCACTGAGGCCTTCAGTCAAAGGAGACCCCTCATGACCACACTGGCACCAATGTGGAAACTGACAGCAGAGACTGACTTTTTTTTTTTTAATAAGTTTATTTATTTATTTATTTACTTATTTATTTACTTATTTATTTATGGCTGTATTGGGTCTTCGTTTCTGTGCGAGGGCTTTCTCTAGTTGCGGCAAGTGGGGGCCACTCTTTTTTTTTTTTTTTTTTTTTTAGCACTTAGCACAAGGCCTGGCACAGAATAAGCATTTAATATTTAGTTATTATTAATGATACTCCTTTTTTTTTTAATATTAATTAATTTATTTATTTAGGCTGTGTTGGGTCTTCGTTTCTGTGCGAGGGCTTTCACTAGTTGCGGCGAGCGGGGGCCACTCTTCATCGCGGTGCGCGGGCCTCTCACTATCGCGGCCTCTCTTGTTGCGGAGCACAGGCTCCAGTCGCGCAGGCTCAGTAATTGTGGCTCATGGGCCTAGTTGCTCCGCGGCATGTGGGATCTTCCCGGACCAGGGCTCGAACCCGTGTCCCCTGCATTGGCAGGCAGACTCTCAACCACTGCGCCACCAGGGAAGCCCCAAGACTGGCTTCTTAAACATGTATCGCAGGCAGCACGATGCAAAGGCTGACACTGATCTACGTAATTACATTGTGTTTAATATTAAGAGTTGTGGAAAACCCAAAGATTCTATAGATTTATTTAAAAGGATTTAAAAACAAGACCCTATTGAGAGGTAAATGCTCATCAGCCAGATAAAAAAAATTTTTTTTAATTTTTACCAAAATATAGCTGATTTACAACGTTGTGGTAGTTTCAGGTGTACTGCAAAGTGATTCAGTTATATATATATATTTTTTCTTTGTTTACAATCTCTTCCATTATAGGTTATTACAAGATATTGAGTAGAGTTCCCTGTGCTATACAGTAGGTCCTTGTTGATTATCTATTTTATATATAATAGTGTGTATATGTTAATCCCAACCTCCTAATTGATCTCTCCCCCCCTTTCCCTTTGGTAACCCTAAGTTTGTTTTCTATGTCAGTGAGTCTATTTCTGTTTAGTAAATAAGTTCATTTGTACCATTTTTTTTTAGATTCAACATGAGTGATATCATATGATATTTGTCTTTGGCTTACTTCACTAGTATGATCATCTCTAGGTCCATCCATGTTGCTGCATATGTATCAATCTCTGGATGAAGATGGTTAATAGAGCATGTTTAAAGGTTATTTTATTGATATATCATACATTAATATTTTATTTATAAATAATTGTGTGACACTGATGCTCTATCACTCTTCATTTTGATTTGTGTTCCTAAATTTGATTTTTAAGTCTTAAAATCAAAGTGAAAAGTCTCAATTCTCTAAGATGAATTTGTTTTTTTAAACATTTGTAGTAGCCCAAGGGAAAAACAATCTAAAGCCCATGCTCAACGAATCTAAATTCTATTGAAATCTGGATGAATGTTAGAAAGAACAGCCATCTGGCTCACATACTCACGGTGGTGCCTGAATCAAGGAAAACAATAAAGCAAATCTGCAGTCAGAAATAAAAGTGTCTCAAGGCCCCACTTTCAAAGGTGCTAAATTTTTATTCTCTCAAATAATGGCCAAATTAAACAAAGACAAGGCACCTTTTCAAAGCATTTCGAAGGTAACTATTATAGAACAGAGTCTCCATTCAGTAGCTATTATAGAATAGTCTCTTTTCCACTTTCTATAACTTTCTATTACTAAATTTGTACTAATCAAATTTAGTACAAATTTACTCATTTCACAGAGGCCGTTCCAGACTCAGCAGCTTTGCTTTCTGCTGGAAAACTCCCCTGAGCTTACTAATTTGCAAGGATGCTTGTGGCACGTGATGGAAATGTAAAATCCAAACATTTGAAAGTCTCAGTGAATTGCTAAGCATTTTAAAATCCTACCAAAATGTAACAAGACACAGCCCGACCGTGGGATACAAACATCTGAACATCCACAAGACACACCATGTCCTTGCTTTTCGTGTAAGAGAACGTGTCGTGGAAAACATGTTCGACAGTTGGAAGCATGTCTCCCCACATTCAGAAACCTCAGTGATTCATCACCTACCTCCAAATTCAAAGGCAGAAAACATTAAACCACAAACTTGCTTTTTTAAGGACTCCTAACCCACCTCCGAAAGTCAAAATCAAACCTAAAGTTCCTATGGCCTACAGCTCTTAGGAAACCTTTCTTAACATGTTCCAGACTCTTTCCATCACAAATACATCTCTCACCTGTGGGTATCCTGTAAAGATATGTACACTGACCTAAAATAAGCCACTGACCCGAATCTGTTATTAGCACCTTTCAAGCCAATATTCATACATTCACCCTGTACCAGTGAGGGAGGGTGCTAATGTAAATCAGAGTATTTGATGAATTATCTTTCCTTCATCTCCATCAGCTTTTCCATTTCTCGAAACAGCTTTATAAGATAGGTCTTATCATTTTTCCCATTTGAAGAGAGACTGAAACTCAACAAAGGTTAAGTTACTTGCCTGAGGTCGGAGAACTAGAGAGTTTGGACTTGAATTCAGGCAGTCCGATTCCAGAGTCTGTGCTCGAAATGGCTAGGTGATCCTGCCACTAAATGACTGACATAAACATGCTAGTCTTAATGCTTGTTGATTAAGACACACGTTGAAGATAAAGTAAAATAGGTGTAGGCTTTTAGCAGTGAATACTCGTGACACTAAGATGAAAACAGAACCTAACAACCAAGAGAGCCTGGTGTGGTGTGGTGAGCACCGGAGTTAAACCCTGCCTCTGCCCTTTCCTAGCTCTGGGACCTTGGGCCAAATTTCTCTGAACTTCTATTTCCATACCTTCAGAAGAGACTATAGTTGGAAAGAAATGGTGTATGAAAACATGCCTGGGAAACTAGAAAGCCCAATGTGAATGGAACCTAAGGGGAAGGGTGAAATCCAAGATAAGAGAAAAGCATTTTCGATCAACTACTCAGATGGAAGGGCTAGCTTTTCACACCTTAAAAGATGTTGGTTATGTAATTCCCCGAGAGAGTAGATCTTTTAACCTTCCACCTTGCTCGATCCTTCTTCTGGATCTGTGCCTCCAGTGAGGCTCCGTTACTTCATGGGGAAGACAGAGAGTGCGATAAAGGACCCGTGTCTCTGAGATGTCTGCTTTCCGAAGAGGCACTCATGAGCGACGTGGGTAACAGAAGTCAACTCTTTCCACTGATAACTGGCTTGCCCCACACTCCTTTTTGACGACTTCGGATAGCAACCCACACCCTCCTTCCTTGGTCTGTCCTTCCCCCACTGTAACCAGGCCATCTGCCCACCCTTGACACACACATCTGAGCCAAACTGGCCCACCATACTACTTCATCCTTGTCCACAGAGACTGGTCCAAAAGGCGGTACCTGAAGTAAAGCAGGTCAGTTAAGAGTCCTTCTCGGTGGTTCTTTGAAATGGAATTAGAAAGGGCGAACAGGAAGCGACAGCCTTTTATTCGTTATCAAAGATGGCAGGAAGGGAGCCTGGGGCTTCCAATTGTTATGTCCCGGCCTACACGGTGAAATCTGGTCTGTGGTAGGAGAGACTCCAACACCTAGGCAGGAGACACAGTCCTACCGGCATCTTATCATTTCTAATAACATCCAGGCCTTGGACAGTTACGAGTGGAAACAAATTCCCTTTTGCTTATGTGAGTTTCAGATGGGATTCTGACATTCACAACCAAAAAATCCTTACCACAGAGATCTGAGAACAAGAACAACAGTTTTCTCTGGATGGGTGCCGCGGGTACTTTTAATGACAAAGCCAATGGTAACACACACTGTGTTGAACACCTCACAAATTGGCAAATGAAACCTTCCTTTCCACTGAATTAAGATCCCAAGCAAAAGTTATGATTACTCCTTAAAAAAAATACAATCTCAATCTTAATATCTTAATTTGCCCCAATTAGTAAGATTCTCAAACATCTCATTAAATTCCCTTAAGGTGTCTAGTCTTGTGGTAAAACCTGACAATACTATATTCAAGCTAAAAAAAAAAAAAAAAATCAAGAACACAACTTCTTGGTTTCTAAAACCAGCCGAACTCTCTCCTCTACCCTGAGCACATCAGCACCACTCAAATTTTATTAAGACCATAATAATTAGATTTAGCCAGACCTCTGGTCCCCACATGGGCTTTTTCAACACACATATATAACGCACACATACGCCACCGAAACATTCTAATTTTACACTGGTAACTGGAGTGGTTTTATAACAAAGACTAAGATTTGATACTTTCAAAATTATAGGGGCAGCACACACGCTCATGAACACATATTTCTAGACACATAAATGTACATACATATTTCCAGGAAAATATCTTTCCTCAGACTCACTCATTCCCACTAGGAATCCACTTGCTTCTAGATGGGAGAAAGCATAGTACGGTTGGAAGAAGGCTTGAGGGTTTCCAATGATTTCTTCTTGCACCTACACCTGGGGTATGGTGTTTTCCTGAGCCCCACCCCCCCCCCCCAGGAACCTGAGAGCTCACAGGTCTAAAGGCTTCATTCATCCTCTGAAGTGGACCTCAGCTCTTCTCGCCCCCATCCTAACCCCGGTCACTCTTCCCCTGGTAACAGCTCTTGGATATTCCCCTGGAAGTCGCCACTTTTCTCCCTCCTAGTCCACGTGCCTTATGTGGAGTTGACTTTTCTCCCTCCCTCCTTAGCCTCCCGAGTGAGCACGCAGCTTGGGTCTGGCCCATCAGTGGATCAGAGACCACAGCCAGAGCTCTTCATCCACGGCTGCACAATCACTCAGTCACAGTCAATGGGGGGCAACGGAACATGAACTTGGAAGGATGGAAGGATGGAAGCCTGATGCTGTCGGGCACCATCTCGCCACCACCTAGAGCTGAGCATGAAGCACACATCGGGGAGGGCAGAGGCGAGAGATGGCGAGAAACCAGGAGCCCAAGGACAGAGGTGCCATTCCAGTCACTGACGCCTGGGCCGGAAAGTTCAATGAGCCCCAAACCTCCTTTCTGCTTAAGCCAGTCTGGGTCCTGCGTGCAGACTCCTGCCACAGAGAATTCTAACCGATGTCCCTTCCAGAAAGAAGGATCTTTCCAAAGATTAACACAGGGAAACTGGAGGGGAGATGTGAACAAAGGGGAAGAACGGGTCCATAAGTACAAATGAAGACCAAGGAAACAAATGCTGTGATCCCAGAAGTAAAATTTTCTAATAAAGGAGTCACTCTGCACTACCTTGTATAAAATATCCACCTTATAAAATACAAGCATTTGGTCAAAAGTCTAAAATCGATTGAGTAAAGTCCTCCAAACTGAAGTTGAACTCAGTCAGAGGACTTTATTCAGAGGGCAATATTGTCACCATATCTTTCATCACGAATTCTCCACATGTTATTTTAAAATGTAAATAGATCTGGGTTGTGGAATCACGGGTAATCTTTCTTTTCTGAATTATTTTTAAGTGAGCGTATATTAATTTTATATTCAGAGAAAACCACCTGCATTTAATCAGAAAACAAGAATGATGAAGGCCATTGGGCGGGGGTCTGGCCGGTGCTCCGCAGCTGTCTGTGTGACACCCGGAGCCCGCGGGCCGCCTCGGCCCCCAGAGAGCCCAGCGTGGTGCACATGGGCACCGTGGGGTCCCATCTCCCTGCGTCCGGCTTGGACATCTTTGGGGACCCAAGGAAGATGAACAAGCGCCAGCTCTATTACCAGGTCTTAAACTTCGCCACGATTGTGTCTTTTGCGCTCATGATCTGGAAAGGCCTGGTGGTCCCCACTGGCAGCGAGCGTTCCATCGTGGTGGTGCTCAGTGACCGCATGGGCCAGCCTTTCACAGGGGTCACCTTCTGTTCCTAGCAAATTCCCTGGAACACCCGATTAGAGCTGCTGAAATCGTTGTTTTTAAAGTCGAAAGACGAGACGTTCCAATAGTTCACAGAGTAATCAAAGCTCATGAAAAAGATAACGGAGACATCAAATTTCTGACCAGGGGAGATGATAATGAAGTTGGGGATAGAGGCTAGTACAAAGAAGGCCAGAGCTGGCTCCAAAAGAGGGACATGGTGGAGAGAGCCAAAGGGTTTTTACCATAGGTTGGTATGGTCACCATAATAATGAATGACCATCCAAAATTCAAGCGTGCTCTTTTGGTTGTAATGGGTGCGTACGTGTTACTAAAACGTGAACCCTAAAATGAAAGGCAGTTCCTGGGAACAGACTGAAATAAATCCTGTTGAAAAAGAGAAAAGCTAATATATTTGAAATGTTCCTCTTCTTGTAAAAAAGGAAACAATGTGGAGACATTTTTGTCTTGTTTGAATAAATGATTCATCAGTGAAAAAAAACAAAAAACAAGAATGATAACAACAGATATTTTCAGCAGGTTTTAAAAAATATTGAATATTTTATTATTTATTTAATATATCGTATAATATAATTTATAAGTATTTAGATTGTATTTATCAATTATATTGTATTTCTAATACAATATAATAAATATAATTTATAAATTGCATTTATAAATTATAGTATTATAAATGTATAAATATTATATTTGTATTTGTATTTTATGATTTATTTGAAACATAAAACAAGGATGATGATAGCAGATATTTGAAGTGGAATCACCTGGTAAACATGTAGATGTCCTCATGCACAACAGGACATATTTTTTCTAATACAGGTCACATTTATCCAACAAAAGGAGGTAGTTTTTTTTAAAAAATTGCCACCAATGACCCAGCATTATCACTCCTGAATTTCCTTGAGATTCTATGCTACTGCAGTTATTATTGGTATAATAAGGTTATTTAGGCTAATCTGGGTGCCCAATCACCATTTATCATGTATACTTAAGATGCGGATTCTGAATGAACTAAACAGAAGAAAATCGTTGTTTTTAAAAATCTCTTGGCTGTGAATAGACTGTGGAAAAGTAACAAGTCTCCAGATTAAGTAGGTTTTATCAGGTCTTTGCAGGGAAACCCAAGCCCTGGTCAAATCATCACCACTGGCCTATGTAAAGGCGCCACAGTTAAAAATCATTCTCCAGGTGCTTACGTTTGGGGAAAATAATACATTTGCTTTTCAAACTGGATTTCTGTGGTCCAACTAATTTTCCACTAAATCACCTAGGCCAATCTTCCATGGTAACACAGCACCTGAAGAAGAAAGCATGTCGATAAAAAGAACTGGAAGCTTGTATTCAATGTCTGAGTAAAATGGGGAAAACTGAATGGACAAAATGGATCTTTTAGCTCCTGAGGCAGAGAATGAAAAAAATGGCAGTGAAAAGTGATTGATGGATTCTAAATATAGCTTCAGGGGGGAAAAAAAAAGAAGGGGGGATTCAAATCTAGACTAAGATATCACCCAGAAATCACATTTTTGCTGAATGAAGGCCCTTTGATGTAAAATGCTTTGCTCAAAATCAATTTCTGGGGAAAAAAAATCACATTGTCTGTTGATTAAAAACTCTCCTAGTAGCTGATTTATTCAGCAGCGGTGCCTCCGGCCTGATTACCAGCCTCCTGAGCCGCCTTTGACAAAGGAAGTAAAAAACAGGCAAACAACAACAATTAAAAAAAAATCCAGCTCCAGGGAATATGGAATGTCTGCATGATTGTTTCTTAGATGTGGAGGCGTCACAAATGGTTCTCCCAGAATTTCCACACCAAAGGGGCTTAGAACAAACACTGCTTGGAACAGGTGGTGGGTGGGGACCTGGGGGAGGAGCCTCATTTGCTTGGCTAAGCAGGTAGTTTTGCACTCAGGTCCTTTGATATGACACCTGGCTTAAAGCTGCAATCACTTAGTGAATGTTTTGTCTTCCCTCAGAGTATAGATGTGTTCGTGACCAAGCTGAATGCCTTCCCCTACCAGTTGTGTATTATTATCCTTCCCAGAGGACCTGAGAGTTCTAGTAACTTTACCAGGTCACAGAGGTACTGAGTAGCAGAGCCTCAACGAGAATAAACATATAAATATTATATTTGTATTTGTATTTTATGATTTATTTGAAACATAAAACAAGGATGATGATAGCAGATATTTGAAGTGGAATCACCTGGTAAACATGTAAATGTCCTCATGCACAACAGGACATATTTTTTCTAATACAGGTCACATTTATCAAACAAAAGGAGCTAGTTGTTAAAAAAAAATTGCCACCAATGACCCAGTATTATCACTCCTGAATTTCCTTGAGATTCTATGCTATTGCAGTTATTATTGGTATAATAAGGTTATTTAGGCTAATCTGTTCCACAGTCAACTTCCACAGTCAACGCAAGCATTTCTGAGATGAGCTGCAGGGTTGAGTACCCAGTGAGAAAGAAAACACCAGGTGTGCCCCCCAGGCGCTGGCAATGCCCTCTCCCACCATCCCCAATCTGTTCCACTGTTTCCTTAGGGAACGATTCTAGGCAAATTTCCCTTTAAAAACAGGATGGGGGTGGGGTAACAGGGGATTGGGGAGGCCTGGCCTCAGGGCTCTAGAAACTTTCCGGTTATAGTCTCAGTAACTGGGAAGGAAAATGGGAAGCCATTGGGATCTAGAAGTTTGGGAGAATTCAAAGTACTTCCCAGCTCTGTTCATTTCTTTCCTTCTCTCTGCCACTCTGCGGAGGTCTGGGGACCCTCAACACTTTTTCCCTCCTCTTTCCCGCTGGGGACTAGACCTCTTCAGGCAAAAGAACTGGTGCACAAATAACTATCCTCAAAGTAAGAAAGTGTACATAATTTCCTAAACACATATCCAGGAAGAGTTATGTTTGGAGATTAAAATAAAGGAACTCCTAAAGAGATGTGCTTATCAATTAATTCAGATTTGAACTGCTTTGATTTTTTACGATTGATCACTGCTAACTTACAACAGAAATACTTATGACCTTAATAATAATGTTAGATTATATATACTATCCCGAAAGTCATACATAGAAGGAAATGTGTACACATTTATACATATATATGTACATATATAGTCATATATTATGGATATAAGCTCAACTTCTATTTAGGGCCCACTTCTTAAATTATACAACTTTCTCAAGAGATCATTTTTGACATGAAATCTAAAACAAAACACATTTTTGACCCAGAAACCTCCAACTCTTCAAACCACAGAAATGTAAACATCCACCGTCAACCTAACATCAGTTTGAAGGTAAGTAAGAAGGCATATGGCATTTGTTAATATCCATCTTGCCCTTTAAAATGTCCCACACGTAAAGAGAGAGCTAAGAGAGAAAACCCTTATTTGGTGCTTGTTGAGATGTAGTAGGTTCTGAACAGTTTATGCAGAACCGATGGATGTGAAGAAGGTACTGGAAAGATGCGGAAACGTCTCCTCTGGGACAGAAGCGGTCCTGGAGGGAAAAGTCAGATGACCCACAGGTGTGCTCCAGGGGGCGCACGGGGCAGGGATGCTGGTTCCTCCATAGACTTGTCTGGCCTCATCTCCCACCCACCAGTCACAGCAGATGGGACGTGCCATTTTTCTGCCCTTTCTTCTGCCTTGACACAGGACGAGCTTTCTCAGCCTGGCGCATCCTTCCCAGTTTCTCCCCCTAGAACATTTCTCCCCACCTTTCAACATCCAGCTCAAACCGGACCTCCTTTGTGACATGTCCTCCATTTCCCATGACAGAATTCATCAGTTCCTCACCCCCTGCCCCACGTACCCAACACATTTTGCAAGCACCTCTATTACCAAACTCCTAACAGTGGACTTGAAAGCACTAATACATTTAATAAAATGCTTTAATATTTTAACCTAAGCACTTTGTTATTTTATTGAGATATAATCGACGCATCACATCGGATTCATTTTAGGGGTACCGCATAATGATTCGATGCACGTATATATTGTGAAATGATCACCACGGTAAGTCTACTTAACATCTACCACCACGTAAAGTTACAATTTTGTTTTCTTCGTGATGAAAATGTTGAAAACTTACTGTTAGCAGCTTTCAAATATACACGACGGTATTGTTAATGACAGTCACCGTGCTGTACATTACATCCCTAGACTTATTTAGATTAAAACTGGAAAGAACCTGGTTACTTTATTCTCTGTCTGGCCCAGTGCCTGGCAAAAGACATGCCACACGTTGGTGAATAAATGAATCAATGAATGAACAAGCAGCTTTGGGTAAATGAGGGCCAGTAAAGAGAACTTAGCACAAATAAAGTCTAGCAGAGTCAGGAAGTACAGATATATCAAATACCTGGTCTGTTTTCCATGTAGTTTTCATAAACAACCAAAAGTTAGTCAGAGACATCATTTCATAAGAAAGTGTAGATACCTTCAAACCTTGAATCCAGAGTTGCTTTTCTGCTTTGAATAAAAAGGACTAAACACTGGTGTGTGGTCCTGAAACGACTGTGTTTGAAAATCAGGCTACATGCAATCTTCTTTTTTTTTTTTTTAATCATTAAAATACAGTTTATTTTATTTGTATGACACATCACATCTTCAGGATGCTGACGTCTCCTGTATTAACTGCGATCGAGGGCAACTGTGGAAAAGGCTAGTAAAACTGTTTTGACCTGTTTTATGGGAATATTGTAAACAGCTCCCCAAAGACCATTAGCATGCAGAGCTGTCTAACAGACACTAAGCAATTCTCCTTCCAAAAGAGGGTAATTAGACAGGGCAAAGGGCAGTGTCTCTCGGTAACCAAACAACCTAATTTTCTCAAATGACTGCTCTCCCGCAAACACATGGCCTGAGGCAGAGAGAGAATGGCTGATTTTCAACATCTACGAGCTAACTACTTCTACTGCAGGGGAAACGGCTGTTCGTCGCAGCACTGGTTTAGAAGGGTTTGCACACATTCACTGAAAAAGCCACAACATGACATTAAGAGAAGCAGCTGTCTGGGGCTATGACCCCTCTAACCTTCTTCAGCTTGATGATGAAGAGGAAAACCTATTTATATTGTGTTGGCATGTGGTTTTATTTTATCTACTGGAAAACTCTTAACAGATTTAAAAAAATGCAAAACCCTAATAAGGTTGCCAGTAGAAAACATCAGCCTCTGCCTCTAGCTGTGCTCTGTCAGGTCCTTCAGCCCAGAAACCTCTCTGGAGAGGCGGAGAGGCAGGCCGGCCACAGCTATGGAACCTCTGAGAGTGCGACTTTGCTCGTTCTCCGTGCGCCGGTGGGGCAGGTGTTCACCGAGCAGCCCCTCTCAGCAGAGCCTCACCCTGGGGTCCCCGTCTCTCTCACAAGAGCTTCTGCCCTTCACTTGACCTCGCACCCTGCCCACTCCCACCCACCCTACGTCTTCCTCTTGCCCCTAGCTATTTTGAAACTTCTCAAACCTATAGAAAAATGTAAAGACAGGTACGTTAGTAATACCTGCATAAATCAAAACAACAAAGAGGCACCACCTCACACCAGTCACAATGGCCATCATTAAAGAGTCTACAAATAACAAATGCTGGAGAGGGTGTGGAGAAAAGGGAACCCTCCTACACTGTTGGTGGGAATGTAAATTGGTGCAACCACTATGGAGAGTAAAAAACTAAAAACAGAGTTACCGTATGATCCAGCAATCCCACTCCTGGGCATATATCCAGACAAAACTGTAATTCGAAAGATCCATGCACCCCTTTGTTCATAGCAGCACTGTTCACAATAGCCAAGATATGGAAACAACCTAACTGTCCATAACAGGTGAATGGATAAAGAAGAGGTGGTACATATATACAATGGAATATGACTCAGCCATAAAAAAGAATGAAATCATGCCATTTGCAGCAACATGGATGGACCTAGAGATTATCATACTAAGTGAAGTAAGTCAGAGGAAGACAAATACCATATGATATCACTTATATGTGGAATCTAAAGTATGTCACAAATCAACATACCTATGAGACAGAAACAGACTCACAGACATAGAGAACAGACTTGTGGCTGCCAAGGGGGAGGGGGGATGCGGAAGGGATGGATTGGGAGTGTGGGATTAGCAGATGCAAACTATTATGTAGAGAATGGATAAACAACAAGGTCCTACTGTATAGCACAGGGAACCATACTCAATATCCTGTGATAAACCATAATGGAAAAGAATATGAAAAAGAATGTATAGATGTATAACTGAATCACTTTGCTGTGCAGCAGAAGTTAAACACAACATTGTAAATCAACTATACGTCAATAAAATTTAAAAAAAAAAAAAAAACCTGCATAACCTCCACTCAGATTTCCTAACTGTGAACACCTCTCTCTCTTCATATGTGCTCAGCACTAAAGAGGTGGCCCTCCTGAGTCTTTGATGGTGCTGGACCCTGAGGCCACCTCAGCCCTTGGGACTCACTCCTATGTCCAGCTCTAGCAGAGTCTTGGCTCGGTGGCTGGACCCCATGCCTTACACCAAGAGCCAATAGTCACAGTCGCTGCCTTTGGCCCAATGACCCAGAACCGCCATGCCACCTTCTCCCAGATTTTGAGACAATCATCACTATTGTCTGAAGTTTCTCATTGCCCAACAAACACCTAGACATTCCCAAGAGGACACCAATTTGACATAATAAATACTATGTACTTTTTAAGTGTATGAACTTGAGCAAATTATTAATCTTTGTAGGCCTCAACTCATCAGCTCTTAAATGGGGATACTAATGGTGCCCACCTCAGTGAGTTGTGCTAATGATGAAATAAAGTGCTTATCAGAGTGGCTGGCACATTGTCAGCGTTCAATAAACGTTAGCGGTCGCTATCATCTTTACTCAAATAGTTTCTTTGACACCAGTTGCTTTTCCAATTAGCCAACCCATCAGTGCGTTCTTGCAAACCTTTCCCCGCCCCAGGACGTTGCATCACAACCCATCATGGCACAGGGGCGTCTGGGATCTGGTGGCCTCCTGAGGCAGGAGAGAGCTGGGCCCCAGGCTGAGTAGTTGCAACCGGTCTCTTGTTGCCACTTGGAGATAAAGATACCACAGGGGCAGAGCCCTGCTTGAGTAAAAGATAAGGCGACCACATTTTTCTCATTCTCATGGTCAAGGAGACCTCCCAGACCACACGTGCACAGAAAAGTTTCTCAGGGGTCAGAGAAAGGAAGGGGTGTCAGCCCATAATATGTCCTGCCAACCTCCCAGAAACCCTTGCACTGGAATCCATCTTGGCTGAAAGATGCATGTGCCAATCTGAGTCAGAACAAATATGGGCATGAATGAGATAATTGGCCAAAGGGAACTCGGAAAACTGCCCCCATATAAGCAATCTCAGCCACCCCTATTGGGCTCGACTCACTCCAAGTCTGCCCGTGTGTTCTTCCACACGTACTTTGCTTCCAGTAAACACTTTATCTGCTTCACAATCTCTGTCTCTTTGCTGAATTCTTTCTTCAAAGAAGACAAGGTCCTGCTTCAAGCCACCACACCCCACGGCCCCCCAAGATCACTCCTTTGTTCCCAACTTCATCTCCCATCCATCTCTCCATACACCCCGGTTCCATGCACATGGGTACTTACCATCCCAGAAACGCACTGCACACTTACATTTTAGGTTTCAAATTATTAATTTAAAATTTCAATTTTAAATTGTTACATTTAAGTTGGAATTTTAAATTGAAAACTATTTGGGGGGATAAATGCTCAGATGCTATCTCTCCTTACTATTCAGATTAAAACGTCACTTCCTCAGGGCTCACACAGGACTTTCTTCTGTTCCTCTACTATAGTAGATACTTCAAGTTCAGGAATGGTCATTCATAAGTCAGTAAGTCGTGCCTTGGTTTACTACTTCCCTAGTAGCCACGAGCTACCTAATTTTTTTTCTTTATGATACATTCTGATCCCTTGATCCCTTTCAGGTAATAGTGCTTAATCATAAGTGGCCATTAGAATCCCTTGTGAACTGTTTCCAAAATGCACATGTCTAGCTGTTGATCCTAACAACATACTTGACTGTGAAACCTTTAATAGAGATTTCTAGTCTGGACTCCTTACACACATTCTGCTTCCTAAAGGAACATCACTTGAAATAAGACCTTGAAAAGCGTAATGTTCTTCTGTATAAGCCCCACCTTGGCGAACCAGTACGCATCTTCAAATAAATCAGCAAGAGACAATCTATGATCTTTGATTTTTTTTTCCCCCACAAGTAACTAACACATAGCAGGGCATTCTGACCCACCATGTGGTTTTTCTCCTTGCTGCAGCTCTCCTTGTAATTGTCAGAGAGAAAGATTAAGTGAGGATGTTATTTCCTCATTCTTCTTGCTATTAAACGTCTATAAGCTTGAAGTCATAACTGCAAGAACGCAATGGACAATAATTCACTGTGAGAAATTCAAGTACAAAAATTATTTTAAACCAGTAGCTCCAATCTTGACACATATGATTCAGGCATAAAATTACATTTTAAAATACAGCTCTGTTTTTAAATATGAGAGGGAAAAGGGTAAAAGAAAAACTTAGAAGCCACAGGATACAGACTCACACACACATATATGCATAAATGTCTGTATGTGTGTGTACTCGTGGCCGTCCTGAAGCTGAGCGCAAAGAAAACATTTACTGTAGATGTGCAACAGTTCATATGCATTTTACTCATATGCTAAAGTGAGAACCAGATTCTGGATTATGCTGATGAGTTTAATGTTTAAAAGCCTCAAGCCTTTTAAATGTTTTACAAACCTCTGACGTGTCCCTAGGTATAAGTGATCAAGGCCTTAGGAAGAGATTTTATACTTTGAAGAAACTGAATATTCTAAATAAAAGATCATATGATAAAGAAAATTAAAGTGGGTTCAGAACTGAGATATTAGTTTAATGGGCTGATTACAAAAATACATAGTTGTTTCATTTCTATATGGACCACTGACATATGTGAGGGAAATGCACCTTTCTATTCTTTTAATACTCTAGTAAAAGATGTTTTTCTGTTAATTTTGGGGTCAGTGCTTTTTAGTGTTAAGTCTATCATCATGTTAAACACTTAAGGTATAAGGAAACAAACTATATATGATGCTAATTATAACAGAGTGACCACCTGTTATGGGTTGGATTACGTCCCTGCCAAATTCATATGTTGACGTCCTAAGCCCCAGTACCTCAGAATATGACTTTATTTGGATATAGGGTCTTTATAGAGGTACCTAAATTAAAATGAGGTCATTAGGATGGGCCCTAATCTGACACGACTGGTGTCCTTATAAAAAGGGGAATTGCAGACAAACACACAACAGAGAGAACACCATGTGAACATGAAGATAGCCACCTACAAGCCAAGGAAAGAGGCCTGGGACAGATCTTTCCTTCCCTGCCAGTACCTTGATCTCAGAGTTTTAGCCTCCAGAACAGGTGACAATAAATTTCTCTTGTTTGGGACTTCCCTGGTGGTGCAGTGGTTAAGAATCCGTCTGCCAATGCAGGGGACATGGGTTCGAACCCTGGTCCGGGAAGACCCCACATGCCACGGAGCAACTAAGCCCGTGAGCCACAACTACTGAGCCTGCATGCTGCAACTACTGAAGCCCGCACACCTAGAGCCCGTGCTCCGCAACAAGAGAAGTCACCGCAGTGAGAAGCCCGTGCACCGCAATGAAGAGTAGCTCCCGCTCGCCGCAACTAGAGGAAGCCCGCGCGCAGCAACGAAGACCCAACGCAGCCAAAAATGAATGAATGAATGAATGAATAAATAAATAAAAATTTAAAAATAAATAAATCTCTGTTGTTTAAGCTGCCCAGTTTGCAGTACTTTGTTACAACAGCTCTAGCGAACGAATACACCATCTACGTTATTTTTCTTTCAAATGAAAAGTTTGTTTTGGTTGGCGGGGGTTGCTTTAAAGAGGCGGTTGGCCATTTTCCAGTTTTCAGATACAGCACCTGGGCCAAAGAGAAGTGGACAAATCCTTCCATGGGTGTGAGACATCTGAATGGGAGTAAACTTCAAGGTCACACCTACATGAAAAAGAGGATCCCTGGCTCAGAGAAAATAGCACTTTCTAGGAAAGATGAACTGGTGAGGTCACAATGCCCAGACACTCAGGATGGAGAGGAGAAAGCAGAGTCTAGGCCACGTGCCCTTGTCAGAAAGTCCAAACAGTCAAGCTGTCCCCTGGGCTCGCCTGTCACCAGCTGTCACGTACAAGAAGGAATGGAAGCTGGTACTTTTCTACGTGTATCAAGGACATAAGGAAATATGAAGGGAAATGTAAAGCCCTAAGCCAAGATAAGTCTCTAAAACTCGAGGACTATTTTACAGGAATGACACAGATGGTGAGATGGTAGCAAGGGACTTCCTGAAGAACATTATATTTTCTCCCAGTTATGAGTCAATAGAAGACTCTATAAAAGTTTTTCCCTCCCCCAGTGATCATCTTCCTGTTGTTTTTTTTTTTTCCCTCCTTTATCCTCAAACTCTAAAATAAGCGGAGGGTGACACTGGGATCAATGACAAAGGTGGGGTAGTCCTAAAGTCTCTCATTTAGCGAGCACCTACTACATGCCAGGCACTGAGCTAAACGTTTTAAAGACCCCATCTTGAATACCTGCAACCCTCCTAAAAGTTCTCATCATTATACCCGTCGTGTACATGCAGAACAGAGACGTTGGTCCCCTTTCTCCCTTTTATTCTTGTCTATCTTCACTCTGAGTGGAGAGGGAATCTTTAACATAACACATCAAAGTCACACTAGCTAATATAACATTTATCAGGAGCAAGGCATTGTTTCAAATCGGGGTTTCTCAACCACATCACTGTTGACATGCCGGGTTGGGTAATTCTTTGCTGGGGGGCTGTTCTGTGCATTGTAGGATGTTTAACAGCAGCAAACCCTGGACTCCACCCACTGGATAAATGCCAGTAGCATTCCTCCTCCAGCTGTTACAACCAGCAACATCTCCAGCCATTGCCAGATGTTCCTGGGGAACAAAACTGACCCCGGTTGAGAACCACTATTCTAAATGTTTTACAAATAAACTCATAAAAACTCTAAAAAAATAAATAAATAAGCAGAGGGTGAAAGGAAGCAGCATCATGATAAGATCTGGGGCAGGGGTGGGAGAAACCGTTCCTTTTCTCCATCTCAGGTCTTTGCAGTAAAGACACAGGCTTGGTCATGAACGTGGAAAAATGATGAGATAAGATGGGAATACTTGTTGAATTGAACTATTGCAAATATTTCTGAGACGTCAGCCAAACTCTCAAAAAGGACTTCTTTAGCATCTGATAATCATCAGGCATGAAGATTTCCAGAAACAAATTAATAGAGAACAAAGAGAAGCTGACGATATTTACATCTATGAAAGACAGAATAGGAAAGAGAGAACTATTCCTTGGCTGGATCAGCCTGCTATCTTGGGTATGACGCCTGTGAAGACCTGAGACACGTGAACAGCTAACCTGGAGGGAAGTAACTGACCTTCACTTCAGCACGACTTGGAAAAGTTATTGGAAGTTCACTGTTTAATGGAACCCCATTTTCTTAGCCATACTAATTACTCCATATTAGATCACCTGTACGTTTTCAATTAATTTAGTGGGGCTAATTTAGCTAGGACTTCGCGTGGATTGGCCAAGCAGAAGATGAATAATAATGGAAGAAAATGGGGCATAAGTGGAAAGTATATTATAATTTGAAATATATCTGAGAGTCTAAAAATTAAAAACACCTACAGAAATGATTCTGGGTTGTAAAGTGATATTTTTTTATCTCAGTGGAAAAAAGGTAGGCAAAGATAAAAAAATGCATCAATCTCCAAAATTATTTTAATAATGAGGAAACCTAATCAAAACTAGTTTAGAGGGTAGGTGTTCCAAATACATGAAAACAATCTGAAAATGAGGAAGGTTGGTATATAACCATGCTCTTGTTCTCCTACAAAAATTATGTTCAAAAAGACATGTTAAAGCTCATGATATAGTGAAGTACAAAGTAGAACTTTTAAAAAATACTTTGTAAAGTACTTATGTCAACTAAAAGAAAAAAGTAAAACATTCTCAGTAACATAAAAGCCTACACCATGGAAAGAATGGACTTTTTGAAGAGCTCGACATTTTTATACTGATATATTTAAGAAGAGTTCTTCAGAGGACTCAGAAAAGTTTCTGCCATTCACAAAATCTAAATGAATGCCTAATAAGATAGAAAGACATTTACAGGAAATCACAGTGGCAATAAATCTACTGCATTATTATTTATAGTTGTGTTTGTGACGAATACAGCCTAACACGGCAACAAGCCAGTATTTAAGGGCTGAAAGATTTATCCAACCTTAAACATATCAGTCTATGCAGGCCTGGAGTCTGTAATCATTATCACAGTTTAATCTGCCTTTTGCAAAACAAAACTAAAAAATAGACTGTGTGTCTCTGTGATTAATCATTTGTATTTAAAGCCAATCTGAACGAAGAAAAGGTCCAAAAAAGCAGCCCCGAGAACATGGTACTGGAAAGCAATGGAATGTGTTTAGAATACCATGTTCTGAAAAGTGTCGTGCAACCTTCTGTTAAATATTTGGTTCATTCCATTTTGTCATTCCGATTTGTATCCTGGAAGCCCTTAGACGCGACAGGATTACTTCCTGACAATGGCAACATAAATTGGTGAGCAAAATCCCAGATCAGTTGCAAAGTTCTTCCCCGTGAACCCCACCAAAATAATGGTGCTTGCAAAGTCCAAGAAGAGTTGTTGATTTCTAAGGCTCAACTTTCGGCACAAAGGACTCCAGCTGGTACCACTGGGAGACCTATCAAAATTATCAGTAGACAGTTGGTGAGTCCTGGCTACACTCAGCAGAGCATAGAAGAGAGCTCAGATCACGGGGTACCCTGAACACTGAATGAAAGCTGCCAGGCTGTGGGATCATCGAAATAAAGCAAACTGGCAGTCATCCCCTTAGCATTTGGTGTTCATCTTAGGAATACTGCCAGGTACATACACGTAGCCAGGGAGAACACATCTTTAAGAAAATGAAGAAATTGAAAAAAGAGAGAAGAGGAGAGGAGGATAGAAGAGAGGAGTAATGGGACTGAAAAGCAGTTACCAACATTGCCCTCACCGCACCCCACAAGCTGCTTTAACTTTGATGACCAGCTCTTCTTTGCAGATGTACATAGTTTCCCCGACCTTGGCAGAATCAAAGAATTTATACAGTTAGCAGTTCTTGCACAATCTCCTGAAAAGAACGGCACAAATGTTCTATCCTTCAATGCCAGGTGGGCCTTGCTAATCCTAGCCTCCTGTTTTCTTCCAGTAAATTAATTTACTTGCTTAGGTACTGGTGCGAAAATAAACATCTAGTTCACCTCGTCTCTCTCCTTCTCCATGTCTGACAACAAATCTCGGGGATTTTTTTTCCCCTTTCTTTGGATGAAGTTGGGGGGAAGAGCTAAATTCTATGAAAACTGAATTATCTTCATCAACTAGAAATTTATGCCGGGCATGAAATGCAAAGGATTTTAAGAACTGTAGCCTTTCCAGGTTTATTATTATGAGAAATGAAGTTCTCTTATTGATAGCTCCGTTCACAGCACAGAGCCAAAGACTGCAAAGAATTTATACTACAATCAAAGACAGCCTGGATATCTTCATATCTTAATAATAAATCCAAGATAACCACAGCCTGATGTATTAAATACCTTTTAGGACATGAACAATTTGAACAAGAATCTTCATTAATTCTAATTACGGTGCCTATAAGTCATGTTTAACACTTTCCACCCCTCAATAAATTAAAATTAAAGTGCCTATTTACAAAGTGCAAGCCCTAATGAACCAAAAAATCATTTCTAAAGGGGTATGATGTTAAACCCAGGTGCTGTGTATACATGTCTAACTTCACCCAGATTCATGGGCCAACATCAGCGTCAGTCAAACCTCGAAACCAACCAGTGTGACACTGCAGGTGATGCAGACTTGAGTTCACTTCCAAGTTTATTTAAAAAAAAAAAAGAAAAAAAGGACTTTCACAACTCCAAAAAGTTTGTGTTTCTTTGACTTTCACGGGAGAAAGGAAAAAATAAACACTCTTCCAATTATACTTCTCTACTTCTCAGGACCAATAACAGCGACAGAGTCTGCTAAAATGGTGGCACCAACTGGGAATCTGAGCAACTTCTGATGAAAGAAGTAAAGAACTGATACTTAATGTTTTCTTTTTAAAATCACGATGCTAGGGAAAACTGTCAGCGCTAGAGACATCCTTACCTTCCTACAAGGAAGGAAGTTAAAAGAATAACTTTGTAAGTGTTTGTCCTAAAAACACTGGTTGGAGTCTTTCTCCAAGTCTTTCTTAGCTGAAAGAACTAAACATGTGAAATTGATTTTCATTTATTCATGGCATTTGTTACAAAGGAGTGCAGCATAACCCAGGACAGCAAGGATCTAGTCCGCCCCCTGGATTCAAATTCTGACTCCAACTTTACCTGTTGTGTGACTGTGGACAAGTTACTGCTCTGTGTCTTAATGGTCTCATCTGTAAAATGGAGCCACAGACAGAAGATACAGCAAGTAACCATAACAGTCAATAACCATGATTGTTACTTCCTCTGCCATGGTCTACTTCTTATTCAGGTTTTAACTAATGTTCTAAATAGGCAATGATATTTATAAGTAAGAATAACACACTCTTAAATAGTATTAACTAGGTAGCGGGTACCATTCTAAGCAATTTACAAGTTTTAACTCATGTAATCCTTACGACCAACTTTTGAGGTGGCCACTATTTCGCAGATGCTGCTGAAATGGAGGTACAGAGAGATGACATCACTTGTCCAAGAGCCAACTAATAAATAAACGGCAGAGGCAGAACCCAGACGCAGGTAGACTGGCTTCAGCGTCCAGGCTCTTTTCACTATGCTGCTTCTTGAAGAAAAACCTTTGAAATAAATCTCCTAACATCCTAATTCACATAAAAAAGAACTAGGGAAATTCTAAGTTCAGTATGTAGTGAACCTACATTGCATCTAGGTGATATTTTAAGCGCAACATAAAGGAACGAGACTTAAAAAGCAAACAGATAAACCACAATGAACTTTCTTTCTAATTTAGGCTCCTCCTTGCCGTTTCCAAAAATAAGTTCTGTCTTTGCAGTAGCTGATATACGAGGTGAGCTAGGCTGTGACTTCGCAACAACCTTACAGAGAGTAGGACCAACAGCAAGCTGGTTTCCCACAGCCCATCCATGGGAAGCCGCGTGAATATCTGCCACGCGCAGCCAGCAATCCCCGTGGACCGTGGCCGTGACGCATCACTTGCTGGTGAGAACTCAGCCCCTCCCCTGAGCTCCGGTATGGAAACCAGGTCCTGGGGGAAATTAACTAAGCTCACGAGGGAAGGCATTCTCTCATCCCCATCTCTGAAATACCACTGACTGATGATGTGAAGAACCAGAAGATGGGTTACTTGGTTAGCTTACAGTGAACTGGTCAACTACCAAAATGGAACCTTGATCTAGAATACAAAAGTTCTTTTACAGCAGCTGTTGTCCCGCTTGAGGGCCTAAAGCAGAAACATATCTGTGAGCAATCTTTCCTTAAGACTAATGAATCCTCTGAAAGAATTAGTTAGAGCGACACAAACACACGATGGCTAGAAATACACAGCCAAAAGTTTGGAAAAAAATAAAACCATGCCTTTTACCTTTTTACTTGTAGCCTTCACTCATGCTCATGTTCTAATGGATTCAGTATGTTCCAACATATTCCAACCTGTAGTTACGATATAATTTTCCAACAAATAGCCATAGGCCAAATTACAATGACTAATGGGCTATTTACCATAGAGAGTAATAAAATACTTTCATATCATAAAATCTTTCAGAGTCTAAATTTATATACATATTATATATTTTATATAATATATATACACTTATAAATACATATATTATATATCACACAATGCTCCCTAGATCCAGCCACAGGTAAACTGTAGCTTAGTTATCAGGGAAATGGATATTAATACCACAATAAGTTATGACTACACTGTCATAAGAACCACTGAAATGAAAAACCATCGACAATACCAAGTGTGGGCAAAGCTATGAAACAACTAAAACTGTTCTCCACTGCTTGAGGGAGTAAAAACTAGTTCACCACTTTGGAAAAGTGTTCTGCAGTGTTTACTTGACTTGAACACATGACCCAGCGTTCCACTCTATTCATTGAACAAAAACTGCATTCATGTGTAGACCACAGGTAGACACAAGAATGCATGTTACAGCATGGCTCTCAATAAACCCAACTGGAAACAACTCAATGTCTAGCAACAGTAGGGAGATAAATCAGTTGTGCTATGTTCACCCAATGGAAGGCTGTCCAGCAAAGAAAATGAACCAGTTACTGAAACATACAACATAGATGAATATAACAATGGTAAGGATGAGTGAAAGAATTCAGACATAAAATGATTCCATTTCTATAAAATCTGCATAACAGGCCAAGTGAATTTATGGTCTCAGAAGTAGGGATAGTGGTTGGTTACCTTTAGTGAGGAAGGAGGGAGTAATGATTGGCAAGGGTCAAAGGGGGCACCTCAGGTGCTGGTAATACCTATTTCTTGACCTGGCGGTTGGTTATATAGGAGTGTTTACTTTGTGAAATCTCATCAGACTGAACACTTTATAATTTGTGCATTTTTCAGCATATATGTTATATATCAATAAGAATGTTTATTTGTTTATTTTATTTTATTTTATTTTAGACCATGTCACACAGCTTGTGGGATCTTAGTTCCCCAACCAGGGACTGAACCCTGGCCCTTGGCAGTTAAAGTGTGGAGTCCTAACCACTGGACCACCAGGGAATTCCCAAGAATATTTTAAAAGTTAAAAAAATTGGCCTACTTCCAAGCCCAGTTGTGTACATATCTGTATTAGTTTACTAGGGCTGCTGTAATAGAACAACAGAAATATATTTTCTCACAGTCTGGAGGCTTGAAGTCCAAGGCCATGGTGCTGGCAGGGTTGGTTCCTGGTGAGACCTCTCTCCTTGGCTTGGGGCCAGCTATCTTCTCCCCCCTATCCTCTCAATGGCCTATTTTTTTGTGCATGCACATTCTTGGTGTCTCTTCTTTGTAGGGACACTGGTTCTACGAGATTAGGGCCCCATTCTTATGACCTCATTTAACCTTAACTACCTCTTTAAAGACCCTATCTCCAAGTACAGTCACATTGGGGGTTAGGGCTTCAACATATGGATTTGGGAAGGATCCCCAATTCGATCTATAACAAACTCTCTTGGTTATTAAAAAAATTAAAATTCCTTCTCTTTATGTAAACTGTTCACATTTTCAACCTCTAAAATACTTAAATCTCATTATTATTAAGACCACCTAAAAGGACCAAGTTTAAAAAGTCTTAATAATATACAGTTTGTGAAAATGTAAGTCTAAGATTTTCAAAATTATATGGAAAGTATTTTTAATTCAAGGGCAGAAATAAAATCTAATTATATTTTTAAACAGAACCCAGTGATATGGACCAAACACCATTCCAATACCAATTATACACATGCCCTAGCCACAGACAAGTAATATATACAGATGCACGTCACCTGTTTAACAAAACAATTACTGATGATAAAAAAACGTTCAAAAGGAGTGCTTTCAAATGATTTAATCTAACATATACTTATTGTTACTACCTACCCCGCATTTCTGCAGATCCTCTGATGAAACCATAATCTATTAAATATTTAGCTATGCCATAGTGGCTTTTGCTTATTTTTCAAATGGTAGCAAAATATGAATGTGGTTCTAACAGAATAGAGATTAAATTACCAAAGGAAAAATACGGTGTTTGACTCAGCCTTCTTGCCAAAGACTCTGGTTTTCCTTCTGTGATAGAAACAAGCTGGCACTTCAGGGTTCATGATGCCTGTATAATCAGAACCCCAAATCCAGGCCACAGCAAGCACCTCATTATACTGAGATTCAACGAGCTGGGTTTTTGTTTCAAGGAGATGGACCTTTATTTCAAGGAGACAGACTTTTAGGATAGATTTTTTTCAGTCTTCTGACATGCCAAAACATGGCAATATATATCTAAATTGATAGTAAGCCGTTTCCTAGCTCTCTTTATCATTTATAACTGTGTTTCACACACAGAATCTCATACGTCACCAAGAACACAAAGTCAGAAGGAAATTATGACAAGGAAAAACAAATTCCAGTTACCATACACAGTGTAGCAATCCCTCCTAACCTTCCGGATTAAGTTATCAAAACTCCAGGACAGGAGAATTCACAGCCAACAAGACAATTGCAAAATGGCACCCGGCGATTGCCTTTAAAAGACATTTTTACAGAGCTCAATGAGCCCTAATTTATTTCTATCACAATATCTTGCTCACTTGAAACATGGCGGTTTTTCTTTCCACGCAGTTTCAACCAGCTGCCTGTCATTTTGTGTGGCTTTGCTGCAGTCTCTATGTGTCCTAAAAAGCTTATTTGTTTCTGCTTCAGATACTCCAGCGTTCAGTCCTGACATGACGACTCCCCAGGGTCAATCTCCCGGTCCCAGAGGCAGAATAAATATGGAAGCTTGAAATGGGAAAGGCCTTGAGCGACCTTCCTTTAAGAGGCTCACCTAAGCTAAGTCACTATTTCTCAAGGCTCTTCACTCAGACCCAGGACCCTGATGCCTGAATTCTGCCCGCGACAAGCTCAGGCCCACGCACACACCTTTAGTGCCCCTCGCACCCCTCCCAGCTCCTACGCCACCATCAGAACATAGCTCCAGGGTGGGCCCTCCCGTGGCTTCATCTTCCTTTCTCTTTCCAAATGTCTCTTAGCCAAACAAAAGCTCCTCTCCTTCTTAACCAGCTGTCTCTTTCCACCTTTCCACAACCGAAAACAATCCCAACGAGCAGAGACCACAACCAAAGTTTTTCCTGCAAGTTACTCAGACTTACCGTTGGCGCCCTTGATGTTGCGAGGAGGCAATGGACGGCTGGAGACGGACCGTCGTTCGTCTGTGTTGGGAAAGTGGAAGGAGGCAGCTACGAGCCAAGGACAAGACCCTCACGGATGCTACAGGTCGACACGTGTGGGCTGAACTGCTGCTAACTAACTGGGGGGGAGAGACGAGGGGAAAGGACCCCCAAAGCAGTGGGGAGAATGGTTTCCTTTCCAGCAGGGAGGGAGCAGCTCTTGCAGTGGCCAGCCATCGTCTCGAGGAGCCAGTGCTCACAGACCAGGGATGATTTACCAGCCTGCTAGCCAGAAAGGGGTGGTCCCTCAGCCGGGAAAGCAGGTTCTCTCCAGCGCGCTCCTCCCCCATTTCCTCTCCACCCAGAAGCATCAGATGAAGACACCTACACCTGATGAGACTTTAGCCTCACCTGTAACCTATTATCCTCAGAGGTCTGGCTGCCTCTACTTTTCCTCTGGGAATGAAAGTCCTTTCTGTAACCGTGGCTGGCAGCGTTTCCGTGTCAGCGATCCTGACACCGCCTAGGGGGCAGTTCCAAACTCCTGGGCAGGAATCCACCTTAACTAAGACGAAGGCTCTGTCTCCAAAGCAGTTTCAGCTATGCCTCCAAGATACCATGTGCTCTATTTGACCTTCGTAGCCTCGACCGTTTCAAGAGCAGAGCCCATCTTCTCTTTTACAATTCAAGCCCCAGGTGGGAAGAAGAAAACTCCAGCTGGAGGAAGACCAGTATCTCAACTTTACCGCTGGTGGTACGGACGCCCACCGCCTGTCTCCCTACCTCCACCCCCCCCCCACAAACCCCCCAAGCCTGGAATCATTTCTCCTGGGGTTCATTCATGCTGTTCTGAAGAAATCCTTTGTAATGAAGTTTGCGTTTCTCTTTCCCCAACTTGCCGGGAAAGAGTGTAATTATGACACATACGGTCTCACTTAAAATTTAAATATATTAATTAGGACATTCAACGGCACAACTTTCACTTCGACTAAAAGCAAGTACAATAATACTATATAAATCATAGGGATGACGCTGTAAGACCACCTCTAAAAAAACCAAAAGTGAATTCATTTTCATAGACTTCGCCAAACCATGAATTTAAGAGCCCCCTTACCTGACGAACGAAACTATTTGAGGTAGTGTCAGAAGAAGTGCTCCCATCGGATCCTTTAAATCTGTTTTTCCTTCTGGCTCCTTTTCCATATGACTACAAAAAAGAAAACAAAAAGACAAATGAGATTATTATTAGACTCCCACACAGGAATCTAGACCTAGCTCTAGACAATGTTCTAGATCAAGACAAAGAACGGGTTGTCATCATATGGGCATGATTATAAAGTCATTGGTGACCATATGATATCACTTATATGTGGAATCTAAAATATGACACAATGAACTTATCTACGAAACAGAAACAGAGTCACAGACATGGAGAACAGACTTGTGGTTGTGGGGGGTGAAAGGGGTGGGGGAGGGATGGAGTGGGAGTTTGGGATTAGCAGAGGCAAACTATTATATACAGGATGGATAAACAACAAGGTCCTACTGTCTAGCACAGGGAACTATATCCAATCTCCTGGGATAAACCGTCATGGAAAAGAATATGAAAAAGAATATATATATATATGTCTGAGTCACTTTGCTGTAGAGTGGAAATTAACGCAACATTGTAAGTCAACTATACTTCAATAAAATAAAATTTTTAAAAAGTTATTGGTGGAATCACAAATATTTATTTCAAATCAGTGAGTTGATAGGGAGGAGAGGTTTCTGGAAAAAGCAATCCATAACTGGTGAATTAAAACAGTTTATGCTCTCTGTTAGCATATCTGTGGTTAAGAGGCAAAGGCCACTAAAGATAAGGCATTAAAAAAACTAAGCATTTCTGCGCAGGAGGGACTGTGGCAGTTGTACTGAGAGAGGAGAGTAACTGGTCAGAACCCTTCAGAGAGCACGAAGGCAGCAGATTCGTGCATAACGAAGTACTGTTCCCAGTGGTGCTGAACAGCCAGCTTTTGCTTCTTTTCATGTCTTCATTTGTAATTCCACAGGTATTCATGTACTGGGGTGGTCCTTGCACCTGGTGGCTGAGGAACATTTTACAGTATGAATTCTGATTACCTTTACATAGGTAGATAGATAGATTAGATAGTTGATAGATGATAGATTAGATAGTTGAGAGATAGATGACAGATAGATGGATAGATAGATAGATAGATAGTTGATAGATAGATAGATGGATGGACAGAGTGATCTAGATGGAATATGAATGAAGCCCGGTGCCAATTCTTCACATTATTGGATGGATCTAGAGAATGTTTTGAGAGATGTTGAAACAGCTATAGAAGTGGTAGCGAATTATACAGAATTAAAATACTTTGTACAATTCTCTGGCCCATTGTTGTAATGTCTGAATATGAAGTGAAAAGATTGTGGGGTTTTTTTTTTATTATTAATAGGAGTAGAAAAGAGTTTTATTTGAGCCAAACTGAGGACTAGAGCCTGAAAGACAGCCTCTCAGATAGCTCTGAGGAACTGCTCTGGAAAAGCATGGTTTTCAGCACAGATTTTTTTTTTTTTTTTTTATTGAAGTATAGTCGATTTACAACATTGTGTTGATTTCTGCTATACAGCAAAGTGACTCAGTTATACATATACATATTCTTTTTCATATTCTTTTCCATGATGGTTTATCAGAGGATACTGAACATAGTTCCCTGTGCTAGACAGTAGGACCCTGTTGTTTATCCAAAAAGCTTGCTTTTTAACCACTTAATTATTTTGCTGAGAAGGCAAAAAATAAATTTTATGGAATAGTAATAAGAAGAAGAAGAAGAAAGCATTTAAGAACAGGATGTTAAAGGTAAGACAATTTGTCTCAGTAATAGGTTAGGGCCAAGCACAAACATCTACAAATGAACTTGCTTCTTCTAATATACCTACAGCTTAACACTGAGGGCAGCACTAAGACTAAACTATGCATTCATCTATGGTTAATTCTAGGCATGGATAAAGTTACTGAGAAAACTACACATTAAAATATAAGTGAAAAATAGCTCAACACCGAGCTTTCCAGATAAATATACACAGGCGGGAATCCTACTATAGCTGACCTTAAAAATGGGGATATTAAGGCTTGCCTCCCAGGGTGGTTTTAGGTAGTAAATGAAGGAATGTATTTATAGCATTTAGTATAAGACCTAGCACACGGTAAGGGCTCAAAATAATATTTTAAAAAGTGATACCCACATAAGAGTGAGAAGAGTAGAGAAAAACTGGGCTAAAATGTATAACGTGTTTAGAGGGATTAGGCCCACAGAGACTTCATTAGATGATCAGAATTTACAAAGTTTGCTTTTTTGAAAAGCACCATGTCCAGATTTTAAAAATGAGACTTTTGTTATATTTTATACATTCGTATGGTTTTCATTAAAATGGAAATATCTTATAAACCATAATATACGTAGCACTTAGGCAAGCCGAAATCTCTTACAAACATTTGTGTTGTGAGCAATTTAGATGAATCTGCAATCAGTGAGAGGGGTGGTATAATTTTAAAGCAAAAATTTGTCTTAAATATGTTTGTTCTCTTCCAAGTATCGAAGGGATTTATATAATACAAATGTGTTTCCATGACATTTAATTAACTCGGCTTCATAAAAGGAAAGACAATCTAGGCTGGGCTTTCATAATACAAGGTTCTCTTCACGTAACAGCATATTCTTCTTACTTCTGTAAACATTATTCCGTAAACTGTTGAAAAATAACATTCTTTCAACAATGTTCTTCCTTTTCCAATTTTTACAGAAAGGTTTAGACAAATGTGTCTTCCAAGGCCTACAACGTTTAAAGTCTGAAAGTTTCCTTAAAATAAAAAAAAAACTTTTCTATATTATTCCATATGGAAAAATACTTATTACCTGGAAAGCATTTTCAAGGCCTAACATGTTTCCTTGGGGGAAGGTGAGGGCAAATCTGTGTCAAATACACTACGTATCTTCATTCGGAGCATAAATTATTTTTGAGAACAAAGACGAAATATTCTCTCATCCCAATATCCCCGTGTCCTGCCAGCATCATTTGGACATGGATGTTTGAAAAAGCTTCTTTGAAATTCCATCATTATCATTTATTTCGGATTTTTAATCCGAATGTTTTTACTAGTAAAAATAAATATAAATAAAAATAAATTTTTATAAATAAAAATAAAAATAAACATACTAAAAAAAAAGTATGCTTTTACTATTCAGCTGCTTTGGAGTATAAACTTTTTCATGGCTGCAGACATTGCCCGGCAGCCACTGTGAGAACCACACAATATTTAAGACAGCCAGTCCCAGGGGAGGCTGCAGTTCTCTGCAAAAAAATGAGACACATTTAAAAAGTCACTTTAATTTTTCCAGGCCCCTGGGAACACTGTTCACAAACATTGTTTCAGGTGCACTTAGCTACCAACGCAATGTGTCTACATTGGAGTATTACAGGTTTCAACCGTGCTAAGAAACAGAAAAAAATGATGGCATACTGAACTGCACACAAACTGGTGACAGTTTTGAGAAAAAATATCTTGTTCTTCAATCACTGAAATGTAGGAGGGATGATTTATTCAAAGCGTTTCTGTTTAACGGTGTTAAAGCAAATTCTTATTCATTATATATATTTGTTTAAAACCAAAATAGATACGCTTAATTACACCTCTGTTCTATTTACTAATTTCAGCAGTAATTTCTCTCTTATAATCTCCTTTTTAAAAAAAATTTAACTGTCAAGTGACACCTCAATGACTAGTTACTTTTTATAACAATATCCAGGATCAAGAAGAAGCAAAGTTAAAGCAACTTCTGCAAAGTTAATAGTCCATTTTTATGTACTTTAAAAAAGGTTGGTGAAAATTTATACCACCATTACCAAATGAAGTTGCCTTTAATTCCATGCATATTTAAAATTAAGTCTATCTGACTAAAATGACTTGTGTATTAGTTATTCAAAATTCTGGAAAATAAGGACCAGAGCGTTTCATACGAAGGAATTAAAAAAAAAAAAAAAAGTGAAGGCCAACCCTCACCCAAACAATAAGACAGGAAAGATTAAGTATTCAAATATTTAGTTGCCTAAATGTGGAAAAGAAGTATAGTTTTCTTAATTGGCTACTTCAAACGCAGCTACTTTTACGACTAATGGGGTTTCTAAAATTTTTTTTTAACAACACTAAGTATATAAACATCTGATATATGAAACAATTAATAATTAGAGCCAGAGTTTCAGGAAGTAAAAGGAAGAAGAGACAGGGGGTGTGTCCAGAGGGCTAAATGTAACCCATAATACTCTCCACGATATATGCAGACCCCTACATCCTTGTGGAACACAGTGTGAAAAGTCACTAATTCCCACTCAATTGCCTCTTGGTTATATACAGCTTAATAAAAAAACCAGTGAAGTCACCACAGCAAATGGGAAAAAAGAAAACCATACGTTTGAATTCCTTTACTTCTCCTAAAACATCAGCCAAGTTAAGGAAGATTTCAGAAACTAGAAAGAAATTTAAGAAATTGCCACAAATATATAAATGACTTATTAAAAAGATCTCCACCATTCATCGTGATGTTAATATCAGTTTCATGTGAATGACTGTCTTCTTTGATACTAAATACTTTTCAAATTGGACTGTAATCTTAAAAATCAGCAAATAAATGGTCACACTTCCACAGGGAGTTGAAATCTAATTTCTGTATGACTGAAGTAGACGGTAATAGTTAATTACAGAAGTTGCCAGTTAAGTGGAGACTTCAGCCCAGCCTTGCACACAAGGTTGGCTTGGCGGCCCCTGGGGGCAGCTTTAAAAATGTCACTTCTGTGGTTGATGAATAAGGTGACAGTTCTCCTACCTATGAACTGCTCCCCGTGAACATAATGCTGATGCCTGAGATTAATTTCTATCCCTCTTGATCAGCATTCATTGATATTTATCCCTTCGAACTGCAGACTTTCCTCATTTTAGAGTCAGAAGCGAAGGAAGCCGAAACTAAATGGAGAGGAATCAGACAAGAAATGTCCTCATTTATCAAGTTTAGTGTGAAGGAGGCTGTCAGATCTTTCACTAGGGGAGAAGTCACTGAGATTCCTTCCCTAGAAAGAGGGGAATACAGCAAGTTCTCTATGTGGATCAGTTTACACAAAAGCAGAAAGGACTCAAGAAGCAGCATAAATAGCGCTCTTTTGGGGGTCTTGCAGGTAGAGAAGGGAGGGGGGACGAGGCCAGGGCGGGAGATGCCCAGGGGCCAAGCTTGCCTTTTTCACAATCTATACCTCCAGCCAGTTTTGGAAAGAATTCTAAGACAGACCCAGTCATTTAATGAAGGTGTCATAATTAACCCGAACTCCCTGTTATTGAGAAAGTCCGTGTGTGCCATAGACTCTCGGTAGGATAGAGACATGTCCCCATGGTCACAGAACCAAAGAGGGCCACCCCCTACCCACCCCCACCCAGGGTTAACATATTTTGCTCAGCTTCTCTTGAAAGGATCAAGCCTACAGACTGCATAATTCAATGCAATCAAGTAGAGCAGCAGGTAAGCTAATTCTTTACACAAAAGGAAAGACAAAAAAGAACAGGAACATAAAACCGCACGGCCAACTAAACCTCCAATCACTCAAATCGTCAGATATTACGTCTCGCATTTTAAAACACACTCAGAAATTCTGCCGAGCAGGTTTTAACATTTCTCCCGGGCAAAATCCCAGAACAAAATCCCACTGAAGAGGCAAGTGATGGGGGGGTCAGGAGCGAAGGGTGCAGCAAAACATCAAGCCCAGTACCCACGTCCATTATGCTGAGAGACCGCAAAGATGGAATTGGACCTCGAAAGTGCCTGGCAAAGTTTCTGGAAAGTGGTATTGACCTGGGGGGAGAGCTGCTGCTCTTTTCAGATAAAGCACCTGGCTCCACGGTTCAGGCTGCTGCCAGGAGCAAAACAAACAGGCCATCTGCTTACTGTCTGTTCACCTCCAGGTGCGATGGCAGGTGCTGGTTACCATCTCTTTAAGGCCTGAAGTGCTGAGATACTGCTCTCCTTCTCACTCCTTTCCTCCTCTGCTGCCATCCTAGACTCAGTTCCTCTCACCCGGATTTTGCAGCCACCCAGCCTCCATCCAGCTCTGTCCAACTCCCTGGAGAATTCCCAGGGCTGTACTTTAGACTAATGCTGTCCAATAGAAATAGAAGTCACATACATAAGAGGAATTTTGTAGTAGCTCTGTGAAAAAGGTAAAAGGCAACAGGTCAAATGAATTGTAATAGTGTATCTGACTTAACCTAATATATCAAAAATATTATCATTGTGACGCACAGTTGATGTAAGAGTACTCATGACGTGCAGAATATTCTTTGTTTCCTACGACGTCTCTGAAATCCGTATTTTATATTTTTATCTTATCTGCATTTTTAGTTGATCTGTAATCTGTGTACTTATTTTACCTGTATTTTTATGTATTTTAAAATGTGTACTTTATATTTATAGCACATCTCAGTTCAGACTAGCCACATTTCGAGTGCTCAGAAGCCACATGTGACTAGTGGCTACCGTGGTGGACAGTACAGACTTGGAGCTTTGGAGGGACAGCGTTCAGTTAGCACCTTGACTTTGGAGGCAGACTGTGTCCAAGTTTGCACTGAAACTGTTCAACAGGTTACCTAAAAGAGGGATGCAATTTGTTTAGATCTGAACTTTCAGGAATTTGCAGTTAGATTGTCACTCACTTCTCATGTAGGAAATAGATCTGTTTTGTTTATGACCGTGTGCTGGGAGGAAGGGGTTGGAGTGTATGAGGGTGCCCCCTTCCTAGGCAGGATTTTTGACATAAAAAAGAACAACGGGCCGTCTGTGAAGCTCCATCTTTTGCTTTGCTCACATAGGACTCCCAATGTACTCCAGAGGTGAAAGAGAAAGGATTCTTAAAACCCATGATTGCTGAGAGACACTGTTTGCAAAAGAAAATTCCATTTCTCAGGAGAATTACTATGACTTGGTGTCACAAAACAGAGAGATGCTCCAGAGACAGCCTTTTTTTCTCAGGCCGTTTTACTGCTGGCCTGGCCTGCCCAGAGACATGGAAGAGATGCCTTGCCAAGTTTTCACTGCGCTGTGATGTCATGATTTTTTAGATCTCAAATAAACAAGGCAATGTTTCCCTCAAATAATGGCTGTGATATGAACACGATTCAAGGAAAATTGCTTTCATTTTTGGAAGGTAGAGAGAGCAAGGAGATAGACGCTGATGCAGCTGAATATTTATACCTCTTACCTGCTTCTAATACGCATTCCTCCCTCCCTCTCTCATTCCGTCACTTCCAATTCCTGTGGCCTGGGTCTCTGGAATGTGTCCATCTGTAGTCCTGTCCTATCTATTATCTTTTCTCTCTTTTCAGTTTAGACCTTATTACCTCTTGCCCAAACCGTTACATCAATCTCCGTTCTGGTAGCTCCACCTCTAGACTTCCAAGACCCCAAACTACCTTACAGAACACTCCCAGGAGAATCTTCCCCATGAGCTCTTATACTGCTCCTTCTCTGAACCCCTTCCAAGGTTCTCTGGTTTTCAATACATTGCAGGTTCCAAAGCCTCCAAGATGTGGCCTCAAATTGCCACAAGCTGTCAGACTTCTGCTTGATTATGCCCAATCTGTACCTGTCCACGCTCTTTCCAAACTAGGGATTACAAACGTATCAGACTTCTAACTGCTGTGACTTGGCGTCCTGAAGAGCTCCTCACCATCTCTCTGAAAAATCTGTTGAAATCTGACCCATCCTTCAAATCCCTTCTCAAACGCCACTTCTTGCATGAAGCCCTTCCAGATTACTCCAAAGGGAGTACTTGCGTTCTCGACTCCTTTGCAACCATCTAAGATTCAGTACTTCTCTTAGCGTCCCATGCCGTACGACTGTCATCCATTTGTCACCCTTGCAGCTACCGGAAAGTACGTTCTTTGAAGGCAGAAAGTGTGTCTTCTCGTATCTGAATCACTTCCGTGTGGCAGCTGCATCACAAATACTTGTTGCCTTACGTTTAACTACATAAATCACGAAGGAAATTAGTATCTCTTATCTGAATGCCGTCATGCTTTCTGTCTGCCCTAACTTTGATCTCCAGGAATTCAGGAACTCTATTTTTATCATAAGAATAAAAACACAAAACAAAACAAAACCCCAAAAACCCTTGAAGGAAGATCAAAGAGAAAAGAGGGTTTAAAAGTCCTTTCCTCTATCAGTATTCAAGACCTTCATCCTAGAATAACGGAAGTCCCTGAGTGCACTTCTCTCTCTCTCATCTAACCTGGTGAGTATCTAGATAAAATCAGGAGTCTAGAACAAACGTGACAGGGGTTGGTAAGAATTCAGGTCCTCTGGCAGAGGCTAGATGGAAATGTAGGTGGTTAGTTACATGCCCCCACTGGGCTTGCGCAGCCAAACAGCCCGAGGCTGACTAAAATCTAGCTGTTTTACCTCTAGGAAAGAAAGGAATTCCTCTATGAAAGATATGGATTTCTGATGATACAAGTGATTGCCTCCTACATTTTTCCTCCGTCTCAAATCAAAATGAATGATGTGTTTTAAGTCTGCACTCTTAACTCCCAGTGGTAAAAGAAAGTTCAGCAAAGCTCCAAGATCATGCCACCAGGACCAACATTATTAACAGTACCAAAATAGCTAAAGCAGTCGATTTCTACCACCTATCAAAACAACAAAGCAGCAAAACATTTTATCATCACTGTGGCCCACTCCTGCCCCCGGAACTACAGTAAATAAGACTAACACGCTCTCTCGAGCATATACAAATATAAAATATATGAATTATGTATTTAGAAATTTTACATAAATATAAAGCTACATAATCTTCCCACAATTTCCAATCGAGCAAACGGAGGCTTGAGATCAACAAGGCAATATCACTAAGCAAAGAAGACACGCTTCTCCAAAAAGTGATGCCTGAAAGGTAACCGTACCCTCTTCACCACGGCTCGCCAAGCAGCGCACCGTTAGGAGTCTCAAGTCGTTTCCCTGCTAGGATAGAAGTTGAGAGACTCCTTACCGCTGAGAACTGGAGGCGTCTGCAATCCAAACGGTACCTGCCAAAGCCTTCCGTAAAAGCCACCTTATCCGTGCCCAGCGCCTGCAACTCACATCTCCTATTTCACGACGAGCAGCAAACCGGAATCTCCCCAGAAACCGCTAACACTCGTCGGAGGGGAAGGTGGTCCCGGAGCTCCCCGAGACGGCTCACATTGCAGGGCCAAGGGAAAAATAAAAACTTTTCGCGTCCCCAGCGCGCTCTCTTCGGCAGGGGCCGAGGGGTCCAGGCGAGCCTTGGCCAGGGCCACGAGGGGAGCGGAGCCGGCCGCGCGGCGCAACGCCGAGGTGCCGAGGCGGGTCACGGGGGAGGCAGGGGCGGAGCGTCCCCTCCCACGCCCCCCACTCCCACCCCGGCTCACAGCCGGTCCGGCGGGGTCGGCGTCGGAGCGGAGCTGCGGAAGCCGAGCCCCTCCCGGCCCCCGCCCCGCACTCACGATCTTGAGCAGGTCCAGTCCGCTCGCCTGGTCCATGGCTCTCCATGTGCCTCTCCCGGGAAGGGGCGACGAGGGCTGGCCGCGGCAGCCTCCGAGGACCCCGAGGTCTCCCCCGCCCCTTCCCTCCCTCGGGCTTCGGGGAAGCCGAGGAAAATGGAAGCCGGAGAAGAGCCCGGGGCGGAGGGGGGGGAGGAAGGCGGAGAGGGGCAGGGGCGCCGGCGCCCGCAGGGGAGAAGCGGGTGGCCACGCGCGGGGGGAGGAGAAGGCGGCGGAGGAGGAGACCCAGGCCGGAGCGAGCGGCCGGGCGAGGGATCCGGGCAGAGGCGGCGCCGGGAGAGACGGAGCTCGGCGCCCGGGCGGCTCACAAAGAAAGGGGCGGGCGCGGCGCTCTCGCTACCTGTGCGGCCGCTCCGAGCGCCCCCGCGGGAGCCGCGTTCTCCGGCAGGTCCATCGGGATCTCTTGCGCCACCGCCGCCGCCGCTGTGGGAGGCGACTTGGACAGGTCGCTCTGGACCATTGGCGAGCGGTCGGCCGGGAGCCAGCAGCCGGCCCCCGGCGGCGGGTCCCCTCCTCCGTTCCCCGCCCCCCGCTGCAGGGGCCGCCCGGGGCTCGCGGCGCTCAGGGCGCGGGGCGCGGCCGGGCCAGGTTGCGAGCGAGGCGCGGGGGAGCCGGGCGGCGGGGGGCGCGGGCAGGGCGAGCGCCGAGCGGGCACTGGATCCGCGGCGCCGGGGCAGGTCCTCGCCGAGAGGGAGGGCGCTCCGGCCGCGCGAGCCCAGGGGGAGGCGCGTCGGCCGGCGAGAGTGACAGGCCACCGAAAGGCCGAAAAGTTGCCCGCGGGAGGCGCGGGCCGCCGGGGCCCCGGCGCAGCCGCTGCGCGTCGCCGTGGCACGCGCGCTGGAAAGTTTTCAAAGCCGCGAAAGCCAGGCCTCGCGCCCGGGGGCTTCCTTTCTCCGGCGGCCGAGCTCCAGCCCCTCGGCTCCCCCACGAGCCCGCGGGCGGGAACAGGTCGCTCGCCTGGGAGACCCGGGAGGCTCCGCTCCTCCCCTGCACGCCCGAAATCTGTCAAGGCCTCGGGCGGCCCCGGGGAGCAAGTGTCTGCAGAGGACCTCCCATCCCCATCGACCGCTGGAGCCCCTGGACGGCGACGGTAACGAGGAGCCAGCAGAGAAACGCCGCTGCTGACCCGAGCATTGCGGTCCCGCCCGAGTCTGCAGCTGGCCTGGGCTCCTGGGTCTAAATCGACCCACTTCCAAATCCGAACTTTTCCCTTTATGGCTCCGGGTTGTCTTCATCTTTGCCAACTGCTTCTTCACTTTTTCTGTAGAGTTGAGAAGTCTTAATATCCCATTTTGGACGTGTAAGCATTTCCTTAGGATTCTGAACTCTTGATGAGAGAGTAGCAGCCGTAGCAAGAATGTTCCCTTTACGGCATAACGTTCAGCTATTCCTAATACGACGTATTTTTTGTATTACAGGGTAGCTCGTATTTCAACAACTTTTACTACAGTGGAACTTTCTGTAGAACAAGTTTTCCCGGCATCAGTGTGGTTTTGTAACCACTGAATGTAGACACTTCTGGAAACTGAAATATACATACCGAAATTTACTACCATAGGCTTCAGCTGCCTTTTATATTTTGCCACGGTGTATTAAATTATTATGGGATACAGTCCTTGTTCTTCTCAAAGATAAACGCATCCACCGCCATCATACAGTGATTTGAGTCAGGCTTCAAGAACAGGTGTTGGTTAGGCATATCCAAAATGTCATTGATTTTCTTAATCTTCGGGGTTAAAATTGTCATTTTTACTTAAGTGTGACTGAAGCCTCAAAAACAAACTCACAGAATAAGAGACTAGATGTGGGGTTACCAGAGGGTTAGCTGAAGGCAGTCAAAGGTGAAAACTCCCAGTTATAAGATATCTAAGTACTAGGGATGTAATGTACAGTGTGATAAATGTAATGAACACTGCTGTCTGTTGTTATATACGAAAGTTGTCGGGAGGGTAAATCCTAAGAGTTCTCATCACAAGGAAAATTTTTTTCCTGTTTTTAAAATTTTGTATCTATACGAGATGATGGATATTCACTAAACTTATTGTGATCATCATTTCATGGAGTATGTAACTCGCATCATTATGCTGTACACCTTAAACTTATGCAGTGTTGCATTTCAATTAAATCGCAATAAAAATGGAAGAAAAATACATACATACATACATACATACATACATACATATTTCCAAAATAGGGGGAAAAACCTGAGTGTTAAACAGAAGCAGTGAGAAATTGGTTAACAACAACGACGATAATAAAAGTCACATTTTGAAAAGCAACAGACAGGGGAGCTGGGAAGCTGTTGTTTAGGATGTGGGTGGGTGGCCAGCCAGCCAGGGAAGGGGGCACCCTCTGCTTTGTAGCCATGGCTAATAGCCTTCCCAAAACCCTGGCTAAGATTTGTTAAAAAAAAAAAAAAAAAAAAAAAAGCAATCAGCAGTGCTTTTGCATGTGTGTGTGTATATATATATATATATATATATATATATATATATATATATGCATGTATGTACATACAAAAGTGGAAAAGACATTGTATTTAAAGTTTTGGAGTCATTATTTTATTTTAGTTCCACGATTTGCCGATGGCATCACTCTTCTAGGTCCATTCATCTAATGAAACTGTTCAGTTTTCTTAAGAGAGTGTTTAAATCTCTCCTAAGAGCATTAAAGACTAGGGATAACATTAAATCTGGTTCTAGATTAGAGTGTAAGCTCTGTGGGGACAGGAGCCATGCTTATTCACCAGGGCACACTCAAAATCTGGCCGTTCCCCCTGAATTCTTTCAATATCCGTTCAATCAAGCATATATCAAGCTTCCACTGTTGCCACTGGATGAGCACAGACAACAAAAACCAGAAATCTTGGAGCTTAAAGTCTAGTTAGTAAGCACTTAGAAACCAATGAATACATTCTTGAATGAATGAATGACAGATGAATTCTAACACTGTTTTAAAAAATGCCAGGTTTGCTGAAACAGTGTTTCCCCATGACATGTTTGATTTCTTATAGTATACTTAAATATCTGCATTCGCTTTCAATTACGACCATTTGGGAAGTTAAATTTTATCTTTCATCAGATTTTTTTTTTTTTGCGGAGACCACAAAACAGCAAAACAACCTTGAAAATCATTTAAAATAATGCTAATACTTATAGCCAAGCCAAGTTTGAATTAAAGGTTCAAATGTGATAGAGTATATTTTATTCATTTCATTAATTTATGATACTCAACTCTTTGTTTTTATGTTTCTCTCTGCCATGAGACAGAGTTCCTTGGGGGCAGCCGATTGGGTCTTACTCATTTTATCATCCCCCATCCAGCATGGTGTCTGGCACTTAGTTGGAGCCTGAAAACTCCTGTTGCACAAATGAATGAGTGAATGAATGAATAATCTGTCTTCACATGCCTTAAAACATAGCATATAACTTTGCAAATTTTAACATACAGAGACATTTACCTAATCACGACTCCCCTGAAAGGATTATATTAATTCTTTCCTTATTACCTGCTCTCATTTAATTAGCCTGCATTGAGCAGTAACATGATACAATGTACCCGTTCAGATTCTAGTCGACTTGTAAAAGTTTTCAAGTAAAAAGTAACACAATGTTACCCCTACTTGAAAAAGGGAACAATGTCAGAATAAATATAGAGGGATAAATGCTTGGGAAACTTATGGTGGATGTTTTCT
Source organism: Balaenoptera musculus (assembly GCF_009873245.2). Taxonomy (NCBI): domain Eukaryota; kingdom Metazoa; phylum Chordata; class Mammalia; order Artiodactyla; family Balaenopteridae; genus Balaenoptera; species Balaenoptera musculus. The sequence goes on from NC_045786.1 coordinate 4,361,261, forward strand.
ATTATGGTCAGGTCTATTATTTGTTTGTAACCTACCTTGGCTTGTGCAGTACTTAAAAGCCACAGATAAAAGCTAAAATTTGATACGGAAAGCCTAATTCTTTTCAATGTTAAAAGGTATGCAGATGCACCCCAGTAATAATGGATGTACAATCATCAGCCAAGGCATTTAAATGCAGATGACTAATTTGTTCAAGCTGTACCTGAACTCCGGTATGCTCATTAGTCTTTGTAATGGACAGGCATATTCTGGGCATTATTAATGCTCTAAAATGAGAACAGAGGCTGGTAAGAAACTTTGGCCAAGGAAGCCAGAAGTTTAAAAGAGTTGGGGTGTTTTTTTCCCCTGTTAAGTAGAAGAACCAGTGATTATAATTACTTTACTTCTCCTCTCTTGCTTGTAGATTTGTAGATTTGTGATTGTATTTAAGACCTTGGAGTAAGAGTTCTTTAGGACAGATATGCACCAGTGTGATTTCTTATCTTACTTAGTAAATCAATTTTCACCTCATTCACGGTTCTGTATCTCCACCATTATTAACAGCATTTTCATAAGGATATACCTGTATCAGCCACTGGCCTAACTTGGTATGATAATTCCACTAAGTTATACATTTGCTTTTTGGAAATGTATGCTATAAAATGAATTCCTTGAATTACAGATTGTTATTTAAACATATATAAAGTAGCACTGACATATATACACTACCAAATGTAAAATAGATAGCTAGTGGGAAGCAGCCACATGGCACAGGGAGATCAGCTCGGTGCTTTGTGACCACCTAGAGGGATGGGATAGGGAGAGTGGGAGGGAGACGCAAGAGGGAGGAGATATGGGGATATAGGTATACATATAACTGATTCACTTTATTGTACAACAGAAACTAACATTGTAACAACACTGTAAAGCAATTATACTCCAATAAAGATGTGGGGGAAAAAAGTATATAAAGTTGCAAGCACATCCCGTGTAAGAGGGTTGTGTGTGTGCATGTGTATAGTGAATCTCAGTGTATACAACTGAGATACTGAAGTGGTCAAGGAAAGCTTAACTTCACTTCCAAAATAAAGGCTTCACAGAAGTAATAAGATTTCATGAGTTCTTAAAATCACCCAGGAGACAGAGGTCTGGAATATCCAATACTGTATAGCACTTTCTAGTTTCTAAAGCACATTCATTTATGATTTGACTGATTTCTCATCCAAATCATAATTATAACAACTGGTACTTTGGTTTACATACAAGGTGCCAGGCTCTGTGCTAAGGTTTTATGTATATCATCTCATCTATGAAGTAGGTATCAGGACAGGTCACATTGCGGTAACAAATAAGCCCTAGGTATTTAGTGGATTAGGGGATAAGAAATGCATTCCTTTGATGTTGTGTAGCTGTTCACCATCAGAAGGAGCTTCTGCTTCATGCTGACATTTAGGAACCAAGTCCTGAGTTACGATCCACTGTTTTGAAAATGTGGCCATGGAACGTACATTGCGGAAGATGGTGGAGCTTGCAAATTTTTATTGGCCAAGCTTGGAAGTGGTATAAATCTCTCCTACTTACTATGTTTTACTGGCTAAAACTCTATCCCATGAAAAACCTACAAGCCAAGCTGAGAACCATAGTCCAGTCAGGTGCCTTAAGAAGAAAAAGAGAGTGAATTTTGACGAACAGCTAGCAAAGACTGACTTAACCAAGCCTGAATAGATGATGAGTGGCAGGACTTAAACACGTGCCCAACTCTAAGACCTGTTTTCAGTTCAACACAGTTGCCTGTCTGGTGGACTTCAAAGAGCTCTGCCACCCAGGTTAAGGCTGCATTTCTGGTTGGAGGAACAGATTTACATATTTCTATTGCTTGTGCGCTGTGATGACCACATTCATGTATTTGCTAGAATTAGGCCTGCTGTGAATAGCAGAAATGATATTAATCCAAGTCATTGTGTGTGTGTGTGTGTGTGTGTGTGTGCGCACACATGCATGCACTATAATCCAGGGCAATAGAGATACTGGCATTGAACAAGGTATGGCTTCTGTACTTATTGAATACACAGTAGATTAGGCAACATATGGATAAAGTATGATGAATATGAGTGGAAAATAATTTGGGAAGAACTTGAAAAGATCAGGGGAAAATGTTCCAGGCAAAAAGAATAGAAAATACAAAGATGGAAGGTGAAGAAATTCAGTACAGCTGGAAAATAGGGTTGGGAGGTGAGGGGGCAGGCAGATAATGATAAAGAAAAATATCTAATTGACTCTTTTGCTCTCCTATGGCCCCATTCTTTTGATAAGAACGACTTATTTCTAAGCAAAGCCTTTGGCCTCTCCTGCGTTTTCTTTTCAAACCAGCTTCACTTCTTTATGGGAGGCACACACATGTATGTTCATGTGTCGTGGGACTATAGAAAATGAGACCTGCTCTATCAAGAAAAGCACCTGAATTTACACATTCACAGTAGTCAGCTTATTTGTAGCTGAGATTGCTAGTTGCCCATACCTCCTTTTTATGGAACCCCTGTTTTTAGCTGGACACATTGGCACCTGGAGTAAAAGACTATATACAGTACTTCCTCTAGCAGCTACATGCAACTACGGGGCTGCATTCTGTTGACCGTAAGCAAAGTGGGTGAAGAATTTCTGGGATGTACCCATAAAAGGGAGAGAAGTGCTTTGATTTCCTTTCTTTTCCTGCTGACCAGATTGTGGATATATTGGTTAAACCATGAGTGGAGGTTATAGACAGGGAGGCCATAGGAAAGCCACTTGCTGAGGTTGAATGAGCATAAAAAAAGCACCGGGGCCATTGATGGTACCATAAAACCACCATACCAGCTCTGGATTGCCTACTTTCAGACTTCTTTTAAGTGAGGCAGAGAGAAGCATTTATATTGCTTAAGCTTCTCTTACTTTAGGTTTTTTTTAGATAAATCCTACCAAACCTAACCAAACCTAGTAACCATTTCATTACTCAAAACATTTTTTTCTTTTTAAATTAACTTTCTTGAATGAAATAATGCCATTTGCAGCAACATGGATGGACCTAGAGATCATCATACTAAGTGAAGTCAGACAGAGAAAAATATTATATGATATCACTTATGTGTGGAATCTAAAAAAAATGATACAAATGAACTTATTTACATAACAGAAATAGGCTCACAGACATAGACAAACAAACTTATGGTTACCAAAGGGAAGGTAAAAAGGGGGAGGGGAAGGGATATATCAGGAATCTGCGATTGACATATACACACTACTATATGTAAAATAGATAAATAACAAGGACCCACTGTATAGCACAGGGAACTCTACTCAATATTTTATAATAACCCATATGGGAAAAGAATCTGAAAAAGAATATATATATATATATATACACACACACACACACACATATATATATGTGAATCACTTTGCTGTACACCTGAAACTACCACAGCATGATAAATCAACTATACTTCCATTTTAAAAAATTAAATTAACTTTCTTAAGGTATAATTTATCTTAACTTGATTTTTAGATTATGGGAATGCTGGCTTCATAAAGTGAGGGCAGGTGTTGGGAAGTGTTTCCTCCTGTTCTATTTTTGGGAGGAGTTTCTATAGAATTACTAATACTTATAAATATTTGTAAGAATTCACTAGTGGGTCAGGAGTTTTCTTTGTGGGAAAGCTTTTAAGTATCAGTTCAATTTCTTTAATTGATATGGGACTATGCAGGTTTTCTATTTCTTCTTAAACTTTGATAGTTGGTGTTTCTCAAAGAATCTGTCCATTTCATTTTAGTTATCAGTTTTATTGGCATAAAGATGTTATTCATATTTTCTCATTACCTTTTGAATGTTTGTGGGTTCTATAATGACCGTTCTTTTTTGTTCCTGATGTTAACAAGTTCTGCATCCTTTCTTTTTCTCTTGATTAGTCTGACTAGGGGTTTTTAAATTTTATTGATCTTTTCTACAAGCCAGCTTTATGTTTCATTGATTTTCTTAACTGTTTTTCTGTTCTCTATTTTTTAAAAAAGTTTCTTCTCTTATATTTATTATTTCCTTCCTTCTGATTGCTTTGGGTTTACTTTTTTCTCTTCTTTTTTTCCTAGTTTCTTAAGGTGGAAGTTTAGATCATTCTTTTTATATATGGTAAAAATACATATTTTTATATCTGTTCTAATTGAATCATTTGATGGTATACATTTCCCTTTAAGCACCAGTTTATCTGCATCCACAAATTTTGACTTGTATTTTTCCTTTCATGTGAATCAAAATATTTTCTAACTTTCTGGGCGATTTCCTATTTAACCCATGGGTTATGTAGCAGTGAGTTTTTAAAGTTCTAAATGTATGGGAGACTTTCTAGATCTTTTTCTGCTTTTAATTTATACTTTAATTCCACGTTAATCAGAGAATATACTTTGTATACTTTCAATCATTTTAATTTTAATGAAATCTGTTTTAGGTTCAAAAATCATCTACTCGGTGAATTTTTTTGTGTATATGTGAAAATAAGTTGTTTTCTGCTATTGTCGGGTAGAATGTTAGATAAATGTAAATCAGATCAAGCTGCGTGCAGTGTTTTTCAGTTATTCCATATTTGTACTGATTTATTTTTTGTCTGCTTATTCTATCAATTAATGAAAAGGCATGTTGGGCTTCCCTGGTGGTGCAGTGGTTAAGAATCCGCCTGCCAATGCAGAGGACACGGGTTCAATCCCTGGTCCAGGAAGATCCCACAGGCTGCGGAGCAACAAAGCCCGCAAGACGCAACTACTGAAGCCCGCGAGACACAACTACTGAAGCCCATGCGCCTAGAGCCCGTGCTCCGCAACAAGAGAAGCCACCGCAATGAGAAGCCCGTGCACCACAATGAAGAGCAGCCCCCTCTTGCAGCAACTAGAGAAAGCCCACGCACGGCAACGAAGACCCAACGCAGCCAAAAATAAATAAATAAAATAAAAAATTTTTTAAATTAAAAAAAAAGAAAGAGTGTTGAAGTCTACAAGTATAATTTTGGATTTTTTAAATTAACTATGTCTTTTTCTTTTTTTCAAATTTTTTTTTTTTACCGTGGTAAAATACATAGTACATGAAACTTACCATCGTAACGATTTTTAAGTGCACAGCTCAGCGGCATTAAGCGCATTCATGCTGTTGTGCTGCATCAGCACTCTGCCCCTTCAGACCTTTCCCATCTTCCCGAACTGAAGCCCTATACCCACTGAACAATAACTCTCCATCCTCGCCTCCCCCTACTCCTTGGCAACCACCATCCTACTTTCTGTCTCAGTGAATTGGACTACCCTACATACCTCACGTAAGTGCAGTCATACAGCCTTTGTCCTTTGCGTCTGGCTCATTTCACTTAGCATAATGTCCTCAAAGTTCCTTGTACCATGCGTCCACACTTCCTGCCATTTTAAGGCTGAATAGTCTTTCACTGTATGTCTCCACGACAGCTTGTTTATCCATTCATCTGTCAATGGACACTTGAGTTGTTCCCACATTTTAGCTCTTGTGAATAATGCTGCTATGAACAAGGGTGTGGTTAATTCTTTTTTTTTTTTTTCAGGGCTTTTCTTTTCAACCACATGTCATTCACTTTCTAAACTCTATTTATTGTATGCTTAATTGTGAACAAAGAGATCCTGAGAAGTTCATCTGTTTCCACTTGTGGCTACATTTTGAAATTTGGAATACTGGGTCTCTATGGAATGCCCACCTGCAGAAAGACTTTTCCCTGGGTCTCACAGGATATGTTTTATGTCGGTTTAGGAGAGGAATGAGTATTTTTTAATGGTACTCAGGAGCTTTTGATGGGTAGATGACCACCAACAAGTGGGAGGAGTCAGTTCTGCAGGTGTTATGAGAAACCAACAAATTTCCTCTTAGGTCATTATTAAGTCAAAGTGATATAAATAGTATGATTAATTCTGAAGTATTTCATTTTATTTCCTTGATGCTAGTATAATTGGAGTTGTTTTCTCAATTTCCTTTTCAGAATGTTCATTGTTAGTGTATAGAAATGCAACTGATTTTTGTGTGCTGTCTTTTTATCCTGATACTTTACTGAATTTGTTTACTAGTTCTAACAGTCTTTCTGTGGAATCTTTAGGGTTTTAGACATATACAATTACATCATCTGTGAATAGAGATAATTTTACTTCTTCTTTTCTAATTTGTATGCCTTTTATTTCTTTTTCTTGCCTAACTGCTCTGGCTAGGACTTCCAGTACCTTGCTGAATGGAAGTGGTGAAAGTAGTCTTTCACCATTAAATGTGATGTTGTTGTGGGTTTTTCATATATAGCTTTTATTATGTTAATGTAGGTTGTTGAGTGTTTTTGTCATGAAAAAGTGTTGAATTTTGTCAAGTGTTTTCTCTGCATCAATTGAGATGGTCAGGTGGGTTTTTTTTCTCATTCCTTATGGTAATGTGGTGTATTACATTGATTGACTTTCATATTTTCTTATTCCTTGCATTTCAGGAATAAATCTCACTTGGTGTACAATCCTTTTAGTATACTGTTGAATTCAGGTTGTTAGTATTTTGTTGAGGATTTTTGCATCAATGTTCAGAAGGAATATTATTCTGTCGTTTTCTTGTAGTGTCTTTGGCTTTGGTATCAGGGTAATTCTGGCTTCATAGAGTGAGTTGGGAAGTGTTTCCTCTTCTTCAGTTTTTTGGGGAAAAGTTTGAGAAGGATTGATGTTAATCCTTCTTTAAATGTTTGATAGAATTCACCAGTGAATCCATTGGGTCCAGAACTTTCCTTTGTCAGGAGATTTTTGAATACTGAGTCAACCTCCTTGTAAGTTCTAGGCCTATTCAGAGTGTCTATTTCTATTTCTTTGTGAAGTTGCTTTCACTGTTGAAAACCCCACACAGTCTGAAGCAGTGTCCACTACCAGCATTAGCAGTGACATGAGGAGTTAGTGTTTCTTATTTCAAAGATCTAGAACAAGAGATGGGGGGAAGTCTTATCTTAGGCTGTGAATGGTGTTAGTCATGAGAGAAGATGTTTCAATCTGTGCTGTGCCAGTGCTGAGTATAGAATCCTATGGGCATTGTCCAGGTGAAAGGGTGGCCTTGGTAGTCTTATGGTCAAAATCCTATAGCCGCTGGCAGAAGCATATGAAATGCCTGTCTACATGGATGTGCCCTAAACTCAACCATCACAAGACTGCTATTATAAAGCCTTAATGAGCATAAACTCCAATACCAAAATTAAAACACACAAGAAAACAAGCCACCATAAGAGAAAGTCAGCAGAGCAACAAAAAGTAGAAATAGACTCTTAGGAACTTCATAAAATGGGAGAAGAATCATTAGTAATAGATAAAGAATTCCACTTGAAGTGAACTTTTATTTTTTAAAGTGGTAGAATTTCATTATCCAGCCCTTGTATATATGTATTTTGTGGGCAAAGAAGCATCTGGATGGGCCTTATCTTTTCGTCCAGTGTTAACCTATATGATGATCTTTAGGAACTAGTAATCCAAAAAATTCTCCAATCAGATAAGACTTTAGGGAGACTATTATTGAAAAAACAGGCCCTTTTCCTCATATTCTGGAGCAGCCTAATATTCTCTGCAGGCCTCATCATGGAGCTTGAGTTGGGGGAAGAAAATTGGTACTTCCCCAACCTAACACCCTCATAGTTTTCTTTGTGTTATGGTTTATCTGTGTAATTTTTACGAAGTTTTGCGTAATGCACCTAGCAAACTGGGTTGAAAAATACTGTTGCCCTTTTAGTTAACTACTCCTAGGAGGATACAACATATTCCACTTTTGAAATCCCGTATGAACAGTGACAGCAGTGGTTCTGCATTTCAAGCATATCTTTACCCAAGTTTTCTACTAGAAGCCACATTTCATCACATGCTTAATTTGTACCAAGCACCAAACTAAGCGCTTTACCTCGATTATTTCATTTACTGCACACAACAATTCTAAGATGCTAGTTTTATTGTTCCCATTTGATGGAAAAGTAAATTAAGGCTCAGAAATTAACTAACCTCCTGAAAATCACTCAGGTAGTAACTGATTAATGCTTCTAAATGTACAAGTTTGAACATTTGAAGTTCTTTTTCATCGCTGGTCAGTTACTCAAATCTCACTGTTTCATGCTTGATCATTCTGCCCTCTGACTGGAAGTTCATACCTCCTAATTCACTTGGCTAACTCCAATTTCTTTTAAAATTCTGTCCCAGGAAGCTTACCCTCACTAAGCTGGTGTAGGATGAAATTCCTTCCCCTCCTTTTTAAATTATTATTATTATTATTTTTGCACGTACCAGCTTGAAGGAAAATGACAATTTGTCTGTCTTCTGCACAAGACTAGCCTCTTCTGTTCAGATTTTTTAAATTTTTTAATTTTATATTGGAACACAGTTGATTAACAATGTTGTGTTAGTTTCAGATGTACAGCAAAGTGATTCAGTTACACATATACAAATATTTATTCTTTTTCAAATTCTTTTCCTATTTAGGTTATTACAGAATATTGAGCAGAGTTCCCTGTGCTCTACAGTAGGTCCTTCTGTGATGTGTTTGTCTTCATACTCATAGATCCCTAGTGCCACACTTGCTAAAGATTCATTAAAGCAAACTGTGTGAACATAGCTGTTCAGAAGCAGCTAAACAGATATCATTTCAGACTGATCAACCCTCTTATTAATATGTTACCACACTGTAAATGAAGTCAATATTTGATTCTTATTCTTTGTCTGCTCTTTGGTGTATATGATTTAATCTTTAGGGTATTGCTCAATAAATAGGGGAATAGGAAGAAGGACTACTGGTAGCTCTTTTGCACTTGGTAAATATAATCTTCAACCTCTAACATTCCTGCTGAGGAAAAAAATTCATTTGGCCTTAGGATATGGTAATGCAAACATTTTTTTAAAGTTCTGAGATAAAATCATATTTTTCTCTCGAACACAGATGCTTCTTTGTTCACTGCTCTTTCACCACTCCCACCCGACATCACTCCTTTCAATATTTCTCTCCTCCCTTCATTCTTTCCTGCCTCACTCTTGGCCTTTCCAGCCAGAAATAAACACATCTCAGAGAGCAAACCAAGCTTTCCTTCCTCTGGTTCTCTTTTAGGTCCATAAACAGGTATTCTCTGGACCTCTGCAATAGAGTAGCTCGTTTTAACACTCCTAGCTTGTCATATTATCAAACTGAGGAAGGTCTTTTGAATACGTGCCCTCCACAGTGGTCCATTAGCACCATTTAAGATGTGCCTACCTTGTGTGGGGTGTTACTTCTCACCTCAACAGACTAATTGCTCCAGGGGAAAAGTGCTACAGAGCTGTCCTAGCCAATTCAGTAGCCCCTAGTCTAGTGAGTCCTTGAAAGGTAACTAAGGCCACCTTTAAACCTTTTTAAACCAAAGCAATGTACCCCCAAAAGACTAAAATATCCTATAAATAATTGTATATTGACTCTATGCTGAAATGATCTATGTTGAGTACGCTGTGTTAAATACAATAGATGTTATGGTATTAAAATAATTCAAGTTAACTATTAAAATCAATTTTACCTTCTTCTTTTTACTTCTGAAATATAATTACCCAAAAAAAAACTTGAATTGCTTCTATCATTACATACGTGGCTTGCATTACATTTCTGCTAGACAGTGCTGTCTGAGAGTATTGCGGATTACCTGCTTGGATTCCCTAAGAAAAGCAAAGATTCTTGAACTCTAAGTTATAGTCTATTACTGCTGTTATTTATTTTTTCCATTGGGATGAACCTCTTAGTATACACATGAAGTGTTTTTTTTTTTTTTATTGTGGTAAAATCTATAAAGCATATAATTTATCACTTTAAATATTTTTAAGTGTACAGTTCAGGGGCAATAAGTACATTCACACTGCTGTGCAGCCATCAACATTATCCATCTCCAGAACTTTTTTCATCTTCCTAGACTGAAACTCCATACTCAGTAAACAATAACCCCCTATTCTCCCCTCCCCCTACTCCTTGGCAGCCGCCATTCTACTTTCCGTCTCTATGAATTGACTCCTCTAGGTAGCTTACATTAGTGGAATTATACAGTATTTGTCCTTTTGTGACTGGCTTATTTCACTTAGCATAATACCTTCAAGGCTCATGCAGGTCATAGCATGTGTCAGAATTTCCTTCTTTTTTAACCCTGAATAATATTCCATTGTTTGTATCTACTACGTTTATCCATTTATCCATCAATGGACACTTTGCTTGCTTTCACCTTGTGCTATTGTGAATAATGCTGCTGTGAACATGGGTGTACAGATACCTCTTTGAGTCCTTGCTTTTAGTTCTTTTGTGTATATACCCAGAAGTGGAGTTGCTGGATCATATAGTCATTGCATTTTTAATTTTGGGGGGGAACTGCCGTACTGCTTTCCATAGCGGCTGCACCAATTTACATTCTCACCAACAGGGCACAGAGCTTCCAATTTTTCCACATCCTCACAAGCACTTGTTATTTTCTTTTTCTTTCTTTCTTCCTTTCTTTCTTTTTTAGTACCATCCTAATGGGTGTGAAGTGGTATCTCATTGTGGTTTTCACTTGTATCTCCCTAACGATTAGTGGTGTTGAGAATCTTTTCATGTGCTTGTTGGCCATTTGTCTTATCTTCTGTGAGGAATGTTTATTCAAGTCCTTTGCCCATTTTTAAACGGGTTTTTGGTTTTTGTTGTCGTTGTTGTGAATTGTAGGAGTTCCTTATATATTCCAGATCTTAATCCCTTACCAGACATGTGATTTGCAAGTATTTCCTCCCATTCCATGGGTTGCCTTTTCACTCTGTTGGTAGTATCGTTTGATGCACAGAAGTTTGTAATTTTGATGAAGTCCAATTTATCTATTTTTTCTTTTATTGACTGTGGCCAAATCTAATGGCATGAAACTTTTCCCCTCTGTTTTCGTTGAAGAGTTTTACAGTTTTAGGTCATACCTTGAGGTCTTTGATTCATTTTGAGTTAATTTTGTACACGGCGTGACGTAAGAGTCCGACTTTTGGATTCCCAGTGTTCAGTACTGTATCTTCTTAGATGATTAAACAGTTAGAAAATCATATTCACGACAAACAGCAATAGGAATGTGCTTATACGGAGATGCCCTTTGATGAGAATCTTTAACGGTAGGAAGAATTTTATATGGAGTAACCCACTCCTTAAACCACAGAAAAGGCTCATGTTTAGTTTCAAAGCTCCCTGGTACTTTTCCTTAAAAAACTCCCATTTTCAAAACTTAGGGAACTCCTCCTTCCACCTCTCCCTGAAAGAGACCTAAAACATGGAGCAAATATTAAACAGAAATCTCAGTGAGATGGCTTTAGGATACAGAGGGTCTTCTTTTAAATGTCTGATAGCTGTTTACTCTGTGCCAGGCAGTCTCCTTTACATAAATGATCTACTGTGATGCTTCCCACTCGTGTGGAAGAGGATATTGTTACCTCCATCTCATAGCTGAGAAAACTGAGGCTCAGAAAAGTTAAATCACCACAGTGCATTAAGTAGAGTGCCCTGTGCTATACCCAAAAAAGAGGGGATATATGTATATGTGTAGTGGATTCATTTTGCTGTATAGTAGAAACTAACACAACATTGTAAAGCAACTATACTCCAATAAAAATTAATTTAAAAATATAAATAAATAAAAAAAGAAAAGGTAAGTGATGCAGGATCTCAGCTCCATACACATTTCCAATTCTGGGCTCAGATACTTAGTTAATATCTGTCTCCAAATATTTAGTTAATAACCAGTAAAATTCTTGTAAAATTAAGCAAAATATGAATCCTTATTTCAATAGGACTGGAAGAAATACTAGTGTAAACAATGAAAAGAACTTCTCTTTAGAATTCAACCTCAATCTTATTACAGATGTGTCCTTACCATTTGTTATGATTCCTTCATCGTGTCTATTTTTAACTGTTCCCACATTTCTATTGGCAAGCAGGTCCGCAGTAAAATGCCACTCAAGATGTCAGAGTCATACTCTTAATTTTTCTCTTATGTTTGTACTTTCGGTTACTGCCATTCTAGTGCTTTTAGCTGATTATTCTTCACTTAGCTTCAGGTTTTTGTCTTTATAAAAGGATACAGAAACAAACGCTTACCATTTTCTAAATCTCTAACACATATTTAGAACAAAAATTTTCCAGCAATTTCTACACTATTTAGTGACATATTTGTGAACCTCCCTTTTTTATTTTAGACTAGCACATCATTTGGTACTTCAGTGATCTCTTTTTTATTAAGGTAAAATTCCTATAAGATAAAATTAACCATTTTAAAGTACACAATTCAGTGGCATTTAGTACATTCACAATATTGTGTAACATCACCTCTATCTAGTTGAAAAATGTTTTCATTTCTCCAAATGGAAACTCTGTACCATTAAATAATAATTTACCCTTTCTCCCTCCTCCCAGCCCTTGGTAGCCCCTAATCTTCTTTTTATTTCCCTGAATTTGCCTATTCTAGATATTTCATATAAGTGGAATCATACAATATTTATCCCTTTGTGTCTGACATTTTACATAGTACAATATTTTGAAGGTTCATCCACGTTGTAACATGTTTCAGAACTGTATTCCGTTTTATTGAATAATAGTCCATTGCATGTATAAATTACATTTTGTTTATCCATTTCAGAACTGTATTCCTTTTTATTGAATAATAGTCCATTGCATGTATAAATCACGTTTTGTTTATCTATTTATCCATTATGGACATTTGGGCTCTTTTCACTTTTGGGCTGTTGTGAATAGTGCTGCTGTGAACATTCATGTACAAGTTTCTGTTTGAACACCTCTTTTCAATTCTTTTGGGTACATACTTTGGAGTGGGTTGTTGGGTGAAATGGTACTTCTAGGTTTAACATTTTGAGGTACCACAAAGTGTTTTCCATGGTGGCTGTACCATTTTACATTCCCAAAAGCAACGTGCAAGGGTTCAAATTTCTCCACATCCACACCAACACTTACAATTTTTCATTGTTTTGATTATAGCTATCCTAATAGGTGTCAAGTGGTAGTCCATTATGGTTTTGATTTGCATTTCCCTCATGACTAGTGATGTTTAACATTTTTTGATGTGTGTTTTGACCATTTCTATATCTTCTTTGGAGAACTGTCTATGCAAGTTCTTTTCTCATTTATAATTGAGTTGTCCTTTTGCTGTTGATTTGTAAGAGTCTTTTATGTATTCTGGATGCTAAATATTTTCTCCCTTTCAGGAGGTTGTCTTTTCATTTTCTTGATAGTATCCTTTGATGCACAAAATTTTTAAATTTTGGTCAAGTCCAAATTATCTATTTTACGTTTAGTTGCTTGTGCTTTTGGTATCTTATCTAAGAGTCCATTACCAAATGTATGTGGCCTTTGTGTATCTGGCCTATGTTTATAATTTAACAGAAAACTCTCTGAATCACATTGAACTCGGGTGGCCTCGGCCTGCAGCGGTTTGAAGCAGGGTTTCGGTTCCCGGCCAGTGACTGACGTCGGGTCGTGGTGGTGAGAGCACCGAATCCTAGGCACTAGACCAGTGGTCAGTGACAAAGCCCTGGCCCTGTGGCTTTGCAGAAGAAGAATTCCCGCAAAGATAGAAAGTAGTGAAACAAGTAAAGTATTTATTAGGAGAAAAAAGAAGTACAGTACGTGTGGATAGACGCACGGGAGGGCTCAGGGAGAGAGTGGCGCCCTCGTGGCTGTTTGAATCACTTTTATGGGGTATTTCTTCTCGGTTTCCTTTGGCCAAATTTTTTTTTTTTTTAAACTTTGAAAAATGGCCAATCATTTTGATTTGCCTGGTTCAAAGTCCTTATTTGGTGTATCTCTGGATTTTCCCATGCGTGTGTGTGCATCTCTTAGCCAAGAGGGATTCTACCGAAGAGGCCTATGGGTAGACTTAGACACTTAGCGTCACTCCCCTTTTGACCGCCAAGGAGCCTGTCTGCACATGTGTAGTCGGGGAGGTCTCCTGACTTTGCGAATGAGGAATATGTGGTCTCTTATCTTCTATCTGGGCCGGGACCAGCCTCCTCTCTCAATTGTCCTGTTATTTCCCACTCAGAGCGCGGGTCCACGAGGAATGAACTCAAACCATTTGCCTTGAGGGCCCATCTGTCTCCTGCCTGAACGTATTTAAGGAAAATATCTCACCCATACTTGAAGAGGCACCTAAAGGGGCTTTATAATTAGAGTACTAATAACAGTATTTTTTTTTTTTTACCAAGATGGTACACTAAATCCAAGCATTCCAAAGAACTTTACAAATAATTGAAGCCTAACAACATTTTGGCCAAGAGGTGTCATTCTGCACATTGAGGACTTTGAGAGGAATGATGTGCTTTCGTCACATAAACCGTAGACATGAAACAGACGCAAAATGCCATTCTTTCATCCTAAAAGATCTCAAAGGGTTTTATAAATGGAAACGAACAGGCTTAAGCACAGACCCACGTAGAGAGAACACAAGTGTGCTTTGATCGCACACATTAAGGCCAGATAACAATTTGGGAGGGGTCGTCTACTTGGTTCCAGTATAATTACCCCAGCAAGACGAAGAGCAGGCTAGATGTGGGTTACTAGAGGTAATCTTGTAGAAAAGGAAGTAGGCAAGTTAAACCCTAGGCAACAGAAATACAATACTTCAATGAAATGTATGCACAATTTGAACTTTTTACATTATACTACATGCTTACTACGTACCAGCGACCATGCAAGAGCTTCACACATTATTTAATTTCATCCTCGCAACAGTTCTGTGAGGTGGGTTCCATTATTATCCCACTTTATAAAGAGGAAGAGACTTTTAGGAAGTTGAAAAATCCCACCCAAGGCTAAGCAGATAATGGTGGCGAGTAATGATTATAGATATGTATGTATGTGTATACTGTGTGTATATATAGATGTATGTACGTATGTATATTGATTGCAATATTATCATTTCTACTATTGGTATTAGAGATTTGTCTTGGAATCATCTAACTGTAAAATGGATAAACAAATAGTAACTCAACATGGGAAATTTGCCACCATCTGGCAGGGTACATGTATTTTAACCTATGAAATAAAGCTAATGACTCAAAAGGAGGGAAGGAGGGAGGGAGGGAGGGAAGGAGAGAAGGAGGGAAGGAGGGAGGAAAGAGAATGACTTGCTGAAATCTTGTCAGATCAAGGCAGTTATTTAATGAACCTCATTATGAAATGAGCCTGGCTCTAAACAGGCCATGTAATCTGAGTCCTCTATTATAAATCAAACTCTACAATTTTCAAAATGGCTAAATGCTTCAGGGCACTGGCTAAAGTGTTGCACTGGCCTTGGTTTGAATACCCACAAACACCATCCTGCTCTGAGGGGCTTTGGAGAAATCCTTCATCCTCTCTGAAGATCAGGCTTCTTGTCAGAAAAGTAGGAAAAATAATCTCTACTTCCTGAAGCTGTAGGGACTAAATGTATTAAAAAGCATAGAGAGTTTGACAAATGGTAACCAGTCCATAAATAGTAATCCTTCTTCTCTTATGCTTTCTTATTGGCAGAGAGAGAATGAGTGGTATTCCCCAAGGTTTGGTTAACTTTCACTTATATGCAGCAGCAGTGAAGGGGCAGCAGGTGTGAAAGAAATACACAGTCGAAAGCTCTTATTAATAATTCTGTTACAATTATTTCCTTCAATGTCTTTTCTGAAAGCATTAGCTGGCAGCTGTGACTCCTTCAAATGCTGAGTTCTTTATGCAGTGATTCTGAGTCCTATTTGCCAGTTGTTTGCAGGATAAGGGCACTGCCTCTTGCTTTGTGCCCAGTAATGAATGTGACTGCCCAAATCTCTCTCTCTCACACACACACTCACACAATCCAGAAGAAAGAGAGGAAACAAAGACATTCATAAAAAGTAGAGATCTGATACGCTAATATTTTTCCCACCCCAAAGCTATACCACTAAGCCAGACACCAAGTAATTGTGAAGAGATAACATTCATTTTAATTAAAATACTATCATGGGAGCTCTAGAATCAGAACACAAAATATCACATCTATACCTTCTTGCTGATGAACAAATCCAGCTCTGATGGGAACGTAGATTAATGCAGCCACTGTGGAAAACAGTGTGGAGATTTCTCAAAAAACTAAAAATAGAGCTACCATATGACCCAGCAATTCCACTCCTGGGCATATATCTGAAAAAAACAAAAACACTAATTTGAAAAGATACATGTACCCCAGTGTACACAGTGGCATTGTTTACAATTGTCAAGATATGGAAGCAACCCAAGTGTCCATCGCCAGATGAATGAATAAAGAAAATGCAGTATATATACACAATGGAATACTACTCAGCCATAAAAAAAATGAGATAATGCCATTTGCAGCAACATGGATGGACTTGGAGGGTATTATGCTAAGTGAAATAAGTCAGAGAAAGACAAATACTGTATGATATCACTTATATATGGAATCTAAAAAATGTAACAGACTAGTGAATATAACAAAAAGGAAGAAGACTCACAGATATAGAGAACAAACTAGTGGTTACCAGTGGGGAGAGGGAAGGGGGAGGGGCATTATAGGGGTAGAGGACTGAGAGGTACAAACTATTAGGGGTAAAATAAGCTACAAGGATATATTGGACAACACAGGAATAGAGCCAATATTTTACAATAACTATAAATGGAGTATAACCTCTAAAAATTGTGACTCACTATACTGTACACTTGTAACTTCTATAATATTCTACAGCAACTATACTTCAATAAAAAACAAAACAAAAAAGAAAATAAAACCAAGAAGCCTGAATATATCTAAAATATATATGTGAATACAAGCTAAAATATAGCTTGTTGCCAAATCTCTTGATTTCCTTCTCCACAATGGAAATACTATTCTAACCGCTTCAGCTGGAACCCTGCGCATTACCTTTCTTCTCTTTCATCTTTCTATCCGACCAGATAGGAAATGACATTAAGTTTTCCTTAACAAATATCTTTCAAAGCAATTCTGGTTTTCTCTTCTCACTGTCATCATCCTAGTCAACAATACCAAACCTGGCTTTCTCACTTTCCGTCTGGAAACCTCTGCAGTGTGCTGGTCCGGAGGCCCCTCCCGCTCTCCATTCACATCTGAGCCCTGCCAATAGATTCATTTAAAAAACAAAACAAAAACACCACTGGTGCCAAGTCCCTCTGGTGTGGACAAAACTTTCTATGGAGTTCGAGTTCTCTCTGCTGGTCCCATGGAGGGCCTTTCCCATTCTCACTCTTCCTCCCCAAACTCTTATGCCCTTGAGCCTTGAAATCTCTACTCCCACCCCCCCGTCTCCCTGCTTCTTTGTGTCTAGCGTTGTGCCTACCATACAACCATCATACATACAGCTTAGTTTGTGAACGAGTGAATTAGCCCATCCTTCAGACCATCCAAATAGAAAGAGAAAAAGCCTTTGAACCTTTTCTGAATATATAAAAGAAGATCTCACACGCGATTACCTCATGTGGCCATGTGTCTACTCTTTAACTTAATAACTATGAATTGGGGGGGACAATAACAGAACAACTTATAAATGTTTTGGCTAGTACATTATTTTATTGTCTTAACAAACCATGTGCTATTTTAACAGAAAATTTTCTAAGAGGGGAGCTTGTAAACGCAGATGCATATAATTTATATAGCACTTTAGAAGTATTCATTATTATTCATGAATCTTTGTGACAGTAAAAGCAAAATAAACAAGGGAACCAAAACTCTGTCAAAAAAGAACAGATTGAACCTTATGAAGGATATCTGATGGGCTCTCAGAGAATTCAGAAATCTGTCTGGTTCCTACCATGGCATGTTTGGTTAATGGTTGAAGCCCTTAACATGGAATGCTTGCGTTAGTATAGCATATGGAACATTGGTTTTCCAAAGGCAATTTTTAAAGATTACTTAATCCTGGATAGGTCCATTTTGGGTGTCTCATACCAATTCCAAAGCAAACTTAAAAAAAATTGATTTTATTACCTCAGGTATATTATACATCTCTTGACTTAACCTGTAACCTAGTAAAAATTCTCCCCAAACTACTCTTTTTTACATGATAGTTTGCACATTCAAATGGTCAAAATACTTTCATTTGTATTTTAATATCTTCTCAAAAATGGTTGTTAAGCTTTTTTCAACAGTAAAAATTAGAACTATATATGAAGAATCTCCCCTACCCTGCCCCCCTAAACACCCACCAAAGCAGAGAGCTTTAAAGTGGCACATCAGAAACAGTGTTATAGGAGATAGAATTATTTCTGCTTCTTCAGTATTCTGGTGTAAGAATAAACTCTAGCCTCAACAAATAAGGATTTTTAAATAGAGCCAATTAACATAAGCTTCTTTAAAATGTGTTGCAGTTAATTCTGTCCTTCACACTTAGATAAGCTTGGGTTAACTTTCTGTGTTGTTACCTTCCTTTAACAATGTTAAATGGCAAACGAGTCAGAACACAAATGAGCAAGTATGATGAGTAATCCATAATTTCTTAAGTTTTGCAGCAGGTTTTGAGGGAATGGTGATTATTTCCATTCAGTTTTCACTTTAAAATTACCCTTCAAATTCTTCCTATAATGTGCTGTCATTTCACAAATTACATCTGCTAGGTTTATTTTGCTACAAAGGTGGTTGATAATGTAATCTGTAATGCTCTTGAAAGTCATGAACTTTAAAGTTCATGCTGGGGTTGGGGCTACGTGTAGAGTTCAAGGGCTGTAAAACATCATGGGTTCATTGAGAAGATTAAATGGAATCATACCCATCAATGACTAAGATTGCTTTGAACATACTAAGCCCTCAGTAAAGGTTATTTATTATCATTATTTAAGTTATTATTACTAAAGGTATGCCTGGGATTTTTCTTTTTTTTTTTTTTATTTTTTTTTGCAGTATAGTTGATTTACAATGTTGTGTTAGTTTCAGCTGTACAGCAAAGTGAATCAGTTATACGTATACATCTATCCAAGCGTTTTTAGATTCTTTTCCCATACAGGCCATTACAGAGTATTGAGTAGAGTTCCCTGTGCTATCCAGTAGGTCCTTATTAGTTATCTGTTCTATATACAGCAGTGTGCTTATATCAGTCTCAGTCTCCCAATTTATCCCTCCCCCCCTTTACCCCCTGGTAACCGTAATTTTGTTTTCTACATCTGTGACTCTATTTCTGTTTTGTAAATAAGTTCATTTGTGCCATTTTTTTAGATGCCACATATAAGCCATATCATATGATATTTGTCTTACTTTGTCTGACTTACTTCTCTCAGTATGACAATCTCTAGGTCCATCCATGTTGCTGCAAACGGCATTATTTCATTCTTTTTTATGACTGACTAATATTCCATTGTATATTTGTACCACATCTTCTTTATTCATTCATCTGTTGATGGACATTTAGGTTGCTTCCATGTCCTGGCTATTGTAAATAGTGCTGCAGTGAACATTGTGGTGCATGTATCTTTTCAAATTATGGTTTTCTCCAGATATATGTCCAGGAGTGGAATTGCTGGATCATATGGCAGCTCTATTTTTAGTTTTTTAAGGAACCTCCATACTGTTCTCCGTAGTGGCTGTACCAGTTTACATAGACAGTCTTGAATTAAGTAAATTTCTTATTTTTTGTCTTAATGAATATACTCTGAATCAGTATGACTCACCCTATATAACGTATTTCAACTTTTCAAAAAATAATGAAAATTATAGAGTATGCATGAAGACATATAAACATTAAATCATTTCATTTTAAAGCAATTTTAGTATATGATTGTTGTTTTTTTGATGGAGTTTCTGAATTCTGCCCTCCAAACCCAATGGAGCTTGAAATTATGCTCCGTTTAGTCTTGAATAAGATAATATTAGATAGAATTATTATCTTGAGGTAACTTCATATGTTAAGTAAAAGGCCTCAGAGTTGTGATTTCTGTCTTTTTACTGATGTATAGTATACATGTAGGAAAGTGCACAAGTCATGAGTCTATAGCTTAGCACATTTTCACATAATGAACACACATTTGCATAACCAGTATTCAGGTTAAGGAAGAGAACATTATTAGCACCTTCGAAGTACCTCAGTACCCCACGCCTTTTACTAACCAATGACAAAGAAAATCACTGTCATGACGTTTAACACTATATACTAGCTTTCCTATTTTGGAATATACCACTGGTATATGCACTGGTTTGTATGTTGCTTCTTCCACTCAGTGTTATGTTGGCAAAGTTTCCCCAAGTTGCTGTGTGTAATTGTAGTTTGTTTATGCTCATTTCTGTGTAGTATTTCATTGTATGAATACACAACAATTTACCTGTCTATGCTACTGTTGATGGACATTTGGGTTGTTTTCTATTGGGGGCAATTGTGAAGAGTGTGCCTAGGATCATTCTTGTGTGTGTCTTTTAGTAAACACATGGACACATTTCTATTTGGAATAGAAATGTATTGGATTCTATACAAACCCAGGAGAGGAATTTACTGAGTCATGGCATATGATGTTCAGCTTTAGCTTAGAACAGCTTGAGGTTTTCAACTGTTTCTCAGTTTCCCAAAGTGGATGTGCCTATTTACAATCCCAAAAGGAAGAGTTCTAACTGCTACACATAACTACCAATAGTTGGTATCAAGCATCTTTTTATTTTCAGCAATTCTAGAGGATGCAAAGTATCAAGAACTATAAAGGACTAGGATTTATAATCTCTACTCAAATTAGTTACTTACTCCAATTGCATAGGCCTTAGAAGAAGATACAATATTCCCGGGTCAGAGCTGAAGGACATTTTATTACTTCACATCAATTACAGTAACCAGACTATCAACTTGTCTGAATGTGTACCCTGAGCCTCAGTTCCCACAGAGCAATGCAAATAAAGCCAGATGGCACCTGCATGAGTAGTCAGGTGCATTACGGGAGAGCAATCCTGGCCTTAGGGAAGTCAAATTTTTTATAGTGGGCAGTAAGCGGGCCTGCTTTGCTCCAGAAGGAGATACTACCTCTATCTTCCAAGGCTGTACACTATATTGTATAAACATCAGTGAAAATGTAATCAGGAACAAAAGCAGGTTCTCAAAGCAGAGTATTATCTCTGCTTGCAAGACATGCAGAAATACAAGAGACCCATGGAGAATGATCTCTCAATATTAGTATAAGTTCATTAGGATTTTAATTTCTACTTCACTGATAATGTGGGGGGGAAAAAAATGAATCTTGTTCCCTACCTCACACCATAACATAAAATCAATCTTAAATGGAGTATAGATACACATATGAAAGGCAAAACAATAAAGCTTTTAGAAGGAACGCAGGAGACTATCTTTGTGACTTTGAGACAGGCCAAGATTTATTGAAAAGGATCACCATACATTAATTGTAAAGGAAAAATTGATAAATCTGACTACATTAAAGTTAAAACTTGGAATTATC
This sequence comes from Balaenoptera musculus, assembly GCF_009873245.2. Classification (NCBI taxonomy): domain Eukaryota; kingdom Metazoa; phylum Chordata; class Mammalia; order Artiodactyla; family Balaenopteridae; genus Balaenoptera; species Balaenoptera musculus. The sequence goes on from NC_045786.1 coordinate 4,382,685, forward strand.
GAATTAAGTCTTATATAGGCATCAAGTTTAAAGAAAATACATACTTACTGAGACATTTTTTTCTATATTTTTCTTTCCAGGACCCTTTTCAATACTACAGCAAACATAGGTTTGAAGAGAAAGGAGAAGGTATAAGAAGCAGCTTATAACCTCAGAATGTAACTCCAATAGCCTAGAAGATAGGGCATTACAATAATGGAGGCTTTCTATACCTTGCTAACGAGAAAGAAACCCTAGAAACCTAGATAGTTTTCTTTATCAGCGGACTCACTGTTTTTCCTGTTGCCAATGTGATCAGATAAATAAACATATCTACAGATTTTCTGACCTGCAAATTAGTACTTGATGTACACACCACGTTTTAATCAGGCTTTTGTTGCAATGAAACATCTCACACAAGTTAAATGGGGTTTATTTTCAGGATGCTTATTAACTTGAAAAAAGATCTGAACACTGTTAGAAACCAAGCCTGTGTAGTGATTAGCAGGAAAGGGTTTTCTGTAAACTCAATAAAGCTTAAACTTCAAGATCTGTGACTGGCTTGGATCTTTACCAAGAATCTGGGAGAGATTCTAGTAATTTTATGTTTGTCATTTATATTCTTTTTCTTATATAAGACTCTTAGAATTGTGTAACTTTCAGACTTGAATACCGGGGTCTACCCCCATTGGCCAGTTAACCTTCTCATTTCTTAGGCAGTGAAGCTTCTCTTATGTGGGTTAATGGTCTTCTTTTCATCAGCTGGTGTCCTAGGATTACCTATAATTTCTGCTTCCTCATGAACTCAGCACCCTGGCCATGCTTGTTTTCATCATGACTTCAGATGCTCTTGCATTAGTAAGTGCCTAATTATTTCAATTTTGCCCAGTTAAAATACAAGAGGAGGATAGGGATTGATCCAGCTTCTCCTTTTGTACTGGACCCCATCACAAATCACCAATCAACCTAAGAAACGACTGCCCTGTGTCAGGTGTCTAGTCCAGATACAGGAGGATCCCACTGCCTACTTCTTCAACAGGGGTACTGATTGCCATCTCTAACACACACACAGGGCGTCAAAAGCTAAGGCAACAGAGAACCTCAGCTCTGGGGTGAAAGTTGAGAGACTGAAACATGGGATGTGCAAGGCTCACTGCATAAGTTAGATAAGGATGTGGCAAGAACCCTGCAACATTTACATACATAAGAGGAAGCTCCAGACCCGTAGAAGTTTGGTATCAGCTTGGATTCTCTGAGCCAGTTGCTGGTCTCAGAATCCCTGAATTAGGGAAATCTTAAAAGAGCCTCACACCAGCTCTTCTGTGGAATCCATGGCTTGCCCTGTGCTCCTGACCTGAAAGGAACGGGGGGAATGATGGTTTTTCCCAGAGCAGCCAAATTTACAGAGTGTGCCATTCATTCCTGGGCCCAGAGTCATCAAAAATCAGACACACTTATAACAGGTGAGACGTATCAATGATTACTATATTATCTTTAAGGTAGTTTAGCGGTGGTCTGATTTGCTTCATTATTAAAGATTTGGGCCAAATATTTTTTTTTTGATAATGAAGATACTTAATTACTAGGAAATGTGAGGAAGAGAAGTTTAGAATGCCTCTATACTAGGCCAGTTCTCACCAGTGTTTAGAACAGGCTTTCTAGACATGGAACAGAAAGAGAACTCATTTAGCAACACAAAGTACACTCAAGTTTTATAAGGAAAATAGAAAGTTTGTCCTACAGAGGAAATCAATCCCTGTGTGTGTGGGTGGAGAGACAGTTGAGAACATAGGGACAGAGCCAAAGAGAGGAAAACACTGCAGCATCAGAAGAGAGGGAGGGAAAGTGGGCAGGAAAACAACCCATCCATCAGCAATAAAGCCACCGGGGACAGAGGACTTTGATTGATGGACAGCTAGGTTACCCTGAAAACCGCGGGGCTACTCCATGTGAGGCAGGGACAGAGAACACAGCTTTTCCCTCCCTGCTGGGCTTTTATTTGTCCCAAAATTGAACAATAAAGTTCCACAAAGTATCATACGTTCTCTCTCTCTCTCTCTCTTTTTTATCTCTCTCTCCCCCTACCGCTTTCTTCTCTTCTTATGAAAATAATGTTGGGTGAATTAATGGAATGAACTAGAGTACAATATGGTATAGACAGAAGAGAGAGGGAAGAAGAAAATTTAAGGAGTATGCATTGTTTTCTTTTCTACATCAATGAAAGAGCAAACAAGTCCATATACATTCGCTGAACACTGACCGTGAACAAAGCATTGTGCTCATTCGGGAAAACAATGATAATAAAGATGAACCAATGAAGCCAGCGGTTATGTGTTAGAGTCTGTATCTTCTCACCCAAAATGAGGATCCCAAAATGTTGCCATCTCTCTCCTCTTTTATCCATCTCCACCCCTCCTTCTGGATCATCGCCGTCAGCACACAAACATACTTTCACCTTAAACAAACAAGGAAACAAACCATCCAACAAGTTCCCCTTCAACCCACTTCCTATAACTCCAGTTTCCGACCAGTTTCTCTGCTCCCTTTAGCAAACATCCTTAACAGGTCTGTCAACCCTCACAGTTGTCAGTTCCTCTCCTCCCGTGGTCTCTGAAGCACATTTCCATCAGGTCTTCCCCCCCCACCAGCCTACAGAAGCTGTTCCTGTGTCCCAGTCCTCAGTTTTTGACACAGTCAATCACCTCACTTGACTTCCAGGACAATCTCCTGGGTTTCCCCATAACTTGCTGGTGGCTCATCGGTCTCCTTTGCTGGTTTGCCCTTGTGTCTTGACCAGCAACGCTGGAAGATGTCAGGTCCTCTTTTCTTCTCTGTTGACTCTCATGCCCATGGCCCTGTAATCCACTCACTTGGCTTTAAATACCGTCTCCATACTCATCATGCCCTCATTTTTATCTCCAAATGTTGAAGAGACATCTCTAATTCATCATGTTCAAAACTGAGATACTGAGAGTCTCAAACTTATGCCATCCACAGTCTTTCTTCTATCAGTTTAAAGAAAGCCTGACCTTCCTAGGATTTGCTCAGACCCAAATCCTAAAAGTCTTCCTTGGCTTCTCTTTTTCAAATTCCTCTTGACGCTACCCTCCATTCGTATCCAGAAACTGACCACATTTCATGCTCTGAAATCCTGTTACACGGGTCCTCACCACCGTCTTACCTCAATTATTGTAACACGTTCCCCTGCTCCTCATCCGTGTACTCTTTTTTTTTTAATTTATTTTATTTATTTATTTATTTATTTATTTATTTATGGCTGTGTTGGGTCTTCGTTTCTGTACGAGGGCTTCCTCTAGTTGCGGCAAGCGGGGGCCACTCTTCATCGCGGTGCGCGGGCCTCTCATTATTGCGGCCTCTCTCACTGCGGAGCACAGACTCCAGACGCGCAGGCTCAGTAATTGTGGCTCACGGGCCTAGTTGCTCTGTGGCATGTGGGATCTTCCCAGACCAGGGCTCGAACCCATGTCCCCTGCATTGGAAGGCAGATTCTCAACCACTACACCACGAGGGAAGCCCCATTCGTGTATTCTTACAGTCAGTTCTCAACACGGCAGCCTGACTGATCCTTCTGAAATGTAAGTCAGAGCGTGTCTGTCTGCACTGAACACCCTGAAGGGGTTTCTCACATCACGTGGAGTAAAAGCCAAAGCCTTTGTGACGTCAGGGCCCTGGATGATATAGTTCCCACAACCTCTCCAAACTTCCCTCTGGCCACCCTCACCCCCTCTACTCCAGCCACACCAGAATGGTGCCCTTCTTCCAAAATGCCCAGTGGCTCCCACCTGGGGTTCTTTACTGTGACGTGACTGTCCTATCTTTCTGGATGCTTTTCTCCTAGGTACAGCCAAGGCTAAGTCCTCCCCCTCTTTCTGGTTTTGCTTGAAACTCTCCTTCTCAATGAGCTGACCTTGTCCACTGGATCTAAAATTGTACTCTGCCCCTCCAGTACTCCAGATCTCTTTACATTCTTTCATTTTTTTCTGTAACATTTATGACCTTCTCTCATAGTCTGTAATTTACTTAATTAGAATGCTATTGTTCTCTAATTCAAAAAGGTACATACACCCCAATATTCATAGCAGTACTATTTACAATAGCCAAGACATGGAAGCAACCTAAATGTCCGTGGACAGAGGAATGGATAAAGAAGGTGTGGTACATATGTACAATGGAATATTACTCAGCCATCAAAAAGAATGAAATAACGCCATTTGCAGCAACATGGATGGACCTAGAGATTATCATACTAAGTGAAGTAAGTCATACAGAGAAAGAAAAATATCATATGATATCACTTATATATGGAAACTTAAAAATGATACAAGTGAACTTATTTACAAAACAGAAACAGACTCAAACTTACAAACTTACGGTTACCAAAGAGGAAAGGAGGGGGTGATAAATTAGGGGTTTGGGATTAACATATGCATACTACTATATATAAAATATATAAAATATAGAAAATAGATAACCAACAAGGACTTACTATATCACACAGGGAACTATACTCAATTTCTTGTAATAACTTATAATGGAAAAAATATGAAAAAGAACATATAAATATATATAACTGAATCACTTTGCTGTACACCTGAAACCAACACAACATTGTAAATTAACAACACTTAACAAAAAAAAATTTTTTTTTTAAAGAATGCTATTGTTTACTGTCTGTGTCCCTTGACCAGAATGTAAGCTCCTTGAAGCACAGGCATTTTCATCTGCTTTCTTCACTGATCACTTCTAAGTACTTTGAACACAGCCTGGCACATAGTACAATTCAATTTTTAATTACGGAATTAGTGGATTCCTGTCTTTGAGGAGCTCACATTCTAGTGGAAGAGAATGCACAGGCACAGTTTGTGTGTTCAAAGTGTTTTGAGAATATAGAAAAGGGAGTCATTTACTGTGTTGGGTGTGGGAATTGGTGAGAGCTTCAAATAAAAGAGGGATCTTGGAGTTACACCTCAGGGATGAACAGGTAAAGCTGAAAAGCTGGACCGGAAGCCCAGGGAAAGGGCAGAGCATTCAAAGTAGAGAGTTCACACGTGAAGAGCACAACAGTACAAGGTTATAAGGTCTATTGGTGTGAGAGGTCAAAATATGAAGCTTACGAAGTTACAGCCTCTGTTATCTTTATTCACCACTCCCACTCCCCAACCACCCTGTCTTCTATCGTCTTTTTTTGTTTGTTTCTTTGTTTATTCTTCTGCTTAGATACTGGACTCTTTTGGGTTGACTTGTTAGAACTCTAATTCCTGAATTGAAGAATGGGCCAAAATTTACTGCACGAGATGAGAACAGAAAGACACCCAGGGGGACAGATCCAGGAAGGTGAATGAGGCCGGGGGTGAGGGTAGGGACAGAGGTGAAAAGAGGAAGAGGGGAGGCTGGGGAGATTCTGAACAGCTGCCATGAAGACCGGAACTTTAGAAAGAAAATGTTTCTCTGAGTTACGCAAAGGGATTTCTCTCTTGACCAGAAAACATGAGTAAAGAACAACATTGCAGTCGGTGCTTTGGGGAGTTCATTTTTGTTGGTTTTCAATAACCCTCAGCCCCAAAGCACTTCTACAAAAAAATGAGAGTTGAGGGACTTCCCGGGTGGTCCAGTGGTAAAGAATCCACCTTCCAACGCAGGGGATGAGGGTTCGATCCCTGGTGGGGGAACTAAGATCCCACATGTTGCAGGGCAACTAAGCCCACGTGCCACAACTAGAGAGAGAAAAAATCCACACGTCACAACTAGAGAGAAGCCTGCGTGCTGCAACAAAAGAGCCCGCCTGCCGCAACAAAGACCCAACACAGCCAAATAAATAAATATGTTAAAAAAAAAAAAAAAAAAGAGAGAGAGTTGATTTAGAAGTAGGGTTGATGGGTGCGTCGACTTAGAAGATCGGCTTCAGAATGACTCTGAGGTTATTAAGCTAGAGGTTTCGAGTAGAGGGTGACACTCCTGGCCAATGAGAGGAACTCAGGCGAGCAGGTTAGCAACTAAGAGAGAGGGGCTTAAAAATAATGTGTCCAGATTTCAAAATGTTGAGTTTGAAAAGACTGAGGGAGATGCCCAAAGAGCCACTGGCATACAAATCTGAAGCTCAGGAGAGCTGAAAATAGAGATTCTGGTGCCATCAGCAGACATGTGAATGCTGAAACCATGGACACGAATGGAGGTGATCGTCTAGGGACAGTGTGGAGAAGGAAACAAGAAATTCAGGGACGGGTTGAAGAGGGGAGGGCAGGGAAAATGGAGCAGCAAGCAGGGAGAAAGGAGTGTAAAGACTAAAAGTTATCTAGAAGTTGAATCATCTCAGGATGATTCATGTCTCTGACTTTGCCTCTGTGTCTCTTATACACACACACACACACACACACACACTCCCTTCCTTTTATGATCAAATGAGGTCCAGAGTCCAAGCACCGAAGGCAGTAAAAGAACACTCCCTTCTTTTGCCTATCCAGCCAATACCTTCTTAACATTTTAGCTAACTCCAGAGTGCCAGATTCTTAGTAGGGACGAGGAAATAATAATGACAATAAAAACTAACCTTCGTTAAGGGCCAGTAACTGAGCTAAGATTTTACATAGATTATCTCATCTCATCCTCATAACAACTCTATGTGGGTTTTAAAATTTCTATTGAATATGCAAAAAATTAGACTCAAACACTTGAATAATGGCCAGTGATCAAAGACCCGAGGCAGTGGCCAAACTGGGATTTAAATCTGAACAGCTCATTGGTCCTTGCTTTGCATTCCATCACAATAAATTGCTATGCTTCTCGTTTCCTGATGAGAAAGATTAAGAATCTTATTTAATAAACTTTCTTAGCAGGAAAGTTGGAAGATTGGAAACAAGATTTAAAAATTCACAGTGGGACTTCCCTGGTGGCGCAGTGGTTAAGAATCTGCCTGCCAATGCAGGGGACACGGGTTCAAGCCCCTGGTCTGGGAAGATCCCACATGCCGCGGAGCAACTAAGCCCGTGTGCCACAACTACTGAGCCTGTGCCCTAATGCCTGTGAGCCACAACTACTGAGCCCATGTGCCACAACTACTGAAGCCTGTGCGCCTAGAGCCCGTGCTCCACAACAAAAGAAGCCACCGCAATGAGAAGCCCGTGCACTGCAACGAAGAGCAGCCCACGCTTGCTGCAACTAGAGAAAACCTGCGCGCAGCAACGAAGACCCAACACATCCAAAAAAATTAAACAAAAAAAAATTCACAGTGAAAGAAGAAGGCTGTTGGTAATCAACAAACCTGAGTGTAAAAAAGAGATTTTAAAACATGAGCAGATTACGAAGGGGCCAGAGTAATATAAATAATCCCAAGTGTTGGAGAGTATTTATTTATTGTATTAGAGACATAGAAATACACATCTGAAAAGCACTCAGAAAAGAAAGATCGTCTTCATTCCTATCCTGTAGATCACTTCTAACCACACGGCTTTTTCTCTTCTCCTTGTTAAACTCCTAATCCAGATAAATGTTTAGTCATTTTCAATTTATCAGAGAACGTCCAAGTACCTGCACTTAAACCCTCACTACATTTCCAAAAAAGGATCACATTTCCTGTGTTATGCTGGCTATTTCTGATAGCGGAATCTTCAGATATGTTCTCTACTGGTCTCATGATCTAAGTCTGTTTTTAGAAGGACATTTTTCAGTTTAAATAAATTAAGAGCGATTTAATTTCATCTGTTATTAAAGATTCTGAGTTTTTTTTTTCAGGACCCAAACTGCACTCTATAAGATTTTACCTCTCAAGACTAAATTGAGCTTTGGGTTTATGGGCAATCTTAATGTACTAAATTTGTTACTGAATGTCACCACCTTAATGGGGTGAAACACACTGGTGGGAAAGCCAGTCATTATAAAATCCTCTATTTTCCAGATCACAAGATGTCTAAAAATAACTCTACTTTTTATGGTATAGAAAATAGAGTAAGCTATACTGCAGTTTCTTGTCAAATATAAACCAATCTAAGAAGTAGATTTATGAAGTTTTGCTAATTTTCAAATCCTTTACTCTCTTCAAGGCCACCTTTTCCACTTTCTGCTTTCTTACTAAACCATAATAGATAACAAAAACACACTTTTAAAAATCCGCCCCCCCAAAAATGGAAAAGAAAGATACCAGTCATCCAGCCTTGCACTGTATCACTCAAATCCGACTGTGAGAGCAGATGAGAAGAGGGTGAGTGACATTTGGTCCTGGTCAACCTGGGTGGGGTGTAGAAGAGGGGGCACATTTGCTGAAAGTCAAAAAACCGAGCTTTGTTTCTGGGTTTGTTCCGTAAGTAACTGTGTGACCTTGGTCAAGTAGTAGCCGTTGGTTTTACAAGGTGCAGAAACAGATTTACTCATCCCTTCAACTATTCATTCGACAAACATTTCATCACCTGCTATACACTAACTACTTTGCTAGCCATCGGTGATAAGTTTTGGTTGGTTTCTGGTAGATCTGTATCCAAGCATGACTTCTCCGTAGAGTGAGTCTTGTTTCTCAGTCTCTCCTACAATGGCAGATCCTCAAATATCCAACCTCTACTGCTGGGAAATAGCAAGTGGAGTATTAATATATTCCAGTATAAACCTTTCTCTAATAATAAAAATAAATGATAAAATGAATTCTTTACCGCAAGCGTATTTTTTTCTAAAGTTTGACCTTCCCTTCATACTTTTATTTATTTATTTGCTACAGTAAGGAAGACAAAAATGGATGGCATAAGGAACACAACAGAACATTTTAGGACTCAGAGAACTAATTAAGACTTTTAAGCAGGCACTGGCTATATCTCCTCTCAGTAAGTTGGAAGTCATTGAGTTTTTCACTTATGATAAATCCAGAATCAGGACACTCTTTGACATAAATCATAGCAATATTTTTTTTGGATCTTTCTCCTAAGGCAAAAGAAACAAAAAGCAAAAATAAACAAATGGGACCTAATTAAACTTAAAAGCTTTTGCACAGCAAAGGAAACCATCAACAAAATGAAAAGATAATCTATTGAATGGGAGAAGATATTTGCAAATGATATGACCAATAAGGGATTAATATCCAAAATATATAAACAGCTCATACAACTCAATATCAAAAAAGTAATCAAGGTGATTAAAAATGGGCACAAGACCTGAATAGACATTTTCCGAAGAAGAAATACAGATGGCCAACAGGTACATGAAAAGATGCTCAACATCTCTAATCATCAGAGAAATGCAAATCAAAGCCACAATGAAGTACCCCTCACACCTGTCAGAATGGCTATCATCAAAATGTCTAAGAATAACAATTGTTGGCAAGGATGTGGAGAAAAGGGAGCACTCCTACACTGTTAGTGGGAATGTAATTGGTGCAGCCACTGTGGAAAACAATATGGAGTTTCCTCAAATAACTAAAAACAGAACTACCATATGATCCAGCAATTCCACTCCTGGGTATATATCTGAAGAAAACAAAAACACTAATTCGAAAAGATGCACGAACCGCAATGTTCATAGCAACATTATTTACAATTGCCAAGATATGGAAGCAACCGAAGTGTCTATCAACAGACGAATGAATAAAAAATATGTGGTATGTGTACACAATGGAATATTACTCAGTCACAAACAAGAATGAAATTCTGCCATTTGCAACATTGTGGATGGACCTAGAGGGTATTAGTTTAGTGAAATATGTCAGACAGAGAGAGAAAAATACTCTATGTTGTCACTAATATACAGAATCTAAAAATTACGACAAACTACTGAATATAACAAAAGAGAAATAAGACTCACAGATAGAGAGAACAAACTAGTGGTTACCAATGGGGATAGGAAAGTGGAGAGGGGCAAGATAGGGGTAGAGGATTAAGACGTACAAACTACTATGTATAAAACAAATAAGCAACAAGAATATATTGTACACCACAGGGAAATATAGCCATTATTTTGTGATAGCTTTAAATGGAGTATAATCTATAAAAATATCAAATCACTATGATGTATACCTGAAACTAATATACTATTGTAAATCAATTATACTTTAATAATAAACAAATATATTAACAAATTTTAAAAACAGGGGAATACAAGGAAAAATTCAGAACCAAGGGGAAAATTCCAATGTGAAATTTTTATTGAAAAATAGCTACAGATAACTTGGAGTCATGGACATGTTAAGAAAAAACACAAAAACAAAAAGAAACCCCCCCTCCAAAAATCAGTGAGTCAGAAAGGTATATTCTACCCAAGCGTAAGAGAAAAACAGGTTGAACTAAGCAATTATTAATGCAAGTTATTAACAAGAAAAGATGCCTAAGCAATTGTATGCATTTAGTCTTGCTTTAAATGGTTTTATAAATATATTATGGTTTCCTAATTGAAGAGTAAAAAAATACTGAATCCTGTTATGATAGAACCAAACATAATTGGTTGGAAAACTATGAAGTTCCTTGATTCAGTGAACCAACGCCTTTGGACCAAGATCCCCCTGAATGACAATTGCTCTAACATCAGAAAAGTGAAATAACCAGGAAGAAACAACAGTCCCCCTGGGATTCTGATCTTGCAGCTGCAAACCTGAAAAGTATAGTTAAAGATAAAGCCTCCTGTCTCAGGCCTTTGCTTACCTTCTCGATATCAATCTTTTCTCTGACCTCATATCACATGCATTCCTAGAATTACCTGAAAGACCTTTGGGTTAAATTTTGACCATACTTTTGATGCAATTGCAAATGATTAATTTGTTATTCTTTACGTTTTAACCCACTAAATTATATTCCTGACACGGTTTGTTCAAGCAAGGAATCTTGGTCAGAAGGCACAGAATATCAAGATTATTAGAAATTGGATTGCTGTTCTAACGATTGAGAATGTCTCTACAACTGTACATTAAAACATTGGGCTTAACCATTCACCACATTTTATCTACATGTTCCAGACAAACAATAGGACAGGCCCACACTCAAAAGAAATGTGGAGTGTCACAAACCTACAGGGCTAAATATTTGTGATAAATGCATGAAGACCAGGATGGGGTCTTTTTCTTACAGCAAGAGAAAGTAGGATCCATAGTCATGACCAGGAAGACCACCGACATCATCGTTACTCAAATGTGGGCATATTCACCTCTTCTATAATTACTAGCTTACTAGACCATCCGACTGGAAACTTCTTTAGAGCAGCGATTTGTTCGTTATTATATTCTCAGTGCCTGCATTGCCTAGTAAATGCTCCACCAGTGTTGAATAAATGGCATTTTGGGGATATACTTGCGGATTCCATTGGGAGAGCTGTAATCAATGGTCAAATCCAGAGGAGGAATCTAAAGTTTCCCTTCCTAGCATCTTCAAGAATTTTTCATTTTCCCTATCAGCAAGTACAGGCCAGGCCAGCAGAGGGCAGTGTGACAGATCACAGAACTAATTTCAGGGAGGACTTTTTAATAAACGACACCGGGATACTAAGAGTTTGTTGGTATATGAGACCCCAGGTTATTGTCATTTGTCTACTGCAGAATAGGTAGTGTTCAGTCTTTTTTCTTAAAAATAGTTTTGACACATGATACCAGTGTGCTTTCATATAAACAGTAGGATGTTCAAGAAAGGGGACCCCCAGTTTCTGGCTGAATGTCAAGTCAAGTGGAAGGCATCACCTCCCCAAAGTGACCTGGGTTCTTCAAGGCCATGAGATGCACATACAAATGGCCACCACAAATTAACATATTGCAATATGGGTCTTTCACTGAAAGCATTCGCCAGGTTCCAAAGAGAGATTCCATGCTCATAAAAACAGGACCAAAAATAGAAGAAGTTACTTCAAACAATCCTGAATGATTTACTGTGTTTCTGACAAGGGGAAAGACAGAGGGCATTTATTTTCCCTGCCATGAACACCAGAAGGTATTAACATTATTTTTGGCAACGTGGAAGTAAATGCAAGTCATTGCCGTAGTGCATCCTCAAAACCCTATGTGACCATTCATTTTCTAGAACATGTGCAAGTATTTTGATCATCCTCTTTGGGACAAAGTACCAAAGGTCATTCTGAAAGCAAATATAGACTTGAATGTATTATTAATTTATAACAACTTCTACTGATTACACTTAAAAAAAATTTTTACCACCTCATTTTAATAATTATGGAAATGCTAAAAAACCTGACATTGGAGGCAATGTACCTTTTAGAGCACTCCTTAATACCCTCAATACAATCAACATTTATTTCTTATTTACAATGCATTATACACTCTGCTAGTCTCATTTGTTCCTGTCTTCAAGGAACTCTGTCTTGTTTCTTAACACCTAGAATGAGTGTATAGAAAACAGAAGTTGAGCTGATGGAGTTCATTGTCACCCTCTTGCTGCCTCAAGCTTTTATTGTCCCTGGCTCTGGACAGGGATGATAAAATTAATAAAATAAGATTAATAAAAAATTAATTTCAGCAATGTTTATTGATTTCTTACTATAGGGAAGTGCATTAAAGGAGCTTAGAACTTGTTCAGCCTTAGAGAAATTCTGCAAACTTGGGGTCAAAGAATTAGCAGATAACAGAGTCTAAAGTTGCTTCACTACAATATGGAGAGTATACTGTGATGGTTAATTTTATATGTCAACTTGCCTGGGCCACAGGGTGCCCAGATATTTTGTCAAACATCATTCTGGGTGTGTCTGTAAGATTGTTTTTGGATGAGATTGAATCAGTGGACGGAGCAAAGCAGATTGCCCTCCCTAATGTGGGTGGGCCTCATCTAATGAGTTGAAAGCCTGAATAGAACAAAAAAATAGACCCTCCCATGAATAAGAGGGAACTCTTCCTGCCTGACTGCCTTTGAACAGGGACATTGGGGTTTTTTGTTTTTGTTTTTGTTTTCTTGCTTTCAGACTTGAACTGAAATATCAGTTCTTTTTGAGTCTCAAGCCTGTTAGCCTTTGGACTGGAATTGTATCATTGCCTCTCTGGTGTCTCCAGATCGATCGATCTATCTATCTATCATCTATCTATCTCAAATATATATATATATAATTGACCTTTGAACAACGCAGATTTGAACTATGTGGGTACACTTAATATGCAGATTTTTTTCCAGTAAATATGTACTACAGTATTACACCATCCACAGTTGGTTGAATCCACAGATGTGGAACTGCAGATCCAGAGGGCCAACAATAAGTTATATATGGATTTTCGACTGTGCAGAGGGTAGCACCCCAACCCCCATGTTGTTCAAGGGTCAACTGTAAACGTACATCTTATTGGTTCCGTTTCTCTGGAAAACACTGACTAATACATATACCCAGGCCAAGACTGGAGGAATTAGGTCATTCACTGCCTATCTAAGAGGAACTCAGCATTCTTGTCTCAGATGGAAATTGAGAAAGGCAATTACTTGGGGCAAATCGGATGCCTTTTTCTTCCCGTGTTCACCATAATGCATCTACTTTAATAACTGAGAATGCCATGTACCAAAAATCCAAATCAATCTCCAGAGTTCATCAATAATAGATCAAGGAGATTTTTCTCTATTAAAAACTAAAAGGATTTAAAATGTAGCCAATCTGGCTTTGGGGGTTTTGTTTCATTTTGGGTTTTGAACCCACACAGATTTTAATAGATTGATGTTCTTATCATTATGTTTAATGTACAGAGAATTGATAGTTCAAGCAATTAAATGGAAAAGTTGGCAGTCCACAAAATCAGCTAATGTCCCCAAAATTGTCTATGCCCCTGCAAAGTCAGTTAGGCCCCTCGATCAGCTTGCCTGAAACAGAATTTTGTCTTGACAGCTAAAGAAAATACTGTGTGTGTATCTGTGTGTGTGTGTGTATGGTGTGTGTGTGTGTGTGTGTGTGTGTGTGTGTGTGTGGTGGATCAAAGAAAGTGCTGGAAACTTGTTCTTTGCCCAGTCAGCAGTGTCCAAAGAATAACTGAAGACACAAAGAATTATCTTAGGGTTTACACATACTCAGCCTGTTACTGGAAATTTCCGCTGTAATCTTCTCCCAGTTCTTGATACTTATTTTAGGTTCTTCCAAAAGAGAAAAATCTTTTTCTTTTTTTTAAAAGAAATCCGTCCTTGTTTCTGAAAGTTCTAGCTTTCTAAATTTTTATTGAAAGGTCAAGACACTCCAGCAATAATTTCAGATACCATATTACCTGCCAACAATTTCTAATCTTGAGGAATAATCTGTATGTGAAGGAGGAGGTGTAAGTAGTAATAAGATGAGTTCTGACATTAGATAGACTTGGATTTTAATCCTGGGTCTACTGTCTAACTGTGTGCACTTGAGTAGGTTGCTTATCCTGTCTAACCCTCAGTTTCCTCTTCTAGAAAATAGGTTTACAATAGTAACAACCTCACAGTTATTATGAGAAAGAATTGAGACCATGTATCTATGTGTTTAGTATAGAGTGGACATGTGGTAGGCATTCAGTAAGTGTTAATGATGATAAAAATGTTGTCTGCAAAATAAAACTTATGCATAGTGACAAATAGACAACTTTATAAAACATAAGAACGTGTCACTGGACATGGTACTCCCCAACCTCTCCTTAACTTAAGAAGTCACATACCATATTCTCAACTCTACTGTCTCTCATTTAGTATTTTTAATTGACAGATAAATTTAGCTTTGGCATAAACAATAATATTTGTGAATCACAGATTTAATGTGTTAGTTAGGTTTTCTCTAATAAACAACATAAAACTAAAGCTATTAAAATGTTTGTCTGTGTATCACTTAGGACCATCTCATGTCTCCCCAACATTCCATATACAGCATTTTAGGAATAAAGAAATGACAAATAAGGGACTATAAAGAAAAGTAGATAAACATATACCGAGGAAGGCTTTGTGGAGGAGGTGGAATTGAGGAGGGGCTTGAGGATAAAGAAAATCAAATGACTCAGATAAGAAATGATTGTAAATGAATGAACTAATCAGTGTATCACCATGTCAACTAGACCTTCATATGTCAACAGGGCAAGGGAATAGAACACGCACAAATCCTTGTTAATGTTCTTGACTTGATTTGTGGTCCCATAGCTGATCAGAAACAGACTCCCATTTGCAGAAAACTTACAGACATTTTACTCTTTCTTTTTATGTGGGATCACTGAAAATTAAAAAAAAACCAAACACCTAATAATTTGTATAAATACTCTGCAATTCTGCCACTTTCTCAAAATGTGTCCTAGGCAAGTTATTTTCTCTCTCTAAGCCTTTGTTTCCTCATCCATAAAATGGAGACAATACTTGCTTCAGAAGTATTTATTATGTGGGTTAAATGAGGTAATATGTAAGGTGTTTCTCACTGCCCCATTGAGTTCTCAATAAATGGTGACTATTATTATAATTATTATAACAATTTATCACAGTTGTACCTGTAAGTTTTAACAATTAATTACAAAGAAAAATGCAACAGAGGATCCATATCTGGCAAAGGAACTATTCCTATCGACTGTATGTAAGTACTCGAGGATGAAGGTAAGAAAACTTAGTTGCCTCTGAAAGAATACAATGGTTAATCGTCACGCTTCTGATGCATCAATAAAATATGAGATCATGTTCACTCTCTTCTCTAGAGGACCTCGGGTACTTTTAAATGGACATCCTGCTTAGAAAATAATATATTATGCAACTGAATGTGTTCATATTTGCTTTGCACCCTGAGGGATTCACTCAGATTTTATGACAGAAACTCCATTCATGGATGCAGCAAGATAATGGTTCTCCAGAACCTCTAAGAAGGTGATAAACCAGCAAGAAATATGGGTGACTCACATGAGCTCAGGGGACAATTTCTAGTGGACACAATTACCATTCCTATTTCAATTTGATAGCTGACGTGAAAAAGCAGCCTTTTTTTGCTGTTCTTAATTTTCATGAACTACCATAAGCCTGAAAATTCACTTAAAGGGAATTGTCAGAAGCAAGAGAATAAGACCTTAAAATCTGAGAAAATCTGCATGTACAAACATGGTTTAATGGGAAAAGAGTATTTTACTAATATGTTAAACACACACACACACACACACACACACACACACACACACAATTTCTTAGTATTTCCA
This sequence comes from Balaenoptera musculus, assembly GCF_009873245.2. NCBI lineage: Eukaryota > Metazoa > Chordata > Mammalia > Artiodactyla > Balaenopteridae > Balaenoptera > Balaenoptera musculus. The sequence continues at coordinate 4,398,739 of NC_045786.1, forward strand.
GAGCTTCCTTCTCTGAAGGACTCAAAATATTTTGTGGAGGAAAAAAAGCTTTTAAGATCTCTGCAAGATAGATATGAAGACAATACTCCTATTTTGCAAAGGAGAGCAATTATGTGATTTTCTACAATCTTTATTTACCTCCCTCCAGAGCTGAATAGTTTGAGAAATATGTTGCCTATAGCAACTGTTTAAATCTCAGTGATTGAAAACATTCACCAGCATGAGCAAGGGGACCGTCACCTCTTTCAATGAGCTTAGGGCAACTTTTGTGGTCTTTCTTCCAATGCAAGAGAGCATCCAGCCTCGGGCTCGACATCACCTTGTTTGTGAAAGACCTATTCTCCCAGAAATCTTTCCTTTCCTTTCCTTTTTCTTCTTTTTAAAACAGCCCCATTCAGCATCTTCCCATGACCACAAATCACTCATTTTTCTAACAGGTGAAGAAAGAGTACACAAAGTCAAATCACATCACTATTTCAGGGTGTTTAAAACATCACACAAACAGGGGCCCTCACAGCACCATCAGCTAAGCCTCTTCTCACCCCTCTCAACTAGCGAGGCTTAGTGGCCTTGCAGCAAGTGTCGATGTGAAGGATGAATGGTCCTGACATAGAGCGCTCTTGGTCGTGCCTGAAAATCCTTTTAAAACGTGACCTTCTCATGGACATTCTGGAAATTCTTTTCCTAGCCTTGGCTTTGATGCCACTCCCTGAAATAGCAATGTTTACAGATAGTCCCAGGAAGAGAAAAGGTCTGTGAGCAGGGCTGTGGCATTACGCTGTGTAAGTCAACATCACAGGAAAATAACTAGGGACAGAAAACTCACACTGAGTCATTTACGCTGATGAGGAGGAGGTGTGTATTCTCAGCTAAAGGCAATTTTGTGGGTAGGAGTCAAATACATGACTAGTTGTAGGGGTGACAGAGTCCCGAGGCTGAGTCCACCTGCCACAAACAAATTCAGAATGTACTGGCATTGAAGAGTGAGTACAAGAGACAGCACTGACTCCCCCTTCCTTCGTCATTCTTCTGTGTAGATGCTCAAAGGTTAGAACCCGTGTGCCAGAGAGTTAGTCAGGAACCAATGGGCACAGACTGTTGATCAGTCAGGATGCTTTTATTACTGCAGTAGTGCCAAAGGAGGTTAGAAAAGAAGAAAGCAAGACCATTGCCACTGAGAACCACGTGTCTTTCCCTGGAAAGATACAAACCTAATTACAGAAAGACAGGAGAACCCAAGCCCCAAATCCTTTCTTTTTTGTTATGCCCCTAAAAAAAAAAAAGTTACTGTTTGGAAATCCCATATTTCCTTTTTCTAAAAATCCACTTGTAGGATCTCAGATCTAGTTGATTCTCCTGAGCTGGCCATTAGAGGGGGCAGTGGAAATCACACTGAACATCTACCATCTGCCAAGTTCTGTAAATTATCTTTATTTTTTCTCTCTCTCTCTCTCTCTCATCTATCTATCATCTATCTATCTATCTATCTATCTATCTATCTATCTATCTATCTATCTATCTATCTATCTATCTATCTATCATCTCTCTCCAAGGCTAGCATATTATCTCAACATCTCATGTAGAAGGCATCGCTAGGGAGGTTAAGAATTGACTGTATTTTACACAGTCAGTAAGGCATGGAGCTGGGATGGAAAGACATATCTGTTTGACCTCACACTTCTTGTTATTTTCACCTGGCCACAGGGGCACCTCTGATTTTGGTATTTGTTGCTGAGATCCCTCTAGTAAGGGTTCCATACCTGTAGGGTAAAGCCAATGGGGTGGTAATTCCCAGTGAATGAAGGATTGAATGAAGCTTGCACAAAGAAAAGGACAGAGGACCTTAGAGTCTGAGAAAAGACCTGAGGTTTTCCTGACAGAGCAATACACTGACCCCTGCTCCTTCACCACTGTCCTCACGGAGAGTCCTGAAGAACCAAACCATCTTTGTCTCCATTTGCACAAGTGTCACTCAGTGAACATGGAGAGAGGGGGGATCTTTCCCCCCCCCCCGACATAGAAATGACATTGCTACTTTATTTCAAAAAGAGTATTTTTATATTAGGCAAGTAAAGGATTCTCAGTTACTCTGACAATGTTGGACCATGCCTACAAAGAGGTTAGTGGTCTATTCATCAATCTATGGAAGGACTTCTTCTGAGGAGAAAAGTTCTAATAGATAGATAGATAGATAGATAGATAGATAGATAGATAGATAGATAGATAGATAGATCGATCGATCAATTGATGGGTAGGTGGCGGGCTGGATAGATGGATAGACTAGACAGATAGGCAGGCAGGCAGATAGGTAGGTAGGTCAATAGATAGGTAGATGAATATATCAGATAGACAGAACAATAGATGGATAGATGGATGAATATATCAGATAAATAATTAGATAATGTAGATAGATGTAAATATTTATAATTTTATTTTGGAGAACTTGATTTAACTTTCAAATGATAAGGTAAATCTAAATTAAAACTTGGCTGATATAATCAGCAGATTTAGGGGGTCCTTGCTATGATTTCACGAAACGCATAAAGATCTCCAATCTGACAATTATCACACTGTGTTATAATTATCTATTTACATGTGTTACTTGTTGGTACCCAGATCTTCCCCTTTCTGGGATTACTCTTTCTTTTCATATTCAAATAAAATACCTTAAGACAATTTCTTTGTGAAATTGTCTAGCGCATATTCCCAAGAATTCTGTGGAGAATCCAGGTGAAGGATGATTGTTTTCATGGTCATCTCTTCTTATAATTTCTAACTCCTGATATATTCTCACTATTTATCTTTCTTTGTTCACAGTCTACACAGATTTTCTCAAAGTGTGGCCTCCATCTTACCTCCTATGTTGCTGCTCCTTTGTTAAAGGATAATGTTTAAAAATTAAATTGTGATGCTCATACAAATATAAAATGAACTGATGCCAAAGATTTTACTTAACTTATTGTTGAGGGAACCAGTAGGATGTTACCACTGCTTCAAATAAGAATTTTTGAAAATATGTGCATATATGCTGAAAAAAAATTTTGCACATCAAAGCAAAAGTGGTCAATACCACATGGCGATAATCAACTGTATGTCCCCACAATTTGCACTTTTGTGAACAAGAATCATTTGCATTGCTGCTGCCATTCTAGCTAGCAGGGTTGTCAAACAGCTCAAAGACAACGGAAGCTGGTGATAGCAGAGAGGACACTCTGGACATTCAGTAATCATCTTTCCCATCACAAAATCTTTCATAATTTTCCCGGATATGTTTTCCTCCTTCGCTCTCCAAAGAAAGTTGTTATTTTTAATATATTTTATTGAAGTTTAGGATTATTAAAACCTGAGACAGTAACAGACAATAGCACATCTCAGAAAAGCAGGAGATAACCCGGAACTGAATATCCAGAGTCACTTGACATTGAACCCTCAGTCATCTGTAGCAAAGACACTTTCTCATTGGCCATCTTTCTCCTCAGAGAAAGGCTGTCCTCACCAACCTCAGCTCTTCTCTCCATCCAGACATTTTCCTTCTTTTATCTACAAGGAAGCCCTCCCTTCTTTCCTTCCTTCATCCAGACTAACTCTGAAATTTATTCACAGCATCTAAAGGTCTGTTAGATGTTTTCCCACATAAAGACAGTTTTTTTTTTACGTAAGCAGTATTCTGTCCCTCTAGGTCAGTCTGTCCAAAACTCTGTCAGCTTTGACAATGAGAGCATTTTTCTTCTGCTCACACAAACATTTAGGCTCTTTGAGAATATTCTTGAAATTTTCAACACTTAGCCCGCAGTGAGCCTTCGATAAAATCCTGTTTGTTTATAACTTAGGTAAACAAAACCGAAGAAGTTCAATCTGAACTGAGAAGCCTTCCTTCCTTTTGAATTCCGAAGCCCTCATCTTCCCACATCAAGATCTGATCTGGCTCACGACTCTTTCTGACTCTGAGGGTGCACTGTTCTTACGGAGGAGAATTACTCTCAGTGGATGTGAAAAGGACCTCTTCTCCTCCAGCTCAAGTACCCTTTCAAGAGTTGGCCTTCCTTGCCTAGCCTTCGGGTGGGTAAAGGTTACACAGGAAACCTGGCTGATGATTTGAAAAAAATGACAGAAGGCTAATGAATAACTCAAATCCAGTGTGTCTTGTTCGTTAAATCATGGCTAGTTGATGACTTTCCAGAATGTAATGTGCTAAACACTCAAGCTTTCTACTTTTGTAAAAAAAAAAAAAAAAAAAGAAACAAAAAACAAACAAAAAACTCACTTAGGAAAAGATGAATTTGCTTACAAGATAACTGCAGCAAATAGAGACATCCTTGATAAGAAGGCCAAATGAAGGTCTGGTAAGAAGAAGAGTCACTGGGAACCAAGGACTGTGTTTGCTTCCAGGATACAGAAGTGCGCACCTTCTTTTTTTTTAGTTTGTGTGTGTGTATGTGTGCGTGTGTGTTGCAAACTCTAACGTCTGGGGGGTGAGGACTGCAGACAGGAAAATTAAGTGTGTAAAGTGGGGCTGGGGGAAGGTATTTGTACCACATGGTATAAGTCCCGGGATGATGGCATTGTAATTTGAAGGCAAATGCCTCCTGAAAAGTCTACGGCTTGTACTTGGCAATAGTTGACATGGTCTATGATTTAGGACTAAACATTCCATGGATTCTCTAGGTTTTCACAACCTTTCTGAAGGGAGAAGAGGAAAGGGGTCCTATAGCCTAGGAATTCTCACTTATATTTGATCCTCACAATTATCTTAGGGAGCATTCTTATCTTAAATTTGAAGATAATAAGAAGTTAACTCAGAAGAGTTAACTGGGTTTGTCCAAGGTCAGTCTACAAAGATCCCAGGTTGGGATACAGGTTCGTACGACTCTAAATCTCTAAATACAGGTTCGTACAACATATTCTCATTCTATTTTCTATTATATGCTGCAGCTAGTAGATGTGTCCAAAAAGATGCAATCTTAAAAGTGCTCAGAAATTCAGAAAACATTATGTTACAGGGTCTGTAGACCATAACGTTGTAGGGAGAAGGAAAAACAGGAAGTCATCATTAACAGTTCTTATAGTCAGTCACTGTAAGTGGTTTTCTATTTAGTTTCCTTTCACTTATCTCAACAAGCGGACCTAAGCTCTACTTCCATTGTCATCCCAGCCCAAGCCCGACTCGCTAGATGCCTGAATTGCTAAAGCCACTTCTCCATGGGCTCTGTGACCCAATGCAAGCCAACCCTTCCTGCTCCACCAACACACATCGCCTGCCTCAGATCACCGGGCTCCCCTCCTCATATATTACCACAACGTTGCTCATTAAAGTTTACAACTAAATGCTGAGTGATAATAGATCATGACTGTATTTTACTCACCTTTAAAGGAAGGTTAAAGGACAAGTTAGGGGACTCTCTTAGGATATCAAGTTAAATTCGAATGAAGACATTTTCGTTTGCCCCTTCCCAACTTCATACATTTCCAAACCAGTCATCCAGTCTGAAATCTGCATGTGCATCGAGTCAGAATCTTATCATTTGGGGGGAAATTCCATTATGAGAGTTGATATACAACTGCTCCTTTCTACATAAAACCTTTGTTTTTATTACTCTGTAATTTCTAAAGCTATTATATTTTGCTAAGCTCACCCCCAAAATACAGCCTGGGTACCCCTGATGATTAAAGCAAGAGAGACATGGAGACCAGCATCTTCTGAAATATTTGGAGATCAGGTCACTAGGCAAAGCACCCCCAGTCTTTTCTGCAATGATGGCCCTTTATCTATTGGTTCTCCCAATCTGCTCAGAAAGGGAGCTTTGAACTCTTGCCTTGGGCACACTTCCCAGGAGTTCTGAATATCTTCCCCGGCCATGGGCCAACAAACGACAGCTCAAGGATGAGGTTGGGCTGTGTTTGTTTGAAGTGTTCTGTGAATTCTGGCTCCGCATTCTGGGTTGTCCACCATGAGTTGAGCTCTCTTTCCAGCCAATTAGAGGTCTTTTTCCTGAGAACAGTTTTGGCCAACGAATCAGAGCTCAGGTTCCAAGGCTGTCTTTACCTTCCTTCATATTCAATAGTTACTGAAAGTTCCAGAGAAAGTAACAGCTGGGTTTCCACATTAAATTAAGTGCCTGTGATAAGTTGTCAGGCTCCGTGGTGAAACATTTCCTTTAAAAACAGAACGTATCCTTCAGGCCATGATCAGCAAATGCTACACTTTGAAACTAACAAACAGTCTCAGCCAAAAACAAGGTGGGACTAGGGCCCCCCACTAACAGTATTGGCTTGACAAGAACTGACATGTGAAAAAATATAAAAATGTTTTAAAAAAGGATAAACAACAAGGTCCTACTGTGTAGCACAGGGAACTCTATTCGATATCCTGTGATAAACCATCATGGAAAAGAATATGAAAAAGAATTTATCTATCTGTATAACTGAGTCACTTTGCTGTACAGCAGAAATTAAACACTACATTGTAAATCAACTATACCTCAATAAAATTTAAAAAATATATAAATGTGCAATGTGAAACTGAATAATATTATTTGAGACATATTGCTATTCAAATCTTAGTCTATCAATGACTTGCCTTTTATGGCATTTTTTAAAACAGTCACTCACTTGTCACGGTTTGACCAACTTGCAAAAGTAACGCATCTACTTCCTGCCGCTATTTTGTCCCAAAGGAGGTCAAGCTGCCCACGAGATTCTCCCGAGTGAAAAATAGGTTCCCTAGACCCTCTACCACCTCCATATTTGTTTGGATCAACAAGCTTACCTTTCAAGCTGCAAACAACCTGTGGGGAGAATAAACATAGCAGACGTTTTGCACGTAGCGTCCACAGAGCTAACACGCTCTGCGAATTCGGTTGCCCTGAGGAAAAGGAGGTGATGATGGGAGGGACTCTTGACACAGAACATCTGGGAGGGGGCTGCCCCCTGAGGCTCTGACTAGTGCAAAGGAATCAGCACACTTCCTCACAAGGAGCTTCTGGGATGGAGAGAGAAAGGCATAAGGAGGCGGAAGGGCGAGGTGGAGCCCTTTCAGGGCAAAGCCTGTCTTCCTTGACGTCTCCCTAGGTCCCTGCTGGCTGCCATCTTTCCCCCTTAACAGCCCCAGGAAGACAGCCTCCCGATTGTTTTCCATAAGCAGAGGAGTTATTCTTTATGTTTCAGTGGCTGATACAGAGCTTCCCAAAGTTCACCGAGAAGGTAACTCTCAAGCAAAGTAGAGTGAAGGATGTGCCACGTGGCTGCCTGGGGAATGAGCTTTCCAGGCAAGTTGGGTTTTACTAAAGCAACTCAATGTTCATCTCCAACCAAACACCGCTTTGTGTCTGGTCATAGCGGAAATAGGGTAAACTTGGACTCAGAAGTTGATCTGCCCAAACATTTATCATCCCTGGAGGGAACAAGTGTTCAGACAGGTATGAAGAATGCAGAGGTCGGGTTCGAGAAGGAAGGTCGGACCTTGAAGAGCCCAGGATGTGACAGTCAGGGCATGGGTGTCTACTCTGAGTGAGATGGGAAGCATTGGAGGGTTTTGAGCAGAGGAGGAGTCTTGCTCTGACATGGACTTCAAGAAGTTCCTCCTGCTGTGTTGATGACAGTCTTTCAGTAAGAACTTGGGAGGAATTGCTTTTACTCTATTAAAACCCAAATCAGCTCACAGTATCCATGCAAGATGTTATTCTTTAGCTACTCCAAGAACGTGTATCTCAAAAGCACCCAAACTAAGTACAAATCATGTTATATACTGTGAATATTTGAATATCTATGTTTCTATCAATTGACTAAGTAAGGTATTGGGAATATTAAACCTAGTTTGTCATTATGTAAACCTGGATAATAATCTGGTCTCAGTTTCCTTTTTCATCAACGGAGGCATTTGAACTAGTGTATTCATTCTTTCATTTTATCACATGTTTATAGATAAGTATAGTGGAAAAAGAACTATGGTGGGAAAAGATCACACTTCTCTTCAAGGAGATCATATTCTACTAGTGAGAGACCAGAACAAGTCCAAAGAAGGAAGGTATGTGCTTTGTTTGGTTTTGATGCATAGAACTGAGGGTTTTCAAAATTCTGTTGGAAAGGAACTATAAAATAGGAAGACATGGGCGATTCAGGCGAGAAAGAAGAAAATCTGTAGATTGTACTCGATGAAAAGGAGGGGCCTTGGTCCCCCTGAGGCCAGAGAGAAAGGGGCATTCCTTTGTGATAAAAGGTTTAATAAAAATACATGAAGATCACAGGTTTTCAGGTTGGAAGGTAAGATAATGGTCATTAAAAAAAGCTTCAATTTTCCCTCAGAAGAAGGTAAAGTCACTGGTTATGTGGGAGGAGGATTCTATGGGGTAGAAAGATTGAGGAAAACAGGGAAGGCCTGAAATAGCCACTGTGGAGAAAGGACAATGAGAGCCTGGGGTTTAATGCCTAATTGTGCCAATCTGTACTTTGTGATGTTTTTTCCAGAGGGTAGGAGTCAGTGGAGAACACAAACAATCTAGTTGGTTCAAAGTTGAGGAAACTGCTGCCGAGCATGATATGAAGACCGTGGAAGCAGGGGCTGGAGAAAATTGGGAAAGCATATTTGACATGAAGAAGCATTTGTTCTTGTCTGAATAGGGAGGTAAGAGAGGACCTGAGGAGGTGAAGGTAGCAGTGGCAGTTGGGGTCAGGGAGGTGAAGGAACCAGGTACCTTGACGAGACAGGGGCAGGTGTAGCGGGATCAGGGTGAAGCATCGGGGATGGGGGCCAGGTATAGAGAACACAAAGTTTGATGTTCAGGTTTTATAAAGGAGGCAGATGGAGTGACATGTGATCTGGCGTGTGATGGGGTGGAATGTGACAGAAGGAGGAGGGTATTGGAATTCAGGTGGTACAAGAACCGAGAGCTTAGGGTGTAGGATGTATGGATGCTGATGTGGGGATTGAAGGTCAGTGGGATTTCGGCAGGGTTTGGTGAAGAGGTCCTTGTAGCCCTAACATCATATTATTTGGATTTAGTATAAGAGGAACCAACAATTAAGTCAGTGGTGTCTTTTAGTGAAGTTCAGTGAATAATACTGGATAACGATTGGTTAAGAATGTCTTTATTTTATTAAAGCAACTCAATGTTCATCTCCAATCAGATATTGTTGTGTGTCATGTCATAGTGGGAATAGGGTAAACTTTGATTCAGAAATCGATCCGACCAGCCATTTATCAGCTGTGTGGCTTAACGTCTCCAAGAATCTTTCCTTATTTGTAAAGTCGGAGTAGTAATATTGGCCACCTAAGATTGTTGAGATTTTCACATACTGGGACATAGATGAAATGGATGCCTAAGATGACTTGCCTGGTAGAGCCTCGTTCCTCCCCACCCCTGCCTGTCCTGCCCTGGGTCCACGTGGGAGCTACTGCATTGAGACAAAATGCCCCTTTCCCTGGTCCCAGTTGATTAGTTTCAGGTGAAACCAACACGTACCCGCCAACACTTTGTACTTAAACCAGAATGAGTGTGGTCTGTCTTCCTCCCATGGCTGAAATCCTGGGGTGGAAAATACAAAAGGTGTGAGTTTTTGGAGCGAAACGGAGCTGATCTGCAGAGAGGTGCCAGGGAATCTCCTCTCCTCTTTTGCCTCAATGGCAGAGGTGGATTTTTTTTTGAAAGTGCCAGCAGATACGCTGTGTGGACATCCATGGCGGAGTACCTGACAGAGTTTGCAGGTTCCATAACTGCTTTGATTTTGTTTCAAGGTGTTTTGTGGGATAGAGGTTAGGAGTCAAAAGTAATCTACGTGATTTATGAGACACTGCTCTGGAGTATGTGCATGGGTGCATGAGAGAGAGACAGAGACAGAGACAGAGACAGAGACAGAGACAGAAGGGGAGGAATTGGGAGGCTGGCAGAGGAGAGAGGGGAGGATATGAGACATAACCTCTGAGAAGAGTCCCAGCTAAAGAACCAACTTATCTTTAGTCAATAACACCCCCCAAACAACCAGAACCTGCTTCCTGTCTCCACGCTGTACTTCAAGCCCAAGTTGGAAATACTCCTGGGAAGAGGCAACAACAACATCAGATTATCTTAAAACCAGAAGGAAATGTGTGAAGAAACAGCGATCCGGAGGTGGAGCTCAGCCCCAAGGAGCCAGAAAGCGGAGGACGGTGACTGTTCTGCTGCAAAGTGGACCTTCTGATCCAAAGAGCTTAGTCACCAGGCTGAGGACAGATAACGAGAGTGGGAGGAAGGACTGGGGAGTGTGGGGAAACATCTCAGAAAGCTCTGCAGTCCTGAGGCGTTGAGCGCAGAGCTCTCGACAAACTCGCAGTCTTCTGGAAGCCTCAGAAAACCAACTCAGGGGATAAAGCAAACAGCCCCATGGGGGATTTCACAGTGTAAAGCTAACTAACACCCATCGGACAGAGGCTCTGAACAGTGAAGATGGTTCAGAAAGCACCTTCTACCACTGGCCATGATTATATTCGATCCTCGAATAATCTGTAAAACGTGGCTCCATTTTGACAATCACCATTTCGTGCCTAAATGGCCTGGTTAAAAAATCGGCTCCAACATGGGAAGGGGAAGGGTGAGCTGGGACGAAGTGAGAGAGTGGCATGGACATATATACACTACCAAATGTCAAAAAGATAGCTAGTGGGAAGCAGCCGCATAGCACAGGGAGATCAGCTCGGTGTTTTGTGGCCACCTAGAGGGGTGGGATAGCGAGGGTGGGAGGGAGACACAAGAGGGAGGAGATATGGGGATATAGGTACACGTATAGCTGATTCACTTTGTTATACAGCAGAAACTAACACACCATTGTAAAGCAATTATACTCCAATAAAGATGTTAAAAAAAAAAAAATCGGCTCCACTCTTTCACTCAGTGTAAGGTCCCTTAGAGCTCTAACCACAAGCTTAAGAAAAACGACATTCATTTTTTTAAATGGCTCTGCAGGGGATGAGTAAACACAGAAACTGATGTGGGCGCTCAAACCACCTGTTAACACTAGGTTATGAGCACTCAGATGAGTCAATTCTTATTTTAACGTTATACCTTATCATCAAAATGAAGATCCAAACTTTAAAAAATGTTTATCGAGAAATGAATAGATCCCTGAGAAGGTGTCACCAAGCCCCTCCAGATCTGTGGACCCCAGTGCTTGGTAGGCGGAGCCATGTCAGGCAAGGTGATCTGACCATTGCTTCCTGGCTCTGTGGAGGGTGAACTCGGTGGGTGAGGGGGAGACCGGAGACCACGTCTTCAGTAGCCATGGAAATAGTTGAGGCAGAAGGTGAAAAGACTGAAAGACGGGAAGGGGAGGAAAGAAAAGGAGGGGACAACTTTGAGGGAAGGAAGGGAGGAAGGCTAAATGGATCGTCGTGGTTACTAGAGGGAGAAAACAGAGAGAAGTCCATAGTGTCTCTAACTAGAAAACGCATCCATACTTAGGTTTCAAGTATCCCAATCAGGACTCTCTTCTGTGGAGACAAGCTTCTGTGCACAAGTGATTCAACAAAACTCTACAGAAGGAACACTTAGTCCCATGTCAAGCGGGATTCACGATTAGAAGCCTTGGGTCCTCTTCTCAACTCTGCTAAGTGTGGAAACTGGAGGGCATGATCCCACAGGCAGCTGTTTCCTGGTCTGGAAAATGGTGGGCGGGTGGGTGAGTGGACAAAATGCTCAAAGAAAATCCCAGAGCAGCCTGACAGAAAGACCCAGAAAAAAAAAAAAAAAAGGTACCAGACAAAAATTAAGTCTGGAAATCCCTTTGTAAATGGTCTGAGCTCAAACGAACCTAGCCTTGAGCAGAGCAAAAGATGCAGTCAGAGATAAGGTTTTGGAAAGTGATTTCCAATAATCGCTCTGTTCTCTGCCGAGGGGAGTAGGCAGCTTGGCTTTGAGAAGAAATGGCCATGTAACCGCCTAACAGGGCCACCTGCACAGGCACCCCAATTGCCCACATACACTCGGGTCTGTTCAAAGACACAGAAAGAATTTTCATACAAAAGAATCTTCTGGCATTAGCAGCAGTTGAGTCAGACTGTGATGGAAGATCAACACATTTATATTACTGCCACACCGAGCTTTGATTTTTCTACTGGCACAAAGTACTCTGAAAACGAATGGAAAATTACCCCTGTTTACTTCAAAGAGCACTGCTGATTTCCTCGAAAGCTGTAGCCCTTCGGTGTTACTCAGGGCAACCGGTTTAATTCGAAGAGAGCCTGCCTGTGATTGACAGCTTAAGAAAAGTCAAGTTTATTTGCAAGAGATTTGAGATCGGATTATAATGGGGGTGTAGAAAGATATCAAGCAGTTAGGAAAACAAGAGCAGATTTTAGATATGTTTAGCAAGTTACGAAAAGTCTATTACATAAAGCCTGAGTTCTTGTGAGAATTTGCTTGCAAGCTATTGGATGACTTCTAAGAAAAATATTAACCGGAGGCATAGAAATAACTAAACAAATCTGGTGAATGAATTTTCACACAAGGAGCAGATGTCACGCCATAAAATCCAATCCAAAACATTTGATCAAAAGGCTCCTTCTCAGACAAGGTTAGAAGTAAGTCAGACACAGGTGTTTAGAATACATATCCGTTGGTGCAACAGACAGTTGAAGCAGACTTTGGAAATTCCACTGAATCCCTCAAATCCCTAATTTTATATATACTTTTTTACAGTGATATATTACTGGGTATGAGTATAGTCACTATCATTTTGTTGGTTTACTTTCCTTTCGAAGAAAATAAGCAACTGGTAAAGCTTTCAAAGACATGCATTTTCAACCCAAGTAACATCTCAAAATGAATTGTTTATTGAACAGAACTTCCTTCTGGTGAGTTCTCGTTGGCTACATCTGCTGTTTGACAAGAGTCATTACTGAGTCACAGACTGACTCTGATTTCAGATTGTCCTCCGACCTTGTCAGAAGCCATGTATTGTGTTACATGTGTTGCTAGGACAAAATAGATAATTTATCCTCTGGGATTCCTTTTGTATCGTGTACTTATACTATAGTACCTATGGCGTTGTATTTCACTGAATTTTCTTCTATATTTGTCTCCCACTTGCTTGAAAGCCTTCAAGAGCAAAGAGTATGCCTCAGCCCTCTATTTTTAGCTCCTGGACAAGTGCCTGGCATACCAGTAGCCCTCAGTAAAAATTTATTGAATGAATGAATAAAGGAATGAATAAGAGCTTTCTTCAATTTTTGCTGATCTTTACACATCGAAACCTAATACAGTTTTAGAAAGCCATTGAAGGGAATCAGAATATGCCCTCCCCAAATATGCCACTTTGGCATAAAGATTATTTTGAGCTGGAGACAATTCACAATCAACGGATGCAAGAAGAATTCCCTGACCTTCCCTTCTCTGCCAAAAAGGAGGGCATTAATTTCCATGTGTGAAGGTGTCCCCCCCTCTCTTCTCTACCTTTCTCTGTAGCGTAAAGAGAAGATCAACTCATATCACTGGAGACAGGGGAGTCAACATCCCCCTAAAATAACCCTTACCTTCCATTAGTTCTCCCATATGTTTTTCCTAGTTTCTTCCCCGTGATTTGTCATCCCTTGAAGCCCAGCTCCCTGCCCTTTCTGTTAAAAGGGTATATAAGCCCCTGAGTCTAACCACTTCTTTGAATTTCACTTCTTTTCTATGAACTTTTGTGCACATAAATATTAATGAAAATTGTGTGCCTTTTCTCCTGCTAATCTGCCTTTTGTTAGCTTAATTTGCAGGCCCCCAGGAACTCACTGTAAGAGGATAAAGATTTTCCTACCTGACCTTATTATATTTATTCATATTTCTCTTTATATCTGTCAAAGAAATACTTCTCCTGGCTATATTCACTTTATTTCTTATCTTTTCTCTCCTCTGTTAACATTTCAAAGTATAGTATAAAAGCAAGAAACTTCTACCTTGACCACATGGGACTCTTTTTAAAGGCTTTTCATTCCTGTTAATGTCTCAGCCCCAAAAATAAACTCCAGAGGTTTCCACTTTTCAGCCCCTGCCTTTATTAATTACTCCATTTTCTATACTCAGGGACTGCAAGCACATTTTCATCCTTATATTATTTTTGTCTGTTATTCTGTCAATTTTCACTGTCTTAGAGTATTTTTGATTATAGATTTGGCAAAGTAATTTTCTTCTTTCCAAAGGTTACCCCAAACTCTCATCTTTGTTCAGGGTAACAGAACTCTATCCTTGACCAAACTTTGGTTGGGTTGCTTTGAACACTCTTTTCAAGAAGGACTCAACTCTTGGACTCCTGTGTCTATCTTGGCCTTGCCCAATTTTACCAAAAGCCCTGCTAAGCCAGGTAAGAGAATTCTCCCACCCTCCATATCTGATCACTTTGATATCTGATTAAATTCCTCACCCACCACCATTCCCCAGGTGATGTCTGATCACCCCGGCCTGCCTTCAGCAAGAATGTCAGGTTGGTTTAACCAGAATCCCCTTCATCCTGGATGTTTTCTCTTTGTAATGTTCCATCCGCAGACCCCCACCCTGCTCCTTGTCTATAAATATCCACTTGTTCTTGCTGTCTTCAGAATTGAGCCCAGTTCTAAGCTGCGGTCTCTCGTCCTCTCGTGCAATAGCCCCTGAATAAAATCTGTTCTTACCACTTTACCGTCAGACTCTGATTTTTCTTTCACAAGTTGTATAGGGACCAGTATCTCAAAAAGGACCTCTTGCAAAGGAGCCTCCTTTTATTTGTCACTCGCTTTGCCCTGCCGGAGTGTAACTTAAGAAAAACTAAAAACATGACTCTCAATCCTCTCCATCATCCATCTGGTAAGAATCACTAGAAAGACCATAAAACCAAATCCCTCACTGCTGCAACCAAGTGGAAATGACTTAGTGGCCTTGCATGAACTAGAAGCAAAACCAGACATATACATACTAAAAAAATCCCCAAACAGTAGAGAGCATAAAAGAACCTACAGAAGCCAAGAGTCAGCAAAAGTTAAGGCTCTACTGCTTTTTGTTATTCACACTGGGAGCCAAGAAAAGACAAGCCTGGGCTTATGTAGCCTATGAGCTTCACGTCTCAAGCAATGCACTGTACCGGGCTTCCAGGTGAGTCCCCAGAAGTGTTGCATGGCAGCCTCCAAAATTTCTAAAGTATAGCTTTTTAATGTTAAAAATATGCATCTCATGCATAAGTCAAAAATGAGCATGTGTCCAAGATTTTAACCAACTTGGTAATTAATGAAGGAACCAGTAAGATACTAAGACTAGTTCCAAAGACACTTTGGATGGATGGATGGATGGATAGATAGATAGATAGATAGATGTAAACAGTTGGTTAAGAATGGTAAAATTTGTTAATAGATGCAAAACAGGTTAATATCTTATGGGGCAATTAAATGTAATCTTTGAGATTATCTTTTGTATCTTTAGTGTAGAAATGAATTATTTCTCTAGTGAAACAAAATTTATTTGCCTTGCTGTGGGCAAGAATCAACTGCATTGCTATCAGTTTTTGCACGATAACTTCTTCTCTTATATCGCTTAGATATAAAATTACCTAGATATAAAAGTCAGCCAGAGGTGCACAGCCCTATAGAATTAGATAATCTCCAAAGGGGTTTCCAGCCCTTTGCTGAAAGGACACTCTGTAATCGTTTTCCCCCATTTCCAAATCTTGGACAATTTCTCCTGACTTCCTTTGGAATTTTATTTATCTTCCCTCCCTTTCTCTCTCCCTTCATTATTTCTTTCCTTCTTTCCTCTTCAGATATTTATTGATCATTTATTGTATTCTAGATCAGCACTGACCAATAGAACTTTTTTTTTCTCTGATGTGGACCATTTTTAAAGTCTTTATTGAACTTGTTACAATATTGCTTCTGTTTTATGCTTTGGTTTTTTGGCTGCGAGGCATGTGGGATCTTAGCTCCCTGACCAGGGATCGAACCCGCACCCCTTGCATTGGAAGGCGAAGTCCTAACCACTGGACCGCCATGGATGTCCCAGAACTTTCAATGATGACAGAAAGTTCTATGTCCCTGTTTTCCAGTACGGTAGCCACTAACTACGTGTGGCAATTGAATAGTTGAAATTTGGCCAGGAGGACTAAAGAGTTTTTAATTGATTTAATTTTGACTAGTTAAAATCTAAATAGCCACATGTGACACTGGGGACCATCATGGAAGGCACAGTTCTGATGCTGTGTGCGATTCATCAATACGTAAGTTTCCGTGTCCCTCACCTCCCATCCCTCCTGCCCCCTAAGGTTTATGTGCTCACAGAGAGTTTAAGGCAGGTATGAATGCACTGTTCTAGAAGGCATTTGATGCTCTGTGGTCTCGGAGAGGAGACTATGTCTCTCTGGGCTGGTCTGTAAAGGCTTTAGACAACAGTGGATGAAACTTCATCTTGCCAAGGTGTCAGAGAAAGACCTTCCAGGAGGAGGGGACAGGATGCCCAAAGTCAGGAGGCAGGTAGATGTTTAGGGACCGAGGAGTCGTCCTGGCAGGCCGCCGCCCGAAGCTCAAATAGGCAAGCTGGGAAATCTCAAGCTTTCTAGAAAGGAAAGGGGCTTGGAAACAGCCTGTAAAGTCCTCTGAAATCACTGATGATCTCAGGACCTTCTCCTGTAAAAGTTCTGGGAAATCACTAAACGCCTGGGGGTGGGGGTGGGCATGGACAGGACCAGATCTTTATTATTAAAAAGCTCCATAAAGACAGCATGGAAGATGGATTGGAAGCCAGGAGCCACCGACGTGCAGGAGACGGGTTGGAGGGCTGTTAAAAATCATCGACGTGTCATACAGAGTGAAGTAAGTCAGAAAGAGAAACACAAATACCGTGTGCTAACACATATATATGGAACCAAAAAAAAAAAAAGGTTCTGATGAACCTAGGGGCAGGACAGGAATAAAGACGCAGATGTAGAGAATGGACTTGAGGACACGGGGAGGGGGAAGGGTAAGCTGGGACAAAGTGAGAGAGTGGCATGGACACATATACACTACCAAATGTAAAATAGATAGCTAGCGGGAAGCAGACGCATAGCACAGGGAGATCAGCTCGGTGCTTTGTGACCACCTAGAGGGGTGGGATAGGGAGGGTGGGAGGGAGACACAAGAGGGAGGGGATATGGGGATATATGTATACGTATAGCTGATTCACTTTGTTATACAGCAGAAAATAACACACCATTGTAAAGCAGTTATACTCCAATAAAGATGTTAAAAAAAAAATCATCGACGTGAGAGGTAATAGGGTCTGCATCAGAAGGGTGGTAACCAATGAGGTGGGATACATCCATCTGACATTGCTATAGCCCAGGAAGGGGTTTATTTTTTATAAATATAAATTATATTTATATAAGTATATGTATGTCTCTATGTGTATATATATATAATACACACATATATATTTATGTATATTTGTATAATATATATAGTTACATATAAATATATTTATATATTTATGTATTCACGTATATTTATATTTATATATTTATGTATATAATACATATATTTATATTATAATATATTTATGTATAAATAATATATATTTATGTATACTGATAGACATATAAAGAATGTATTATATATATATATTTGGAATAACACATTTCTTCAAGTGCTTTTTGAACAGAATGACTATTGGGAGTGTACTTAGACATGACAACCCTGGTTCTGACCATAAACAAGTTAGAGGAAGAATTACTTTAGGTTCTAAAGCCAGCTTTGTGAATCTCTATGAGATTCTCAGAAAAGGCTTTTGATGACATATACAGGGTCAACCCTGGACAAAATTGTTACATATTAAACATTTTAGAGTATTCGGCATTCCTTTTCCCTATCTACCCTGCATAACTAACACGGATTTAATTTATTAACTCATTATGTACCTGGCACTTCTTTAGGGTCTTTAAATATTTTATTAGTTTTCTGTTAGTTTGTGTTCGTTTTCTAGAGCTGGTGTAACAAATTACCACCAGTTCAAAGGCTTTAAAACAACACAAATGTATTATCTTACAGTTATGAAGGTTAGAAATCTGACACAGTTCTCATGGGGCTAAAATCAAGGTATCAGCAGGGCTGTGTCTCTTTCTGGAAGCTCTGGGGGGGATCCATTTCCTTGCCTTTTCCAGTTTCTCGAGGCTGCCGGTATTCCTTGTCTCTTTGCCCCTTCCTTCATTGTAAAGAGAGCAATGGTAGGTCAAGTTCTTCTCCCAATACTTCACATCACTTTGACCTTCTCTTCCGCCTCCTTCTTTCACTTCTAAGGATCCTCCTGAGTACAGTGGACCCACACAGATAATCCCGGATCATCTCCCTATTTCAATAATCTCCCTGATTTGCAACCTTAATTCCATCAGCAACCTAATTCTCCTTTGCCATCTCCCCACCTCAAGGTCCTTAAAGGTAATCAACTGCAAAGTCCCTTTCAACACGTAAGGTGACACAGTCACAGATTCCTGGGATTAGGATGTGGGCATCTTTGGGGAACATTATTCTGCTTCCTACAAATGTATTATTTCCTTTGATTCTCACCACACTGTTACTATGATTATCCCCATTCTACAGAATCTCATTGCACTAGTACAGTGATTCTTCTGTGCTATGGATAATGAACCCAATGCTTAGGGAAGTTGAAGGCAGCGACCTGTAGCACACACAGCTTGTACAGTGGCAGTGCTAGGATTGGAACCCATGTCTGTCTCTCATGCTTAACCTCTTCACCACTAAACCACAGTAATTCTCACAAATGTCACTTTCTCCTGATTACTCCTTTTCTCCCTCAGAGTTTTATTCTCTCTAACCTACCCCAGAAAATCATTACACCCGGAAGGTATGTCAAACTTGTTGCATTTTTAAAGCATCATGCTTCAAATGATACCTTTCTAGGGGTACTTGCTTTTGCCAACATGAAGGTCTAGGAACAAAGGTCAGAAATTGGTGGAGAAACTAGCAAATACGGAAGGGATACTTTGAGCTTGGGGCTTTCTCAGCACTTCTGGGCTATAGATGATTGTCTGCTTTGCTTCCTGAAAGGAGAGCCTGGATCCCATGCAAAGGTTGCTTGAGAAGAAGGGGTGACGAGATTTCGAGAGTGATTTAGAGTAAATTCAGACGGCGCCTTGCTGCCCTTCTCCTCCTGGGAGCCATCCACTTACAGTATCAAAAGACAAACTGGCCACATATATTCAACATTAGTTCCCTTTTTTAAAAAAAAATTAAGTTTATTTTTAAAAAAGAGAGAAAAGCTAAAATGCTAGGATGAATCGCATTATCAGACATCTGCACAGAGATTAGATGAGCTCATTATGGAAATTCAAGAGTATCAGGCACATTTGGAAGCTCATTTCTGAAAGGGTATAGTCCTGTTACTAAGGTAAACATGTATCGTGCTATGGTCCATTTGTTTGTTCTTTTGCCTTGACCTCCTTCATCAGCTAAAAGTACAACCAATCCAGATGGGTTCTGCTGGGCAGCATTTGGTCTTTTGATGTGAAAGCTGGTTGGGCAGGTGTGTTGAACTTGGGAGATTTAATTGAGCTGTACACTTATGATCTGTGTGCTTTCTGTGTGTTGTATGCTAATCAATAAAAAAGACACTAATGACAGAGTGAGAACGAGGGAACAATCTCAATAAAGGAAGCAGGACTGCTGGGGAGCAGAGTCTGATTTATCCTGAAGTTATGAGGCTTAGTTCCTGGGCCCCTCACCACCCCTCTGGGTTCCAATCAATGTCATGGGTAGCTGGGAGCAGTTGAGTTTTCTAGGTGGGAGGGGAAGCCAGATCGCAATTGGAAATTCCTTAAAGAAAGAGATAAGGAATTCATTTTTAAGAATCCAGTGATTTCTTTCTTTATTTAAACACATATTCACTTTTTGATTTTAAAAAGCCAACCAACAGGACTTCCCTGGTGGCGCAGTGGTTAAGAATCTGCCTGCCAATGCAGGGGACACATGTTCGAGCCCTGGTCCAGGAAGATCCCATAGGCCATGGAGCAACTAAGCCTGTGCGCCACAACTACTGAGCCTGAGCTCTAGAGCCCATGAGCCACAACTACTGAGCCTGCATGCCACAACTACTGAAGCCCGTGCGCCTAGAGCCCGTGCTCCGCAACAAGAGAAGCCACCACAATGAGAAGCCCGTGCACCGCAACGAAGAGCAGCCCCCTCTCGCCACAACTAGAGAAAGCCCGTGCGCAGCAACGAAGAGTAGCCCCCGCTCGCCACAACTAGAGAAAGCCCGCGCGCAGCAACAAAGAGCAGCCTCCACTCGCCACAACTAGAGAAAGCCTGCACGCAGCAACGAAGACCCAAAGCAGCCAAAAATAAATAAATAAATAAATTTATCTATACATTTAAAAAAAGCAAACCAACAAAAACAAATGAACTCACCACTTGCCCTTGTAGAAATCACAATGCTGTGACAGAAGCAGCCCTGCATGGAGGAGGAGGAGGAGGAAAGACTACATTGAAATCCACGTGAAGCAGGAAAGACAAATAATTTGAACCACTGCTGCACTGATTTCCAAACAGAAAAGTGCCAAAGGTCCTGGGAAGTTCTTGTGGATCGTAATGTCTTTTGAAATCCCTACCCTCATGGAATTTACTTTCTAAAGTCGGGGTGGAGAAAGACTGGCAAAACCAAAAATAAGCACAAATATCTAGCACTTAAAAGGGAACAAGTGCTATGGAGAAAAATAAACCAGGGAACTAGGAAAGGGAGGGCGGTGGTAGTGGTACTAGAAGTGTGGTGTGATTTTTTAAATGAGGTGAACAGGTAAGTCTTCACTGAAAGATGAAATTTAAGCAAACCCCTGAAAAATTAGAGTCCTGTGGTCATCTGTGGGGATGCATCAAGGTAAGGGGAATAGCAGGTGCAAAGGCCCAGAGGCAGGAGTCCAGAGCAGCCAGTAGCTAGAGCAGAGTTGAGGAGGTTGAGTGGAAGGAAAAGTGTTCACGGAGTGAGCAGATCTTGTAGGTTTCCTAAGCCATTATGAGGAGTTTGGCTTTTACTCTGAGTGGTTTGGGGAGAATTTGATCAGAGGAGTGGTATAATCCAATTGTAACTCATTTAAAAATGGACAAAGGATTTGAATAGACACTGCTCTGAAGAAGATACACAAATGGCCAACAAACACATAGAAAGATGCTCAACATAAATCAGCCATTAAGGAAATGGAAATGAAACCCACTGAATCTTTCTGGTATTGTACATATTGAGAAGAGACAGTCTGAGGGTAGGTGTGGAAGCAGGGAAAAGAGTTAGGAGCCTAAGCAATAAGCCAGGTAAAAGATGATAGTGCTGTTGGTGAGAGTGTAAAATGGTGCAGCTATTTTGGAAAACAGCTTGGGATTTTCTCAAAATGTAAGCATGGAGTTACCATATGACCCAGCAATTTGATTCCTAGGTATATAACCGAGAGCACTGAAAACTGTTCATACAGAAACATGTACGTGAATGTTCATGGCAGCATCGTTCAAGATAGTAAAAAGTGGAAACAACGCAAATAGCTATCAACTGACGGATGATAAACAAAATATGGCATATCCATACAAATGGAATATTATTTGGCAACAAAAATACTACATAATATGGTACATACACCAACATGGATGAACCTTGAAAATGTTACGCTAAGTGAGAGAAGCCAGTCATGAAAGATCGCATATTGTATGATTCTATTTAAGTGAAATGTTCAGAATAGGTAAATCCATAGAGACAGAAAGTAGATTAGTAGTTTCCAGGGGTTTGGGGAAGGGGGAAAGGGAGAGTAACTACTAATAAGTACAAAGTTTCTCTTTGGGGGGAATAAAAAGTTTCTGATCAGAGAGCGGTGATGGCTGCAAATATACTAAAAACCACTGAATTATACATTTTAAAAGGGTATGTTTAATGGTATGTGTGAATTGTATCTTAATTTTAAAAAGAAAAAGAAAAAAAAAGAATGAAGGTTCTCAAAAGCTAAGTTATTCTTAAAAGAAGATCTATAAGGGGGACATGTATCAATTATTAAGACTTACCATATAGTCACAGTAATAACAGTACGGCAGCAAAGTAGACCAACAGAACAGAAAAAAGAGGTCAGAGGCAGATTCATGTACAGAGGGGAACTTAATGTATAGTAAAATGGCATCACTAATCAATGGAGGAAGGATCCATTATCTAGCAGCTAGTATTAGGAAGAAAAATAAACCTGAATTAATATCTAGCACTGGATAGGTGGACGCCAAATGGATTAAAGACCTAAAGTTATTAGAAAACACAGAGGAATATTTTTTGTGACTTGAAAGGGGGAAAAGTCTTAAAATCTCAGAAGTGTAAAAAATAAAGCTAAAACTTGATGTGTTTGATCACATCAAAATTATGAATTTCTGTTCAGCAAAGAACGTCATGGACAAAACTAATAGATTGACAGAATGGAAAAGTTATCTGTAATGCCTGACACTGACAAAGGATTAATATTCCTGAATACAAGAGACACTTTCATATGAACCAAGAAAAAGATAACAACTCTAATAGAAAAAGTCAACAAAGGGTACAAAGAGGCAGTTTATAGCAGAGGAAAGTCACATGACTATAAGCATATGAAACAAGGTTGAAACGCAGTAGACAGAAAAGCACAAATTAAAACAACAAGGAGGCACTGCTTAATAAATTGATTGGAAAAGTTAGAAAGTTGGAAAATGATAAATGTTAACAGGAATGTAAGGATACCTGAATCCGCATGCACTGCTGGAAAAAAATGTAGACTGATACCATCATTCTGGGGAGTGACCAGGCACTTATATTCCCTGACCTAGGAATCGCATTCCAGATATATATTCAAAGAAATCCTCATATGAGTCCATAAGGAGAAGTATTTGAGCATAATTATTGCAGGTTTTTTTGGGGGGTATCAGGAAGGTATAGGCAATCTTGCTCTATCTCACTGGGAGAGTAGATAAGTAAAATGTACTCTTTCTAAGATTCACGTGCACCCATGTGCGTACACGCACTTACATACAAGTGTTAAGTGCTCCATAGCCTGAAGAATAAATCTTTCTTTCTGTAAATCTGATTTGTCTAAGCCTATTCCTAACTCTAATCACAGACAATCTCATGTTTTTCTTAGGTCACAGCTCACCTACCCCACATATCACTTATCACACCAGGTACCACATAACCATATAACATGGTTTCTAAAACCTACACTCTCCTGAAACACACAGGTCATAAGAGCTATGCTTTTGCATCTTTCCACATTCTGAATTTGTAACGCAGGAACAAGCTGGTTCCTCTGTTATCCTGAGAGCCCTGAAGTCACACTTGATTCTTACCAGTTTTCCTTCCAAGAGACTAGACCTCCTTTCAAAATCAGAGCCTAAGCAGGAGCTCTTGTTCTACTGACAGACTTCCTGTGATGGCTGCCCACCTAAACTTCAGAGCGTCAGTTTTCTGGATCTTACTTCCTTTCCTTCCAAGTTGAGCCCCTTGTAATTCAGCTCATATACTCACCAGCTCTTGACTTTGATCAGGACAGGAGCCTGCCAAGTTCCCCTAGACTTTGAATTTTGCCTACTGAGATGAAGCCTAACTGGCACCTAGGCACGTTCTTTATTCAGTACCTTGATCAAGATGGCTCACCTGTTGTCAGGTCCCGGCCACCTCTATCCGCCTTTCATTCTTACTTAAAGAGTGGACCACAGTGCCCAGTGAAGTAGGCTAAAGAATGGCCCCCGCGTTAGGTCCTTGACCTATTCCTGGGACCTGGGAATGTTACCTTATATGGCAAAACGGACTTTGCAGATGTGACTAACTTAGAGATCTTTAGACGAGGGGTGTTGTCTTGGATTATACAATGGGCCCAGTGTAATCGCAATGGTCCCCAGAAGAGGGATGAAGGAAGAGTCCGAGGAGGAGGAGATATAATGATGCAGGCAGAGACTGCAGTGAATGATGTCTGAAGATCAGCGAGGGGCCACAAGCCAAGGGATATAGGCAGCCACTCAAAGATGAAACACCCAGGGAAACAGCAGAGCCCCGGGAGGAACCAGGTCTGTCAACACATTGACTTTAGCCCAGTGACACTGACTGTGAAGTTCTGACCTTCAGAACAGTGAGAGAATTAATTTAAGCCAGTAAGTCTGTGGTAATTTGTTACAGCAGCAATGGGAAACTAATACACCAATAATCACTCTCAGAGTGTTATACTGGAGACCTCCTAATCATAAAACTGAAGGATCTTTTCCTTTTCTCCTTCCTTCCTAACGTCTCTTGGGATTTTAAGGGGAAACACTCAGATAAGGTTCTAATTAGTGTTTCCATGCAAGAATTCTTTCTTGGCATTCCTCAGAAAATTTATGTTTTCCTAAATCCTGAGAAAAATCAGTTGAGAAATTGGGGAAAGGGGTAAAGTATTATCATCCTCCAGCAAGAATTAAAGCTTAACCGTCAACATCGGAGAGGAGAATTTACGATCTAATCAGTCTTGCTTGTAGCAGTTGCCATATTATAAGTGTTTGCTTCTGGCCCTGTCTGCTGATAACAGTGAGTCATTCTGGCACATAAAATAAATATTAATAAGCTTATACACATTGTATGCTTTATTTAAATCCTATGAAGAATGATTTAAGAAATAGCAAGTTTTAGAAGCAAATAAATCCTTAAATTGACAGTTTCTACACAAGATTCTTTGACGTTCTATTAATCTTGCTAAGAGATCCAAACATTACATTATTTCAATATAAGCCAATCCTGTTTGCTGGCATTTCCAGTGTTTGAACAGTGTTTGAACATTCACTATATAAATTCTACTAAATTTAATATTTGTTTATTAAACAAAATATTTTAGATATCCATAATAATGAGTCAAGTATATAAAAAATGTTGGAAGTATTTTGAGAATAAGTTATGATTTGGGGGAATTCTTGAGAAATTCTGTAAATTATGGTATCTCATTCCTGAACCCCCCAAATTTGTATCTATCAGGACTTTGGAAGCACTAGTTCAAATCCCTCCTCTATCATTTTACTAGTTGCACAATCTTGGGCAAATTACAATTTTGAGCTTAAATGTCCTCATCAATCAAAAGGGGACAATATTACCATATAGGTTTGCTGCAAGAATTAAATAACATTATATATGGAAAGTGCCTGAGACATAAGTCTTCAAAAAAAAGTTCAAGAAACCATAGGAGTACATTTTCATAATCTTGGACTTGGCAACGGATTTTTAGATACAACACCAAAACACAAGCAACTAAAGATAAACTAGATAAACTGAACTTCAGCAAAATTTAAAACTTTGTGCATCAAAAGACATTGCCAAGAAAGTGAAAATACAACTGACAGACTGGGAGAAAATACTTGCAAATTGTATCTCTGGTATACCTGACCATATTTCCAGAATATATAACAAGACTCTAATTTTCAACAATGAAACAACAAACCACCCAACTTTTAAAAGGCAAAGGACTTGAATAGATATTTCTACAAAGAAGATATACAAATGACCAATAAGCACATGAAAAGATGCTCTCAGTGTCCTTCATCATTAGGAAAATGCAAATCAAAACCACAATGAGATACCATTTTACACCCACTAGGATGGAAATAATAATAATAATTTTTACAATGGAGAATAATGTGTTGGTGAGGATGTGGAGAAATTAGAACCCTTCTACACTGCTGGTGGGAACATACAATGGAGCAACTCTTGTTGAAAACATTTTGTCAATTCCTCAAAAAGCTAAACGTAGTATCACCATATGACCTAGCAATTCCCCTCCTGGGTATATACCCAAAAGAATTGAAAGCAGGGATCCGAACAGACACTTATATGACAATATTCACTGCATCACTATTCACAAGTGCCAAAATGTGGAAGCAACCCAGGTGTCCATCGATGGGTGAAAAGAAAAACAAAATATGGTATATCCAAACAATTGAATATTATTCAGTCATAGAAAGGAGTGAAGTTCTGATACATGCTACAACTTGGATGAATCTTGAAAGTGTTAAGCTGAGTGAAATAAGCCAGACACAAAAGGACAAATCCTGTATCATTACATTTATATGAAATCTCTAGAACAGACAAATTCAGAGCCAGAGAGTAGATTAGAGTTTAGCCAGGCTGCCAGGACATGGGGAGTTATTGCTCTAGGGTTTCTGTTGGGGTGATGAAAGAAGTTTGAAGTTTAAGTGATGATGGTAGCACAATACTGTAAGTAATGCCACTGAATTGTACACTTAGAAATTGTTAAAATGGCAAATTTTATGTTAAATATATTTTATAATAACAACAACAAAAAAGAAGAATTTGGGGAAAAAACCCATAAAACGAAACCCCCTACATGGTTCAACAGGCTAATGAATTTGAAATGTAGTTTAAAACCTTTTTCTCATCCTTGCTCTAGGGCAGAGACACAAGTCCCATGGGTCTTAGCCCAGCTTTCTGAGGAAAAGCAGACCTTGAGACAAGGCATTTCTCAAAGGTATTTATTTTGGGAAGGTATCCCAGGAAATAGGAGGGGAATAGTGCAGAGAATGAAACAGAAAATAAGGGCAGCAGTTCCGTAAGTACATTCTGGGCTCAGTCGTGCTGGACACTCCTAGGAGCTGTGGAGACTGCTACCCAGAGGGTAGCATTTATCACCCACATCCTTCCCCATGGGGGACAGGTTACCGCACGGGTGAATGTTCTTGTACGTCCAGGCTGGCAAGATGGGGTATCTGCGAGGGGCCTTCCCTCCCATCCTGCTGCAGCGTCAGAGAAGTGCCAGGCCAGAAAATGCAAAAGATAGCTGAAGCCGAAGCAAGTGCCACCAGGTGACATCTGGGGTAACAGTGGGCCATAGAGGGGCCCCAAAGAAGCATGGTGCACCCAGATGTGGGATTATAATCCTTCCCATGCTGCAAAGCCCTTGTCAGGAAAGCTTGAACATATTTAGATCAGAAATCTATAGTAACTCCATCCTATCTGTCAAGTGAAGTTTAAAACTATTAAATGAGATTTCTGAAGCCTCCACAATTTTACCTCAGTTTATCCATCCACAATTCTTTGATGACTCACCTCTATGTATGTCTGTGTTCCAGCCCCACTACTCAGCATTTCCCAAACACGGGACAATTTCCTTCATTTGCACGTTTGCTTGGCTCATTCCTACCATTTAGAAATCCCTTCTATCCTTTAAAAAACCATCTGCTCTTAAAGGAATAGATCAAATCTCTCCTCTACCAAAAAGTCCTTTCTGAGAACAGGACAGAGGTGAATCAGGGCGTGGCTAACGACTTGGGGCGTGGCTAACAACTTGGGGCGTGGCTAATAAGGGCGTGGCTAATGTATAGGGCATGGCTGGCCAGGCGGGTTTCCTGGAGCTCTGGACAGAGTAGTACAGGATGAACCCTACTGTATATACAGTGTATGGAGTCAGGAGGTCAAGATGTCACAAGGGCAGGCATGAGAAAAACGGCTCAAAGAAAAATAGCTAAGAAGTTTAAATGGAGAGGCAGGAAAGCACAGCATTAAATAAGGTGGAAAACCCAGAGGATATGATAAGCAAGGAACAACCAGAGCCGAAAGAATGGGGCTCCAGCCAGCGGACAGATTGATTTAAAGGGGCGGAGCTGGAGCTGAGTCTCTGGCCGGAAGTTCCCTCTTCCTACTTTTTAGCCCATCGCAATCCACATCCGTCCTATGTCTCTCGACACACCTTGCATCAAGATGATAGCTATTTCCACATTTGCTTTATCTCCCCTTACAGATGGTAAGTTCCTTGAGAACTAGTATCATGCTTTTTCTACGCTACACGGTAAAAGGCACAGTGTCTTTTCAAGTGGAAGTTCAATAGATACATGTTGGACTGGATTAACATTACACACCAAAATAATTCTGGCAAAACAAAACGTAGAGTTAGATTTATAATCCCTTTCCAAATTTCAATTAGTCAGATAGGAAATGCCATAAATGATAGCTGTCTGGGGTATTCAGAAGGAAGCAGGGCAGAACTGATATTTTAAGTATTGCCTATATGTCAAACTCTGTGCTACGTGTGTTTATATATCTTATTTAATTTAATCCTAGTGGTTGTACTATTTTACAGATGGGAAAACTGATGGTCTAGAGGCTATCCAGAGTTATCCAGGTAGAAAGTGGCTATCTGATCCCAAAGACTCTGATCTCATTAGCACCAAAGATGTTCATATAAGATGTCAGTGAAAAAATGCATAAACAACTGTCTTCCATCTTTGAGATAATCACGTAGCTGAGATAACTCTGAAACAGAAAAACCAAAAATAATGGCTGCAACGTCAGGGTCATGTGATTGTAGGTGACTTTTGTAAAATAAAAGTTCCAAACAGTCTGCAATCATGTTGCATTTCTGGTAAAATTTAATGCAAAAGAAGAGGCTGAGGGCAATCTTCCTCATCGATAGTAAAATATCTTACTCATGACGTTTTGTTCTATTTTATGAGCCAAGCAGCACCAAGGACAGCAAAATGAGGGACCTTTGAACTTCATTCCTCAAAATTCTGCTTTGCTCTGCTGGTGCTCTGATCAGCTCCAGCCCAAGCCCATTTTAAGAGGTATATGGGGCGATACCCTCAGAGGAGGTTAGAATTAACAGGCATCTTGGCAATCAGCAAACTCAGCCTCCTTATTTTATAGATGAGGACTCCGGGAACAAGTGACCCTCAGTGAGGCAGGAGCCTGGAGTAAATGACAGCCTGAGGCCAGGGATAATGGCCTCTGCTATTCCAGAGACATCAGCCTTGTGAAAGGCTGGGGGGAGGGGTGTGACATCCCCCACCTTATCTGTGTCCATAGCCTTAGACTCCGGTTCCCTCTCCCAGTTCTTGCAAATCACTGAGACGTCAGAGTCCCTAGGACACACAACTGCTTGGTTTTTTTAATGAAAAGGTAAAAAGAAAAATAAACCAAGTATAGAGGAGGAGAAAATAAGCCACAGAAGACCCCGAAGTGGGAAAAAGACAGGACATACCTGCAGTTGGCTGATCTTCAATATATGGGGTGGTTAGGTGTTATGGATTGAATGTTTGTGTCCCCCCAAAATTCATATGTTGAAATCCTAACCCCTAAGGTGATGGTATTAGGAGATAGGGCTTTGGGGGAGGTAATTGGGTCATGAGGGTGGAGCCCTCATGAATGAGATTAGTTCCCTTACTAAAGAGACCCCAGGGAGCTCCATCGCCCCTTCTGCCATGTGAGGACACAGCGAGGAGGCTGTGTATTGTCTGCAACCAGGAAGAGGGCCCTCATGAGAAGCCAGTTGTACTGGTGCCCTGATCTTGGACATCCAGCCTCCAAAACCGTGAGGAGGAAATTTCTGTTGGTTGTAAACTACCCAGTCCACGGAACTTTGGACCAAGACACTGGGGATGCGAGGAGACCCCAGGTAGACTCTCTTCTCTGGCTGAGCCAAAATAACATGGGAGCTGAGAGGAGAGGAAGAAAAATAACAGATGGACTTCCAGCTATGACTCTTCTGGACCAACCCCCAACACTCCTCTGCAAACTGAGTCAAGCAGGAGGTGCTGTGTGCCAAAGTACATTGATCACCACACACTATTCTCACCTGAACGCTCATCGGCAGAGGAGAGAACAAGCCCCCAGGTATGAAATGATTTGCTCGGTACCATTCAAGCTATGGCAGAACTGGAACCGGAACCCGAGGCTGCGTGCTCCCTTTATATCCAGATGCTTCCCTAGCTCTGCTCCTCAAAGCCTCAGGTGTTTCCCAAGGGTGCCATTCATAAGTGTTCCACTCAACACCCTCCTTGAGCCAGAAAACTCCCTGTTAAGGTGGGGCTTCCTCATGAGATTTTGCTTGAAGAAAGGGGTCCGAGCCTGGGACACTCGGAAGCCACTTTCCCACTCGGTCCTGTCCCTGGAGTACTAAGTACCCCCTGGCTCAACAAAGACATATTTTTTCCTGCACCCAGTGAGGTTTCTTTTATTGTTTAATGTTTCTCAGAAGCAAAGAAGACCTGCAAATAGAACATACAGAAAATTTCCACCACTCAGCCCCACAAGCGTCAGGAGCTATCACTCCAGCTGCAGAAGGGAATCAGAGAGCCCTACGCTGCCTGCCCCCCTGTCCCCTGCAAGCCCTGGGTCCTAAATTAAGGCAGGAGGAAGGGGCAGGCTAGACGGCTGAACAGTGTGTGAGATAGGAGGAGTATTCTCAGTCATACCTGAAGGGCAGCCGTGAAGTCTGGCAAAGTGGGAGAATGCTAGAAGGAAGATGTAGCCACTCTCTTGGTTTTTCCCTTCCTATTCAGAAGTTCTTCAGGACACCCTGGTTAGGGGAAGGGGGGGAAGGAGGGGAGTGGGCTTGAGTTGGCCGTGACAAGGCAAAGGTGTGAGTCCCGGGCCCTGAGCCGCACCCCCGGCTGGTTGACCTTCCCCTTAGATGTTCCTCACAAGGGGTTCGTTGTCACGGGAGAGCCGGAGCCAGGGGATCTGTCACCATAAAGCACTAACACGAGGCAGGGCCCGCTGCAGAGTTAACCTTATCTGAAAGGCATTATGTGATCAAGGGAGACTTGGCAATCCTCGTGAGGCCTGCTCAGCAGAAAGGG
Source organism: Balaenoptera musculus (assembly GCF_009873245.2). Classification (NCBI taxonomy): domain Eukaryota; kingdom Metazoa; phylum Chordata; class Mammalia; order Artiodactyla; family Balaenopteridae; genus Balaenoptera; species Balaenoptera musculus. Next base: position 4,429,289 of record NC_045786.1, read on the forward strand.
CCCGAGTGCCGGCTGGCTCTGCCCCAGCGCGGTTCGACTCCGCGAAATGAAGAGCTGGCAAACATCCTGTCGGTGTGATGACTGAAGGGACACAGACCAGACCCAGGCTTGCTAAGTTAAGTCCATTCAAAGGAGAAATATTTATATTTTACATTTTAAATAGTCCCCGAGGGATGCACAATATGTTTTTCATCTCGCCTGGGTTTAAGAACTAAGCGTCCTTGAGAAGCAAAGCAGGCCCCGCGAGCGGCGGTTTCAAGTGAGAGTGGTGTTCTTATCGTGGAGATCAAGATCACAGCCTTCCAAGACGCACGAGGCTTTCCGCGCAGACACACGCCACAGCGGTTACGCAGAAGAAAAGGTAAACGATGGCCTAACGAGGGGCGCGCGGCCCATCACACCCTGGGCTGTCTGGACACAAGCAGCTAAAATGTCACCTGTGTCCCCATGCTTCTTCTGTATGATCATGTGGCACTAATGCCCATTTCCAGGAATGCGTTTCTTGAGACTGTGGGGGAATGATTCACAGATTTGTGCAGAGGGAGGAACATTCTAGGAAAACCCACGAAGAGAGGGCGGAAAGGCAGGTAAACTTCTGATCCGGGTTGACCTGCTACGTACAGCGTGGAAGGAAATTGGGCTGCTTCAGACAGGAAGGTTCTTGAGAGAGAAGGGTGACCAGGTCCCTATGGGATCAGAGAGAGACTGGTGTAGCCCAGTTGCTCTGCGGAGAGAGAAAGGACCACCCAAGCGGATGAACAGAGCGAGACCTGGATGTTAGGGCATTGGAAGAAGTCGGCATCTAAAGAAATGAGGGAAAGAGCCAACATGCAGGATGTCTCAGCGGGTGAATCACTCTCCTCCTCTCCATCACGGGTACAGCCTTCAGCTCTGTGAGAAATACCAGGACCATCTGCCACAAGCTTCACGCGAGGCCTGCAGGAGCCCTGCCAGGGTGTGGGTCCCAGCTTCCTCGCCCTCCAGCTGTGTGACCTTGGCCAAGTCATTTTATCTCTGGGAGTCAGCGTCCCTATCTGAGAAATGGGGGAAAGGACAGTATTTATCTTTTTAAATTTAAATAAGCATGTATAGCACTTACTAGGTGCCAGAAACTATTCCAGCTACTTACAAGTATTTACGCATTGATTCATTACATTTAAATAGGTAGCAAAGGTTGTTGTGAGGGTTAAATGAAATAATAGAGGTAATTATTGATAAAACAGCACCCAAAATATAGAAAGTGCTTGGCAAATGTTGCTAATGTTGTTTTTGAATGGACTCAGTTTAAGCTGGTAACTGGTCTGATAAAAAAAATCTTATTAACGGAAGTGACATAATAATAGCTCTCATTTATGGACTGCTCATTACATGCCAGGAACTAAGGTGCGTTGCTTACACAGATCATTGACCTGGCGAGGCAGAAAGTGCTACATCCACGATGAGGATTGAGGCTCAGAGAAGTTAAGGAACTGGTTCAAGTAAACACAGCAAGTAAGTGTCAGAGGCAGGCCTCAAAGCCCAGGCTCTTTCAATACTCCAGGCTATGGAAGGCAGGATAAACACATTTTGTTATTGGTGAACAGACTGCATGAAGAAGTAGACTCGTTTGAACCGCTGAATGATCCCTAGATGTGGGTATGTGTGTTCTGTAATCAGTGTACCCACGTCAGAGTAACTACCCCCAAGTAATGGATACCCTCACAGGGCCTGACGTAGTGCCTGGTATACAGTCGGCGCCTGACAAATGCAGGCGGTGCTCATAATGCTGGCACTGGGTTGGGGGTTCCCTATTTCCATTACGTGATAGATTGCAGACGTGGAATGCCCCCCAACCTCTCATTCTCCCAATTATAGAGTTACACAAATCATACTGTTAATCCTTTTGCAAGAAAAGTTTTTGCTGAAGAAAGAGACAAATGAGATCCAGGAAAGAAGACCACAGCCAAAGGTAGACTCGACACATCCAGGCAGCGTGGAGGCCGGAGGAGGGGTCGGGAGAGCTGGATTCTGGGCTCAGCTCTGCCACTCACCAATGGCAGCATCTCGGCCGGGCCCGTCCTGCTGCCTCAGATTCCGATTCCTGGATTCCCAAGTCCTTTGATGAGCCAATAGTACAGTCAGACTTGGGAGTAGCATTGGAATTCAGACACACTGGTCTAAGCCTGAGATGCAGTGACCCAGCCATACTCCTGGTCAGAGCCTGGACCCCCAGCCCACCCGACTCTGCTGTCTGGATTCCTTGATGCCATATGGAGGGAAGGCTTCAGGAATTAGGGTTGAGGCTGTGACACTTTTTCCAATATTGTGTCTGGACAGCTTCTTCTCTCTCTCTCAACTCCTTTTCCCCAAAGCAAAGTCAGTTTCTCCAAACCCCTTTCCATAGCTTTCTCTCCTCTGTTACTAACCCTTTGTCATCCAGAACTTGCTTCTGATGTGATCATACATTAAGCCAGCCTCCTGTTGTTTTGAGTTCCACCTTTGGAAAGTAAAGAAATTGAGCTTGAATCCATCAAAGTTTCCTACCAGACCTAGCATCCTATGATTCTGTACATGAAGGTATATATACTCACATCTAGTGTCTATTTCGGAGAAGAATTCTGTTTGACAGTTAAGGCTCTGAGTTACCAAGTCAACAATAGTCTTTTTTTCTTTTTAGATTTTTTTTTTTTGATGTGGACCATTATTAAAGTCTTTATTGAATTTGTTACAATATTGCTCCTGTTTTATGTTTTGGTTTTTTGGCCCTGAGGCATGTGAGATCTTAGCTCCCTGACCAGGGATCAAACCCACACTCCCTGCATTGGAAGGTGAAGTCTTAACCACTGGACCACTGGGGAAGTCCCAACAATAATCTTGATATAGGACATAATTGGATAATCAGACAAACATTATTACATATGCTCAAATTTGAGTGTCTCCTCTTGAAATAAGTTGTCAGGAATAAAACCACCTATTTGTATAGAGATTTACTGTTTGAAAACACTCTCAAATGCATTTTCTCATCCTCCTTATACTAACCCTAAAAGAGGGATGGAATTAACCCCTCATCAATATCTTACAAACATCAGTGTACTTATGTAAGAATAGCCACCTCAAACTTGCATTGAGGGTTAAAGGAGAGATACTTATAATGCCAGGAATAGTATCTGGTACACAGCTGGTGCTTAACAAATGAAGATGCAGTCCTAGTGCCAGCAGTGTTATGGGGGATAGTTATTCTCATTATGTCATATAATGTAGTGTGGAATGCTCCTCCAAACCTCACTTCTAATATAAAATTACTATCTTCTAAAAAAGACAACTAAACAGAGATCGTATCATATTTTTTACCTATTTTTTCATGTTAGTCATAAAGGAAACACCTGAACAGTGATAAGTCAACAGTTGAGTTCTGGAGCAAGCAGTATACTCTGAATTTGACTAAAGAATTGGTCATTCACTACCAAAAAAGAAAATTACAGGCCAATGTCTTTGATGAATATAGATGCAAAAAAATTCTCAATAAAATACTAGCAAACCAAATCCAACAACATATAAAAAAGAACATACACCATGACCAATTTGGATTCATCCCAGGGTCACAAGGATGGTCCAACATAGGCAAATCAGTCAACGTGATAAACTACATCAACAAAAGAAACGACAAAAACCACATAATCATCTCAGTAGATGTAGAAAAAGCACTTAATAAAAGTCAACATCCATTCATGATAAAAACTCTTACCGAAGTGGGTACAGAGGGAACATATCTCAACATAATAAGTTATTTATGACAAACCCACAGCTAATATAATACTCAACAGTGAAAAACTGAAAGCCTTCCCACTAAAATCTAGAAGAAGACAAGGATGCCCACTCTCACCATTCTTATTTAACATAGTATTGGAAGTCCTAGCCACAGTAATCAGACAAGAAAAAGAAATAAAAAGAAGGGAAAAGGTAAAATCCTCATTATATGCAGATAACATGATACTATATATAGAAAACACTAAAGACTGCACAAAAACTGCTAGAACTGATAAACGAACTCAGCAAGGTAGCAGGATACAAGACTAACATACAGAAATTGGTTGCATTTCTTTACACTAACAATGAAATATCAGAAAGGGAATGTAAAAAGACAATGCCTTTTACAATCATATAAAAAAAATACTTAGGAATAAACCTGACCAACAAGGTGAAAGACTTATATGATAAGAACTATAAAACATTAATGAAGGAAATTGAGATGATTCAAAGAAATGGAAAGATATCCCATGCTCTTGGACTGGAAGAATTAATGTTGTTAAAATGTCCATACTACCCAAAGCAATCTACAGATTTAATGATCTCTATCAAATTACCCATAACATTTCTTCACAGAACTAGAACAAATATTCCTAAAATTTATATGCCAAAGCAATTCTGAGGAAAAAGAACAAAGCAGGAGGCCTAACTCCCCCAGGCTTCAGACAATATGACAAAGCTACAGTAATCAAAACAGCATGGTATTAACACAAAAACAGACATATGGATCAATGGAACAGAATAGAGAGCCCAGAAATAAACCCAGATACCTATGGTCAATTAATCTTTGACAAAGGAGGTAAGAATATACAACAGAGAAAAGACAGTCTCTTGAGCAAGTGATGTTGGGAAAGTTGGACAGCCACATGTAAATAAATCAATGAAGTTAGAACACACCTTCACACCATACACAAAAATAAACTCAAAATAGCTTAAAGACTTAAATATAAGACATGACACCATAAAACTCTTAGAAGAGAACACAGGCAAAACATTCTCCAACATAAATCGTACCAATGTTTTCTTAGATCAGTCTCCCAAGGCAATAGAAATAAAAGCAAAAATAAACAAATGGGATATAATCAAGCTTACAAGGTTTTGCACAGCAAAGGAAACCATAAGCAAAATGAAAAGTCAACCTACAGATTGGGAGAAAATATTTGCAAATGATGTGACTGACAAGGGCTTAATTTCCAAAATATACAAACAGCTCATACAACTCAACAACAACAACAACAACAATAATAACAAAAACCAATTGAAAAATGGGCATAAGATCTAAATAGACATTTCTCCAAAGAAAACACACAGATGACCAATAGACTCGTGAAAAGATGCTCAACATCGTTAATTATTAGAGAAATGTAAATCAAAACTATAACGAGGTACCATCTCACACTGGTCAGAATGGCCATTGTTAAAACGTCTACAAATAACAAACGCTGGAGAGGGTGTGTAGAAAAGGGAACCCTCCTACACTGTTGGTAGGAATGTAAATTGGTGCAGGAACTATGGAAAACAGTATGGAGGTTCCTCAAAAACTAAAAATAGAGTTGCCATATGATCCTGCAACCCCACTCCTGGGCATATATAGGACAAAACTATAACTTAAAAAGATGCATGCACCCCAATGTTCATTGCAGCACTATTTACAATAGCTAAGACATGGAAGTAACCTAAATGTCCATCGACAGATGAATGGATAAAGAAGATGTGGTATATATATATTATATATATATATAAAATGGAGATCTACTCAGCTACCAAAAAGAATGAAATAATGTCATGTGCAGCAACATGGATGGACCTAGAGATTATCATATTAAATGAAGTAAGTCAGAAAGAGAAAGACAAATACCATATGATACCATTTATAAGTGGAATCTAAAGTGTGACACAAATGAACCTATCTATGAAGCAGAAACAGACCCACAGACATAGAGCACAGACTTGTGGTTGCCAAGGAGGAGGGGGAGTGGGGGGAAGGATGGACTGGGAGTTTGGGATTAGCAGATGCAAACTACTATATAGAGAATGGATAAACAACAAGGTCCTACTGTATAGCACAGGGAAATATATTCAATATCATGTGATAAACCATAATGGAAAAGAATATGAAAAACAATGTATATGTTTATATATATATATATATATATGACTGAATCCCTTTTCTGTACAATAGAAATTAACACATTGTAAATCAACTATATTTCATTAAAATAAATAAATAAATGAAAAGAATCGGTCGTTGACTTATCATCACAGCCTTTTTTGAAAAAAGTGTCTTAGTCTGTTAGTGATGTTGTAGCAAAATACCATAAACTGGGTGGCTTATAAACAACACAAATTGATTTCTCACTGTTCTGGAGGTTGGGAAGTCCAAGCCCAAGATGCCAGCAGATTTGGTGTTTGGTGAGGGACTACTTCCTGGTTTGTAGATGGCGCCTTCTCGCTGTGTCCTCATATGATGGGAGGGGCAAGGGAGCTCTCTGGGGTCTCTTTTATAAGGGCACTAACCCCATTCATGAGGGCTCCACTCTCATGACCTAATCACCTCCCTACCTCCAAATATTATCACTTTGAGGACTGGGATTTCAACATATGAATTTGGGGGGGGGGGGATGTAAACAACATTCAGTCTGTAGCACAAGTCTAATAATCTTTATCCACCTTGTGACATTGTTAGAATATTAACAAAAAGAATTTTTAAATAATTCACAAAAAAAGAGACTCATGCTTGTACACCTATGGGTAAATACTTCAGATGTCTTATTTGTTATCCCATCCGAAAAGTTAGTCTGGCATTTCATTAGATTGGCCTCTTATTTTTAACTCAACAGGTTTCCAGATATGGAGGGAGATTTATAATTTTTGATTGATTCAGTTGCTCATCAAATAGTAACTCAATGCCTTCTGTAGATCAGGAAAAGATCAAGCTTCTGGAAATATCCAGATGCATGAGAAAATGCAGAGATAGCTCTCTGGTGGGAAATAGGATGATATCTACTGTAATAAACCACAGAGCTCCAGGAGCCATGATAGAGGTTTGATGGGAACATAAAAGATGGTGACATCATCTCCCTGGGCTTGGTGAGACCTAGGAGAATGAGGGAAGAACTTGTAGAAGAACTCGTGCCTGAGGCAAGCCAGGCAGAGGGAACCTCCTTGCAGATACACGGAGGTGAGGAAGAGCAAGAGGACGAGGAAAATATGCAAGCAGTCTGAATTAGTTGGTGCCTAAAACACAAAGAAGGAGGAGACAAAAATGCAACAGAAGAAGTAGAAAGAGGACAAATCACAGACAGTCTTTACTTCATGTTAAGTAACTTAGACATTTTCATGGAGGCAATAGGGAGAAACAAAATATTTTTTTCAATTTATTTATTTATTTTTGGCTGTGTTAGGTCTTCGTTTCTGCGCGTGGGCTTCTCTCTAGTTGCGGCGAACGGGGGCCACTCTTTGCTGTGGTGCGTGGGCTTCTCACTGCAGTGGCTTTTCTTGTTGCGGAGCACAGACTGTAGGCGCATGGGCTTCAGTAGTTGTGGCACACAGGCTCAGTAGTTGTGGCTCACAGGCTCTAGAGCCCAGGGTCAGTAGTTGTGGTGCACGGGCCTAGTTGCTCCACGGTATGTGGGATCTTCCTGGACCAGGGATCGAACCCTCGTTCCCTGCATTGGCAGGCGGATTCTTAACCACTGCATCACCAGAGAAGTCCCACAGATAAAATATTTTGAATAGAGGAATGACTTGATTTGGCGTTTAGACAGTTCATTTTGACAAATTTTTATTTAGCAGCTTTGGGGCAGTAGGCTAAGTTAGAAGAGTACAAAAGTGAATAAGAGCTAGCACTTTACCCTGAAAGAATGAAAGTTGAGGGGAAAAGATAGACAAGGAAAGACGTCACTTCAAAACGCTTGCTGAGGGCTTCCCTGGTGGCACAGTGGTTGAGAATCTGCCTGCCAATGCAGGGGACATGGGTTCGAGCCCTGGTCTGGGAAGATCCCACATGCCGCGGAGCAACTAGGCCCGTGAGCCACAACTACTGAGCCTGCGCGTCTGGAGCCTGTGCTCCGCAACAAGAGAGGCCGTGACAGTGAGAGGCCTGTGCACCGCGATGAAGAGTGGCCCCCGCTCGCCGCAACTAGAGAAAGCCCTCGCACAGAAATGAAGACCCAACACAGCCAAAAATAAATATAAAAATTAATTAATTAATTAAAAAAACAAAAAAACACTTGCTGAATACTCTGATGACCTGGATATTTGCAAAAAGAACACCCTGATAGAGTTGGTGAACCCAAAACACCTCCAAAAATAGATGGGAAAATGCTTCTCTTTCCTGAGTTGTACATAGTATGTTTGAGTCTCTGCAACACAAGTACATTGTCTTTCTTTACTCCTTGCAACAAAATGCCCCTGCACAGGCATCAGCTCCCAGACTTGGTGGGGGGGCCTTAGAAGTCATCTAGTTTCATATCTCTTTATCTCTTTAATAACAGCCTTCCTCAACTGTTATTAAACCACCCAAGTCAGCTTGTTCCACTGTTGGAAGTAGATATGTTAAAAAGGTGATTCCTGCATAATATTTCAGAGTTTCCTCCTCCAGTAATGTCTTTCCTGTTCTTTTAACTCTCGTTTGAGGCAGCGTGTGTAACAAGACCCCAGACCAGAGAATCACAGTGGCTCTGCCATTTACTAGCTGTGTGGTCTTGGGTAAGTTACTTAAACTTTCTGACTCAAGTTTCTCATCTCTAAAATGGTTTAATATGGGACTTACATGATAAGAGAAATATAGGTAAAGCAATATGCAAGTCCCTTGTATAATAAAGTTCAGTAAATAACAGCTGTTACTATGATGATTAAAACATCATTTCTGGATATGCCTGTGCCCTCACTTCTTTAAAAAAAAAAAAAATGAAAAAAAAAGCAAAACTTCCATGAACTCTCTCCAAATGTTGGTCTCAGTATTGAACTCATTACCTGGGTTCATCACAGGTAATACGGTCACAGAATACTGTCTCTCTTGGGCAGAAAAAAATATATATTAGGCAATTTCAGACATTTATTTCCAACTATTCTCTACTGTAGAGACCTGAGCTGGGTGACTTAGTCCCTAGAAGAGCTTCATCTCTTCCAGTTTGGCCTGATGACCAGGTAGTTCTCTGTGCATTTTTTTAAGGGTGATGCATTTAAAACTCCAAATGAGACCCATTCCTTACCCATAATAATCACAGTAGGTGACCTTGTGTATCTAACATTTCACAGTTGCTTCCTGGATTGGTCAGAAACTCAAGATGAATAAATAGTTTCTGATTCAAGGTGGTGACGTAGCAGGATCCTGAACTCACCTCCTCCCACAGACACACTGACTCTACAGCTACATAAGGAACGATTTCCTCATGAAAACAAACCCAAAACTAGCTGAGTGACTCCTACACTTTGGACGAACGAGAAGAAAACCCACATGGAAGCGGGTAGGAGGGGCTGAGGCACAATCTCACCATAAACCCCACCAGCCACACGGTGACCACCCACAATCTGGAGGAAACTCAGAAGCCCGAGGTTCTCCCCAAGGAGCAAAGCATTTGACCCCCATATCAGGCACCCAACTCTTCAGACCTGCACCTGAGAGATGAGCCCCCCCAAACATCTAGCTTAGAAGGCCAACAGGGCTTGTTGCATGAGACCCGTAGATGACTGCAAACTGAGAAACAACTCTTAAGGGGCTCACATGCTGGGACTCTCCCCCCGGGGACCAGGCAGAGGCAGAAACTGAGAGGTGCCCAGACTTCCTACAACAGAGGCTTACTGCTTATTCGTTTATCTTAAAGCATCATCCCAGTGGGGCAGGCATCCAATTTAACAGACATTTACAGTTGGCTGAAATACTCTCCAGACAGAGGCCAGCGGCTGCCTTCTCCGCACTCTCCCTCTTCCTCACTCCAGGTGGCTGGTGTCACCCCAAAAGGAGCTTCTCACTCGTGTGGCACCCTGAATTGTGCAACTGCTGCCCGGGAGACTCATCTGCATCTCCTGGTTCTGGTGCCCAGCGGCACTTACACTAGTGGGTCCCATAGGATCACAACCAATGGAGAAAGAATTCTTAACCAGCTGACACTCCAGGGATACAGCAGAAAGGCAGCAGACTGGGGTACCCAGTGTCTCTGTGAAAGAGGCCTGTTAGCTTATCTTCAGCGCTGCAGCTGGAGGGTCAGGCTTCTACTCAACACGCCTCTGAGGGCGGACTTCAATCCTCTCCAGAGACCTTGGAGGGTGGATTCTATCTCTGCACTCTCCTTCTGTTGTGCTCCGGAGGGCCAGTCTCTCCCAGAGGGGAGCTTGGACACACAGCTGGTGCCCAGGTTTTCTGGCTACTTCCCAGGGGATTCTCCTTGATCACGTGGTTCTGCCCACTAGCAGGGTTTGCACTCATGGGACTGGAACAGATGGAAAGACAGTTCTTGGCCTCCCTCCACCCCAGGGCACAATGCAGACAGCAGACTGAAACACATCCCCAGTCTTTCAGTGAAGGAAGCCCATTTACCTGTCTGGGGGTAGGCTTTGGGTCTGGCACACTTATAGGGGCCTGCAAAGGTGCTTTCCAGGGATGGAGGCTGGGCGCCAGCTTTGCGCTCTCCCTCTGCCCCACTCCAACTTGCTGGTGTCTCCCATAAAGGAGCTTCTACACTGGTCTGGTGTCCCAATCCTTGCTGCTAATGCCCAGGGGGCACATCTTGATCTCCTGGCTCTGGTGACCAATGGGGCTTACGTTCGTGGGTCCCACAGGACAGTAACAAATAAAGAAAGAGTTCTTAACCAGCTCCCACCCCCAGCGCAGGACAAGAGGTAACAGTGAGGCCCCCAGTCTCTCTGTATAAGAATCTTATTAGTATGTATTCATTCCGTGGCCTGACGGGAAGGCTTCTAACTAAACAAGCATCTAAGGGCTGATCGCAATCCTCTCCAGAGACCCTGGAGGGTGGGTGCTCTCTTCCACTCTCCCTCTGCTGCACCTCTATCTCCCAGAGGAGAGTTTGTACGTGATCCTGGTGCCCTGGGTTATGTCTGGTGCCCCAGTTTTTGTGGCTGTTGCCCAGGGATGCCCCTGATCACCTGGCCCTGGTGGCCCACGGGGCTTGTGTTCATGGGTCCCCTTAGACTACGACAAATGCAGAGGCTGTTCTTCGCTGGTTACTACCCCCAGGATGCAGCATGGAGACAGCAGACTGAAACATACCCCCAGTTTTTCTGTAAAAAGGCCTATTTGCTTCTTCTGGAGCTTTGGCCTGAGGGTCAGGTTTCTAATTAAACAGAGGCCTAAGGGCTGACTGCAGTCCTCTGCAGAGACCCTGCAGGGTGGGTGTGTCTCTCTGTGCTCTCCCTCTGCTGCACTGGTATCTCCCACAGGGGAGCTTATACACGCTTCTGCTGCCCCGGTTTATGTCTGGTGCCCCAGTGTATGTGGCTGCTGCCCAGGGATGCCCCTTGATCTGGTGGCCAGTGGGGCTTGTGTGTGTGGGTCTCCTTGGACTGTAACAAATGCAGAGACAGTTCTTGGCTGGCTACCACCCCAGGGCCCAGTGCAGAGACAGCAGGCTGAAACACACCCCCAGTCCTTCTGTGAAAGAGGCCTATTTGCTTGTCTTGGAGCTTTGGCCTGAGTGGAAGGCTTCTGGTTTGGTGCACATCTAGAGGTCTACTGAGATGCACTCCAGGGATGGAGCCTGGTGGGTACCACCTCTGTGCCCTCCCTCTGCCTCCTTCTCCCTCTGGGTTGCTCGAATCTGTGGAAGAGGGCTATTAGTGTATCTTCATTGCTGTGGTCTGAGGGGCAGGGCTCTAATTAAACACAAATCAAGGGGCCAACTACAATCCTCATTAGGGACCAGGGAGGCCAGCAAGTTCCATCCTTGCACCCTCCCTCTGGGCTGCCCCAGATCATTGGTTCTGTGAAAAAGAAGCTCTGTACACATATGGTGCCCTGGCTTTTGTGTCTGCTGCCCAGGTGGACACATCCACTGAAAGCCTGGCTCTGGTGACCAGTAGGGCTTGTGTTCATGGGTTCAATGGGACAGTAGCAAAGAGAAAAAGACAGTTCTTAATTGGCTCTCACACCAGTTTTCAGCACACAGGGAGCAGACAGAAACACTCATCTCCCAGTCCTCCTCTGAAAGAGGAATATTTGCATATCTGAAAAGCTGCTGCATGAAGGTCTGGCATCCAATCAGCCTGAATCTAGGTGCTGACTGAGATCTTCCTCTCTGGTACAATGACAGGTCTCAGCACACCCTCAACTATTGGGAGCCCCTAAAAGTAAAGTAGTCTGCTTAGACAATCACAAAGGTTTGAGACACAACCAAGATCTAGGGCAACGTTGAACAATAAGTTCCATTTCCTACATGAGGCCACTCCTTAAGCCTGAGAGAAGTGACTGTTTTATCTAATGCATCTAATGCAAAGCGTTAAAGAAAAACATGATGATATGGAGGAATATGTTCCAAATGAAAGAACAAGATACAACCTCAGAAAAAGACCTCAGTGAAATGGAGATATGTGATTTACCTGATCAAAAGTTCACAATAATTGTCACAAAGATACTCACTGAGCTTGGGAGAAGAATGGATGAACAAAGTGAGAATTTCAACAAAGAGACAGAAAATATAAGAAAGTACCAAATAGAAGTCACAGAATTGAAGAACACAGTAACTCAACAGAAAAATATAATAGAAGGGTTCAACAACAGACCAGATGAAGCAAAAGAAAGGATCAATGAACTCGAAAGCAGGGCATTGGAATTCACCCAGTTAGAACAGCGAAAAGAAGAAGGAATGAAAAAGAGTGAAGACAGCTTACAGGATGTATGGGGCACTATCAATCAGACCAACATTCACATTATGGGAGTCCGAGGAGGAGAAGAGAGAGAGAAAGTGGCAGAAAAATTATTTGAAGAAATAATGGCTCAAAATGTTTCTAACCTGGGAAAGGAAACAGACATCCAGATCCAGGAAGCCCAGAGAGTTCCAAAACAGATGAACTCAAAGAGACCCACACCATGACACATTATAATTAAGTGTCAAAAGTTAAAGACAAAGAGAGAATCTTAAAAGCAGCAAGAGAAAAACAGCTTGTTATAAACAAGGAACCCCCATAAGACTATCAGCAGATTTTTTTCAGCAGACATCTTGCAGGCCAGAAGGAAGTGTCATGATATATTTAAAGAGCTAAAACAAAACAAAACAAAACAGAACACTGTCAAACAAGACTACTCTACCTGACAAAGTTGTTGTTCAGTGTTGAAGGCAAGATAAAATTTTGCAGCCAAGCAAAAGCTAAAGGAATGCATCACCACTAGACCAGCCTTACAAGAATTGTTAAAGGCACTTCTTTAAGCTGAGCAAAAGGGCACCAATTAGGAACAGGAAAACATATGAAGGTACAAATCTCACTGGTAAAGGTAAATATATAGTAAAATTCAAAATAATCTAACATAAAGGTGGTGTGTTGATGACTTTAAAACTATATGAAGTTTAAAAGACAAAAGTAGTAAAAAAACATAATTACAATAATTTGTTAATGGATACACAGATGTACATTGTGACATCAAAAACATAAAACATGGGTGGGGGAAGTAAAAATGTAGACCTTTAGAATGCATTCCAACTTAAGTTGTTATCAACTTAATATGGATTGTTACAAATATAAGTTGTTTTAGGTAAGCCTCATGGTAACCATAAAGCAAAAACCAATTGTAGATACACAAAAGATCAAAAGAAAGATACCTAAACTTATCACTACAGAAAACCATCAAATCACAAAGGAAAGGGCAAGGGAAGAAGAAAGAAACAGAGGAATTAAAAACAATCAGAAAAGAATTAACAAAATGTCAATAAGTACAGTTGACCCTTGAACAACGTGGGGATTAGGGGCACTGACCCTCCACGCAGTCAAAACTCTGCATAAAACTTAGAGTCAGCCATCCGTATTTGTGGTTCCTCCACATCCACAGTTCCTCTGTGTCCACAGTTCCACATCCAAGGATTCAACCAACCACAGATCGTGTAGTAGTATAGCTTTTACTACTGAAAAAATTCCACACATAAGTGGACTCATACAGTTGAAACCCACATTTTTCAAGGGTCGAATGTAAATACCTGTCAATTACTTTACCTGTAAATGGACTAAAATTCTCTAATCAAAAGACATAGAGTGGCTGAATGGATAAAACAACAAGACCCATCTATATGCAGCCTACAGGAGATTCACTTCAGATGTAAGGACACACACAGACTGAAAGTGAAGGGGTGGAAAAAGATATTTCATGCAAATGGAAAACAAAGGAAAGCTCAGGCACCTATACAGATATCAGACAAAATACACTTTAAGACAAAGACGGTAAGAAGAGACAAAGAAGGTCATTATATAATGATAAAGGGGTCAATTCAACAAGAAGATATAACATTTGTAAATATTTACACACCTGACTTAGGAGCACATCAATATATAAAGCAAATACTAACAGACCTAAAGAGAGAAACAGACAGCAATACAATAATAGTAGAGGACTTCAACACCCTACTTTCATCAAATGGATAGATCATTCACACAGAAAATCAGGAAGAAAGTATCAGCCTTAAATGACACGTTAGACAACATGAATTTATCAAACACATACAGAACATTTCATTGAAAAGCAACAAAATATACATTCTTCTCCAGCATAGATGAAATATTCTCCAGGTTAGACCATGTGTTAGGCCCAAGTCTTAATAAATTTAAGAATAATGAAATCATATCAAGCATTTTTTCCAATTACAATGGTATGAAACTAGAAATCAATTACAAGAAGAAAGCTGAAAAATTTACAAATACGTGAAGGTTAAACAACATGCTACTGAACAACAAATAGGTCAAAGAAGAAATCAAAGAAAATTCAAAAAAATACCTTGAAATAAATTAGAATGGAAATACCACATACCAAAACTTATGGGATGCAGAAAAAGCAGTTCTAAGAGGGAAGTTCCTAGTGCCTACATCAAGAAACTAGAAAAATATCAGTTAAACAACCTAACCTCATACCTCAAGGAACTAGAAAAAGAAAGATAAATAAATTCCAAAGTTAGTAGAAGGAAAGAAATAACAAGATCAGAGTGGGAATTTCATAGTAAAATAGACACTAAAAAGACAACAGAAAATATCAGTGAAACTGTAACAGAGAGAAACAAACCTGACTCCATATTGAATCTATTCCCTTAGCTCTAACTTTTGTGCTCTGTTGCCTGTGCTTAGTCATGCTGGTTCTGCACCTTTCAGAAAAGAATGTTGCTTATAACCTGAAATATACAGTCTAGCTTTCAGCTTCTCAAAGCTCTGACCTTTAAAGGTATAACACTTTTCCATTCATATAGAGATAAAAAGTTACAGAACAAAGAATAACATTTGTCTTGTTGGAGGTTTATAGAAACATTGTGACCAGACTTACTTGGACAGCTGCAAGAATAAAGGATTCTGGTACCAAGAAGTTTGCAACAAACAGCCACACTCCCTCCCCTTTTAGTATAAAACAAGCCTGAATTCTAACCTGGGTAAGATAGCTCTTTGGGACACTAGTCTACCGTCTTTTTGACCTGCTGGCTTTCTGAATAAAGTCACTATTCGTTGCCCCAACAATTCATCTCTTGATTTACCGGCCTGTCGTGGGGTGACAGTAGGAGCTTGGACTCAGTAATAAAACTAAGTGTTGGTTCTTTCAAAAGATAAACACAACTGACAAATCTTTAGCTTGACTCACCAAGAAAAAATGAGAGACAAATCATATAAATAAAATCAGAAATAAAGAAGATATTACAAGTGTTACCACAGAAAAACAAAGGATCAGAAAAGACTACTATGAACAATTATTGGACAACACTGAAGAAGTGGGTAAATTGCTAGAAACATATAACATATCAAGACTGAATCATGAAGAACAGAATATCTGAACAGACTGATTCCTAGTAAGGAGATTCAATTAGAAATCAAAAACCTTCCAACAAACAAAAGTCCAGGACCAGATGGCTTCACTGATGATTCTACCAAACATTTAAAGATGAATTAATACCACTCCTCAAACTCTTCAAAAAAATAGAAGAGGAGGGAACAAACTTTTTTCTCAAGACGAGCATTACTCTGATATGAAAGCCAGACAAGGATGCCACAAGAAAAGAAAATTACAGGCCAATATCCCTGATGAACGAACATGTACAAGAATCTTCAACAAAATATTAGCAAGCCAAATTCCACAATACATTAAAAGATCATACACCAGCATCAAGTGGGATTAATTCCAGGGATGCAAGGATGGTTAAACAACCACAGATCAATCAATGTGATACATCACATTAACAAAACAAAGAATAAAAACCACATGATCATCCCAACAGATTCAGAAAAAGCACTTGACAAAATTTAACAACCATTTTTTAAAATAAAATCTCTCAACAAAGTGGGTGTAGAGGAAACATACCTAAACATAATTCAGGCCATATATGGCAAGCCCAAAACTAACATTATACTCAATGGTGAAAAAGCTAAAAGCTTTTCCTCTAATATTAGGAAAAAGACAAGGATGCCTACACTTATCACTTTATTCAACATAATATTGGAGTCCTAGCCAGAGAAATTAGGCAAAAAAAAAAAAGGAAAGGAATAAAGACAGGAAGGAAGGGAGGAAGGGAGGGAGGGAGGAAGGAAGAAAAGGTATCCAAATCAGAAAGGAAGAATTTAAACTGCCACTATTTGCAGACGACATGAGACTACAAAGAGAACACCCTGAAGACTGTTAGAACTAAAAAGTGGATTAAGTACAGTTGCAGGACACAAAATCAACATACAAAAATCAGTTGCATTTCTACACACTAACAACAAGCTATCAGAAAGAGAAATTAAGAAAGCAATCCCATTTACAATAGCATTAAAAATATTTAGGGATAAATATAACCAAGGAGGTGAAAGACTTGTACACTGATAACTATAAAACATTGATGAAAGAAATTGAAGACATAAATAAATGGAAAGATACTCCACAGTCATGGATTAGAAGAATTAATATTGTTACAATGTCCATACTACCCAAAACAATCTACAGATCCAATGCAATCTCTATCAAATCCAATGGCATTTTTCCCCAGAAATAGAAGAAACAGTCCTAAAATTTGTATAGATCCACAAAAGACCCTGGATAGCTAAAGCAATTGTGAGAAAGAATAAAGCTAGAGGCATCACACTTCCTGATTCCAAACTACTTTACAAAGCTGTAGTAATCAAAACAGTATGGTATTGGCATAAAAACAGACACATAGATAAAAGGAACAGAATAGAGAGCCCAGGAATAAACCCATGCATATAGGGTCAATTAATTTATGACAAAGAAGCCAAGAATATACAATGGGGAAAGGACAGTCTCTTGAATAAACAGTCTGGGAAAACAGGACCACCACATGCAAAAGAATGAAACTGGACCACTATCTTACAAAATACACAAAAATTAACTCAAAATGGATTAAAAACTTGAATGTAAGCCCTGAAACCATAAAACTCCTAGAAGAAAATGTAGGCAATAAGCTCTTTGACATCAGTCTTAGTGATGATTTTTTGGATTTGACACAAAAAGCAAAGGCAACAAAAGCAAAAATAAACAAGTGGAACTACATCAAACTAAAAAGCTTCTGCACAGCAAAGGAAACTATCAACAAAATGAAAGTGAACCTACCAAATGAGAGAAAATATTTGCAAATCATATATCTAATAAAGGATATGATTAGACATTTTTCCAAAGAAGACATATAGATGGTCAACAGGTACATGAAAAGGTGCTCAATATCACTATTTATCAGGGAAATGCAAATCAAAACCATAATGAGATATCACCTTATATCTGTTAGAATGGCTATTATTTTTTAAAAATGACAAGTGTTGGTGATAATGTGGAGAAAAGGGAATCATTGTGCACTGTTGGCTGGAAGGTCAATTGGTACAGTCACTGTGGAAAACAGTATGGAGATTCTTCAAATATCACTACCATATGATCCAAGATTCCACTTCTGGTATTTATCTGAAGGCAACAAAAACACTAACTTAAAAAGATGTCTAGGGACTTCCCTGGTGGCACAGTGGTTAAGAATCCGCCTGCCAATGCAGGGGACACATGTTCGAGCCCTGGTCCGGGAAGATCCCACATGCTGCGGAGAAACTAAGCCCGTGCACCACAACTGCTGAGTCTGCGCTCTAGAGCCCGTGCTCCGCAACGAGAGAAGCCACTGCAATGAGAAGCCCATGCACTGCAACAAAGAGTAGCCCCCTCTGATGCAACTAGAGAAAGCCTGCGTGCAGCAACGAAGACCCAATGCAGCCAAAATAAATAAATTTATTTTAAAAAAAAGATATCTCTACACTCATGTTCACTGCAGCCCTGTTTACAATAACAAAGATATGGAGGCAACCCAAGTGTCCCTGATGGACGAATGGATAAAGAAGATGTGATATATATGTATATACCTATGTACAATGAAATATATTCAGCCATAAAAAAGAACGAAATACTGCCATTTGCAATAAAATGGACTGATCTTGAGGGCAGTACACTAAATGAAAGAGGCCAGACAGAGAAATATAAGTACCGTATGATCTCATTTATATGTGAAATCTAAAAACAAAAACAATGAGCTCATAGATACAGAGAACAGATTAGTGGTTGCCAGAGGCGGGGGGTAAGGGGGTGGGCAAAATAGGCAAAGGGTGTCAAACTTTTAGTTATAAAATAAATAAGTTATGGGACGTAGTACAGCATGGTGACTATAGTTAATAATACTGTATTGTGCACTTGAAACTTGCTAAGAGAGTAGATCCTACAAGTTCTCATCACAAGAAATTAAGAAGTTGTAACTACTATGGTGATGGGTGCTAACTAGACTTGCTGTGGTGGATTGTTTAGCGATACGCACGAATGTTGAATCATTATGTTGTACACCAGAAACTAATAATGTAATATATCAATTATATTTTAACAAAAAAATCCTTAAGCCTAGAAACCTTTTGGAATTTTAGAACTTAAAGAATTCATTTGTTACATGATGTTAAGTTGTATGAAAATCATAACTTCCATTAACAAAAAAAAACATGCTGCATAGACTGTAGATCCTCATGGGAAGAAATGAACATGAACAAGAATAGGCAAAGCCACCTTAAATGACTGAGACCTTAGAGAGGAGAAGGGTTGACTGGGACCAGAGAGGATGGTAAAAATTGTTAAGATTGCTGGACCAGAAGTCTGAGATCTCGAGCTGAGTCCTTGGTCAACTCCTTTACAGAGATAAGAGCTTGGGCTAACATTTAGACTCTCCAAACCTCAATTTTTTCTCTATAGAGGCTGTGTGTTGCAGGGATTGAGGTCACAGATTCTGGAGCCAGCCTGCCTTAGCTCTGTAACCTTGGGCAAGTTAACTGACCCCTCTGGGCCTCAGTTTCTTCATCTGTAAAAGGGGGATGAAAAGAGTGTTTCACCTATACTTCCAGGGTTCTGAAGATAATTAAATGAGTCTTATAAAGCACCTTTAATAGTATCTGGCACCTAGTAAGCACTATAAAAATATTTGCTATTACATCACCATTATAAAATCAAAGAGTTGAATTAAATCTCTGAGGTTGGTTCTTGCACCAGCATGATGCGATGCTGTGGGCTTAGTCTAGGGGCACTCTGCATAGCTATTTAAGGGAATTGCTGAGATCGTGAAACAAAACTAATCCATAAACCAGAAATCCTGGATACTTTCCAAAATTTTGTGTAAAGTCAAGGGTAGGGGTGGGAATTGGTGAGAGCCTAGGTGGGTCCCAGCTGGCAGCACCTGTCTCTGTGGGCAGGGGAAGAGGAAGATCTTTCTCTTTTTATATTGTTCAATATGACTAGGGAGATGGAGGGATTTATCATACAAAGGAAGAAAGCCTCTGAGAAGCAAGGGGCTTTGCAAAGCGGGTTAAGCAGCGGTGGCGGGATGGGCTGGGAGGTGGGGGGAAGGTCCGTATGATAAAGTCTGTCTCTGAGACATGAACATTGTGGTAGGGGGAGGCCAGGTGTGCAAGTACATTTCACAGGCCCTTCACATGGGGTAAGATCACTTTGGATTTGGGAAACTCTCTTTGGCTTCTCAAACTTCCTACGATTTCCGGTGGGTTTTGAGATGTGCCTATGGAGGTAAAAGCTTGACCACGGGGGGCTCATTGCCCCACACACATGGGTGCTAGGGCAGGTAGGAACATCCGCTGGGTGAGTTGGCGCCGCTGTCCATGGTGCCCTCGTTGCCCAGGGCGGCTGTGTGTACCTCCAGCTGGAGGGCATCTGCCCTGTTCGAACAAGCCAGCACTCCCGAGGGTGATGCCCCAGGGACCCCGGGCTCTTTTCAGAGCTGGTCACATTCCTTCAGCAGCAGGTGCAACAGGTACATTGGCAACAGGGGCTGTGGGTTGAACTCCTTTGGGCTCTGAATTGAAATCAAGTTGTGACCATAGCCATGGCCTCAGACAGCTTCCTCTCCATCAGCTTCCCTTATTCAACCTCCAGATCCTCAGAAGTGTGATCAGAGTGGAACATAATAGGTTTTGCTTATAGTTAGGGAGTTTGGGATTGACATATACATACTACTATATATAAGGTAGAAAACCAACAAGGACCTGCTGCATAGCACAGAGAACTCTGCTCAATGTTATGTAACAACCTAAATGGGAAAAGAATTTGAAAAAGAATGGATACATGTATATGTATAACTGAATCACTTTGCTGTACACCTGAAACTAACACAACAGTGTTAATCGACTATGCTCCATATAAAATAAAAAGTTTAAAATAAAATAAAGTGAGTGCCTCTGGGCAACAGGAATAAATAAATAAATAAGATAAAGAATAAGAGAGAGGGGCTCACGCTGGGTGTAAGCATTATGACACTTGGAGGGAGGCTTCCCAGAGGAGATGGCAGACTGGGGTCAACCAGAGGGCCCCCCCACCATCTCTCTGGCTCTGGAAGTGAGTCAAGGTGAAAAAACAGTAAGGAAATATTTGAGTGACTGGTTTGGAGGCTTGAGTAGAAGATTGTAAAGACATAAAAAGGTTTGGTCTCCATTCCCTACCAAGAAAAGACATTTCCATGAGCTGAGGTACAGCCCTGAGAGGTAAACTGTGAAAATGTGATAAAAGAAGGGGATCCTGATGATGATGATGGTGGTGATGATGTTGATTTAATATTTATTGAGCCTTCAGTATTCTCCAGGCACTGTGCTTCAGGAACAGTAAGCATCTCATATTGACCCCACCACAATCTCATGAGGTAGGGTCTATTTTTAGCCCTATTTTACAGAAATAAAAATTGCTCAAAGAAGTTGTAAGTTTATTAAGTGGCATTTCTGGGATTTGAACCAAGATTCCAGTTTAGCGCCTGAATTCTTAATGCACACAAGAGCCCCAACCTGATTGGTCCAGTCTACCCTAGCAACCAGCATCGTCACAATCCAACCCTTCCCCTCCAGCTTCGAAGAGGAAAGGAAGTTATCAAAGTGCAGTATCGTGAGAGGTGTGTCTTACAGAGAGAGGCACAGTCACATCTCCAAAGTCTGGCTTCTGGAAGGGGTGGCAGAGGGGTGGTCATGGCTGAAATTTATGGGCATATTTATATCACACCCTGGTCCTGGTCAGCACACGGCAGTGGAACCACCTTCCCAGGCCCTGAATTCTGCCTCACAGTAACATGATACCAATTCTCCTTTCCCTAAAGAGGGCTCTGTCAGTGGGTGATGGATGCTCAAATAAGAATTCTGTATGACTTGCTCCTTGGTTTTTATGACTCCGGGAGCATTTCTAGTTCAGTGACTAAAAAACAAATCAATCACCGAGTAGAAATACAGTGGAATCCTAAATTTAGGCCTACCAAACAGAAATACTCTAACGTTATTGTGAAATCTGGTTTCAAGGAAAACACCATTACCCCAAAGCTCAGTAAGTAACACATAACTTAGATGACTGAAAGGGATGACCATGGTCGGCCACCCCAAATTTAGACTCTGTCCATATTTAGAAGGCAAAAAGTCGTCATAATATTTTTATCATTACCACTCAATTTTGAGGAAAAGAGAATTTCTATCAATTTTTAAGATTGCTCGAGGCTGGAGGTCTGGCTCAGGCTGTTGGGTTGCTGATAGGGATTAACAAAGAGCCAGGTGTAAGGTAGCATGGGGGGAGGGATGGCCAACCTAGAAAGGTACCCTCAGGAGCCACTACATCCTGTTCTTAGGATGACCCTTGCAGATGACCTCTGATGGCCAGGTCTTTGCTTACAACCAGAGCACACTGGTGCTGGGTTGCAAAATACTCACTGAAAACGTCCCTCCAAATCCTTCCAACAGCTGAGTCCTTTTAGTCCCTCTACACCACCTCATCCAACGGTCAAATTAAACCCGCTCTAGATTAGCAGATGCAAACTAGTATATATAGGATGGGTAAACAACAAGGTCCTACTGTACAGCACAGGGAACTATACTCAATACCCTGTGATAAACCATAACGGAAAAGAATATGAAAAAGAATAGATATATATATGTATAACTGAGTCACTTTGCTGTGCAGCAGAAATGAACACAACATTGTAAATCAACTAGACTTCAATAAAATTTAAAAAGAAATTAAACCCACTCTAGATTAGCAGATGCAAACTAGTATATATAGGATGGGTAAACAACAAGGTCCTACTGTATAGCACAGGGAACTATACTCAATACCCTGTGATAAACCATCATGGAAAAGAATATGACAAAGAATATATGTATATGTATAACTGAGTCACTTTGCTGTGCAGCAGAAATGAACACAACATTGTAAATCAACTAGACTTGAATAAAATTTAAAAAGAAATTAAACCCACTCTAACTTGAAGGTTACAGAGTAGCTCACATCAAGATGTTTAATTTAGCCAAGCCCCAAACTACTCTAAACTTGAACTGGGAACAAATTCATCCATCAGAGCTGTGTTAACTAAACTGCCTTAAGTTAAGGCTTCACGCCAAAATCAGAATGTGCTCGTAGAAACCCAAACAGGGTTGGTGCCAGGTGCTTCTTTTGCGTAACCTCCACACCACGTCGACCGGTACAAAGGGGGTTTTGTTCAGCTACATATTATTCTCCAATAAAAGGACGACAAAGCTCTGTGTGTCGGGGCCGCTTACCTTTCAAGGCAAAGATGAATCAAAGTGCTACCTGCGGACTCTTCATCCGGTAACTCCCGCGACTGCACCGACGCTCACAAGCAAGGCGGAAAGAGCAGGGGCTTTCGACCTAGGAACTCAGGTCGAGCGTGAGGCTTGCCGGGCGTTCATCAGCTTAATGGGGCAAGAGCCGTGCGCCTGCGCTCTCCCGACGCCAGGTGTGTCTGATCTCCATCAGCCCGTGAAGCTCGGGCGGGGGGTGGGGGGGGTGGGGAGCGGGGCATCCAACCAGCAGCATCAACATCAGTATCACCTGGAGGCAGTTCCAAATCAAGCCCCACCGCAGACTTACAGCCTCAGAAACTCTAGGGATGAAGCCCATCGGTCTACCCTGTGATAATCCTCCATCGGTCCTAATGTCTGCCCAAGTCAGAGCACTATTGCATTATGTCGTGATGCTCCCTTAAACGAAGCTCTGAAGACAACTGAAGGAGAAACCCCCCTCGTTCTGAAATCAAAGAAAGGCTGAAGAAGACTGTGTCTGGGTGCACGTGGCAAGGACTATCTACTGGTAAGTGAGTAAGTAGGAGAGACGTATTTGATGCAGTGCCATGAGTCATTTTTGGCAGTAAAATGGGCTTTTTTCCCTTGTCAAGATATCTCATTAAAAAATAAGAAAAATAGTAGGCATCTGTTTTCCAAGAAAAGTGACTAAAGCCAGAGTTATTTTCTATTTTAATGATTTTGCTAGGTTATCAGGAATGTTGCTTGTACATTTCTGAACTTACCTACTTAAATAATGTTTAGGGTTCTATATTTCCTCAGAAAGAGCATAAAAATATGCTTCACTTAGTAATATTATTCTCATAAACACACTCTGTTAAATCTGTGACACTTTACGCATTAAATCTACTGCCCGACTCAAGTTTTATGTTAAAATTTTTTGAATTTCATCTTTTGTTTCCAGTTTTCTCTGCCGAGAACAGATTTCCTTTGGTGCTTATAGAGAAGAGTGCTGACACAGTAGCCTTTAAAATTCCCAAGTTTGCTTATTTATGAGCATTTCTGAGCCAGTGGGTCACACTTTCAGGTGAACTATGCTATATATTTTTTTTTTCTTTTTAGCGTTCATTCAGAATCTGACATCCAGTAACAGAAGGTAATACAAACCATCACATTAAAACAAGACTTTATTACATTTGTTTGTAGTTTAGTGTGCTTATGGTTTATAATCTCACATACACACAAAAAATATATTATTGACATCAAAGAAGTTACAGCAGATTTTAACCCAACACACATCTGTCCACTTCAAATACTACAAACAAACATCCTTTACTAGGGAAAAAATATTTTTTGAAAGTTTACTAGAATTAATTTAGAGCGTATGAGTTACTAAAAAGGTGTGAGTTCCATCACAGTGTTGGAAACTAACAACAAAAATTCAATTAAGTACAACCTGACATTTATACACTATAGAAACAAAATTGCATTATAAAATCAGTAAGTTAATGAACTAAAAGACACACACTTCACCTAAGATAAAAATATTTAATTTATAAATCACTATAGAATACAACAAAAGAAACAAAATGACTGCCATAGAAATTGATTTTTGAAGGATTTTGAGACTCAACTTATATTTTAATATTTTGTTCATATATAGCCAAGAGTAAGAGGGAAAGCCAACCTAGGGTCAGTCCAAAGTTCTGCAGGAGAAACATGAACCACGGTCGCTGTGTTTGAACATGAGTCATTTCAGGAAGCTAAAAAAAGAATAAAAAACCAGAATAAGATCCAGATATATTCACTGCTGGGAAAAGTTTGGTGGGAAAACATGAGAGACTCTGTTATTCAGAACTTAATAACCTTTCAAATTCCCCAAACAGTTACAAAATGTTTAATACCTACTCTTACCAAAATTCTAAAACATTAGATAAATTAAGCCATTTGATCGTGTTTAGAAGGATCTTAGTGATACCAGAAATCTTAAAATGACAGAGCTATCCACTGAAAGCAAACCCAACTCTTCTTATTTTTATTTTTGGAAAATGCTTAAATGTGCAATAGATAATAAATGAAAGGTATCACTTTTGATCGTTCTGTTAGGTTTATGAAGTTGCTAAATTCACTGGCTATTACAAAGCATATACTTGTTTCTTTTCAAAATGATGACCAAGGTCTTCCTGACCTTTGCAACAATAAAGGCATCATCTCCTAAGGCTATGTGTTATTCTCAGAGAGAGAAATGGCAACCGCTTTATGTTTGTGAAATGCCATAACGCCATTTAGAGGGAAACGTTCACTCAAGCATCTGTGTGAAGTGCCTCAATGTGTTTGTCTCACATTCTTTCGAATCCCTCACCCTGAGAAGGTCAGAGTGACTATATCTCTCTCGTGACAGTCATTTCTATTGGAGCACAGGCTCAGGTCAACATGGATTGGAGACTGAACTCCGCCTTGGCACTGCTGACATTTGGGGCTGGATAATTCTTTGTTGTGGGAGTTCTCCTGTGTATTGAAGGATGTTTAGCCACATCACTGATTTCTATCCACTAGATGTCAGTTGTAAGTCTGCCCCTAGTCATGACAACCAAGAATGTCTCCAGACATTGTCAAATGTCCCCTGGGGGCTAAAAATCACCTCTGATTGAGAACTGCTGGATTCTTTTACCTAGCAAGAGAAAGGTCAAACATATAAAATATGCAAGGGCTTTAGATTATGGCAGTGGAAAACAGGCTGACGTATTTTTTCATGCCTGTATGGGAGCAACCGGTATATACATACCTTTTCAGATTCTTTTCCCTTATAGGTTATTACAAAATATTGAGTAGAGTTCCCTGTGCTATGCAGTAGGCCCTGTTGGTTATCTATTTTATATATAGTAGTGTGTACATGTTAATCCCAAACTCCTAATTTATCCCTCCCGCCACCTCCCTTTCCTGGTTGGTAACCATAAGTTTGTTTTCTATGTCTGTGAGTCTCTTTCTGTTTTGTAAATAAGTTCCTTTGTATCATTTTTTTAGATTCCACATATAAGTGATATCATATGGTATTTGTCTTTCTCTGTCTGGCTTACTTCACTTAGTATGATAATCTCTAGGTCCATCCATATTGCTGCAAATGGTATCCCTTGCTTTTCTTTTAAAGCAAAATAATTGGCTGTGTGATAACGTGCCATCCATTCAGGGGTACCTTCTAGCAGCTCATCTTTCCCTCGAGGTCTTTCAGGATGCTCTGGCAGAAGGTCTTATGTAACATTTACTTTCATTTACATCCATTTTATCATGCCCTTTCTTATATCTTTCCCCCTCTCCTGTTTACTCCTCATAACCCTGTAAGAGGTAAAATTATTAACTCCTTTCAGTTATGAGGAAACACTGGCTCAACGAGGATGATGACTTATCCAAAGGCACACAGACGTGATGTCAGAACCAAGACAAGGAGCCAGGTCATCTCATTATTGTAGAGGATACACAAACACCTACAAAGACCAGCTTTCTATCTGAAATTCACCTCTGTCTACTATGGCCAATACATTTCTAACTAATTAGAAAAAAATAGAAAATGCAAACACTAAAAATGTCCAATTAGGCATAAACTAGCCATTGCATGTGATAAAAATATGTAGTAGAATATACAGATATCACACTGCCTTTGTCATAAAAGACATCACATTACTGATTCTGTTTTTAAGGCAGACAATATGCACTGGAAAAAAAGCTCTAACAGGCTAACTTTGTACACCTATAGAAACAGACAAACAATGCAAATCAACATTTCAAAACACTTTAAGGAGATTCTCATCCTGATATGGAAGCTTTGATCTTAATTTGGGTGGCCTGTCTGAACTTCCCATGTCCACGTGGTTTGGTAAGAAAACCCAGCTAAGTTTGCTTTTGAGACAATACTTGGCCCTCTTTTGGATGACTATGGATGATATATGAACCATAATATCTCTTGGGTACACACCAAAATACCAGAAAGTTCTACAGAAAGTCTTTCCAAAAGATACAAACATAAAATGCCAAAGCTCAGAACACATCTGATCACAGTATTTCACTTGCTCCGAATCTACCCACATTTTAAAAAATTTTTTATTTATATTTTATTTATTTATTGTTGGCTGCGTTGGGTCTTCGTTGCTGCATGCGGGCTTTCTCTAGTTGCGGCGAGCGGGGGCTACTTTTCATTGTGTGTGGGCTTCTCGTTGCGGTGGCTTCTCTCGTTGCGGAGCACAGGCTCTAGGCACGCGGGCTTCAGTAGTTGTGGCGCACGGGCTCAATAGTTGTGGCTCGCAGGCTCTAGAGCTCAGGCTCAGTAGTTGTGGCGCACGGGCTTCATTGCTCCACAACATGTGGGATCTTCCCGGACCAGGGCTTGAACCCGTGTCCCCTGCATTGGCAGGTGGATTCTTAACCACTGTGCCACCAGGGAAGTCCTACTCACATTTTTAAAATAATTTCAGTCAGCAAATTTTGAAGGAAAATAAAGGTCCATGTGAATTAATTTTCAAGAGCATTTATTGTTCTTTTCCTCTTTTTAAAATGCCCAAAAAGAGGTTAAATGCCACCATTTTTCCCTCGCTTTCAAGTGAGAAAAGTCCCCTTTTCCTCCAGGGCAATTCAATTCTGTTATTGAACAGTTTTACAGATGTTGATTTAAACCCTAAGACCAGAGGGGGTGCAATGATGGATAGAGTGTGTTAACACTGAGGTGAAAGGTAGAAAAAAAAGACGAGAAATGTTAGTAAAACAGCCTTGCCCAGAGATAGCACTAGGAGAAATGTTCTTTAGATTTCTTCCAGATATTCGGAAACCTTGAAGTAGAAAGTCCTTCCTTTTTAACCTCCATGCTTGGCAAGTTCACCAAGTCACATCAGTGAATGTCAAGACATGACAGTCAAGGTGTTGTAATCTTCTGGAAAATAATCTTTAACTAAGATGCGACTCTTTAACATATCACTAAGTTCTTTTTTTAAATTTTCAATCAGGCATAGGAAAGAAATTCCCTGAGATGCACAAAGTCCACATATTGACGGTGATTTTTCTACAGATAATGGTCCTTGCAAGTTCTGTTAACTAATTCAGATGTAGTTATGATGGTCAACTGCTGACTAGGATTTCTGAACATTTTAGAAAGTGATAGTAAATAAATGTTTTACACTTGAGTCCATCCCAATAATTGTATCCTTAGTCAAACTGAAGCTTTAAAATGAATGTTCACAGAGAAGTTAGAACACATCAGGAAGGAAAGTGGATAAATACTAATATCATGTACCACGTAGTAATTATATACTAAGGAGGACTTGTCACAAAAAAAGGGTGGTCTGTAAAATATCCTCTGAAACTAAGATTCTGTCTCTCCTTCTTGTACATCTAAGGTTCACACTCCCAGGCCATACAAAGACTTCTCTGTCCACTTCCATTGGTATTCTGAAAATGGTTTCTTGTTGGTGTCATTAAAGATCAATTACTGGATATTGCAACATTTATCTTCATTATGGTTCATAACTGTACATACTGAAAAAGAAATCTCAGTGTCCAATATTTCTATTGATATACTACACTAAAAATTTCAAAGGCCTTTCATTATTAACAATGTACAATTCAAACAGAGAAATTCAACATTCATTTGTTGAAGACACTTGGTGATATCTCTTATGAAGGTAAAATTGTAATGCAAATATTTTTCCCCTCTCAGGAATCCATAGCTTTTGGCGTCACCAACTTTCAAGAGAAATGATGTGTTTCTCCATTCATGAAGCACAATTAACAACTGGTTTATGCCATCTTCTTTTCAGAGGGACCTTAAAACCCATCGTGCACACTGAGTCAGGTATATATTTGCCTTTGCTAAGAAGAACCATGCTTATTCCTAACAAATATGATGAGGAAAAAACCCTCAGAAGCCTTTTTGTAGGGTGTCCTAATAATGTTTAAACTCTTTAGGGGCACATATGCAATGGGTTGGTCTAACTGTCACATTTGTAAATGGCCTAATTTTGTCCTTGCAGAAGATTCACATCTAAAAACAAAATGGAAACTTGTTAATGGAAGTCATCATTTGGTTGGCAAATCTGCAATGATCTGTTTGCATGTGCAACTGTATACTTAATAGTTGTGCCACCTACAAATTGGCACTTGCCATCTACCTCTAAGGATTAAATTATGAGCCGCTGCAGCTGCTGACCTTCAACACCTCCTGAAAGGAGTTCAGGGTGGAGATCAGAAATGAGGCACGCTCTGTGCTCTGCAAAAAACTGGCAGAACAGGTCTTCAGATAATTAGATATTTTCAGGAGATGATTTTATGAGCCCAATTCTTGCATCTCCTCATATCTAGAAAAACACTAAAATCCTTCATGCTGACATCTGCTCCTCGTGACTAGCTAATCATGAGATTAGCAGAAACCTTCTGCAAAAAATATGTGCTTGATGGTATGTACTCCCCCTTCACTAAAACCACATATATACTGACCTTCCCCCCACATCTTTGAAGCAGTTTCTCAGAGCTATCTGAAATGCTGTCTCCTGGGCTATAGTCCTCATTTTGCCCCAATAAAACTTAATTCACAACTCTCACGTTGTGCATTTTTTTCCCGTTGACAGTTGAACATCGAAGACTTCTGGATTCTGGTATGGCATGTAAGGAGGTTACAAGTCACCAATTCATCCTAACAAGTGAAAAACTGAAAAATTCATCCTAACAAGTGAAAAACTGAACAAACTCAAAGATCAACAAGCCTTCTTAGATATGTCAGAGAAGTGAGGTCACAGGGCAAACTGCTGGTCTACATATTGAAAGACAAGAAGACACAGAGAATCACAATTTACTAGAGAAGAAACCACAAGCAGGAACTTTTGTAGGAACCAGTGCCAGGATAGGGAAACTGGAGCTGTAACTGATGGATCGTTAGAGGCTGAGTGTAGACAAGCCTAAGCATTAAAAGCTTCAGGGGTAACCAGTCTTAGGGAGGCCTCCCACCCACACACTTTTGTGAATTTTACTGCGAGGAGCTCTACCAGATTCTCACAGTGAACATTGGAGAAAAATGCCGTCAAGCTTCCAGCAAGAGGAGGATTAAAAGAGCCATTTTTTAAATATGCCAGAGCTTTTTGTTATTTTTAACAAAGCCTGCCCTCAGGAGAAACTACTTTACCAGAGCCTAACCTACCTGGAGAAGGGAAGTACCCAACTTTAGCCCCTTTCTAGCCATTCTGTCCCACCTAAGCAGGGAGGGGACAAGAAATCCATGGTCCATGGGCACAGGCTCACCAACAGATGGAGACCTAATCACAGGCCTATAGAACTCTCTCCCTCCCCCCATGCCTCACACTGCATTACTAAAGGCCTATTTACCACCATTCCTTTCCCCAGTACACTATGCCATCCTTTCAACAAAAATAATATGGAATACTACACAGCAAAAAACAGTTTTCTGAAGAGACTGAACAAGCATCAGACCTAGAGTCAGGTATGGTAAGAAGGTTGGCTTTATCAGTGTAGAAATTTTTAAAAACTATAACTAAAATGCTAAGGGCTTTCTGAAAAGAAGGCAACATATGCAATAGCAGATGGGTAAAATAATCAGAGAGATGAAAATTCCAAGAAAGAATGAAAAAGAAATGTTAGAGATCAAAAACACTCTAACGGAAATGAAGAATGCATTGGATGGGCTCATCAGTAGACTGCATATGGCTGAGGAAAAACTCTCTGAACTTGAGAATATGACAATAGAAACTTCTGAAACTGAAAAGCAATGTGAAAAAAGACTGGGAAAAGAAACAGAACACAATATCCAAAAACCATGAGGCAACTACAAAAGATGTAACTTATGTGTAATGGGAATACCAGAAAAAGAAAGAGAGAAAGGAACAGAAGTAATATTTGAAGAATAATGACTGAGAATTTCCTCCAAATTAATGTCAGACATCAAACCACAGATCCAGGAAGCTCAGAGAAAATGCCCCCAGGATGACATATAGGCATATCATCTTCAGAAAATTAAAGATAAAAAAAAATCCTGAAAGAAGTCAGAGGGAAAAAATATCTTATCTATAGAGGAGCAAGGATAAGAATTACATCTAAATCTTTCTCAGAAACTACGCAAGCAAAAGAGACTGAAATGAAATGTTAAAAGTGTTGAGAGAGAAAAACCACCAATCTAGAATTCTGTACCCCCAAAATTATCCTTTGAAAGTAAAGGGGAAAATAAGGCTTTCACAGACAAACAAAAATTGAGGAAATTTGTTGCCAGTAGATCTGCCTTGCAAGAAATGTTAAAAGAAGTTCTTCAGAGAGAGGAAAATAATATAGATCGGAAACTGGAATCTACATAAGGAAAGGAAGAGTGTTCAAAAAATTGAGTAAGTAAAGGTAAAATAAAAGCTTTATTTTTTCTTATTCTTAATTGATCTAACAGACAAAAATTTGTTCAAAATAATAATAGCAACAATGTATTTGATTATGCATTCTTGTGTGTGTGTGTCTGTATGTGTGCATGTGCATATGTGTGCTTACGTAATAGTGAAAGGAATGACAGCGTTGACACAAGGGATGGGACAGATGGCTTAGAAATATTTTGTTATTATAAGGTACTTACATTACCCAATAAGCAGTACGATGTTATCTCAAAGTGGATCTGGATTAGTTATAAACGTATATTGAAAATTTTAGGGCAACTGCTTAAAAAACTAAAAAAAGAAGTATAATTAATATGCTAAGAAATGAGTGAAAGTGGAATCAAATAAATTGCTCAAAACCACAAAAGGTAGAAAAGTGTAGAAGACAGAAATAACAACAAAGGATAAGGGTAACAATTAGAAAATGGTAACAAATATGGTAGATATTAATCTAGCTATATCAATAATCACTGTAAATATCGATGGTTAAATATACCCACTAAAAGACAGAGATTATCAGACTGGATCAAAAACCAAGACTCAGCTATATGCTGTCTACAAGAAACCCACTGTAAATACAAAGATACATGTGGATTAAAAACAAAGGGATGGGGGAAGATATACCATGCTAACACTAATCAAAAGAAAGCAAGAGTAGCTATATAAATTTCAAACAGAGCAGACTTCAGAGCAAGGAAAGTTATCAGGGAAAAAGATGGGCATTAGATAAGGAAAAAAGAGTCAATGCTCCAAGAAGACATAACAATCCTTAATGTGTATGCACCTAACAACAGCATGTCAAAGTACAAGAGGCAAAATCTGATAAAATTGAAAGAAGAACTAGATGGATCCACTATTATAGTTGGAGACTTTAGCACGCCTCTTTCAGAACTGGACAGATCCAGGAGGCAAAATATCAGTAAGATCAAAGTGGAACTAAAGAGCACCATCAATCAGTTGGATAAAATTGACATCTACAGACTACTCCATCCAGTCACAGCAGAACACACATTCTTCTCAAGCTCACATGGAACAGTCACCACGATAGACCACATTCTGGGCCATAAAGCTTAATAAACTTAAAAGAATAGGAATCATACAATGCCTGATCTCAGATCACAATGGAATTAAACTAGAAATTAATGACAGAAAAATAGCTGGAAAATCCCAAAATACTGAAGATTAAACAACACAGTTCTAAATAACATGAGTCAAGAAGAAATCTCAGGAGAAATTAATATTTTGAACTAGATGAAAATGAAAATCAACTTATCAAAATTAGTGGGATTCAGTGAACAGAGTGAATAGAGGGAAATTTATGACTGAATGTATATGTTAGAAAAAAAGAAAGATCTAAAATCAATAATCTAAGCTTCCAATTTAGGAAACTAGAAGAATAGCAAATTAAATCCAAAGAAAGAAGAAGAAAAGAAATAATAAAAATTAGAGCAGAAATCAATGAAATTGAAAACAGGAAATCAATAGAGAAGAATCGACAAAACCAAAAGTTGGTTCCATGAAAAGAGCAATAAAACGGATTAGCCTCTTCCAGGCTAACTAAGAAATAAAGACAGAAGACACAAATTACCAATATCAGAAATGAAAGAGGGGACATCACTAAAAAATCCATGGACAATAAAAGGATAATAAAGGAATATTATGAATAACTCTATGCCTGCAAATTTGATAACCTAGATGAAATATACAAATTCCTTGAAAGACACAATCTGCTAAAACTAACACAAAAAGAAATAGACCATCTGAATAGGCCTATTTCTATTAAATAAATTGAATCAATAATTAACAACCTTCCAAAGCACCAGACCCAGATGTATTCACTGGTGAATTCTATCAAATATTTAATGAAGAAATTGTGTCAATTCTCTACAATCTCTTCCCAAAGAAAGAACCTGAGGAAATACTTTCTAATTCATTCTAAGAGGCCAGCATTGTCTTAACACCAAAACCAGACAGAGATATTACAAGAAAAGAAAAATATAGAGCAATATTTCTCATGAACAGAGTTGTAAAAATCCTCAACAAAATATTAGCAACTCAAATCCAACAATGTATAAGAAGAATTATATACCACAAAAAAGTGGGATTTACCCCAGTCATATACAAGCCTGGTTTAACATTCAAAAATCAATTAATGTAATCTACATTCCAATATCAACAGGCTAAAGAAAAATCACATGATCCTATCTATAGATGCATAAAAAGCATTGACAAAATTCAACACCCATTTATGATAAAAACTCCCAGTAAACTAGGAATAGAGGGAAACTTCCTCAAATTCACTATGAGCATCTAAAAAGCTTGCAGCTAACATCTCACTCAATGGTGAGAAACTCAAAGCTTTCCCATAAGATCAGACACAAAGCAAGGATGTCCCCTCCCACCACTGCTTTTCAACATCGTATTGGAAGTCCTAGCGAATGCAGTAAGAGAAGAAAAGGAAATAAAAGGTACACAGATTGGGAAAGTGAAAATAAGACTGTGTTTATTTGCACTTGACATGATCATCTATGTAGAAAATCCAAAAGAACCAACAGCAAAGCTCCTGGAACTAATACAAGGTTAATATACAAAAGTCAATTGCTTTTCTGTTTACCAGGAATGAACAAGTGGAGTTTGAATTAAAAACATATTACCATTTATATTAGTACTCAAAATGAAATACTCAGGTATAAATCTAACCAAATATGTGCAAGATCTATATGAGGAAAACTATAAAGCTCAAACAAAAGATGTCAAGAAAAAACTGAATAAATGGAGAGATATTGCATGTTTATGAATAGGAAGACTCAATATTGTCAAGATGTCAGATCTTCACAACTCGATCTACAGATTCAATGCAATCCAAATCAAAATAAAAATCCCAGCAAGTTATTTTGTGGATATTGACAAACTGATTCTAAAGTTTATATGGAGAGGCAGAAGACACAGAATAGCCTACACAATATTGAAGGAGAAGAATAAAGTTGGAGAAGAACTTCAAGACTTACTATAAAGATACAGTAATTAAGACAGTGTGGTATTGGCAAAAGAATAGACAAACAGATCAATGGAACAGAGTAGAGAGCTCAGAAATAGACCCACATAAATATAGTCAACTGATCTTTGACAGAAGAGCAAAAGTAATAAAATGGAACAAAGTCTTTTAAACAAATGGTGTTGGAACTATTGGATATGCACATGCAAAAAATAAAAAGAATCTACACACAGAACTTTCATAAAAATTAAGTCAAGATGAATCACGGATTTAAATGAAAAACACAAAATTATAAAACTACTGGAAGATAATATGGGTGAAACCTAGATGACCTTGGGTTTGGTAATGCCTTTTTAGATACAACGTCAAAAACATGATCCATGCATATATACACTACCAAATGTAAAATAGATAGCTAGTGGGAAGCAGCCGCATAGCACAGGGAGATCAGCTCGGTGCTTTGTGACCACCTAGAGGGGTGGGATAGGGAGGGTGGGAGGGAGGGAGATGCAAGAGGGAAGAGATATGGGAACATATGTATATGTATAACTGATTCACTTTGTTATAAAGCAGAAACACACCATTGTAAAGCAATTATACTCCGATAAAGATGTTTAAAAAAAAAAAAAACATGATCAATGAATGAACTCATTGACAAGCTGAACTTCATTTAAATTAAAAACTTCTCTTGGTAACATCAAGAGAATGAAAAGATAAGCCAGAGACTGGGAGAAAATATTTGTAAAAGACCCATCTAATAAAAGACTGTTTAAAATATACAAAGAACTCTTAAAATTCAACAATAAGAAAACAAACAACCCAATATTTAAAATGGGCAAAAGAGCTGAAAAGACACCTCCCCAAAGGAGGTAGAAGGTATATAGATGGCAAATAATCATATGAAAAGATGTTAAACATCATACGACTTCAGGGAATTTCAGATTAAAACGGCAATGAGATACTACTGCACACCTATTAGAATGGCCCAGATCCAAAAAACTGACAACACCAAATACCGGCAAGGATCTGAAGCAACAGGAACTCTCATTCATTGCTGGTGGGAATGCAAAATGGTGCAGCCACTTTGGAAGACATTTGGCATATTTTTTGCAGAACTAAACGTTCTCTTATCGTTAAGATCCAGAAATCGCATTCCTCAGTATTTGCCCAAATATTTTGGAAACGTATGTTAACAGAAGAACTTGCACATGGATGTTTACAGCAGTTTTATTCATAATTTCCAAAACTTGGAAGTAACCAAGGCATCCTTCAGTAGGTAGATGCATAGGTAAATGGTGGTACATCCAGACAATTGAATATTATTCAAAGCTAAAAAAAAAAAAGCTATCAAGACATGGGGAAAATGTAAATGTATATTACTAAGTGAAAGAACAGGCAAAACTATGGAAACAGTAAAAAGATTAGTGGTTGCCAGGAGTTAACGGAAAGGGAGGCATGAATAGGGGATCACAGAGGACTTTTAGGGCAGGGAAACTATTCTGTCTGATATGACAGTGGTGGAATACATGTCATTTGTCAGAACCCAGAGAATGTACAACACCAAGCACGAATCCTCATGTAAATATTGACTTTGGATGCTAATGATGTATCAGTGTAGTTTCATCAATCGTCACAAACATGTTATTAGTGTGTTGTGGGATGTTCATAGTGGCGGAAGGTGTGTGTGTGGGAGTCAGATGTCATGTGGGAATTTTCTGTAGTTTCTACTCAATACTGCCATGAACCTAAAACTGCTCTAAACAATAAAGTTTATTAATTAAAAAAAATCCATTTCCTAGTTACACTAACCACATTTCAAGCACTCAGCATAGTCACATGTGGGTGTGGCCACCATCATAGACCATGCAGACAAAAAAAATTTTTTTTTTATTAGCTAAGCCCAGTGTAAATTGAAGAAACACTCAGCATGGCCTATAGGCTTTACTGGGAGAAACATTATAACAGTTATGGATCATCTGGTATTGATTATGAATCTAATGATATTTCTTCTGTTCCACCTACACATTCCTATTTTCTAAGAGTAAAAGTAGAAAAAAAAAAGAAGGAAAAACTAAAGAAAATTTTGAGTTACTGGATTGTTTGGTGGCTACGGCCAAACTAGAGAGTGCCATTTCAAAGTCTTTTATTTGTACTCAGGACAGGAAGATTTTTTTCCAAATATTTTCCATAGTCTCATAACACTAATACACTTAGATTTTTTTCAATCATCACTGCTATGAAGAGCCACTGGAATAGCTCTATGTTGTCTAGCACATGAGAGAAAATTAACTTTTTGAATATTCACCCATTCACATATTTATACCAATGTTAATTTTTCAGTTTTTCTCTTGACTTTTGAAGAGTCATTTGATGATTGTTCATTGGTAACATGTTGTCTAAAAAATGATTACAAAGAGACATGTAGGAGTTCTGTTAAATAGGTAGATAGATTACCGTTTTTAATGACACCCCAAAAGTTTATCCAGTGTTTGCAAAACCTAATAACTCAGTCTGTATAATCTTTTGTCTATGCACTGTCTCCAAGAAAATTTTCTGAAGATGTCATCCATGAGATCACAACTTGCTGAAAAACTGGTAAAGCAGAAAGACTATTTGGCCTTTATGAATCCAAGAAATAGATGTACTGCTTTTGTCTGTCTGTCTTCTCCCATGTGTTGGCTGAACAACTTACTTGTGTTAGTAAGTATTCCACCATAGACACAATCACATTACCTTTTTGCTTTTCTTTCAGATTGTTGACAACATACATAGGCTGGCTCTTCATAGCAGTGATCATCTCATACATTCAATAAACTTTAGATGAACTGTAAACAACCTATGTTACTCCTGATGAGCAAACAAGATTGTATTTGGCATTCACTGTCATAAACTTTATAAAAACACCAGGGAAGTTGCTCTAGTGAATGAAAAAAAATCACACGAGGATCAAATTTGTCATTCAGTCCTCAGCAAGAATTTAGGAATATATCATCATTTCTAACTTTGAAAAGCAATAGAGATTTCTTTTATTTACTTATTGTCATCAACATAGGTTTATCTATTCATACAACTTAAAATTGAGGAAGAAGAGAAAACAGTGGATAGAATTGCAGCAGATTTCTGTTTCAGTGAGCTTAAAAACAAAAGAAGAGAAATGGGCTTATGTGATTAATGATGGAATCCTTTTGACTTGTAAATGTCTTTAACTTACACAATTTTATTCACCATAGAATTACATTAAAAAATTACTGCTTATGAAACATGTCTTTCCATAAGCAAAACTTTGTTACCCAGTACTAATATATATTTTTTTACTCTCGAGATTTTTAAAGTACAATTGAAAAATTCAGCAAAGTTGTAACACACAAAACCAACACACAAAAATCCATTGTGCTTCTATATCCAAACAATGAACAATCTGAAGAGGAGGGATATTAAGGAAACAACTCCATTTGCAACAGTATTGAAAAGAATAAAACACTTAGAAATAAACTTAACCAAGAAGGCACAAATAAAGGGAATGACATCCTATGTTCATGGATTGGAAGACTTAATATTGTTAAGGTATCACTAGTAGGTAAAGTAATCTACAGATTTAATGCAATTCCTATGAAAATACTAATGAATTTTTTTTTTTTGCAGCAATAGAATAATCTATCCTAAAATTCATATAACTCTCTAGGGACACCAAATATTAAAAACAATCTTGAAAAAGAACAAATTTAGAGGTCTTGCACTGCCTGATTTCAAAATTTACTACAAACCTACAATAATCAAAAGAGTGTTGTCTTGGCATGAAGACAGACATATAGGTGAATAAAATACAATAGAGAGCCCAGAAATATATTCTTGCATACACAGCCAATTGATTTTCAACAAGAGTGCCAAGACAACTTGATGGGGCAAGAACAGTCCTTTCAACGAATGGGGAAAAGTGGATATCCACACACAAAACAATGAAGCCGGACTCCTACCTTACACCATATACAAAAATTAAACCAAAATGAATCAAAGACCTAAATTTAAGAACTAAAACTATAAAACTCTTAGAAGAAAACATAGGGGGACATCTTTGTAACATTGGATTTGGCAGTGATTTCTTGGATATGTCACTAAAAGCTTAGACAATGCAAGAAAAACATAAGTAAGTTTGACTTCATCAAAATTTAAAACTTTTATGCAACAAAGGACATTACAGAGTGAAAAGGCAATCCATGGAATGGAGAAAATATTTGCAAATCATATATCTGATAAAGGGTTAATATCCAGAACATATAAAGAACTCCTATAACTCACAACCAAAAAACAAACAACCCAATTACAAAATGAGCAAGTGACTTGAATAGACATTTTTCCAAAGAGAAGATATACAAATGGCCAATAAGCACATGAAAAGATGCTTAACGTCACTAACCATTAGGGAAATGCAAATGAAAACCACAATGAGATACCACTTCACACCCATTAGGATCACTACTATCAAAATAACAGAAAATAACAAGTGTTGGTGAGGATGTGGAGAAACTGGAACGCTGACTACCGTTGGTAGAAATGTAAAATGGTGCAGATACTATGGAAAACAGTATGGCAGTTTCTAAAATAATTAAAAATAGAATTATCATATGATTTAGCAACTCCATTTCTGGATATATACACAAAAGAATTGAAGCAAGGGCTCAAACAGATATTTATACACCCGTGTTCATAGCAGCATTATTCACAAGAGTCAAAAGGTGAAAGCAAGCCAAGTGTCCATTGATAGATAAATGGATAAACAAAATGTGATACACATACAACGGAATATTATTCAACATTAAAAAGGAAGGAAGCTCTGACGCATGCTATGACACAGATGAGCCTTGAAGATATTATGTGAGGTGAACTCAGCCAATCACAAAAGGACAAATATTGCATGATTCCACTAATGTGAGGTACCTACAGTAAGTGGTCAAATTCATAGAGAAGAAAGCAGAATGGTGGTTACCAGGGGCTGGGTGTAGGGGGGTATTATTGTTTAATGAGTATGGAGTTTCGGTATGAAAGGATTTTTTTTAAGTTCTGGAGATGGATGGTGGTGAAGGTTGCACAGCAATGTGAATGTACTTAATGCCATTGAACTGTACACCTAAAATGGTTAGAATGGCAAATTTTATGTTATGAATATTTTACCACAATGAACACACACACATTCACTCACTCCAAGGTTTCAAAAACTTTGCTTTGATTAATTCTTTAGCTCTTTAGCTTATTGTAATATTACAATAAGTAGCATCTAGATTACATCTAAGAAAATATATGGTAGGAAGAGGTGTTATTTACTAAGGATTTATTACATTCACTTTGTACTGAGAAACATGAAGTTCTGG
The DNA here is from genome assembly GCF_009873245.2 of Balaenoptera musculus. Taxonomy (NCBI): domain Eukaryota; kingdom Metazoa; phylum Chordata; class Mammalia; order Artiodactyla; family Balaenopteridae; genus Balaenoptera; species Balaenoptera musculus. The sequence goes on from NC_045786.1 coordinate 4,469,056, forward strand.
GTTATGTTTAGATCTCCAAGTCCCAGAGCATAAAATGTCATGTTATGAATGTTTTTGTCCCCTCTCAAAATTCATATGTTGAAACCCTACCGCCAAATGTGATGGTATTAGGAGGTGGGGCCTTTGGGACATAATTAGGATTTGATGAGGTCATGAGAACAGAGCCCATATGAATAGAATTAGTGTCCTCAACACAAATTACTATGTTGACCCAACAATATCCTGAAATTGGGAGATTTGTTCCCACTGACACAAGTCCTATTTCGAACTTAGGTCTTTTAAAATTAGTAGCTATGTTTGTAAAACAACTTAATACAGTAGTTTTAACTTTCCTTACCAAGCAAGAAAGCAAGGGCCACAGCTCCCAGTGTGTCTGAGATCACCAAACTGGAGGCTTATAAGGTTCTTTTTAAAAATTCAGCATTAGATATTTTATTTGTTAAATATTCAAATACAAGATATTATAGGTTTCTACCTTCTCAATGGTATCCCAAGGGAATTCATGAAGCCATTTGCAACAGAAGATAAATGAAAATTTCTCTTTTGAAAACTGAGTTGTAAGACAAAGACCACATCATTGTCACATATAATTCAGAGAGACAAAGATGTTACCTGTTTTTAACTTGTATTTAACAATTCACTTCTCCATTTTTTTCCTTAGGGGAAGCAATTAAGTTAGACAAACTCTTAATTGTATAGCTCAGCAAAGAGAGTCATCAGCCAGCTGTAATATTTTCCTAAGAAATGGATTGCTTTGGAAGATGTGTGTGTGTATGTATGTGTGTACGCATGCACATATGGTTTGAGAAACTAGTTAGAAGAAAAGAAACATGAAGAGCAAAAAATACAAACATTTCTGGTGGCCAATTTTTAAAAATTACAGAGCTCAGCGTTCGTCAGAGTTGGGCCTATTGATCATTTTCTCAGTAGAAAATATCTAAGTGTAGGGTTTGACTGATTTTTAGAGAAATCTCTTTTTTTACAGATAGAGAATGGAAATCTTTCAAAATTGTTGGTAAGAATGATTTTCATACTTCTTGCTTTTGTGAAGAAATAATTGTGAATGTTAAATTATATTCATTGTGCTGCCTGAAATGGTTTTTAAATGCTTCTCATTTTTTCACAGCAAAAGAGTGTTTAAACGATGTCAGTTACACACATTGATTTCAAGTACAGTATTTGTTGAAAGCAAATATTCATATCAAGATGATTTTATGTCTTTTCTTACAAAATATCCCTTTTCTATAGATGAATACTGTTTAAAGGTCGTTACACCTAGACATTGCCAAACTTCAAAGAAAGGATAGCTTACTAGTTTTTTTGGATAAAGGATTCATTTACCAGAGCCAACTTGGGATTATAGATTATTGATTGAATTGCACTGGATTTATTTAAAGTTCTCTGAGAAAGAAAGACTCAATCAAATGCAATAAATTGGAAGATAAAGAAAGCATGATGGGAACAGGAAATAGGACCAATATCCTAAACGTGTAGGAATAGCTTAATATTACAGTCACCTGCTTTTCAAAAGATGAGAAACCTAGCTAGGAGGGTGGCCCTTTTGTCAGTCAATTTATGTTCTTTTTACCCAATTCACAATCTTAAAGCTGTTATAGTTACTGAACTAAAATAATTGTAGAGAGGCCAATGAATGCCCTTCATCTGGACTGTTGATAATCCTATTTACTGAGTGGGTTTCATAGATGGATCTTATTTTTCTGTGTTTGGGTATATTTTCAAAGCAGAGGATCTAAGTTCAAAAATTCAAAATATTCTTTACCTTGCCTTTCATACAAAGAAAATTATCTGGTAATTGGAAAATGCTCCAGGCAAAAGGGTGGCTGTGATATTACTTGGAGGATATTATTTCCAGAAGAAGGTAGATAAGCAAATTGCTCTAAGTGATTCCTCTTCAATCTTACTGTTTCCTCTCCATTATTATGTCAGTGAAAAGAAGTTTTAAAAGAGCATCAAAACAAAAAAACCAAACACGAACAAACAAAAAACCCAAGTGCAGAGCAGAAGAGGAAGCAACCCAGAGATTTATGTAGTGAGAAAGACTGGTGGAGGGAGAGGGCTGGAAATAAGGTATATTCTCAATTAATTCACTGTGATGTACACGGAGGGGGCATGGGAATTTCTTTTGCTTTGGCATGAATTGGTAGGCACTTCCTTCTTCTGTACCCAATTCTCTGAGTTACAGCTCCTCCACTATCAGCTTGGATGCTATTAACATACTAGATCCTAGGCAGCTGTGCACTTATCCCCATTCTAGAGACATCTCCAGTCATATCCATCATGATAGCCCCTTGAGATTTCTATGGGCTTGTTGCTATGGAAACAGTTTTGCAGGATTTAAAACGTCAGGAAAAGTGCCTAAAGGTTTGAATCTTGTTTCAGATCCAAAATAAACCTTTCCTTGGCATAATCTACATAATGCTCTTCAAAATGAATTAACTTATTCTTTAAATAATAAATCCTATCGTTAAAAATAAAGTTTCTCTTATCCAAACTGCTGAAAAAAACAGTACTTCCAGGACTGGTCTTTTCCTTCTATTTGAGAGATTTTCGTAAACTTTAGAGATGGTGGCTATGAGAAATCTTCCTGATTTTTTTAGTTCTGGGAATTTTCTTAGAAGGAATTTTCAGTTCTCAGACAGAATGAGAAGCTCCTACATAGCTGCCTCTGTTCCCGAGCACATCTAAACCAAGGTTAGTAGCACAGAGACATATTAGTTTTCTATGGCTGCTGTTAACAAATCACTACTAACCTGGTGGTTTAAAACAACACAAATTTATCTTACAGTTCTGTAGGTCAGAAATTTGACTTGGGTCTCACCAGGCTAAAATCAATGTGTTTGGAACCGAGCAGAACCCTGTGGGCCCCCTCCCCCCAAGTAAAAAGGCCCCTCCATGTCCTCTGCCTCTTGTTTGTAGAAAAGCTGACATCTCCCAGGCCTTCCTGGGTCACAGAAGAGCAGGTTCAAGCAGTTAATGATTAGGATAATAGGGTCACAGACAGTGTCTGATGCCCATTCCTGAGTTGTTTTACAGATACTGTAATTGCCACAAGAGGGAAGAGCTAACTGCATGATGCCCAGAGACTGCAGTCATGACATAAGCTGCTCCATCTTGAGCAGAACTGAATCTATGGCTCGCACAATTCCAAGCACTGGCCTTAAGAGAATGGGATTAACACTATTGCTCATAATAATCTGTATCTTTGTAGGCATCAAAATAATTGTAGCTTTTTCTGCTCCTATATGTAAACGGACCACTGAAGCTGTCAGCCAAGAGATACTTCAAACCCATGTCAATAACTTCAAACCCATGTCAATATCTTCCACACTAAGACCTCGAGGCCCTTTCACAGCATGAAGCAGCTACAGAAGAGGGACCTTCATCCCTAATCCCATAGAAATGGAATGATATCTGAGTGGGGGGGGGGGGGGGGGGGTTTGTAAACAGCTCTTTGCAGGAAACGGCCCACAGCAGGAAACCCCCTTTCTTGTCAACTCAGCAAAGCTACACTGTAACTAACTTTTCAATCAGGCACCCCCATGCTCTACTCATCTCCAGCCCTAGCACACCTATCAGATCTTGTGCTCACACAATACCTTGCCTGACTTGTTGGTTCTTTCTGTAGATCAAAGAAGTAGAAATGAAGAATAAGTAATTAACAGGTGACCAGATCTCTTCCCTTGCTTCCCTTTCAGTAAACTCGTGAACAAACAGTGTGGACAAACTGTGTGAACAAGACAGCACCTAAAGAAAGATCACAAGAAGTCAACCAGCCTGCATGCAGCGGGGAATGGTGACGACTCTGACCCCCATCTCAATGATTACCTGAGATTACCTCCGTTTTTCCCTTTAAAAACTTTCACGGCCAAGCAGATGGTTTTTGGGGCACACTGAGTCAATCATCTCCCCAGATCACCAGCATTCTGATTAAAAGCAATTTTCCTTTCTACCAACAACAACTGCCTCTCGGGTATTGATTTTCCGGCGGCGAGCAGCGAGGCCTGAATTCGGTAACGTATTTTTCCATTTTGGATTCTTTAGGGGAGAATCTGTTTCTTTGCCTTTTCCAGCTTCTAGAGGCTGCCTGCATTCCTTGGCTCCTGGTCCCCTTCCTCCAACTTCAAATTCAGCAATGTCAAATCTCTCTGACCTTTCTGTCATCACATATCTTTGTCTGACCACAGCTGGGGAAGGTTTTCCACTTTTAAGAACTGGTGATTAGATTGAGACCACCCAGATAATCCAGGGTAATCTTCCCATCTCTGGGTTCTAAACCTTAATCACACCTGCATAGTTTCTTTTCATATGTGAGATAACATATTCACAAGCTTCCAAGACTAGGACATGTATATCTTTCAGGGGCTATTATATCTATAAAGAACAAATCTCATGAAATCTTTGTAGCAAATATGGGAGTATGAAAAAGACCACAAACCAATAGATTTGTTATAAATAAGATTGAGGGAAATAAGATAAACAAGATACATGGATATTAACATATTAATCACAGACACTGCTGATTGTATCAGACACTTCTCCTGTAACGTCACTTCAAATACTCTTTCAAAGCCCTACCACTTACTTTCCATATTCTGTGCAAATAGTAAGCAGGAAAGCAGGTGTGACTATATTAACATCAGGCAAAGGAGACTTAGGACAAGGACTTTTACCAGAGATAAAGAGGAATCATTCATGGTGATAAAAGTATCAATTCAATTAAGAAGACGTAGCAGCCCTATATATGCATGCATCTAATATCAGAGTGTCAAATGCATGAAGCAAAATTGATAGAACTAAGAAAGAAATAGGGAAACCTACAAAGTTAGGTCTGTATTCTAACTCCTTCAATCATTCCCTCAATAATTAACAGAACTAGTGGAGAAAAAAATCATTATGGAATTTGAAAATATGAATAACACTATCAACCAGCCTGACTTAATTGACATTCACAGAACCCCTCACCCAACAGCAGTCGCACTCATGTACTTTTCAAGTGCACATGGGGCCATTCACCAGGATACACCATATTCTGGGCCATAAAAAAAGTCTCAGAATATTTCAAAGGGCTAAAATAATACAAAGTATATTCTCTGACTATGCAAGAGTTAAAATAAATAACTAAAAGATATTTTTTAAAGCTATAAATATTGAGAAATTAGGCAACATACTTCCATATAGTACATGGGTCAAATAAGAAAAAATCATGAGGTGTTGTGAATGTTTAAAAACATTTCAAAATGATCATTACTGGAAACAGAACATATTAAAATACATGAGATTCAGCAAAGCAGTGCTTAGAGGGAAATTTACAGCTTTAAATGCTTATACTAGGAAAGGAGAAAACATTTAAAATCAAAGGTACATCGTTCCATCTCATGAAGCCAGAAAATGATCAGAAAATTAAATGCAAAGTGAGTAGAAGGAAGAAATAATAGAAATAAGAGCAGAAACAATAAGCAAAATCATGAAGCAATGGTATATAATCATTGCCAGTTTTTCTGCTTTTAGAATTTGTGCTTCCTGTTCCTGCAAACTTTAGCACCATCAGATCACACAGATCCTTGTTCTTGAGGAGAATACACCAGGGAATGTTTCCACTGAACTTGAAGTTATGTCTACCACCTGGTCACTTGAGCATCTCATGCCAATAGATCAACCAATAGAGAAAAAAGTTATTATGCTGATGGGAACAATTGTCAGTGGTTACCATGAGGAGTAGGGTGATTGCTACACAATGGAGTAAGCAAGGACTGTATCTGGAAACCTGAGAATTCCTTGGAGCCTTTCTTGGTGCCTCCGTGCCTGGTGACAATGGTGAACAGGCAACCACAGGAACTATGGCCTGACAAGGACAAAGCGGATCCCTCAGGGAAGATCTGGGTGTCCCTACCAGGAATGAAATCGAGGTCAGCCAAAGTGCTGCCTGAAGGTGGGGAGAATCAAGATCGTCTGCTGGAAGGACATAGATCATGAATATCAAATAAGACCAGTAGGGTTTAGAGATTGTTTCCACTAACTACGTCATATTAAGTCTTTGTGGAGTTTTTTGCTGTCTACCGCTCTGCAGGGGCTTTGGTATAGATGGAATTCCAAAGTGAAGGAGACCAGGAGCATATTTGAGTGGTGGAAGGGGCCAACTGTTAATGGCCAGCACGTGTGTGCTATTTCATATTCTTTCAGCCCATCTCTCACCCCAGCTACTGCTGCAGAGACCATCTCCAAGAGGGCATTAACTAGTCCTGCACGAAGCCTTGTTTCAGGTCTCTACTACATTCCTCTTTCTCTTGCCCTGGGCTCCTCAGTGTGATGGCATGGGACTGCCAGGGAACTCCCTTGGCACTCAGGCATGTATCACCTGAAATGTGGGAGGTGATGCTTATGGGACCAACGAACAATGGGGACAGAAGCCCCCTCAGTAGGTCCCGTGTTGTGGACGCCCCATGGTGGTATTGAACTTAATAAAAACCCATTGTTTTATTGACTTTTTTTTCCTTCTCTGTTTCACTCCACCTGCCCTTCAGTCCTGTTCCCTGGGATCACCTCCCAAGCTGACTGACTTCACACACGCCTTTGTCTTAGACTCTGCTTTGGGGAAACCCAGTCTAGCACATGGATCTTTATCATAGAGAATGAATTTCCTCTGGCCACCCAGAGCTGCAATCATTCTTAACTTACTTTAGAAACTATTCAGTGGAACTGAGAGGTGGTGTGCTTGGATAAGGCAATACCACTTCGGAGAATTTCAGGCTGGCAGACTTCCCTAGTGAAGACTTTCTGCTTTGTTGGCATCATTATTAATGGCCCCATTTTTGCCCCCAGTTCTTTTCCTTTTAGGAGTTTGAAATAACACACCCAATTTCTCTGAAACAAATAAGCAAAGCAAAAATCTAGCTAATCTTTTCACATTAACCCTGCTCAGAAGATCCCTGGTAGATTTCCAGAATTTGGTAAATAGCCAGTGAATGAAAGTATTCCCCCTTACCCTTTAGTTGCTGTCATTTATTTTCTTTGCTGTTGTACAGAGTCTTGAAACCTTGTTTTCTTCCCTTGAAATGACAAGAAAAGTATTTTCTTTGGCATGGCCCCAGAGTACAACAGTTAAACTTGCCACTATGTGAAAGAGCTGTATTTGTTTAGAAGTTACTCAAAAGGCCGTGAGAGCAGGTGACCTGGATTATAGCAAGTCGCCCCAGGAAACTCAGAGTATTTTCTTTCCTGTCTTTTTGCCAGGACGCCGATTTTTCTTTGGCCAATAGTAATTTGCAATAAGGTCAGGATTTCTTCTAGTTGGAATTTCATAGGATGTCAGCCACATTGTTTTCTTACAAGCAATTCTTTATCCTTACAAGACCGGGAGAAGAAACATTGAGGGGAAAATGATGTCTTTAGCTTAGGGCTCAAATGGTTCTTGATCATCTTTTCAGGTCAATTTTAGGAGACAAAGAGAAAGGACTAACTACGTACATACACACCCATCATACTTGAAGAGAGACTACACTGTGTTAAAACACAAAAGCAACTTCAAAAGAATATAGCAACTGCCCCCAACGAACTCCTAAAGAAAAAAGGAATTAGAAATGCAAAGCTGTTGTGACCACCTAGAGGGGTGGGATAGGGAGGGTGGGAGGGAGGGAGACGCAAGAGAGAAGAGATATGGGGACATATGTATATGTATAACTGATTCACTTTGTTATAAAGCAGAAACTAACCCACCATTGTAAAGCAATTATACTCCAATAAAGATGTTTAAAAAAAAAAAAAAGAAATGCAAAGCTGAAAATCAGGAGGCTCCAGAGTGAACTTAAGGATGGATCTACAGACATTTTAAATAAAAGGTAGCTCACGACATTCAGTGATGAGTGGCCGTGTGCTTTCTAAGTCACACAAGGTGAGAAATCCAGATTTCTCAAACTGGAAGGATGGCGGGATTCTCTAACACTGATTGCAGCTTGGGGACCGGGGTTCAGAGAAGATGGGTAGAATCAGCTGCACCTTTGACTATAGTCACTATCAAGATTAGGGAATTCCCCGAGTATCATAGACAATATGTAAGAACATTTCCAAATATGAAAGTACATTTTGGTGTTTACCTCATATACTTGAATCTCGTGAGAATTAAGAAAGACCACCAAAAAGTCAGAAGCATTTACAGTGGGTTTTTTTTTTTTTTTTTTTGCTGTGCCCTGACAGGCATGGGGGATCTTAGTTCCCTGACCAGGGATTGAACCCATGCCTCCCAACCCAAGCCCCAGCAGTAGAAGCGTGGAGTCCTCACCACTGGACCGCCAGGGAAGTCCCTACAGCTCAGTTTAAGATGGTGGTTTTACTTGAAGAGTCCCCTTCTTGAATTCTGCTTATAGAATGCACTGTTCTGGTTGTATAAGCCCAGGTTCCTGCCTTCCAGATTTTTTCCCTTATGAAACAGTCTCTTTACTTACTTCCAGGACAATCGCTGGTTTCTGCCAAATCACTAGTCAACCCCAATAGTCCTGTTCCACATATGACCTTCAAGATTGTTTATTTTATGTTTCTGCTCCAGGATGCATGTAATCACATGTTTTATTTCTGATCAGATTGGCTTTCTATTGATTTTAAGTCTTAAATATTTCTTTTGTTGGGACTTCCCTGGCGGTCCAGTGGTTAAGACTTCGCCTTCCAACGCAGGGGGCGCAGGTTCGTTCCCTGGTTGGGGAGCTAAGATCCCACATGCCTCGTGGCCAAAAAACCAAACTATAAAACAGAAGCAATACTGTAACAAATTCAATAAAGACTTCTTTTAAAAACTGGGTGATTTTAAAAATATATATTTCTTTTGTTAATTTATGCCATTTTAATTTGCCTTATTCCCGCCCATGAGACAGGAAAATCATTATGACTTTTATCTTAAGACATGTAAGTTGCAGGGGATTCCCTGGTGGTCCAGTGGTTAGGACTTGGCACTTTCACAGCCGGATCCCAGGTTCAATCCCTGGTCGGGAACTAAAATCTCCAAGCCCCATGGCGCAGCCAAAAAAAAAAAAAAGACATGTAAGTTGTAAACAATCTAATAGAAGGTGACCTTAAAAAACTGGTTTATCTTGCAGAGAACAGAACTTAAGAGGCAAAAAAAAAAAATGTGAAATTTCCCAGGTTCAATTCAGATTCTAGGGGATGAAACATGATGACTGAGTTAACCATTAATGTCAGCAAGGACCTCTTCAGGAAAAATATACTGCAATTTTAGAGACTCAATACTATAATAATCTTTCTCATTTCACCAGCATGATAGCGCTTTGGCAACTTAAAGATGGGTTGGTTCATTAAGCCAAAGAGCTCTTTAATTTAATGACAAATTCAGTTGAAATATTTTCTAATGTATAAACAAAACGACTGGCTGTTTAACAGAACTTTTCATTTTTCAGCTGGAAGTATAGGCATCTTTTATAGATGCAAAGCTGGAGCAGAATGAAATGACAATCACTTTTTGACAATTATAGAGGTTTCAATCATTCCACTTAATTTCAGTTAACAGAATGTCAATATTCTCTGAATCTCAAATTACGTTTCTTCTGCCTACCGCTTACTTTCTTGGATTGCACAGAATACTTCCCTACTCTTTTATACTTTTGTCTATATTCTTCTTCTCTTCTCCCCATCGATCCTTCCGTTTTGCCACTTTTTCTCTGTTTTGCATTTTTAGTGTTTGGAAAAACAAAATAGAAAAACCACAAAGCTTACCATTTCCACCAAGGACAAATATAAGAACATCCCAGCAGTAATTGTTAAGATCCAGTTCTGAATACATGGATCTGTGGATACCGAGAGGCCAATATACAGTCCTATGAAGGCAGTTAAAGCACTTATAAAATTCATCAGGATGGCAATCTTAATAGGAAGTCCAGAGCTTAAGAGCACAGCAAAGTCTCCTGAAATTTAAGGGAAAAGAAAATAGAATTATCATTTAACTGATGATGGCTTTATTCAACTCGTGTGCTATTAGTTTGTTTCAAATTTCAGCAACTGGGGCCAATTTTATAAGTAAAATTGAATGATCAGTTAATAAAACACTTTCCTATATTTCTCTAGGATTTAGAGCCTAACTCATTATACTTTAGGAAGTTACATTTCAAGAGTTCTGTTCCTTTTACTGCTCTGGAAGATAGTATATACAGAGAGAACTGTGACATACTCTTTCCTTCCTAATGTCCTGTGACATATTCAACTTAGACAAATGCAAAATAAAGTACTTGCTGCCCTGGGATTTCTAAAGCCTTTTACCTGGAAACTTGCCAGGCAAAATCCCAAGGCAGTAAACATTATATGTGCTTTTCTTTTTTCACTTAGGCAGGAACTGCTATGGAGAAAGAGAAAATGACTTAAGGAGATTTTTAAATCATGGCAAAAGTTGGTTAGGAAAACAGATTTTTCCTTTAGAAAATGTTTTACTGCCTTAATGATTATAGAGAAACGACCTTATTCCCTCTACACTTTTCCTCCAAAAGAAGAATGATCTTGTAATCTGAGAGGCTCTATTTCTTAGTTTTGGGATTGAGAAGAGGCTGAAGTTCAATAAAGAGACATAATGGAAAAGAATATAAAAAAGAATGTCTATATGTGTATAACTGAGTCAGTTTGCTATGCAGCAGAAATTGACACAACATTGTAAATCAACTATACTGCAATAAAAAATTTAAAAAAAGAGACAGCCTTGGGACTCAGTTTCCTAGTTCTCTTGCGTAATTAATACTATGAACAGGTCTTCAGACATTTTTGCTGGCCTGTCGCAGACTGTCACCCACCTCTGTTGGGTTTTATTATAGTAGCTAAAATAGGACCATACAATATGGCCCCCAGACCAGGTATGTCTTAACGGATTCAGGAAGGACCTTGGATAAACTCCTCAGAGAGGAATGGGACAGTGATGATGAGTGACAGGACTTTGGGCAACAGACACAGAACCCAAGAGGTCAGGGGTGGCCCAAGTGGGCAATGTAAATGTGAAAGTGAGATAAGAAAGAGTGACTGCCAAGAGTCCTCTCTCTAGGGCACGCGTGTGCCTGGGACCAGCCTCTCCTCTTTCTGGACCTGTTTCAGAAATGTCTATTCCGTCTCCTCTTGGTTCCTGGGAGGCAGGATTTGAATTACACGGGTTATTAAGATTATCCAGAAAAAGTGTCTTATATGAATCTGATACCATACGCCTGTCATTTCAATGTTACACTTGGCTTTAGACATTTTGTATAAATCAGGTTGATGAAACCATGGTTTGGCTTTAATTTAAATGTTATTTTATCTCATTGGCTTGTTTGCTGACATAATGGATCAAAAGTTCTCCTATTAATGTTTTTCCCACATTTAATATGCAGATTTTAAAGTTTTTGCTGAAGTTCTTTTTTAAAAAATTTAAAGTATTTTTTTATTATGCCAGTATTTTTATTTTTATTTATTTTTAAATTTAATTTTTATTTTGTATTGGGGTATAGTTGATTTACAATGCTGTGTTAGTTTCAGCTGTACAGCAAAGTGGTTCAGTTATACATATACACGCATACATTGTTTTTTAGATTCTTTTCCCATATAGGTTATTACAGAGTATTGAGCAGAGTTCACTGTGCTATATAGTAGGTCCTTGTAGATTATCTATTTTATATATAGTAGTGTGTATATCTTAATCCAACCTCCTAATTTATCCCTTCCCCCCACCTTTAATGACTATCTCCCATATAGAATTCTCCAGAATCCAAAAAGAGTCACTTCTGGATCCAGGAAATATCATAAAGGGGTCTAATTGAATTCTATCTTGAGGTACAGGAATTTTTTTTCTAGTTCTTTGCTTTTGATGGTTTAAATAAATTATGAACAGAAAGTATTCATCTTTCAATCATGTGTTGGAAAAAGAAGCCTAGTAAACCACGGCTAGAAATATAGTATGATTTTCTCAGCAAGCAGGAAGAGTGATTCTACTGTCAGACTTACCCATTTCGTGGGGAATTTCATGACACAAGATAGCAATTGTTGTGGTCACTCCTGACTCTGATGAAGATGAGAAGGCCGCTCCTATGACTAGACCATCTGCAAAATTATGCAGGCTGTCCCCAACCAGGATCATTATTGCTAACAAGCTAATGGTTTTGCCTAAAGAACCAAAAAAAAGGTGTAAGAAGCATGAACAGAGCACTACATAGTTCATGGAATCCTTCAGTTACGACCAACTTTCCCCTCCAGCCTCGACATCCTTAAATTGCACCAGATTAAGTAACTCCACTTTGTCTCAGCTTTCAAAATAGGTCAGGACCGGAGATGCGAATACGGCAACCGATAATGGCACACTTGGATTTATGGTCACCATTTTTCTAATGGGTCTGACTAATTATGAGATAAGGTAGGGCATTCGCTCTTCTGTCCTCCTGTTCAGCTGTGCCAAAAGAAGATAAAAATAACACTGTTAATAACTTTCCAAAATACATTCGATGACCTTTCCACATAATGTCTTTTGTGAAGCATTTTTAAATAATTTAAGACCCTTGGGGCAGAATGCCATTAAAATGGAGTCGATTTTCTGAAACTGTCCCCTGAGTCAGACTGCCCCTCGTGTCGGTCTCCTGGAGTCACCTGTCAACCTCCTGCCACTTTGTGATCGTTCCACTTTCTGGTTGGTGCTAACCACCCTCCCACACTGCCTCCTTCACTCCCCAAATGTGACCACGGCAGAACCGCTTCCATCCCTTCCAATCTCAAAGTTAGCTTTGGAACATTTACTGAATGTTCTGTCTTTCTGACTAGACCAACTAGATGTTGAATGAAATAAAGAGAAGCTGTCTTCATGCGATTCTATTACATTATATACATTACCTGATTAGTAGACAGCCAATGAAATAAACTGGACCATAACGGGTTTAATTAATGAGATAATTAGATCACAGTTGGGTTCAAGTTTTTGACGGACAGCATTTCTGTTTTCAAAAACCTAAAACAGTGTATTAGTATTATGGGTTGGAACCGTTAACAAATACAAAAAGTATTCCAGGGATAACACACATTCTGACAGTGAACTACCTAGGTATACCATTTGATAAGAACAGCCAGTAAAATCAATTGCTGTAGTCTAATTCCTCAGTTGATGTATGCTGTGTGACAGGTGTTAGGAGTTGCTATTGTTACTATTAGAACTGCCCACAATATTCTAATAACTGGACACTCAAAAATAGGAAGAGGTTACCTTCTGGCTTCTGTTACCTGGTCTAAGACTGTGGAGGGACTGTATTGTAATATGGTTTACTGGGGGGATATGATTTGACTTATTTCATAGCCCACACGGTGAAATAAGGAACTTCAGTAAACAGCAGATCTAGCCCAGACTATCAGCCAGGAGATAAATGTATTGCCTGTGTTGGAAAGACGTCCCATGCATTTTACTTCTCGAAATCATGCTTTATTTAGAACCATCACGGTGAGACTCAGTTCTATCGTTCTGGTGGTTTCCTAATTCATTTCATTCTTTAACAAAAATGAGAAGATTTTAGGCAACAGTCATAAAAATACAGAATAAATATCAAAGTATTGAATTCAGAGAGTTCTTATTGGCATTGCCTGGAAGCTCTCTGAGCCTAAAAATGCAAACAGGTCACTCAGCTGTTCCTGCCGATTTTCAGAAGTAAAGCTCTTCTTTGTGGAAATAAAATCAAATAATTTAAAGTAATCCATGTGACAACATTGCAGCATACAAATAAATTGTGATTTCCAATCCATGCCTGTGTGTATGCCTACGTACAGTTTTGATATTAACAGCATATATTTGGATGGAAAACATTTACCCAATTTATACTTTGCCAAGAAACACTGCAGCCTATTTTTGTTGCCTATTATTTTGTTATCTCTGATGATGGGTTTCTAAATGTCAGATCATGACCATGTAACAAGCCACAAGGCAAATATACATATTTGCATATAAACAACAAGGAGCACATTGTGCATGTTGTTTAAGACAATTGAAACATTATTCAGTGGAAGATAAGACAAGTGTTCACTGGCAAATCAATGTACTCATTACAGAACTACCAATAATATTTTACCTTTCCTTCGGTACATGGAAGTCATTCTGAGTTCCACATTTCTGACTTATCAGAGGTTTTCCATGGTAATACCCAGGCTGGATCTTGTATCATGTTGACTTTTGTTTATTTAAATCAGACTGTGGATAGGACTCTCACCTCCTGAGTTCCACCAATGAGGTAATATGAAACAAGTAATCAAATATTTGAAGCTAATTCAATATGTCCCTGGCAAAAAGGGCAGTTGCGTAATCGAATTTGGATTTGTTCACTAATCATTCTGTATGCCAAGATTGATATCTGAAGTAGAAAGATATGAGGTCTACAAAATATTTGAATAAGACCATCATTATTACTTCCACTTCCATTATGACGACCACTCTCTGCTCCTAATTTGACTAGGTGTAGCCTTCTTTATACTTCCTTTCCTCTAAAAACAAATACAAAGAAATGTCTCTGATATACCTTCTAGGTGCCAGGCGTTCTAAAATTTCTCCTGGAACTAAAGATTTAGAAGGAAAAATATCACTACCAATGTCCTGAAAAAAGAATTGGACAGACTACGTAATTACATATTTTGAATCATATAAATAAATTACAGGCGTGAAAACATCGAACACATTCAGAACAGTGATTGTTACCACCTTGTTTGTTCTTATTAGCGTTTATATCCTCAACCACATTGCAAACTAGGGATAAAGACCATTCCTAACTTTATTCCCCAGTGCAATCACAGCGCCTAAAACATGCTCAAACATTTTTTTTAATTCATTTATTTTATTTATTTATTAGTTTTGGCTGCGTTGGGTCTTCGTTGCTGTGTGTGGGCTTTCTCTAGTTGCGGCGAGCGGGCTACTCTTTGTTGCGGTGCATGGGCTTCTCATTGCAGTGGCTTCTCTTGTTGCGGAGCACCGGCTCTAGGTGCGTGGGCTTCGGTAGTTGTGGCTCACGGGCTCTAGAGCTCAGGCTCAGTAGTTGTGGCGCACGGGCCTAGTTGCTCCACGGCATGTGGGATCTTCCTGGACCAGGGCTCGAACCCGTGTCCCCTGCATTGGCAGGTGGGTTCTTAACCACTGCGCCACCCAAGAAGCCCAAACATTTCTTGAATGAATGAAAGAATGTGAAAAAATACAGGGATGCATGCCTGAATAAATGATCACAAGGAAATTGTTGCTGCATTAGCATTTCTTAGTTCCTCAATGCTAGAGTTTAGTAGCTATGTAGTCCTGGGCAGTGACTTACCCTCTCTAATGACTGGTCTCTTCATTTGTGTAATTTGAATATTAATTATTCTTACTTCAGTAAAGTGTAAGAGGATTAAATGAGATAATCCATGTCATGTGTTTAGCATTGTGCCTGGCATATAATAAGTATTCAATAAATACCTCTTTTTCTTCTCAGGTAACTAACTTATTCTGGTAGAATGGGCGTAACTAATCATGACTGCTTAACATTAAACTATTGAGAAGTGTGTTTACAAAAGAGTAATACCAGTGAGAAAAATGGGGCAAGGATTCAGGAGCAACTGATGAAAACCAACACAGACCTTTAAAAAAAAAAAAAGTTCTAAGAACTATTCAGAAGCATGAGCAAAAGGGAATAAAGTCCTAACCAAAATTGGTTAATCAAATTCAGAAATAGGGGGGCTTCCCTGGTGGCGCAGTGGTTGAGAGTCTGCCTGCCAATGCAGGGGACACGGGTTCGAGCCCTGGTCTGGGAAGATCCCACATGCCGCGGAGCAGCTCGGCCCGTGAGCCACAATTACTGAGCCTGCACGTCTGGAGCCTGTGCTCCGCAACAAGAGAGGCTGCGATAGTGAGAGGCCCGTGCACCGCGATGAAGAGTGGCCCCCGCTTGCCACAACTAGAGAAAGCCCTTGCACAGAAACGAAGACCCAACACAGCCAAAAATAAAAATAAATAAATAAATTAATTAATTAATTTTAAAAAATCACACACAAAAAATTCAGAAATTGGGAGAGTCATAGAAAGAAGAAGACTGGATGCAAATTATACAAATAAATGAGTTATAGCATAAGATGTGAATAATGAGATAGCACTGCTTTGAACTCCACCATGTTAACGACAATATCATAAAGGAGATAGACATTTGTGATGAATTATCAGTAGACTGTGATAGAAGACAAAAAAACAGTACTGTCTCCAGACTTCATGGGAAGTAAAAGGCTCAAATCATCATGTAAGCAGGATTTTAAACGAGCCTTGATAACCACGTAAGTATTTACACTAATCGAAGTTTCCAGAGGATCAGTTTTAAGCCATTGGGGAAAACATTATTAAAGAATGAAGTAACACTGATATTAATGTGTAGTAGGTTTCAAAGACTGATAGGAATGAGCCCTTATTAAAAATTTCATTGCAAAAGTTTTAATAATGAAATACATACCCAATATGAAATTTACATGGTTTTCACATATTTATTTCAAAACAGATATAACCTCTTTCTATGGCACTTTCTATATTTAATGTTTGGATTTTTAAAATTGGTACTCACATTTTCTGTTGGGGGCGTTCAGACTGCCTATAGGAATTTCAGCTGCCTGTGCATCTTCTGGGCCTTTCTATTTTAAATTAAAAAATAAAATATGAATGATAAGCAATAGTCATCATTTTATCGAAAAATGAAACATGAAGAGCTATGTTGATTATCAAAAGACATTTTGATCCTCCGGAGTATATTAGAACTTTTCAATTTCATAGACAAACACAGAAGGTAGAGCCAAGAGTCTGCAAGCATGTTTTTCCCACTATCTACATGCCGGTGAAAATACCATTCTTATGTAGCTCAGAGTCTTCCATAGAGAGCTAGAGGCTACTTAGATAGTCTGTAATTCATTATTAAATTATGGAAGTCTTTATGAAACCCAAAAGCCATAGGAAAAAAAAATGATTCTTGATTCTTGACCTCAGTTGGCCCTACTCCTGTACAGTTGACTGTGGATCTAGAATTCTCTTCTGATCTTTAAGTAGATTGTGGAGAAGAAACCATTGCAAACCCAACACTTCATTTCATTCATCATAGCATAAGATGCTGTTTCTGTTGCGTTTCCAGTTAGGAAAAAAACAAAAACAAAAAAAACCTTGCTGACTAAGAAAGGAGATCAACAAACTTACAAAAGAATACAATTTTAAAAGATTTTTCATCCTTTCACATGACAGGAAGGTGAGATTTTGGAATTGACTTCTACAAGTTGAGATGATATGATTTTATTTCAGAGACTGACTCATGGTTCAATTTCAGGAAAGACACTTTCCCTCCCTAGGCCTAAGATTCTTGTTCTGTTGTGTGAAAAGAATACTTCTTATCTGTCTATGGAACATGTCATTTTAGAAGCATATTCCTATCACCCAAAATTGTGGAAACTTTGAGACAAATTTAATGTGAGACATAAGCATCTTTTTTTTAATGTAAACAGAGAAAGTAAACTTAACATTCACACGTTAGAATAACAGCAGTTATTTAAAAGATGTAACGATAGGCTATTTTTGGAGAAGGATGGCTGAGAAGGTAGGATCTGAAGGATACAGGATTAGAAGAGGTAGACAGGCCTCTTGCCTGAAATTGGTGGATCTAGAAACAAAAGAAAAATGTGGGGTTTTTAAAAATTACGTTATATCAAAAGCCTGATTAAGATCAAAAGACTATTAAAAGACAGGAGTTCAGATATTTATTCCAGGAATTTTTTTTTCCCAAAAAGCTATATATTGTCACAGCATGTAAAGGAATTTAGAGGCAAATATCTAAAACTCCTTTGATGACTGGAAAGATTTGTGAGTTCCTCTTCCTTAAAAAATTTCCTTAAAAAACAGGGAATTCAAAATGTATATCTCAGAAATAACTAAAAAAAAAAAAAACAAAAACAAAAACAAAACAGGAAATTGGACCCATCAAACAATCCTAAAAGTTCGTATTATTTCTATTTCTCTTTAGGTTGATCTTGCAGCTTAAATAACAAAAGAAATGGTGAGTATATTATTAGTGAGCTAGAGAAGTCAAATCGTTCTAAACTCATTGAATTAGCATCCGAGATGTGTTTACATCTTGGGGCTCTGGACCCTTCATTCACACAGAAGAAATGAGGTCAGCATTAAAGTGATTTAAAAACTAATCTCATCCTGGAGTTATCTTCTTTCAAACCACATGTGACGTATCTAAACAATAAACACAATAAGGTTTTTGTAAAGAAATATTTTTTGTTCACATCCCTGAGTTAGCTCTAGCTCTGCAATCTACTGCCAGACTTGTATTTTGCCAGGTTAATGTGTCAGGAATAGCTTACTTCTCTCTACTCAGGAATCTACTCTTGAACTGTAACCCCCTCCCCCAAGGCCATGGTTATAGGAGGCACGTTTTCTAACTATGTTATATATTTTCATATTTTTCCGGTCCCTTTATTTTTGACTTTAAGAATTAAAATGGGAATATTGTTTTGAACCTGATTGGAGGTTGTGTTTTGAGAATTCACACGGAAGATTTTTGTTGTGGAAAACTCAGTGTAACAGAAGGCACTTACTATGAGACATCTCCTTGGACAGAATCACTCTCTCCTACATTATGAAATGAACCCTCCACTCTTAGGTCCTCTAACTAATTCCTTGCTCAACATTTATTTGGCCTCACCTAGTCATGACTAAGGATTTCTCAGACTGGAGAAACCTCAAGGTCGGCTGGTTTATGAAAACTTGTAAACAGAGTGATTAAGGATATGTTTATTATGTCAATCTGATCCACATGTGTTTCAAAGAGGTGCAGAGAGCAGTGACTTGAATCTGTGGAAAATGCATTTTACCCTTGAAAACAGCCTTCAGGTGTTTGGCAAAGTTTTCCAAATAGGATTTATCATGATCAAGAACAGGCAAATCAGGAGTGGATTCTATTAATACTTATCTAGCCTACTGATTCTCATCTATTTATCAAGGAACAAAGGAAAGAAGGTAATCAAATCAGTAGAATACTTCAGGTCAGTAACCTACCAACTGGATAGTTGAAGCAGACTTGCCTCTGCCTGACTGGTCACTTAATTCAGTGTTGAATGCAAGATGGTGGGAATGTCCCATATGCCCATTAACCAGTGACATGCCCTGCTGGATGAGGATGGTTTAAAATTAGTGCTGAAGCCAGAAGAACACAGGTGTAGCCTTTGTCAGTACCACAGTTCTATTTAACATTTTGCTTATTGGCCAAAGTGGTGGATGAGGGTACTGGGAGAATTTCATCAGGATAAATACTTGCTAAAATGAATGTTTTAGGGCATGGGACTGCCCTAAAACATCATGCATAGTCTAAATGCTTTAAGAATGCAACCTCAAATTTGGGGTTAGCAGATGCAAACTAATATATATAGTGTGGATAAACAACAAGGTCCTACTGTATAGCACAGGGAACTATATTCAATATCCTGGGATAAACCATAACAGGAAAGAATATGAAAAAGAATACATGTATGTATAACTGAGTCACTTTGCTGTACAGCAGAAATTAATACAACATGGTAAATCAATTATTCTTCAATAAAAAAAAAAGAATGCAAACTCAAAAATTCTAGTCATGATTTACAAAGGCATGAACGGTGGTAATTTTATATTGTCTATTAAATTGTGAGTTCTTTCTGATGGAGATACCAAAAGGATGATCATCAAAACTGTATTGTACCCTATAACTACTAAATGAATATCTCCAGAAAGATATTCACCAATTAAAGTACTTGTAGCTTCTAAAGTATTCACATTCCTTTTCTTTTACACAATATCATGAATCTTAAAATTATGTTCTTAAAACTCATTTTAAGTTCCCTGACAAGTCCAAGGACCATCTGAAAAAAATATAATTTTTGAATGTTCAGAATTTATTTCACTCATTTCCATCTGGTTACATTTCTAATTATTATGCATAAGTTGATATGTTGGCTTTCTGAATTAGTTTTTCCAGTCCATGAATGCTAGTCTATTGTGTATAAATGAGGATCTTATTATTGTCTTTAATGCTTAGTTAGATTAGAACTCCTTTTGTGGAGGTTAAGTTCCTAAATTTTTAGAGAAAGTGGGATTCCTAAGTTTTTAAGACAGCGTTGGGATTGAAACTGTCATTCCTAATTCCTGAATTACTATAGTACCCTAGCTTGGGCCCCAGGCCAAAGAACAACCCTAATTCATTAAAACAGAAAAAATTTCTACAGAATTTTGTTTAAAATCTATCTATTGTGAAAAGTTTCAAATATACAAAAAAGCTAAACGAACTGTGATGTCAACACTCAGATATTCACTCCCTAGATCCTACCATTGACATTTTATTCCACCTAGTTTATCACCCATCTATCTACCATCCTTCTATCCATCCATAAACCACCTTATTTTTGATGCATGAAATAGAATTTTTGAATAAATTTAGGGAGGATAATAAACAAGTGCTGATATTTTAAAAGATAGTAGTCTTTTAAAAGACTCTTAAAAGATAGTATACCAAAATGTTCATTGCAGCTCTATTTACAATAGCCAGGACATGGAAGCAACCTAAGTGTCCATCAACAGATGAATGGATAAAGAAGATGTGGTACATATATACAATGGAATATTACTCAGCCATAAAAAGAAAGGAAATGGAGTTATTTGTAGTGAGGTGGATGGACCTAGAGTCTGTCATACAGAGTGAAGTAAGTCAGAAAGAGAAAAACAAATACCGTATGCTAACGCATATAAATGGAATCTAAAAAAAAAAAAAGGCCATGAAGAACCTAGGGGCAAGATGGGAATAAAGACACAGACACAGACCTACTAGAGAATGGACTTGAGAATACAGGGAGGGGGGAGGGTAAGCTGGGACAAAGTGAGAGAGTGGCATGGACATATACACACTACCAAATGTAAAATAGATAGCTAGTGGGAAGCAGCCCAGAGCACAGGGAGATCAGCTCGGTGCTTTGTGATCACCTAGAGGGGTGGGATAGGGAGGGAGGGAGGGAGGGAGGGAGGGAGGGAGGTGCAAGAGGGAAGAGATATGGAGACATATGTATATGTATAGCTGATTCACTTTGTTATAAAGCAGAAACCAGCACACCATTTTAAAGCAATTATACTCCAATAAAGACGTTTAAAAAAAAATACCAATAGCATCAGTTACTCAAGGAAAATGACTATAACATATATTGCTTCTGCTTATACCTACAATAGCTAATTAATAGAAATTAATAAAGGCTTGTTTTCTGACTAAAAAAAAAAAAAAAGGATAGCAGTGTTTGCTTGTTTAAAAGTCTTTTAAAAGATAGTAGTGTTTGCCCTGAGTACAAGCATTTTATAGTATGTGAATGGGAAGAAAGTCAGGGAATAAGTAGAAAACCATGAAGACTGCAGAATCCCAGGACTTTGTAGGGAAAGTTTACTTTAGTCTCCTGGAGTTTTTTTTTTTTTTTTTTTTACAAGCATTTATGTTTTTAACTATCCCACAAAACTGTTCATCTATTTTCTTATAGGGTAATATAAAAGAGCAAAAAGAAACAAAATCTAAAAATAAGCCACACTGCATTTTACATTTCATCATATATGTAGAAATGGATCAAATGCAGGCACAATGAAAGCAATTATTCAAGCTGAAAAAAAGATTTGCTGGAATTCCCACTCCTGAGCTTCTTGTTTGCATAATTTAAATGTCCTTAAGATAGAAAATGATGCATAATTTTCGGAATTTTCAAAGTTTTTGTTTGCTTGTTAATTTGTTTTGGGTTAAGAAAGATACCCAAAACACAGATTGGTAGCTAGGCCTTTAAATCCCTTCATTCTCAGACATGAAATATTCTCCTGTTTCTAAACTAGCCAGGGAGGTCAAATAGGAGGTTGTAATAAGTATAGTAATGGGCCAGCAACAGATGTTTGAAAAATTAATAATCATGCTTATAGGGAAGCTCTCAGTCAGAATGATCTGTGTGTCCTAGAAATCAGAGTCCCATCCCTTAAATAGACAACCTCATGAAGATGTTAATTACTTTTGAACAAGTATTTCTGAAATAAAAGACAAATATCATGAAGCCCTAACATAAAAGATAAACAAAATTTAAAATATACCTCGGCACTTGGTGATACAAGAAGAATAAAACATTTTTCTATTAAGAAGAATCCATGGATGCCTCCAATTAATCCCAACAGTTTCCAAATATGGCCCTTGTTTTCATGGAAATGTCCAAACTCTGAGGCTTCCTGCTTATGTAAACCAAGAACCTAAAAAGAAAAGAGATGGAAAGAAATAACTTTTTTTTTTTTTTTTAGAAATAACTTTTGATGACTTAAATATTATTTAGTAGGTGCACTGTTGAAAATATATTCAATTTCTATTCTGGGGAACCCCATGACAACACCTGAATTCATTCAAAGCCCAGCTTGCTTTTAGATGTATGAATACTTCCACTATATGATTTAATCAGGGCCAAATAAGATGTGAAAAAAGAAAGGAGAACTTTGAAAAGCTTCTGCTAATGAGTAGACTAAAGCCTAAGCTTATTTCAGCAAGTGGCCTAAATTTTCATACATTCTCAGTCCTTTAGCTGAATTTTTTTCCAGTTCAATCCATCCCAATTTGCACAGCAATGCTTTACAACAAATCAATGTTTTTTATATCCAGAACAAATATAAAGATACATTTCATCCAGGGTTTATTCTCCCCATGCCCCATAGCAATTAAAGAAAACTTTTAATAAATGTTCAAATAAGTAAGAAATCCACCTGAAGGACTTTTTCCATCGAGTGCATCCTGTATGCCCAGCAATACTGTCAGCTCTCTGGGACACAAAACGATACTAGAAAAGCGTTAGGAATTTTCCTCTAGTTGACTCATCCCACTGGTTGTCTCATCCATTTGTTGACCTCATGATTTCTTGTGAGCTAGTAAATCATAATGTATCATATTCCCTCCCCAGGAGAAGACAGTTTGAGAAATAGCTCAGTGGTTTCCATATTTAGGATATTACTAACCATTACATTTAGAAAAGAAAAAAATTATATGTGTATATGTTCATCTAAATAGTGTATAGATATTTATGTACGTATGCATATACATATTGATACATATGTATACGTGTGTGAGTATATGTATGGATCTCCATATATACATTGAGTGTATGGACATAACTAAAGACATGTACACATTAGTCCACTTTTTCTTTTGGTAAAGACTTAAAAGGACAGCCACCTAATATTTGGAATTACCATTATGTCACAAAACAGAGGATGTTGTCGTGTCAGAAAAGAAAACAGAGGAAAACCTCACAATTGCAGAATAAAATGTAGATCTTCAAGCTGAATCAATGTAGCTAGTTAAAAGAGGAAATCGTGACAGTGGGATTTTTCTCATTTCCGTGCAGACCTTTAAACACTTGCCTTCGATCACGTTCAGAAACCACTGATTTTTCTAGCATTCCACCCCACCTGTACGGCATCTATCTTCCTCTTCCCATAACTTATGTCCTCCTCTCTTTCCTCAAGTAAAGCAACTGCCTTCTAGGTGAAACCCAGCTAAGTTCCCCTCTGTAATATGTCTCTGTAGGGCCGGTGGAGAGTCCCACTCCCCCCAACGTCCACCCCTGCTGCCTTGGGCTGTGTACTCTCCCACTCGGGGAGACCCAGGCAGCCTTAAGATCCTGTTGCTATTTCCCAGGATCCTGGGCAATAAACAGCTCTGCAGCCACTGCAATGACCTAGAAACAGGCTTCGGCCACCGCCTCAAGCCAGTAAGCCCTGAAATATTTCCAGAAAATTAGATTATAAGGGAAATTAAAACTAATAATGGTTTGTTTCATTTCTCCAATGCTCACTTTGCAATTTTCAGAACATGTAATAATTTTTGAGCCTCTAAGCAACAAGAAGGACCCTGCAGGAAATTGCCAGAGGCTTGTGGAAAATTTTAACATCTCAGACTTTGTGAGAGGTGGGGGAAATCATTTGCTCATCATTATCTACCATAAGAGATTTCAGAAGGGATACATAACCTCATCTGAAGAGCCGCCTCCCTGAACTCTTTTGCATCTCTGGTCCTAATCCTTTCATCTCTGACAAACAAAGAGCCTCCGAAGACTTCAGCAAAGAGCCAGCTTCCTGGAGATTGCATGTTTCTTAAAGGAAATCTAGATGCTAATAGTTGGGCAAGAAAGAGAAATTCATTTCGATGGTTCAAACGAAGAGAGGTTAATGGTGGTGCTATGACAGAGGTGTGGGCAGGTGTCAAGGGTATGAACGAGGGATAATGAGACACCCGGAAACTGGCAACCCCAGGGAACCATTATCACTCTTAGGGCTGAAAGGGCAAAGGGCAAAGGTTGGAAATAACTGAAGCTCAATTACTGAAGCTCAGTGGGAGATGAAGTTAGGGAGGAGGTCTCCTGCAGGAGGTGTATTACTGAGGGTAATCAGCTGCTTCTAGAGCCAGTGCTGGAGGGAGGGAGTGGGGAAGAGATACCCCTGTCACTCTCTCCTCCTGCCCTGGCTTTTCTGTTGTGCACCCACTGGGGGAACTCAAACAACAGTCCAGCCTGCAAGGGAGCTGAGGAGGTGCCATCTTCAGGGGCAGAAAAGACAGCAGAGAAGAGCAGAGCATGGATCTGATGAGTTCTGGAGGCCACCGGAGAAAAACCAGTACATCTTATGGCCCATTCGTTTTTATTTATAGATACGTACACTTCCTGAATTTTTGTTAATAGGAATCCATATCTGATCACATAGTTCTAAATTTCAAAAATAAGAATAACCTGGTGGATCTAATGATTAATCGTCTCTTTACTCCTACCAGGGCTTTGGGGAAATAATACTGATTATCAAGGAAAACACTGGCCACTGTATCTATGCACCCACGCCACTGTGAAATTCTGCATAAACACCTCCAGTGGCACAAAGTAAGGAGAAATTAGCAACACTCCATCTGAAACGGAAAATAGCCGCTTACCTGAGGGATCAAATGCAGAAGAGCATCCCCAGAAAGTGTCCCAACAGCC
Organism: Balaenoptera musculus; assembly: GCF_009873245.2. Classification (NCBI taxonomy): domain Eukaryota; kingdom Metazoa; phylum Chordata; class Mammalia; order Artiodactyla; family Balaenopteridae; genus Balaenoptera; species Balaenoptera musculus. Next base: position 4,494,097 of record NC_045786.1, read on the forward strand.
AGACCCACAAACAGCTGTAAAATGAGCCTGTAGTTCTCCTCGCAGCAGTGGAAAAGGATCAGGGTCGTCCCGAGCATGGAGCCCAGCGTGAGCAGCGTTACTGCCATGGTGCTGTAGCCGTATTCTGAGCCCAAAAGGAGATTGCAAAACAGTCAGAGCCCCTGTGAGGGCCTCTGCCAGCGAACATGCTAGAAGAACCCAGCCTATACTATAACCAATAGGGATACAAAATTGTTTTGTGAGTGCTATATTGGGTAAAAGGTTTCAAGGTTTTAATTTGCAAGGAAAAGAATGAAAAGACTTTCTCCAAATTACTCTGTTGCTTTGAAGTTATCCTGACTACCCCTTATGAAAAAAATCACCATAGCAAGCAAGGAGCTAGCTTACCTCCTACCCCCAAAGAAAATAATTTCTCTCACTTTAAACTACAACCTCTATTGACAGACACTGGTAATATTTGTCATTTCATTTCATTGAAACATTTTGAAGGCAAGGAAGCAATGTTACAGAAGGAGCATATAGTTTGGGCCACTGTAGATCAATATTTGTGGACAAAATGAGTACTTTCTTACAAAAATTCTCAAAATTATTTGTAATGTCAGAAGTGTTTATTATTCTCAGTGACTAAAACGAGCGATTGTATTGGTAAAAACTGATCAGTCAATGTGTAATGGATGATAATATAAATTTGGACAGCCTACCTTTTGGATTATTGCAGTAAGTTTTTATAACCCCTAAAATTTATTCTGTATTTCTAAGCTTCTAGATTTTTTAAATGTTCAGAAAGTGCAATTTTTTACAATTATTCAAACAGAAACAAATATGTAGGAGGGGAGAAGAAATAAAAGGGTAAAGGAAGAAAGGAAAGAGAAAGATTAAGAGGAAGAAATGGCTTTCAGAGTCAAGTATATATGATTTGGGGATAAACAATATTCACACACCATTTTCCTTTGGTTGCAGATATTCAGAGAGAATACTCTGTTTCAACTTAGAAGTTACTAATGTCAGGCCAAATGGTTTGTAAACAATGAAGGTAGGTAATTACAAAATTAAAGTATCATTTCCTTTCGTGACCACAGATCGATAAAAAATCAAACAATTTCAGCTATCATACTATTGCACTTAAAGCCCATTGTGGATTTTAAGAAATTACCATCTTAAAATGTGTTATAATTGAAGATGTTGCATTCTCATCATTCTTGTACTTTTCCGGGACATTCGTTCTCCACAGTAGGTCATGTGAATGACACTAGCTGGTAAAATGACAATGGGCTTGTGATGTGAAGAGGACCCTTATCGAATTATAAGCTCTAAATTATACAGAGATCGAACATTAAAATAAAGTTGGTAGTGTACTCAGAGGAGGCAAAAAACTTTCACACTTTGATTTTTCCCACTCTCACCGCTACTCCTTCGCTGCTAGGGAAATCTATAAAACGGCTGTTATTCAACAAATACAGAGTTTCAGTTTTGCAAGATGAGGCATTTCTAGAGATCTGTTGCAGAGCAATGTGAAAATATTTAATACTACCGAACCGTACACTTAAAAGGGTTGAGATGGTAAACTGCATGTATTTTTTACGACATGGAAAAAAAATAACAGAAATAGTCTGGAATGATCATACACCTGCCTAGAGGTTTTATTTTGCTCTAATTTAATACCTATGTTGTTAAAAAATCCCTAGAGATATTTAACCAAGTTTCACATCCCATTCTTCCACAAATAGACTCTCAGTGGGAAAGTGATTCTTCTTGACTAACAGATAAATTAAAGACATTTGAAGTTTAACATGAGCACCTGGGTGCCTAATAAAGTTCAAAGTTGCCACATTTTTATGTTGGCTACAAAAGATCAGGAAATGTCAGGAACTCAACAAGGACAAATTAGGGGCTGACATTTCCCAGGCAAAAGGCCAAGTTTCAAGTTCTTCAATTCTTTTACTTTCTCCATTGTCCTGAGGACAGCTACAGTGTGGTTTTGGAAGAGAAAGGATGTTTCATTCCTTGGGAGCTTGTAAATCTTCCTAGGTCTCCTGTGAGTCAGTTTTACCTGCTCTTGTGTGGCAAGAACAGTCTGAAAACCACAAAATCTCTGACTTTCGTGGTCACCAGACTCCGCTGACTTACTCTAGTCCCCTACATAGTGTCATGGCATCTTGATTGGAGTCAGATTTGATATAAATCTTTCCCATCCTTACAACAGAACTGGACCTACCAACTAAATTCTTAACCAATCCTGAGCAGCTCCTTTGAACAGGTCTGAAACAATTTCTACACGGCCATAGCCTTCTTTCCTGGAAATTCAGTTGAAGGTGGTGCTTAGGGGTTGAGTTTCAGCGTACTGAACACTGTGTTCTTAATAAGGTCTCCCTGTGTCTTCCCCTCTTTAACATCTTACATTCCTGTAATTTCAAAAGGCCAACAACACAAACCTTTCTCTTTAGTTATATGATACAACATTTTAAATTGAGGGTGGTGGTGTTTTTCCAGGTTCTTTAGTGAGTATGACTTGTTTGGATTTTTCTCAGGAAGACTATTTCCTAGAAGGGTCTAGAAGTTCATTAAAAAGGGAATTAAGCTTTTTTCATGGATCTTCAGTCCAAAACCCTGTTCCCAATTGGCCTGTATAACCAGACCCCGTGCCAGGGAGGTATCTGGTTATACAGATCCATTTTTGAGCCATCTCTGACCACAAGGTATTGAATTATTTAGCTGCTCACTTTGAATGAAGCTTTTTTTCCTCTCAGAAAAGTGGAGTCTTAGATATATAGACCTGGCATGTTTTTGTTCACAATCTTCAAATGAATCACTCGATGTAGAATCCATTATGAGTTAGAAATAAGTAACTGAACAATTCTGCTATGATGGGCATTGCAGACAACCTCAAAGAGAAAGAAAAGCAGTTCTGAAAACTATGTAAGGCCCTCAGATCAATGGTAATATTTTAAATATAGTTAAATGTCATATTTTTACTATCCATCATAGATGTTCTTAGGCCACCATTTTTTTTCTTTTTTTCTTTTTGCCTTTTAAATGGCAGGTGCTTTGAATTTACAGAATGCATTTTTGTACGCATTAGCCCATTGGAACTTCACTGGTATACTGTGAAGTCTTAGCAGCGGTGCTCACCTACTGCAGTGATGTTATGGGTCACAGGTGAGTGTAAATATTGATCCTTTCACTTCCTGACACTGCCAACCACAACCCAGAGGCTGGTACCTCCTTGCACTGGTCACCTCCATCCCAGAACAGACTCTTTGGTTTACCCCAATGTGCCTTCATTTTTACTGTGTGCCATAATGTGGAAATGGATAGGAAGCCCTGTAATATCACTGCTTCCCACTGTGCAGAGAAAGAGACGGGCTTGGGATATAAAGAGATTGCTGAAGATATATGATATATGCCAACAGAGTTGGCTGGGGAAAGAAGGCATGACTCAGCTCTGCCTTTCTGACCCCGACACTGATGTTCTTTCTCATATAACATGCCACATCTCAACTATGGACTTCGAAGCTGGTCCATGCTTGAGTCAAATACAGGGAACAAACTTGATTTATATAAGTTATACACAAAATATAAAATATTTGTTGAAAGGCAGTATAGCATAGGTGGTTAAAAACAGCCTGTCTGGGTTTGAATCCCAGCTCTATCACTTACCAGCTGTGTGTCCGCGGGCAAGTCACTTAACTTCTATGTGCTTCAGTTTCCTCATCTCTAAAGTGAGGATAATAATAATAATTTCTAGCTGGTAGCACCGTGTGAGGACTCAATGAGCTGATCAATGTAAAATGCTTAGAGCGGTGCCTGGTATATGGTACGTATCCTTCACTCACCGTCATTATTGCATACACTGTGTGCATTAGCTTTCCGAGTGAAGAACCAGAACTTACTCTCTGGAGTGGGGGGTGCCAGCTTTGCTTGTTGGTCCTGGGGCAGCTGGCAAGAACAGCTCAGTAATTGCTGGATGATTCCCGGACTCATTTGCTTAAAGTCCTCCTTAGAAATGGCTGAAAGCTTGTTCTGTAGAAATATCTCCACCAATTGTCCAGCAGAGAAGCAAGTCTGTAGGAGGAAGAACATACACTGCTACCATCCTCAGCACTGAACCAAATTCCCCATCGACTACCATTCTTGAGGAGTCAGAAACAAGTGGAAGGGCTCAAGTCAGCTCTTCCACACGAAGCCATTACTGTGTGTGTCTCCCTGAAGACTTTTGCCCATAAATAATTCCCCAGGATTATCTTTCATCTCTGATTAAAGCAGCTGTATCTCACTTTCAATCTGAGTATTATATAGTAGGAGTTTTGCACACTTTTTTCTTTCCTGAAGAGATGCACCGTGTTTTACAACGTGTTGGATAGTGTTCTAACCAGCAGCCTGAGGAAACCTTGAGGGCGGATGGCTTTGTATTAGTAACAAAGCTAAAACTTCACAGGATAAACAGGAGCTCTGAGGTATGAGGTCCTCGTCTTTAATATTCTCTGATTTAGTAAGCCTTTGTAGGCAACATGCATTTTCAAAAGCAATAAAAGTAAAGGTAATATTTTAAAAAGTGAATGCCATATCAACTCGCTGGTGTGTAAACACTGAACGATATGGTTACCTCTGTCCCTTGACAGCCTTCCACCACAAAAACAACGGAAATCACTGCTATTGCCTACTGATTTCACTAATTTTTATCTAGATCTTTGTGATTTTTTTCATATTGTGTAGGGATATTTATGAGATAAGAAGTAGAAGCAAACAACAAACGAAACGGGTCTCTAAAAATTGCCTCAAAGCATCTGTCCATTTCAGAAGTGTTAAGGGCTGACATTTTGTGCATCAAAAATTACACGGAAACGTTTTCATATGTGGATGAGAAGGGTGTACAGTTTCACTAGCACAAATGGGTGTCTTCTATTGAAATAAGACCTCAATGCAAGATCAGTGCGATCTTTAGTTACAGTAAGGTATCTTTAAAAAAGTCAGTGATGTATACAAGGACTGTCTGATCTGCCATGCTGTAGAAAGTAGGGATTTTAAACAAAGGCACATGGCTAATGAGAAAATAATGATGACACATTTGCTGGTTTCTCCCACACAAAAAATCCTTTGGGATGATTCCAAGGGTTAAAGAGCTTTATCTTGATTGGGAGATGTTTGGCTGCATGGAAAAGAACCTACTCAAACAAGCAGACACCAAGAGGAGGATGCAAGAAGCTTACAGAGGATGTCTGAGATGGGAAGCACAGCCACATTTCAAGAGGAACTGAACCGGAAGCTGGAAAATTAGAACCAATGACTTTTCTCTGTCTTTTTTGGGGGCTTAGTATTTTCTTCTTTCTGTTTCCCTCTGCAGACACCTACTTCCTTCCAAAGTCTGGTCTTCTCTCTTTAATAAACACATGGCCATATAAGCCCTGACCCTAAAGTGACCTTTCCATCCAAGAACCCAAGACTGGATTGAGTCTGCAAATCCTGACAGATCTGATTGGTTCAGCAAAGCTATAGATGGGTTTTCTTGGTCAAATACCCATTTGATTCCTTCAGTTTTGCCCCCGAGATAGGAGGTGGGACCATGCTCTTCAAACATGGCTGCGGGACGCAGCACTGCGGGTGAGAAAGCCCTTTCCCAGAAAGGGATTGGGCAAGAACTCCAAAAGTTTTCTACTACAAGAAGCAGCAGCAGAAAGCTAAACTTGTGATCTTTTTCCCTTTATCAAAATAATTTACACCAAAGACAATAGTCTCTTTTGCTTCATGTATTAATCATGGAATAGAATTACTTCATCATTAAAAATACTGGCAACAATAAAGGGAAACTAACAACAAACTTCTGATAATGAATCCTTCCTAATAAACATTCTCATTGAAAATATGCCTGCCTGGGAAGTAAGAGAGTGGAAAGATAAACATGAAAAGAATGCCATGCATCTTCCCGCAGTTCATTGTCAAGGAATTGAATAGTTTCTAGTTTTAGAATACCTTCTCATAGAGTAAGGTTATTCTATTATAAGCTTCTATGCCCTTGATATTTACTTGCTGTTCCTGTACTGTTTAGGTTATTGTTGCATTAAATTTCTTCTGAAATCACTAACACAAATGTCCTTAAAGGGGATTCATTACATCCTATAAAATTTTGGTAGACAAAATGTTCTTAATGAAGAAGAAAATAGAATGGAAATTTAGATTATCCAGTCCCTAACCTTTGAAATAGCTTTATTCCTTCACATAAAACTTCAACATACTTGTACACTTGTGTTGAAATCATCAGATTTCTGTGGAAACTTTACAAACACATTCTGAAGTGTTGCTTCTTGAACTTTAGTTTTGAGAATCCCTTGGAGGGCTTGTTAAAAGACTGGGCGATGAGCTCCACAAATGTAGGGTATAATTCAGTAGATTCCGGGGTGGGACCTGAGAATTTCCATTTCCAACAAGGTCCCAGGTGCAGCCGACACTGCTGGTCTGGGGACAACGCTTTGAGAATCACTGGTCTAAATAATACAGGCAGGATCTCCAGATCTAGCCTCTTACCTTAGGGTCCCCTCAGAAGTCACAAAGAAAGTGACATGTTGGAACAGAGAAGAAGTGAGAAAGAGGTTGTTTTCTTTATCTTGCAGAGTCAGCATAGAAAATGATGATTACTATTCTTAGAAGATGCATGCCTTAAGTAGGTAACCCCTAAATTTTGAGAAATAACCTTCATTCTTTATGCAAATAGGGTCTCTGTCAGACAAATGGGTTCCCTTCTAAGAGCTGGCCCTGAAGAAATATTTAAAGAGACTTCACAAACAAGGATTAATACAGGCATCAACTCTTGTTACCTTCAGTTGAATACACTAAGTGTGAGTTTGAAAGAAATCAGCTTTAATTGATGCTTTTGATATGTGGCCTAATTAATAGAAATTCACTTTTTAAAATACATCATAGCAAAAATATGTGATAATGCCCAATCATTCATAACTTACAGGAACGACCTTCACTGTTGTTAGGAATATGTAAGGATTTTTCCTCTTTTAAAATACAGATTGTGTTATTAAACAATTCCTATTAAGGAATATTAACTCATCCAAGATATAAATAACAAAAATAGTTTTATTTCTTTAAATCAACATTTCTCAAACAGCATAGTTGTTCAGAGCACAGAATATGCCATCAGACAAGCTATGTATATACCTCAGTTTCTGTGAACTTAAGCAACTACTTATTAGCTCCATGCCTCAATTTCCTAATCTGTAGGATGCAATCATATAACCTAACTTCATACAGCTGTTGTAATAATTACACGAAGAATGCAGGTGAAATTGTGCAGTGTCTCATACATACTATTAATTTACTCATTAAATGTAAGCCATTATCATGGAATATCAACTTTTCAAGATTTTAAATAATAAGGGCAGGGAAGGTTTCTATGTGTAAAAGAGTCTGAAAAATGCTGGATTCAATAAGATTAAAGAATTTTATTTACTAATGGACCTCCCCAGACACATTAATATGCTACAGTGCAATATGCATCTTCAGTATTTCCCAATCAGATTTGACCATAGCACCCCTTTTCAAGAATTATCTAGGTAGACTAGTGAATGTACTTTGGAACACAACCTTAGGAAATAAGAATATGAACATGTTTATAGGCTCATATATCACCTTTTCTCAAAAACCTTCTCAGTGCTACCTACTATACAGATATTTCTCTGTTGCTCACAATCCAAAGTAATCTCTTCATAATCTAACCTAACTTTAAAGTGTTCATTCATCATTGTAAGTTTTTATATAATGTCTATATCCTCCCACTACCCTGTTAGCTCCATAGGAGCCGTGCCTACTTTTGTTCAATTATCTATCCCTGGTGCCCATGATGGTGACTAGCACATAGTAAATGCTCACAGGTTTGCTGAATTAATTATTCATGCATTCAGTATGGACCCAGCGGAGGAAAGAGTAATATATATCATTCTCCTAAATATCTTGACCTCAAGTTTATGTCTATAGAGACCCACTTGTAAAAAGAAAAAACCCTGCCCACACTGTGGAAATAGAATATTTTTACATTTAAGGAAATCTACATTATCCTTTAACTTTTCAACAACTCTTAGAGAATGTTCACAGCTACTTCCTTTGACAATAGCAAATGATGGTACAAGAGGAATAATGACAATACCTGATCCCAGGAAATTGGACTGTCATCTGATTCTGGGTCCTCGGATACAGATAGATTAGGGTAGGCCCAATCATGGATTGTTAGGTTGTTTTGTTTCCTTTGAAGTTGATGGATTCTATCTTTTCTGATACAGGTATTTTTAGTCCAGAGAGTATTGAGGAGTTGGTCTAGTTCTAGAAATTTCAAACAAAATCTGGTGTCACATAGAATGAAGAGAGGCCAGCTTCAGAATAATCACAATTTCACACGGCCACAGCATAGATATTTACTAAGTAAATTTCTAAGTTCTAATGAAAAGCCAAGGTTTTACTCTGAACAAGAATAGAGAGCATTTAGGGACTTCCCTGGTGGTCCAGTGGTTAAGACTCTGTGCTTCCAATACAAAGGGTACAGGTTCAATCCCTGGTCAGGGAACTAAGATCCCACATGCTGCATGGTGTGGCCAAAAAAAAGAATAAAGAGTATTTATACTTCACATGGTTAATGATTCTCTCACAAGATCTTGAGATCTTAGGGCTGAACCATGATGAAATGAGCAATTCCAAAAATGGAGTGCCTTCTGGTAAGTCAACTAATTCTTTTTCTAGGTGTTCCCTATACAAATGTAAACAAAAGATGAAACTGATTTAATCCTTAGAAAATTTATTCCCTTTAGGCACTATACATCCTTAGTAGATTAACTATAACTTTAATGTAAAGTCAATCTAATCATTTTCCTCTTCAGTGTTTAATGCAGGAGAGAAACAGGAATTGAAAAGCAGCTGAGATTACTGGGACAAATGAGACTTCATTTTCTAATGCTACTGTGGTATGGTTGTCAGTTTACAGACTGCAGTTTAGTTTCCCTTGGTACAGCTGTAGCCTTAAAAAACGATTGACAATTTTCACTGCAAAGTAAGGGAGCTGCTACAGTGGAGGATTACTGGACTGAATGTCAATATTATGACATGGTATGAGTGTGTTTCATGTTTGGTAATTGCAATCATTGTTGCTTTTGTTGTGGTCATCCATGTACAATGCTTGATGCCAGTGTATTTATCTCTTGTAAAAATAAAATACAGTGTGTGTGTGTGGGAAAAAAAAAAAAACGATTGATACAGAGAACAATTGAATATTATGGTGAATTTCTTGGGATTTATTTATCTTTCTACTTGTGAAAAAAATACCCCTGGTGTTTTCCTAAATGTTACCGTCAGTAGTAGACTACAAACTAGAATTACTACAATATTTTATTTTAAATGGCCAGTTTCAACAACAACAAAAAAAACAAAACAAAAAAAGAGAGAGAGAGACCTGCAAAGAAATGCGGAAGTGTGACTCAGAGTCAGGGAAAAAAGCAGTCAATAAATATGTATCCGAGTATTCCCAGATGTTGGATTTACCAGACAAAGACTTCAAAGCAGTCATTATAAGTATGTTCAAGGAACTAAAGAGAATAATATTTGAGAAATTAATGGAAAGTATGACAATAATAAATTAATAAATAGCAATTTTCAATCAGGAGATCAAAACTATATAAAAGTCTAAATGGAAATTCTGGAGTAGAAGAACAGAATAAATGAAGTGAAGAATTCACTAGAGGAGTGCAACAGCATATTGAGATGGTAGAAGAAAGAACTGCTGAATATGGGGATAAATTAATAGAAATAATCTAATCTGAAGAGCAAAGAGAAAAAGAAAGAACAAGTCTCAGAGACCTGTGGGGAACAGCAAATATACTGACCCATATGTAGTGGCAGTCACTTGGAGAGAAGAAAGAGAAAGAAGTAGAAAAAGATATTGGAGAAAATAATGGCTAAAAACTTTCTGAATTTGATGTAAAACCTTAATCTACAATGTTCAAGAAATTCATCAGAGGGAATTCCCTAGTGGTCCAGTGGCTAGGACTCCATGCTCTCACTGTCAAGATCCCAGGTTGGGGAAATAATATGGGGTGTGGTCAAAAAACAAACAAACAAAACAAAACAAAAGAAGCTCATCAGACATCAAGTAGGATAAATATAAAAGATCCAAACCCAGACAAAGTCAAACAGTTGAAAGTCAAAGACAAAGATATATCTTGAAAGCAGTGATGGAAAAATGACTCATCACATACCAGGGAGCATTGATACAATCAATAGCTGACTTCCCATCTGAAATATAGAGGCCAGAAAGTAGTGGAATAAGATGTTCAAAATGCTGAAAGAAAAAACGGTCAATTAAGGATTTAATATCCAGCAAAACAACCCTTCAAAATGAAGGTGAGGAAGCAACCTAGGTGTCCATCGACAGACGAATGGATAAAGATGTGGCACATATATACAATGGAATATTACTCAGCCATAAAAAGAAATTAAATTGAGTTATTTGTAGTGAGGTGGATGGACCTAGAGTCTGTCATACGGAGTGAAGTAAGTCAGAAAGAGAAAAACAAATACCGTATGCTAACACATATATATGGAATCTAAAAAAAAAAAAAAGGACCTGAAGAACCTAGGAGCAGGACAGGAATAAAGATGCAGACGTAGAGAATAGACTTGAGGACACGGGGAGGGGGAAGGGTAAGCTGGGACGAAGTGAAAGAGTGGCATGGACATATATACACTACTAAATGTAAAACAGCTAGTGGGAAGCAGCCGCATAGCACAGGGAGATCAGCTCGGTGCTTCGTGACCACCTAGAGGTGTGGGATAGGGAGGGTGGGAGGGAGACGCAAGAGGGAGGGGATATGGGGATTTATGTATACATATAGCTGATTTATTTTGTTATACAGCAGAAACTAACGCACCATTGTAAAGCAATTATACTCCAATAAAGATGTTAAAAAAATAATATAAATAATAAATGAATTTTAAAAATGAAGGTGAAATAAAATTATTCCCAGATAAACAATGAATGGAGAATTCATTAGTAGCAGAACTGTCTTACAAGAAACACTAGATGAAGTTATTTAAGCTGAAAAGAAATGATCTGAATAGTAAGTCAAGTCCACAGGAAGAAATGAAGAGTACTAGAAATGTAAATATGTGGGTTAATATAAAAGACTATAAATATATTTCTTTATCATTGTTCTCTCAACTCAATGAGGAAACAAACTTTTCTTTCAAATTCTAAAACATGATAAGGGTACAGACCATTCTCAAAATATTTACCATTATATTGGGGTTATTAAGCAATGTAACTAGATGACAAAGAAAAGAGACACACGAATTGAAAAAGAAGAGGCAAAACTGTCTGAAAATGCTAAAAAAATTAGGGCAAAAGAAAATGAAAGATTTAATCATGGAACAGGTTATAAAATTAATCTAAAAAAAATCACTAACCTTCACATAGACAAAGACCAGTTAGAAGCTGTAATGAAAGAGAGGACCCCAGGTAAGGGAGACAAAAGGAAAGTTAAATGCCTAGGTATAAATGTACCAGGAAATGTCTAAAACCTATGTGAGGGAAATAACAAAACACTCCACAAAAGCACACATGTAGATATGCACAAATAGAAATACTATGGGATATAAAAATGCAATATCTTATAAATATCATTTCTAAGTTATTATAATTATTTTGCAATTATAATAAAATTATCACAGGGTTATTTTTTCCTAGAGCTTGACAGTTAGGTGATATTTGTTAGGAAGAGTGAACAAGCCAGGAAGACCCTGAAAAGAAGAGCAATGAAGAAGGCTAGCTCTATCAGAAATTAAAATATACTATAAAGCCACTATAAGTAAAACAGTACAGTACTGGCACATGGATAGACAAGTGGGCCAATAGAACAGAATGGAAAACAGAAATAGACCTGATTGCATTTATCATTTTATCATATAAAAGCAGCATCTCAAACCAGTGGAGGAAATAATTTCCACTTCATTTTAAATAAAAGGTATAAAGAAAACTGCATAGTCATATAGAGAAAATAAACTGGATCTAATCCTCACAACATGCACCAGAATTAATCCTAAATGGATCAGAAATGCAAACATACAAGTACTAGAAGAAAACACAAGTAACTTCTTCTATAACCTGGGAATGTGGGAAACTTTCTTAACTCTAACTCAAAATCTGAAAGCAATAAGAGAAAAGTTTGATTAATTGGTTTATATAAAGATAAAAAATATTTGGAGAAACAATTATCCCAGGTTACGCAGAAAATGTACAAGATGAACCTGGAATATTTTATATTGGAGAGCAAGGGAGATATAAAATGTATTAAGGGTTTTGACAAAAGGACTTACAGCCACCTTGAATAAGATTCCACTTGTCAAAGAGGGAACGATCTGAGTACCAAAAGGATAATAATGACAATAGATTGAGAGATAAGAAATCATAATGATATAAAAAGAAAAGCTCATTGTTCCTTGAAGGATGCAAGGAAACTATGTTATTATTTTGTAAAGTGGTAAATTAAAGAATCAAGAGTTTATCCTTACTTTCCTTTAAGAACCTCAATAAAATGAAATTGTGGTGAGGGAAAGATTTTCCACTATAGAATTATTACACTGAAACATGAAGAAGAACTGAGAGAATTAGAAGATCACCACTGTGTAAGCCCCAAACACTTGATCAATCTAGGCAATGACCATCAATAGCTTATAAGTTCTCAGAAAGAGACAACCAGATGTTATGTGCTGCCGATGGAAGATACCAACAATCAGACTGTAGCCCCAAATAAATAAACAACCTAAAACTAATCAAACCTCTACATATAAAAATCAATATACATGAAACACGGTGCATAGAAACACATGTAAGGGACTTCCCTGGTGGCGCAGTGGTTAAGAATCTGCCTGCCAATGCAGGGGACAAGGGTTCGTGCCCTGGTCCAGGAAGATCCCACATGCCATGGAGCAACTAAGCCCGTGTGCCACGACTATTGAGCCTGCACTCTAGAGACCACGAGCCACAACTACTGAGCCCATGCGCCACAACTACTGAAGCCCGCGTGCCTAGAGTCCATGCTCCTCAACAAGAGAAGCCACCAAAATGAGAAGCCCGCGCACAGCAACGAAGACCCAGGGCAGCCAAAAATTAATTAATTAATTAATTTTAAAAAAAAAGAAACACATGTAAAATGAGTAGGAATGCAATCAGCAAAATCCAGATGGGATCAATGATCCCTTTTCTTTTTTTCAACAAAAAATTTACAACAAAATAGAATGGAGGGGAAGGGCATGACACCTATCAAAAGTAAAACGTCAGAGACATACCAATGATTCACATTTATGGACCTTATTTAGATCCTGGTTCAATAAAAACTAAAAATATTTTTTAAAAAGCAGAAAAATGTGAACATGAAGGAAAATTTTATGATATTAAGGAATCATTCATTTTTTTTAGCTGTGATATTTGTAATAGATGCTTTTTAAAAAATCCTCCTCTTTTAGAGATTCATACAGAAATATGTACAGGTTGATTATTTGCTTCAAAATAATCAAGTGATTGGGAGAGGATGGAGGCAAATATAAGATTATCCAGTTGCTGTTAATTGTTAAGGCTGGGGACTGCGTACCTGGGGGTACACTATTTTATTGTTTCTACTTTTATTTTTAACAATCTCTGTAATAAAAACATTTAAAAAAAATTTTTTTAAATACCATACTTTCTCCCCCCTACCCCAAAATACAGTTAGTATCAGTAGAGCCCTAGCTCAGAGGCAGTTGTTAGAAAAAAATGCCTTGGGGCCTCTGGAATAAGCATCTAATTGCACTGGAAGGGGATGGAATTCTGACTTCTCAAATGCAAAAGTGGCTGCTTTGTGCTCAAGTGGGTGATACTGAACACCTCTCACAAACAAATATTTTAGTTTTTTTATCCAGGGTCCATGACGGTCAATATCTAGACAACTTGTCTTCATCTTACAGTACAGCTTGCCTCTAACTGTATTCTGTATTCCGGTCTGATGGCTCTTCCTATTTCTTAGAGTGATTGAGCCTTCAAGTGGCATACATTTTTATTTGAAAAGGGAAATCATTGCATTCCTTTGGTTGATATGGAAACTGTCCTGCTAAAACTCAATCACTCAAAATCTGAATTTAGCAATTCCTGTTTCCTACATCAAAATCATTCTCAGCGTAGCATGTTTTTCCCCGGCCTATTTCCTAGTGATGACATCTACGTAACACGATTGATTTATACTTCAACTTTCATCTTAATAAAGATTTATTTCTCTCATTTCTTAAAGCAAATACAAACGAATTGCAGAAAAACACACCTGTCGTTCAGTGGGTTAGACAAACAAGTCAGTTCTGCATGGAACTGTATGATTCCTAGCTCTTGATCCCTTTCAGAGTTGGAAGATTTATCTAGATCATGAGGGTGTTGCTGGTACCTTGGAAAATTTGTATTTCTCTTCTATGTTGTGACTTCCCAAGAGGAAGTATGTGGCCTTGGTGTGTGTGCAAAGCAGGGCATTCTGATGCAGATGAAAAAATAAGTCATTTCACTCTTAATGTCTTGTCAAGTACAAAGAAATGTGTGAAACAAACATTCTGATTCCTTTCGTGATGTCTTATTTTACCTCAGATCCCTAAAATGCTGGCAGTCACGAATGTAGTCAGGATGCATATTTTACAGTACTTTTATTTAACATTAAATGACTTATTTTTATGGTTCCAAGCAAACTGCTACCAAGCCTCTTGCACCCTTTAGAATACTATTTTATCCTTCTACATGATACTCTGTCCCCCCGGGCCCAGCACTTTGTAGCAAACAGGAAAGTGTTCAGTTAGTACTAGTAGCAGATCATAAAAGTCTCTCCCTTTGGCTCTCCATCCACAATTTCATCATCCCTGCTCAAATGAGCTGAGTGCATATTTTTGCCTTATCACCACATACATATCATAGCATGTCTGCCTTGAAAAGGCCCCCTGGGCTGTCTCACTACATACTGAGATTAAAAGGGTGTTTAAAACATACCTGGACAAATTCAGTCATCGCAATGATTCTGCTTTTGTTTTTGGCACAGTTTATGTTTAGTAGGTGTGACGGGGAAGTGAAATTCATGAAAAGCATCCTTACCTGATAGATGGAGAGTATTTGTACTATTCAAGGAACTGAAAATATATTCTGTAAAATAGTCTGGGGACGGCAAGTTTCTTTGTCCCAGACAAACACCTTGGAGGGACAAAGCAATGATTGTCTCCGCCAACTGAGGAAGTGTATTTTCATCGGCACCATCACTGCTTGAGACACCAGATTTTTTCTGCAGCACTTTGGTTTCCATACACTGAAATCAGACACAAAGTAAAAAGAAAATTCTAACTTTTGTAATTATTCTGATTAGAACATCTCTAGGATTTCCCAAAAAGACAAGGAATCATTCTTCTAAAAGAGGAGTGAATTGTTTGTGGGAATGTGCCTACCATCATTCTCTAGTCTCAGATAGAGCTCTATCTGGAAAATACTTGTTTCTTTCATTTGCCATGACACTGAATTTTCTAACTCCCATCCCATTGATTCTTATTTGTCTAATCTTTCTCATTGTCCTACTGTACAGCACAGGGAACTATATTCAATATCCTATGATAAAACATAATGGAAAAGAATATGAAAAAGAATACACACATATATATATGTATAACTGAGTCACTTTGCTGTACAGCAGAAATTAACACCACATTGTAAATCAACTACACTTCAATAAAATCTAAAAAATAAATTTCCCCTTAAGGCCCCAGAGAAACCACTGAATATTATAAACAAGAGAATCGTACAATAAGGTAGGTTACAGAAATGTCACTCAGGTGGCAAAGTAGTAAATGGATTGACAGAGTTAGAACTTGAGGGCAAGAAGCCTAGTTAAGAAGTTATTGATGAATCCAAAATATCTCGTGACCTAAGACGGTAGCACTAGACATGGAAAGAAGCAGATGCATTTGAAGAATATTAAGAAGTTAGCCTTGGAAGGACTTGGAAGAAAATGTGAAGGAGTGCAGAGTCAAAAATGACTCAGGTTTCTGAATTGACAACTGTATAATGGTAATACCTCCCACTATCCCACAAATTCTCCCCCCAAATACCCAGTATATATCTGGTGCTTCCCTAGGTACTGGAAGTGCAGTGGTGACCAAAACCAAAAGCAATCCCTGCCTGCCCTGGAGCTTAAAGTTCACTATTGTTAATAAAACAATAATGTAATCAAATGTAAGTTGATAACTTTGGCAACTGCTTTGAAGGAGAGGTACATGGTACAATGATGTAAAAATAGACAGCTATTTGACCCAGTCAGGCAGATCCAAGAAGGCTTCCTTGGGATTGTGGCGCGTGCGCACACGCACACACACACACACACACACACACACACACACACACACACACACACACACACACACACACACACACACACACACACACACACACACACACACACACACACACACACACACACACACACACACACACACACACACTGATCTGAAGGAGTGGGAGAAAGGAATAGCCCAGGCAGGAGACACAGCATTTGCAAAGTTTCTGTGGCAAGAAGAAGGATGGCAGATATGCACAGCTGGAAGGAGGGCAGTCACTGGAGTGGGTGAAGTAAGGGGAGCATGGTGAAAGTTGAAGGTCTATTGGCACTTAGCGGAGTTTGCCCTTTATCCTAAAATCAACTGGAAGCCAAAGGGGAATTTTGAGCAAGGTTTGGGAATGGGGGTTATGGGACTGGATGTGTGTTTTGACAAATTCGCTCTGGCTACCTGGTGGAGCACAAATAGACTGGAAAGAGAGTCAGTGCTTCCTAGTAGCACAGTAAGAAGGCTAGTACTGTAGTCCAGGTACAAGACAGTGATGATGATAATGGACTAAGTCTACAGGTTAGGGATCTCTTCAGGAGGTAATAGCAGTAGGACTTGGATTAGATATAAAGGTGGAAGAAATTTGGAAAATAAAATTTCTAGTTGGGCATTTGACTGGATAATGATGTTATTTGCTGACCTATGAAGTGATACATGAAGACTGGATCTCGTTGGGTTGATTTATGACCTTGATTTTGGATATTTTAAGTGTAAGGTACATTTACCATATCCTTAAAGAAAAGATGTTGTATAGTCTATGTGGGTCTGGAGTGCAGGGAAGAGGTCTGGGATGGAGATACACTCTGGTGAGTCATCTTTAAGTATAGATGTGCTACCCCAGAGAAAGCATATAGAATGATGGGGGCTAAGACCATGCCTGAAAGAGCACTAATGCTTAAAATCTACACAGAGAAAGAGCCTGCAAAGGTGAAAATGGGGGTCAGAGAGAAAAAAAAACAGGAATGTGCAGCATATACAAGCCAAAGTAGAGACTATTTCAAGAGCTACATAAGCAACATCAAAAAAAGAACATGTTCAGGAATAGAAATATGACTTTTGATTTTAATATTGAGTTTCAAGTGCCGAGGAAATATACACATGGAGATTTTTAAAGATGGGTGTATATATGAGTCAAAGGAGAAATCTGGGCTGGCTTGCAACAGAATTGAAAGTCATCGGTGTTTAGGAGTACTTGACGTTGTGAGAGCATCTCACTCAACAAGAATATGTGGGGTGAGGAGAGGGAAAACCACAGTTGGGGCCAAGGAGGATGCCATGATTTAAGGGATGGCAGGTCAAGTGGATCCTTCAAAGGAACTTGATACAGAATAGCTGGACAAGTGAGAAGAAACCAGGAGATGGGGGTGATGAGAATGGGAAAAAAACATGAAGTATAGGCTGACAGAAATCAAAGAGCAAAAGAGAGCTTCATGGAGGCAAGACTTGACAAAAGTGAGAGAGCAAAGAGAAGGACAGAGATGGTTGAGAAATACAATGTACAGGAGTGTGGGAAGGAGGAAGTATGTTCATCCAATGAGGACTCAAGGGAAGGTTACTATGTCAATGTTGCCTTCTTGTGACATAGGACAAGGTGGGAAAAGTGCGGATCAGATTTATTTATTTATTTATCTATCTATCTATCTACCTACCTACCTATCTATCTATTTATTTTATTGAAGTATAATTGACTTACAATGTTGTATTTAATTTCTGCTGTACAGCAAAGTCACTCAGCTATACATACGTGTATATATATATATATATATATATATATATATATATATATATTCTGTTTCATACTCTTTTCCATTATGGTTTAGGGAGCTATATTCAATATCCTGGATTTATTTCTTTTTTAAGTTTGTAATGGGTGAGCTTGGCAAGAGCCTATTCATAGCTATGGTGGGGAGCAGCGGGGAAGGCAGAGAGGCAGTTACCAAAATTTTAACAAATTTGGAGAAGTAGCCAGAAGATTCATGGATGACAATAACAAGTTAAAATAACAGAGAGTGGGAACCTCATAGAAGTGTGAGTTTTTCATGGAGGGTGTGAAAGAGTAACGTCTCAATGTGCCACTGAGGACAAAGGAGGATTCTAATCATTGTGTCCAATCCCAAAGTCCTTAGGATGTGGTCACGAATACCCGTTCTCCATATAAGAGGCAGGACTAGTAGAGCACCATGTACATTTACCATGGAAACAGCAAAAGAGTGGAAAGAATGGAGAGAGGTGGTTGCATTAAGAGATTGAGTCAGGAAGATAAAACAGAGTAGGAAGAGAAGGAAAGAATAGAGGGATATTTAGATTCTGGACCATTAGGGAGGGTCGCTAGATCAGAATATGATGGTGTAAGGTTGTTTCTCTTAGTGAGCTGGTTAAGGCCCGCCTGGAGTTGCTGTTAGTGGCTTGACCTATGGAGGTTGAGTCCCATGAAAGCAAGACCTAGAAATGCTAGTCGTGGTGGGCCTGGACCGCCAGCATCTTCTGTGACCTTACACCCTCTAGTCAGAGACAGCAGCAGCCTGCAGTGAGGTGCCAAGAGGCCTCCTGCAAGAGTCTAGAATGACTGACTTCCTAGCGGAAGCCTACCCCAAGGGCATGGGCCACAGGACCCTTCCCAGGAACTGGTGACAGTGGTATCCTCCAGGAGATAGTTGTTCTAAGACCTAGCACAGGGTTATGACTCATCAGTAGCTCACTTCTTCTTGACTGAAGAGATGAATAAAGTGGGTCTACACATAATATTGAATTAGTTTATTCTGTTCTAGGAATGTTTAATCTCACATACTTTCGGAAGCCCAGGTATTTGCAGTATATGTTGGATAACCATAAATCTACATTAAATATATATACTCCATCTGCCTTTAAGTGCTGGATTTGCATTTGTATTTAACCTGTATCAAGACAGTAACACATAGGATGACTAAAATCCTAGTGGCTAGTTTGAACCGATCTTACATTACGCAGACGTTGAACTGAGGAAATTCTAGGTAGGCACACCTCCCGATTTAAGCAGAAAACTGAATTCTATAAAGGAACCCCATTTTATCCCTTGGAAATAGAAAGAAAAAATATAACCAAAGTTTGAGAGCCACAAGATTAGAGTTACTGAAGTGATATCCACAAAGTCCTTAGTAAACAGTCTTTCCATTTGTTCTGCCAATTACAAGAGAAATTGAACCTATTTACAGCAAACTGAAGGATATGTCTGCTGGCATTAAGTTGCAGCATGATTGCACAGATACCTTTGAACTCCTAGAAACCAGAATTGAGGCCAAGAATCAAATTTATCACTATATGTTGTTATAGAATGAATGTTTGTGTCACCCCCCAAAATTTGCATGTTGAAATCCTAATTATTAATGTGATGGTATTAGGACGTGGGGCTTTTAGGAGGTGATTAGGTCATGAGGGTGGAGCTCTCATGAATGGAATTAGTGCCCTTGTATAAGAGATCCCAAGAGCTCCCTTGCTCCTTCCACCAGGTGAGGACACAACAAAAAGATGACCATCTGTTAACCAAAAAGTAGCCTCTCACCAGACACCAAATCTGCCCAGCACCTTGATCTTGGACTTCCCAGCCTCCAGAACTATGAGAATAAATTTCTGTTGTTTATAAACCACCCAGTTTATGGCATTTATGTTATATCGGCCCAAACAGACTAAGACACATGTCAATGAACAATTCAAGAGAAAAAAAAAAAAAAAAAAACACGTTCTGCCACACTCTTCAAAATGTGCTGGTGACTCCTCAACTCATTCTTTAAGAAAATATGGCTTAAAAAAACCCATGTTCAGAGAACGTTATCAGCTCAAACTTCCCATCGCAAAGCAGAAAGCAAAAAGGTAATTGAAAGGCCAGCTTTTGCTGGAATAGTAATGAAGGCAACAAGACGCCCATTTCCCAAGAGTGGGAACTGTGAGAAAAGAAAAGCACTTGGGACCCCTGAACACATGCAGCACCAATTACAAGCCACAAAAGAGATAATGTCTGTGCTGTCATGAATAATGCTTTTTGCAAGCTGCATCCTCAGGGAACTAACTAATGATTAATTCATCTCTCGCCAACTCTTACTGCCTAATCCTTCCCTGGCCAGAAGGCAAAGCAAATAGACACACTGCTCTCACCGCTATAGTTCAGTCCTTGGAGACTGATCAAAAGCCATGAGTCACACTCACTTTAGTGCTCAGGGGGACTCGGAACAGAGCTGCCCTGTCACCTGGTCTGCCTGCCCACCCACCCACCCACCCAGCTTCCGCCTAAAACTCATCTGACAACTGATTAGTCATTACATCCACCCCCCTTTCTTTTTTCTTTAAAAACAAAACAGCTTTGCTGAGGTTTATTCTGAATTATTTTAAACAAAATAAAAAATAAAGAAATATTTTTGTACAATCATGTGATTAGTCGTTACATTTCCCCCTTCAGACTCAGAATTTTAAATTACATCACTTAACATCCCATCACTAAAAACCACAATTACTTACCTCTCAGAAGTTTTTGAGTATCCTAGAAATGAATTAGTGACAAAAAAATCATGCTTTGAGACTGTATCTTAGCAGCAGAGCTAGTTAGCAATTCTGACTTTCTTACCTGGCTTCTGGAAGTGCCAAAGTACTGCCTGGTGAAAGCCAGGATATCTTCCGTCTCATTCTGTGAAAGGAAATAGGAGTCTTCATCCTGCCTGAGGCTGAGAAGGCTGTGTAGGTAAAATGTATATTCCTTATTACTCATGTTGAGCTTGGAAGAGCAGATCTCTTCCTGATGAATGATGTAATAGAGGAGGAGAAGAGAAACTCTCTGGACCACTTCCTCTCTGAGCTGATCCTCGATATCTCCTCCAGCTATTAGTAACAGGGCATCTGGATCGAAGCACTGTGCAAAAAAACCCCACAAAATAATAATAAAAAATTAAAAACAGAAACAAAGCTTGACAAATAGTCCCAGAACATTAACAACCACAGAGTCTCGGTTGCTTACTATTTTATGAATAGGAGGGGAAAGTGGGCAGCCTCAATAGCCCAATTCAAGTAAGACAATCACGGTTGGACTTTTATATAAAAAGGATGTCCTCCCAGAAGCCCTTATTCCCTAAATGCAACCCTTCTATCTCCAACTATAGTAACGCAAGCTGTCACTTTGCTGCCTTGATTAACACCAGCTGACTCTGGTTTTGAAAGTGATGCCTCATTGCATTTAGAATGAAATCCAAGCTCCTTATAATTTTCTCCTCAGTCTGGCTTCTGCTCATCTTACCTCTCCTACCTTATCTTAGCCTCCCTCCACCTCTCTCACTCAACTTCTGCCCCTGTGATTTTCTGTCAGTTCCACCAGGCTCTTTCCCACCTGATTTCTCAGGTCTCAGTTTCAAGTGCCACTTCCTCAGGGATGCCTTCCCAGATACCACTTCCAAAGTCCAAAGTCCCCATCCCTGCCCCGTGTTCTCCGGCACAGCGCCGTTCAACGAAAATATCACACAGGCTACAAATGTGAGGCACGTTTTAAATTTTCTAGTAGGCACATTTTAAACCGTAAAAAGAAACAGGTGAAATTAACGTGAATAATATATTTTCTTGAAATACATATGCACGATATGATCATTTCAACACATAATCAAAACTCTAAAAAAGTATTAATGAGCTATTTGATGTTCTTTTTGTCACACTAAGTCTTTGAAATCTGCTGTGCGTTTTATGCTTATCAGCATTTCTCAACTGGGATGAGCCACATATTAAGTGCCTAACAGCCACAGGCAGCTCTAGCATTATCATTTTTCCTTTTTTTCATAGAACTAGGATTCTAAGATTACTATGTCTCCTTGTTTCTTTTCTATTTCCTCTTGAGGACAACTGGCTCATTAAGGCTGGATTTTGTCTGCTTTGCGCACAGGTCTGTCCTCAGCCTCTAGCACCATGCCTGGCACTTAAGAAGAGTAAAAATGGAATGAACGCGTACCATCTGCTTCTCTCTTAGCCTACCTAAGAGAATTGATGTCACTCCTTTCTGAGACGCAATCAGTTACCACATCCTGCTATTAACAGAAATGTTGGTGGTTCGAGAATTACTAAAAATGCTTCCATGATGCTTTGTTTCACAACCCACAGATAGACAGCTGGCTTGTCTAATCTGGGAAGTTTACATGGCAGAGGAAGGTGTTTGGGGTAATGTGTTGGGACAGTGAGAAAAAGATAGACACAGGGGTTGTGGAAGAGAAGCTCTCCCAGCAAGATAAGAGCTGTGTTTCTTCAAAGACAGTTGGGTAGCTTCTGGGAATGCTCCCAGGATCTGAGAAGCAGCTCATGACACGGCACCAGCCTCAGAGTGAAGGTGTCAAGAGATGCCTATCTGAAGGACTTCCCTGGCGGTCCTGTGGTTAAGAGTCTGCTCTTCCAATGCAGGGGACGCAGATTTGATCCCTGGTTGGGGAACTAGGATCCCACATGCTGCGTGGTCTGGCCAGTAAATAAATACATACATACATACATAAATACATACATACATACATAAAATATGCCTGCCTTGAGCCCCAGGGGAGTTGTCTCACTGTGGGATAATCTACTATGAAATCTTTTCATCTGTTCTCTGAGGTGGAAGTTTCAGGGGTCCTAATTCCATGTCTGCTGTGTGTCCCACTGGGTAACATCTGGAAAATACCATCTGAGCCAGAAAGAAACATGTCATCCGTCTGTAAAGCAAAGCATTAATCACATTCTTCACAAGCCACACAGATTCCCATTTCTCCCCAACTCAACTGCGAGAGGCCAAAAACTCAGCAAACAGATGCAGACTTCCCAACAAGATCAACTCTGAGTGTCAATGTTAAACTCAACCACCAAAACCACAGCAGCCCTTTTCTGTTCCCTACTCAGCCCTAGAGAAAAGTCCATGGGTTGGTAGCTGTTAGATGGGACTGACACCAGGACCCAGGGAGGTGAATCAGCTGAATCAAGCTTTGTGCCAAATAACCTCCTGAAACTCAAGTATCGGGAAAACTATTGGTCATATCAGCTACCATTTATCGGAAGCCATGTGTCCAAGACAGTGCTAAGTATCTTCCGTATCAAGGCATCCCTCAGAGTATAAATCTAATTGGGTCTGGAAAAGGTGTCGGATGATCAATTTTTCAATGGGGGGAAACTTATTGCATTATTTTAAATGGAAAAACAAAAGCCCATATCATAATCCACCAAGTATTTCTGCACAATCAAAAGCATTCCGAATACCAATTACCCAATTACTTAACGCATAATGAATTAATTAATAGGTACATATATATGCAGTATGCAAAGATCCTGCACAGAATTAAGTGTGAAGTATGTTTTCCTTCTATGAGGAAAATATACCCTGAGTATATGTGTAAGCCAAGTTTAAGAGAGGGTGAGTAACGTACCTAAAGCCACACAGTTAATAGTGGTTGCCCAGCCTTAATTCCTGCTCTGCCATTGATAGACTTTGTACTTGCTGTGCAGCCCCTCACCAGGTAACCTTCTCTCCCTCCTGTTTGCTAGGAAGAGATCTGGTCAATTAGGAGGCTAGGGGATTGGTAAGGTTATAATATCCATCAGTGAGGACATGGTACAGCCAGCGGGTTGAGCAAGTTCACCTTCAGAGACTTCCAAGTGCTATTCAGGTCGTCTGATGGCGCCCGGTACGTGGGAATAAGAGCGCCAAGAACACGTAGGACCTCCGTGAGGCCACTAGACCACGTTTATGTGGCCCAGGTGTGGTTGTGTGCTGGTTGCGCACAGCAGTGTCTGTGGCCACCCTGTATCCCATCCAAGCAGCCCGAGACCCTTGTCCACTCGTGGCTCCTTCTCCAGGCTTTTGCTCTGTGCCTTTCTAGGGATGAAGCAGGAGGTAGCAGAGAAGAGGGTTAAGATAGAGTCCCCTCTCCTATCAGGCTAGATAGAATACCCTGAATACAATCAGGCAGATGTTCACTCCAGAATTTTTTTGTAAAATGCTTACATCTTGGAAGGTAAATCAGTTTCTGACTTGGAAAAGTTTAAATAAGTTGTGGAAGCAGCTCATTTTATCTCGCTAGAGATTTCGGTCATCTGGAATGAACAGAGGTAACCTACCCCTTGCTGAAGTTTTCTGAGGCCTGCTGAAATGAAACTTAATGGTGAATCAGAGGACCCTGTGGTGAAAACTCTGTGCTCTGATATTGGAGTCTTTGACAAGTTACCTTACTGCAGAAGGTGGTGGCTTGAGGACAGAGCGCTGCAGGGAGAATCGCAAGCGCTAACATAAGGTAAATTCTCTTCTGGGCGTGGACGTGACAAAAATTGCTATAGGGGTTGGTGGGGGGACTTGGATTTTCAGTTCATCACCACTAGATTTGTTTCAGTTGTTACAGTTTTCCGAAGTGGCTCAGTTGTGGTTTGGGAGAGGATGTTTAGCAAAATTTTGCAAATACTGGCGCCCCATAGGCATCAGATCGGTCCCGGGCTCTGACTCCAGTAAAGTGATTCTTTGTTGAAGAAGAATGGACTCATTCAGAAATAATCCATTGACTTCCTTTGAATCTTGTCAGGTGGAGGCATAAGGTTTAAGAGGAAAAGAAAAACACAGATCCTGGGAATTAGTTTTTCAACTTCATAAGGAAATAAACTTTGGTAAAAAGACTAGTCAAATTGTGAGAAGTCCTCTCTACTAAGCTAAATGGACTACTCAGATGTTTGGTAGTAATTTTCTATGACACCCTGGAGCCAAATCAGATCGCCTTTTCCCAGCTGTGTAATTCTGCTTTGTTTACTGCTTGTGTATTTCAGGGGAGAGCCTCAGCGACAGAGAGCTATATGAAATCTTCTGTGTTAATAAGGCAGTTGTCAGAACCTGCAGGATAAGCTTTAGGAAATTTAGACCAAGAGATGTTTAGAATTTGATTTTGGGTTATGGGTAAATCAACTGCCTTCTTCTAAGTTCTTAGATTTTTGAAGTTCTGTTTTAGGAGGGGGCAGGGTTGCTAACGATTGACTATACGACACAAGAGGGAAATTATATTTCTTCCTTTTCCTCCCAAACAAAGACCTGGAAAGATGTCAGCTGATGACGGGCGCTAGCTTTCTGTGGGTCTGTACTAGACTTAGTGGCATTTCTAAGTGACAGAAAGGGAAGTCTTCACTGAGAAGAGTTCAGATAAACTTTCTCGATAAACAAGTTAAGATAAAGCTTGATGGTTTTCAACTTTATCCCATGACCATTATGACAACTCGGGGAAGGGGAGGGAATTAAATGCAGGACCTTAAAGCGTTGATTCTGAATGTGTCTGAGAATCGCCTGGAGATCTTGGTTAAAAACCCCAAACCTCTGGGGACAGTTGAGGTGGGCGGGGCCGGGGCACCAGCAGGAGGGTGCTGCAGAGGAAAGTCTTGTTTTCTCAGCAGCACTGAAGGTCCTTCCCAAAAGCTGCTCCAGTGACCTGGAAAAGGGGGGACTGGACAGTTCCGCGAATATAAGCAGGGGAAGAGAGCTTGAGCTCGTATGCATTCATAGATGGTCATGTGACCTCACAGGGAGCCCCCTGAGAAGGGAATCAGCATCTCGGCATCCTAACAGCTAGACGGTGCCAGAACAAGGATACGGACCCAGTGCCGACTGACTCCAAACCAGATTCTTTTCCCTTCACCACGCCTGGAACCCATGCAGGCTCATGGTTCTCATCATTAGTGAAGTGGAATTTATTCTTTTGGAGTTAATTAATCCCTCATTAAATGTATTAAAACCCCCTTCTCACCCTTCTCATTAAAAAAGAAAAAAAAGAAAAAGGAAAGCCATGATCAGGCAAAAGTATCCATATTCAAAGGCGGCAGCTTGAATGGATTTATTTTTAAACGTGCAGTGCTCTTAAAAACTTCAGATCAGTTGTTTTGAAAACTCAGTTTTTACCTAGATCCGAAATAAAATTGGGAACTTTTTTTTTCCTCCCCCCAAATTCAGGATACACACTGATCCCTTTTTTCAGACATTTAAGGACCTGAACTCACTCCCTTGCCCTCTTTTTATCACAGAACTTCTGATAGGTACCCTGCCTCCTAGTGGACAAAGTCCCTAAGAAGACAAAAAAGGATTCAAGAACATGGTGAAGACTTCTGGTTTGCACCAGAATGTGGGTGTTTGTAAAACCAGGGTGTTTCTCCCTGGTCGTTGTGAATTGACACTGAGAGATTCCATGGGCTCCTTGCTTAGATTATAGTGATTCGGGTAAATTGGAGATTTCTGCGCAGGTGAAGCTGAGATTAGCCTTTTTTTTAAACCTTAGTCTCTTAGAGAAAAAGAAACAGCAGCAGCAGGAGAGTGAAGTTATTACAGACAGTGTTTCACTTCCTAGGAATGGAACAGAAACTAAACTGGCCAAATACTTGTTAATGTCATAGAAACCAAAAAAAATGTACAAAACAACCCATTCCCCCCCAAAAAACGGAGAATAATCTTGCCTGTTTACACCCCCCCCCCCACAAGCTAAACTAATATTCAACCAGCCTTAATAAGGCACTTCATGTCATTAGAGAACATTTCTCTGAAGCAAATTCTCAGAGGACATTAATAAGATATGACTCCTAGTTATTTCCGGTGGGAAGTCTTCTGTTGCTATATATATAAATTAATGTCATCACAGATGAGTTGCCTTTACAACACATGTTTTCTCTGGGAACCCTTGGGAGTTTTACTAATTACTGAATTATTTACTGTTTGCACAGAGCAGAGAAAAATTCTGTTAGCAAGACCCTTCTGTGAAGAAAACAAAAACAAAAAACAAAACATTTGGCCAAGAAATGTTTCCCCCAGAACAAAGCGTGATTGAGAAGATCAGCTAAAATTTATTTTGGGGAGAAATGATTCGCTTCTCTTATTTAGTTAGTTATGTCTTCATTTATTTACTTATTTATTTGTGAGTGAGTTCATTCTGAAAAATCTCATCTCAGGAAAGGGATGTTCAGAGTGTTTTGGTCTGTTTTTTGTCTGAAGTCATTTTAAGACATGGGCTCTTACCTCTGGGGCTGCTCTGGTCATTACCCATCCCCCCACCCAATGGAGACATTCTGATTTTACAGTAAATGTTGATTTTACAGTAATGCTGATTTTTACATTAAAGCGGCCCGCAGAGATTTTTAAAAATACCATCCAGGGCAAGTGAAATCTCAATCTCTGGAGAAGGAAGCTCCAGCCTGGGTATTTTGTGAAACCTGGCCAGGTGATGCTGATGGATAGCCAGGATTTGAGAGTCACTTGATAGACTAGGAAATGCCTGGAAAATGGGTTTCTGGGGCCCATTTCAGCCCCACTGGTAGCACTTCCCTTCCCCAGCTTAGATTCCTCATTTTTAAGAAGACGATAATCCAATTCCTTAACTCCCCACGATGCAAAATATTAGAACACACCTACCAATATCCGGGAGAAAGTACTTAAAAATTCAACATTAGACAAATATCAGGTTGTTATTATTATGCCTCAGAAAACAAATGGCATCTATCTAACCAATCATGTTCAAGGTCATTGCAAGCTCATAAAAAGGATTAGTCAATCAGAAAGAAAAGGGAACTAGAAGTGCATACTTGCAAATAAATACCTCTA
Organism: Balaenoptera musculus; assembly: GCF_009873245.2. Classification (NCBI taxonomy): domain Eukaryota; kingdom Metazoa; phylum Chordata; class Mammalia; order Artiodactyla; family Balaenopteridae; genus Balaenoptera; species Balaenoptera musculus. The sequence goes on from NC_045786.1 coordinate 4,522,088, forward strand.
AACCTGCAGAAGCGTTGTAGAAAGACTTACAGAAGCATTACCATTTTAATAAAAACAAGTTCTCCCTGTCTCTAAATGCCATATGCAGAATGCTGTATGATTTGTCATACCCCAAATATGGGAGTTATTACACCATAATGCATTGCCCACTCAGATATTGGAAGGTTTGCAATGGATTTTCCTTTCCTAAAGTAAGCGGCTAAGGAATGCATGGGTCTCTTTGGAAAATGCCCTTGTCCCTGATCCCATTCTATGGCACTAACCAGATTGCAATCTCCTTGCCTTCCATCTGTCCTCCGTGGGCACCCGGTTTTCTCTAGCAGAGTTCTGATGAGGCTTCTCGAGTGGTTCAGGGGGGTGGGCTCTTGTGCAGAGAGAACATGTAGAATTTCCGTCAGTTGCCCTGGACTCCAAGTGCCGCTGCTGTCTGGAGTTGAGGGTTTTTCTGTCTCAGTCAAGGGAATCAGGCTGAGTAGAAGGAACAATGGCACCCAGAATACAGAAAGCTTTCTCCAGAAGCACATTTCCACTCTTCCTTCAGCCCAAGTCTGCCTCTGATGGAGCTGGGTGGGTTGGTGTTCACGGTGTCAACTCGTAACTGGAGGAATGTCTGTGGAAAGAGGAAAAATAAAGCCCTTAATTACTGTGCCTGCAACAGGTTTGCAAGGATTCATTAATTGGGTGGCTGAGCTGATTGGCAATGACAAGCTGTTTCTGAACAACAGGGGGTCTATAGCTCATTTATAACTCCCACCGGCAGGAAATTATGGTGGGTGTAGACTTTCAAGCTGTACAACAGCCAAGAAGTGTGTTATATTGTCTGTCTCTGAAATAGAGTCAAAAATTAGGAAGAATGCATTTCACTGTTTATCCTGAAGGTGCTACAGGTCATAAGACCCGGGGCAGGAAACACCCTCATTTATCTTTTTTATTGAAGTAGAGTTGATTTACAATGTTGTGTTAGTTTCAAGTGTACAGCAAAGTGATTCGGTTATACATACATATTTTTTTTCAGATTCTTTTCTATTATATAGTTTATTACAAGATATTGAGTATAGTTCCCTGTGCTATACCGTAGGTCCTTGCTGTTTACCTATTTTATGTATAGTGGTGTGTATACATTAAGCCCAAACTCCTAATTTATCTCTCCACACCCGCCAACAGGAAACACCATTTTATCCCATTGATTTATGGGCCTCATCAGTGAAGTAAGTAAATAAAAGTAAACAGAAAATAAATTTGAACAAATTACAGCTATCATGTTGAGTTAGAAGATTTTTTTGATAAGGAAGGGACTAAAAGAAAATAGTAACATCCAGAACATACTGGTTAGTTTTCAGTTTTCAGTTGATTAAAAGCATGAACTATCTTGGAAAAACAAGAGAGTTTCAAGGCCCATGAGCCATGATAAATCCACATATTCAGGCCTCAGGAAAGAAGTGAAAGGACAGCTTGAGAACCAATCAGCTTTCTGGAAAAAAATTAATATCTTCAACCGATTGCTTAAGGAATGCAAAATGTTAACAGCATCTCATGGCAGATCTTGGCCCAGAGATGAGCTAATAATGACTGTGGGGTAGTGAGAAAAATACTAGGATTACTTTCACGGTTTAAAAAAAAAAGAGAGAGAGAGAGAGTTTAAAATTCTTACGTTAGCATTTAAAAAATGACAGACGATGATACAAACATTTCTAAACCCAGTGCTTACCTTCAGACGAAAGACAAATGATTATTTATCTGGAGCTCTGTGGCCTTTTAAATCTCAGAGGGTATTTCATGGTTACAAAGTCCTCTGTTTTTAAAATTCCTTGACTGTGCGCTGGGAGCTAGAGAGGATTATTTCAGCCCAGAACAGTTTTCAGTTGCTATGGAGAGTAACAATGAAGGTGGATAAAAGTGAGAACTTTCTGTCTGGCCGATTTTCAGGAAAACCAAATTAGTGTCGCTAATGAACCTGACTTTTTATATCACTATTGACCAATTGTCTTAGAATTCTGAGAAAAACCTTAGAATTTCTTACAGCCACTTGCCCTTTAAAGGACAGAGCTAGGTCAAACGAGTTCCCCTTGTAGAATGGAAAGGCTTTCCTGTTAGATCAAGACTTTTTTTTTCCCCAGAGGATTCTGTGATAATTGTTTTATCCACATCTCAAACCAACGATTTGTTGAAAAGATAGGCTCATTAGAATTTTATTTTATAAGGTGCAGAGGTTTAAACGATTTCAGGCATTCGTAAATTCATAAATAGATTTTTCAAACAAAAAGTGTTTGCTGGAGGAATAAAGTTCTTACCTGGGACGTAAGCGGGAAACTTTAAGCAGCTGTATATATTCTGATCCCAGAGCCTGTGGTAGAGGTCATTGCATAAGGCCCTCGGGTCCTGTGAAAAGGGCTCTCACTAAGTTATTGGGGAATAAATGACTGAAAGAACAAATGAAGTGGTGAATTTTATAGGAGGTAAGAGACGTCGAGACCCAAGATTTCAAAGTGGACAGTGTACGTGGAAACAGCACACAGGCTATAGACACACCAAGTGAATCCGAAGAGTGTAGGAAATGGGGAGAGGCTTGAGTCTGCTGCTAAGGTGGTAGCTGGGTAAGGAGGGAAAGGAAATACAGAGAGAAGGAAGGCGGCATCATGAGTCTCCTCGGTTGCTCATTGGATATGAAACTTGGGAACAACAGGGTGAGATAATCCTAGGCCCACGCTGATAACCCTTTCAGAACTACGGAAGGCTGACACTCCCAGAAAATGCCCGGCTGCTCTGAATTACACAGCACGGAGCACTCGGGTTTACCTAAACTGTCAAGGGAAGGGCCTTGGCCCGTTTCTCACGAGCTCTGTGGGGAGATTACCTGGAGTTCGAGTCCAGAACCAGCAGCCCAACAGGAGAGCGAGGAGGCGGTCAAGCCCTTCCAGCCGTGGGTCCAGTGGACGCAGAGAAGCAAGTGGACTCAGGACCAGAGGGGGACACTGGCGAAGCTCCCTGCAGGCTACTGCTCCTGGCCTGTTGCCATCCCCCCAGCGGGGACCACCTGAGCGTCATTCCAGGCTCCACCCTAGCTCAGTCTCGGGCACTTGGCTAGGAGGTAACTAAGGGAACGTAGCCCAAAACCCACTGAGCAAATTATCCAGTCCTGCCATCACCTGCTACTATTAAGAACCTCAGCTTTGCTTTATTTCTGGAACTAAGCCCTTGCTTCCTGGCCCACCTCCAATTAGCAGGTCCCCAAATGGGCCCTCCCTGCCCAAGTCCCACTACATAACCTTCTCGGTTTCGGCACAACTGGATCTTGATTGGCTGTGACCAGTGGTCGCAGGACAGCGCCCTCTGCTGGGACTTTGGTATCCTTTTCCTGATTCCCTGATGGACGTCCAGGCTGGAAGTCCCGTATTTCCTAGTCTGAGATGCCCTGTGCCTAGAGAGCCCCGCCTCCTAGGGCCCCAGCAAGTTATCTCCTGCAGAAATTCTTAAACACCCATAACTAGTCTCAGCTGATCCCAGCACCTCCGCCAGCCCAGCCACAAGCCAGGAGGCCCCCAACTACGCGAACTTCCCCCCCAGGGCACAGCCTGTATCATTTGCCCCCCAAGGCTTGCTCTCCCCTCACAGTCATACCTAAGTCAGCTAACAATCAGGTTCCTCGTCCTGTCCCAGGGGGAGACAGCCATTAGGAGCGGGTAAGGAGAAGCCTGGAAGGCAGGCAGATCCCAGGGAAGAAGGAGGAGGCACTTGGCTGAACACGGGGGTGTGGCTTCCTTAGCCTGGTGTGGGTGGTAGCGGTAACTCTACATCCCCAGCCTGCCTGCTTCCCCAGCAAGGCTGAAATCAACCTTCCCTAAACACTGTTATACTTGCAATCCAAACCGACCTCTAGGGGTAATGAGCTTCATGTGTGAACTAACCCACTGTACAAAGAGGAGCTCATTGACTCCTGATTGACATTTACAAGGATTTAACCCGCATTTGGGACCAGTCTCATCTGATGCAGTATCTCCTGATATACAGACCGTTTTTTTGTGCTAACGCAGGAAGATGTAGTGGATGGGAGGTGGGAGGGAAGCAGGAAGACTGATTAATCCACCCTTCCTTCAGCTCCGATTCTTTGCCTTTTGGGGTGGCCTGAGTTTCAAACTTCTACCTCATGTCAATATAATGTATTTACAAGTGTACTCTGCCTTGACCTGGAAAGAATTTAAAGGGGCCCACCAGGTAGAAAGAAATACAAGATGGCAACTGCTTAAGAAGAGACTGAAACAAGAGTAGAACCATCGTGTATCGTTCAGGGCCGCCATGTACAGTTTTGCAGGTTGCGTACTGTACAACTCTAGGGCTCATCATTCACTTCTGTAATCGCCACAGATTTATAGATTTATTACAACACTTTTCCAGCAAATGTTCTGAGGAAAGGAGGCTCTGAGCTTGTGGTAGGACTGCATGTGTTCCTCTTCCTCAGCATCCAGCCTAACCCTGGTGGGGCCATCTCTGGCTGTAAGATGAGGTCCTACAATCTGAGCTACCTCTGGGCCTTGCTTCTCCCCATGTCCTCCCTTTATGCTGTCTTCTTCCCTCTTTTCCAAGACTCTAACCTCTCTAAGTCATAATTATAATAATGTTTATTAACATTTTTGGAGTGTCTTTAATGCCTAGGCACTGGGCTAAGTAACCTTACATGTATTTTCTCATGTAATTTCAACTGAACCTAATGAACTTCTCACTGTACATTTCAGAAATCCCCGGGGTCACACAGCTAGTAGATGCCACCAGAAATCCAGGCCTGTCCACATCAAACTCGGTGCTTATACCACCAGGCAACTGTCTGTTGCGATGTGATCCCATGTTTTTATTTGTAAGTCCAAGCTTCTTTTTACAATGAAACCTGGGATACACAAAAGAAGCAGGCAAGAGTTCATCATAAAGAAAAGAATCCTTTTCCATATACGTCATTACATAGTATTGAGTAGAGTTTAAAAAAATTTTTTAATTAAAAAATTTTTAAATAAAAAATTCATGTGATACAGAGAGATTAGAAAAAATAATAATAATCTGCTACTTTGTGATTTTTGCATTCTCCCCAAACCCCCTTCAGCCCAAAAGTTCTCAGGAAAAAAATTTTTCAGAAAAAAAGTAGAACTTTAAAATAAATAAATCCTCAGGTTCTCCTTTTCTGTAATACTTCTTAACAGGACTACCCACTAGGCATTTGAAACAAATGCTACTCCTTCTTAAACTGTTTTCTCAGAGGAAAAACAGAATATTCAATTAACAAGGCAGCGTCTACAGGGTAAATACTAGTTTTGTTCATGTCCTGATTCTACGACATCACTGTATTTCCAACAATTAGAAAATGTCAATTGTTTTAAATGTAGACATTTAGATTATCTTTGATTTGGAAACTGATAGTAAACATGATTTTTTAAAAAACACACATTTTATGTGCAACTCTCAAACAACATTTTTTTCTCCTTATGAAAACCATGTATGATTACTAATAAAAAAAAACTGTATAAAATACCTAAGAGCATAAAAAAAAGAGGGTGGCCTCTCCACCAGAGATAACAGATGGATTATGTTATATGAATGCTTTGAAAGCTCATTGTTTGTACTCATTATACAGTGTCGGTCCTGCTAGAAATGTATTTATTTTATTAGTCATTTCAAAAATTCACCTTTCAGTTTGGTTTTGATGATCCTCATTATAGCTGGCTTTCCACATCGTTAATTTCCACTCTTCTTATTTCCTGTCTTCTTTTTTTCCTGTCTTTCCATAGTTCTTTCTGTGGGAAAGGAGCTTTGAGTGCAGACGTTGCTAGAGGTCTACCCAATATCCATTCCTCCTGCTTTCATTTGTTGAGCAGCAAAGTGCCCAACTAAAAACTCTCGCTTCTCCAGACTCTTTAGAAGAAGACACATGACACAGCTTGGAGATGATGTGAGTGGCAGGCTGCCGGGGGCGTCAGAGAGGCCCTCCTGCCTGAGATGCAGAAGTGACATCACACGTGGCCCTGGGTGAGGTAAGGAGCAGGAGAACAAGAGCCTTCCCCTTCAAGTTGAAGCAGGAGGACAGAAGAAGGGGAGCCTGGGCCCAAGAAGTATCATCCAGGTCACCCCAGGAGCCCTGGTTGCCTATCCTTGGGGCGTTGGTTGAGTGAAATCCATCAGCCCCTATCTGTGAAATCCTTTTTGTCCAATTCTCTGTTGATTTGCACCAAATGCAAACACTGGTACCCCTTGAGACAACAATGATATGTCTTGCCATCTTTTTCTGCTTCTGGAAATGACATTTGCAGACATGGAGAAAGCTCACGGAAATGGAGAGTTGGAATGAGGGGGCCTGGTGGCCAATTAATTTCCCAGCTACTTCCTGAGTCACTCTGGGTGAATCAGTGTGTGAACAGGTATATGAGTCATTGATTTCTGTACTGCAGGTTACCACAAGCTTGGGCTATGAACAGGACACGTTTATTATCCCACAGTTGCTGTGGGTCAGGAGTCCAGACGTGGTTCACGTGGGTGGTCCACTCCCAGCCTGGTTTCATCAGGCTGCAATCCAGGTGGCAGCCAGGGCTGGGGTTTCTTTTGAAGATCGGACTGCAGAGGATCCCCTTTCAAGCTCACGTGGTCCTTGGCAATCCAATGAATTCTAATCACAGGGTGACACCCCCCATTGAACTGGTCAGAAGTAAATTACAGGTTCAGCCCACACTCTAGGGGAGGGGATACCCTAAGGGTGTGAATACCAAGAGGTGGGGATGACTGGGGGCCGTAAGTTATCAAAGGGAGCAGAGTAGAATCGCTGTGCTGTACGCCTGAAACTAACACAACATTGTAAATCAACTCTACTTCCATTTACAAAGCGAGAAGCGTGGGAGATGATGTGGGTGAATATGATAATTAACATTCCAGAAGCTGTGGTTTGCATCCGTATTCTTTTCTGAGGAGGTAGGGAAGATGGAACTTCTGACATCTTTCTTCATCTCCTAATCACTCTCCAACTGGTTTCAAAGTCCTCCTGGAGTTAGCTACAGATATTACCAATCAAAGGCTGTATTTAACATTTCATATTTACTCAGACTCTTGAGTACCAGTCTAAATCACTGGGAATTGTGTTGGTTTTATTTTAAATTTAACTTCACGTTTGTTTGATCCTAAAATTGAGAACTTATCCTTTGTCATTTGAGAAAGGATATTCGATAAAGTATATAACCATCAAACATATTTTTTTACTCCACACACTAAAAACATTGCAGTTTCTAGAATATTTTTAGGAAAACAGCAGAATCCTTATTGAACACGTTATTCTGCTTTTAAGATTGAGACTTTGGCATTCATTGTTAAATAGGTCAAATTATGTGACTTGGGCTGAAATTTCTATCTTTTGAATATCCTTTAACATGATGACTTTTAAAAAAAATTTCAACTCAAATATTGCCAAGAAAAAATGATTCAACATTTATGTTGATTAAACTAATGCCATTCAAGAGCATTTTGTAAACTAAATTGTTCAGTGCTTATTATTCAATGGATTTTAGTCTCAGCATGAAAAATATCTCATATTTCTAATATTTGTGCAATCTTTAGGCACATGATATAATTTTAAAAGTTATTATTTAAGCATTTATGTACAATATTATATAGATCACAACTATGTCAAATATATTCATGGCAAAAATATTGACTATAAAGTATTAATAGTAGTTCCCCACTGGTGGTAGGAATATAGGTGATTTTTCTTTCCATTTTCAATATTTTCCAAAGTTTCTATAATAAACATGTATAATTTTGCGCAACAGGGAAAAAAAGAGTCATTTTTAACAGAGAGAATTTGACTAAATCCATGGTTTTCCTTTTTAAATTATTTGTTTTAGCAGCAAAACTCTTCTTTTAAAAGAAATTCTTAGAAGTAACCACACATGTAAATCTGAGAAGAGTGATGATTGTGTTTTGGAGGTGTTCTTTCTTGTTTCTGGAACTCCACAACATCCAAGGGTTCTTCAGAACACATTTTTAAAACCACTAGACCAGACAGTTTCTAGAATTCCTTAGAGCGGGCTGCAGTGGTAATAGGAGCCTGACAGACCTGGGGGAAAGGATACTGGCCCCAAGTAGGACTTCTTATGGGATCTCTGAGCCTTTTTCTCTTCATTTTTAAGATGGATGTATCATCTGCCCTCAGGGCATTGGGTACATGGCACATTTATGAGCTCAGTAAATAGACTATCATCGCACTGCAATCATTATATAAGCTCTCTGGTGTAATTCCATGAAAAGTCACTCTCCGGTCCCTGTCTCTTTGGCTCCTTCTCCAGGCCACTGAATTTCCCCAGGTTCTAGTATTCATGATATTCTCTCAGGCTGAAATGGTCCTTTCCCCCCTCAGCTGATGAATCTATAGTTAGTTTTGTTAAGACCCAACTCAAATACCACTGCTTTTGAAAAGCCTTCCATGGGTGCCATGTGTGGTAGAATGCCCATCATCTGTGCCTTGGGATACTCTTTTATCCTACTTGTCCAATGACGTGTTAATTCACATGTCTATATCTTGTTTATGCCTTAGCTCACCCATTAATGGGGCACGGGTCTTCATCATTTTTATATTGCTAGCATTACACACTGTATTTGATAAGTAGCGAGGACCCGTCAATAGAAAATAGTGGCCACAAGCAGTGAACAGTAATACAGCCATTTTACTCCACCAGATATAAGATTATTAGCAGTTGAAAACAAAGAGAGGAATCTACTGATCAATGTAGTATCAGAGTATGTCTGTCTATGATTGAACGGACTTCCTACTGTCAGGGACAGGGCAGGAACTGGCAGTGGAAGATGCCGGCGTAGGCAGGATACAAAAGTACAGAAGTGCACTTGCGTCCTGAAGGTGGGCAAAAGTCCCAGCCTTTGGAAATACACCTCAAACCAATCCAGCGAGCAATTTTCCCCACAGGGTGTTAAAATGTAAGCCACCAAGGAATGAGAACATACTGTCCAGTTAATCTGTTAAGCTTACCTATCCAGTATTGAGGAAAACCATTACTTCTCCAAATGGTTTAAATTGTTCAGTCGCTAATTACTCACAAAGCTATTGAAAGCCCGAGTAGCATACGTGTGTGTGAGAAATATGGCTTTTCTTTATCTTCTTAGGTCAACTTCAGCCTCCAGGTCGACTGGCTGCAGAGAAATTCTATCCTAAGCTGGGGCAAAAGTCCCAGGTCAAACACCCGGGAAACCCTCTAATCAGTGGTACACGCTGGTAATTGTTAAGAATCTTCTCATCCTAATTCCTGTGGTCTGCTTTTGTTTACTGCCTCTCCTGTTTCCATTCTGCATCTGGGGCTCAGAATCTTTGCTGAGACTGAAGCCTTTCTGTCTCAGTTTGAGGCACTCCTCTGATGTCTTGTCACCCCAAGAGAGCAAATTCTCCCTTCCTTTGCCTCTTTGTCAACAGATTGAACGATGATCCCTACCCGCATTAAGGAGGGCAACCTGCTTAACTCAGCCTACTGATTCAAACGCTGATCTCATCCAGAAACATCTTCGCAGACACACCCAGAATAACGTTGAACCGACTATCTGGGTACCCTGCGGCCCTGTCAAGTTGAGGCATAATATAATAGTAACTACCATATCGACATCTGATAGTTTATTATTGAAACCCAGCTTCCTATTACGTTAGAACTTCTGGAAACTCAGCTTCTCTTGGGGGCTATGTAGCATTTCCCATGTGAACTCTTTATACTTTAGAGTTTAAGAGAGTGTAAATCTCAATCTATTGAGGGCCTGACTAAAACAAAAAGGCAAAGGAAGGGAGAATTTGCTCTCTCTATGTGACAATCTCTGAGCTGGGCCATTGGTTCTTTGATATCCTGAGGCTTGGCACTGTGGAATACGCTTGGTTGAAGACAGTCCAAAAGAACACAGTGGCTTGGATTCTCTGAAGATCAGCTTCAGGAAAGGCTACCTGATACTGTCTGGCCTCCCCAGACTTGTATTCCTTGCTCCTCTCTGCCCGCATGGAAACCCCAGAGGATCGAGATTTTGCTGCTTGTCAAGGAAGAGACGTGGCTTTGAAACATGAGCCAGGAGGAAGCGAAACAAGCCCAGTGACTCTACACATCTTGAAGATGAGCTCCGAGGCAAACAGCAGCTTCACAGGTTCCAGTTGGCCAAGGCCTCTCGGAGGCTGTCCCAGATTCTCTGTCGTCTGGCAGTGGAGTACGCATCAGCTGCTCAGGCTGAGGTCCCGAACTGGGTCTGCTTCCTTCATGCTCTGCAAGTCTGGCTTGGGTGTCCTTATTGGGTGGGGAGTGGCCCTGTGGATAGTCAAAGCAGGAGTCCCGGTTCCTGCTTTGTGATACATCCACCGTAGGTGCTTGAGACCAGCACAGGTGTATCTGGCCGGGCTGCAGTACATATGGGGAGGTGGCTCACAGCACAGGTAGGGGGCTGGCGGGGTACCTAGGATATGGAAAAAGACTCCCGACGAAAGCAATTCTTACGTAATCCATCTCTAGTTACAGCCTACCGACACATGGCAGCAAAGGCCCAGACAGAAGCCTGGACATGCCCAGAGAAAATTGCACCTTTTTATTATAAGACCCAAGATCAATAACACAAACACGGAGAGACTGTAGAGGTTTAGCCCATCTTGCAAGCTGGTGTTTCCTGGATGGAATCAAACCTGGCCAGGTAAAGGGAACGTCACATGCAGAGAAGTAGGTCCCTGGAGACTATCAATCCCACACCCTCCTTTCTTCTTCATTGGATACTTCAAATTCCCCTCCTGAGTCCCCACCAGTTCAAGAGCCAGGGCCTCTGAGTTTTGGAATTAAGCCCCAGGGTGGCACATGGCAGTCAGCAGAACACATTCAAGGACAAGCTGGAATTCATTTGATTACCTGTCTCTGTGCCTGGCATTTGATAGGTACTTAATCAGTTTCCCTATTAGAGCCTTATTATTATTATTATTATTATTTCCTTTAGAGCCAAGTGTTACTCTGATTTCCAGAAAACTTGGGCAAAATAAGAGACAAAATCCTCTTTGAAAGATTTATGGCAATTTTTCTCAAAGAAGCAGATGAAGTTTCTTTCGCTCTTTCACTTCTCAAGAGAACAAAGCTGGATTACAGAGTTAAGATGGTCATGAGCATGAGAAGGTTCTCATTTACTTCCTTTCAGAAGTTGAGCAAACTCTGACCCAAGGAAACTGACATTTCCATGAGGTGAGAGTCTCTATGGTGAGAAAGAGTTTTCTGTTATCGCCAACAGTGTAGAGAAATGGTTCTTTCCACAGAGATCTAGGTTCTGCCCAGGACAACATAATGTCTGGCCTTTCCCCTCCTTGAGTTTATGTGCTAAGACTGGATAAGAGGGACAAATTGTCAACTCACACATATTCATTCATGGTGATTGTGAAGGGAATGTATAAACACTACAGCATTGGGAGAATGTCTTAACCCATTTGGGCTTCTATAACAAGATATATGGTGGTTTATAAACAACAGAAATTTATTTCTCACCGTTCTGGAGGTTGGGAAGTCCAAGATCAAGGCACCAGCAGATTCAGTGTCTGCTGACAACCTGCTTCCTGGTTCATAGATGGCCATCTTCTCTCTGTGTCCTCACATGATGGAAGGGGCAGGAAGCTCTGTGGGGTCTCTTTTATTTTATTTTTTAATATTTATTTATTTATTTACTTATTTATTTATTTTGGCTGCTTTGGGTCTTTGTTGCTGCACGCAGGCTTTCTCTAGTTGAGGCAAGCAGGGCTACTCTTCCTTGCGGTGTGTGGGCTTCTCATTGCGGTGGCTTCCCTTGTTGCAGAGCACGGGCTCTATGTGCACAGGCTTCAGTAGTTGCAGCACACAGGCTCAGTAGTTGCAGCACGCAGGCCCTAGAGCACACGAGCTTCAGTAGTTGTGGCTCGCGGGCTTAGTTGCTCCATGGCATGTGGGATCTTCCTGCACCAGGGATCAAACCTGTGTCCCCTGCACTGGCAGGCGGATTCTTAACCACTGCGCTACCAGGGAAGTCCCTGTGGGGTCTCTTTTACAAGGGCACTAATCCCATTCATGGGGGTTCCACTCTCATGACCTAATCACCTCCCAAAGACCTCACCCATACCATCACCTTGGGGGTTAGGTCTCACATATGGATTTTGGGGGAAACAAACATTCAGACAATAGCAGAGGATATAAGGGAGTTCAGAAAAGAAGTGAAGAAGTGGATTTTAGCACCTACAGTTCCTGATTAAGTAACAGAAAGAATAGAAAAACTGCAGCTTTCGTTAACTCCCATGCTGTTTGGCTATAACGCTTTGACCTCACGGATTATGTGAGATTTCTAATAGCTTTGGGGAAAATGAAACCTCAATGTAAAGTGATTCCAGAATAGAGGGCTCCTCAAAATCACAGCCTGAGGGCATCAGAATCCCTTGGGATGCATGTTGAAATGCAGATTCCAGGATTGGACCCAGGTCTACTTAATCAGAATTGCAAGCATGGGCCCAGAGGAACTGGTACTTTGAATAAGCTCTCCGTGTGACTCTTATCCCCATCAAAGTTTGAGAACCCTGCCAAAACCCCAAATCAGGACCAAGCCCAGGCAGTCTTGAACTTTCTTGCCCTTAAAGAAAACAAATTAAGTCAACAGAAAAGAGAACATGGTAGCTTCGTAGGTTTCTTGAAAACTAGAGAACTGTATGTACATGAGCTGTAACCAGACCCACAGGAGAAAGGTTTTCTCAACCCGCAGAGCGAGTTGAATGACATCAGTAGTTTTTGACAAAACCTAATCCTGCAGACCTGCCATGAATAACTTTAGTATTTTAAAGCCCTCACAGCACAGCCAGGATCCCCAACCAATTCAGAAAGCCTTTCCAATGTTAGTATCACCTTTTGCTGAAAGAAGTTGCCTGTCAGGGGTCCCTTCTAAATGAAAAACATTATTTACAGAATGCTAAAGAAATTCTAATACCAAAATATGTGCTCCTGGTATGTTGTTGAGAGGTTTGGGCAACGTTTCCAGTAGAAGTCGTCTTCTAAAACATTTTTATGATAACATTTAAAATCCAAAACAATGTTTTAAGGAAATTGTCTTATTTGATAGTTGGAGACAATTAAGAAAAACCAGAAGTATGAAGAAACAAATTACAATGTTACTATTTGGGGTCATATCTTCTCTTTGGTAGCAAATTAAAAAGTAAATTAAAAAAATAAAATTATATTAAGGGTAGCTTTTCTACATCAGAAAATTCACCAACTGCTCTCCCAGAACTGTGAGTCATATTACTGTATTCATGGTCTCAAGAATTTTGACCTAATAAGGAATCCTGAATAATTAACCTTCTCAATAGTACTATTTAACATCATTTCTTCATCACCAAATTCATGGGAAGTTCTTATCTGTTTGCTCTGTTCTGTTTTGTTAGTCAAGCCAATGCCTGAGTACCACACCTAGATTCTAGTTTCATGGGTCTGGGGTGAGGTTCAGGTGATTACAATGTATAATCAATGTTGAGACACCCATTTATAGCCAATGCAATAGGTTTTCCTTAAGTTATTAGAAGATAAATTCTCAGCAATATAGGTGATTTACATTCCCAATAATACAAAGGTTTCTAAATTCAGATAGGACTCTCCACCTCCAATTTTGTTATGGAGACAAGCCAATAATTGTTCTATGCATCCCACAGTTATATGACCTAAGTCTCGGGGGGAGGTGGGTCTCTGAGCCTAATTCTTACCAAGTTTACTAGAGTAACTTAAAAGCTCCAATTTTGAGTGTCTCGGTAAAAAAGAGTGTTATTTCTGAGGGCCTCTCTAAATGAAGCCAAGTCACACATGCAGCTTTGATTTTGTGTGTTTTAAAGCAAAGAAGTAGTTAGACATGTCATCAGGTCAAGTGGGCAGAGCCTGACGTGACATCAGGACGCTGTGAATGCAGGTCAAGCAGAGGCAGGACCAAACAGAAGATGACTTCCTGTCAGTAGTTGAGCCAGTTCCTAAACTCCAGCCCCTGCCCACATGCATCTCACTTTCCTCCCTAATGACAATGAGCTGTTTCTCATCTCAGTGGCTTTGCTCAAGTTTTTCCTCTCTCTGGCATCCATTCCTACCTTCCCTCCTTACCCCTCGAGATACTTTCTATCATCCCGTCAGACTCTGCTCAGTCTCTACTCAGATGCCACCTCTCAGCAGCTGTTCCTGACACTCAGAGTGGTTCCATAGGGAAGCGAATAAAACTTAAGCTTTGGGGACCCTCACTCGCATGGGTCCCTTCCAAACCCCTGGGAGGGGCCCCAGAAGTGTTTTCATGTGGTCATGTTTCTTAAATAAAATCTGCAGAAGTAAGACATTTTAACCATAACTGTTTCAGACTCTCCACTTCAACTACACTTCTGTCAAACTTCCTCTTGTGTTAAGTCCTGTTAGAGTGACCATGAGAATTTTGAGACTCAGGGTAACCCCAAACTCCTACTCCATGCCTCTCCCATCTGGGGTTAGCAGATGCAAACTATTATATATAGAATGCATAAACAACAAGGTCCTACTGTATAGCACAGCGAACTGTATTCAATATTCTGTGATAAACCATAATGGAAAAGAATATAAAAAAAGAATGTAGATATACGTATAACTGAATCACTTTGCTGTATGGTAGAAATTAACACAACATTGTAAATCAACTATATTTCAATTAAAAAAATAATTTAAAAAAGAGAGAATCATGGTAAATGGACATTGAATTTGGAATACATGCAGTTTAGGTTTAGTGGAATAATATGTTTACTAATAATATAACTAGTGGTATCAGTATAAGAATGGCATGTCAGTCAGGATTCAGAGAAATAGAACCAGTAGAAAATATTAACACAGATAGATTGATGATACGTAATTGATAGATAGATGATAGATAGATAGATAGATAGAAAGATAGATAGTTAGAGGCAGGAAGATGTATATAGAGAAACTATAAGAAATTGCTTTATGCAATTGTGCCAGACTGGCCCAGCAAGTTCAGAGGGCAGGCCATCAGAAAGGGAAGTTCAGGAGCAAGCTGAAACCTCATGGGCCAAAGCTGTTAGCTACAGCAGTAGTCTCTCCCGCCAAAAAAAAAAAAAAAGAAAAAGCTTAAGCCCAATTTTAAGACCATTTAACTAATTAAGTCGGGCCCACCCAGAATAATCTTCCTAATTTAAAGTCAGTTGATTAGGGATTTTAATTCCTTCTGCAAAATCCTTTCCCAGAGCTCCTCGATTCAGGTTTGATTAACTGAGTACTGTAGTTCAGCCTAGTGAAATTGACACACCAAAAAGTCACCTCACAAATAGCTTCTAGTAATATACCTAATCCACTGTACCAAATTATCCAGCCTTGACTGAAAGGTTGAGGACCAGGGTATACACAGCAATATAAGTGCATTGTAACGTACACGGGACCAAAGTAAGTTGCAATTAGAGGAGAAACAATGAAGTACATGAAACCAGAAGCTAGTCTATAGAAATTCTTTCAATTTCCAGAGTGTAAAAAATGTAAGTAGAAATTTCAGTTATCATCAATGCCTAGTCAAAATGGAAGATCTAAGTAACATAGTATATACAATGATAAAAGAACTACACTTATTTTCTTTTTTGATAGAAATGTGGTATTGGAGCTTTACCAAATATACGACTTGGAATATGTAACTGGGAAAACATTTTTGGAACATTTCAATGAAACAGTTGACAAATTCTTCCATAGATACTGGCAGACTGCAGATTTGGATGTATAGAAAATATACTTTATTTTGTCATTTTAAAATTTATTTATTAAATAATTAGGAGAAAATGCAAGTAAATTAAAGGTAATATGAAATAAAGCAAAAACCTAGCCACAAAGCCAATAGAAATTATTCTGAGATCAGGATAGAAACAGGAACAAGAGAATTTTCAGATAACTCCAAAACAATAATTTATAAACAGGAAGAGCTAAATTTCAAATTGAAGTAGGGAAGAGACTCATAGGTTTTATGGCAACTTAGTTAATGAAGGGAACGAAGAAAAGTGAATCATATGAACATATTAGAAAAAGATTTCAATTTTTACTGATTTGACACAAAATACCAACCTCACCAAAACAATCAAAATATGCCATTAGAAAAACAATATCAACAAACTGATTAGTGAGTGTCATCAAATTCAAAGGTATTTGAGATTACTCATCGCACAAAAAAGAAAAAAAAACTCAAAATGAGTGCCCTGAAATTTAGCATATGAATATTTATAAATATTAGAAGATGAATATGTATATGATGAAATTTAATAGAAATGTTCCCATATTTGACCATAATCCTAAAAATTTATGTCATGTTACCAATAGCAAGTTGTATGGTTAAAAGAACCTTTTCTAAACTATCAAAGATTTTTAAAAATTCTGATCGATTGTACTAAAGACTGCATCATCTTTCTTTTCCCTTTATAAAAAAAAATTACAAAACCATTGCCATATAAAGTGGTGTGATGGTTAATTTTATGTGTCACCTTGGCTGGGCCCTGGTGCCCAGATATTTGGTCAAGCATTATTCTGGTTGTTTCTGTGAGGATGTGTGTTTGGATGAGATTCACATTTAAATAGGTGGACTTTTAGTAAAGCAGATTACCTTCCATAGTGTGGATGAGCCTCATCTAATCGGCTGAAGGCCTGAAGAGAATGAAGAGCCAGAAGAATTCTGCTACCAGACTGCCTTTGGGCTCAAACTGTAACTCTTCCCTGGGCCTTCAGCCTGCTGGCCTCTCCTGTATATTTGGGACTTAGCAAGCTCCACAGTTGCATGAGCCAATTCTTTAAATAAATCTATAGAGTATATAGGTAAGTAGATAAAAAGATGATAGATGATAGATAGATAGATAGATAGATAGATAGATAGATAGATGATAGATAGATAGATGACAGACACAGATAATTGATGGATAGATGTATAGACCCTTTGGTTCCACTTCTCTGGAGAACCCTACAAATACAAGGGACAATCAAAAAAAGCACTATAGAAGTATGTTATGGGCTGAATTGTGTCCCCCCCAAAATTCATATGTTGAAGCCCTAACACATAGAACCTCAGAATGTGACTGTATTCAGAGATAGTGTCTTTAAAGACTACATTACGTTAAAAATGAGGTTTTGGAAGCTCATATAACTCAACATCCAAAAAACAAACAACCTGATTAAAAAATGGGCAAAAGGCCTGAATAGACATTTTTCCAAAGAGGAAATACAGATGGCCAACAGGCATATGAAAAGATGTTCAATGTTGCTAATCATCAGGGACATGCAAATCAAAACCACAATGAGCTATCACCTCACACCTGTCAGAATGGCCATGATCAAAAAGAACACAAATAGCAAACGTTGGTGAGGATGTGGAGAAAAGGGAATCCTTATACACTGTTGTTGGGAATGTAAACTGGTGCAGCCAGTGTGGAAAACAGTATGGAGGTTTCTCAAAAAACTGAAACAGAACTACCATATGACCCAGCAATTCCACTCCAGGGTATATATCCCAAAAAAGAGAGAAAACACTAATTCTAAAAGATACCTGCACCCCAATGTTCAAACCAGCATTATTTACAATTGCCAAGATACAGAAGCAACCTAAGTGCCTGTCAACAGATGAATTCATAAAGAAGATGTGGTATATGTACACAATGGAATATTATTCAGCCTTAAAAAAGAATGAAATTTTGCCATCTGCAACAATACAGATGGACTTGGAGGGCATTATTCTAAGTAATAAGTCAGATAGAGAAAGAAAAATATTGTATGGTATTACTTACCAGTGGAATCTAAAATATACAACAAACTAGTGAACATAACAAAAAAGAAGCAGACTCACAGATATCGAGAACAAACTAGTGGTTACAGGCTGGGGGGCAATATAAGGGTAGGGGATTAAGAGGTACAAACAATTAGGTATAAAATAAGCTACAGGGATATACTGTACAACATTGGGAATATAGCCAACATTTTATAATAACTATAAATGGAGTATAATCTTTAAAAATTGTGAATCACTATATTGAACACCTGTAATTTATATAATAGTGTACATCAAGTATACATCAATAAAAAATCCCCCCAAAATGATCTTTTGTGTCTGGACCTGCACTAGACTGTGCACTTCTTGTGGACAAGCACTGCTTCTCACCCATATTTGAATCTCCAGGACCTAGCTCAACGCCTGGCATATGTACTAGATGCTCATGGAATACTTGATGAACTAATGGGTAAATGTACAAACAGATGGCTGAGTGAACACTGAAAATGGATGAAGCAAGAGATTACCAGTCTCTCGAGATATCATCTTTAATTTTAGAGTTCAAGTTACAGACAATTCACATTGTTTTGAGTTCACCTGGGAAAAAAATATCCTCAAGAATTTTCTGGCTGCGGAATTCTCATGAAAACAAGTGCAAAGCCACTGAGGAGAGCACTTAAACATTTAATCCCCAGAAAGAATTTCCGGTTAAAAAACAAAAACAGGGGCTTCCCTGGTGGCGCAGTGGTTAAGAATCCACCTGCCAATGCAGGGGACACGGGTTCGAGCCCTGGTCCGGGAAGATCCCACATGCTGCGAAGCAACTAAGCTTGTGCTCCACAACTACTGAGCCTGCGCTCTACAGCCTGTGAGCCACAACTACTGAGCCCGTGTGCCACAACTACTGAAGCCTATGCACCTAGAGCCCGTGCTCCACAACAAGAGAAGCCACTGCAAAGAGAAGCCTGTGCACCGCAACAAAGAGTAGCTCCCGCTCGCCTCAACTAGAGAAAGCCTGCGTGCAGCAATGAAGACCCAACGCAGCCAAAAATAAATAAATAAAATAAATAAATTTATTTAAACAGAAACAAAAACAAATCAACTACAACAACCAAAACCAAAAAGAAATGCAAAAAAGCAAACAAAACAAAAACTGCTCTTCTCTGCTTTATAAAACTTCCCCCCCTCCAAAAAAAAAATGCTTATTAATACATTACTACTGAATTTGGGTACATATATAGATACAGATGACTTATCTATTTGATTGTATGTTTGAGTGGATAATGTGAGGGTGTGAAGCATAAAACTCAGCACCCTGCCGAATACAGTTTCTTGAAAGGATAAGACATTTAAGTCTGAGATATATGTTGCTTGAAGTCCAAAATATTTTCTGTAAAAACGCAGCTCTGAGTTATGATGAAAATGACTTGTGTAAAGAACTTGTAAATCGTGCCCACTCATACACTCCTCTTTCACAGTTCTAATTCTCTTCTGTATCTTTCTCTTGTATCTTAAAAGAAAAAAATATGTATATATGAAGATTTTTTTCAGTATAATTAACCACATTCTCCTTTGACACCATAGCCATTGTTTCCACTGGAACTTCCTCTAATGGAATATGTTGTGTTCTTACCAGGAAAATAAAAGCAATTTGTTTTCTATTGTCTGAAGCATGAGAGTTGTTTGTTCTCAGCAAGCTTTCCCACAATTGCCCACCTCTCTCATCCTGTTTCTTTCTACCTGTCACCTATCTAAGGTGGGGTATTGCAAACCTCACCTTACCTCCTACACAGTACACTACTTCTTAGTCCTTTCTGAATTACAGACTCTCTTGAAAATCTAGCTATTTTCTTCCCAGAAAGAAAAAAAAAGCATAAACACAAATAGAGACATTTCGCATACAATTTGGGGGGCCTTCATAGACCCCTTAATGTCATCTAAGGAGTCCTGTTTAGGGACCTCAGGTAAGGAATTTCTGCCCATGAGCAACCCCTTGGGAAAGGCAAGAATGAGCTGGGAGCATGGTACCTGTTTAAGATGTGACCCCTCCAATGTATTTCACAATGTACATAAAGCTTTATCCAAGGCAAAACTTTTTAAGCAAAAAGGAATTGTTAAAGTGAGAAAATGATATTAGAGACCTAATTCCCAATAACAGTGCCTTTGATTGTTGAATTCTGAAATAAGTCAGTGTTACAGGGGAAAGATCCAGGGAAATTGGCCAAGTCATTATGGTAAAAAATTCATTTTATGCACAGTGTTTTAACAATCTCTTTTTTCCAAACAGATGAAGAGTTTAAAGAATTCCTCTACTAATAATATCATTTATTTTCAGAGTACAGTGAAGTGTAAAGTAAATGGATAAATAAATCTCAGTTAAAAGAAAATTTACACTTACCAAGATCACCAAAATACAAATCCATTAAAAATAGACCTTGTTTTTGATGTCTATTTCACATTATCTAAATACATCCAGTTATGCAAATTTACATTTTTATTTCACATCTTTGCATTCTTGATATACATAAAACAGGACAAAGAACACATCTGCGATATTCAGCCTGGAAAATCCTGCTTGGGGCAAACAAGATTCTCAGCTGCCTTATCCTTTCCGCACATGTAAAAATATAATTCTAAATCATTGGAGTAAAAATCAAGATGGGTATAAGAAAAAATGTGACTAAATTTTTGTGTCACCTGAGGTTATTTGTACTTGGCTTTTAAAATGGTCGTCTAATTACTGAATAACTATTCAATGGGTAACAATTTTTTGGGAGCTCCTTAAATGATTTCAAGAAGCTTAGCTGGTTGTTTCTGGGGTTCTTGTAATCTGTATGCAGTTGACACTAGCTACACACCAATGCTGTATATTCACCTAAGATCTTTTTAAACATAGTAGTCAATGTTACTATCCCTCTTTTGTGAAAATATCTTGCCAGGCTAGAAAACGAACAATTATTTTTTCCACGAGGCAAAGGAAAAGGACAGACCAGTGTAATACGGTACTAATTTGAAAGGAAATAATCACATTGAATGAAAGACTTTACCATTTTAGTTATAATCTTATGAAATTCAAATATACCTAAATCACACCATGATTCTAGACGACTGCATGTTCATTCTGTTCAATGTTGCCCATGAGATCTTTTGTATCACTAGTTCCTGGACTCGATCCACTGTTAAAATAGAGAGTGTTCTCAAAAGTGTCCTCTCGAGGGAAATGCACACGTCTTTTCTTATAAAAGAAATACGCAGCGAAGCCAGCACCCGTTATAATCAGGAGGATCACGATGACTACCACTCCTGCCACGTTGGAAGATGGTTTGGAAGGGCCCATCTTCCTTGGGTCAGCTATAAATAAATAAACATATTAGGAAACGAGTTAAGGGGAGGCAGAGAGTAGAATGCTATGGAAACAATACAACTTTCTTCTTAGGAAAACTAAAATTCATAAATTTTCTTTCCAGTGACATTTGCCAAACAGAATGCAGGACATGAAAACAGAAGTCCATGTGACACAGAAGATTATTTTACATGTTAAGAAGATTATGCAATTGCAAGAATATTTCATGTATCTATGTAGCCCTGAACTAGTATAATATTTTATTTTATTTTATTTATTTTTTGTGTGTGTGTTCATGTGACCCTTATTTTATTTAATAATGGCCCCAAAGCCCAAGAGTAGTGACGCTGGCAACTCCAATATGCCTAAGAGAAGCCATAAAGTGTTTCCTTTAAGTGAAAAGGTAAAAGTTCTCAACTTAATAAGGAAAGAAAAAAAAGTTTGCTGAGGTTGCTGAGATCTACAGTGGGAATGAATCTTCCATCTACGAAATTGTGAAACAGTAAGAAAGTTGTGCTAGTTTTACAGTTGCACCTCAAACTGCAAAAGTTACGACCACGGTGCAATATTTTAAAATTTTAAAATATTTACATCTGTTTCAAAATAATTCGGGAAAAAAGAAAGTGAGTGGTGGAAATTTGAACACATGAGTATTAGTTCACAAACAGCACTTATGAAGTTAATAAGGGGGCTTTAGGCAAGTTATAAATCTCACTTTGAGTTTTTTTAGCAGCAAACAACATGAGTGAAAGAGGATCAGTTCCTTATTCAAGCTGTCCATAAAATTAAAATTTAAAACATTGCTTAAAAAAAAAAGAAAAAAATCACAGGGATTCCTAAGAGAAATTTCCTCCATGGGTTCTCAAAGGGCACCCCTTTGTAACAGAGCAATCAATGTCCTCAGTGAGATCTATAAAAACACCCACCTGACTCCAAGGCCTGCTTTTCTAGGGCATCATTTAAGGAAGGTCGATGTCACAATGACAAAGGCTAGTATAGCTCAAGAAATGCGACTGAGAGTGCAGGGTGGGTAGGAAGGGATTATTGTGGTTTTTAAAACAAACAAATTTGATTGATATATTACTAATATGGAAATTAAAATTTCAAAATGGTTTTACCTTTTGTTGTAATTAATGTATGAGTAGGTTCAGCATCAACAACTGTTTGTAAAATAAGAAAATAATTAAATACTGTTTGTAAAATAAGAAAATAATTAAATACTTATTAAAAACCCATAATAATTGCATGTAGATAGTGAGCATTATTTGGTTTACAAATACATCAAATCATCCATGTTGGATTTATGGTGATATATGATATAGACAGACAATAAATAGATGATAGATAGATAGATAGATGACGGATGATTGACTGATAGATAAAATCTGCATATTTGCATAGATAGATTGATCTATCTATCTATCCTATAACAGCATCCTATAGCTGCATGATGAGTTTGAATACATTGGAAGATCTGAAAATATGATCTCCCCAGTTGCATTTGAGCCACTGATACTCACCCTCAAAATCTACCCAATCTACCCATAAATAATATATCGTAGGCTAGCAGTTTTGAAAATGGCTCACTGAAGCATAAGGTATTACAAGGCATTTGAATGAAAAATAAAATAAGATCCCAGCATTGCACCAAAGGGTGTGGTATCTTAGAACAGAGCTTTCAAAGAATGAAGAACTACGCAATTCTAAAATAAAATAAAATCTACTGGGGATGGAGTGTTAATTTATCCAACTCATTTATTTAAATCTCTTATCTAATTTATAATTTTGTCTCTTGGGAAAGATATTACATGAAGTAGAATGGCATAAAACACTATGGAAGTCCAGAGAGTATCACAGCATGGGCATATAATATTATTAATTCCCCCAGCCCCTGTCCTGACATGGTCTGTCATTCAATCTCAGAAGGAAACTTAATTGGTCTTACATGATTTATTCCTTAATAAATTCTCATTCCTCCCCACCGTCCACTTTGGTTTGGCCAGGGTAAGTATTTCACCCCTTTTTCTCTCACGCCATAGGCCTGGCTCTCCAAACTGCTCACAACTTCGCAAATCCATATGCATGGATATCCCATTATAAATGTATTGATATACCAAAATCATTATGTCAGTTAAGCAGAAAGAGAGTGCTTTGTGCTCACTCAAAACTGCAGACAGCAACTGATCACCACGGCAGATTGGATTTCTCACTTATAAGGAGTGAGAGGTTGCAAGGAACCTGTAATCGCATTATATTGATAATTACACACCTGATATCTTAATATTTGAAAGAGATGGGAGCCTGGAAACACACATACCATAGGACAAATTCTAACTCACATTTTGGCCTTTTACAAATGTATCCTTTGTAGGAAGAACAGTGAATATTACTCCAAAATCCAGAAGATGCATATAAGGCGACACAATCATTTCTTTCACCAGAGGGATCTCCTGTTTTCCAGTTGACAAAGGAGAGTGGGTTGTTGTTTATCCATAGCCACATTCCTGATTATCAGAGAAAGTCAATAAAAATAGAAGTTAAAAATAACTTGCCTTAAAATAAATTCAACTTATTCATGTAAAATTTCTAAGCATGTTATTTTATACCGCAATCAACAGTTGTTTACAACCAAACTTTTCACAGGCAAGATAATAGTAACTAGTTGTTACAGGGAAACTGAGAATGTGTTTCTCATGTAGTTTTAGTTGAAAATTTATTCCTAATTAGTATAAATATGTAAACTTATCTTCCCCTGATTGTTTTTTCCCTGGCAAAAGATAGAAAATACTTTTTAAAACTTCTTTAACTTAGCTACAGTAGATATTCTTTAATTAGCAACTTTCAAGACAGCCTAATACGTGAGTCACTTAAATTTTCACTTCTTACCTCAAATGAAAATATGAGTCTGAATTTTCAAACTCTTCACAAATTAATCATTACTTAAGGCAAGACTTTCTAGGACTGAAAACTTCTTTTACCTACAACATTTTGAAATGTCTGTGATTCAATAATCATGCTGCAAAAATTACCTTCAACATTTCTATACAATCCTATCCAAAAGTTGGCTTTGCTTTGAAGTGGCTCAACTCGATATGACAGGAAACTCGATTCAGCAGCACTTTCAACGGTAACCAGAGAGGAACCTGCAGAGTACAAAAGAATAAATATGATGGCAGTATATTTAAGTAGTTGAAAATATTTTTATAATGATAGTATTGATATTAAGAGCAATAAAAATCATCCCACTATCTCCACTTAAGGAGAAGAATTTCAAAGAGTGGCCATTTGGCTTCTAAGAATTTGTTTCCATTCTGAAAATATTATTTTTTAAGCATCATTTGTGTACAAGCACTTAACGACTCACTGCAGGATATACAAAGATGAGTAGGACAGAATGTTTAAGAAGGTTATGGTTCAGTGGGTAGTAATGAGTTGAGAGTATAAAGAAATGTATTAGGAGAATATTTGTTTTAGGGGAAGCAACTAAACGGGAGCATGGAGGACACAGAATTTAAGATACATCTTAAATTCTGTGTCCTCCATGCTCCCGTTTAGTTGCTTGGATGTTGCTTGGATGGACAAATAAGGATGTTTTATAATGATTAAAGTTTTAATTCATCAAGAAGATATGACAAATATAGACATATATGCACCGAACAATAAAGCCTCGAAATACATGAAGCAAAAACTGACAAAGTAGACTTCTCCTGACTCAGAATTTAAAGTAAAAACTCATAGGGAGTTTTAAAACTCCCTGTGGCAACATAGAAGCCTCCTAAAATTCCCTTCTCCCACATACACACCAGTGAACACCTACACATGGAGCAATTCTCTCAGTAAAATCCAGAAACTCAGTGACTCCTACATATAGGGCAACTGAGAAAACACAAACATCTAAATGAGTAGGAAAGGCTGAGACACACTCTCTTCATAAACCCCACCCATGGCACAGTGCTGTATAATCAGGAGGGAGCCCCTAATTGCCAGCTTCTCCCTGAATAGAGAAGGGTTTCAACCATACATCTAGCACCCCAAATTTTTAGGCTCCTGTTCCTCTATTTGAATGAATAGGCGCCCCAAATGCCTAACTCTGGAAGCTAATGGGGTTTGCAGCCACGAGACCCACAGGACCACAGAAAACAAAGCAGCAGTTCTTAATGGACACCAAACACTTGCCATGGCTATTCTCCCAGGGCTCAGCTAAGAGGGAACAGATAAAAACGCCTATCTCTCAGTCTTTCCCTAGAAGGGGACTGACTGCATACTTTACAACCTGCTGCCTGGGGGGTCCAGCTGCTAATTTGCATGCAGCAAGGGGCTAGCTGTGAACCTCCTGGGGGAGCTGGTGGGCCCTTCTGCCACCTTCTTCCTCCGACTTGCTGCAATGATAAAATCAGGTCACCAACAGGTCTCTGGAAGGAGCTTAGACACACACCTGGCTTATATACTTTCCCAGGTGCTGCCTGAGGGGCCAGCTTCTAATCAGTCTGCTTTTATGTGCTAACTGTGATACTCTCCTTTGGGATGTCATCAGGTATTGGCACACCCTCAACCACTGGGAGCCACTAAAAACAAAGACGACAGCTTGTATAACCACAAAGTTTTGAGTGACAAACAGGAACTTGGGCTGGATTGACTGATGAGGTTCATCTCCCACACAAGACCACTCTCAAGACTGGGAGAGGTGTCTCTTTTATCTAATGTGCAGAAACCAACACAGAGAGTCAAGGAAAATAAAGAAAAAGCAAAATATTTTCCAAGCAAAAGAACAAGATACATCTCTAAACTGATATTAATAAAACAGACACAAGTTATTTACCCAATAAAGAGTTCAGAATAACAGCTATCAAGATACTCAGTGAGGTCAGGAAAGTAATGCATGAACAAAATAAGAATTTGAACAAAGAGAGAGAAAATATTAAAAAGTACCAGAGAGAAATCACAAAGCTGAAGAACACAATAACTTAAATGAAAAGTTCAATAGAGGTGTTCAACAGCAGACTAGAAAACTGGAAGAAAGAAACAGTAAACTCAAAGAAAGGGCAGTCAAATATATCCTGAGAAGCAAAAAGAAAAAAAGAATCAAAAAGAGGCAAGCTAGCTTAAAGGACTTATGAGACAACAGCAAGAGGATCAATCTACACATTACAGGAATTCAAGGAGAAGAGAGAGATGGGGGCAGAAAGCTTATTCAAAGAACTAATGGCTGATAATTTCCCTAACCTTGGGGAAAGAAACAGACATCTAGATCCAGGAAGCATAAGGAGTACCAAATATAATGAATATAGAGAGACAAACACTGAGACACATTATATTAAATTGTCAAAAATTAAAGACAAAGAGAGATTCTTAACAGCAAAAGAAAAGCAACTTGTTACATAAAAGGGAACCCTTGTAAGACAAAACAAATTTTTCAGGAGAAACTTTGCAGGCTGGAAGGGAGTGAGAAGATATATTTAAAGTGCTTAGAGATAAAAGCTTCCAACCAAGAATACTCTACCTAGCAAAACTGTCATTCAGAATTAAATGAGAGATAAAGAGTTTTCCAGACAAACAAAAGCTGAAAGAGTTCATCACCAATAGACCAGCCTTATAAGAAATGTCAAGGGGAATTCTTCAAGCTAAAATGAAAGGACACTAATTAGTAATATGAAAATATTTGAAAATATAAAACTCAATGGTAAATGTATAGGAAAATCCAGAATATTCTGATATTATAATGGTAGTAAGTAAATCACCTATAACTTGTATAAAGGTTAAAAGACAAAAGTATTAAAAATAACTATAAATACAGTAATTTGTTAATGTATACACAATATAAAACGATGTAAATTGTGACATCAAAAATATAAAAGATCGGGGGAATGTAAAAATACAGACCGTTTGCATACATTCAAAGTTAAGTTGTTATCAGCTTTAAGTACACTGTTATAACTATAAGATGTTTCATGTAATCTTCACAATAACCACACAACAAAACCTATAGTAGATACACAAAATAAAAGGAAAAGAATCTAAGTAATACTACTGAGAAACCATCAAATCACAAAGGAAGTGAGCAGAGAGGAAGAAAGGAACAAAGGAAGGTCAGGACAGACAGAAAACAATTAACAAAATGGCAATATTAAGTGCATACCTACCAATAATTTCTATAAATATAAATGGACTAAATTCTCCAATCAAAAAACATAGAGTGGCTTAATAGATTAGAAAAGAAAAAGAAAAAAAAAAAAACAAGACAACTATATGCTGTCTACAAGAGACTCAGTCCAACTTTAGGACATACATAGGCTTAAAGTGAAGGAATTAAAAAAAATTATTCCATGCAAATGATGTTGAGAAAACTAGACAGCCACATGCAATAGAATACAACTGGTCCACTATCTAACACTATACAGAAAAATCAACTCAAAATGCTTAAAGACTTGAATGTAAAACCTGAAATCATAAAAATCCTAGAAGAAAACACAGGCAATAAACTCCTCGACATTAATCTTTTTGTATTTGACACTAACAGCAAAGGGAAAAAAAGCAAAAATAAACAAATGGGATTACATCAACCTAAAAAGGTTCTGCATAGCAAAGGCAACCATCAGCAAAATGAAAATGCAACCTCCTGAATGGGAGAAAATTTCTGCAAACCACATGTCTTAATAGAGGTTTAATATCTAAAATATACAAGGAACTTATACAACTCAATAGCAAAAAAATAACCCAATTCAAAAAATGAGCAAAGGACCTGAATAGATTTTTTTTTCCAAAGAAGACTTACAAATGGCTAAGAAGTACATGAAAAGGTGCTCAACATCACTAATCATCAGGGAAATGCAAATCAAAACCGCAATGAGATATCACCTCACACTTGTTTAGGCTAGCTATTATTAAAAAGATAAGAGATAACAAATGATGCAGAGGATGAAGAGAAAACGGAACCCTGTTAATGTGAATGTAAATTGGTACAGTCCTTTTGGAAAACAGTGTGGAGGTTCCTCAAAAAATTAAAAATAGAACTACCATATGATACAGCAATCCCACTTCTTGGTATATATCCAAAGGAAATGAAATCACTATCTCGAAAAGATAGCTGCACTCCATGTTCATTGCAGCATTATTTATTATAGCCAAGACATGGAAACAACCTAAGTGTCCATCAACAGATGAATGATTAAGAAAATGTAGTATGTATATACAATGGAATATTATTCAGCCTTTTAAAAGAGGGAAATTCTGCCATTTGCAACAGCATTGATTAACCTGGAGGGCATTATTCTAAGGAAATAAACCAGACAGAGACAGACAAGTACTACATGATATTACTTATAGGTGGAATTTAAAAGTCAAACTCACAGAAACAGAGGGTAGAATGGTGGTTGTCAGGGAGTTGGGGGGTGGGAGAAATAGAGAGATGCTGGTAAAAGGGTACAAACTTTCAGTTATATGATGAATAAGGTCTTAGGATCTAATGTTTAATATAGTGACTACAGTTGATAATACTGTATGGTATCACTGAAATTTGCTAAGAGATTAGAATTTAAGTGTTCCCACCTTAAAAAAAAAAAAGGTAAATATGTGACGTGATGGTCATGTTAACTTGACGGTTAGGAATCCTTTCCCAACAAATATGTGTATCAAATCATCATCTCTTACACTTTAAATGTATTACAATTTTATGTCAACTACACCTCAATAAAACTGAAGAAAAAAACTAAACATAAAAGTAAAAAGAAGTGAAAACTCCAGACTGACTTTTGAATGAACCTGAAGGAAATGAGCATGTAACCCTTGCTCGCCACTGTTGAATGAAGAGCCCTGACTTAGGGCATAATCAAAATTTAGTCACAAAGTAATTCAGTGAAGTATTCAGTGGGATTTAATTAAGTAGATTTTTTAATGCACCCCGAAAAGTTCACTTTATTTGACATTTTTATTTCAGGAGGAAAATTGTTCATCTATGTCATGTCACTTGAGTTTTGTTTCGTATTTATTCACAAAGATAACCGGATCTAAATGCTTTTCTATTCATGGGAAAGCAAAATGGTTCCTGGGCCCTTGTGAAGCCTGAGCCGATCAGTGATAAAAGATGAACACAACACTCTGAATAATAATCCTAACAATTTAGAATATTAGGGCAGAAAGACTTGTTCAGCGAGTCACTGCTTTCTGACAGAATTCTTTCACCTTTTGAGGCTACAATGTTAGAAATTACATTTGGGGGGCATGATGTTGACCTTTCTGTTACAATATAAATTATTAAGACAAAGAAACAGGTATTTTTACTTTCCTTAGGTTTTTAATATACAGTGTTACTAGTATCCTGGTAATCTAAATAGATGATTGTGGGATTTTCTGACGGTAAATGTGGCACTTACCCATTCGAAGACATTCCAGAGAAGCTTGGCCCCAGTTCCTTGTATATGAAGACTCGATATAGTAGCAGTGACCATGGAAAGGAATCCACGCTGTGTGCTCTGACTCGGGGCATCTACCAGGCAGCTGTGGAGGTTCAGTGGCAGGGATTTCTGTTAATAAAAAGACATTTCAAATAAAGTAAGACCTGAAGTTTCTTTAGTAAATAGAATAATATATCAGCCATTAAGGAAATTTTCATCGCCTATCATTACTTTTTTTTAAGCCCTAATGGTAACCATTTGGATATGCCATTTCTATTATTGAGTATTCTTTTTACTTTATCATTTTTTTTCATTTAAAATGTATTTCCATAGAAGGTACTATGGTATAACAGCGGTCAATCACAGTCATAATTAAGCATGTAGATCTATAGATACCTACGAAGACGTTAATAAGTTCCCCTAAAAGGTCAACCAGAAATAATTTGCAAAGGCAGTCTTCCTTCTAGACACTTTTCCTTTTCTAGGATCCTAGCCCCTATAAAACCTTCTTAGTTATGACTGACATTGATGTTATAACTAAATGGTATAGGGAGAATTCTAGGACTTTACCACTGTCGGACTCTATAACTGTGTTCTAGGACTGTATCACTGTAATATCACTGACTCTGATGAACCTACACATATTCTGATAAAATTATTTTGATATAGCTGTGTTGTCAACATCAAAAGTAATCATCATTTCCTGAGGACTCTGACATCATAGATTCAGAGGCCTATCCCAATAATAAAAATTCAGAAACGTATAAAGAGGAAATAAACTCTAGCAATGAAGAAAATTTTCTCTCTCTGTTATTTTGATCTATGTATATTTGTTTATTGCCAGGTCAGCCTTTGGTTAGGTGAAGGAATATGTTTTATCTTATCCTTAAGCTACCGCAAAACACGTGACTGTTTAAGAATATCAACGGTGGCTTGTATTAGCTTATTGAGAAAATTTCAAATCCCTTGATTGTTTTTGTGGATTCAATTACCGTCTGATCTTTTGCAGAGAAAATAAAAACTTTCATTGCAATGTGCTGTCTTCCAATAGCCATCAAGATCCATATAAACACACGCTGACTTCAGTCTGGGCTCATCAGTGGCCCAATTAGTGTACCTCACCCTCCATTTATCGGTCCAAACATATTCATTATTGGTCTGCAAGAACAAAAACAACCATTAACATGGAGCCTGGCTTCGTTTAGAAAATACCAAAAGAACCCAGCAAGGAGTACAAAGTATATTTAAGACTGTGATTTGACAAAGAATCTTCAACATTTGGGAATAAAAAGAACATTATAAATTATTTCTACCAACTCAAATTCAGGAAATGCAGCCTTTTTTAAGAAAAAACTACGTCTTCAAGCTCCCCATGAAGACATCGCTGGAAGCTATTCTGAAAAACACAGACTTAAAAACCTATGTCTTATTCTAGAAAACTCTCTTTATTTGCAGGCCCTCAGTGCAAAAGAGGGGTTTTACCTTCGGAACAAATAAAACACGTATTATATTATCATTTAAATGATAACAAAAACTGAGTCATTTTCATTGAACTCACGGACCCCTGAGAGAAACACTTATCTCTTCTAGTCTTCTTACTGTTTGGCTGTTGAAACAGGGCCAACGACAAATGACTTATGCAAGGTGACATGGGTGGATAAGAGAGGAGCCTAGGTCTCTTACCTTCCAGTTAGGTGGTCTTTCAACCAAAATGAATCTGATGGCATCTTTTAAAGATAATTGTTTTATTCAATTTGCATACTTCTTATTAAATTTATTTGGGCAAATTTATGGTCACATACAAATTAATTGACAACATCAAAAAGATTACTTATCAATAATGTTCTTTTGACAGTCTAAAAGAAATTTTACAGGTAAAGCCTCACAACAGATGCTGTATAACTTTAGTCAGAGATAAGTGAGTTTTTAAACCATTCAAACAGCTGTCCCCTTTTTAACTGCATTATTTAATTTACGAAAGCAATTACCAAAGATCTAATGACAAAATCAAAAGCATGCATTATCTCAAGTTAGAATTTTGTAGTATTCTACCATATTTAATCAAATAATGCTGGCATAATCATTAACTCCATAGATGTAATAAATATAACATTATTGTTTTAGTTATAAATGTTGGGATAATGGAAAGCTATTTAATCTTTCTAACAAAAAATAAAAGCCTATTTTAAACTCGTAAGAGAATTGGGACCATATTTGTGAGAAGAAAATATATGAATTATCAAGAGAATTAGTTACTAAAAATAGATTCAACATAGAAGTAAAAATGCCGTGCTTAAGTTTAAACACAGAAATCATTGTGTAACTACTTACTTTTAAATGTTCACTAACCTACTTAGGAAATACTCATTGCAAGAAGTGTAAATGTTGATCTCTGCATCATGGTAGAAGAAGTTCTACAAATTCTGGCACCAGTCTACTTTCCAGCTATATCCCCTTATCTCCTTTTATTTCTTCTTGGTACTCCTTCCTTATGAGCCACCATCCTAGACCACATCTATAGAGTTTGACTTTCTCCGAGAAGCCCTGTTGGTCCTCTCCCCTTGCACAAATGATCGTTTTTCTCTCCTCTCCCAGCACTTTGTGTATACCTTTCTTTGACGCTGTATTATCTCTTAATTACTTGTTGACATCTCTATTTATTGTACTAGGAAGTTTGCTGATTGACTAGTTAGATGGATGTATGGATGGATGGAGGATAGATGGATCCCCTGGCATCAGAGAAGACTCATTTTAGGAAAATTTTGGCAACTCCCACACTGCTCTTATTTCTGTGCCTCAACCCTCACTCTACACCATCTTTTGCCAACCTTCCTTCTCTGTTATGGAATACAGGGAATTGACCGCAATGAAATCTGTCACACACGATGGAAGCTGTACAGCTTCAGAACAGACAGCAACTCTAGAACGACTTTTCACAAAAAATAAGGAATATCCTCATCGCCCAGGAACTATGCCCCTGATGCTTTCTTAATTCCTATGGCATAGTTGTAATCATGACACTAGAAAGAAATAAGTTAATAAATAAAACTGTTTAGGGCTTCCCTGGTGGCGCAGTGGTTGAGAATCTGCCTGCCAATGCAGGGGACACGGGTTCGAGCCCTGGTCTGGGAAGATCCCACATGCCATGGAGCAACTAGGCCCGTGAGCCACAACTACTGAGCCTGCGCGTCTGGAGCCTGTGCTCTGCAACAAGAGAGGCTGCGATGGTGAGAGGCCCGCGCACCGCGATGAAGAGTGGTCCCCACTTGCCGCAACTAGAGAAAGCCCCCGCACAGAAACGAAGACTCAACACAGTCATAAATAAATAAATAAATAAATACAATTTTAAAAAGAACGTGAATTTAAAAAAAAAAAAAACAAAACTGTTTAGATGCAGAACTTAATTTTCATATTCAAAATATACAGTAACACTGTATATTAAAAACCTAAGGAAAGTAACAATAATAATATCACTTAGGTAAGTCTTAGTTTGATTTCTGACATAACATCACTAACTTGCTAGATCCTTCCACTGGGTCCTAGAGAGATTGGGTCTTGTACATGTCAGTATCATTTCCAAAGCCCAGCAGGTTTTTACACACAGCAAGTATTCAACAGAATGAACAGAAGAGAATCATATTCAATCACAATTTATCAATCATGTCAAGTCGCACATGTTTCCAGCATCTTACCAAGTTACTGTTCAGGGCGATCCACACAGGTTCATTCAGGGTTTGCATCTGCATCCATGCAAATGCATTACTATAGGGATGTAGAATGCTAGCAATCAGGGAAGTGTGAAGCTTGCAATAATCATCTGCTTCATGCCACTGCAGCTTTAATTTCATGAGTGAATAGCTACTTTCGCCATATTTAATAAAGCCATCTGTTGGAATTGTTGTTGGAGAACTAGGCAAGGAAGGGTCTGGAATAAAAAAGTATTTCCATTAATATTAAACATTACCTGAGTGCCATCAGTACATGACTTCTATATCTCATACATCCTAAAAAGAATCTGAACAGCACAATTCAAACCGTCAGGTGTTTAACATATTTTCATGAGCCATTTCACACCAGAACACACAGTTCTATTTTTTAATCAGTATGCCTGATTGAATTAAGTCATTTCCAAACTCTATTTAGAATATTAAGGTAAATACAGGATCAAGTTTCTAAACTATAAAACCAAAAAGACTTGCAAATACTACGAGATCTAGTATCTGGATGAAAGTCACGCCACAGTTTAATCCCATGAATTAAAGAACATCTATCATCCTGTCAACACGAATCTTTTTTTTTTTCCATCTTGGTCAAATTTTAAGGTCAAGAACAGTCTTCCTCTCCTTCCCTTCCCCCCACCCCCTGACTCTGTTCCATTCCACCCATGAATTTGCACCTATTTGTATCTATTTGACTTCACCTGTGAATCACGTACCTTCAAGAAATTGGTTTATGCTCTGGAATGAAGCCATATAACAGTTCCCACTTCATTTAACCTTGATCTCAGGATCAAGCTTTAATCTTATGATGATTTCCCACGTGAACCCCATATCTTATCCAAACTGAAGCCTTTGCAAGCTGGCGTCACTCTGGCTTTCTGATCTTTCCTCCTCAATCTCTCAGCATGCGTTTCTAATAACTACTCTAGACCTACCCATACTTTGGGCCACTTACTGTCAAGACCCAAAAAATCTTGTTTCTGGGCGCCTTATAGCTGATGCCTTAGGGCAGAACAGAGGTCAGCGGATGACAGCCAGAGGGTGAAATCTAGCCTGTTGTCTGTTTTTGTAGCCCATGAGTTTTTAAATGGTTGGGGAAAAACAAACAATGAAAAATATTTTGTGACATGTAAACAATACATGAAATTCAAATCTGTGTCCATAAATAAAGTTTCAGTGGAACTCAGCCATGCTCATTTGTTTACGTACTGTCTATGATTGTCTGTGATCACAGCAGAGTTAAGTCATTGCAACAAAAACTTTATGGTCTACAAAGCCTGCAATATTTATAATCTGTCTCTTACAGAAAAAGGTTGCCAACCCCTGGTCTAGGGTCCTAGATGTCCCTGCCTACCGATGCTGTCTTGGCCAATTCTCCAACCTATTCCACTGTACACCAACCCAACCCACCATGTGCCTTGTTCTGTCACTCCAAGAATGCCAAACTTTCTTTTGAAGACTCTGGTAAGGCAACAATTTTAATTCAGCAAGGAAGGCAGCCTTCCCTTTCTTCTGCTGTTGCTGCCACCGTGTGTTGATAGAATAGCATTAAACCAAGAGACCCAGCCCCGGATCCTTCCATGTTACAGCCGGTAGGAAATAAAGAGTCTCATCATTTCCCAGCTTGGAGAGAGCTGGGTTTGTCTTAACAACACAGGAAAAGTTTTGGACTGCTAAAAGTGGCCAATGAAGCCTGAGATAAAGCTTTAAGAAGCTTCACCAAAGGCTATATGCAGCCAGGAAATTAGTTCATTTATCCAATTAGCTTGTTTATTAAAACACTCATAGAAAAAATTATAAGGAAAAACTGAATTACTGAGAGGTTATTTTCAGGTGGTTAGATTATGGGTAATTTTTTCTCTTTATGCTTTTCTGTATTTTCTAAAATTTCATCAAGGGACATGTGTTTCATCAAGGGGTTGTTTTTAAGTGTTTTATATTCATATGTATTTATTCATGTTTTTATTTACATATCTTTACATATTTACATGAATTCATATATATTCATTCATACATACTCATATATATGAATAAAAACAACACTGTTTTATTTTTTATTTATTTAATTTTATTCTTTTGGCCACGCTGCACAGATTGAGGGATCTTAGTTCCCCAACCAGGGATCAAACCCAGGCCTCGGCAGTGAAAGCCCTGAGTCCTAACCACTGGACCACCAGGGACTGCCTGAAAACAACACTGTTTTAAAAAAATACTGAACACACATTCTTTGTTGAAATTTTAGAAAATATAGAAAAGCATAAAAATGAGAAAAAAATTACTTAGAATCTAACCACCTCAATATCTTAGTGTTTCCTCATAATTGTTATAGAGAGATATATATAGATGTATAGACATATTATATATAATATAAATGCAAATATATATACATAGAGAGAGAGCATTAGAAAGAGACAGTTTTTGACAAATGAAGAAAAATACAATAGTACAATGAAGGAACTAAAGGTCTTAATCCCACGATGCAAACATATCCACTATTCCTACTTTGATGCATTTCCATGGCCTTCTTGTTCTTTTTTTTTAAGGGGGTTCAAAGTGTTTTTTGCATCATCAGTAGTCTATAAAATTTCATATTCTGCCTTTTTCACGTTAACACGGTCAACCTTTCCCGAAACCTAAGTCATTAAAAATTGTCAAAATATCTTTTGTCAGCAGCAAATATTCTATCCCTTGCGTTTACAGGAAGAAGAAAAAGAATTTTAAACAAGTTTAGGAATCATCATTCCCTCCTGGAAGGGGACTCCTTTCTTTCCCCAAAGATTGGAAGCACAGATGCATTACCAGTGGCCTAAGATTCTGGTGCTCGAAGGGTGTAGCAGAGAGAGAAAGGCGGCATGGCCTGGACCTTCTTTTGGATCAATAGGAGGTTAGAATTCCTGCCGGACTTTGCAGTCATCTGAAAATATCTTCAGTGATTTTCAGTCATTGTCATGAATTGATATCAGTTCCCTGATTCCCCAGAAAGTATAGAAAAATTTGTTAGATCCGGGAGATCAAGTAGCTTCTAATTCAAGCTCCTCTGAGAGCTCTGCTCAGGGTGACCGCAACCCACCTCATCTTCAACCCTCATCTCTAATTTATCTTTTATTTTCTGAACCTCTTCTTATGTAGCCAAACGTTTCTATTCTAATTTCACTCAAAACTAAAATGCACACGACCATAATCTTGATTCTTGGTCGATATCCACATATCTGTTTTATTTTCCTTGCACCATAGTTAGGCTTCCTAAGATGAAAAAAGGACCACAAATAAGACATCTACATTTTTAGAGACACAGAATACATAACAAGTAATGAGGCATATAGGGTGTTTTGGGGCAATGGTTCTCAAATTACACAAATTGAAGTGAGGTATCCCTACTCTGACATTTTTTTTTTTAAGGTAGAGGTAAGCAAACATCCCAAATTTCTAACAAAATTAGAAAAAGTTTCAACCTCTAGTTTAATCTGTGCAAACCTTCTGGTAATGGATGAGGGGGCACATTCATGAATAAATTACAGAAAATATCCTTTTTGTCTGTCACAGGCATCCATGGATGAAAGTGAGAATCAAATAAACATGTTGATGGACACTTCCCTGGCGGTCCAGTGTTTAAGACTCCGTGCTTCCACTGCAGGGGGCGCAGGTTCGATCCTTCGTCGGGGAACTAAGATCCCACATGCCACACAGCATGGCCAAAAAAAAAATTTTAATTATTTAATTAAAAAATTTTTTGAAACAACGTGTTATGTGCAAGGGAAGCGTCACTTTTTTAAAACAAAACTTAATTTTTTAGAGCAGTTTAAGGTTCACAGCAAAATTGAGAAGAATGTCACTTTTTAAAAAGTACGGAAAAACCCCACCTCTTACAGCCCAGCGAGGTCCGGTAGGACTTACCGGGAAGTGTCTGGCATATGTAACCTCGCTTACTGTCACAGGTGTCATCCATCCATTTTCCTGCATCCCTTGACTTCCCTCCGATAATAAGAACACAGTCAGCCTGTATATTCATGGAGAAGAAAAAAAAAAGCCAAACGTGGATCGATAATTATTTAAACCAATTCATTAATAAGCAAAAAAAAAAAAAAAAATCCTTTATCCCTAACCTCCAACTTTTAGGATAGTCCTAATTCATTTACAGCATGTTCAATTCATCCCTACTTTCCACGCTACTGGCCAACTTCCATGCAGATCCCTCACTGAACCCTTGCCATTTTAACTGAAAATTAAGCAGAGTTGGATAAATTTTGGCGCTGGTTCTGAGAAACGCTGCTGTCAGAAATCTCATTAATTCCCTGAAAGCTACCACAGCTTTCACCAGGGCCAGAGCCGTCTTCTCAGCCTCCAGCCTCAGGATCCCATGAGCCTCAACTATCAGGAACCCCTAACCGTACATTTCAAAGATTCTCTGCTCAGCCCCATCTCCCCTCTTAGCTATTCTTACCTTTCATTATCCTGGCTCAGCATCTCCGCTCTAAACCAGGAAACCTACACAGAACAAGCATGTTTCCACTACACAATGCATGTGAGCATTTCTCTCCCACTCTCTTTATCAAACTATATTTAACCCTCTTCATTTTACAAGTCCTGAAATTGTAACAACACAATATATGTGTTTTGATTCCAGTTTTGTGGAATACAAACTTTATATTTTTACACACGCTAAGAAAAAAATTTAGGAATAAAACCAACAAAACTGTGTTTTTTTTTTTCCTGGAAGGTGAGTTTACAGATTTTGTTTGTTTCTGTTGTTTCTCCTTTTCATTATGTTCTAAAAACAAAAAACTTGCTCAACAATGAATTTTTTTGTTTTAAATGAAATTTACCACTCACCC
Source organism: Balaenoptera musculus (assembly GCF_009873245.2). NCBI lineage: Eukaryota > Metazoa > Chordata > Mammalia > Artiodactyla > Balaenopteridae > Balaenoptera > Balaenoptera musculus. The sequence goes on from NC_045786.1 coordinate 4,560,159, forward strand.
ACAAAATCTTTCTAAGCAAACCCTATCTCACTCCAGTCTACTTTTCAGCCCTCATTTATGTAATAAGGATTGAAAGAATTTCTCCCCAGAAAGTCACTTACCCACAACCAGAATATATCTACCCTACACATAGCTACCAAATTAATTATCATAAAGATGCCACCTTGATGAGATGGTTTTTCTGCTCAAACCTTTTTTTTTTTTGCTGCCTATCTGACAAAGTCCAAACTCTTTCTTAGGGCATCTAAATTTCTCTGAATTCTGCTTTCCACGTTCTAAAGTTGACGCCTACTTCTTTTCTGCATGAAACTCCTACTATATCTAAAGCTCTTAATTCTGCCCAAACCCATCTTGTGCCTTTTTCTTAAAGACTTTATTCACCTTTCCCACTTAACACGACCTTCCCCATCCTCTTGCCATGATCCCCTAATCATGATGTTTTAAAATTCTTGGGAAGAAGACCCACAGCTGATTCTTCTTCACATGCCCTCTTTCCATCAAATGAAGAGCTCCACAGATATGTGCTGCCTGATTAGATCACTACATCCCATAGTAAGTTTCTTTCCTCCTAACTACTATTATGCTTTATAGCTGATCTTCTCATTACACACTTTCATTTTGTTCCTGTCGTCTTTCTTGTAGAAGACTTGGGGTCTAGCTTAGGTATAAGCTTCTTCAAGGTAAGAATAAAATCTTATGTGCCTTCATGTATTCCACAATGCCTAGTATGGTGTTTAACACTGATTAGTTGGCTTCAATGATATAAGATTAAAACTAGTGAAATAAAGAAGCAATTGTCATGTACCACAATGTTCATTACAGCTCTATTTACAACAGCCAGGACATGGAAGCAACCTAAGTGTCCATCAACAGATGAATGGATAAAGAAGATGCGGGACATATATACAATGGAATATTACTCAGCCATAAAAAGGAACGAAATTGAGTTATTTGTAGTGAGGTGGATGGACCTAGAGTCTGTCATACAGAGTGAAGTAAGTCAGAAAGAGAAAAACAAATACTGTATGCTAACACATATATATGGAATCTAAAAAAAAAAAAAAATGGTCATGAAGAACCTAGGGGCAGGATGGGAACAAAGACACAGACCTACTAGAGAATGGACTTGAGGACATGGGGAGGGGAAGAGTAAGCTGGGACGAAGTGAGAGAGTGGCATGGACTTATACATACTACCAAATGTAAAATGGATAGCTAGTGGGAAGCAGCCGCACAGCACAGGGAGATCAGCTCGGTGCTTTGTGACCACCTAGAGGGGTGGGATAGGGAGGGTGGGAGGGAGACGCAAGAGAGAGGAGATATGGGGATACATGTATATGTATAGCTGATTCACTTTGTTATAAAGCAGAAACTAACACACCATTGTAAAGCAATTATACTCCAATAAAGATGTGTAAATAAATAAATAAATAAATAAAATTTTTTTTTAATTTTAAAAAAAAGAAGCAATTGTCTGTCTCTTAGGTTAATGCACTTAGCACCTAGCAGAGTGTTTGACACATAGTAAGCACTCTGCAAACAGTAGCTCAATCATGATGATGATGATGGCGACGATAACTTCAGAAGCAGTAGGAGCTTGCAGAACTGCACCCCAAATACTACAACAGTTTCAAGAGTTTAGGGGCAGCTGATGCAAAGAACATTGCTAACTCTGGGTTCAAGTGCACACGCTGAGTACAACATGCGCCCATACTGGAGCTGGTTTTCCCTGTTCCTCACTACTACCACCATCTAGGTCCTCCCACCCCCAGCCCAAAGACGAAGAGTTCTTAACTGAATGTATACCCCTTCCTTCAAGGCTGGCTCAGTCTGAAACGGTTAAAATGTGCAAGAATGAATCAGATCAAGAAGTAGTCTGGCAGAATTTTTCACAGAGGATCAATCACTAATATGTTGACCTGAAGCAAACTGAGAGTGGAGGGAGAGGTGACCTGAAAGTGATACTTACATCTTCGTAAGAAAGACTGCTCCTCCTCCCACCAGGGTAACCTTTCCCCCAGTTTGTGTAATGAACTCCTCGTCCATCCGTCCAGAGGAAGGTGTGCTCTGAATTGACATCATTCAGCCCGGTCCAGGTGTTAAAAGTGGAGTTCTTCATATGATATGTAAGGAATGCTGAAAGAAAGTTTCACAAGATAATTGTGAACTTTGAGGGGAAAGACTCCAATATCAAAGATACTCAGAATACATTAATTTACAAATACCAAGCCTGTGATCAATGTCTTTATTATCATTTGAAAGCACTTACCAGGAAAACAAACACATTCTAACCTGAGCCGCATGTTATCACTTCCGCTTTGGACTTTGAAAAGTTCCTCATAATAAGAGTCTAGGTTTTACCTGGGTCACTGCAGATAGTTGCACAGGCTGTGCCCTACCCAAGGACACTGGGGCGCTGGGGAGGCTTAAGTCCACCCTATGCCCCACTCTCCTTTTTATACACCCAGATCTGGGTTGTGGCTGCCTACGATCCTGCAGGAAGAGGCACATTTTTCTGATTCACGCCCAGTCATCCTGTGAGTGAGCAGGTGTCCTGTGTCTATAGATAAGATAACCTGATTATACTGGGCTGGCCAAAAAGTTCGTTCGGGTTCTTCCATAAGATGTTATGGAAGAACCCAAACGAACTTTTTGGCCAACATAATAATAACTAGGGGCCAAAGAGAGCTCTTGATCTTAAAAAAGTTCTGAAACTAAAAACTATTTGTCAAAACGAAAAAGCATTAGGCTGTCAAATGATCACCACCTTGGACTGCCAAACCAAAAGAGCTACCCAACTGGAACTCCTCTGGGGCAGCCAGTTCCTAGGGGTCAGCGGGCATCCACGTCCACTGCGCATGCTTGGACCCAGGCGTCATCCTGGTGCTAAGTGCTCACATCACTGGGAGAGAAATTCAGAGAAGGCAGGACAAATATGGCCTCTTGCTTCTTTATCAATTCTGTGGCAGAGAGGATGGTGGCAAATATCCAGAAACTGCAAAAGGCTTAAATGTACACGTTCTCCATCCGTTCTCCAGCAGCCCATCCCCATGCCTGCCACACCATGGCAGCTGCCTTCTGAGGCCAGCAACCTCACCTGCCAGGAGATGTGGACACCAAGGACACTAGATGGACACCGAGTGAATGAGCACGGACTCTACAGGACAATTTCCAAACTCTGCTTAAACACGACTCCTGAATGCAAACAGGAAACCAAATGACTAAGCACTTGGGTTACTAATAGAAAATGTAAAATAGAAAGAAGGCCACAGAGATTATCTGTTTATTCTTGAACAAACAGTTCTGCAGAAGGGTCATTGCTGCGTGCTTACTCTACCGCAGAGTAATAGACGCCACTACACTGCTCAGAGATTTGCTTATTTCTCAATTAACTGAAAGTAAAAAAAAAAAAAGAAAAGAAATTTCTTATATTTTTCAGAAAGAAAAGAGCATGGGTAGATATTTACTTTGTTTTCTTATTTATTTCCTAAATAAGATCATAACTCTTGCCATATCCCCAACTTGAAATGAAATGTGGAAAAGCTCTACCTGCCAATATTTCAACACTGACTTGTTTTCTGCCAAGAACCACAAAAAGAATTCAACAGCGTGTGCCTGTGTTCCCAGGAATAATGTTAGTTTATCTGAAAATTGTTCCCTTCTGCACATCTCTATGACCCAGGTTCTAATTTTGTTATGGTAAGAATCAGCTCTTTGTGGTTAAGAGAGGGAATCAATTATTGTGTTTCTCTGCTGGGTAGCTAAGCCCAGAATGTGGTAGACCAGTCAGAGAAATGTGAGTATTATATTCCTGAAATTTTTTTATTGTGTGCTATGGTTTGACACTTTTCTTCCAGTGTCTGGCAAGCTGCTGAACTTGTCAAAGGTTCTCAGTGAAAGCTTGGTTGATTTACTGTAGAATGTGTTCCAAGAAAGCACATGGTAGCATTTAGGGAGTGAAATTAACATTTAGGAGAGTGCCACACAGCGTTCCAAGGTCTCTCTTCTTTCTTATCTTTTTTGAGGTACATCATTTTTCCAGTAAATGATTTTGGAAGTCAAAGAACCTCAGAACCAAAAGGGAACTTAGAAATCATCCAGTCCACATCTTTCCCCAACGACATCACATAAATTCCTACACACAACAAATATGTATTGAGCAACTTCCATGCTACATACCAATCAACATATGTGACTCTGCAGCACCCATTTCAGTACCTTCCAACAAAAGCATTTTCACAGCCCTTTAAAAAAACTCACGAAGCATCCCATCCAATTAGTTCTAATTGTTAGAATAACCTCCTAATTTTGAGCCTAAATTTGTTTCCCTGTAACTGCCACTCATGGGTTCTAAGTCTTCCTTCTTGAGTGGGACGATCCTTCAAAGTTCACATCCTCTTTTCCAGGCTGTGAAACCTAGGGTCTTTCAAACCGTCCTCACTCACTGCTGGCTGTGGTTTCCAAACCTTCATCAGTTTAGCTGCTGTCATCTGAAAGGCCCTCAGTTGGTCAACATCATTTTTAAAGTAACTAATTTAACCTAATATCTACATCAAGTAAGGTGGCCCCAAAAAGACCATGTGAAAGGGGTCAAGTACCTTTCTCTTGACAACAATATAATGAATTTTACAACTTGCTATATGGAGATGGTGTGTTTCTTCTTCCTGTTCTTCAAAGCTCTGGCTTATCCCTATGTTTTATCAAATTTTTTTTCTCAATTTGTTCCAAGTTCATATTGAAAAATTAGTTTTATTGCATTATAAATTCTATATCAAGTGACAAGAAGAGCAGTACATGGAAAATTAGCAATTTTTAATTTTATTCCTGGAACTACTCTTCTTTGACTCTTTGGTGAGAAAACTGGTTTGGCGGAAACAGATGGAATTGAAGCTGGAAGACCCAGTTTGATTCCCAGTCCTACCCCTTACCCTCTAAGCTCCCTGATCTAAGTCTCCCTGAACACATTTCCTCATTCACAAGGGACTAATGATTCCTGCTTCACAGACTTGTTATGAAAATGGAAAGGCAATTTACATGTAAAATGCTCAGCATAAGGCCTACAACTAGTAAAATAGCTCCCAATATGTGCTTGTTTTCCCTTCCTAGTCTTTACTCTGGAACACCAAAAAGTCATTTACTATAAGCAACATTCTACCATTTTAGGGAAAAAAGTTACATATTTATTCGCATCACTGACTGTAAAACGGCCCACACACCTTGCTCTTTCTCATTGTGTATGGATGCCAGATTTCCTCCAAATCCTATGCAAGCTTTTCGTGCCTCTTGCCAATTTTTTCTTTCTTCTTCAACAAATCCAAAGATTTTGAAACACTCGGATGGAAGGAGAAAAAAATCATAGGGATTACGTAAAGATAACAGTATTTGCTCTAAAGAAATCAAAATGATCCATGAAGATTAGAGCTAAATACACATTCGCTCACAACCAAATAGAAATGCAAAAAATTGTTAGTTTTATTACCCATCAGCTTTCTTTGCAAAGTTTTTTCTCCCTTGGGACAAAGGGCACAACTATTTGGGTAATACCGTCAAGTCTACTATCAATTCCCACAGAGAATTTAACATGGAATTTCCACGTATTCTTGCCTAAAATTTTTTAAAGTGACGAGGCAAGCAAACATTAACTTGAAGCTGAAAGATTTGCATTGCCACTCTCCACACTAGTCAGCAACATGACTACAACTAAGTTTTCTTAGTACCTTGTAATTATAAAAATTCCAACCTTCCTTACAACCTCCTGGGACCGAGGGTGTGGTAGGGAGAGCCGTGGCATTGATACTACTGTTATGGCGTTGACAAATGAAGGCATTTGGAGAACCACAGTTAATGTCATTCCAGAACCCTGACAAAGAACAGAATAGTTAAATTAGATTTACACGCTTAAAAACACTGTTTTTTAAAAACACTTTTTTAAAAACACTTTTTTAAAAAAACACCTTTGTATTGAAGTACAGTTGATTTACAATGTTGTGTTAGTTTTGGGTGTAAAGCACAGTGACTCAGTTATATATATATCAGATTCTTTTCCATTATAGGTTATTACAAGATATTGAATACAGTTTTCCATGCCATACAGTAGGTCCTTGTGGTTTATCTATTTTATATATAGGAGCTAAAAACACTTTTAAAAATGTATTTAGTTTATAATAGCCAAGACATGGAAGCAACCTAAATGTCCATCAACAGAGGAGTGGATAAAGGAGTTGTGGTACATGTATACAATGGAATATTACTCAGCCACGAAAAAGAATAAAATAATGCCATTTGCAGCAACCTGGATGGACCTAGAGACTGTCATACTGAGTAAAATAAGTCAGGCAGAGAAAGAGAAATATCATATGATACTGCTTATAGGCAGACTCTAAAAAAAAAATGATACAAACAAACTTATTTACAAAACAGAAACAGACTCACAGACTTAGAAAATGAACTTATGGTTACCAGGGGGGAAGGGGGAGGGGGATAGTTAGCGAGTTTGGTATTGATATGTACACACTGCTATATTTAAAATAAATAACCAACAAGGAAAAAAAAGATAATAAAAAGCTTACCCCCCCAAAAAAAATAAAAATAAAAATGTGTTTATATTTTATAAGGATTCTCAAAAATGGTTTATACTACAAACATCATTTTTACACAAGAGACAAGAAAGATCTATGTGACACCCTTTTGTGCTTTCACTTAAACAAATAACAGTTCAACTTCATAGAGAGTTTACTATGAGCAAAGCACATACCAGATGTTGCAGGTTATTATCTAAATAGCCAGTAATTGCTAATAATAATAATCTAATAAACTTTATATATGAAGCACTTGCTTAGTGTTTTCGATATATTACTTCCTTAATCTTCTCGACAACTGATACATTCTGTTATTATTCCCATTTTACAGATAAAGACATAGAGATAAAGGAGATAGATAAACATTCTGGATATTTTCCTCATTCAGAACATGAAAAAATGTTTCATAAAATGAGAAGATGTGAGAAGATTGTGTCATTTAATTAGAGTAAATGTTAAGCATCCATTCTCCTTACAAATTGAACAGTTATGTTGCTAAAATTAGAATTCTCCTTCATTCTCTCTCCTTTTCTTGTCTGATTTAAGCACACAACTTGCTACTTTTAGCCTAAGGATGTAGCAAATGACACATGACACCACAAGGCAGATTCAAGGAGATTGTGATCTTGTCTACCTGAATTTGAATACATGGTTACACAGTTTTCATCATCATTTGCAAAATTGGGTTCACCTGTGGCCCAAGCCACATAATCCACTTTGCTTCCGTCCATCCAACTGGAAGAGAAAATTCAGCCATTTAGCAAAAATCCAATCAGAAGAGTTGGCTACAGCCTAGTGGTGGGAACAGGCAAGTCAATCAAGATGAAGACAGCACAGCACCCGAAGCAAAGAGAAGAGAGGTTTCTAGAGACAGCAGCAGGAAACCCCCAAAGGTCATCGGTGTTCCCCGGGGCACTGAGATCTCCTGCAGTAACTGGATGCCTGGCTAGTCTGCCTTCTTTTCCCTCCCTGCAAGAAGTACTTTTAGTCTTGATGTGAGAGAAGAAATGGAGATCCCAGTTACCCTGGAAGAGGACCAGAAGTAAACATCCTCCCATAGGACTTCTTAGGCATAAGTCCCACAAAACAAAACCACCCACAGAGAGACGGAGAATACCGAGTTTCTCATTGGGCCTGTTCTCTGATTTTCATGTTTACTCTGGTTTCTCCTAAGGTAGGTGAGCCAATACTCATTTTCATAAATTACGGAAATTCGGGGGCCGTTCGTTAGCTGGAAGGAGACCAGGAGATCATCGAATTCGACCCTCTCATTTGGGGGATGGTTAAAATGGATGCTTGTCCAAAGGAGCATCAAACATTTCTGATCTTTAAAAATAATGAGTGTGAGTTTGGGTCCTTCCTGCCAAAAATGGCAATAGCGGTCACATGGAACATATGTGGTTAATACATCTACGCAGGAGCCAGGAAGACATACTTGCTCTTCAAACTTAGAAGAACGTGGGTACTAATGAACAAGGAAAGAAACCCCCCAAAATGTACTAATTTCCTCCCTCCTGCAGCTTTTGCTGGCCCCTGAACCTAAGGAAAAACAGTACAGTCATTCCTTTGAAGGGAAAGCATTTCAGGCAGTTGAAAGAATACTTCAAAGCAGTGCTCCGAAAGCAGCAAGTGGGGCAACATGAAAGGCCCCTTTGGTTCTAGGCACCAAGGACAGTCCAAATGGGAATAATTTTTCAAATAAATTCAATATTCATATCTGTACAATACATCTTCCTAGCAGACGATTTACCAACAGTTGATGACCTCCTGAAACAAAGGGAGGTGACATTTTGCAAGATTCAATCAGAGTCTGAGTTGTTTGAAATTTATAATGTCAAAATATTTAACAGGATTTTTAAAAATTGGTTTTTGTTTTTAAGATGTTTTGTAGACTGAGAGCCCAGCAGGATTTTTTTTACATTCATTCAGCAGAACCAAAGTCTGAAAATCACTTTTTGTTGCCCGTCAGAGCACTGCCCTAAGCAAAGTTGTTTTATTTTGATATACTCACGTAAATTTTTTATCCAAGCTGATCAATAAACCAATAAAATATGCTGGCTGTGCATCATTCCTGTTTACCTAGAACATGGAAGTTTACATATAGTTCAATCTGTACTTATATGATAAGCAAATTCTTAAATAAAACCTACAGATTAATGAGGCAGGCTATTTGGGGACTTTTCTAAGGAGGCATTCAGACAGCAACTTTGTTGTATATTCAATGGTTTTCATAGAAATAAAAGGAAAAATATGCACATTATATAACAACATGCATTTATATAGCAAATACCTTAAGACATTCTCTGTAACATCAGATGTCATTAGTAATTAGACACTATTAAAGACGTTCCTTAAAACAAAGTAGCCATTTGGGATTAGGTGTCTAAGGAAAGACTTCTCCACCCACATATATACTGGTGCAATATTAGGAAATATCTTGAGAATTTCAAACCATGGTATATCTACGAAGATGGAGATAAGTCATGCTACACTGCAATACCTTTGTGATCAAATGAATTTTTATTCTTTCATTACTGTTGAACTTATTTTTTTCCTTCTCTCCCTCTTACCTCCTTTCTGGAAAACAATAAAGATGCCATGAAGATTTTTAAAGAGAAAGATCAAGCCAAGGACGCTTGGAAAAAAACCGATTATACCTTCACTGTTAGCTGACAATTTTGGTACAACCAAAAAAGAGTTTTATATGAATAATCAAGCTGTACTATCTATTAACCAAGAATCTGGTTAAGATTAAGACATAAATTATAATCAACTTGCACTAAACACAAAGGGTCCAGGATTGATCATATTCTTACATATTTCCATAGAAACTTCTTTTCGCTTTCACTTCGGATAGAAACAAGATCACCAAAATTCTTCTTGCAAAATTCTCGTGCCTTGTCCATGGTTTCCTTCTCTTTGCTAAAATAATACTGGTAGTCTTTGTAAATAGCCCACCCATCATCAGTGACTGGCGGATCTGAAAAATTAGTGAAAAAAAGGTGATGAATTTTATTTAGACAAATTCAGGAATCTGGTATGTGTGCTACACAAAAGTGAAAAGAGCAGAGTAGCCCTATCCGAGGTACCTGCAACTCTGGGAGCTCAGAAGGAGCAGGATGTTGATGCCAATACAGACTGAATTACCTGAATCCAAATATCTACCTTCCACTAACTCTGTACAAACGAGTTACCTTTCTTCTCAGCTAAGTTCCATGTATCATTATTGGGTAAAAGAACTCCCAATGTTACAATCATCAATAGGAGCTGGAATGATTGACATACATGCACCCACGATGTTTTAGGTTCAAAGAGTGGAAACTGTGAGAAAGCAGCTTTCATCTTAATCTAACAAAGAACTTGTAAAAGATGGACTTGGGTGCTTCAATGTGTAATTGAAGAACCAAGGAATTCAGGGACCAGGAGGGCTCCGAAGGCTTTTTCCCAACTATGGAATTCTATGGTTCCATGCTATAGTAGGCTGAGTAAAAGCCCCAAAGATGCCCAGGTCTTAATCTCTGGAATCTGTGACTGTTATACGGAAAAACGTACTTTGTAGATGTGATTAAGTTAAGAACCTTCAGATGGAGAGATTACCCTAAATTATCTGGGCGGGCCCTAAATGTAAATCCTAAGTATCCTTACAGAGGGAGATGTGAGTACAGAAGAAGGTGGTGATGTGACAAACGAAGGAAGATGCTACACTGCTGGTTTTGAAGATAAAGGGAGGGGCCATGAACCAACAAATGCAAGGAATGCAGCTCTGGAAGCTTGTGACAAGGAAGTAGATTCACCCTTAGAGGCTCTGGAGGGAGCATGGTCCTGCCTATCCCTTGACTTCAGCCCAGGGAAACTGAGCTCACATTTCTGACCTCCAGAACTGTAAGGGAATAAATGTGTGTAGCTTTAAGCCACCAAGTTTGTGGTAATTTGTTACAGCAGCCATAGCAAACGAAGACATGAGGGCCTTGGATTTGATTCATGAAAGCTGAGAAGTGATATTAACATGCCTTATGTTTGTGCATGGAAGTATCTGTCTGGAGGAGTAGATCCAAACTTTCATGAGATTCTCGAAGATATTAAGAACCTCTTCTCTCCACCTTCTTAGGGTAAGGTTTTTTGTTTGTTTTTGTTTTTGTTTGTTTGTTTGTTTTTCCATTGAGAAAGGAAAGAGGAAGAAAAGGAATCTATTTTCTATTTCTATCAATATAGAAATCAGGAAAAAAGGAAACACCTACTGTCTTGAGGAGCTGGGGTTGGCTCAGGCTTTGGTGTTTGTCCTGGAAAACAAAAGAAAATTAGGTATAAACAGTGCTTGAACTTGTGCTATTACATATCCTTCTTGTTTCACTATTTTCACGGGTCAATAGAGCTAAAAACTTCACTGTTCTCTCTTTCTCTTCCTCCCTCCCAATCTTCAATTCTCCTATCAGTTGTGGGGAAGAAGAATAAAGAGAAACAGAATTAGGAGTTAAGAGTTAAACAGATCAGGTCCAACAATACCACCAGAAATTGGAAGACAGTTTTTTAGGCCCAAAAAGTAACATCATAAAAAAGAAAGAAAAGAACATGAGTTTTGGAATCAGAAAGTCTAAGTTCAAATCCCAGTTTGGGGTTTAAATGTCTGACCCTTAACTTTCTCAACTGCAAAAAGGAGTTAGTCACATACGTAAAGAGATGGGGTAAAATATGAGAGTTACTTGTATTTAGAAAGTGCTCAATAGATGTTAGTTTTACAGTGGTGCATCTTTTAATGAGCTGTGAAAGTACTTCAATTTTCATTATTTGAAACCATTAAATACGAACTATTTATTTACAAAATATAGTTTCTTCAAAAAACTTATTGTTGGGGCTTCCCTGGTGGCATAGTGATTAAGAATCCACCTGCTGATGCAGGGGACACGGGTTTGAGCCCTGGTTCGGGAAGATCCCACATGCCACGGAGCAACTAAGCCCGTGCGCCACAATTACTGAGCCTACGCTCTAGAGCCTGCGTGCCACAACTACTGAGCCTGTGCTCTAGAGCCCGCGAGCCACAACTACTGAGCCCGCAAGCCACAACTACTGAGCCCACACACCACAACTACTGAAGCCCGTGCGCCTAGAGCCCATGCTCCGCAACAAGAGAAGCCACCGCAATGAGAAGCCCGCGCACCGCAACGAAGAGTAGCCCCTGCTCGCAGCAACTAGAGAAAGCCCGCACGCAGCAACGAAGACCCAACGCAGCCAAAAATAAATTAAAAAGAAAAAAACACTTATTCTTACTAAATGTTTGTTTTATGAAACATTACATAAAATAGTTTTCTTTCCAAGCAGTTACTAATACTTGGACTTTGCTGGAATCCGATAAAAGGACTCAAGTTACGTAGCTTTTGGTTTAATGAATTTAACATCTGTAAGAACAGAGCTACTAATAATACAAAAGAAAATTAGTCTTTGGTAGCTAAGAGACTTTTAAAGAAAAACTGGCCACTATTTATTCCTCCATTCTGAAAACATTGTAAACACTCCTCTAAGCAAGAGTAAGGAAAATAAGCAGACAGACAGCAGGAGAGCAACACAGTATCTTTAGCGATGGAGCTGGAACAGTAGCCAAGGATCCCCGACAGCAGGGGGCGACGTGGTCCCATTTATCTGCCCACAGAGGAGGAAGTGATACATATTTTGGTTCAAGGGTGGGCCTGTTTGTTTATCTGAAAAGAATCTGACTTGGACACGTGGAACTTTCTGAGTCACGAATCATGACGGATAAGTATGCATTGATCATTTGGAGCCATCAATAACATGGTGGGTCTTACAGCATCAGGGGCTCAAAATGGTGCCAGTTCTTTGATTGAACATTTCCTTGAGAAATCCATAAGCAGCATATTTAGACTGAGGGAGACTTTCACCTATTGGATGACTAACGTGGGTCAGAGGGTGAAAATGCCCAAACGGAAACTGCACCCTCGTTCCTCTGCTTACAGAGTAGAACACCCACCCAGTACCATGCTTATAGGACCTGAGCAGGAACTGCAGCTCGTGGGAGTTATTTTGGAGGACGTGACTCTGGTCCAGGATTCCCGGGTGGCCTTTTGATCTTCTGTTCCTTTGGAACATTTATCTGTGCTCAGCGACTTCATTCTTATCCTGTGAAATGATGGCCCCTGCCAATTCCCTTATTTTGTTATTTTGTTTGTTTGGTTCCGCAGATAAAGGGAAGATATTGGGATCACTGGAGGTTAGTTCTCCAATCTGAGATAAAGGAGAGGACAGATCATCATACCTTTTCGTATCTGGCAAATCCAGTTGTTAAGATGTTCACAGTTAATATCGTTCCAGGACATACCAGGGTCACCTTTCAACTCACCACAATACTCAACATTTTGATAATTATTAGGTTCTCCATAAGCCCAATTTTCATATGAAACCTATGTTAGAAACATTACATTACAACCATTAGCCATTTTTATCAGGCCAATGCCAATCAACCATCCAAACACAAAAGGAAAGTTGTTTACATTTTTTAATTGCTTCAGTTTTTTTTCACAATAGGTTTGCTTTGCAAACAAGTTTTATGAACACAGCTGGGAAAGAAATAGCTTTCATTACATGGAAACTTTTGAAGTCAAATAGAGTATGCTATTAAGTATTATAAAATTTTCTTTCCCCCGTATTAAATAAAATGGATCCAGGGCCATGAAAGTGGAATTTGTATACAGGAAAAACCTGGCAAAAAGTTCCACTTCTCAGTATTGGGAGTTCCTCAATTTATAACTCATTCTTAAGGGATAATATTTCATTGTGATACTGGAAACTTTCCTTTTACTAGAGGGGTAGGAGAGAGAAATATAATTAGTTCTCCTTACAAAAGAAAAGACTTATGAAATGTTACTAAGGAAGCTACCAAACATTGCCAAAGTGAACAGTGGAAATAAATGGAGGGCTGGGATTAGGTCCTCTACCGAGTTCTCAGAGTGGAATCATAGCCCACAAGGTTTTAGAATAAGCATCATGATCTATTTTCCAGAGATCTAAATATAAAATCCTTGTTATCAATGGAGCCATCAAGTAATCCACCCTACCGAGCACCTTGAAAAGTTGCTGATGGGTTGGGACAGGAGGTAGAACTGAAAGTACACAAAATCACTTCCTGTGATGACGGCCAGCAAGTGCCACAGCCTCTCACTTCCCCGTTCCTGAGAATGGAGAAGTCTGACAAAGCCTAATGGTTTCTAATGGAATATCAAAAGTTGTTTCCATACCTCCTAGTCTATAAGAGGTCATGAAATACTCAATTTTTAAGAAGTTTAGCTACTTGCATACTATTTGGCATGAGAGAATGAAGACATTATTTTGTATCAATTAGAGGAATGAGTTTCCTAATTGTTTTTCATCCATTCCACCATGTTGCACCTTGGGTGAACAGGAGAACTCTACTGGGACAGGGGCAGAATTATGGTCCTAAAATAGCATTCATTTTGCATAGAAAAAGGTCTCTAGCTCTCATAATAACCCATCTTACCAAAAATTTGGAGTAAGCCAAAAGGTTAATATCAGAATAAATACATGATAAAGTAAGAAAATGATCTGTTAAGTCAAATTACTCACAGGAGATCCATCACTCCAAGTAAAGCCCTCAGAAGGACTTCCGTATGTCAGTCCCAACCAAAACAGTTCGTGGTAGCTTCCACTAGCTCTGCAACATACAAGATATAAAGGTAGCTTATGAACTAAGTTCGGTTACCTATGAGTCCTAATGAAATTTGAAAATGACCCCCAAAACATAAATTAGTTAGTACACAGGTAAAGGGATTCAATGACTAAATGTAAGCTTTATGCAACAGTTGTGCATTTTGGTACAACCTGTAAATATCCTGAAAACAAGCTGCTGTTTGAAAGAATTGTAAAGCATTGGAAAGTACTCATTCATTTATTCATTTAACAATATGTACTGAGTGTCTTATACGTTTACAGAGCAATTCATCACAGGATTTATATCTATAAAATTAAAGCATTTAGAAGTGAAACTAGATCAAAAAGTGCCCACAGATTCAGGATATGATATATGTATCCAAAGCAGCATAAGGAGTCAACAATTTTGGAAATATGAGAATTTTCTCAACATCATTAACACCCAACGGGTCAAAGAAAGGAGAATCGTATAGAAAAGCTACTTACGTTATTAATCGCCATATTGTTTGCTGTTCCTCCTTATTATTGATACTAGCTAGATCTCCACCCAGAGCTCTACAAAAATCTCGAGATTCAAACCATGTTTTCTTCTCATGTTTTCCTTTTGTAAACAGCTAAAGGTGATACAGATTCAGAATTTATTTTACAGTTCATAGCTTATCAAACCAAGAGAAATAATCTACTTTTGATGAGATTTCATTTATAGAAAAGCAAGACATTACAATGGCCCCAAACAATGTAATTCTCTTGGCTGAAAATCAATTTGTGAGTGAATATTTGGGTAACAAAATTTGGGGGGATGATTTTGTTGAGAAAACCTTAGAAAATGAAATTATTTTATAGCACTGGAGAAGTTAGATTAAAAGCTTTAGGCGCATGGGTTTGGCATACAGCTTCTTGTAGAAGATAGGATTAATTTGGTTAAGTGTAAAAGGTGGCATTGAGATGGAAGAGAATGAAAGAAACCTGATATAGAGAAAGTAAACATGAATTTAAAAAAATTTAAGGGTAATAACCTCCCTAAGATTGCACCACAGTTTGTTATCCTGTTTAGCTTAAACAATGAATAACCCGGCAGCCTTCCAACACTTTGTTGTTATGTTCTTAAAACTGCCTTTTCCTTTTTCCTTATGGATGTATATTTTAACAACGATTGGAGAACATGTCATGACAGACACTTATCGGGGAGAGCATCTAAAAAGATGGGATATAAGCCAAACTAAAGCTAAGATTTATAGAATTTAGAGAATATGTCATATTATCCACAGTGATAGTATGGGAAATATCCATCAGTATGCAAACAATAAAGGAGTTAATTGTATCCACCAACTTTTATAATTTTCATTCATTGTTTCTCATGAGACGTGGCCCCCGCCATTGCAGGCTTGTAGAAAAAGGGATTTGCTTCCAGTGGACTATGGTTGCCCAGTTGTCATCGAGCAATCCAAGGCAATCTTCACCTTGACCTTACTTGAGTTATCTGGATACAGGTAACTTGAGCAACTTTTCACTGCAGTAATTCTCAAGACTCCTGTGAATATCTCAAGTTGTTAGATGGTGATATAAGATTTTATTTTCTTAAATCAATTTACTAACAGCTGAATTTTATTACTAATTCTCACATCTTAATATGTACAAAGATGGTCTATATGCTTTCAAACAAACCCTACCCCAAGCACCTCTAAAACCATAATTTCTAGGGAAGCACATATTTGGATTCGTTGAACATCCACCTGGATAACATCTTCTGGAACCCCTGGTTCACTTCCCAGCTCTGGAGAATTCTGCTCCTTCTCTCAAAAATTCTGCAGCTAATCTCCATAGCCTGCCACCCTCAGGTGGATGGCTGTGCATAGGCCAAACCTGGCCTCTGTGCAATAACTCAAAAGTTTCCAGAGGCAGCAATCAAATACCTGATTGGCTTTGTATTAGTCCTCAATCCATTTGTAAAATCCTCTCCTGTCTTGGCTCAATATGTTCCCTTCTATGTAAATTATGCTTTTAGCTTTGACTGGCTAATCTGGATTGAACAGCTAATGAGTCTCTGTTGCTGCTAAGTGGAAGTTACCAGCTCAACTAGCCCTTGAGTTACAGGAGACTAAACAACCTCATTCTGACACATGTTAGTAACTCAAGTTCTTCATCAGCTTTGCCTGTCTTACAAAACATGCCAGGGCCATATGCCTCAAAGGACTGAACAAAAGAAGTCCAGAGAACTGGCCTTTAGAGAATAATGTCATTAAGTGGTAGATAAGTACATTGCTATATTTGGCTAAACCCAACCTTCTCTAGAAAGAATATGATTTACAAGAGAGAAAAAAAACCCCAAATGCTTAATTCATTGGGGTATGGGGTATGTTTTTTGTTTGGGTGAACTTGATTGCATAAGGAGAAAATGGATGGTCCAGTCTAGGAATGTATTGATTGATAGCAGGATATCAAATTATCATTTATAGGTCACTGAATGGCCATGTGCCCCTACGGGAAGTCTTTCATCTCCCATCAGGCATAATAATCAGGGGTTAAATCAGAACAAGGGAGTATTCTCTCTGGAATCCCTGTGTGACATGATCGCAGATTCGTTTATCAGTTCACTTAGCCTAAAGCTTGGGCTCCAAGAACACAGTCAAAATGGTATGCAACAGGCTAGCATGAGGGGGAGCAGAAATTTTCATTAAGATAAAAAGAAGTGCGAGCTCATACTAGGGCAAGAAAGCATGGGAGAGAGGAAAGACGCCAAGAGTGGGAGGTGAGGAAGGCAAAGCAAGCGAAGAAAGGCTGCCGCGAGTTGTGTTTGTGATATGGGTTGTGTTTGCGGTATAGGTTGTGTTTGCTGGTCTAAAAGCAACTGGTCCTTAGCAATCCACCCAAGGAGAGCTCTTTAAAAACAGTGGATGCCCAAGCCCCCTGCCAGATCAATAAAATCAGAATTTCTACAGGTGGAGCCTGGGCATTGGTTTTGTTTTAATTCCTTAGGTGATTCTTTAGGCTGAAGCATATCCCAAATTCTTTAAGAGCTTAGCAATTGAGACTTACCTTGAAACACAAGCTTGTTTTACTGGAGGTGCCCCAATCCTCTGGACATTTGGGTTCCGGGGTGGTTGTAGGCTCTGGTGGGCGAGTTACTCCTTCTGCCCAGTGTTTGCACACAAATTTTGCCTTTTCTTCACATCTCAAGACATCCCACAGGCCCCCTGCAACCCCAGTTCTCATGGCAACACACCCGGCTTTCCGTCCTGCAGGTAACAAAGCAGAATTCACTCAACAAGTGATTGTGAAAGCCAGCTATGTTCACAGAAGACAGTTCAAACCTGAGCCACAAGCTGTGGGATCAAATCTACATGTGATGAGAAAATGTAGAGGAGAGATCCTGCAGCATTTGGCAATTGATTTGTGCTATTTTTGAACCATGATTTACCTTTTATTTGTGTGGCCTGTATCCCCAACTGCATTATAATCTCAAATGTCAGGGTTTTGGTAACATTTTGTATTTCTAATAACTGGCAGGGTGCCCCCCTCAACACAGACATCTAACAGTACAATAGTTTTAGTATGATAAAATTTACCATAATGACAAAAATAATGTTTTGGGGTTTTTTTACCAAGGAAGTTGATTTTTTTTAATTTAATTTTTATTTTATATCGGAGTCTAGTGGATTTACAATGTTGTGTTAGTTTCAGATGTACAGCAAAGTGATTCAGTTATACACATACATATACCCCAAAATAATGGGTTTTTGATGTTTCTTTCTTTTTTTAAAAAAAAATTATTTAAGATCTGTTATTTTTCCCCCTTGGGTCCATGTAGATATCCGAGAACAGAAGTTCTTTGGACTTCAAAATGAGACACGCCTGAGCTAGAGATTTTAGATCAATTACTCAACTACTATGAACCCATTTCCTCGTCTTAAAATGCAAATACTGCTGCCTACCTTACAGAGTTGTGATGCATGCCAGCTTTAATGGATAAAAAAGTACATAAAAGACAGTGTGGACTATACTAAACTTCATGGTTTGAAGCTTTCTGTTTTACCGTCATGATTATTTCGAAATAGTAATTAAGATAGAGCTTTGCAAACATTAGGATTCCTTGCTGCTAAGATGAGATAGTCTTTGATTGCTGTCCTTTTAAAGGCAGTAAATGTTTAGAAGTAACTCTCAAAGTTCTGGGGAGGTATATTTTTCCCAAAATATTTTCTGTAAGATTGCTAATTCCCTATGACTCTGGTTTGATCCATTTTTATTCCCTAAGGATGTTCCAGGATTAATCTCTCAGAATCCTACTGCTAAATGACCAACACCAGTGAAATTAAGGAGTTTTGCCTGGAGAGTAAGAATTACCACCCTTCAAAAAAACAAAAATGTGCACACAGCTCTTAATATACTGCCCTGTTCTTTCAAAATAAACTGAAGTCTTACTATTTTTCAGAATGTTCAATAGTTAAACAAAATATCACACTATCCAAATTACTGATCTCTTTTCCTTATTGACAGCTGAGGATACAAATTTTTAAAACTTCTGAAGATTAGGACTTATTAGGCCAAGTAGTTAATTTGTGCCCTTAAGCTATATTATCCCTTCTTTAGCTTTTTATCCAGGCACAATGAAACACTTGCTATAAGGATGCTGAATTTCCTAAGTGCAGTCATACTGAATTATGTCATAGGCTACGACACCAGTGCACAAAGAAAGCAAAGAATCTCTCAGAGTCTACTTCAGAAACTTCTTATTAAAGAAGGCAAATCAAAATTTATAGGGAGGGAGGGTGATCTTAGTGCAAACAGCCTGGATTTGGAAATTACAAAGATTAGTCTAAATCCGTGCTTATAAATTTTTCAAGTTCCAGTTTCCACCTCTTTACAATGAGGATACTTAAACTTACCTTGCAGGTTTCCTATAAGGATAAAATTAAATCCAAGGCATATAAAGGGCTAAACGGGGTAGCCCATTCAAGATATTGAAATAATGAGTTCCACATAAGCACTAAATCTTGTTCCAGATTTAGCGCAGTCATAATTCTATTCATAGTTACATTGAAAAGTTTTATATCCCTTGAGGACAATTTTAAGTTCTCAGAAGTAAGTTAACCATTTGGAATCTTTATGACCATTTAGGAGTTCATCACTATTTCATAAATACTTCAAATAGAGCGGTACCAGATAACCTAGCAGTTTTCTCGTCCTTTTTTTTAGACCACTGCAAACTAATGGGAACATTTTTAAAAGAAAAAGCAAAAAGAGAATGAAATATAAGATAATAAAATCTAAAAAGCACAATTAATTTACATAAGTCTGTTTGGAAAGGTGCCGTGAAGGAATTACAGGCTTGGCCCGATGGACGTGTAGGGTAAATGGAAACCCAAGACCAAAGTGCTGGGACTTCGCTGGTGGTCCAGTGGTTAAGAATCCACGCTTCCACTGCAGAGGGCAGGGGTTCCATCCCTGCTCAGGGAACTAAGATCCCTCATGCCACATGGTGCGGCCAAAAAAGAAGAAAAAAGAACACAGATTCTTGGTCCCCTCTCCAGACCACCTGAAACGAGATGGAAGCTCTGAACATACCTGGCATATCTGAATTCCAGTGGGTGAACTGAACCCCTTCCGCGATGGTCCACTGAAAAGTTCCTTTGTTTTGTACATCTGAAAGTCCTGTCCAAAAATATCTTTCAGGCCTCAATCCAACCAAACTAGTCAGAAAGGCTTGTTCATATCTTAAAAAAAAAAAAAAAATTAACTAAATTTTAGAAAAATGTGAATTTTTCTAATTATCCACATGAAAAGTATCTCAATTGTATGCCTGAGCTATGCTTTAGTTGGCAAATCAAACCTATTGTGTTCTATTTACATGTCATTTAAATAATGCAAATTTTCACTAAGGAAATGTGATCTTATGAAGGAAAAATAGCATACAGCTGATTGAATAAAATCATTCAAATGTACCCAAACCATTTTTCTCTATTGCTCCCCAGCCCCTCTGCTCCTGCTCAAAGTGAAAGAGAACTCCGAAAATGCAAAGGAGAAAACTATCGCCTTTTAAAATACATTGTTTGAAAATCAGTCCACTTTTCAAATATTTCAAATGCTCTACACAATTCTTGGTGAAGTAAATGGAGAGGTTGTAACATTATCGAGGACAATACAATTAAAAAATCTGTGTGGATTTCCCCCTCAATTTCATTCTCATTTCTCAGCTCTGAAACAAAAGAGAAAATTATCAAGAAATACAGAGAACTAGAGATTCAATCTCTAGAAAGAACTGGGAGCAGAATCACAAATTCCAGCGTTTGCTCTCCTCTGGATCCCCTCCTTATATTTGGCGTAATCTGGTAATAATACAATGTAGTTGGTAAGGCAAACAAAATTTGTCTTAATTGATAAACAGACAAGGACGCAGCAACATATGCAAAAAAAAAATCTCTTTGGAGCAAAAGAAAAGTGATGTCCGAAGTTTCCAGGAACAAAGGGAGCTGTAGATAGCGCCAGCGAGAATAGAGAGGGAAATGGAGAGAAAGCCACAATAACAGAACATTTGTTTAACCCTAGTCTGAATAATTTCATTCCCTAAACTGAACAAACCAAAAAAATTAAAAAGTAACAACTCAATTTTTCTTAAAGCCCCAAAACCAAATTGAACCACAGAGTTAGTGAGTTCCTGAACACAAGTATCACAGAAAACACATAAAGAAAAGCAAACTTAAAATAGAAAATCTAGGGAAATCTCTGTTCCAGTAGACCCAAAAACCAACAGTACAGATCAGAACATGCTCCCACAGTACTTAAAAATGTATAGCTCACTTCCAGGTCATAAGATAAAAAGTATCTATGTTCTTATTTTCAGAGGTTAGCATTGTATCAGGGTATTACAATGTATCAGACATTTAATTATACATGAAAAAAGAATGTTGAAAAACAAGCTCTTTTATAAAGACTATATGAATTCTATGACATCTTTCATTTTATCAAAAAATTTTAATATCAATAGCATCCTCTACATTTTATTGGGTCTGCCTTGAAAGGTCAACTGTATTAAAACTCAATAATTTTTACCTATTTACTTCCAATCAAATGGACATTTTTAAAAATTTCTTTTAAGTTTCTTCTGTGCCTGATCCAGTACTTTGCAAAAAGCAGGAGAAAAATAAATACTAAAACCTCAAAGAAGGATGGGACTCTAGATGTTAAAAGTTACATAAAATTCTCTGTGTCCACATCATTTTCTGGACCTATTAATCTAGTAAACCTAGCAAAGCAAAGCAAAACAAAGAATGGAAGACTGGAAAGAATGAATAAAATATTCAGTAAATCTCTCTGCCTTCCTTTTTGTTGGAGGTGGTAGTAAAGATAGAAAGTTTGATTTTTGAGATGACAAATTTATTTACTTTTTTTGCTTTAAAAAATTTGAGATCTGCTACATTTTTAAAAAGTTAGATCTCTCATGGAGCTCAATATCAAAAAAACAAACAACCCAATTAAAAAATGGGCAGAAGACCTAAATAGACATTTCCCCAAAGAAGACATACAGATGGCCAACAAGCACATGAAAAGCTGCTCAACATCACTAATTATTACAGAAATGCAAATCAAAACTACAATGAGGTATCACCTCACACCAGTCAGAATGGCCATCATCAAAAAATCTACAAACAGTAAATGCTGGAGAGGGTGTGGAGAAAAGGGAACCCTCTTGCACTGTGGGTGGGAATGTAAATTGATACAGCCACTATGGAGAACAGTATGGAGGTTCCTTATAAAACTAAACATAGAACTATCAAATGACCCAGCAATCCCACTACTGGGCATATACCCTGAGAAAACCATAATTCAAAAGGACACATGCACCCCAATGTTCATTGCAGCTTTATTTACAATAGCCAGGACATGGAAACAACCTAAATGGCCATCGACAGACGAATGGATAAAGAAGATGTGGCACATATATACAGTGGAATATTACTCAGCCATAACAAGGAACGAAATTTGGTCATTTGTAGAGACGTGGATGGTCCTAGAGTCTGTCATACAGAGTGAAGTAAGCCAGAAAGAGAAAAACAAATATCATATATTAACGCATATATGTGGAATCTAGAAAAATGGTACAGATGAACCTATTTGTAGGGAAGGAATAGAGATGTAGAGGTAGAGAACGGACCTGGTGGACACGGGGGGGAAGGGAGGGTGGGACAAATTGGGAGATTAGGTTTGACATAAATACACTACCATGTGTAAAATAGCTAGCTAGTGGGAACCTGCTGTATAGCATGGGGAGCTCAGCTCAGTGCTCTGTAACGACCAAGGACGGTGGGTGGAATGGGGGGCGGTGGGAGAGAGGTCCAAGAGGGAGGGGATATAGGTATACATATAGCTGATTCACTTCCTTGTACAGCAGAAACTAACACAACATTGTAAAGCAATTATACTCCAATAAATAAATAAATAAATAAAGTTAGATCTATAAACAACATTTACCAGAGCATTAGCAAACTGTTCTGAACATTGTTTTATGGTACTAAAAGTAGCAAAATATTTTATTGTGTTTTCAATGAAGAATCCAAATAAAAATATGATTTTTAATGCTCCTATATTTACAAACCATACTTCAAGATTCAATGTAATTTACTCAGAAATTTAGAGCACATTGATACGCTTTTTTGGAAATGGTTCATTATTTGATACATTTTTTTAAAAACATGAAAATAGTTGCATACCTGTCTTCAATAGTTGTTAGGTAAGCCTTCTCATTCACACAGGTTTGGTTTGCTTCTGTAAATGTTGAAAGTGTGTGTCCAATCAAATAGCAGTAGAAGCCATGTCTTTTCCAGCCCTATTGATGTTATGAAGCAGATTATCATGCATATTTATTATATAATATTATTTTAATAATTCCTCTATGATGAAACACAAATTGATAAACAATAGAAGTGTGTAAAGAACACAAATATGAATAATTTGACATGCAATGAAAATTTATGTGAATTAGGAGAACAGGAGTGCATTGTTCCTCAAATGGCAATTATGATACAAAATGGGGGTGAGGGGAGTCATTCTCTCCACTTCTGATGCAACTTCCAACAAAAATGATTTGTGACATGTTTACCCAAGAAACTGAACAAAATGGCTAAGATCTCAGTTTTAGAATAGGTAACCACAGGAAATAATTTGCAGAATAACAAGCCTAGTCACCTATTGAAGCCAGTAGTAGATGGTGAGTATAAAGCTGTACCATCTGGTCACAGGATAGTACTTATCAAACTTTTGGCAACATGATTTGATGTGCTTCCTCTCCCACACTTCAAACACACAGAAATAAAAGCATGCTAAATAAAAACATAACAATAAAGAGAAAATCCATACTAGAGTTTGGGAGAAAGAAGGGGAAATCTCCAGGTATCAAAAATAAATACTAGAAAACTAAAAAGCTGGAATGGAAAATGTACAAGCTGAGACTGTAGTTGCCCGGTTATGTATCAGACCAAGATTAAGGTCCTAGAGTCTAGGGGCTGGGGTATTAATGTCCATACAGATTAGGATATTTGGCCATCAGTCCACCTGAGGCAGGGAGATAGAACTGAAGTCCTTGCGTAAAGATGATACCCTCTAAGGGTAGCCCCTCTTTGAAAGGAGAGTGAGAAAACTCCACCCACAGAAGGAGAAAATGACAGAGATTCTTGTCACCTGCCTGGGGTTCTGGGTGAAGGAAGAAAAAAATTCTTCTGTTTGAAAATAAATACCAAGTCTGTGCCATAGATGGGTGCCAGTCCCAACTTTACACTATCCACATTGTATGAGAATCTACAGCCCCAAAAATAAAAAATAAAATGTAGTCTACAGAAGGAGAATTTTGCAGGCACTTTGAGAAGTAAAATGTAAAACCACACGACAGAAATATTTCCACAATCCAGGTCATGTAAGACCATGACATTTGAGGGTCAGGGTGGGGATGGGATGGGGATGAATTCACAATCAAAAATTATAAACCATGTGAGAAAAATGTCTCATTTTAAGGGAGAGTCAACAGTTTAACATAATAAAACAACCTGGAAAAAAATATAAAAAGAAGCATGTTGAGATGATTTAAGTGACAAAAGAAGAAACAGAATCAATGATGAAAGATCAAAATACTATGAACAAAGAACAAGAAGATTCAAACACACACAAAAAAGAATTTCTAGAAAAGAAAACTCAATGGCCAGATTAAATATAGAAAATATGGTTTCAGAAAGATTAGTAAATTGACTGAATGTAGAAGAGAGATGAGAATATGAAAAGATGTTTTAAAAATCATATTGATAGAAAATATAAATGATAGAATGAGAAGGTTGAAAATCAACCTGAGAGAAGTTTCAGAAACACTGAATAAAATTAATGACTGCTAATTTTCAAGAATGGAAAAATACAAATCCTCAAAATGAAGAGTCACACTCAATACCAAATGGAACCAATAAAATAAATCCAAAACTGAACACATTGTACTTACAGACAGAGAAAATGAGATCTTAAAATCAATCAGAGAGAAAATACAGAGTATCCACTTTTTAAAAGAAGAAGATTTAGTCTAGTAGGAACTCCAATGGCAAAAATAAAGGCCAGGAGAAAATGAAGTAATAAGTAAAGTGCTGTCAGAAAACAGCTATCAATCTAGGATTCTAAAATGACCTACCTAAATTACTATGCAGGGTGAAGATGAATTCAAGAGATTTTCAAACAAAGACAGAGAGTTTTCCACTCCCAAATCCCAGGGAAAGAACTTCTAAAAGATTTACTTTGGCAAGAAAGGAAAGCCAAGAGGAGCAATTGGGCTAAAAGTCTACGCTGAGCAAAGAAGTCGATAAATGGCAGTAAATCCAGGTCTAACTGCCTGGACAAATAGCAAAGATACCTAATTGGCGGTGGGAAGTTAAAGAATGGAATAGTAATAAGATCTGTAGTTTGGTCAATAATATTGTATCCATGCCGACTACCTGTAGTGATCATGTACTCTGGTTAGAGAAGGTGCTGTCATTGGCTGAAGTGGAGTGGATGATACAGGGGAATTCTCGGTACTCTTTTTTTCAACTTCTTGTGAGTCTAACATTACTTCAAAATTTTAAAAATTGTGAATGTTTGAGTGGAATAATTAACATTCATTTTGTTCATGAGGCAGAGAGAGACATATTAGTTAACTTCAAGTCAGGAATGCATGTTAAAAATATAAGGGTAACCATTTTTTTAAAAAAAGAGTAAGAATATGTAACTTCCAAACCTGTACAGGAGGAAAATGGAATAAATATATTCAATAGAACCAATGTCATGCACAAAACTGGCGTTACCAGTTAAAAGCCAGAATTCCTCAAATTAGATTAAAAATGAAAATGCAGATATTTATTTATAAGAGCATTCCTAAAATATAACGACACATTAATGATTAAAAGCAAGCAGCTGGAGAAAAGAGTTTCCAGGGAAAATACCAAGCAAAGGTAGTTTCTGTGGCAATATTAATATTATTTAAAATTGACTTTATGATAAAAAGCATTATGAATGAAGAAAATAATTACATAGTTGAAGGACTGTATTCATCCAAGAAGATATAATCCAGATAAAGTACATAAATCAAAACTTGATACAATTACAAGGAGAATATTTTGTCAAGCAGACAAAATATTAGAATATAGAATATCTGGATATATAATTGTTAAGTTTTATCTAGTCACCATATATAGACCCCTGAACCCCCAGATCAAAGATCATTCTGTTCAAGCACAGATGGAATATTTATAAAAACTGACTATGAACTAGATAATGAAGAAAATCTCAACAAACAACAACAAAAACTTTATATGAGCACAATGCAGTGAAATTTAAATCAACAGTAGCTCCCAATTATTTAGAAACTAAAAAAACAAACAAAACCCCACCACTACCAGCAAATTCTACCACTATGAAAACACACACACACACACATTTCTAAATAATTCATGGGTCAAAAAAATCTTACTGGAAATAAAAAATATTTATAATTTAATCATGTGAAAACACCACATAAAACTTGGTGGCTGGTCCATGGTTTCAATTCCACCTTTTATTTCTGTAAGCATTTTAAAACACATTCACTTTAATGTCATATCCATTAATTCCACCACCTAAGCTCCTGGTGGTATGTTTTATAATTTTGGATTTCAAACTCATCTGTGGGATTCCCAATCAGCCTGGGAAGGAGGACTTCTGTATAAAGAGGATTTACATTTGCGTCTGTCAGACATCCAAGAATATTAGCAACTTGGGACCATTTCATGTTAATTTCTTAGATCAAGGTTTCCCATACAGGTAGCAATGAATTGAAAACTGAATCCCAGATCTTTATGACAGAAGGCCTGTAGTTCTGAATTCTCAGAAATACCCCTACACCACCAAGTACCCAGGCCCAGACAAAAAAAATGTTATCTTCCTTTGTTGACAAGTAGATCTTTTTTCTAGACTTTCCAGCAATTTGAGGAAATCAGTGCCTAGAGCATGTGTTTTTAAACTGGCTAAATTAATATCTCTGAGTTCTTGTATCTTCTCCTGTCGAGTTAGAAACGTAATGTTTATCTTTTAAGATCATTGAAAGCATAATAACCACACTCAACAAACAGTTGGCTGATATTTCTTCTTTTTTCTTATTTAACCTAATGATTAAATTGGATTTTATCATTGTAGACATGACAGTTCACAGAAAAAATATACACAAAATTTTGATTGTGTAGAAGTAATAAAATTCGAGGATTGGTTTATTACTTATAGAAAATTACAATAATACACAACCTCCTGTACCTGCATATGATTAGGCAAAGAATATGTAAGTGTACTGGTAGTGAAGCCAGCAGGTGACAGTGTACTTGGCAGGAGACTTGGGGTTCTAGCCGTACCTCTGTGTGACTCGTAAAAAGTTATCACTTCTCTGGGCTGAAATTTCCAGAACGCAAAAATTAAAAGGGGGTTTTCAAGCATCACTAAGATCCTTTCTATCTCTCACATTGTATGATTTTCTGTGTTTGCTCTATTTTTCTTTATGGTTTAATTGTTCAGTACTCAATTATGTTTCACGAATTCCGGTGTTTGTTATGATTTGATCACAACTTGACACCCTTGGCCAGAAAATCAGTTTCTACTTTATTTTTATCCAGAGAAAGTGAGAAAGAAAAAAGAGGAAGATGGGCAACTCAGTGATCAAACAGGAAAATGATAACCATACGCCCCATGTTTGCAGCTTCTTTATGCTTTTAGAAACAGCTCCACAGAAATCACTTACTTAACCTCAAAGAAAGATAAGACCTGTGGGGAGGTATCACTAACTGTGGTGCAGGTGAGAATAAAGCACGATAGGGTTGCATGGTTTGACTTGGTTTGACTGAGTTACTACCTGGTACTACCAACTAGAGTCTAGACCTCCTGCCTCCCAGACCCTCAGGGATCTACTGAGAAGACTCGCCACCAGAAACAGGCTCACCAGAAATATTATAAATGGAAAAAATGACTAAGGATTGTTTGCTATCTGCAAATTAAGGTTATCCACTGGAAATGTCCTTGATGACCTTTGGCGTCATAGACTACCACTACCTGTAAGGTGAAGCAGTTGGCCCCTATTATTAAGTACCTTCACAGACAAAAATAAAGCTATCACATCATATTTGCTGATATGAAACCACTGCGTGCATTCTGTACTCACTCTGCGGCAGCCTGTTTCCACTTCCACTATTCCTGGAGTTTGGGCTTGTGATTTCATCTTACAGATGTAGCCAAGAGACTGTTCACAGGCCCGATCTGCCCAGTACCCATCCTGCAGAAAGCAAAGGAAAAAAAAAACAAAAACTCAATGATCATCAGTTGTTTGGTGCTATTTCCTCATAACTGCACCTCTGAAAAGGGAAATAAAGATTCGAGGTTATTAAGAGAAAAAGGCATCTATGAAAAGGAAAGGTAAATGGACGTTTTACCAGGAAACTGCAAATTTGACTTTGGCTACAAAGATATAAAGAGATTGTAGCCCCAGTATGTTTTTTATATCTTCGCTGTCAAGCCACTCTGGAGGGGGATCTAGAGAGAAATGAAAAATGCTCATAAGCCCTTAAGAGATGGTCCCAACAGAAGGTTTGCCTCCTCATCCATCCCTATGGGCAGCTGTTTTCAAGTAACTGAGTACGTTTAAAGCCACCCCAGAAAGAAGGTCCCAAGCAACATGCCAACCTGAAAACACACCTGAAACCAGTTTTCTTCCCTCTATTCTTCCCATTTCTATTGATGAGGGTCCCCCCCGGAGCTAAGGTACCATAATTTCACTCTACTTCAAATTCCACCCTTTCTGCCTTCCTTAGAGATTTCACGTTAAATGACTTCTCTTCTCCTTCCCTTAACTGCTAAACACCTTGAAAAATGTTTCCGTACCCACTACAACCTGGTACTCAACACTTCAGCCAGTGTAATATTTGCAAATTGCAGATTAGGTTTCGCTACTCCCAGGCTAAGCATGTTTTGTCATGGCCAGTATTTTCCCCACACACCCTCTGCCTCTACTCCATGCTTTCAGCCATACTGTCTTTTGAGTTCCCTACAAGTAGGATGCTCTCTGGTTTCCCTTCCCAGGACAACACTTTTGCCTATTCTTTCAATAATTAACACATTACTCTTTCTTAAGCTTTCAATTTATCACCATAATAACAACCACAATGATAAAAACAGTAGCTAATACTTATTGAACAGGAAGTTTGGGCCAGGCACTGTGCACGTTATACAACTTAACCCATTTAATCCTTATACCCACCATATGAGCTGGGTACGATTATTATTATTATTTTACAAATGAGGAAATAAGCCATGCATCAAAACCAAGCCTCTTAACCACCATCTTCGTTCTCTATTAACGAAAGATTACTTGAAGATATACTTCAGTCGCTAAAGTGATATTTAAGACATGGAAGCCATTTTTTCATATTTGGCACCTCTTTGTAACCTAAAAAAAAAGCTGTAGCTCTCCAAGCACAGATTCTAGGCTGTTGGACCCAGAGTAGATCTAGCTAGGTCTCCATCCACTCAGAGCAACCAGCTAAAAGTAGGACCAAAGCTCTGAATTGATTAATCAAGCCATGTAAAAACATGTGCCACCACCTGTGGAGAAAAGGGAACCCTCCTACACCATTGGTGGGAATGTAAATTGGTGCAGCCACTATGGAGAACAGTATGGAGGTTCCTCCAAAAACCAAAAATAAAACTCCCATATGAACCAGCAATCCCACTCCTAGGCATATACCCAGAGAAAACCATAATTTGATACCTGCACCCCAATGTTCATTGCAGCACTATTTACAATGGCCAGGACATGGAACCAACCTAAATGTCCATCGACAGAGGAATGGATAAAAAAGATGTGGTACATATATACAACAGAATATTAGCCATAAAAAAGAACAAAATAATGCCAATTGCAGCAACATGGATGGACCTAGAGATTGTCATACTGAGTGAAGTAAGTCAGACACAGAAAGACAAATATATATCACTTATACGTGGAATCTAAAAAAAGTGTACAAATAAACTTATTTACAAAACAGAAGCAGAGTCACAGATGTAGAAAGCGTATGGTTATCAGGGGGAAAGGGGGGAGATAAATTGGGAGATTGGGATTGACATATACATACTACTATATATAAAATAGATAACTAATAAGGACCTGCTGTATATAGCACAGGGAACTCTACTCAATACTCTGCAATGACCTATATGGGAATAGAATCTAAAAAAGAGCGGATAACTGATTCAATTTGCTGTACAGTAGACACTAACACAACACTGAAAATCAACTATACTCCAATAAAAATTTAAAAAAAACAAACTTAGAACCAAGCATAGGAATGATATGAGCGTTCGTTATTGGTTAATTTCATCTTTGAAATGAAAGTTTCTGTCTGTTGCTTTTCTAGTCCTCTTGAGAATTTGGGTGTGCCAGACAATTGAGAGAGACTCAAAACACTGAATCTGAATTCTCGTTCAACCTTGATCTATGTCAATTAAGTAGAATAGAAACAATGGAAACAATCGTATGTAATAAGTGGGACAGAAGGAAAATTTCCCTGTGGCTTTTGCTAGATATCAGTAACAAAAGTTGCCTTACTTTGCCTTTCATCACCACACAGTCTTCCTGCCTATTGTTTTCATGACTTGGTTCTCCAGGAAGCCATTTGGTAAATGTTACAGGGGCTCCATCACTCCATTCAAAGTACATTTGAATCTTGATGTCATTTAAGCCAATCCATAACTCATCACTTGGCTCTAAACAGGAAGAAAAACACAGAAGTCATTTACCCAAACTTTTCTTTCTAAACATCAGAAGGTTATCAGGAAAGGAAGACCCATTCTTTATCAACAGCTCCCTTGATATTATCACTAGCATGAAAGACCATCCTCTTGAGCTTTAAACGGATCTACCTCTGTAGACTGAGATGTCAACTACATTTTATGTTGTCAATTTTAGTTTAAAATGTGTAATGTATTCTTCACATTGTGAATGTGACTATATTCTGTTGTTGTGCTACTGCAAATTCTATCTCCTGGGAGTTGTTAAACGGAAACTGAAGTAGATCTATCGTTACCCTCTATCTTGTGAAGCTGCTTTTTTGTTATAAATAATTTACCATACCAACCACACTCATGGTGCTTGAAATATGGTAGCTTATTTATACATAAATCTATTTGACTACTATTAAATCTTATGAATGTTTTAAAATAATAAAAATTAAAAACCACTCCTATTTTACTGACGATGTCATCAAGAACATTCTAGGTGCTTCTGTTAAAGTTTAATCACTGTAATAGGAGTGAAAATGAACCATACAGTGAGAAGATATATAAACTGAAGGGTTGGGCTGTCTTCTGGCATTTAGCACTTATTTATCAGTCTATGTATATGAATGAATCTGCCACCATTTTCACTATGAAACACCAGAAAAACCCAAATAACAAACAAAAGTTAAAACAACCAGGTATAGATATAAAAGATGATCATTCTGTTTTGAAAATTCTATGAAGAGCACTATTGATTTTATCAGTAGTTTTAATTCTAAGAATTCTAAATATCATAAGTAAAAATGGGACAAAATAGAAGGCCTGAGGTCTCATGGCTAAAATCATACACATTTCCATATTGTAAAAATTGAAGGAATATACAATTCAATATCTATTTAAGTTTCATATGTTCTTTAAACAGTTAAATAAAATTACTTGCCAAAAGTTTATAAAGATGATGTTGTAGTAGAAAATGAGAAATATGCCGCATCGTATAGGAATTTCCCTAAATGGTTTAGTCTCTTCCTCCTAAAAGTAGTCACTCAACTTTGCTTTTGGAGAAGTCCCTGACTGGCCTGGTGCCAGTCCCAGCAGATGTTTCCAGCACCATGAAACATGAATGGCATTGCCAGGATGATCCCTTTTCCTTTCACTTAATCTGGCAGATCATGTTCTTTGGGCAGCAAATATAGACTCCAAAATGACCTCATGTACCCCTCAAGGTTTTTAGGTTCAAGACCAAAGAAAACCTAAACTCCCAAGTCCCACAATTATAATAAAGTATTAAGAGTTTCTGATAAACATTTTTCTCACTAAACTGTTCTCCCCCTCTAGCTTTTGTATGCACAAGCTTGATCCTCCAAAAATATATAAGATGTGAGCATAAAGTTGTTAGACGGACTTATCAATCTGTTAGGGAAGCTGTCTTTGTTGATGGAGTCATAACTTATATGTGTAGGTCCCAATTTATCCACTGTATTTCCATGATTAACATGAAAGATATCAACTCAACTAGCTAAAAAAAGGTTTTCTAGGCTTCTGACTTAGAAACAATGATTTTAATTTTATAACTTTCCTTTACCTTTATCAATATTATTTGTATTGCTTTAAATAAATAAATCTTTATCAATAATAAAAAAGAGAAGGTTTCCATAGTGAAAGTTTACTAATTCTCCAGCTGAGTTTAAAAGCAACCTTCGTCATCCAAACTCCCAAAATAACTATAGCAATAAATATATAAGGTTCTCCTATTACTAGACCATATTATATATAAAGTAGAGCAAAATTTGCACGTTAGCCCTACAGCCTCTTAACTAATGTGTTTTCCACTGATTCACTTGCAAACTTTATTCCCTACTATAAGTATCATGCCATCTATGTCATGATATTATTCAAATACATTGGTTCTGATTACATTATTATCGTGTAGTCCAGATGCTCCAGGGTAGGTAAATGTAGAATAATCAAGAAATTATTTATGGGCTGTAGCAGAATATCATCATCACCCTACCAAACTCAGTGAGGAGAGCGAAGGAGAAACGATTCCATTCAGCACTGGCACTCAGAGCAGCAGTGTTGGGGATATTTTCCATCTTTCTCTGAGACTACTCTATTTTTCTCGTCTATTTGTTCATTGTTTTTTTCTTCTCCCCTATCCCCGCTCCTATCAGTTTTCAGGCAGGAAGTGTCAGGAAGCAGTCCCCACCATCACCACCATCCATTTCCTCTTGTTTTGCTCTCTGGAAATGAAAAAAGTCCAGCTATTCTGCAGTCTCATAAGTGGAAGCAGAAAATGGTCATCATTTAATCAGCAAGTACCACCGAGTGCCCGTCATCATTACTTCCTTCCTCGCCCTCCTCCTCTTCAGGATAAGCATTCCCAACTCGTTTTACTCACTTTTTAAATGTTTTTGATAGGGCCAATCTTTAAAAACTTTACAATATTTAGTTACTGCATTTTCTCTTTGTCTCTTATAGTCCTAAAATGGAGATGCAAATTTCTTTAAAAGCTTTAGGCCACCATCTAACCACTCCAGTCAAATAAATTCTTTCTTTCTCTGCTCATCGTTCTAGCAGCCTTAGCTAGATTAATAAAGAAAATACAATTCAAAGGATGAGATGGTTCATTTAGAGACCTCTCCTGTGAGACAAAATATGGGCCTTAAAAGAGAAAATACGTCCATACACACAACTAATTCCAACTAGTGAAACACTGTTCACAAATTTAAGGTAGACTGCTCTGAATCCAGATTATATATAGAAACACAGGATTTTTAAAACTATGCATAAGTTGATTCCGTATTAAAAAAACTCAAATGTTCTCTTAGTGGTAAAAATTCTTTAAATTGTTATATAATTTTAATATTTTAGGCATGATTAATATTTGTTACTGAATTGTCCATTGAACTGTTAACTTGAATTTATTAGATTATTAGATTGAACATTTATGATTAAATTTTCCAAAGATGGGTGGTAAGTCAGGAAGATGAGAATCAAGTGTATTACAGATGAAGTTCTTACCATAGCCCAGCTGGGAGATAATGAAGTCAAATTCCTCGATGCTGTGGATACTTGCTAGGTCACCGCCTTCCTTCCTACATGCAATCAAGGCATCTCTTTGGATTTTCTTCTCTTCTCTGTAAATCTTGTAACATTGACCTGCATACGGCCACCACTGACTTGGACAGTTGGTAGGCACATCACTTTCTAGAAAAAAAAAAGAGTTTGGAAAACATTTAAAAGGAGCTTTTTTTTATTGTTTTCAAAATTTTTTAATTTAATAATATTTTCTATCATTCTCTATAGGAAACAGTCATAGTCATAGGCAAATATAGCTAATATTTATTTTTCCATTTTTTGGCATAGGTATTCACAAAAGATAGACGAGATTGTGTTTGCTTTTAGACTAAAGATGATATGGAAGTCATCTTTCATTTTAAAATAAAGCCAGATGAGAAATCTGTTCTTATTTTCAACTGTACCTACAACAAGGCCACAGTAAGATACAATAGATTGTCTCATTTCGTCTGCATTTTATCATCGGCAGACCTGTCCTAAGCATGTTCTATAAATACTGGAAGCACGAGAGCTTTGTCATATAATGTATTCATTCCTCAAAAGATTTCAATTTACCTCTATTCTACGGACATTAGGAAGCCATCCATTCCTCAGAGGATGGGCAAGACTCACAAGGCAGGCAGGAGAAAGACGTGCTGACACAGGGCCTAGAATGGGTGGGGGGCAGGAGGGGGGGGTCACCGAGGAGCTTCTGAAACCATGGCAGTGTGAGCCGGACACCTGTGCCTTTGAACTAACCCATTGCCGCGGACTTGCTCCCAAAAGATGACACATAACAGTGCAGAAATCACAGGGACTTCGATTCCAGAGTCTTTCAGGCAAAATCTGAATCTGCCACAAGCTGTGTGATGTTGGGCCAGTCACATCACATGAACCAAACTATCCATGTATGTAAAACATTGTAAATAATATTAATACTAGTACTAATATTAAACTACCCATCCTCACTGCGTTCTTCTGCACTTGAGATAATACGACTGTAAATTACAAATACGACAACAATGTTTATTTAATCAAACGAGTAACAGTGACCAATGTCCTGATTATTGCTACTAGTAGTCAGGGCCAAATTTCATGACCTTGACTATACATTACAAACATGCACTGACAGTAATGAGCTAGGGGAAGTGACAGTAACAACGTTCGAAGGCAAGAGACTCGCTTTATTCATCCTCATATAGGCCCTGAAATGGCACAGGGCCTGGCACAGAGTAAGTGTCGTGAATCATTGGTCAAGAAAAAGAACTGAAGTTATATTTACTACACAACAGCTTATTATGACCATTTTATGGATATTATATCAAACAGCAATTGAGCAATATATCTTGCTTAAAGAGGGACTATATTGCCAAATGAATGTCAATTTCTATATTGAAGTTTGATACTAAATGTTCTCAAATGTGCTGCCTTAGTAAAGGTTCAGTATAGGGCACCTTTGTTATCCGTTTCATGTATCAGTTCCATAGTCTCTCAAAGTCTGGGAATGTCTGCATCACCTTTGTATAAAAGCTCAAGATTCTGTGTACAGTCGTTCAAGTAAATAGGCAGTCCTGAGATCCAAACACTGTATTATTATAACAGAAAAATGCATATTTTTAGAAAATCTATTCCTTCTATACAGTTCCAGTGGTTACCAAAAAAAAAAAAAAAAAAAAAAAAAGAAAACAGGTTAGTATCACTCTGGAGCCCTCTTGTGGGATATTTTAATTTTGCTGCTCAAGAAGCTGAAAATGATGCCAGCACATGCTGAGGGCTTCAAAAACTAAACAGATGCACTTTTAAAATATTTCAAAACATGAAAACAACCAATGAAGAGGTGTCCCCTGGGGCAGCCACAAAAAGTGGCTTATTCCTGTCCAGCAACACTGTCTGACTGAAATATAACATAATCCACAAATGGGAGCCACGTATGGAATTATAAATGGGAGCCACGTATGGAATTACAAATGGGAGCCACGTATGGAATTATACATTTGCCAGTTGCCATGTTAAATACAAGTCTCAAGAGAGACAGGTAACTTTCATTATAACAATACATCATAGTTAACCCAATATATCCAAAATATTATCATATCAATATGTAATCAATTAAAAAATAATGAGATCATTTACTTTTGTTTTTCATGCTATGTCTTGTGAGTCCAGCGTGTATTTTACACTCACAGCAAATCTCTGTTGGAACTAGCCGCATTTCATGTGCTCAGTGGTCACATGTGGTTAGTGGCTACTGAACTGGACAGTGTAGCTCTAGCAACCTAGGGATCATGGACGAACAGGGTGGCATTGCAAAGACAAACAGGGGACGAGGTGGAACCCTTGTCCGAGAGAGTCACCAATAATGTATGCTTCATAATCCTAACTCTGATATGCTTTTCCACGCTCTGGTTTATTTGAGTTTATAGAAAAGATAGAATGATTAATCCAGGAAGTATAGAGAAATTCAAAAACCAATGGGAAGTGAAAGTTAGCAAGTGAAGCAAGTAAGGCATGTAACCGAGCAGGACACTAGGGGGCCTTCCTGGGACAGACCCCCTCCCCCATATCCTCTGCTGTAGCTCCTCTCTGAAGTACCCAGATAATAGTATCTGATGGACATTTCCTGAGTTGTTTTACAGATGCTAAAACCACCACCAAATGGAAGAAATTAACTACTTGATGATCATGAGCGTGTTGGCACCTAAGGATTGATAACATTAACCCCTGGGACACTGCCCTGTTCCCTCACCATCAACCAATCACAGAATTGTGCACAAGCTGATCACATACCCTGCAACCCACCTCCCTCACCTGGCCTTTACAAATGCTTTCCTGAAAGCCATAGGGGAGTTCAGTGTTTCGAGCACTAGCTGCCCTGGACTCCTTGCTTGGCACCTGCAATAAACCCTGCAATTCCCTTCACCACAAGCCGGTGTCAGTAGATTGGCTTTACTGCACGCAGACCAGCAGACCCAAGTTTGGTTCAGTAACAGGCATAGCAGAGAAATAAGAATAATGGACTGAGTGCTTGACAATATGAACAAACATTCACAGGAAGAACAAGTGTTAGTATCTCCACTTAATAGATAGGAAACTAAAACTGGGGGGTTAAGGAACAAGGCCAAGTTACAGAATTCTGTCTCCTTACCTCAGATATGATAAAACCACCATTCTCCTCATCCCCTAAGTGGTAATTCCAAATCTTCTGAAGAAGAATTATATGAGCTCTTCCAAGAGGGAAGGATTATATCAGTACCATTTCTCGTATGGGAGGAATAGAGGAGATGAAATACAAAAATGACTGAGGTCTCCCTGAGGCGTGCCCACAGCCATAAGGGTGACCCTGTAAAGTATAATCAAACCCAATAATGGGACCCTCATCTATATCCATTGGAGAGCTCCGCCATATTTGTATCCATTAAAATGGCAAACACACCCACTCTTTGATCTGGCAATTCCACTTCTAGGAATAATCACACACATCAAATGACATATGTATAAAGTTACTCACTGCGGGATTGTTTGCAATAATAAAAAATTGGAAGTAAACTGAAGTTCCATTAATAGGTGACTGGTTAAAAAAAACATATGGTGTCTCCCTGCAATGGCTAATGTACAGCATAAAAATGAACGCAGAAGCCACCTATGTACTGTATGGAATGATACCCAAAATATTTATTAAGTGAAAAAAGTAGAGCAAAGTGTATCATATACTGCCATTTGTATAAAACAGACAAAAGAATTACAAACATATTTATTCATATATCATAGAATAACTAGGTGAGAATATACACACAGACACAGTTATTCAGAAAGGAACTGCAAATTTGAAGTAAGAACTGGAAGAAATTATTAATATTTATCATGTTGTACCTTGGACTTTCTAGCCATGTCGATCATATTTTAAAATAAATGAAATTGCTTTTAAAAGTCAAGGAGCAAAAAAAGTAAAGAATGCCACGCTGTCAGATTTTCCAAGCAGAATATATATATACATACATAAATGACCTTTAAGTATTAAGTGTCTCTCCAAAAACAGCTGATGGTGAAAAAAATGTATCACTAGTTAGTTTGCTTTCTGTCAATTTGAAGAGAAAAATGCATTCTGGGCTTAGTAGCTTAATTCTTCTATAAAATTATAATAGAGAGCATAATTGCATTTTTTTTCCCCGCTGGTCTAGCCTATATATAAAATTCAGTGACTACTTCTAGGATGTTTTATTCCATTTTGGTGAAGACTTCAGTGTATATGTTAAACTAAATAACACTGGCGCCCAGATAGGCCATTAAATAGTGAGGACATAATAAAAACATCCCTTTCAGATACTGATTTCCTAGCTTGGATTCCAGTTTTGTCACATGTGCGAGTTTTTTATATCCTCTGAATATCTTTTTCCTCATCTAAAATGTGTGAATAATAATACTTACCTCATAGGGCAGCTGTGAAGGTAAAATTTTTATTAATGCTGTGTCAAAGGCTTTGCTCATGCCCAAACACTCCAGAACACTCAGGAAAGGTTACCAACCAACAAAAAGACATTCTGTAGGAACATCATTAAGTTGATACCATAAATGATCAACAAAACCTGTCATTGCCTGCAGTTAGGACTAGACTGTAATTTGATCTTTAAATTATAATATTTTATACACTTCAGATCAAATAGATCACTTACCTGAGGGGATAATAAAAGAATTCAAAGTTGTGTTGCCCTTTTTACAAATATAGCCTAGTTTCTGAACACATTGCAGATTTTCCCATTTAGCACTTTTCCCGGGATTTAGTGACACACAGCTTTTTCCTGGTTCTGCTGATGGACTTCCTTTGGGGAAAAGAAAAAATAAAAGGGGGACTATTATAGGAATTACAAGTAGATAGACCCCCCAGAGCCTCGTGTGTTTATTCTTGGCATTTAATGGATCCCCACCCTTTCTGCTACACATTCACAAATAAATATTTACTGCCTGCAGAGCAAAAGACATGTTGCGTGTCTATTTGTTTTCTCATTGTTGGATCATTCCAATACCTGAAATGTTGATTATATAAGTTTACTTCTTTGAAATAACTTTTTCCCCACAATATCAAACGATAAAGCTAAACCTTAAACCCTGAACAATCTTCACACTGGGTTATTTTATGTATGATAGGGGAGTAAATAACAAAAGAATACACGATGTTCCAAATCAGCCGTATTCAACATTGTCGATACCTCCCCCAAAACCTAAGTCAAGCTAACTGTGAGGACCAGCCAGAGAGTTTCTGGACATGGGAAAACTTCCTCCAGTTAGAAAGAAGAGGCAGGAAAGAAGGCAATGGGAAGAGAAAGAGAAGGAACTCCCAGAGCTCAGACTCTCTCTCAAGATTTTCAACTCAGCCTACTGAAGAATAGTTTTAGCAGCTAACCTCTCATCTCATTGCTTACTGGAAACTGATTAAAGAACCAGGTCAAGTCAGCTTTCTTAATGCAATCGATACATGCATCGATACCCACATTTCTCATGCTTTTCCACCACTTTAATAAATGATTTTGAAACCAGTGCTCTAAAAACTTGCTCCATCTCACAAGAGAAGACAGGGTGATGAGTCACATTTTGCCAATGATTCTGCTTTGTGACCTCTGACATGTTTACGACCTGGACCTGGACCACACTTTCCCTTCCCGAAAGATGGGAATCACATCACCTGCTCCATAAAGGCTTTGTCAAAAATTTTTGGAAGTTGCTTGAATAGCACACAAAGAAAAAATTGTTAGTGATAAGGATAAAGATGTTTTTTAAATGTGTTGATAGTATGACCAAACTTCCAGTATAACTGAACTAACAGATAAGGTACCAGTACTAGAAAGAAACTTTCGGAAACAATAATGTATTTTACAGCTAACGGTTATTATTTAATATATGAGCTGGTAAATCATAGTAATACAGTTATTTATCAATAGAACACCAATACCTACTTTAATATATCAACTCTTTGTCTTTAAATGGTTACTATAGTTATATATTTGAATTCACACTTCTATACCATTTGTGTAAAATATCCTCACTTCAAATATAGATGTATTTTAATAGATGCTTTACTTGGTAAGTACTCAATTGAAGGCTGATTGAACAATTTATACAATAACAACTTCTAATGTTCTACAAGGTTTCTAATTTTCATTTGAAGAAACTCTCATATTATTTCAGAAGGTGATTTAATTTTGCACCTACTTCTCAGGAATTGGTTTAATAAGGAAGGACATTTCTTTTCCTTTCTCATTAATATTCCAATTTTATTCCGCACTTTCACAGAATCTAGACCCCTCAATTTTCTCACTGAACTCTCAGAATGCAAGTGGTTAAATATTACAATAATCATCACTTAAAATTGAGTAATAAATAAAATGATCTGCCTACAATAATTAAGCAGCAAAGAATAAACTCTAATCCCCCAACAAATGATTATTATTGCCTAATGATGTGACTAAGCCAACTGGCATTCTCCAATTTAGTGTGACTGAGTCAGTAAGCAGACAAATCAAATTCTCACTCATAAATAGCACACCTTATATTCCCTTGCAGCAGTGTTTACTTACCATATTCCAGAGGAAAGCAGAGCTGACTCTTAGTGACAGCCTTGTAAACATCATGCATTGAAGGGGTACATTGAAAGTCAAATTTCATAGTAAAATCTAATCAGTTTAAACCAACGTATATCCTCTAAAAATTCCCTCTCATGTTTTAGCATATTCCGAATATTACCTATTTATTTCAAAGTTTTTCTTTTTCTTTTTAATACCATAAGTCGGTAACATGGAAAACGGAGAGTATAATTTTCTAAGCCAAATGCAAAAACCTTTCGATGGCTTTAAAAAAGAAGTCTGACCATATGAAGAAACACCACACCAGTATTTTCCATAGCAGAACTGGTAAATGAAAATGTGACCCATCCTTTCCCACACCCACGGCAGACATCACTAATCCTTACCTGCACACTTTCCTAATAAATCAAGATTAGTACAGGATGGGGCCTGGGTTGGGAGTGAAGAATCATACTCAGTAGAGTGCCTTAAGCAGCCACTAACAATGGTTGGTATTGGTGAATAAGATGAAAACTTTTTGTCATCATTGGTCCTTTTGTTTTCTCAGAATAACTTCTGTATATGTAAAACATCTTTATCATCTAGTCTCCTTTTATGTTCTGTTACCTCTATGTTACAACAATATAGAAATAATTAGCTCAGAGCATTTTCTGTCCTCCAAATAATGGGAAAGCCGTTGAAGTCTTGATCATCCCCTGTGTTTTTCTACAACTAAACGGCAAACTGTCAACAAAACTGCTCATGAATGATGATACTAGTACGGAATATTACAATCTGTGGCTTGTATTATTTTTAATCCAACTCTAGTCGATTAAAAATAGGAGAAAATGGCGTCAACGTAGACCTTCAGATCATTATAACGATGACAGAAATATTGCAAATATCTCATGGCTCAAGATAATGAGAAATTCTCCAGCCCAAAACAATTTAAATTTCTTAAATTCATAGAGTGTGTGTAGACATAAATAAATATGTATAAAATCTTTGAATATGCTATGTAGCATTATAATATTATATATATATATCATAAATATAAAATCAAATTTTTGAATATAATACCTAGCAAATCAAGGATGCTCTGAGAATATATATTTTAACAGAGTCCTCTATTGACGTGTGTGATTATCCTTCCAGACAAGTCCTTTTCCCAGAAAGCTGGAATAACCTTTTGGTGTTAGAGTATTCAAATCTAGTTGGCAGGTTTCAAAGCAAGGTAAGAAATAAACTGTACTTGATGAAATCTCCCAGTTCTTCTCTTTGAGATCTACATGTGAGCTGATGAAGGTCTCCATGGTACCTAGCTAAGTTAAATGCAGACGAATTCAACCCGCTTAACCCCACCAAGTTAATCAGATGAGCTTAACCCTACCTGGTAACCAGTTCAAATATCGGAACGGACTG
Organism: Balaenoptera musculus; assembly: GCF_009873245.2. Taxonomy (NCBI): domain Eukaryota; kingdom Metazoa; phylum Chordata; class Mammalia; order Artiodactyla; family Balaenopteridae; genus Balaenoptera; species Balaenoptera musculus. The sequence goes on from NC_045786.1 coordinate 4,601,733, forward strand.
CCTCCGCTCCACTGCCATCCACTGTTGAAACTCAGACTGTTCAGTCCAATCCAGAGTCCTGAGGTCAAGGAACTGGTTAACCCTTTACGACAAAAGCAAAACAAAAACAAAACTGACATTCAGAAAAGATGGTGAAATCAAATTCAGAATTAGGTACTTGAATCAAAATGTACTAGAGAGAAGTAATGAAAATCATGCCAAGCATGTCTCCTTTGAGCCTCCCATCAGGGGGAAGCAAGTACAACCATTACCTCCATCGGCATGCAAAGAAACTGAGATGAGAACACAGATAAGCCAGGAATGGTCTTGCTAATTCTTGCTAAGGGTCTAACCCAGATGTGACCAGGCTTCAGCCCCCAGCATCTTGATGACTTCTGTAGGATCGTGTGAATGTGCTTCTAATTTGGAGAAGAATCTCTTTGACTATCATCAAACAAAAACATGTTTACTTCATTTTAGAGTAAAACTAAGATTTATTTTGTATCAAAGTCACCATTTTCTATCATAAAAAAGTTTAATACACATTTCAATCTATATCACTCTCATAAGTTATTACCCTGACCTCATATTTTAGAGCTTACTCTCAGAATTTTATTCGATGACATTTTAAAAAATCCATTTTTTTCCTCATTAAGATGATGATTAAAATCTAAACACTAAGTGCTTGTGCTACTATGAATAACACTTTACTTAGGCAGCTAATAAATCATAATTACAATGTTTCAAAGTCTGTGCTAGGCCTGAGATGCAATAAAAAACAAAACAGAAGCAACATGGACTGCAGCCCGCCCAGGTTAAACAACTCTAATGTGCTATTACGTATAACTTTATAAACCATGGATTTGCTGTTCTCTCTATATTCTTTTTAGTTGATTTAAAAGAATTAATGGAAAGGAAAACTATCCTTTGTCTTAAATAAAATACCAACCTGAAGTGTCTATAAACATAAAGGGTAATCATAAAGGACCACTTTATGTTTACTGTTCTCTAGAGGATATATTCCCCAGTCAGATCTTTTCAATGGTGAGAATAACCACTTACTATATTCAGGGCACTGTTTTCGCTCGTTTTCAATCCTCACAAACTCTAATTAGGTACCGCCATCTCCATTGTACAGATTAGGAATTTGACACCCAAAGAGTTTAGATGTCATGTGCAGAGTTGAAATTTAAACCTAGGTTCTTTTGGGGATTTAATTCCCCGACCAGGGACCAAACCCACGCCCCTGCATCGGAAGCACGGAGTCTTAACCACTGGACCGCCAGGGAAGTCCCTAAACCTGGGTTCTTATGACATCAAATCCCAGACCCTTTAGTTCTGATGCAACCAACTAAGCTATCCAAATTCACCGAAATTTTCCCCAATTTTTCATTAGCTGATATAGACACACATTCATGTCACAAATTCAAATGAAAGGGGATTACAGTGACTCGATGCCCCAGAATCATATCTCACATTTTTTGCTCCCCAATCCCATAAAAGCACAGATCACATTCTTGGAGAAATGTGACCTGAATGCTGTTAGTTTATTCAGCATCTGGCAGAAAGGCACTGACAAAGGGAGAACCCACTTAAGGATATTGACTAGGTTGATATTGATTAGGTAGGTTGATGCTTAATGAACTGAACTGAATCCAATACTGGAGTTATTGACTGAAAAGTAAACCCTATTGTGTAATTTCTTTCAATAAAGTAATAAAAACGGGATGAAATTAACTACTAGCATGTAAAAAGTCAGTGAAATTTAATTCAGATTCACTTATCTTTATCAAGTGTTCTAGAAAAAAAAGTCTGAGTTAGTACAGCTCTTGCCCTTAGGTACTTTATACACCTTGAGAGGTATCTCGTCCAGTGCCTTCATTTTACAGATGAAGACACTGAGGACAGAGAAGTTAAGAAACTTGTGGAGAGTGAAACAGAGGATTAGTAAATTAGGACTTGCACCCAGAGTTCACTTTGGTGTTTCCAGTGAATTCAACCCTTGTTTAAATTAAATTTGCCTGTGAGTTACTATTATTGATATAATACACTTTCCAGATAAGTTTAGATGTTAGAGCACCTTTAAGTAAAGAACCATGAACTAAAAAGATATTTCTGATAAATGTCATCCCTCCCCAAACAATAGCCCATGGCAGAACTCACTCTGGTTACCTGTGAAGACTCAGCATTTGGTTCTCCAAAGTTGGAATTTTACCAAAAAATAAAATACTTATTACAAGCTATGTCAAGGAAATGACATTATCAAAAGGGAAAATCTTAATATTTCTTTAGTCTTAAATCTCTGCAATGAGCATCATCGACTATGACTGCATTCATTAAAAAGAAAATACTGATAATGAAGTGATAGAAATTCATTCATAGTAAATCAATTTTATAGTTATTCATCTCATTGATGGTTTCCCTTTAGTTTATTAATTATTTTACATAGTTATTAAAACTCTTTTGAGTACTAAACTATTACTTATGTCTTTTTAGGGTAAATTAAAGAAACCAACAAAAACTGCCATCTCACCTCATTCATGTAAATAGATAACTTATAAGGTGTCAGGAGGAGATGCCTGTGTACTAGTCTGTACCTTAGAAATGTCATTCTGGGATCAGTGTCATGTTGATACTATATTTTATGTTAATAGTTATTCTATTAAATACCACTGAACATTGATTTTTTCATAAATTATTTTTCTTACTGAAATATAGTTGACATACAATATTACATTAGTTTCAGGTATACTACATAGCGATCTGACATTGCATACATTGTGAAATGATCTCCACAATGTCTAGTAACCATCTGTGCCCATACAAAGTTATTACAATATAATTGACCATATTCCTTATGCTGTGTATTATATCCCCATGACTTTGCTATATAACTGGAAGGTTGTACCTCTTAATCCTCTAACTATTTCACCTACTCCCCAACCCGCCCTCCCTTCTGGCAGCCACCCATTTGTTCTCTGTATCTATGCATCTGTTTTCATTTTGTTTTGTTTTCTAGATTCCATACATAAGTGAGATCAAGAGGTATTCATTTGTCTCTGACTTATTTCACTTAGCATAATACCTTCTAGAGTCACCCATGTTGTCACAAATGGCAAATTTTCATTTTTTTCTGGTTGAGTAATATTCCATTGTGTGTATGTATATATATACCACATCTTCTTTATCCATTTGTCTATCAATGGACACTTATGTTGTATCCATATCTTGGCTATTGTAAATAATGCTGCAGTGAACACTGGAATGCATATGTCTTTTTGAATTAGTGTTTTTGGTTTTTTTCAGGTAAATAATCAGAAGTAAAATTGCTGGATCACATGGTAGCTCTATTTCTAATTTTTTGAGGACCCTCCATACGGTTCTCCATAGTGGCTGCACCAGTTCACATCCCCACTGACAGCACAAGAGGGTTCTCTTTTCTCCACATCTTTGCCAACACTTGTTATTTGTTCTCTTTTTGATAATAGCCACTCTAACCGGTGTGAAGTGGTATCTCACAGTGGTTGTGATTTGCATTTCCCTGATGATTAATGATGTTGAGCATCTTTACACGTGTATGTTTTCTTTGAGAAAATATCTCTTCAAGTTTTTTTGGTTTTTCTCAGGCTTTGGGGGTCTATTTTTGATGTTGGGTTGTATGAGTTCCTTGTATATGTTGGATATAGCTATTCCCCAAAATCAAATATTCTGGTATGTTTTAAAACTTATAATAAAATATGCATATCTAAGTTTTCAAAACTATGAAGTTTTGAACAGAACTGTAGGAATAAATAAATTAGATTTTGCCTGAGATTGCTTAATTAAATTACTATGTTTGGCATGATGAGAAAAGATGATCACTCTTTAAGGAAATTGTCCTTTGAGACTCTCCTTATCTACTCTAGGTACTCCTAGGCTTGTTTTGAAGAATTAAATTAAGTAATACTTCTTAAAACAGGGCCTAATACACAGTATATGCCCAATAAATGTAAGCTATTGCTATTATTAATATTATTATTATTGTTATTACTCCATGTTGAATTCAGGTTGGCAAAAAGTGTGATTTACAAACAAATTTCAAGCTTTGTGTTAAATATATCACTTAAAGCTGATGAGTGTCGTCCACAATTTTTTCTCTAATGTGTTTGTAATTTTATAAAGAAGATGACCAAATTTTTTTAGTATTATTACACAAAGCATCAATTCCACATGCTAAACTTTTTAATGTTGTAATTTTCCTGCATGTATCGTCTGAAACAGTTTATACCTACTTTTGAACTTAGTTGTAGTAGAAGACGTATTACTGTCCAATAGTACACTGTATTGTTCTTTTCTATACTGTGGTCCAATTTGTTCTCCACCCAGCACCATATGGAAACTGGCAAAAACAATCAAAGTAACTAGCCAATTTCACTTCCTATATCTTATTTCAGTTCTATAATCCTAATCCTGCACATATGTAGTTATAAATCTGATTCAGGAACTGAGGATTCAATAGGGTGCCCCAATATTTTTGAGGGTAGAAGAAGAAGAGATGATGAACTGACTCTGGGTGATATAAGAATTGGCCGCTGGGTAGAAGCCGTTAACCCAGCAGATAATGTGAAATCAGACTGCCAGTTTAGAATAAATTTACTGGAGCAAGGAGCTGTTGACATCTAAATTAAAGGTTCTCTTTAGTGCTTTGGGGGCCACCAGATCCTTGCTTATTTTTAAGTGAGACCCAGGCAGAGCGTAATGGAAAGACAGTGCTGAATTCCAATTCAGTTATTTTCTGAACATGCGGCATTAGGCACAATTCCTAACTTCTCCCTCCTAATCTGTTATCTATAAAGTGGGGACAATATTACTCATTTACAAGGTTGGTGTCAGCTTTAGAAATAAAGCTCAGTGTCTGACACACAACAGCTGTTTAATAAATAACAGCTAATTTGATCTCAGAGTCATAAGAGGCTTATATCTTTTTGAAAAATGAAACTTACTACTCAAAATTCTCACATAAAAGAAATCATATTTTAAAAGGGTAACTATGTGTGGTTTTTAAAAAATGTTAGCGCCCTATTTTCCAGAATGGAGTAGATGACAATCCTTCACTCACACCAGGATTTTCTAGTCTTCCCCAATATACGCCAATAAATCCCAAATGTCATGAATATCTTCCCTCTAGAAAACAAAAGTCTGGTTTATTTTTTAAATTCCCCGTCAGACTTTTTTTGTCCCCTAATGCATGACATTTTTGACTTAAAGAAAAGCAGGAAATATTACAAATCTCATTCGAGAAGTCATTCCTACCCGGATTTCAGTTAAAATTTGCTGACTGAAATTCCGGAGGCTTGGATAAGATTCAAATAAGTATCTGAGGTGAACTCAGCCTCCCAATGTCTTAGGGCTTGTTTGCGCTCCTGGGGACACAGTAATAGCCCTTGCTGATTAGAGAAGCATTTCCTGCAGCCAGAAGCCTGATAGCGGAGCCAGGAATGAGGAAGTGAGTGGAGGGCCCAGAGATGCTGCCCTGCTCACATAGCCCTTCCCCTAGCAACTGGGGAAGAGTTCACAAGTAACCTGTGCTCCGTCCCTTGGCTTCCAGAAAGCCAGAAAACAAGCAAAACTCAGGAGAGTCAAGATAACACAACCCGCAAACAGATTTCTTAAAAAAAAAAAAAAAAAAGCCAAGTGAAACCATTTCAACTCTGAGTTTTCTCTAACCCGTGCAAGCCAGCACAAATCACACCAGGATTGTCTCAACTCATTCTCTCTCTTCCTTAATCACCTACATAAATTTTGTCTTATCTCTGTCTCTGTTTTCCTCTCTTTCTCCTTATTTTTACACATGGCTGCAAATATTGGTCCCTCTGTACTTTGCCCCAGTACTGCATACAAAGGTCCCAAGGACCAACACAAAACAGAATCACTGGGCAGATGGAGACATAATCCCATCTCTGAGTTCACGAATGCCCATAGTGAGGTCGTATTGCTTTTCTATTGTCAATCTCTTTAATGATGGCCGAAAGAAAATGCTGGCTTGCAGACTATACTGAAAGCGGAAAATTTTTAAATGTTATACTTGGTACAAGAAAGATTTCATTACAGTGGAGCTAGTATTCATGATGTAGTCCTCAGAAATGGCCTAGAAGTAGAAAAATCTTTCTTACCTAATAACGCTTTGTGTATTTCACAAGGTGGTGCTAAAAAAAATTCATGTTACATTCTTTTCTGCCCAAAATAGAATGCAATCAACATCTTCAAATTCAATGAAAAAATAATAACTTATAGGAGAAGTGTGTTCCAATTAATGGAGAGGATCATCCGAAAAGAGCTGGAGAAAGGGAATCCCAGGTGATGAGACAAGGCTGGGGGCGGCTCTGTCCCTGGTACCAGTTCACACACACTCTCCCACTGCAGCATAGCAGCCTCGGGTAATCGCCCCCATGGTCCCCCGGCTTCACAGAGCTGGGGCCCAGGCAGTCAGGCTCCTGAGTCTATGCTCCTTACTCCTGAGCTCTGCTGCCTGCTGTCCCGGCAGATGCAATCTGTAGGCATTGCTGATACAGCAGGTACTGTACACAGTGCTTTGCCAAGTGTGGTCCCCATCCACTTGCCCTAGAATCACCTGGAAACTTGATAACATGCAGATTCCAGGACCCCACATCATACCTACTGATCTACAGTCTCTGGGGTTTGCACCCAGGCAGCTTCGCTTTAACAAAGTTCCCTGGTGATTGATAAGCAACTTCACACTTAAGAACCACTGTCTTCTCGCCATGAACTGACCACGGGTCCAAACGTGAGGCTGAATTTCTAAATAATGGTTTTTCTTGTGTTGCATCCTCATTTGTCAGTCAGCAAACATTCTTTGAGACTGTCTTCCCAGAAGGTTCTGTGTGAATCTCGTTAGGGGTGGGGAGGACATACATATTCACAAGACAGTCCTCACTTTCAGCCATCTGCCCTCAAATCCATTCTCCACACAGCCTTCAATTTGCTTTTCTCATGGCACTTAACTGTAATTTGTATTTATTTGCTCATTTTCTTGTCTATGTGTTTTCCCCACTGGACTTTAAGCTCCACGTGGACAGGACACGGCAGGCTTTGGTCACCGCTGTGTCCCCAGGAGCTAGCACAATGCCTCACACAGAGAAACCACCCATCTTGCAGAATGAATGAATGAATGAATAAAAAACGAATGTATTTACAGTCTTGTAGGGGAAGTGGGACATACGTAAGTAACCACTGTAAAAGTGGTAAACAAATTAAGAGAAAGGCAGATGGAAAGAGAGAAGACTGCATTTCAACTGTATAAAATGTAGGGAATTCCAGGTACAAGAAATGCCACGGGGACAGATGTGGAGGAGAGAAAGTATGAGACATAGATGAGGAACCAAAAGTTTCTTTTGTCAAGACTGCGAAATGCACAAAGGGGAAGAGCAGTCAGTGGACAGGTGAGAGCCCTTGCATGTCAGGCAAAGGTGAGCTGTTAATTATTTGATAGGAAGTGAGAAGCCACTAAGAGTCTTGGAACATGGTGGTCGCTGGATCAGAGATACTTTCAGCTAGTAGCAGGGTCGAGGTGAACTGCAGGCAGGGATTAGAGCAGGGAACTGAGGATGCTCTTTCTCCCACACTCGTTTCTGGTCTTGATCTCTCTGTTCCTCAAGTGTGGATTGCAGACGCTAAAACAGACCCTCTCATCTCAAGCAAACACTAGCTCTTTTCATCTTCACAACCTTATAAGAACAAATGCTAAAAAAACAAACATTGTAGAAAGAGTATCAATAAGACCTGAAAACCATTAGAGTCTGGGGATTTGAAAGACAGGAGGCAAAAGGACAGCCCTTCACTTGTCCCTGTTTGTGGTGGCAGCTCTTCAGTTTATCACGTTAAATTCTCCCATGCTAATGGAAAACCAATGACTTCAAGCTAGACCTCGAATATTTGACCAGTATGGCACCCGCGTCTTGTGTCCAAGAACGGCATCGCTAATTGATTGTAGCATCTTCTACTCTGAGTCCAAATAAATCCGCCGAATCATTCTCAGCACAAGTTATAGACATTGACACAACTGATAGAAGAAAGTTGGCTCATGAGGTGAAAACTATTTGCCATCCCAGGTGCCTTTTTCAGGATGCACATTTGTCGAACCCTCTGCACCATCTGTTTAGGACTGACTCTATCATGATGTTAGATAGAGTTAGATAGATTATCTAGATAGATAATTCTATCTAGAATTATTCGTGTTGTATGCTTTTAAGTTAAACTATACAGAAATAAAATAATCGTGATTTCACAACTTTGTTTTCTTTTCACATCTTTACCTGTCAGGTATGTCTGCTCATGTATCTCTGTGACGCTCAGGAGTTCAGCATTCTGTTGTTGGCAGCTCTTCCTCGCCTGGTGCCAAGTTAAAGCAGATTTGGAATTTATCTGGTAGGAAATGCTGGTCAATGGATCTTTATTCCATAAGCTTTCACTGCCCTCAACTGTAAAAGAAGTCAAAAGGAATTGACTACATTATGCATGGAAAGAATTTTCAGTGAACAATATTTTTTAAACAATCTTGGTAGCGTTATTGCCTAAAGCATTATCTTTTCCTTTTTTTCTTTCTTTTAATCAGTTTTAAAGTGACTATGAGATTTTCTTTACTCCTGAAATGAAGAGGGGGAGTTTTCAAGGCTCGACCGCATTCCATCTCCTTCATGTGCCTCCAGAAAGACAGGGACTCACCATCTCTATTTTTCCATTAGGACATTTGAGATCAGATGAGTTGGGAAGTGAGGCAAATACATAGACTAAGAATAGAGATGCCAGCCCAACTTCCTTAATCTAGAAAAACAATACTAAAGGGAGAAGAGAAAAGAAATATGTCTTCTCTCAGCAATGGATAGTTCACCTGCACATTCTAGTTTGGTCTTTTTAGACCAAAGACACGGGCATTAGAGGGGAAGGTCATAGATTCCACAGACAGACTGACCAGGACCTACCTCCAGACTCTGTCACTCACTGGTGATTCAACCTTAGTTAAATTGTTCACCACCTCTGGAGTCGCATGTTCTTATCCCTAGCATGTATTAAACATAGGTCGCTCCTGGCAATAGCTGATTGTTAGTTTTTCTTCCCTCAGAGTAAAACACTTTTTAATTTAAATTTTTTTTTTAATTTTTAAAATTTTTACCTTATTTTTTCCTTTGCTATTTTATGACTCCCAATATACTCAATAAACTTGGTTATAGTCTATGAAAGGCCAATAATACAGATGGATAAATATTATTGAGTTCATTTTACACATAAGATGTTTGAGAAATGAGTCAACAAGTGAAATATTTTTGTGTGCTTCATGATATAAAAACTTCTCTTTTGTCTTTTTAATAACGTAAAATTCTACTTACAAGTCATGTGAAGTCATAATCCTTTCATTTATTTATAAGGAAGAGAAAAGATTACGTAAATTCTCAAATTTTCTGAGGAGTATTCAACTGGCTACCAAATTGGACAGTTGTCCGTGTGTATAGAGCCTACACCATATATATGCATACAGCCAACATTATATATACACATATAGCCCACACTTTATATATGCATGTAATTGTGATTCTTTGTATCTGACAAGGAAGTGACCTTTTTCATATACTTACCACACACTATGATATGAAATTTGTGGTTCATGAAACACCAAAGAGGAAGAAAAATATATCAACATTTCATCTGGGCAACAGCATAGACATTTCTAAGATGTTTTAACTATAAAATTATTCTATATTCACATAAAAAATATATTTGAATTCGTAATGTTAAATTTAAATTACCACAATCTGAGGTCTTACTAGTTTAATGTGCAAATGGATTCTTCACCGTGTAAGTGAGATCACTCAAGTGAGACTGGTTTGAGGTTTATTTGAAGACGGAGCTATTTTAAATAAATAGTTTTAGAAATTTGGAGGTTTTGCTTGTAGTGTGGTAGAAAGTGTGAGATATAAAAAGAAGGGGGGGATGATTTTCTCATCCAGAAATGAAGGAAAGGGCTACAAATGACCAAAGAAAGAAATGCAATTTGATGCTTCTCTTCATTTAAATAAAGTATATTTTGCATTTTAAATCAAGGAATTAAGACCTATTTCTCAATGCATGCATGGGTTGCTGACTCGTATCTCTCCAAATGTTCAAATTCCCACAGTAAGCCAGCACAACTGATGCTGAAAGCGAAAATTGCAAGCTATGGGAATTGAGAGAAAGGAGTCTTTTCCTTTTCCTGTTCTCCTGATACTTGAAAATAATGTCTAAATAGAAGGAAAACATTACAATAAACCATACAAAGCACAATGAGGAGCATATACTAAGTGTCACTAGGTCAATAGCTGGGACCTCATCTTCCTGTATTGATCTGCTAGTTAAGGCTAACATAAAATAAAGAGTTCTTTTGAAAAAACACAAAGCAAAGACAATGAAAGAGTTTGGGAAACTGCAAAGCCCTTCAGAAAGGCATGGAATGTATAAAATGTGCTTTAAAAATTGTAATGCATATTGAAATCAAAAGTGTTTTAAATTTCCAGTTATTTTACTTTTACAATTAACTGGGCAAAATATATAATTTGCTTTGAAGACATAAATTGGAACCAATGAGACTAAAAGCTTATTCTAGAGCCTACCCAGTTTATCCCTAAAACACATGTCTAGCCAAGGGTGGTTTTTTTTTATGATTAGTGGCTGGCCATTTGTCCTCCATTTAATGATTCATTAAATCATACATGCAGCCAACAAGGTCCCTGTCAACACCATGTAAGTGCAGGATGTTATAGCTGGACCCATGAGACCCCAAGACACTCCATGATAACGGATTTAGAAAATACCATTCCTACAAAGTCCAGAGGAAGATGTGCCTCAATCACTGAAAAACGAGTCTTGCTTTATCTTATGAGGAAAAAGTTCAGTTTTGTTTTCAGACAAAAAGCCTTCTAATATAGAGATCAGACATCAATCAACCTTTCATGGGAATCAAACCTTTAAAAGTTGTTATTAAACAGAAATGCATTTACCTCACCCAAGAATGGGAGAGCCGTTCCACCATGAACACAGGAAGACTGAGTTTTTGTGGGTATTCACCCAGAACTGAGGGACTAGACCCAGAGGGGACTTACAATAATCTATGGGGCTGAGAAATCAAATCAATTTTTAGTAAGATGTTTAGGGATTAAAAATCAAAAGAGATAAATAAGCACAATTCTTGGAATTCTGTCTTTAACTTGACAAACTAAGATATGTTTGTAAATTGGACTGTTTTTTACAATAACGCTTGGAATACCGTGATGGTATGTGGATGTGTGATCCTGAAAGTTTAGTGGGGTAAGCAGCACTATTGCAAGGCAGGTGGTCTCACAATCAGCCCAGACTGTATCTGAGGCTCTGCCCCTGCGCCCGCCCCTTGGCAGCACAGCAGGAAACAGGAGCCCTGATCCACAGAGGCTGAAGTAGCAAGAGGTTGGGGGTAAGAAGTTCAGGGGAAGAAAAGGAAGGGAGGTGCTGGCAGCAAGAGGAGGATGTGGGGTGATGGGGAGAGGGAAGCGAAGAACTCTTCCTTCTCTGTTTTCTTCAGCCCCATCCCTGCCTTCCAACACGAATGCCCTCCTCCACCCCACCCAAAACCTGCTGCCCTGCTTCTTTATAAATTCTTGAGCGTGGAAAGGACACCAAGAATTTTCATGGCCCCCTCACTTCAATACAATGCAATGGCACTTATTTTGCATCATTGCAATAAGACTTACATTTTCATTTTAAAACCCCTTCAAGCATAGACATAACTCACTTCCATTGAAGCTATGTTAAATTAAGTAATACTCTTCTTAAACTTAATTTAAGAAGAGTAGCATTACTATCATTTTCACAGTGAGGAACCCTTTTCATTACATCGGCACAAAATTCAGGAGTCACTCACATCTCTCTCTCTCTCTCTCTCCATCAAAACCAATGCTGTGGCATTGCTTAAATTCTGTTTTCGATCTATAGTTTAATAAAGGTAAATCATTGGGGAGGGGGTTAGAAAATGGGATGCCCACCTGTGGCATTAAGGATATGTTGCATCATATACAGTATAATTTGCCCTAAAGTCTTAGAAAATAACTGCCAGTAACAGTGGAATTTGAGGAGAAGTAGTAGTTAGTGAAAATAAAGGGGTCATTCGATGCAGCCTAGGGTTGAGAGTCAGAAGATCTGTGTTCTTGTCTTTAGCCAGTATGGCTCACTCCCTCCATTATAAAATGGGGACAATGACATCTGCAGAGGGTTGTGGTGGAGTATGATGAGAGAGTAAATGAGAAATCACTTGGAGGAAGAAATGTTCTCGGTTAACACAAAGTCTTATCGCTAGGTTGCCATACTAAACGTGCCAAAATTGTCTTGATGATAAAGTTACTTACATTTCAATGGACAATATCCAAATAGCCGATCCATGTCATAATCTGTAGTGGTTCCACACCAGAGCCATCCGTCTGATCGCCCAGCAGTTGTGCAATCCGCATACCACCTGTTTTCAAACTTGAATGGAAATGCACAGGTTGCCCCGTTGGCATTGCCCAGGAGCGTGTACATGGCTAGAAGAGACACATTGACTTGTGCTTAGAATGGATGTGAATCTCCTGAATGATTACTCTCCAATCAGAAGGTTACTGCGAGGATCGGTCTTACGCTTCTAATCACACCTCTTACACTAACACAGGGAATTCCTTTGTATTTCCCTTCTCTGGCAACCCCTGTCTTTTGCTGGATACATGTGTCCTCGGGAAAAACTCTAGCACCACTTCTGTTCTGCTGTCTTTTGCAATAGATTTTCCTCTTTGCCCCATGAGCCAAAAGCAGTCAGCTCTACTGACAACAACTTTGACTTCTGCATTTCCTCCAAATAGAGAAAAGGCCATTCTTCCCCTTGGTTGGAATCAGAGAATTACTGAATCTCTAAATTGAAAAATAACCTTATAGCTGTGTAACCCAAACACACAGTCAAAACTTCAATCCCCTCCAACCACTCCTGTCAAGCCAGACTCCACTTGAGTCCCTCAACAATGGCTACGAGAAAGGGTAAGAACTTTAGCATAAATCTCTAATTCACATCATAGAAAGAAATCACTTAAAACCCTTAGATACTATCTATAATCAGTATTTGTCTTTTTTTTAAAAAATGAGTCCAAACAGATCAAAATGTGAAGCTCTAGGTTCACCTAGAAAGGAAAGTTGAGACAAATATAGAATTGTGGACTTCCCTGGTGGCGCAATGGTTAAGAATCCGCCTGCCAATGCAGGAGACATGGGTTCGAGCACTGGTCCGGGAAGATCCCACATGCCATGGAGCAACTAAGACCGTGCACCACAACTACTGAGCCTGCGAGCCACAACTACTGAAGCCCTCGCGCCTAGAGCGTGTGCTCCGCAACAAGGGAAGCCACCGCAATGAGAAGCCTGTGCACCACAACAGGCAAGAGCAGCCCCTGCTCGCCGCAACTAGAGAAAGCCTGCACGCAGCAATAAAGACCCAACGCAGCCCAAATAAATAAATTAATTAATTTAAAAAGAAATAGAGAGAATCGTTATGGAGCACGGTTTGGCTTAAGTCAAAAGGAAGCTCATATCTCCACTGACAACCAAACCGCTCAAGTAGCTAAGTGCTCCAGTATGTTCAGTCTACCTTTGTAGGGATGCCTCTCTGGGAGATAATGATCCTCTATATTGAAATATTCAGTCTCTTGCGACAAGTTTATATTCAGAATTTTTTCTAGGTAGGAATACTCTTTTCCTAATTAAGTTTCATAGATTCTATGACTTTAAAAAGTTCTTTAAAGACAGCTTGAAAGTCATTAAGATAATATAACATTTGTAAAACACATAGCACAGCATCTAACATATGTAAAGAGCGCACTTACCTCCTTTCCTTTTCCTTTGCTCGTACTTATTTTGTCCACCTTAAAAGCTAGGTTTATTCTCAGTTCCCTCAAAATGACTCTTTTGCCAATTGCCTAGCTGTTAGTAACTTTAAAATGTGATTCTAGCTTTTGTTGCACTAAGTTACAGGACTAGTTTTCCGAATCATAGATTGTATAAAGAACATGCTGGATTTGTAATAATTACACCATTGTTCCTTCATATGGAGAAAACGTGATAAGACCACCTAGGGCTAGTGGTACTGTTCATTCAGCTAGCCAAGGAATTCTCAGTGCTCGATTTACAGATGTCAATCAGAAATGGCTTTTTAAGAACTAACTTGATTTATTAAACAAAGCACTGATGAGGACAATTTGACTAACAAATCATGTCACTGCACTCAACTGACTCTTCCTCTTGTGGGCCACACTTCCAGACAATCCTCAGATCCGTCCAAGTCTACAAAATCTGAGTTGATCACTCAAAATTAACTCCTTGGCCTCAGACAGTTTTCTTCCCCAAGTTTTCTTTAGAGAGACAAAGACTCTGCATACATCCTCTCTGCATTGTCTTTACTTCTAATGCATATTCCAATGAATCAATTCCAAGGTCACTCTGAAGGGCTAGATCTTCTAGCAGGAATATCTTAAGTCTTGGGAGAGAGTTAGGGAGTATGCAAAGTGTGGTCAACGGACCATCTGCATCCAACGACACAGTATTGATAAAAAATAATTCAATAGATCCCTAGGCCCTTCCCCCAATATGCTAGTTTAGAATCTAGGTGAGGGGGGACCTTGGGATCTGTATTTTTAACAAGCTCTCCAGACGATTATTAAAGTCTGAGAACCACTATCCTAAATCCTATGCATATTTTTCTCAAAGCAAACAGAAGACCAGAAAGTAGAGGCAGGGGGTAGGGAGAGGACTACAGAACTTCAGCGATATCTTTTAAAATAAAATGAGAATTCTGATCTCTTAGCACCAAACTTCCTTGTGTTGGATTCCTCAATTAGAACTATTGTCCCACCTGTGGAATTTGACTCAGTCAAGTTTGGTTCACCCTTGTCCTGCCCTATAATTTTCCGACAAGTTTCTCCTGAAATGCTGTGCTACTTAGGTTGCCTCTTAGGTAATTTCTAAACCTACATTATGTTCAATAAAAGCCTTGGGATAACTTCTTTCTGAGCCCTCCTTCTCTTCTTCAGTTCCTACTCTCTTCTGCTCTTTATAGAACATAGAAGGAAAATAGAAAGCTGACAAATCATCACCTTGCAAAGAGCTGAACTCCGATGATCTGCGTACCTGCCATAAGCTAAGTTCAACCAACCTTTGCAGCCTCAGTAACATAGTAATTTTGCAAACAGCTTAATCTCTTGCCCCAAGAGGCAGGCTCTTTCTCTGACCTTGAGGTCGTTCTAGATAACACTTTACAGAAATCAAGTGTCCAAACCTGGAAAGTGGTTACAACATCATCTGACTCAAGAAGCCTTTGTAAAGGGCTTCAAGTTCTTTTTTTGTTTTTTGTTTATCTTTTTCTGTGCAGCCGCTAGAGAATGAAATTTGACCAAGATGAGAGAAGACTAGATACTCTGGTTTTATTTAACCTTCAAGAGCTGAAGTAACCAACTACATATACAATTATTTCCTGCCCCACAGGTGCTACCACTTTCTAAAACAGCAGACTAAAGACGCTGAAGGTTAGATTATAAACTAATTCCTTAGCTTTTCTAATTTGCTGATTATTACATAATGTCTCTAAATACCCATAAGGTAACAAATAAATCAGAAACATTTAGAAACCAAAATTGTCAAGATTTCATTTTACACAGTCTGAATTGGTAAAGAATGTTGTTCCAGAGGTCATTGGTTTAGAGGTAATGTAAACCAAAGGAAAAGAAACATTTCGTTAAACTCTTTTATCACGACGGTCATACAATGTAAAATGGAAGACACTGGGTCAAAGACTACAGTGAAAAGTAATTTCTAAAAACGGTAACCCACTGTTAAAAAAAAATCTTAGCAAAAGTTACAAGAAATGTCTTCCCATTAATTACAGATAGCTAAAGTATCATTTAGGACTTTGTACCACATTTACTCATTCACAGAACACAGAATAGTTCCAAACACAAAAGTAATCAATTAATACTTCTACTACAGACTAAACAAGAATATGCTTATTTTCTTGAATTAGTTTCCAACTAAGAGGATGAGAAAGACTTGACAGAAAGGAAAAAAAAAAAAAAATTCCAAGCTTCTTACCTTCATAACCTCTAGAGCATAGATCATCTGTGGTTCCATAAACTTTCCATCTGCTCCATAAACCTGATCCCTTGTAAAGCATAATGTTCTTTTCTTGTCTGTTGCCATAGTTAAAAAATAAATCTTCTCCCTTGATTCCCAAAAGCGTGTCGTTTTTGCACTCCCACTTCTGAAATTCACTCTTGGCGTCACAGGCATACAGAGTGACAACAACCCAGTCAGTTTTTGATGGCACCCCTAAGCATAACTTAAAGGCAACACTCATGATCTGCGATTCAGACACCCATCGGAATTTCTGAGCCTCGTTGTCTTGGTTGCAAACTGCAGTTTGAACTGCACTGGGAGTTAATGCTTCCACGCAGCGCTTGTGGTCTTCATTGTATATTAAAAATTGCCTAGTGTCTGTTAAAAAAAGAAAGAAAGGATGCTTAAGTGGATACATAGGACAAAGACAATATTTTAGGTCAAAAGTTCTCAATGTTTCCATTTCCGGAAAGAACTGTGATCACAGGAAAAGGGTTGAAATTGACTCAGCCTGGGCCAGCTCTGCTCCCTCCGTGGGTCCCTGAAGCTGGAGAGAGACTGGATTGAGGGGCCTCTTGGGAGCATGTGGCTGGAAATCTTCAAGATGTCCTAGTTCAGACAAGGAACCTTATGAAAAGACTTAAATGCCTTAAATGCACACAAATTGTAGTGGAGTAAACATAAAAGGTAGGTAACAGAGGAAGAAATAATACTCATCTGAGAAAAGCAAATTTGGGGATGAATACAATAAGCTGTAAAATTAAATACTTGTGTATCCTGGAATAGAATTTTGAAGTCCGACTATCCCTACCCTTTTTGAGATAGATGAAACCTATATACAGTGATTCTAACTATAACATTAGGAAGGTTTTTTGTATTTAAAAAAACAACTTTATTTTAGGAAATTTTACATTCATTTAATGTCCAGCAAATTTGTGAGCTAAGTGTCTTCTGGGAAGCCCAGAGGTCTGGACAACTAGAGAAGTTTTTTTGTTTTCTTTCCCATCCAACAATAGGTAACTTGGGGATCTAGTGTCCTTCATTTCATTGGCATATTCAACCTAACCTTTGCATAACAAAAAGATACAAAAATGCATTTGATAGTGTTATAATTTGTGAAGTTTGCAGTAAAGGTTGAATAAATGTAGGTTTTATATCATTTAAGGTAGTATTTATGAGAGTAACTTTATAAATAACAGTTTTTTTATACTTGTAATTTGGGGCTGGTACTTTAAATAAGTATGTATAGATAATTTTTGCTTATAGTACATAGCTGCTAGCTGGCAAAACTCAACTTCCTCTTGACAAAAAGAAAAAAGGAATAAAAAGATCTGGTAAGCATATTTTTGTCCTTTAAATCAAAATTGAATTCATGTTTCATCATGTAAAGTTTTTTTCTTTTTTGTCTATTTTTTAATAGACAAATGGAAGGAACTGACTCTATTTTTGTGGCACAAATATAAATTAAACACTTTTTGTGAAGTTTGACTAAATTCTTTCTACTTAAGAGGTTCTTTCAAAATGAGCTGGTATAGTATTACAGATGTTTGAGTGTCTGGCTGAATGAGCTTGGTATTTTTTTTACACTTGATTTCAACTTCGATTTATTTTTTTTTAATTGATTTTATGGAAGTATAAATTGATTTACAATGTTGTGCTACTTTCTGTTGTACAGCAAAGTGACTCAGTTATACATATATATACATTCTTTTTCATATTCTTTTCCATGATGGTTTATCACAGGATATTGAATATGGTTCCCTGTGCTGTACTGTAGGACCTTGTTGTTTATCCATCCTATATACAATAGTTTGCATCTGCTAATCCCGATTTCAGTCAGGTCATCCCAGTGAAATTATCAAAGTAATCACAGTGCCACTAAGAGAGGCCTTTGCTTCTACAAGCCAAATTCTATCTACTGTCCTCGGCACCCCGTGGGGTTGGCTCCACTTACACTCGGAGATCAGTCTTGGACTATCAACTTCAAGGTCATAATGGATCTTTGCCTCAAAAGAATATGTTCTCCGGCTGTATCTGCTCTTGTCTACACTTGTTAGAGACCTCTTGCCTCTGTCTTGCCTGGGTTCCTAATTCAGTGCTACTTCGAACCTCTGCCTAGATTCCTTGGCTGGGTTCCTCATGTCTGCTGGTTTGATTTCTTGGAATCGGGACTCACTAGAGCCTGAATTCAGAACATCTGCTTCTGCTGGCATCTTTGGAATTGACGCCTGTCAACAGAACATGCAGTGTCGACCCAATCTCCTCCCATCTAACTGAAGGCCTTCCCAAGCTTGATCTTTGTGAGGCAAAATGAGTAACTGTGCATTGGTAATAAAATTAAAATGTTAATAATATTTTGTTTTGTTCACAGTAAAACCCAGGAAATAAGAAGATAAAATGTTCTTTAGAAATAGTTATAGGATAATTCACCATACACAAATGTAAATCTGCTAATCTAAAAAGGTACTGAACTCTGAAAATGTTACCATAGATATCTGTAGACTCAGCCATATTGCCCTTTACATTTCATTTGTGTTGGCTATTCCACCTGTTATTTTCCTATCTAGACTTACCTTCCACATTTCACAGTTTTTCTCAGTACCATCCCAACAATAAATCTATCTTCCACCTCCTACTTCAGCCATTTGATTTTACTGTTGAGTGGCCAACACTTAGTAACTGTCTAAATTCAGTCAACCAACCAGTTGGTAACCAACCATTTAAGGTAAGGTGCTTGGAAGTCTTATTGCATGAATAGTGTTCCTCTTTCAGAATTTTTATACTTACCTGACTGTTATTTCAGGTACTTAATTTTTGTCTGTAGTTCCATCTTAATTTCACTCTAAATATGATGGTATTTAATGAGCAAACATCCAATATTCTCTTTTTCGTTAATGGCACCATCATCTACCTAGATCCATAAGCCAAAAACCTAGGAGTCATCTAGATTTCCAGCTTTCCTTCACTTTCTAGGACAAAAGTAGAATCTGTTGGCTCTACCCCAACACATACCATGATGGTTGCTTTTATGTGTCAAATTGGCTAGGACATGGAATGCAAACATTTGGTCAAATACCAGTCTGGATGTTGCTGTGAGGTTGTTTTGGGAGGTTTTTGGTTTTTTGTTCTTGTTCTAGATAAGGTTAACATTTAAAGCAGTAGACTTTTAGTAAAGCAGATTACAGTCCATAATGTAGGTGGGCCTTATCCAATCAGTTGAAGGCCTTCAGAGGAAACAGACTGAGGTCCCCTCAAGAAGAGGAAATTCTATCTCTAGATTGTCTTTGGACCTGAACTGCAGTATCAACTCTTTCTTGAGTTACCAGCCTGCCAGCCTCCATCACTGCACGAGGCAATTCCTTAAAATAAATCTCTCCAAAAAGATATTGATAGATAGATGACAGATAGATGATAGATGACAGATAGATAGACAGATTATAGATAGATGATACGTAGAGAGAGAGACACACAGAGATACACACACACACACACACACACACACACACACACCCTACTGGTTCTGTTTCTCCAGAGAAACTTGACTAATACAAATACCCTAATCCATTCTTTTCTCTTCATCTCCACTGCCACACCCCAGACTAAGCCACAATTCTTCCTCTGATCTTCCTTGCTTTGAAACGGAATCATCAGAGATAATGCCTGATCTCCCAGTTTCCTGGTTGAGATGGGCTTAACATGTCACCTGACTCCAAACTGTAAACCCTACCTAATGTCATGGAATGTTTCTACTTAGCCATATAAAAGAGTCAGATTTCTCTCTGTTTTGCCATCTCTTTAGCAGATCGACCGTGCATATCACAGTCTGCTTGAATAGTTATTCAATAATAAATTATTTTCTTTTTCTTCTACTTTCAGGGAGAGGGTTTCTAGGTTGGGAGAGATTTGTTGCGTTTTACCGTATCTCTTCCCAAATTTAAAAACCCTTCAAGAGGACCAGTGCACACGTGGGAACAAAACCCTCCAGTCTCCAGGTCACAGCTTACTAGATGGGGCTCGATCCAGCCCTGCTGACCCTCTGCTCTCACCTCTCCTCCACCCTTGTTCTCACTCACCACCTTCCAGCCACAAAGCCTTTCTGCTCCTCAAGAACTTTAAGCTCATTTCAACTGTAGAGACTTTGTATTTCAAGTTCCCTCTTCTTGAAATACTCATAAGGTTCCAACTCAAGTGCCAAATCCTTAGTGAGCTAACAATCCAAATTTTACTCTTTTATTTTCTATATATGATTCATAACCATCTTAAAATATATATTTCTAAAAGTTTGTTACTTGTGTTTTGTCTGTACCCCTACTGGAATGTAATTCGCTGAGTAGAAGACTTATCTTTCCAATCCAGTGCTGTATTCTCTCTTTTTGGAGCATAATAGTCCCTCAACAAATATTAGTTGAATGAATAAAAGAATAGTTATTAAATCTGAAGCATCTCCTGACTGTTAACCCAGTTACATTCTTTTATTTAATAGTTGATTAATGATGATGGGTCTATTTCATATGACTTTTTCCCTTGAAATTTTATTTTTACCAAAGAGTGATTTATAAATGTTTATACTTATAAAAGGAGTACTTGGGGACTTCCCTGGTGCCACAACTAAGGAGCTGGAGAGGCACAACTAAGGAGCCCACAAGCCGCAACTAAGGAGGCCAACGCAACCAAATAAATAAATAAATAAATAAATAATTTTTTTTTTAAAAAAGGAGTACTTGGAATGAAAGCTTCTGTTTCAATACAAACTTATCTCTTCTTGTTTCCTTTATTTATCTTTGACATTAGGAAGCAGTGCAAGTTGATATTGGCCTTTGACAGACAATACAAGGAAATGTAAATCATCGCTTTATGATCCTGCATTCATACATTATTCTTCTCCTCAACTAGTCAACATGTAAGTTTGGCTTTTACCACTGTCTCTGTGCGATGTCTCTGAGTTAAAATGTCATACTTCTTCCTCTGAAAGTGATTCAAGACCTTGACCAAAAGACAGCTTGTGGCATTTTTGTCACTATTAACCAGACCAATGTTTCATTTGGATAAACATTCAATTTTTGTTTTCTATACTAATTATGTTTTTGTAACAGAAGTATTGCAAAGCTGAACAAATGATAACAGATGATACTTACACATCAGAAATGTATTTACAGGATTGAAGAGACCCGCCATCCATCTTAACTCAGTCTTACTAACCTCACATTTATTTTTCAACAAATAGGTGCCAGGCACCATGCTAGCGACAATGCAAAGACAAACCAGACACAAATTCCCTGCCACAAGGAGCCCACACTTCAAGGGGAGAAATATCAAAGGTCAAAATACATTTAGGAAAGAAGCAAGAAGTTTCCACACCATGCCTCAGGTTAAAAATGGCTGAAACCTAGATATCCAATAGCACAGGTACAAATTTTCTTTTAAGCACATTTTAACCATTTTAAAATGATAACATTGAGCAAGTCATTAAATTTCCAAACTTACTGGCAAAGAAAGTTAGGTTACTAAAGGTGACAAGTTAGAGATATTAACTATTATATGCTGTACTTCCTTATATATTTTTAGGCTTTCCCCACCATCAATACATAAAATGCTGACATGAAAGCATAAAAGCTAGTAACTTCTGGAAGAAAGAGAAGCTGGGTAAGAGGAGAATAAGTGGGTATTCTGTAGCAGGTGCTACCGGAACCATTTCTTCCTGCCTTTTGCCATTTCAGTGAGCGCCAGCCCCACTTCCCAATGGCATCACCACACCGCTGGGCCCGGGGGCATTTTCTGGCCATCAGAGAACGCTTCACACACTGCGAAGACCAGTAGGGTCAGAGAACGAACGCCTCCTAGGAGTAGCCCTTTACCAGTGACCAATGGCTATAGACGAATTAACAGCCCCAATCTTTGCACCGTGGGCAGGATGATTCTGGGGCGCACATCCTACATTGTCACCCAGGGCGCCTAGCAAGGCTGAGCTACAGCTGTCCACAGGGGTCACTGGACCCACCATGGACCAGCGGCCTTTCTTCTGGTCTCATGTCTGCACCCTTCAGCTAGTCTTTCCCAGGACTGGCTCCCAAATAAACTACTTCACTCAAATCATTGTCAGAGGTCACCACCTTGAGCCATCCAAACTAAGAATCTATCCATTAGCCCCTATAAGTGAATGTACACCCACAGATGTGTCTCCAAAGAACTGAAATTAAGTTAATAGATAAATATTTATTTTTATAAAGTTATAATGTTTATAAGTTAAAAATAAATATCTATTATGCACCTAGTATATGCAAAAAAAAAAAAAAAAGAAACTACAACAAGTGCTGGGGGCAGGGGAGAAAACTAAGGATCACACTATTAGGTTTAGCGATGTTGAACAAAAGGATAAAGGAAAAATTGAGAATGATTTTATTTACCACTTCAATCCTTCATTCATTCATCAAATCTCCAGAGAACCTACTAATTTAAGTCACTGCATTTGGCTATCTGGGGAGGTCCAAGTATGAATCCATTATGGGTTGTGACCTCAAGGAAAGAATAGAGGCTGGGATAAGGAACTCTGCCAACTTCCTGCCTCCTCTCCTAAAGACAGGAGTATCTACACCCTCCCTGGGTTCGTTCACTCCCATCTCAGTAGCTCTCCCTCAGCCTGCTAATCCCTTTACCTGTGTCCTGGATTCCATCCCCTCCTGAGGCTCTAATACTCTACCTCAGAATGCCAGCCTCTCCCCCAATTTCAAGACAAACAAACAAAACCTGTAGGTAAGACGCTGACACTACACAACTTTTTCTTCTTCCACTCATAACCACACTAATTAATCTTTATGTATCATGTCCACCTGATTGTGACATAATCACAGCTCTACTGCTCACTGGCTGTGTGACCTTGGTCAAGTTTCTAAACTACTCTGTGCTGCCTTTTCCCCCCCAAAGAATAAGGAGGAAAGCACAGGACCGGCTAGTTGTTGTGAGAATTAAATGAGATCATCTAAATAAAGCGCTGAGAACAGTTCCTGACACAGAAATTGCTTGATACATGTAAGTGTATTCTTATCACTAACTTGGGAAAATCAGTCTTAAAGGCAATGTGAAACGGTCCAAACAGATGAAACGAGAAACAGAGAACCGTTGCAGCAGCCCAAAGAGAAGGACAGAAGGACACAGACAATGGAGACCCCCAGAGTTTCCAGGTGATGTGGTGGAGAGAGGTATATTCTTCCGGGTCAGCAAACTTGCAGGCAAATGCTGGTTCCACCATTCACTAGCTGTGTTGCCTTAGTTAAATTAATCATTCTAGTCTCAACTCCTGATCTGTAAAATGAGGATAATAATGTTCTCTGATAGAGTTGCTGTGAACTTTCTAAGTGAGATAATTTAAGCAAAGCACCCAGCATATCATTTTGCAGAGAGTAAACCTTCAAATGTTAGTGTCCTCTTTCCCATCTCCAAGTGAAAAGTCTAAACAATTGATACAAAGAGAGGGACTAAGTCCTTCTTTGACATACTGTCGTCTTGAAGCACGTTTTTGTCTTTCCTGATGGACACACTCCAGCTGGTAAATTACACCTACTTCTTAGCCTCAGAGCCAGAAGACCATGGTCAAGAATTAGCTCTGGTCCTTAATGGCTAGCTGACTTCCAAGCCTCAGTTTCCTCCTGTAGTAAAATGTGGATTGTAACACCCACCCAACCCATCTCACTGGGTTGTTCTAAGGATCTGATTAAGGATCTGAAAGCAATTACTTAAAGTGATTAAAGATCTGAAAGGGCTCTGTGACCTTAACTTGGTCTGTAATTAGAAGAATCTGTCCAACAGTGCTTACTTCTCTTTCATTTTCAATTCTTTTTGAAAGGGCACTTGCCTTCCTATCTCCTTCTACTTTCACTTTTACTCTCCTGATTTCCACTAGTTCCCTCTATGGGCCAATGTAACCATACGGTATTTCCATTCAACAATGCTTGATGGTCGCCAAGAGGCAAGAGGACACTGCCGTTCTCACATCGACATCAGTTTCCCTCTCTCTCTGCCATGCAGATAACAAACCACTTCGGAAGCTACTTTCCTGTGCAACTCCCCTTGTGATCTGTGATCTCCTGGTTCTCCCTTAGCTGCTCAAGATTCAGTCTCAGGCCAGGTTTCAGGATCAGTGTCATCACTGTAATCTCCAGGTCCCTTTGAAGACGAGGGTCTTTGTCTTAACTGAGGTTGACTGTATTTGATTCTTTTTTTTTTTTTTTTTGACAGGTTACCTTCTGTATTTCTTTTTTAAAACTTATTGAAGTCTAGTTGATTTGCAATGTTGTGCTAATTTCTGCTGCACACAGTAATTCAGTTATACATATATATATATATATTCTTTTTCATATTCTTTTCCATTATGGTTTATCACAGGATATTGAATATAGTTCCCTGTGCTAGACAGTAGGACCTTGTTGTTTATCCATTCTCTATATACTAGTTTGCATCTGCTAATCCCAAACTCCCAATCCCTCCCTCCCCCATCCCCCCTCCCCCTTGGCAACCACAAGTCTGTTCTCTATGTCTGTGAGTCTGTTTCTGTTTCATAGATAAGTTCATTTGTGTCATATTTTAGATTCCACATATAAGTGCTATCATCTGGTATTAGTCTTTCTCTTTCTGACTTATTTCAAGCGTATTTGATTCTTGAAAGCTCACATTTAACCAGTGGTGACTCTTCCTACCTAGAAATTAGGTCCAACACCCTCAGAAGGCACTGAAATGTCACTCAACAAAGCAATTGTCTTCTTTACCTATATCTGGAATATCCTACATCCACAGATCTTCATATCTGAATTATAGAAAAATCAGAGGTCATTTGGGACAACAACATGAAAAATAGACAACTATAAGAGCAATTGAAAAAAGAAAGATGACAAAAACTTGGTTTTGGTCAACAATGTCAGAAAGTATGTCTTAAATCTGGTATCCAAAACAAGTCATGTGTATGAAGGAAGAAATGAGAGACTAGAAATAAAGAAAAGAAGAGAAGAAAGAAAGAAAGAAAGAAAGAAGAAAGAAAAGAAAGAAAGAAAGAAAGAAAGAAAGAAAGAAAGAAAGAAAAGAAGAAAGAAAGAAGAAGAAAGAAGAAAGAAGAAAAAGAAAGAAAGAAAGAAGAAAGAAAGAAAGAAAGAAAGAGAAAGAAAGAGAAAGGAAGGAAGGGAGAAAGAAAGGAGAAAATAGAAATTTATAAGGAAAATTTTATGAAAAATGAAAACGAGTAAGGGAACAGGCAGTGGGCAACTGTTCCTTGAAGACGTCCAAGATTGGTGTTAAACCAATCATTTGCTGAGCAAAAACGCATTGCTTCTGTTTAATAGGAAGAACATGGCCCTGGGAGTCAGCAGTCCTGAGCATTCAGCAGGTTGTGCCACTAACCAGTGAGACCCTGGAAAGATCACTTAACCTGTCAGGACCTCAGTTTTCTTACCCACAAACAAGGAGGTTGGACGCAGCACAGCAGTGTGCTAGAGGTCACATTCACTCTGTTTGGTTTTGCTTTTTTTCACCCTCACGGGCCAGTGAGTGCCTCTTACTGGCACCTCTTCCCAGCTCTGCTTCCAGTGGCATCACGCTGGTAGTTTGAAATCAACCACGGTGGGAGTCTCACACCATGGAAATCACTCCATGCCACAAATCAGTGCTTTTTCTCTCCTGAGAACCAACTGTTAAGTTTACCGCCACTGCACTGCCTGTGAGCCAAACCGTCCCAACTTCAAGTTAAACCTCTGTGCCTGAGCAACTCTCACTGTATCTCTACCACAGTTATATCCCCATTGAGGTCTAAACGTTGGCACTGAATGCAGTTCTTCCTGCTAAAGAGATAGCAGGGCAAGAGCAAGAAGTCACTCTCCCTCTGCTGTGCTTGGCCACCCCGGCCCCATCCAGGTACAACGAGGGGTCTCGTGGCGTTGATGATGCGGGATGTTCTCAGGGAAGTGGGAGAAAGGGGTCTGGGTTGGAAAGAAACCACAGGAAGCGGGGAGATCTTTTTTGTGGGTTATATAAATGGGAAGGGAGTCCAGAGGAGGGGGTACGGAGAGTTCGCATATTCTTTATTCTACTGCTAACTAAGTAGGTGCTCTGTTTTTATCCAGACACCTCCGTTCATGTGCCACTTGGCCCAAGAAAAGGTCAAATAAGAATTAAAGGCTCTCAAGTTAATAAAAAATTTTCTGGAAAGAGCTCCCTTATACGTGTTTTTGTTTTTGTTTTGCTTTTATTCTTTAAGTAAAGATTCTTCAGCACCCTCCTGCTTCTCCCATAGTTGTGTCTATGAAGAGGAAGACATTCATCACAGCAAGGCACCCTGCTGTCTCCAGGAGGGAAAACTTCCTAAGCAAAGTGAGAAAGACTTTTTGCCCCCAAAACATTAAGAGCAAGTTTAAGGAAACTTCAGGAATTCCCTGGCGGTCCAGCGGTTAGGACTCTGCACTCTCACTGCCGAGGGCCCTGGTTCAACCCCTGGTCTGGGAACTGAGATCCCACAAGCCACGCAGTGTGGTCAAAAAAAAAAAAAAAAAAGAAGAAGAAGAAGAAAAAAATAAATGTAGGGGCTGTATCTGTGGTATCTGTGCTGCCCAGTATGGTAGCTATTAGCCCCAAGGGTCTATTGTACACTTGAAATGAAGCCAGTCTGAATTGAGATGCCCTGTAAGTATAAAATGCACATTGGATGTTGAAATTTTAATTTTAAAAAATGAACGTAAAAATATCCCAGTAAGTTTTATATTGATGAATGTTGACTAATAATATTTTAGATACATTGGGTTAAACAAAACATATTCATAAAATCAATGTTTCTTTTTACTTTTTTAAAGGTGGCTGCATAATGTGGCCGATGATGCACCTATTGGACGGCGCTGGGTTAGGGTCCAGGTCCCATCCAGTGTCTGTCTGAAGACGTTTAGTGACACGGAACTTACCCCTAAGCAGAACATTCTATTTGAGACAGCGCAACCATTAGAAGATTTTCACTGCTCTTAGTTTTAACCTTCGGGATCACAAAGAATATAGTAATCCTCTTGCACAAGACAGTTTTTCAAGATGAAGACTGGGGTGATGTGGGGCTCACCCTGCCATCCTGTCACACCCCTCCTTACTCTCTGAGGGATGCACTGTGTGGCCAGGACTCAGGTACAATGTCTCCTCGGACTCCAGGACTCTTTCCTCGCCATTGTTTTTTGGGAAACCTCTCCTTTAAATGCTAACTCTACTACTTGTATTGAACAACTGATTGCTATCATGGGAAAAAAAAAAAAAGTCACTGCTATTGATAGCTGACACTTAGGACGCAACCACTCTGGGTCATATTATGTTCTAAATATTTTACACAGTTCAACTCATTGAATCATTGCAACAACTGATGAGGCAAGTAATACAGTGCTCCTTACTTTACACACAGAAAAATTCAAGCACCAAGAAATTAAGCAGCTTCCTGGCAGGGGCCAGGTGCAAACCATACTGCCTTTGCTTGTGTGTTTATAATCCCCACTACTTCAGGCTCATGGTGAGTTAATGCTTTCTGTGCTCGAACACTCTCCCTGGGAGGCTTCCTGGGGGTGGGGAGTTTCCGTCTCCTCCGTGGCCCCAACTCCCACCTGCCTCCAACTCAACAGGGCATGGAGTGCCCTTTCGCACAGGCTGGGCGCAGACAGCGTTTGCTGATTTGAGAGGAATGACGGGGGATCGGGGAGCCAACATTTCAAAGTGGAAATCCCGTTCATCTCATGTCAAAAGAGACCTGGAAATAAAAATTCCTACAGGCACTCTCATTCCAAGGGTAAAGCAGGTTAAGACTGAAGAAACAGAAGAGAGAGACTCCGTAATGTCTTTGGGCTTCTGAAAAGCTCTGAATCTATGCCTCATGAGTAATCATCAATCTCCAGGAAAAAAAAAAAGGGTGAGGGTGGAGAGGAATTAATCAGTTTGAAGAACTTAAAACAGAGATAAGGATCAATGTAGAACAGAGATAAGGATGAACTCTCTAGCAGTAAAAGCTAGAGCAAACGGTTCATTCACTACTGAGGGAAGTAAGTCAGAGAAAGACAAATATCAAACGACCTCGCTTATATATGGAATCTAAAAACAGGGTACAAATGAACTTATCTACAAAACAGAAATAGAGTTACAGATGTAGAAAACAAAAGTATGGCTACCAGGGGGTAAAGGGGGGGAGGGATAAATTGGGAGACTGGGACCGACATAAACACACTGCTGTATATAGGAGAGATAACTAATAAGGACCTACTGGATAGCACAGGGAACTCTACTCTGTAATGGCTCATATGGGAAAAGAATCTAAAGAAGAGTGGATCTATGTAGATGTAAAACTGATTCACTTTGCTGTACACCTGAAACTAACACAACATTGTAAATCAACTATAATCCAATTTAAAAACAAATTAATGGCTCATTCACAGAAAAAAAAATGAGTTATAAAACTCCCATGGAATCTTTGGGCGGGAGGACGATCTGCAATCCATCCTTAGACCTACCATGAAGAGAGACACCAGTGCCGCCTTCCTTTTGGCCAAAAACACTCAGAAGTTGTTGGTTGGGGGTTAGGTAGAAACTGTAAACTAGAATCGGCCAACCACAGAGGAAATCGCTCTAAGAATAAAGCAGGGAAGAGGCGACGGCAGATGAGAGAAGAGGTAAGAGGAAGATGGGGCTCCGTGGCGCTCAGGTCAGGCGGCCCCTCTGACCTGCCAAGCGGCCGCCTCCTCCGGGTGCCCGGCTTCCAGGCCTGGGGACCAGGCGGAGGTTTGCCGCAGAGCTGGTGGTGCGGAAGCCCTGTTTTCTCTTCCCCGCAGGTGTGGAAGAAATCCCTCAACCCTGACCCAGAGGGGAGGGGGTACCCCAGGCCCCAAGTCAGAAAGCTTCCAGGTCAGAGCCGACTTACCCAGGAGCTGCACGGCAACCGGAAGGAGAGAGAGGAAAGCCAGGAGCGCGGACAGCTTCATGGCCCAGAGTTGATCCTCTTCTTGCAAGGATGGAGAGGAGAGAGCCGGGAGAACCAAGACAGTGAGGGCGCCGGCTCGCCCTGCCCTCCTCCCCGCTCTGAACGCCCGGCTGAAAAGACGTTTGGAGGGAGGGCCCACTTTTAAAGGGCTTCTGAAATTAGGGAAAACCTCCAATAAGGAGATATCCTGTCACATGAGGGCGGTTGGAAAAACAGGAATTCAAAGTTACAGCTTTGCTTTGTAAGCTAACTTCTGAGAAGAGCAGACACAGGGGAAGGGGAGAGAGGGACACGTGGGGGGAGAGGGATGAGGAAGAGGGGGGAGGCGAGAGGGGGCCGGTGAGAAGTGAGGAGCCGGGCCGGCCTGCAGGGAAGTGGGAAGTGAAACAGCCCCGGACCTCCTGGCCCTCCTTGGAGGATGGGGCCATGGGGAGGGCAAGCTGGGGGCCACTACCTGGCCTGGAAAAGTCAGGTTTCCTCTGGGAAGCCGCTGAATCAGGGGACCCTCGGCAGACAGATCCCACCGGAACATGGTAGAGAGGGCAGGCACTAAAAAGGACAGTTTTCTGGGGGAAACATCCTCTTAAGAGCTGAAATGGACCCACCTCTTTCTCCATATTCGGTGCTTAGAGCCTCCTTTTTCCTTAGAAATCTTCAAAAGAAACTTCACGTGGAGCTTTCTTCCTTTTGGCTAGAAGAAAAGTGAAATAGAGACTAAGCCTAGGAAAGAATCTCAGTCATAACAGGAGGGAGAAAGTTCTAGAAGTCTTTTTCTAGAAACTTCTCTAGAGAGCCAGAGAAAACAGTGACAGAATTTGCAGTAAAGCCTCGCTGCCCATCCTCGACCATAGTGATCTTCTTCAGGTTCACAAGGGTCCTCTTGCTGGGAGAAAACCTGCTCATTTGGTCAAAAAGATGTATATTCATTACAAGATAGGCAGAATACTTTCTTTTAAAAAAATGGAAACAGGTATTTCATTAAGCACCATATTAACCCTAAACATCTATTTTGTTATTTTTTCGGAAGTAAAATATGAATTAAGAACATTTTGAAGCAGATATTAGTAATTAGATAGCCAACCCACAACTGGCGTGTGGGAAATGTTAGCCAGTCAGAAAGAAGCTACTGGAAACATTGTATTCTCTGAAATTTTAAAAGAATAGTTTGTCTTCAAGTGGAAAGCTCCAAGATTCACACCTCTGTGATAATGTTATAAACTTTGCTTCCTAATGAAAAATGTGACATCGTTCTCTTACTGATTTTTTTTTAGCATTCTAAATTTAAGATTATTCTGACAGGATGAAAAAGATGGTAAAAATGTAGGGCACAAGAAAAATGTTTCTTTTCTCGTTAAGCTAACGCTACACTGACATTAAAAAGTTGGTTACAAAACAGAGCAGATGAAACAAAATGTTGTTTTCTAAAACAGTACTTCACTGATTTATCATGAGAAAAACAAATATTTTAAATGAGGCATTCATGGTTTTTAAATGTAAATCAATTCTATAAATTAAAAAAGTTTGGCCTAATATGGATTTCTGTTAATTTTAGAAGCAAATAAAACTTAACTGAATTCTCTCTACACTCACATTCAGGGTTTTTTAAATTACAGAAGTGTGTCATATGGCCAACCAGGATCAGTGGTAGAATCTGTGACTTTGAAACAAAAAGAAGGCCAAATTGTCCCACAAAGAATTTACCCCATGACATTGACCTTACTGAAAACAAAGATTTAACAGGCTAAAAGAAAAGAAATCCAGCTCTGGGGGAGTGAAGGTTGGAATTGGAAGCTCTAGAAATCCATCATTCTACCTCGACAGCTACTGAATTGGCAGAAAGTGTCTGGAGGGACTATTTTGGAAACTATAGACTCTAGTGGAAACCTGGGAGCATCCAGTGAGAGCTTGTGGAGAGGCTGCTAAACATCAGTGAGTTTCAAACCTCTCCCCTGTGGTAGTGGCCACCATCCTCCACTCCCCCATCTTTGTGGCAGGTGACAGTGAGGGTGGCAGACTGTTTGGTGCAGCTTGCCAGAACCAGGACAGACTGTCAGGAACTTGTCCTCCAAATATCAGACTTGTGTGTTCTGAAGGCTGACTGCGCTCTTCATTGCTTTCACCACTTCTGTTCAACATAGTACTGAAAGTTCCAGCCAGAGCAATTAAGCAAGAAAAAATAAATAAATAAAAGCATCCAAGAAGATGTGGCACATATGTACAATGGAATATTACTCAGCCATAAAAAGGAACGGAATTGAGTTATTTGTAGTGAGGTGGATGGACCTAGAGTCTGTCATACAGAGTGAAGTAAGTCAGAAAGAGAAAAACAAATACTGTATGCTAACACATATATATGGAGTCTAAAAAAGAAAATGGTTCTAAAGAACCTAGGGGCAGGACAGGAATAAAGATGCAGATGTAGGGAAGGGACTTAAGGATGCAGGGAGGGGGAAGGGTAAGCTGGGATGAAGTGAGAGAGTGGCCATGGACATATATATACTACCAAATGTAAAATAGATAAGCCCATGGGAAGCAGCCACATAGCACAGGGAGATCAGCTCGGTGCTTTGTGACCACCTAGAGTGGTGGGATAGGGAGGGTGGAAGGGAAAGCAAGAGAGAGGGGATATGGGGATATGCGTATGCATATAACTGATTCACCTTGTTATACAGCAGAAACTAACACACCATTGTAAAGCAATTATACTCCAATAAAGATGTTAAAAATAAAAATAAAAGCATCCAATTGGAAAGAAGGAGAAAAAGTATCTCTCTTCACAGATGGCATTATTTTATGTGTGGAAAACCCTAAAGCTTCTACAAAAAACAAAAACAAAAAAAACCCGCTAAAGCTAATAATCAAATACAACAAAGTTGAAGAATATAAAATCAAAACACAAAAATCAGTTATGTTTCTATACACTATTAATGAACAATCTGAAAAGGAAATTAAGAAAGCAATCTCATTTATAATAGCATCAAAATGAATAAAATCCTTAGGAATAAACTTAACCAAGGAGGCAAAAGACTTATACACAGAAAACTACAAAACATTGCTGAAAGAAATTAAAGAAGAAACAAATAAATGGAAAGCTATCCATGTTCATAGAATGGTAAACAAAGTACTGTTAAGATGACAATACTACCTTATCTCTTAGAATACTATCTCTTACAATACTATCTCTTAGAATACTACCCTAAGAGATCTACAGGTTCAATGCAATCCCTATCAAAATCCCAATGATTTTTTTTGCAGAATAGAAAAAACCCATCTTAAAATTCATAAGAAATCCCATTTAGCCAAAACAGTTTTGAGAAAGAACAAAATTGGAGATTTCACACTTCCTGATTTCAAAACTTACTACAAAGCTACAGTAATCAAATAGTGTGGTACTGGCATAAATGAGTCATAACGACTAATAGAATAGAAAAGAGAGGCCAGAAATAAACCCTCATATATGCATTCAATTGATTTTTTTACAAAGGTACCAAGACCATTCAATGCAGAAAGGATTCAAAATGGATCAAAACCTAAAGTTAAGAGCTAAACTACAAAATTTTTATAAGAAAACATCAGGAAAAAAACTTCATGACATTAGATTTGGCAAATGATTTTTTCTTTTTTGGACACGACACCAAAAGCAGAGCAACAAAAGAAAAAAGTAGATAAATTGGGCTTCATCAAAATTAAAAACTTGTGTATCAAAGGATACTATCAAAAGAGTGAAAAGCCGACTCACAGAATGAGAGAAAATATTTGCAAATCATACGCCTAATAAGGGATTAAGATCCAGAATATATAAAGAAATACAACTCAACAGCAACAGCAAAGCAACTTATTCTTAAAATGGGCAATGGACTTGAATAGACATTCCTCCAAAGAAAATATACAAGTAGCCAATAAGCATGTGAACAGATGCTCAATATCATTAGTCATCAGAAAAGTGCAAACAAAACCACAATGGTATAACGCTTCGCATCCATTAGGATAGCTATTATCAAAAAACAAAAACAGAAAATAACAAGCATTGATGAAGATGTGGAGAAATTGGAACACTTGTGTATTGCTGGTGGGAATGTAAAATGGTATAGCCACTGTGGAAAACAGTTTGGCAGGTCCTTAAAAAGTTAAATGTGGAATTGCCCTATCATCCAGCAATTCCACTTCTAGGTATATACACAAAAGAATTAAAACCACAGACTCAAACAAATATTTGTACACCAATGTTTATTGCAGCATTATTCATAGTAGCCAAAAGGTGAAAGCAATACAAGTGTCTAACAGTAGACGAATGAATAAACAAAATGTGGTATATATATACAATGGAATATTATTCAGCCATAAAAAGGAATTCTGATACGTGCTACAGCGTGTACAATCTTGAAGTAATACAGACACAAGAGGACCAATATTGCATGATTCCACTTCTATGATGAACGTAGAATAGGCAAATTCATAGAGACAGGAAAAATAGAGGTTACTGGGGACTGGTGTGGGAGGGGAGAATGAGTGCTATTGTTTAATGGGTTCAGAGGTTCTCTTTGGGATGATGAAAAGTTCTGAAAATAGTGGGCATAGTTGCACAACATTGTGAATATACTTGCAACCACTGAATTGTACATGAAAAATGATAAATTTTATGTTATGTATATTTTACCACATTAAAATGAAATCCAACTCTTACCATCCTCGTTATACCCTTCTACTAAGTTTTGGTTCTGGTTTTTGGTTTGCTATTGATGACAGTGGTTGTTTTCAACTAGTACTTCCTTCAAGCTAAAGAAGGATTTCTATAAAATAAAGGAAATCCTCATTTTTTCTAATTGGTAAGACAAATGCTGAACTATTTCATTTCTTCTTAGACTTTCTCTTCACACCCACTCAATTCCATATAAGATGAACTTAATGACTCCTTTCTTCTGAAACAATTTCAAGAAAATTAGCTCCACAAATTATTTGGTAACCTGTTCTACCATTTCTCCTAGTTAAAACTGGTGATCGATGCAGAAGTTTGCTTTGTTTAACCGTCTCTATCTTTTAATGGGCAAATTTGCTCAAATGATAACAAGATAATTTCAACTCAGAAGGAAAAAAGAAGATACAATGACGCAGTTAAGTAAAAACTTTAAAAATGTAAAGACAGAAAACTGGTTTTTTATGTTCTTATTCCTCGATTTTCCAATCCTATCAAAATACATCAAAACACCAATAATGCATCTGCAATTTAATAGAAAATAAGTACCTTATAGCAATCAAAAAATCTTTGTATTGGATTATTTATCTAAAATTTGACTTTAATTTGTAATTCTCTTCAGATGGTATATTTAGATTCACTGTAATCTACAGTATATGCAGACTATTTGAAGAGCCTGTGAGTTTTATAGTTTTGCAATCAATGTGTGGTTTTGTATTGTTTGGCATGGCATACCTCTTTATAATATATTGGGTGGGCCAAAAAGCCTTCAGTTTTTAAAGTAAAAATAAAAGACACATTTTTCATTTTCACCACGAACTTTATTGAACAACGTATTCACCCTTTTGTTCCACTACTTTCTGCCATTTTTCAGACAACTTCATAATTCCATCTTCCCAAAACTTTTTATCTTTTTGAGCAAAGAACTGTTCCAGGTGCCTTTTACAGTCTTCCAGGGAATTGACATTTTTTCCACTAAGAGAATTTTGTAAAGACTGAAATAAATGGAAATCTGAAGGCGCAATGTCTGGTGAGTACAGCAGATGAATCATAACTCCCCAGCCAAGGTGTAACAGTTTTTGCCTGGTCATCAAAGAAACATGCAGTCTTGCGTTATCCTGATGGAAGATTATGTGTTTTCTCTTGACTAATTCTGGATGCTTTTCGTCGAGTGCCACTTTCATTTGGTCTAATTGGGAGCCGTACTTGTTGGAATTAATGTTTGGTTTTCTGGAAGGAGCTCATAATAGATAACTCCCTTCCAATCCCACCATATACACAACATCACCTTCTTTGGATGAAGACCGGCCTTTGGTGTGGTTGGTGGTGGTTCATTTCGCTTGCCCCACGATCACTTCCATTCCACACTGTTGTACAGTATCCACTTTCCATTGCCCGTCACAATTTGTTTTAAAAACAGAACATTTTCATTACATTTAAGTAGAGAATTGCATGTGGAAATATGGTCAAGAAGGTTTTTTTCACTTAACTTCTGTGGAATCCAAACATCAAAGCAATTCACATAACCAAGCTGGTGCAAATGATCTTCAACGCTTGATTTGGATATTTTGAGTATGTCGGCTATCTCCCGCATGGTATAACGTTGATTGTCCGCAATTATTGTTTCGATTGATCGCTATCAACTTCAACTGGTCAACCCGACAGTGGAGCATCGTCCAGCGAGAAATCTCCAGCACGAAACTTCGCACACCACTTTTGACATGTTCTATCAGTCACAGCACCTTCTCCATACACTGCACAAATCTTTTTGTGTGTTTCAGTTGCATTTTCACCTTTCTTGAAATAATAAAGCATAATATGCCAAAAACGTTGCTTTTTATCTTCCATCTTCAATATTAAAATGGCTACACAAAAATTCACCAATTTTGATTAGTCTTTTTTTAAATGCACGCTAACAAAATTGTTTCCAATGAAGTTAAAGACAACTAAGTGCTACCAGAGCCATCTTACAGAAAAAACCGAATGAACATTTTGGTCCACCCAATACTTATTTAACATTACAAAAAAATTTAAGTATAAGACTATGTGACCCATTTAATATTTGAAAAAAATTTAAGAATAAGACAAAAAATGTATTTTTATGATCTAAAAATGACCCAAATTTTATAGATGGAAATCAAGACCAATAATAGTAGGCATCTTCTTCAGAATTTCACCAGATATGTAACACTACCTATAATTTTTAGCTATTTAGAAGGTAATATTTTTTATTTATTCATTAAAATATTCTGGAAAATCTATTCCCTCAAGTATCTACATCTTTAAAAAGAAATATAAAGAAATGCATTGTAGAGAAAGAAGGCTTTTCTGAAAAATCCATTAATATTCCAATTTCAATGCAAGGA
The DNA here is from genome assembly GCF_009873245.2 of Balaenoptera musculus. Lineage (NCBI taxonomy): Eukaryota > Metazoa > Chordata > Mammalia > Artiodactyla > Balaenopteridae > Balaenoptera > Balaenoptera musculus. Next base: position 4,637,923 of record NC_045786.1, read on the forward strand.
AAATTATGAGATTTTTAATAGGCTCATTCTGGAAAATTAAGATTTGTGAATGTGTAAATGCAAATTTTCACAGCAAATAGTACTTTAGTAATTATACCTAAAACATATAAAATCATTTTTTATATATTTACGACTACACTACTTTTTTAAAACATCTTTATTGAAGTATAATTGCTTTACATTGTTGTGTTAGTTTCTGCTGTATAGCAAAGTGAATCAGCTATACGTATACATATATCCCCATATCCCCTCCCTCTTGCTTTTCTCTCCCACCCTCCCTATCCCACCCCTCTAGGTGGTCACAAAGCACCTAGCTGATCTCCCTGTGCTATGCGGCTGCTTCCCACTAGCTATCTATTTTACATTTGACTACTTTTTTAAAAAAGACTATTTTTTTAGAGCAGTTTTAGGTTTACAATAAAATTGAGAGGAAGTTACAAGACTTCCCATCTCCTCCCCTGCTCCCACACATGACAGCCTCCCTCATTTTCAACATCCTCTGAACTCTTCCTGTTCATCTCTTTTCCCTCCCCACCCCACCCCAACCACTGATTTTTTTATTGTCTCTACAGTTTCACCTTTTCCAGAATGTCACATAGTTTTGAACCATATAGTAGGTAGTCTTCTCCAATTGGCTTCTTTCACTTACTAGTATACAGTTAAACTTCCTCCATGTTTTTTCAAGGCCTTATAGCTGATTCTTGTCTAGAACTGAATGATATTCCATTGTCTGGATGTACCAAAGTTGATTTATCTATTCCCCTACCAAAGGACATCTTGGTTGTTTCTAAGTTTGGGGAATTAAGAATAAAGCAGCTAAAAACATCCACGTTCAGGTTTTTGCATGGACATAAGCTCCCAACTGCTTTGGGTAAATGTTTAAGGAGCATGACTGCTGGATCAGATGGTAACAGTATGTTTAGTTTTGTAAGAAACCATCAAATTGTATTCCAAAGTAGCTGCACCATTTTGCATTCCCACCAACAATGAATGAAAGTTCCTGTTGCTCCACATCCTTACTGACGTTTGGTGTTGTCAGTACTTTGATTTTGGCCATTCTAATTGGTATGTAGTGGCATCTCATTGTTGGTTTAATTTGCATTTCCCTGATGACATATGATTTGGAGCATCTTTTCATATGCTAATTTCCCATCTGTATATCTTCTTTGATGAGGTGCCTGGTCAGGTCTTTTTTCCATTTTTAAATTGGATTGCTTGCTTTCTTATTGTTGAAATTCAAGTGTTATTTGTATACTTTGGATAACAGTCTTTATTGATTTGTCTTCTGTAAATATTTTCTCCCAGTCTGTGGTTTGTTTTCTACTTCTTTTGATATTGTTTTTCACTGAGCAGATGGTTTTTAATATTAATGAAGTCCAGCTTATCGATTATGCCTTTCATGGATCATATCTTTGGTGTTATATTTTAAAAGGCATCACTATACCCAAGGTTACTAGGTTTTCTCCTATGTTTTCTTCTAGAAGTTCTATAGTTTTGTGTTTTCCACCAGGCTTGCACACCTGGGATAAATCCCACTAAATTATGGTGTGTAATTCTTATAGCTTTTTTTTAAATTGGAGTATAATTGCTTTAAAATGTTGTGTTAGTTTCTGCTGTACAATGAAGTGAATCAGCTATATGTATAACTATATCCCCTCCCTCTTGGACCTCCCTCCCACCCACCCCCATCCCGCCAATCTAGGTCATCACCGAGCACTGAGCTGAGCTCCCCATGCTATACAGCATGTTCCCACCAGCTATCTATTTCACACATGGTAGTGAATTTATGTCAGACTTAATCTCCCAGTTGGTCTCACTCTCCCCTTCCCCCCCGTGTCCACATGTCCATTCTCTACATCTACGTCTCTATTCCTGTCCTGCAAATAGGTTCGTCTGTACCATTTATCTAGATTCCACATATATGCATTAATATACGATATTAGTTTTTCTCTTTCTGGCTTACTTCACTCTGTATGACAGATGCTAGGTCTATCCACATCTCTACAAATTACCCAATTTCGTTCCTTTTATGGCTGAGTAATAGTCCATTGTATATATGTATCACATCTTCTGTATCAATTCATCTGCCGTTGGATATTTAGGTTTTTTCCATATCCTGGCTATTGTAAATAGTGGTGCAATGAACATTGGGGTACATGACTCTTTTTGAATTATGGTTTTCTCAGGGTATATGTCCAGTAGTGGGATTGCTGGGTCATATGGTAGTTCTATTTTTAGTTTTTTAAGGAAACTCCATACTGTTCTCCATAGTGGCTGTATCAATTTACATTCCCACCAACAGTGCAAAAGGGTTCCCTTTTCTCCACACCCTCTCCAACATTTACTGTTTGTAGATTTTTTGATGATGGCCATTCTGACCGCTTTGAGGTAATACCTCACTGTAGTTTTGATTTGCATTTCTCTAATAATTAGTGATGTTAAGCATCTTTTCATGTGCCTCTTGGCCATCTGTATGTCTTCTTTGGTGAAATGTCTTTTTAGGTCTTCCGCCCATTTTTTGATTGGGTTTTTTTTTGATAATGAGCTCCATGAGCTGTTTGTATATTTTAGAGATTAACCCTTTGTCCGTTTCTTCATTTGCAAATATTTTCTCCCATTCTGAGGGTTGTCCTTTTGTCTTGTTTATGGTTTCCTTTGTTGTGCAAAAGCTTTTAAGTTTCACTAGGTCCCATTTGTTTATTTTTGTTTTTATTTCCATAACTCTAGGAGGTGAGTCAAAAAAGATCTTGCTGTGGTTTATGTCAAAGAGTGTTCTTCCTATGTTTTCCTCTAAGAGTTTTATAGTGTCTGGTCTTACATTTAGGTCTTTAATCCACTTTGAGTTTATTTTTGTGTATGGTGTTAGGGAGTGTTCTAATTTCATTCTTTTACATGTAGCTGTCCAGTTTTCCCAGCACCACTTATGGAAGAGGCTGTCTTTTCTCCATTGTATATTCTTGCCCCCTTTATCAAAAATAAGGTGACCATATGTGCGTGGGTTTATCTCTGGGCTTTCTATCCTGTTCCATTGATCTATATTTCTGTTTTTGTGCCAGTACCATACTGTCTTGATTACTGTAGCTTTGTAGTATAGTTTGAAGTTGGGGAGCCTGATTCCTCCAGCTCCGTTTTTCATTCTCAAGATTTCTTTGACTATTCTTGGTCTTTTGTGTTTCCATACGAATTGTAAAATTTTTTGTTCTAATTCTGTGAAGAATGCCATTGGTAGTTTGATAGGGATTGCATTGAATCTGTAGATTGCTTTGGGTAGTATAGTCATTTTCACAATATTTATTTTGCAATCCAAGGACATGGTATATTTCTCCATCTGTTTATGTCATCTTTGATTTCTTTCATCAGTGTTTTATAGTTTTCTGAGTACAAGTCTTTTGCCTCCTTAGGTAGGTTTATTCCTAGGTATTTTATTATTTTTGATGCAATGGTAAATAGTATTGTTTCGTTAATTTCTCTTTCTGATTTTTTGTTGTTAGTGTATAGGAATGCAAGAGATTTCTGTGCATTAATTTTGTAACCTGCAACCTTACCAATTTCATTGATTAGTTCTAGTAGTTTTCTGGTGGCATCTTTAGGATTTTCTACGTATAGTATCATGTCATCTGCAAACAGTGACAGTTTTACTTCTTCTTTTCCAATTTGTATTCCTTTTATTTCTTTTTCTTCTCTGATTGCCATGGCTAGGACTTCCAAAACTATGTTGAATAAGAGTGGTGAGAGTGGACATCCTTGTCTTGTTCCTGATCTGAGTTGATATGCTTTCAGTTTTTCACCATTAACATTTGCTGTGGGTTTGTCATATATGGCCTTTACTATGTTGAGGTAGGTTACCTCTATGCCCTTTTTCTGGAAAGTTTTTATCATAAATCAGTGTTGAATTTTGTCAAAAGATTTTTCTGCATCTATTGAGATGATCGTATGGTTTTTATTCCTTAATTTGTTAATATGGTTTATCACACTGATTGATTTGCATATATTGACGAATTCTTGCATTCCTGGGATAAACCCCCCTTGATCATGGTGTATGATCCTTCTAATGTGTTGTTGGATTCTGTTTGCTAGTATTTTGTTGAGGACTTTTGCATCTATGTTCATCAGTGATACTAGTCTGTAATTTTCTTTTTTGGGATATCTTTGTCTGGTTTTGGTATCACAGTGATGGTAGCCTCATAGAACAAATTTGGGAGTGTTCCTCCCTCTGCAATTTTTTGGAAGAGTTTGAGAAGGATGGGTGTTAGCTCTTCTCTAAATGTTTGATAGAATTCTCCTGTGAAGCCATCTGTTTGAGGACATTTGTTTCTTGGAAGATTTTTAATTACAGTTTCAATGTCATTACTTGTGGTAGGTCAGTTTATATTTTCTAATTCTTCCTGGTTCAGTCTTGGAAAACTGTACCTTTCCAAGAATTTGTCCATTTCTTCCCGGTTGTCCATTTTATTGGCATACAGTTGTTTGTAATGGTCTCTTAAAATCCTTTCTATTTCTGCTGTGTCAGTTGTGATTTCTCCTTTTTCATTTCTAATTTTACTGATTGAGTCCTCTCCCTTTTTTTCTTGATGAGTCTGGCTAAAGGTTTATCAATCAATTTTGTTTATCTTCTCAAAGAACCAACTTTTAGTTTTATTGATCTTTGCTATTGTTTTCTTCGTTTCTATTTCATTATTTCTGCTCTGATCTTTATGATTTCTTTCCTTCTACTGACTTTGTGTTTTCTTTGTTCTTCTTTCTCTAGTTGCTTTAGGTGTAAGGATAGATTGTTTATTTGAGATTTTTCTTGTTTCTTGAGGTAGGATTGAATTGCTATAAACTTCCCTCTTAGAACTGCTTTTGCTGCATCCCATAGGTTTTGGGTCATTGTGTTTTCATTGCCATTTCTTTCTAGGTATTTTTTAATTTCTTCTTTGACTTCTTCAGTGATCTCTTGGTTATTTAGTAGTGCACTGTTTAGCCTCCATATATTTGTGTTTTTTACATTTTTTTTCCTGTAATCAATTTCTAATCTCATAGCATTGTGGTCAGAAAAGATGCTTGATACGATTTTAATTTTCTTAAATTTTCTGATGCTTGATTTGTGGCCCAAGATGTGATCTATCCTGGAGAATGTTCCATGTGCACTTGAGAAGAAAGTGTATTCTGCCACTTTTGAGTGGAATGTTCTATAAACATCAATTAAATCTATCTGGTCTATTGTATCATTTAAAGCTTATTTATTTTCTGTTTGGATGATCTGTCCATTGGCGTAAGTGGGGTGTTAAAGTCCCCTACCATTATTGTGTTACTGTCAATTTCCCCTTTCATGGTTGTTAGCATTTGCCTTATGTATTGAGGTGCTCCTATGTTGGGTGCATAAATATTTACAATTGTTATATCTTCTTCTTGGATTGACCCCTTGATCATTATGTAGTGTCCTTCTTTGTCTCTTGTAATAGTCTTTATTTTAATGTCTATTTTGTCTGATATGACAATTGCTACTCCAGCCTTCTTTTGATTTCCATTTGCATGGAATATGTTTTTCCATCCCCTCACTTTCAGTCTGTATGTGTCCCTAGGTCTGAAGTGGGTCTCTTGTAGACAGCATATATACGGGTCTTGTTTATGTATCCATTCAGCCAGTCTGTGTCTTTTGGTTGGAGCATTTAATCCAGTTACATTCAAGGTTATTATTGATATGTATGTTCCTATTACCATTTTCTTAATTGTTTTGGCTTTGTTTTTGTGGGTCTTTTTCTTCTCTTGTGTTTCCCACCTAGAGAAATTTCTTTAGCATTTGTTGTAAAGCTGGTTTGGTGGTGCTCCATTCTCTTAGCTTTTGCTTGTCTGTAAAGCTTCTGATTTCTTCATCGATTCTGAGTGAGATCCTTGCTGGGTAGAATAATCTTGGTTGTAGGTTTTTCTTTTTCATCACTTTAAGTATGTCCTGCCACTCCCTCTGGCCTGCAGAATTTCTGCTGAAAAATCAGCTGATAACCTTACAGGGATTCCATTGTATGTTTTTTTTGCTTTTCCCTTGCTACTTTTAATATTTTTTCTTTGAATTTAATATTTGTTAGTTTGATTAATATGTGTCTTGGTATGTTCCTCCTAGGGTATATCCTGTATGAGACTCTCTGTGCTTCCTGGACTTGGGTGACTATTTCTTTTCCCATGTTAGGGAAGTTTTCTACTATAATCTCTTTGAAAATTTTCTCAGACCCTTTCTTTTTCTCTTCTTCTTCTGGGACCCATAGGATTCGAATGGTGGTGCGTTTAGGGTTGTCCCAGAGGTCTCTGAGATTGTCTTCAATTTTTTTCATTCTTTTTTCTTTTTCTGCTCCTCAGCAGTTATTTCCACCATTCTGTCTTCCAGTTCACTTATTCGTTTTTCTGCCTCAGGTATTTTGTTATTGATTCCTTCTAGTGTATTTTTCATTTCAGTTATTGTCTTGTTCATCTCTGTTTGTTTGTTCTTTAGTTCTTCTAGACCTTTTTTAAACATTTTTTGTACTTTCTCGAGCCGTGCCTCTATTCTGTTTCTGAGATTCTGGATCATCTTTACTGTCATTACTCTAAATTCTTTTTCAGGTAGATTGCTTATTTCCTCTTCATTTATTTGGTCTTATAGGTTTTTACCTTGTTCCTTCATCTGTAACCCTTTTTTTGTGGCCTCTCTTTTTTTTTTTTTTGATGGGTGGGTTTGTGTTCCTGTCTTACTGGTTGTTTGGCCTGAGGCTTCCAGCACTGGAGTTTGTAGGCTGTTGGGTAGAGCTCAGTCTTGGTGCCGAGATGAGGACCTCCAGGAGACCTCACTCCAATGAATATTCCCTGGGGTCTGAGGTTCTCTGCTAGTCCAGTGGTCCTGACTTGGAGCTCACACCAGAGGAGCTCAGGCCCGACCCCTTGCTTGTGGACCAAGATCCTGCAAATAGTACAGGGCAGCAAAAAAAAAAAAAAAAAAAAGTAGCAAAACAATAACAAAGGGAAAAAAATAAAATTAGAAAACTAACAGATATGTTAGAAAAAATAAAAATATAGATTAAACAACTACCGGAAGTTAAAACAGAATCACAATAGGAAAAAAGAGGAAAAAAAAAAAAAAAAAGCTGAATAAGGCCTTGGCTGTGGGGGGCGGGGGTTAGGCAGGGGCGAGGTTTAGGCAGTGGGCGGGGCCTATGTTTAGGACCCACAGGGCCAGAAAAGGCCCTGGGGGCTCGGGGGTGGTGGGGCTTAGTCTCAACGTGCAGGAAGGGCCCAGGAGTGCCTCTGGCCTTGGAGGGTGAAGGACCAGGTCTGGGACCCCAGCAGGCTCCCTGGGCCCAAGTGGGCAGGGGAGGCGCCCTCTGCACCTCCCCTGATCCTCCGATCCTGGAGGGCCCCTCTCCAACCGCCTCTCCTCTGCTGCCCCACCCCCATCTCCCTCCTAGGCCCCAAGGACCCAGGCAGCCCAGAGCGGGCCCTCAGAGGGTGGAGGACCTGGCCCAGGAGCCCAGCAGGCTTCCCAGAGCTGATTGGGCAGGGGACATACTAGGCACACTCCCCCCTTATCCTCCGAGCCCCCCCAGGGTCCCTTCAGACATGGGAAATCCTTCCCTCTCCCAGCCACCCCTCGGGGCACCAGTCCCATACAGCCTCCACTTCTCCTCCTCCCTCACTTCCCCCCATGTCCTACCCAGTCTCTCGGGGGTTCCTCCCATCTCCTTGGGTGCTGAGGTCCCCCACCAGCAACCGGCAGGTGCCCTACTTGTGGGAAGACAGGAACTCTGCGTCCTTCCATGCAGCCATCTTGACTCCGCCTCCCTCTTTTTATATCTTTTTGTATTTGATTTGCTAATATTTCATTGAGGATTTTTGCCTCAATGTTCATGAGAGATATTGTTCTGTAGTTTTCTTGTAATATTTTTGTCTGGTTTTAGTATTAGGATAATGCTGGCTGCGTGGAATGAGTTAGGAAATATTCCTTCCTCTTCTGTCCTCTTAAAAGAGATTGCAGAGAATTGGTATAATTTCTTCCTTAAAAGTTAAGTAGAATTCACCAGTGAACCCATCTGTACCTGGTGCTTTCTGTTTTGGAAGGATATTAATTATTGATTCAATTTCTTTAATTGGTATAGGCCTATTCAGATCATCTATTTCTTCCTGTGTGAGTTTTGACAGATTGTTTCTTTCAAGGAGTTGATCCATTTTGTCTAGGTCATCTAATTTGTGGACATAGAATTGTTCATAGCATTCCTTTGTTATCCTTCTAATTTCAGTGAGATCTGTAGTGATGTCCCCTCTTTAATTTCTGATGTTGCTAATTTGTGTCTTCTCTTTTTTTCTTAGTTTGCATGGCTAGAGGCATAACAGTTTTATCAATCTTTTCAAAGAGCCAGGTTGTAGTTTTATTGATTTCTCTATTGATTTTCTGTTTTCAATTTCACCGATTTCTGCTCTAATTCTTATTATTTCTTTTCCTCCCCTTACATGGCATTTCATTTGCTCTCCTTTTTCTAGTTTCCCAAGGTGGAAACCTAATTTATTGACTGTAGATCTTTCTTTTCTAATATGTGCATTCAATATTATAAGTTTCCATCTAAGCACTGCTTATGCTACATTCTACACATTTTGATGTTTTGTTTTCATTTTTATTTACTCTAAAATATATTTTAATTTCTCTTGGGATTTCTTTTTTGACCCATGTGTTATTTAGAAATGTTTAATATCCACATAATTGGAGATTTTTCTATTACCTGTCTGTTACTGATTTTTAATTTAATTCCATTATGAGAACAGACATTATATTATTTCTATTCTTTTAAATTTGTTAGTTTCTGTTATGCCCCAGAATGTGGTTTATTTTGGTAAATGTTTCTTGTGAGCTTGAGAAGAATGTGTATTCTGCTTTTGTCAGATGAAGTAGACTGTAGATGTCAATTATATGCAGTTGATCGATAGTGTCATTGAGTTCAACTATGTCTTTACTGATTTTCTGACTGTTGGAACTGTCCATTTCTGAGAGAGGGGTGTTGACATTTCCAACTATAATAGTGGTTTCATCTATTTCTCTGCATTTCTATCAGTTTTTGCCTTATGTGGTTTGATGCTCTGCTGGTAGGTGTATACACATTAAGGATTATGTCTCCTTGGAGAACTGACTCCTTTATTATTATGTAATGATGCCTTTCTTAACCCTTGAAAAATTTCCTTACTTTGAAATCTGGTCTGTCTGAAATGAATATAAGTACTTCTACTTTCTTCTGATTAATATTAGCATGGTATATTTTTCTCCATCCATTTAATTTTAATCTATATGTAAAGTTAACTTCATAACTTTTTATAAGGACACAAAAGCTACATGGGTCTTAATACCAAAATCCATTAGAAGCAATGAGAATTACAATATAATTTTAATAGCATAACGTTTAATCACACAGTGTAGAACTACCAATGTTTCATTAGCATAATTTGCTGCAATGCCTATTAAATACCATAGACTTGAACTTTATAAACATGTGTACACCCTTAGTAAACTATTAAATTAAATTACATACTCAATAATTTTCCTCCTACATGGAGCCTTTTGTACACTCCTTCATTATTTATACAAAGTGTTGCAACTTTCCAAAATATCAGGCGTATTCATATTCAAATATTAGATACAAAATGCATTCAAATATTAGATACAAAATGCATTCTAAACTCAAATAAGTAATACTTTTCAGCTTATCTGAGCATTGTTCACTCTATAAATTCTAATATAAAGATAAATATAAATGTATGTAAAATATTTTCATATTTAAGAATATTAGAGTCAACTACTTGGTTATAAATTCTTCTTCATAAAGATTATCATGGTATTACTTGAAAGAAATTATTTATATGATAATATTTTTAGAATTATAAGTATTGTAAGTTTCTGTAGGATTGACAGAAGAAGATAAAGATACATTGTTAAACAAGATATCCTCCGGCCTTTCTTTAAGGGATTTAAAGATTAATGGGGAACTCAGAAAAGTAAACACATAATGAAAGTCTTTAAAAAGTGCTATAGTTAGGGTTCTATGAGAACTCATAAGAGGGACACTCCAATGCCTGATGAATGAATACTTATATACTTCAACTTTAATGTGTATATTCAGTAGATTACTCACTTCTGGACATAATACTACTTGATGAAAAATTATGGTCTGAGGTAATCTGAAGATTTTGTATTTTACTTTTCACAAATGCATGATTTAAATTATTATTCCCAGAGGGTAAGTAGAACACAGAAAAGAATAAAACAGGAAAATTTAAACAATGCTTTAAGCTACCTGTTTCTCTATAGGGTACAATTAAAATACTTAGTATTCATCGGGTTATTATAGTTTGCCAGACAATGTAATGAGAACATTCCCTATCTTGGTTAATCCTCTCAACCTTATAAAGTACTATTTAACCCTATTAAAGTATTAGTAATGTGCTCATCTTTTAGATGTGGAAACTGGGGTTTACAGTAGTCAAAGAATTTGCCCCAAGTCATAAAGCCAGAAGCTAAGCTTTCAACAACTGTGAATAGACCTCCTCTTATGGTGTAAGGAAAAACCATAAAGCATAGGGGGAGAGTGAGATTGGGGGATTTGGTGGAGTGGCAGGCAAGTTCAGTTATCCATTCTTTAGTCTATTTGTTATCACAGATCACTGCAGAGAATGCCTATGTTAAACATTGCTCTGCACACATAAGCCTCTCAGAAATCTTTCTAGCATCTGAAAATGTATGCAGAATGGAGAGCCCCTGCTATGAGTATCTGAGAGCATCCCAACATATGAAAGCAAATCACATAATTCTGTATCTAATTATTTAACATCAGGATAACCATTATTTACTATCACATAAGACACTAATGCATTTGTTTTTATATTTGTAAGTTGAACTTCTAATTTTCAACAGGGCTTGTACCTGACTGTATTCATGATGGTATCCAATTCCGCAAATAAGATATTCTTTTACTTTGAAATCTCCCTCTTCAATTAATGGCTTCCTATTATAAAACTTTATCTAGGTCTTACTGGTGTACCTTGACTTCATTATATTAAACTGAGTCAAATGTCTGAAACTAAATTTACTGCTTTCTATGCTGAAATCAATTGATTACATAAAAGTCGCTTGCCACAGCGGAATAAAGAGCATAATTCCATATTTGAAGGAGACCCTAAAACTACAATTCAAATGTTTTTAAAGAATCTAAACATTATTCCATAATTACAAGTGTATTTCCTAAAATTAATTTTAACTAATTAATTCTTGTGATGTACTTTATATAAACAATAAAAAAATTTCACTCTTGGACTAACTTAGTGGGAAAACATGTTCTAATTTTTAAGAGGCTTTATTGAAGGGTGCTTTTAGAAAAAGTGCAGAATATGTAACTAAAATTAACTATTAACATTTTCTGGAGATCAAGGGGAACCAACTTAGAAGACTATAACTTTGCTTAAATTTAGCACCATTTGTATACATTTTAAAAATTGACATGCTACAGTTTTTAAAAATAGTTTTTTTCTCTAGCATCTATTCTTCATTTCTTCCTATAGTGCAAAAACTTATCCCTGCCCCCAAAAAAGATTACAAATGCGCACATGTGCGTAACAAAGAGGTTTGACTATGGGACATTTCCTTGTTAAAAAGATGTCTCAAAGGTAGAGAAAATCCTGAATTTGGTTAAGTGATTGAAGTAAACATAAGAGAGAGTCACGAGTACATTTTTACAAAGGCCCAAGACGGGTGTGATCGTTCCCAGGACAATGATTAAACTAAGTCTAACAAAGATAAAGGGTAGATCCTGGAGCACGATGCCCAGGGAATTCAGAAGCGGGTTCTGGGGAGTCAGTATCATTCGAAGAAGAGAAATGAAACTGAAGATGTAGACGGGGTAGACCCAGCCTGACTTGTACACGTCGTGGTGCCCGGCCACCCGCACCATCTCTATGGTGTCGGACCACAGCAGAAAGCTCCAGAGGAAGATCTCAGAGCGCACGTCCCGCTGTGACATCGTTCTCAGGACTCCCTGCTCGAAGGTGGGCTCCTGGGGTCCCTCCAGCTCAGGAGTGGAGCCCCCTGTGGTGGCTCCTGGCAGCCGCGGCAGGCGGGTGCTCCCGGCTGGCTGCGAAGGTGTCAGGTTTTCTTCATTTTGCCTCAATTCAAGCGTAACAGTTTTTATTTGCCACAAACTGGTCATGTGGATGTGCCTGTCTTCGTTACCTGCAATAAATTGATTTATTTACATTTTAACTTTAAATTTTTATTTAGAATTTAACTTTTCTTCTAATTTTATTTACATTTAAATTTTAAATTTTTTATTTAAATTTTAAATTTTTATTTAGAATTTAACTTTTCTTTCAATTTCATTAAAATGTAAAATTTTAATTGTTATTTAAATTAAATCTTAATTGTTATTTAAGTTTAAATTTAAATTTCATTAAAATGTAAAATTTTAATTATTTAAATTAAAATTTAATTGTTATTTAAATTAAATTTTAAATTTTATTTAACTGTGAGTTTTAAAATTTTTATTTAAAGTGAGATATTTAAATTGTTTATGTAAATTTAAATTTTTATTTAAATTTAAAAATGAAATTTAAGTGTTCTCTTATTTGAGGTCTGTTTCACACATGGAATATCAAGATAGCAATGAGTAGCACAGCGCAAAAAATACAGAGGCGGAGAAGGCTCTTTGTGTCTTTGTACTTCCCTGGGTATGGATCCTAAGTCATTTTTACCATTTCAGAATAACAGCCATTACTGGTTACTGAGTTAAGTAAGCACTTTCACACATTATCTCATTTAATCCTCAGAAAAAAAGTTGAGAGATAGGGATTACTATCCCATTCGATAAATATGAAATTGGAGTACAAGAGGTGAAATGATGCCCAAATTCAAATACACAGTTAGGAAGGGGCAGAGCTGGAATTCACACCCAGACTTGTTTGACCCCAGTTGACAATCCCTTAACTTTATGGCTGCTAGCACTTTCTAGAGGCAATACATCACATGCTAATTATAAAACAGACACATATCATAAAATCAAATGAATCAAAATTCAATGGTCCAATCTTATTTTATAAGACGCCCACAGAGATCACTACAACCCAGATCGCCAAGCTTAGAGTCTGGTGCTAAGAGAGTCTTTTTTGAGCATGAGAGAGTCTTAGTGAAGGGTAACATTCTGTATCCAAGATTCTTAAGCTGTTCTTTCCCCCAGAGGTTTTGAACTCGTCAGTGCGATGGGTTAGACTAAAGTATCTCATTTGTGACAATGAAGCTGTGGCTGGTCAACATGTCAGTCATCTGAATGAGTAGGGTGTTTCCTCATGAACATCATAGAGTGAGTGTGTGGTGTGTGTGTGTGTGTATGTGTGTGTGAGAGAGAGAGAGAGAGAGAGAGAAAGAGAAAGGGAGAGAGAGAGAAAGAGAACGTGTGTGTCTCTCCGTATACACATGGGTGTTGAGGTTGGGGTTATGAAGGAAGCTCAAATCTCAGAACTTACTAACTGTTGATGGTATGATTTTTCTACACGAAAGGACTAGCACATTATTTTCCAAATATTTGAACACTTAAGCACCGTTTTCGTTGCTAAGAATTTCTCAGGTCTTGACAAAGTTTACTCAGCAAATGTGCTGAGCTGCCACATTACTTGATAAGACAAAATTTAAAGGGAGTCATTAGATGGAATAGCTCTAAAGGTTAAAGACACAAAGTCAATAAATGTTGTTGAGATGTATTGAGCTGAAGTGAAAACATTTTAAAACAAATAAGTTATTATGATTAATGACTAATAAAAGGCTTGATTACTATAAGTAGGAGTTGTTTAAAGGACAAACCTCAGTTTTCTTTCTATACAATTATTTTTAAATTTTAAGTGTGAATTGAGTACATTTATCAACTAAAAAAATAATTAAATTCTTGATGAGATATTATTTACTTCTGGTATGAATCATTCATAAATAAATGTTAGGAACCATGACCCTTAGAAACTTCCTTATCAAACTTAGATGTCACAGTGGCATGAGTAGGAATCATTTTTTTAATTGGAATATAGTTGATTTATAATGTTTTGTCAGTTCAGGTGTACAGCAAAGTGATTCAGTTATATATATATATATATATATATATTCATTCCTTTTCAGATTCTTTTCCCATATAGGTTATTACAGAATATTGAGTAGAGTTCCCTGTGCTCTAGTAGGTCCCTGTGCTCAGTAGGTCCTTGTTAGTTATCTATTTTATATACAGTAGTGTGTATCTGTTAATCCCAATTTCATAATTTATCCCTTTCCCCTACATGTTTCCCTTTTGGTAACCATAAGTTTGACTTTGAGATCTGTGAGTCTGTTTCTGTTTTGTAAATAAGTTCATTTGTGTCATTTTTAAAATTAGATTCCACACATAAGTGATATCATATGACAACAGAATATTACTCAGCCATAAAAAATAAATTAAAAAAAAGAAAAAAATAATGCCATTTGCAGCAACATGGATGGACCTAGAGATTATCATACTTAATGAAGTAAGTCAGACAGAGAAAGGAATCATTCTGATAAATTACATTCAAGAGAGAAAAATATATGCTAATTACTATTATTTTAACAATCATAATATCATCTGTTTTAAAACTCAGATGCTCACTTGCATCAATTGTATCTCTTATTTTACCAAAAAAAAAATCAATATAGAAAATACGTTTCTTAGAGTGTGTCATGTCTTAGAGCACTCTCCTTCACCTCTCGTAGTAGATCAAGGTGTTCAAATGAAAATCCAAATTCCTTTGTCGATATGAGGAACAAAGCATATAATTTGGGCTCTTGAGGATGATTGCAAATTCAGCATTGTTTCAAAGCCAGGAAGTGCAATCTAAGAAGTGACACATTAACATTTTTTAAACAGTCATTGAGAGTCGCAATATCTGAGGATAAGAGCTGTTGGTACAAACAACGAATTCTTAGCTAGGGTTCAGTTTTAATGAAATACAAAAGCCCTAATCCACATGTATTTGGTAAAATAATCCTCATATTTCTCTACGGCTCATTAAGGACTAGTTTAGATTTGGGGACTAGTTTAGGGTTTCTGCTGTCCTCTTTCCAAGTAAGAAGCATTATAACTATGAGCTGGAAAGCTCTCCTGGCCTCCCAAAGGGCAGGGTAGAGCTGAGGATGTCAAGAATTCATTTGGTCATTAGAACAGACCAGCAAGTTTATCCTCCAGTCACATAAACCTTCATGTATTCAATACCATTCCCTTCGGCTCCATGATTAGTTTCCCTCCAAATTATTATTTTTAAAATTTCCACTTATAGCTGGAATTCTTTTTATTGCTGCTGTTAGTTGTCAGGGTTCTATTTGAGGAAAATTATATTTATTTGTGCAAAATCTGTAAAAGATATTAACACAAAGAGCGCAATCTACTCACTTCCTTAAAGGCTCACATTGCCCTGT
Organism: Balaenoptera musculus; assembly: GCF_009873245.2. Taxonomy (NCBI): domain Eukaryota; kingdom Metazoa; phylum Chordata; class Mammalia; order Artiodactyla; family Balaenopteridae; genus Balaenoptera; species Balaenoptera musculus. The sequence continues at coordinate 4,653,365 of NC_045786.1, forward strand.
AAAAAGTAAAGGACTTCCCTGGTCTGCCTGCCAATGCAGGGGACACAGGTTCGAACCCTGGACCGGGAAGATCCCACATGCCACGGAGCAACTAAGCCCGTGCGCCACAACTACTGAGCCTACTCTCTAGAGTCCGAGAGCCACAAGTACTGAGCTGGCATGCCACAACTACTGAAGCCCGTGTGCCTAGAAGCCCGTGCTCCACAACAAGAGAAGCCACTGCAATGAGAAGCCCATGCACCGCAACGAAGAGTAGCCCCCGCTCGCCACAACTAGAGAAAGCCCGTGCACAGCAATGAAGACCCAACACAGCCAAAAAATTAATTAATTAATTAATTAAAAAAGAAAGAAATACAACATATACAAAATAAAAAGTAAAAATAGCAGGCCTGCTGCGTAGTTCCCCACGGCTGATGCCAGCTGCCAAAACAACTTTTTATCCTCACCGTGCACGCCAAATAATTAAGGAAATGCAATTTTGATAACAGATAAATGTTTAAGTAGGTAACTCACACCTCTTTTGCTTTATTATTTCTTCATACTGATGTATTTCTATCTCTAACTTGTTCCCCAAAAGTTTTAGATCACTTACAGGGAAAATGTAAGTACAACATAACAAATCAGTAGTGAGGAATTTTCTAGAGTGAGCATGTAATCCTCTTGCAAAAAGAAAAAGAAAGCAATAAAAGTTATTTAAATAAAAAGAGAGCAAAAAGAGAGAGGAGAACCACAAAAAAGGGTACCTAAAAACAAGACAGGAATGACACTGCTACTAAAAATGCACTTTTTAAATGAAATCAACATTGTAATTTTATTCATTCAAAAATTTCACCGTATAAAGGCAACTTGGAAAAGGGAAATCTCAGCTTAGGGGTAAAATGGCCTTTTTGAGGGGGAAGAGGGCTGGACTCAAGTGCCAACAGCAGGCGAGTGCTAGGTAGCGCCGTTAGTAGGGGGACAGGCTTCAAAACTGCCTCTCCAAACAACACCTTCAAAACCGCTCCTGACGGGGGCTTCCCTGGTGGTCCAGTGGTTAAGACTTCACCTTCCACTGCAGGGGGCACAGGTTCGATCCCTGGTTGGGGAGCTAAGATCCCCACATGGCGCAGCCAAAAGACTGCTCCTGATGTTGGTTAAGGGCTAGAACACTTGGACACCCAAGCTGTCTGCTGTTAGCAGACACACTGTAGAGTGCTGTTCCAAGCTTAGGCTGGGCATTGAGAATGATGCAGCGGATAATGTCTCCGCCTTCACCACTCCATCCCCTGGATCTGGGAAGTGACAGTTAAGCAGAGACTGAAGAATAAATAGGAATGAATTATGTGAGAATGAAGAAAGGAACTTTCCAGGTGGTAGGGAGAGTAGGTGTAAAGCTCCTTCAGCTAAAATGAGCTGAAAGGAGGAGAGCGTGGTGAGGGGCTGGCGGTGGGGCAAGAGAGGGAAGAAGAGGAGAGAAGCTAAGACTTACTAAGTGTCTTCTCCATATCAGGTGCTGTTCTAAGCCCTTTCTATGCATCCATTCACTTCATCCTTAGAAAAACTCTATGATGTGGCTAACAAAGGGGAAAGGTGTGGGGGGAGATAAATTAGGAATATGAGACTAACAGATACAAACTACTATATATAAAATAGATAAGCAGTAAGGATTTACCGTAGAGCACAGGGAACTATATTCAACATCTTATAATAACCTATTACAGAAAAGAATCTGAAATATATACAATATATATAACTGAATCACTTTGCTATACACCTGAAACTAACACAATATTATAAATCAACTATACTTCAATATAATAATAATAATAAAAAACCTCTATGATGTAGATACTATTATGTTCCCATTTTAAAGATGAGTAAACTAAGGCAGAGGGAGATTAAGGATTGTTTCCAGGGTCACACAGCGAGCAAGGAGAGGGATGGAGCGTGAACCTCAGACCCTTAAGCACTAGACAACACTGTCCGTGGCAAAGCCAGATGATGTAGAGCTTATGGGCCAAGGTTTTGGACTTGATTCTAAGTTGACTCTAAGTTCACCAAAGATGAGGACAATGCAGGGCACGGGAGCTAGAGAGGACCTGGGGATTCATCAAAGAGGCTCTTGAGGCCATCAAGGCAGCTGATGTGAAATGAGGTTGTTACTCAACTCACAGCAGCCAGAAGATCAAATTAAAGACTCATTCAGAAAAAGTATGACTAGTCTTGATGCACAGTCCCCAAAATCAATTTTTCCCTGAGAGGAAAATGGTCTAGAGAAAGAAAAATGCTAATGATTTAAATATAACATGCTGAGAGAAAAAAAAAAAAATCTGGAATAGAAGACAAGTCACAGTCTTATGAAAAATTTTTAAAAAGCATATGAAGCACACAAAGCACTTTCAGTCATAGTACTTTTAGAGATTAAAGAAATAATAAGGAGGACCTTCAAGATGGCAGAGGAGTAAACCGTGGAAATCACCTTCCTCCACAAAAATACATCTACATGTGGAACAATGCCTACAGAACACCTACTGAAGACTGGCAGAAGACCTCAGACTCCCCAAAAGGCAAGAAACTCCCCACGTACCTGGGTAGGGCAAAAGAAAAAAGAGAAAACAGAGACAAAGAATAGGGACGGGACCTGCCCCTCTGGGAGGGAGCTGGGAAGGAGGAAAGGTTACCACACACTAGAATAGAAGCCCCTGCACTGGTGGAGATGGGGGGTGGGCGGGGGTGGGAAGCTTCGGAGCCACGGAGGAGAGCTCAGCAATAGGGGTGCGGAGGGCAAAGCGGAGAGGTTCCCGCACGGAGGATCAGTGCCGACCAGCACTAACCAGCCCGAGAGGCTTGTCTGCTCACCCGCCGGGACGGGCGGGGGTTGGGAGCTGAGGCTCAGGCTTCGGTCGGATCGCAGGGAGAGGACTGGGGTTGGCTGTGTCAACACAGCCTGGAGGGGGATAGTGCGCCACGGCTAGCCGGGAGGGAGTCCAGGGAAAAGTCTGGAGCTGCCGAACAGGCAAGACACCATTGTTCCGGGGTGCGTGAGGAGAGGGGATTCAAAGTGCCGCCTAAACGAGCTCCAGAGACGGGCGCGAGCCACGGCTATCAGCGCGGACCACAGAGACGGGCAAGGGACGCTAAGGCTGCTGCTGCCGCCACCCGGAAGCCTGTGTGCGAGCCCAGGTCACTCTCCACACCGCCCCTCCCAGGAGCCGGTGCAGCCCGCCACTGCCAGGGTCCTGTGATCCAGGGACAACTTCCCCGGGAGAACGCACGGCACGCCTCAGGCTGGTGCAACGTCACACCGGCCTCTGCTGCCGCAGGCTTGCCCCGCATCCATACCCCTCCCTCCCCCCGGCCTGAGTGAGCCAGAGCCCCCGAATAAGCTGCCCCTTTAACCCCGTCCTGTCTGAGCGAAGAACAGACGCCCTCGGGCAACCTACACGCCGAGGCGGGTCCAAATCCAAAGGTGAACCCCAGGAGCTGTGCGAACAAAGAAGAGAAAGGGAAATTCCTCCCAGCAGCCTCAGGAGCAGCGGATTAAATCTCCACAGTCAACCTGATGTACCTGCATCTGTGGAATACCTGAATAGACAACGAATCATCCCAAATTGAGGAGGTGGACTTTGGGAGCAACTGTAGACTTGGGGTTTGCTGTATGCGACTGACTAGTTTCTGATTTATATGTTTATCTTAGTTTAGTTTTTAGCGCTTGTTATCATTGGTGGATTTGTTTATTGGTTTGGTTGCTCTCTTATTATTTTAATTGCTTTTTTATTTTAATAACTTTTATTTTATTTATTTATTTTTTTTTTCTCCCTTTTCTTCTGAGCCATGTGGCTGACAGGGTCTTGGTGCTTTGGCGGGGTGTCAGGCCTAGGTCTTGGAGGTGGGAGAGCCGAGTTCAGGATATTGGTCCACCAAAGACCTCCCAGCCCCACGTAATATCAATTGGCGAGAGCTCTCCCAGAGATCTCCATCTCAATGTTAAGATCCAGCTCCACTCAACAACCAGCAGGCTACAGTGCTGGACACCCCATGCCAAGCAACTAGCAACACAGGAACACAACCCCACCCATTACCAGAGAGGATGCCTAAAATCATAATAAGGTCAGAGACACCCCAAAACACACCACCAAACTCGGACCTGCCCACCAGAAAAACAAGCTCCAGCCTCATCCACCAGAACACAGGCACCAGTCCCCTCCACCAGGGAGCCTACACAACCCACTGAACCAACCTTACCCACTGGGGGCAGACACCAAAAACAACAGGAACTATGAACCTGCAGGCAGTGAAAAGGAGACCCCAAACACAGTAAGTTAAGCAAAATGGGAAGAGAGAGAAACATGCAGCAGATGAAGGAGCAAGGTAAAAACCCACCAGACCAAACAAATGAAGAGGAAATAAGCAGTCTACCTGAAAAAGAATTCAGAGTAATGATAGTAAAGATGATCCAAAATCTTGGAAATAGAATGGAGAAAATACAAGAAACGTTTAACAAGGACCTATAAGAACTAAAGAGCAAACAATGATGAACAACACAAAAAATGAAATTAAAAATTCTCTAGAAGGAATCAATAGCAGAATAACTGAGGCAGAAGAACGGATAAGTGACCTGGAAGATAAAATAGTGGAAATAACTACCACAGAGCAGAATAAAGAAAAAAGAATGAAAAGAATTGAGGACACTCTCAGAGACCTCTGGGACAACATTAAATGCACCAGCATTCAAATTATAGGGGTCCCAGAGGAAGAAGAGAAAAAGAAAGGGACCGAGAAAATATTTAAAGACATTATAGTTGAAAACTTCTCTAATATGGGAGAGGAAATAGTCAATCAAGTCCAGGAAGTGCAGAGAGTCCCATACAGGATAAATCCAAGGAGAAGCACGCCAAGACACATATTAATCAAACTATCAAAAATTAAACACAAAGAAAAATATTAAAAGCAGCACAGGAAAAGCAACAAATAACATACAAGGGAATCCCCATAAGGTGAACAGCAGATCTTTCAGCAGAAGCTTTGCAAGCCAGAAGGGAGTGGCAGGACATACTTAAAGTGATGAAAGGGAAAAAGCTACAACCCAGATTACTGTACCAAGCAAAGATCTCATTCAGATTCGACAGAGAAATTAAAACCTTTACAGACAAGCAAAAGAAGAGAATTCAGCACCACCAAATCAGCTTTGAAACAAATGCTAACAGAACTTCTCTAGGCAGGAAACACAAGAGAAGGAAAAGACCTACAATAACAAACCCAAAACAATTAAGAAAACGGTAATAGGAACATAACATATCGATAATTACCTTAAATGTAAACACATTAAATACTCCAACCAAAAGACATAGAGTGGCTGAATGGATCCAAAAACAAGACCCATATATATGCTGTTTACAAGAGACACACTTCAGACCTAGGGACACATACAGACTGAAAGTGAGGGGATGGAAAAAGATATTCCATGCAAATGGAAATCAAAAGAAGGCTGGAGTAGCAATTCTCCTATCAGACAAAATAGACTTTAAAATAAAGACTATTACAAGAGACAAAGAAGAACACTACATAATGATCAAGGGATCAATGCAAGAAGATATAACAATTGTAAATATTTATGCACCCAACATAGGAGCACCTCAATACATAAGGCAAATGCTAACAGCCATAAAAGGGGAAATCAACAGTAACACAAGCATAGTAGGGGACTTTAACACCCCACTTTCACCAATGGACAGATCAAACAAAATGAAAGTAAATAAGGAAACACAAGCTTTAAATGATACATTAAACAAGATGGACTTAATTGATATTTATAGGACATTCCATCCAAAAACAACAGAATACACTTTCTTCTCAAGGGCTCATGGAACATTCTACAGGATAGATCATAGCTTGGGTCACAAATCAAGCCTTGGTAAATTTAAGAAAACTGAAATCGTATCAAGTATCTTTTCTGACCACAATGTTATGACACTAGGTATCAATTACAGGAAAAAAACCTGTAAAAAATACAAACACATGGAAGCTAAACAATACGCTACTAAATAACCAGGAGATCACTGAAGAAATCAAAGAGGAAATAAAAAAATATCTAGAAACAGATGACAGTGAAAACACGATGGCCCAAAACCTATGGGGATGCAGCAAAAGCAGTTCTAAGAGGGAACTTTATAGCAATAAAATCCTACCTCAAGAAACAAGAAACATCTCAAATAAACAACCTAATCTTACACCTAAAGCAATTAGAGACAGGAGAACAAAAAAAACCCCAAAGTTAGCAGTAGGAAAGAAATCATAAAGATCAGATCAGAAATAAATGTAAAAGAAATGAAGGAAATGATAGCAAAGATCAATAAAACTAAAACCTGGTTCTTTGAGAAGATAAACAAAATTGATAAACCACTGGCCAGACTCATCAAGAAAAAAAGGGAGAAGACTCAAGTCAACAGAATTAGAAATGAAAACGGAGAAGTAACAAAAAACACTGCAGAAATACAAAGGATCATAAGAGATTACTACAAGCAACTCTATGCCAATAAAATGGACAACCTTGAAGAAATGGACAAATTCTTAGAAAAGCACAACCTTCCGAGACTGAACCAGGAAGAAATAGAAAATATAAACAGTCCAATCACAAGCACTGAAATTGAAACTGTGATTAAAAATCTTCTAACAAACAAAAGCCCAGGTCCAGATGGCTTCACAGGCGAATTCTATCAAACATTTAGAGAAGAGCTAATACCCATCCTTCTCAAACTCTTCCAAAATATAGCAGAGGGAGGAACATTCCCAAACTCATTCTACGAGGCCACCATCACCCTGATACCAAAACCAGACAAAGATGTCACAAAGAAAGAAAACTACAGGCCAATATCACTGATGAACATAGATGCGAAAAACCTCAACAAAATACTAGCAAACAGAATCCAGCAGCACATTAAAAGGATCATACACCATGATCAAGTGGGGTTTATCCCAAGAATGCAAGGATTCTTCAGTATATGCAAATTAATCAATATGATACACCATATTAACAAACTGAAGGATAAAAACCATATGATCATCTCAATAGATGCAGAAAAAGCTTTCGACAAAATTCAACACCCATTTATGATAAAAACTCTCCAGAAAGCAGGCATAGAGGGAACTTACCTCAACATAATAAAGGCCATATATGACAAACCCACAGCCAACATTGTCCTCAATGGTGAAAAACTGAAACCATTTCCACTAAGATCAGGAACAAGACAAGGTTGCCCACTCTCACCACTATTATTCAGCATAGTTTTGGAAGTGTTAGCCACAGCAATCAGAGAAGAAAAAGAAATAAAAGGAATCCAAATTGGAAAAGAAGAAGTAAAGCTGTCACTGTTTGCAGGTGACATGATACTATACATAGAGAATCCTAAAGATGCTACCAGAAAACTACTAGAGCTAATCAATGAATTTGGTAAAGTAGCAGCATACAAAATTAATGCACAGAAATCTCTTGCATTTCTATATACTAATGATGAAAAAATCTGAAAGTGAAATTAAGAAAACACTTCCGTTTACCACTGCAACAAAAAGAATAAAATATCTAGGAATAAACCTACCTAAGGAGACAAAAGACCTGTATGCAGAAAACTATAAGACACTGATGAAAGAAATTAAAGATGATACAAATAGATGGAGAGATATACCATGTTCTTGGATTGGAAGAATCAACATTATGAAAATGACTCTACTACCCAAAGCAACCTACAGATTCAATGCAATCCCTATCAAACTACCAATGGTATTTTTCACAGAACTAGAACAAAAAATTTCACAATTTGTATGGAAACACAAAGGACCCCGAATAGCCAAAGCAATCTTGAGAACGAAAAATGGAGCTGGAGGAATCAGGCTCCCTGACTTCAGACTATATTACAAAGCTACAGTAATCAAGACAGTTTGGTACTGGCACAAAAACAGAAATATAGATCGATGGAACAGGACAGAAAGCCCAGAGATAAACCCACACACATATGGTCACCTTATCTTTGATAAAGGAGGCAAGCATATAAAGTGGAGAAAAGACAGCCTCTTCAATAAGTGGTGCTGGGAAAACTGGACAGGTACATGTAAAAGTACGAAATTAGAACACTCCCTGACACCATACACAAAAATAAACTCAAAATGGATTAAAGACCTAAGTGTAAGGCCAGACACTATCAAACTCTTAGAGGAAAACATAGGCAGAACACTCTATGACATAAATCACAGCAAGATCCTTTTTGACCCAGCTCCTAGAGAAATGGAAATAAAAACACAAATAAACAAATGGGACCTAATGAAACTTAAAAGCTTTTGCACAGCAAAGGAAACCATAAACAAGACCAAAAGACAACCCTCAGAATGGGAGAAAATATTTGCAAATGAAGCAACTGACAAAGGATTAATCTCCAAGATTTACAAGCAGCTCATGCAGCTCAATAACAAAAAAACAAACAACCCAATCCAAAAATGGGCAGAAGACCTAAATAGACATTTCTCCAAAGAAGATATACAGATTGCCAACAAACACATGAAAGAATGCTCAACATCATTAATCATTAGAGAAATGCAAATCAAAACTACAATGAGATATCATCTCACACCGGTCAGAATGGCCAGCATCAAAAAATCTAGAAACAATAAATGCTGGAGAGGGTGTGGAGAAAAGGGAACACTCTTGCACTGTTGGTGGGAATGGAAATTGATACAGCCACTATGGAGAACAGTATGGAGGTGCCTTAAAAAACTAAAAATAGAACTACCATACGACCCAGCAATCCCACTACTGGGCATATACCCTGAGAAAACCATAATTCAAAAAGAGTCATGTACCAAAATGTTCATGGCAGCTCTAATTACAATAGCCAGGACATGGAAGCAACCTACGTGTCCATCATCGGATGAATGGATAAAGAAGCTGTGGCACATATATACAATGGAATATTACTCAGCCATAAAAAGAAATGAAATGGAGGTATTTGTAGTGAGGTGGATGGAGTTAGAGTCTGTCATACAGAGTGAAGTAAGTCAGAAAGAGAAAAACAAGTACAGTATGCTAACACATATATATGGAATCTAAGGGAAAAAAAAAAAAGGTCATGAAGAACCTAGTGGCAAGACGGGAATAAAGACACAGACCTACTAGAGAATGGACTTGAGGATATGGGGAGGGGGAGGGGTGAGATGTGACAGGGTGAGAGAGTGGCATGGACATATATACACTACCAAATGTAAAATAGATAGCTAGTGGGAAGCAGCCGCATAGCACAGGGAGATCAGCTCAGTGCTTTGTGACCACCTAGAGGGGTGGGATAGGGAGGGTGGGAGGGAGGGAGATGCAAGAGGGAAGAGATATGGGAACATATGTATATGTATAACTGATTCACTTTGTTATAAAGCAGAAACTAACACACCATTGTAAAGCAATTATACTCCACTAAAGACGTTTAAAAAAAAAAAAAACAAAAAAAAAACTGGCAAATGCTACTAATCAGGGCTTCCCCAGCTCCCCCACCAGGAGAGACAGTTGTTTAAACACTGACCAGCGTACTATTCTCTGTGCTCAAAACTGTATGCAAGGTTTCATCAAATAATAATAATTAGTAATACTAATGAATTCAACCTATCATCAGTTCTGCAGGATCTCTTGGGCATACATTCTCAGCTGTGAGACAATTGTGACAACTTCCTTTAAAAAAGGCATTGTATTGTGATCCCGTAAATCCAAAAGCCCTCAGATTCAGTTCCAGTTCCCTGCTAGGCACTGCATAAATCTGACAAGAAATAAATTCATTTCTGAATTTTAGGCAATGTGAAATTCTAAGAGAATTCTTTTGTCTGAGGACACGGCAGGAAGGCTTGGTAGTTTAAAGACCATCTTTCCCTCTATAGATTCATCTAATACTGGACAAGAATTGTTAAAAACTGACAATATTATCAATTCTTAAAAATTCCATTTGTTAAGGTTGAGAAAACTTTCTTCATTTTCTAATCTTCAGCTTTTCATTTGGGATATTCTGGTCCTTCTCCTCTTTGATATGTGTTTATATCAGAGAATGTAATTAATTTATTTTTTTAATTTATCTTTTTACCCTTTTTTTAACATCTTTATTGGAGTATAATTGCTTTACATTGTTGTGTTAGTTTCTGCTGTATAACAAAGTGAATCAGCTATACGTATACATTTATCCCCATATCCCCGCTCTCTTGTGTCTCCCTCCCACCCTCCCTATTCCACCCCTCTAGGTGGTCACAAAGCCCTGAGCTGATCTCCCTGTGCTATGGGGCTGCTTCCCACTAGCTATCTATTTTACGTTTGGTAGTGTGTACATGTCAATGCCACTCTCCCACTTCGTCCCAGCTTACCCTTCCCCCTCCCTGTGTCCTCAAGTCCATTCTCTACCTCTGCATCTTTATTCCTGTCCTGCCCCTAGGTTCTTCAGAACCATTTTTTTTTTTTGTAGATTCCATATATATGTGTTAGCATACGGTATTTATTTTTGAGAGAATGTAATTTAATTTACAGTACATAAGTAGAAAATTTATTTTTCTACATTTATATTAATATAGTATGTATACTATAATAATGATAATATGAATTATGCTAACAATGTAATAAGTATATAATATATAATATGTATATATTAATATATACAATAAATAATTCTAGATTTCAAAGTGGTTTGAAATTCCTCTAGTAGTTAAGTGCTTGGATATAGACCAGAGCTAGAAACCCCAGCGTGAGCCAAATCAGGGTGACAAAAATGGACACATGTGGGAATGAGCCTGATTTGTTGCCTTCAGAGCCCTTACCTCAGCTTTAATTATAGGTATTTGTTAGTGTCGTTCAGAAACGTGGTACCACACCCACTAGACGGTGAGCTCCATGCAATGGGGGCTCTGCTTGTTTTCACCCACCATTTCACCCCCAGAGCCTAGTGGAGTGTCTGGTACGGAACAGATCCTCCATAAAGATTTGCTGCGTAAAAGATGGGAGGAATTCCTGTTCCGGAGACTATGAGCATGATGGAGCCACGCGCATTCTGGAGAAAAAAAAAAATCTGCACTAAGGCAAGTAAGCCAAAGCGTCAAAACAAGGCTGAATAATACCCGCCCTCCCCCCAACCCCGGCCCCCATGCTCTCAATCCCCTCCCATCACAGGAAGACTTGGGAATCCTGCATAGACTATCCTCTGGCCTGGGTCCTAGATGGAGCCGTTTAAGCGAGACCATGGACTGATCTGGTAAAGAAGCCCTGAAAGGCATTTGGAGCTCCTGGCAGCGCAGCCTGGGGACCATGCAGCTCAACGGTAAGGGAAGACCACTGGCTGTGGGCCCAGCCGAGTGCGCGCATGCGCGGCGCGGCGCCTGCACAGCCCCTGGACTCGGGCCGGCATCCCCAGGCGTGGCTCAAGGGATTCAAAAGCCTCCCGGGCCCTGGCAGCAGTAGGAGGCACCAGGCAGGGGACGACAGCGCCGATGCGTGGTTCCCAGAAGAAAGCGTTTGTGAGTTCACAGGAAGCATACTTTGGAACGGGGATCCCCAACACCCGGGCCACAGACGGGTCCAGGTCCTCGGCCTGACAGGAACCGGGCCACACAGCAGGAGGTGAGCGGCGGGCGAGCGAGGGAAGCTTCATCTGCCGCTCCCCACGGGGCCATGGAAAAACTGTCTTCCACCAAACCGGTCCCTGGTGCCAAAAAGGTTGGGGACTGCTGCTTTAGAACACCCATCCCACCTGAAATGGGGGGACTTGGGGGCCTAAAATCTCCCGTGAAAGCAGAGTCTGAGCACACTGGGGTCCCTATGCACTGGACCCTACCACTAATGTATACACGATGTAAACAAAAGGCTGTCTGGCCGTCAGCTCAGCAACCTGTGTCACTCTCTTCAGTCCTGCACAAGGAAATCAAGATACTGAAAATCAGTGACCTATGCCTTTAATTTCTTGCTGGGGCCATAAAATTTTGTTGCTATTATAAAGTAATGCATGCTGAATTCTTTAGGTTCCCTTACTCTTAGAGTCCTTGAAAATATTTATTTTGAAAATATCTTGCAATTCTCAAAAATCTCACTTTATATATTAAAATTGTTCATACATTTTATTTCCTCCCTAGGAAAAAATTAACAATGAAATGCCAAATTGTTACAATCATGGAAAGCGGTCCTAATTAAAGGGAGTCCTAACTCAGTTCTGGCAGCACCTGATGCCCCATGCCTTTTGACACAGGGACCCACTGCAGTCTAGTTTCTGGCCCGGTCTACACTGTCCTAATCCTGACAGCTGGTCCCTCTTTAGAAGGTATAAATCAGAAATTCTACCCTTCTCTCACTCCCAGTCTGGTAAATGGCTACTTGTTTCTTGAGAAGGGGAAAAAATCCTAGAGCTGACATACTTTCCTGAAACTTCCTTCTTCTAAACAGCAAAGGGAGGGTTTAAAAGGAAATGCTCCCCCTTCTTGGCGTGGCCGCGAACACCGTTCCTCACACGTACTCTCTAACCACAGTGCAAAACACATTATGGAAACCCAGCCCACATACTGGGTTCAGATTGTATGATAAGCTTTTTCTGAAAAAGACGCAAAGGGGGACTCAAAATGCCATTCATTTTATTCAGAGAAAAGTAGTGTCTCCCCTTTTTTTTTTTTCTTTTACCTTCTGTGACGTCTCTTACACTCTATTTGGTTACAGAGTGATGAGTTCCATTCCAAGGAAATCTGGAAAGGAGGTTCCTTTAGGAATTTGGATTTCATCTCTTGGCTTTTAACTTGCTTTCGTCTCAGTTCCTAATGTATAATTAAAGGCTCTCAATCAAGGTGGGCATCAGAATTGCTTAGAGAACTTTAAAAAAATTACAGATGCCAGCCTTAAAACCTTGCATATCCTTTGAGCCCGAAGTCGCACACGGAGGCATTTCACCTAAAGAAATAATCATCTGTGCTGCCGGAGTCCCTGCAGCACTTGGTTCAAGTCTCTGAGGCTACACAGAAGGAACTGGAGTTCCTTCAGGGCCACTGAGAGCAGATTTAGTTGAAAACCTTACGCTGCACCTGTTACTGATGTGACGATGGAAACCACCTCCTCTGCAGAGCTATGACGGTTTCCACTCAAACAGCCTGTCGATCTCACTTCTAGCCAGTCACGTCTGACTATGCAGATAGCCCTAATGTCGCCAAACCATCTTGCCACCCCCTTGGTACGACCCCCTGCGACCCCCTCTGTGTTTGTCCTCGTGAGCAGCCAGTCCATAATTGTCCCTTTCTTCTGGCAAGCATTGTTGCCAAGGAGTCTGGGCATGTGCGGATACTCAGGGTCTTCTGAGGACACTGTCTATGGTCATCATCCTGACATCATTCGGCTGCCGTCCAGCAGCAGTTAACTCTGTCCCCAGCCTCTGCTTGGCTAGTTACCTCGCACAGTGGCTGATGACTCCCATACACAGCTCAGGGTCCCTGTAAACATAGACCCCCTGCACCATCCACACTTGTGTCCTCTAACCTGGCTTGTCTCCCCTGCCCAACTCAAACAAACACCACCTTACTCATCTTAACCATATCCTTGTCCTTTTCTTCTCAACCCTTCTCACTTCCGAACAAGTCATTAACAGTCGTGTTTACAATAGCTCAAAACTAGGGGGAAAATCTAGTTGTCCAACAATAAGTTAATAAGTCATGGCTCATTAATACACGGAAATATTTTTTCAGCCAACAAAAATGATGCAGTGGAAGATGTAATAACAAGAAATATCCACCATTTTTTAACAAGAATGATACCCACCACATATTGTTGAGAAAAAAAAGTTATAAAGTAGGTTTTCTTAAGTAAAGAACACCCATCAAGATGCTATCAGTTATAGATCTCTAGTGTGTAGAACTCTGGTTGATTTCCATTTTCTTCTTTTTTGTTTATGTCTGTTTGATGATCCTTAAATAAATATGTATTATTTTGGAGAAACAGAAAACATTGGACATTTTAAAAATTCAAAAGTGGAATGTTAAAAATGTTATCTGGTTTTTGTATGTGTTGGGCCTCAAACCTGTGTGTACTCCACCGGGATGATCCAGCTCTGTCTGCAAAGCTGAATTGCACCATATTAGATGGGACTGGATTGCGTTGCATCGTCTCATACCCCAGAGCAGCAACAGTCACAAGACCTTGGAGGGGGTCACATTTTTCTCTAGACTGTGCAGTGTCATCATGGGACTAATGGCTGGAGATGCTGAGAACTGGCTGGATATAGGTACAGCCAACAACTCTAAATGAGGTCCTACGTTGATGTGCAGACATTTAGAAGAAGCATTTTTTCCAGTGAAATCTTACATAAAACACTAACTCCTAAGCAAACAAAAGTTGTGTTTCTCTGGTTGAAGAGTAGGAATTGGGGCATCCAGAGACCCCAGTTCAGCCTCCCCCTCCTGCTCTCCCCAGCTCCAGAAGATCTTTACAGTAGCTCTTGGAGCAGCTTTGGAGGTTTCCAAATTGACTATTTGAAAAGCAAACAGGAGCTGGTCTTAAGAAGGCAACTTCCGTTCCAGCGCTAGGTTTGCCCAGTCAGGGTGAGAAATGCAGCCGAAGTTATTTTTGCTTCCCAAACATGCCCATTTATTACATGGACACCTGAGTTTCTAGAGACCCAACCTTCCTTCTGTGGAGAAAGCTTTCTTCACCATGTCTGCCTACAAACTCCTACAAATTCCAGGTATTCCCCTTAGTCTTTTCTGACCTCCAGCACCTTAGATAAAATGAAGTTTGCCGTCACCTGGGGCCCTATAGTCCTTTAACCACGATATGCTATTATACCGCTTTGCAATATGCCGCCCAAGCTGGGTTCACGCTACTCTAATGAGTCCTGCGGGGAGGACTGAAAACTCACTTCCTAGCCACAGACTCCCTTAGCTGTCTGTCTGCAGTCACTGGTTTATACGGGAGTTAAGGAATCTTGGTGGGGGCAGGGAGGAGAATCTAACGGTGACCATGATTTGGGGTTCAGACAATAAAGGTGAGGCTGATGTAAGGAGAAACGATGAGGCTCCTCAGAAAAAAAGCCACTCCCAAAGAAGAAGGAGTCCAGCTCTACCAGAATCAGCCATAAGATCTAGTGGTAGGAGAGGAAACAGTGGTTTCCAGTGGATTGAATGGCCATTACCTGAAATCATTAAAGCCCAGACAGTCTGTGATTCCATATACATTCTGGGGATAAAAGGGTTGTGTTTCTAAGTGAAAATAGCTATTCCATGACTCTGTGTGGGACTTTTCTAGGAACGTAGAACTCAGGGGAGGGAAGTCAGTACTCCAATGGCAGAGGAAAGGTAATCAATTCAAAACACCAGCAGAACATCAAGCAAAATCCCAGAGGCAAGAAACAGCAGTACTAAGGGTGTCTGGAGCAGAGTCGAGCAGGGGTGGTGGGAAAATAGCACACCAAGTTGTTTGAACATGAGAAAGACAGCGGAGAGGAAAGCAGGGGCAAGAGGATATTCAACAGTCTAGACCAACAAATGAGACCATGGGAGACCCATCTAGGGTCTCATTTAAAAATGGGAGAGAGGGGCTTCCCTGGTGGCACAGTGGTTAAGAATCCGCCTGCCAATGCAGGGGACACGGGTTTGAGCCCTGGTCCGGGAAGATCCCACATGCCACGGAGCAACTAAGCCTGTGTGCCACAGCTACTGAGCCAGCGCTCTAGAGCCCGCGAGCCACAACTACTGAGCCCATGAGCCACAACTACTGGAGCCCGTGTTCTGCAATGAGAGGCCTCCGCAATGAGAAGCCCACACACCACAACTAAGAGTAGCCCCCGCTTGCTGCAACTAGAGAGAGTGCACGCGCAGCAACGAAGACCCAAAACGCAGCCAAAAAAATTTAAAAATGGGAGAGAGAACAATATGGGAGAGGAAGAGAAATGGAGGTCCAGTCACTAACAGGCTGGGATTGAGCTAGCAAAATTCAGATGGAAATGTAAAAGTGTGTTCATTTGTACCCACATACTAGTAAGAGCGGGGGACATGCAGGCTATATATTGTATTCTTATTATTTGTTCTCATGACCGGGATTTGACACTATTAGGTGCTATGTGCATCTGTGAGATTGCCATGCCTCAGAGATCCTTGTTGCAAAAAATATTCCCAAGTGAGCCCCAGTCTACAGAAAATGATCCGCTTAAACGTTACGGCTTGGTAATCACTTGATAGTTAGGTATTTCAGCTGGTAGTATGAAGTTAGCAGAAAGGATTCTTTGGGCCAGGAAAGATTGCTTTAAGCATATGTCAAATATAGAACTTTTATTTTTAAATTTAGAAGAACAAAAGCTACACAAAGATCAAACTTTGGTAGCTTGGAATTAAGATAGTATAGTTAGGAGGGGGTGTGGGTGAGGATGGACTGGGAGTGTGGGGTTAGCAGATGCAAACTATTATATATAGAGAATGGATAAACAACAAGGTCTTACTGTACAGCACAGGGAACTCTATTCAATATGCTGTAATAAACCATCATGGAAAAGAATATATAAAAAAAGAATGTTTATATATGTACAACTGAACCCCTTTGCTGTACAGCAGAAATTAACACAGCATTGTAAATCAACTGTACTTCCATTAAGATTTTTTTTTAAATATATTGATGCAACAACAACAACAAAAGGTAGGGTAGTGCAAGTGTGTCCATAAATCCAAGCATTGTAGAGTACCTTAGTTTCACCTAGTATAAAGTGAAAACTGCTATAAGTTGACTAGTGTGGATGCATGTCAAACTATCTGGATAGCAAAGAAGAGAAGGTATTTCTTTCTGAACATTTTCTAAAGGGAGACAAATTATTCTAAACTTTGCTGTCACACACCCCTACCCTACTGCTTTGATTCTGAGGTAGCACATGCAGTGAAACTGTATTTATAGCATACTTGCTTATATTCAGATTTATGTATTATAATTTATGTTTATGAGTTTATGTATTAATTTACGTTCCAGAGGATAAATGAGAATACCCCATCGGTTAAAAATTCACAGAATTGATTTTATTAGTATGCCTGTTAAAATGAGTATAGGAGACTAACTGAGTTCAAAGTTTGCACAAAAATTAAATACACATATAATTAATATTTACAAAGGTATTTTGAATGAATGCTAGTGTTTTAAAGTGTGATTTTAGTAAATGGTGGCGCTATTTAACCAGACATTAACCTTCCTAAGTTTGAGCAGAGACGAGCTCAAGAAGGAGGCACTTCAACTAAGAAGCAGCAATTGAACAAGATGTTCTAGAGTCTTCTCCCCAAGACTGACTTCTTCCTTGTGATTCCCAAGAATATACATGTGCATTTTTTAAAAGAGAACTTTCACGAAAAACTTAGCAACTTCACATTAACATGGAAAATACAGACTCATTAAAAACAGTCCAATTTCAAAATGGGCTTGTGTCATTAAGGAGTCTACAGAAGTAGTAAAGGGTTTGGCGATTCCCAAATATCCTCAGTTTAAGACAAACACACTTGTCTGTGGAGGGCAGATGTACTTTGGGAGTACCTTTTCTTCAACAGACTCATTGGCTGCCATCTTCTCTACCTTGTCACCTGTGTTATGTTAAACTTAACAGTCTATCATCCGCCACCCAAGGGCAAAGTGCAAAATATGAAGCTCAGAGTCTCAGGTTTCCTGGTGGCCTCCAACTCAGTTTTGCTTTTCAATCTGAGGAGCAAGAGTGACTGGAGGGGTGATGGCTCATAAGAAATGAGTCTAGCGTTTTCCTTCCTGGTTGTAGTAGTCGCCCTATTACCCCAAAGCGTTCTCCTATGACTCACTCAATTTATCCCATCCACTCTGTCAGGGAATGATTAACAAAACCTACACATTTCAAAGACAAAATCTTTGCCATACAATAACCATACCATGCAAATACTGTAAATCAAACACAGATACCATCACATAAAATTAAATGAATGTTGAGGGAATTTTTGACTGACCAAACAAAATATTCAATTAACAAAATAGTTTTTTTAAAGGCCAACCAATATTTAGTTTCAACTGCTCCCTTTGGAAGAATGTGGCATATCTTGGTTTTGAATGTGATCTTTAGCTTTTTGACAATCCATGATTAAAAACACAGAAATCTCTAGGACATATCTGTAGCAGTCATATTAATCCCTGTATCAAAGGTATCCAGACTAAACTCTCTATTTATTCATCTCAACTTAAGGTTTTGAGAGAGTTCCTAAAAATACAAATCTATAATAATTTACTTAGGTAATTTTCATGTTAGAGTAAACATTAAAGATTTAGTATTAAATATTTAGTAACTTTATTCATTTGTCAGTACTATCAAAATCAAAAAAGAAATAAGAATAACTGTATAGCTATCAAAGTAGCTATAATTATATTTGGATATCTTCATTTGTAATCTTCTATCTGTAATGTTAGCTCTTAAAAAATATCATTAAGCATGTCAACAGACAAGAGTGGGAGAAAGGTGAACTATATGTGAAACTTTAAAAAATATTTGTATTTAAAAGAATACTTACTCTTTTGCCTCCCTCTAAGAGGATATGTCCTGAGTTTCTCAATAATATCAACCACGATCAAGCAGGTCAGAACCAAAGAGACTGGCAGGTCAGGTAACGTATTCGGTAAGATATCAGTGGAACCATTAATATTCTTTTGAACCTGTTTTCAGAAGACCATTTAGAAGCATTAAATTTTTGTACTTTCTTTGTTCACAATTCTTTGAGGAGTTTGAAAGCAGTGCTAAATTAATTATACATACATTTACTAAAAGACTAGAAGCTTGGCTTTCAGCTTTTTAGGTGTTCAACCCCACAAGGTTGCGAACCACTTCTAAAGATGTAATACGGATTCATATCAATGGAAGAGCTTTCAGTTAAAGACAGAGCTTGGTAAATGTGCGTAAAAAGTTAACAGTAGGCTCCTGGAATAGTGGAATGGGGAATCTCTCCCAATCCAACTGCTAAGCAGAGCCTCTGAGAGTCCTAGCTCAAAGAGCTAGGGGGACAAACATTAGAGTGTTGGGTCTTCCAAGAAGAGAGAGCTGGGTAAACCCAGCTCGGCTTTGGAGCACTTCCTTCATCTGTTTAAGGTATCCACAAAAAAGGCTATGGCAAACATCATGTTAATGGTGATACGTTAAGAGTTTTCCCTCTGAGATCAACAATAAGACAAAGGTTACACCATGACCACTTCTATTCAACACTGTACTAGAGGTCCTAGCCAGTGTAATAAGGCAAGAGAAAGAAATAAAATGTAAGTATTGAAAAGAAAATCAAACTGTCATTATTCATAGACTATATGATTATAAATGGGGACAATCTCCCCAAAATGGATAAATTATTCCTACATACCAAAAACAAAGAGTTAGAAAATAAGATTTTTTAAAATGATACAATTTGATACAACCTCAATCAAAATTCCAACTTTTCTGTGGAAAATGACAAGCTGATTCTAAGATGAAATATGAGAATACCAAGTGCAAGCCATTCTAGAAGAAAAAGAAGATAGGAATGTTTACTTTTCTGGATATAAAGAGCTATTATAAAGCTACAAGAATTAGACAGTGTGGTGTTGGCCAGGAATAGAAAAGTAGGCAGTACAGAACAGAAAGCTCAGAATAGACCATGTATACACACATCTGATTTATAACAAAGGCAGCACTGCAGATAAATGTGGCAAGGGCAGACTTTTTAATAAATGGTACTCGGTTCATTAGATATTATTTGGGAAAAAATGCTTGATTCCCTACTGCACAACATATACAAAAATTAGTTCCAGGTGGATTGTGAATCTAAAAGAGAATGGCAAAATAATATAGCCTCCAAAATATAATATAGGAGAGTATCTTCAGGACCTCAAGGTTCAGATTCACAATATGACAAAATGGTCTCAAACAAGTAACCAAAAGAACTATCCATAAAGAAAAGAAATTGATGCATTGGACTCTTTTAAAATTAAGAGCTTCTCTCCATCAAAAGATACCATGAAGACTACGAAGTCACAGAGTGAGAAGGTATTTGCAATACATATAATCAAAAAAGGGCTTGAAATCTGAATATACAAATAATTCTTCCAAATCAATTTTTAAAGATAAGCAAGACATTAGGAAAAAATGGGCAAGATGAAGAATATGCTCAATCTCATTAATTATTGGGGAAATGCAATTGAAAACTACAATGAAATTCAAGAATATACTCACCAGAACGGTTAAAATAAAAAAGACTTAAAATGCAACTGCTGCTGAGGATGAGGAACACCAAGACTGCTCATTCTCTGCTAGTGGAAGTCTAAATTAGTATACTCTCTTTGAAGAACTGACATTGTCAGTTACAATTGAGTACTTGAACATCTTGTGACCCATCAGTTCTACTCCTACACATTTAACCAACTGAAATGCTTGCGCATGGGCCCCAAGAGACATATTCAAGGATATTCACAGCAGCAAAAACTGGAAACTGAAATGGCCATTAAGAGCAGAACTGATGATGTATATGTATAGCTGATTCACTTTGCTGGACAGTAGAAACGAACACAACATTGTAAAGAAACTATACTCCAATAAAAATTAATTAAAAAAAAAACAAAAACAACAAAAAAATTTTAACCACTCTTGTGGGTATGTAGTAGTATCACATTGTGCTTTACCTTACATTTTTCTGATGACCAATAATGTTCAGCATATTTTTATGTGCTTGTTTGCTATTTGTAGATCTTCTTTGTGAAAAGTCTATTAAACTATTTTGCCCATTTAACAAAAAGGAGTAGAACTGATGAATAAAGTGTGATATATTCATAAAATGAAATACTGTATAGGAATGAAAAATGAATGAACTACAGCTAACCAGAAAAACATGAATGATCATACTTTTGAATCAAGGAGCCAGATACAAATTAGATAGATAGATAGACAGATAGATAGATAGATAGATAGATAGATAGATAATAGATAATTTGATTTCCCTTTATAAAACTTTCAAAAACAGATAAACTAACCTGTGGTACCTGTGGTATTAGGAGTTAAGATAGAAGTTACCTTTGGGTTGGAAGGAAAGGTAGTCACTGGAAGTGGCTTTTAGGGAGTTGACAAAGTTTTATTTTTTGACCTGAGTAGTGTTTCCATGGGGGTTTGCTTTGTGGTGTTCCACTGACATTGTGTATTTATGTTGTGTGAACTTTTCTGTTCGTGTGTTGCACTTCAGTGAAAAATAAGAAAAAAGGAAAGAAAAATATGCAACAGTGGGTGAGACATAACGGGAAAGAATCCCAAAAAGGGCAATCAAACTGTAGATAGAGCATCATCTGTGATAGTGGTGTTCCTTGAAAGTGTTGTACACTGAATTTTCAAAGCTCTTGGGAACCTCCCGAGTGCTTTACAAGGTCTTTGGGGAGGAAGGAGAAAATGATAAATCTAGATTAAAATATTTGTGTGTTGCAATTTGATGCAAAGTTCATCTGTATGGCTTTCTGAGGTTATTCTGTGTGTTCATACATTGTCCTAATGCTACATGTAGGACATCTCCCAACAGTCATGTAATTTCTAATGATGTCATCCACTACCTGGTACTCACCTCTCTCACAGAACTGATCATACCTATTCTAAACTGCCTGTTTATTTTTTCTCTCTACTGTCAATAAAAAATTATTGAAGGCCAGAGACTGTCAAATTTTCTAAGTGCTCTATCCTCAGTTTCTAACACAGTACCTGGCAATGTAATAAGCACTTAATGACTACCTACTCAACATGTAAATGAAAATCTTATAAATAAATAAATAAATAAAATTACATCTTTCACAGCACCTTGAAAATTAATAAGATTAGCAGGGCATTCTGCTTTGAACTCTCTGGGTAATAGCGTTCTCACAGGCCGAAAGTTCTGCCTATAGTATTCCTGCCCTGCAGATGTCCATTCATCAGAGTCCCTTTGTAGCTGCATTTATTGAAACATAAACTCAAATTTATTTTCAAATAAACATCGTGTACAAATTATTTGTCAATGGAATCTTATCAAAGCTTTAGCATGTGAGTGGTTGTTCCCTTGGATATTGATTGGATAGTCCATTTAGAGCCGAGGACACTCATGAAAAACATCAGGTTAGAGGAAACACATGTGGATCTACTCTCAAATTCCTTGCTTTTTTATTATTTTCAAATAACATTCCTTTCTCACACATACAAACATGGAAGCAATTTTTTTAATTGGCTGCTATACTTTCCTCCACAATCACAGAGGTAACAATGATCTTAGTACCTTAAATATATATATTGCAACTTAGAATAAGACTGGAGATAATAAACTTCGGGAAATATGCTTGGGCACACCACTCTATGAAATTTTAATAACCGAGGACATTTTAAAAACTCAAAATCTTGCAGGACAAGAAATCAAAATTCCATACCTTGGTCACTGCTATAGAAAAGCTGAAGCTGGGAAGCGTGGTGAGGACTACACACATCATCATAACAGGTCTCCTAGCAAAGGAGAAAAAATAAGCAAAAGCAATAATGTACAAGATCAACAGTTCCTGTTACATTTTGCCAATTTTGCAGTTCCTGTTCCATTCATCTATAGTTTTTCTAAGAAGCTACTACTTCCCTATTTCCATTTCCCAAATGTTTGAGTATGGCAAAGGGGAACACACACAAAAGCCAGAATGCTTTTCTAGAACAAAGGGGTGAGAGGTTTCCAAATAATTAGCAAACCATCGACTGCTAAAAGCATCACAGTACAAGACAAATGACATTCAATATTTTCAAAATTCATTCATCAGAATCCTGTCCAAGAGTTCAGGGTCTGGTGATCAACTGAAAAAAAGCACAGCATGACCTTCTCAAGTGATACTATACCCCATGTTGTAAAACTGATTTTTCAAAAAATATATTTAGAAACAATATATTGTTAGATAGTTAAAGATAACTTAGAGTGAAAACACCTGGATTTTTTTACTTGAACCACCCCCCCAAAAAAATCATATAGACATAAAAATCACATAGTTTTTAAATTTGTTTTTGGACCACTTTTTAAGCCTTGTATGATCAAGCAATCAAATAGTTATTGAGATATAATATATAATAGTCTATCATGACAGAGAGAATTAAAATATATATTTAACATCACTAATTTATGGGAAGATAAAACATACTCAGAGGTTTTCTATAGTGAAATATTTACCCCCTCTTTCCTTAGTTAAATACGTATTATACGAATTACATATATAGGATAGTATGTGTTTAAGTTCAAAAAGTATTGTTGGAGTCTTACAAATGACTAAGAATTCTTCTTGGTCCCACCATTTCACTCTACCCCAGTCCCATCCTAGATGTTCTAGGTATAGACATAAGATAGGGCGTTGGATAGCCCATCTCTCATAGCCAGACTCAGTACAACCTGCTAAAACCAGAGGTAAGATGGAATTTTAAATTGGTAGCTTTGCCTCCTTCTCTGAGCCCAGATCCAGATTCCTGCAGCACTCAGCTCTCTGAGGCTAGCTGGGGCATTCACAGAGTCCTCTTCTCAGCTTGATCTCTAAAAAATAAGAGTGCCCCAGGGATTATTCCTGCACCCCTTATTTATCTATATTATCTCCCTTGATGATCTCAGCCAATCCCATCACTTTAAACACCACCCACTTGCCCATGACTCACAAACAGATTATAGTATATATACACTGGCCTCTATCCTGAGCTCTGGACTTGGACACCCAACTATCTATTTGGCACCTCCACTCAGATGTCTAATAGGCAACTCAGACTTAACACGCCTAAAAAAGAACCCATACCCATTCCAATCATCATCAAATGCTGCCTGATGATTTAATGCCAAAATGCATTTTGAACCAACCTCTGCTAACACTGTGGTTCGCTCACTATCATATCTCATCTGCAGTGTTTCATTACCAGTTTCCTGTTAGTGTCCCTCTTCTTGCCTAGCACTATGTTCTCCATAGAGCAAACGTCTGATTTTTCAAATGTAAAACACCTCTTGTTACTGCCCTGCTCAAAAATCACCAAAGCTGGGAGGAGTGGGGAATGGGGAGTTACTGTTTAATGGCTACAGAGGTTCAGTTTTGCCAGATGAAGAGGGTTCTGTGGATGGATGGTGGCGATGGTAGCACACCAATGTGCATGTACTTAATGCCAATGAGCTGTGCACTTAAAAATGGTTAAGATGGTAAATTTTATGCTAGGTGTATTTTACCACAAAATACACTTATTTGTATATTTTAGAGATTTTAAAAATATTTTCAATGTATGACTAATGTAATTAGAATAAAATTGAAACCTATCACTGTTGCCTAAGTGTTCTACGTGATGTGGTTTCTCTTATTTCTCCTACTCTCTTCACTTAGAATGACCTGCCTCTTCCCCACCATCCACTTAATCCTGCCATACTAGCACTCTGGTTATTCTGTGATCACACCAAGCTTGCCCCACCTTCGAGGCTTACACTGGCTCTTCCTTTTTTGCCAGGGCATCTCTAGATCGTAGACCTAAATCTAGATCATAGATCTTCCATGTCTGGCTCCTGTGTCCTTATCCCCAAGGTAAGTTCCACGGGACTACATACCTTATCTGAATTGTTCATTACTTTAGCTCCAGCATTTAGAACAATGTTTCTAAATCTTTTTTGTACAATAAACTTTCTGGGAATCTGCTAAATCCTATGGACCCTTCTCAGAATAGAATTTTTAAATGCACAAAATACATAGACTTACAAAATAAAGCAATTATATTGAAATACAGTTATCCACATTCTTTTAAAATTTTGATTTAGTAATATATACACTTATCTAAGAATACAGTGTCTTCTTATTTTCTTTGGAGCATTCAAGATCTAGTGGAAACTGTAGTCTCTCATAATTTCAAGGTAGTGAAGATCATAAACCGTAATCTGAAGTATCTGCAACAATTGTAATGTGATATGAAGAAAAATCTATGTAATAAAATTACAGGTCCTGCTAATACTACTGTGGTTTGTTACCAACATTCATAATGGAAAGAGATGCCATCTTTCAATCAGAGGTTATCGAAAATAGAGATGTAATTTGTTTCTCATCCAAGTTCAAGAACCCCATAACCCTGGAGAATGTCTGGCACAGAGCAGGAATTCAATAAATGCTAAATGAATGAACAGAATAGTTAATAAGTGAATACTAATCCAAATCTGTGTTTTATCTAAGCAGAAATAATGATAACCTGTATTTGAAAATCTTGACTTACTGCTAACATATGCTTCTAATTTATTAATGAGTGGTATGGGTTGCATTGTGTCCTCCCTAAAAGACATGCTGAAGTTCCAACCCCCAGGACCTCAGAATATAACCTTATTTGGAAATAGGGTCTTTACAGAGGTAATAAGTTAAAATGAGGTCATTAGGTCAGGCCCCCATCCAATAAGACCAGTGGCCGTATATAAAAGGAAATTTGGAGACAGATATGTACAGAAGGAAGATTACATGAAGAAACACAGGAAGACACCAGGTGAAGATGAAGACAGAAATCAGGGTGATGCATCTATAAGCCAAGGAATGCCGAAGATTGCCAGCACACCATCAGAAGCTAGAAGAGAGACTTCCCTGGTGGCACAGTGGATAAGAATCTGCCTGCCAATGCAGGAGACACGTATTCGATCCCTGGTTCAGGAAGATCCCACATGCTGTGGAGCAACTAAGCCTGTGCGTCACAACTACTGATCCTATGCTTGAGAGCCCACAAGCCACAACTACTGAGCCTGTGTGCTGCAACTACTGAAGCCCACATGCCTAGAGTCCATGCTCTGCAACAAGACAAGCCACCGCAGTGAGAAGCCCGCGCACTGCAATGAAGAGTAGCCCCCTCTCGCTGCAACTAGAGAAAGTTCACACACAGCAGCGAAGACCCAACACAGCCAAAATAAATTTTTTAAAAAATGTTAAAAAAAAAAAAAGAAGCTGGAAGAGAGGCTTGGACTGGATTCTCCCTCATAGCCCTCAGAAGGAACCAAGCCTTCCAACACTTTAATCTCGAACTTCTAGCTTCCAGAACTGTGACACAATAAATTTCTGTTGTTTAAACCACCCAGTTAGAAGTACTTCGTTATGGCAGTCTTAGGAAACTAACACAGATTTTGCTATAGGGAAGTGAGATACTGCTGTAACAAATACCCAAAATGTGGAAGTGGCTTTGGAATTGGGTAATAGATAGTCTGGAAGAGTCTGAAGATGCAGGATAGAAAAAGGCTAGATTACCCAGAAGAGAATGTTAGTGGAAATATGGAAGTTAAAGGAGATTCTCAGAAAGAGGAGAGCTGTGCAGAAAGCCTCTACCATTCTAGAGAATATATATATTATTATGAACAGAATGTTGCTAAAAATATGAATATTAAAAGTCCTTTTGGTGAGGTCTCTGACAGAAATGAAGACTGTGTTACTGGAAACTGGAGGAGCGGTGATCCTTTTTATACAGTGACAGAGAACTTGGCTGAAATGTGTTCTGTTGAGTAGAAAGGCGAACTTGTAAGCAATGAGCTCAGACACTTAGCTAAGCGGATTTCTAAGCAAAGTGTTGAAGGCACTGCCTGGTTTCTCCTTGTTGACTAGAGTAAAACGCAAGAGGAGAGAGATAAATTGAAGAAGGAATTGTTAAACAAAAAGAAGCCCCATCTTGAAGATTCAGAAAATTCTCACCCTATCCATATTGCAAAAGATGCAAAAAATGAGAAAGCATGTTCTGGAGAGAACAGTAAGGGTGTGGCTTGTGAATCCAATGAACCATCTCAGCAGAAACCCTGACAGCTTGCACTGAAGGGGGACAGAGATGGGACAAAATGAAGAAAGGCTGTGAGACTTCTGGGTACGATCGGCAGGAAACAGGCTAAGACAGAGCTATATGGCTGCAAATATGTACTATCCTTCAAGAAAAGGGAAGAATGACTCTGATGATGCTTCAGAGGCCAGGGAAGCTGCCGCTGTCACCACAGGCCCAGGGGTTCCCTCCTCAGATCCAGAGCGCAGGGCTGCTGCCCAAGGCCAGGAGGGTGGAGCCACCACCGTGATGAGCCCTGAGGACAGAGTGTCCAGACACAGAGGTTTATTGTCAAGCCTTAAAACTTAGAACTGTTGGCTAAAACCAATATGCAGGCAGACCTTGTTTTGCCACGTTTCGCGTTATTGTGCTTTGTAATAAATTGAAGGTGTGTGGTATCAGTGAGACCCCACTCAGACATTAACAAGCCAGGCAGCATCCCAAGGAGGCATCCCAAAGAGTAGAGGGTCCAGAAATCATAAGACAAGAAATACTGATGGAGTCTGGCCACTGGAGAAGAGAAGATGTAGCAGACTGGATGGGATGTGGCTGAGATGGCAGCGATGAGGCCATCTTCAAATATTTGAAAAGCTTCAGTGTCGACACAGTGAGCTCAGAGAAGAGGTCACCCCTAGAGACACAACGTGGGGAGTCGTCATTGTACAAGTGACAGTTTCTGAGAGCCGACGATCGTGCTCGAAAAGCAATAAAGAGGGACATATGTATACGTAGAGCTGATGCACTTTGCTGTACGCCTGAAACTAACACAACACTGTACATCAACTAGACTCCCATAAAATTTTTTTAAAAAAAGAAAGAAATGTGCTTATGCTACTGAGAGTGACCATTATATGGGACTAATTAATTGCTTGTAGCCATGCTAGTGTAATTTCATAACAAGGACAGTACTCTGAAATTGGTAAGTGTTGAATCACTGAAAATTGATTGATTGATTGATGAGGCCAAATTTTTCTATGCAAGTTGAAGTATGCAACGTCCGAATTAAAATGCTTGACACATCTTGGGGGGTGGGGGGTAGGGGGTGAGGGGGTGGGATGAACTGGGAGAATTGGATTGACATATATACACGAATATGTATAAAATAGATAACTAATAAGAACCTGCTGTATAGCACAGGGAACTCCACTTTGCTGTACAGTAGAAACTAACACAACATTGTAAAACAACTATACCCCAATTTTAAAAAACTCAAAAAAATATTCATAAAAAATAAATAAAATACTTGATGCATCTTATAAAAAAAAAAAAGGAAAGCAATAAAAAGGGGAAATCAAGGGGCAATGGGTAGAGCTCCCGGCCATGGCCAAATTCACTGGCATATAAAGGGGGGCAGAGGATGCGACATGTACAAGGAAGATTGGAAGGAAGCTACATGATGGCAGAGTTTATTTCAATACAAGGAAATAAGGAAGGCTCTTCTCATATTTAGAGACACAAAAAGTCGTAAATTCCCTTTAAAATCAGAGGCAGACTGTCTTGTGAGAAATAGTGCCCTAGATGAACGCTAAGGTGCCTTCCAGCTTCAGAATGATGCCAACACTGAATTCTACAAGCAAGGGGAAGCGTAGAGTTTTAAAGGTGGAACTGACATGCAGACACCATTTTTCAAGAAGATTATGACTCTGTCAACAAGGACTGGGAGGGAATGAGGGGGACAGAGAGGCCAAAGGCAAGGACAGCAGCTGGTGAAGGCTGCCAGAGCACCAGCAGGTTAATAAAATGCTCTTCATGCCTCCTTTTGAACACAAGCGACCAGAACAAGGGATCTGACGCTGGACCTGAATAGGTGAAAAGTTGGGGAACTATGCCAGAACCTCAAGTGTACACCTCCAGGTGGCCCTGGAAATCAGCGCCTGACTGGGGAGAGGAAAACAGCCACGGAGGGCAAGGTCCTGAATGAAAGAGAAAGAGATGAAAGAGAAAGAACTCTTGGAATCTGGCGACATTGCATATGCAGCCGAGAAAAGCAAAAGTGAATCCACTCAGGCCGCTGTACTGGAGATGGTGGGACAATCAGAGAAAGCCTGTAATCAAGGAGGAGAAAATGATCAGTCCTGAGTGTTTCAGAAGATGACAGACAGACTGAAAGAAAGGGGATGCTCTGGGAAGAGGTAACTGTTAAGCACCAGGGTTTAGTTCGTGGTAACTCGCCGATGACCTCCTCAGAGGTGCTGAGAAGAGCAAGCCCTCCCTCCTCGGGTTAGCCTGTCACTCCTGTGTGTCCCTGTGGACCATTCAGGGGCTCAGACCCCAGACACCCTGGGGTTGGTCTTGGCTCCCTACTCACTGGCTGGGTCGTCTTTTAACCTCTGTGCCCCAATTTCCTCACTTGTTAAATGCGCACTGTAAGTGTTCTTCAAAAAGCTTAGAGAATTAACTAAA
The DNA here is from genome assembly GCF_009873245.2 of Balaenoptera musculus. Lineage (NCBI taxonomy): Eukaryota > Metazoa > Chordata > Mammalia > Artiodactyla > Balaenopteridae > Balaenoptera > Balaenoptera musculus. The sequence goes on from NC_045786.1 coordinate 4,682,539, forward strand.
ATAATACAGGCAATGTGTTTACAACGCTACTTGGTACATAGTAATTGTTCAGTCAGTATTTGCTCTTATTTTACTATGGTGACAGCTATAACTATTACTGCTGCTACTACCACTGCCACCTGAAACAAATCAACAGCAAATCTGGGGGCATATGTTAAGGATGTAAACAAGGTAAAATGTTCCAAAATGTTGGAGTCTTTCTAACTTAGCACTGTCCAGGATAGCCCTGACTTTCACAGCAGTCTGGGAATCCCCAAAAGTCCTCCAGGATTATTTTGCCCCAAGGTACCCTCTCTGAGGAAATCTGCTTCAGTTTCTGGCTAGTTTGTCAATGTTTTCACCTATTCACTGATATCCCAGGCAAAGATTCCTCTTATTTACTGGGATATAAAATTTGGTGTGGATATAAATAGCTTTTCTTCGTTCCTCAAACCAGCTCCCTAGTCTATTATAAATTATGACAGGCAACCCTAAAAAGGAACAATCATTCCAAAAGAATGAGGAAGTGTTTAACAAGAATAAAGGAAAGAACACCGGATAAAAGTTCAGACTACTTCTGGTTTAGTGTGTGTCTTAAGCTCTCTGACATTGTTTCCTGCCTTATAAAATGGCAATTATATCCATTCCCTCAACTTTACAACACAGGCATGCAGGTCAAGCGAGAAAATGAAAAATAAAACACACACTGTAGAGAACAGACTTGTGGTTGCCGAGGGGGAGACGGGGGAGGGTAAGGGATGGAGTGGGAGTTTGGGGTGAGCAGATGCAAACTATTACCTACAGAATGGATCAACAATGAGGTCCTACTGTACAGCACGGGGAACTATATTCAGTATCCTGAGATAAACCATCATGGAAAAGAATATTAAAAAATGTATATATATGTATAACTGAATCACTTTGCCATGTGGCAGAAATTAACACACATGATAAATCAACTATACTTCAATTTAAAAAAAGTAAAAAATAAATAAAAGCATGTTATGTATATATGCTAAATACTTTATAAGATATTCATGATACCACTTTATTGACCCTCATTACTCTCAAAGGATAAAAGAGACCTACAAGATTCTCCAGATATGCAGAGTATCACTTATAACATAGAATTTTCTTCAGTTTTATCACTTTTATCATCACTTCTACCACTTCTCAGAGTCATTCTGAGGATTACCCCAGACCACGTTTTCAATGGAAACATGATTCAGTCTGAGGTCACAACACTAATATTCACTGGGTCCTTACTATGTGCCAGGCACTGTGCTCGGAACTTTACACGCATAATCTTATTCAGTTTCTTAAAACAATCCAATAAAGAAACTAGGTCGTCGCTGTTCTGCTCATGAGAAAACTAAAATTTAAAGAATTTAAAGAACTCACACACGGTCTCCCAATCAGGGTCAATGCTGGGATTTGAACTCAGGTCTGCAACTCTCAGCCATATTGTCAGGGCTTCACTAGCTGGCTGACTCACTCTCTCCTGAATACCAGCCTCACAGGGCCCATGATGCCAACGTGGACATACAGAGAGGTTCTCAAATAGGCCCATCAACAGTGTATCTGTGAATGCTAAGAATCTATGAAATCTCACATAACAACTATTTATCTAAGTATTCTTCAAAAATAATTCATACTTTCAATCCCTACTTTCTATAGTAGCAATAATTTTTGCATCATCTTCATCTAGGAATCAGGTTATATGACACACGCATGCTATGTTACCACATATATTAAAATATCCTATACACGTTTTTGGGACTCATATATAACATCCAAATATACATCTTTAGGGGAAATGTATCCTAATGACACTAGAAGAATTGCATTTTTCTTGAAACACACTTAGCATTCAAAGTCAGAAAAAATACAGGAGAAGTTGCATAAGTTAGAAGAAACAGCACACAATAAGATCAGTCTGGGCTCACCAATCCCAGCTCCACCAGTTATAAGCTTTATCACTAGACAAAGTTAATCACATGTTCAAGTTTCCATTTCTTCATCTATAAAACAAGAATACTAGTGCATACCTACTAGGTTGTCATAAAGTTTAACAGTACGGAATGTGTAAGGCTCCTAGACTAGTACTCAGCAACAATTTCTTCTTTTCTAGCCAGTAAGAGATAATAATGGCTCATAAAAGAGGTCATGAGGGAACAGTTTCACAGTTTCACTGAAATCATAGATAACCTGTCCTCTATCTAAAACTATTTAGAACACTCATGGCCGGCCACACCCACAAATAGAAACAAAAGACTGGAAGAGGATTTCCCAAAAGAAATCACTGGAAGATGTAATTGTTGTGACAGCCGAAGACAACTTAGCACAAGGGGAGTAGCTGGACCAGATGTACAGACAAAAACAGCAAACAAACACAAACACAAACACTAGGGGGTAGAAATGAAAGACTACTCTCTTCCTTACTTTCAATTGCCCCCAGAGACTGGGACCTCATCCTTCAAAGAAGCAGTTTCGGGTAGTGGTTAGAAGTACCGATTATAGAATCAGATGGACCTGGGTCCAAAGTATAGTCCTTTCACTCACTTGTCAATTGACCGGGTAAGTTTCTTAACCTCTCTAATCATCAGTTTCGTCTTGGGAATAATAATGATAAGCTCATAAAAAATACATACTTCACAAGGTGGTATGGGATGAAATGAAATTCATACATAAATTTTATAGTACATAATAAGTGATCAGTAAAGAAGCAATTATAGCTTAATCACAATAACAATAATAGTATATTAATAATAGTAAGCAACATGGGAAGGTTTGCTGCCTGAATGATATTCAGACCTAAGGTCCTAGGGATTGAGCCAATGTAAAAAAACCTCAAAGAGCACCTTCCTGGGCATGACCAGCTTGCCACTGATTTACTCCTGTACTCATTTACACATTCCCCAGCCTGGCCAGGAGTCTTCAACAGTCGAAGCCACACCTAGCGGGTGTGAGGGGTGGAGGGCCCAGCTCAGCTTCAGACCCACCCCTTAGTTGATGCTGAGGATTTGGGTCAAGTGTTGGAATACACCTAAACCCCATTGATGCTAGCCACATGATTTATTTTCGGAAACCTCACAGGAGCTCTGCCCTCGGGGAACTGAAAGTCCCCTGGTGAGATTGGGGGTGACACCCAGTGTCAGCACCTAAGGAGCCCTTCCTGTGCCCCACGCTTCATGCCTCCCCTGCCACACCCTCCCAACAGGATTTCTCGCTATACTGCTGTGTCTATTACTTTTACATTTCTGCCTTTGCTTGGGTTAAAATTCCCGACTCCTTGCTTTTCAAATGTGTTCTATGTTGTCCAACTTTATTTTTCTTGGCCACACCGTGTGGCTTGTGGAATCTTAGTTCCCTGACCAGGGATCAAACCCAGGCCCCCTGCAGTGGAAGCACAGAGTCCTAACCACGGAATCTCCAGGGAAGTCCTATGTTGTTCAACTTTAAAAGATCAGTATGGGGACTTCCCTGGTGGGGCAGTGGTTAAGAATCTGCCTGCCAATGCAGGGAACACACGTTCAAGCCCTGGTCCGGGAAGATCCCACATGCCGCGGAGCAACTAAGCCCGTGCGCCACAACTACTGAGCCTGCACTCTAGAGCCTGCGAGCCACAACTACTGAGCCCATGTGCCACAACTACTGAAGCCCATGCGCCTAGAGTCTGTGCTCCGCAACAAGAGAAGCCACCGCAATGAGAAGCCCACGCACCGCAACGAAGAGTAGCCCCTGCTCGCTGCAACTAGAGAAAGCCCGTGCGCAGCAACGAAGACCAATGCAGCCAAAAAAAAAAAAAAAATCAGTATGAAAGAAAAATTTAACTTATCAAAGAAAACAAAGAAATCCCAGATGACAAGAACCAGATCTGAAGATTTAAAAGGAAAAATATATGAGGATCAGAGATTATATGTTCTCATTACCTTTACTTGGATCAATACAGTCATTAGTTAAACTGAGTTCAATCCATATTAAACCTTGATTTATTTAAAATATTTCTGTGTTATTATTTGAAGTACTTACCCCTCCCCTCACCAAGGTAATAGAATTTACCAACATAGCAAAGTATTATTTTTTTTAAATCTAAGTAAAGGAACCAATTTGCTTAAAAATCTCAGTTGGTTAATGCTCAAAGGATGCCTTAGAGCTACAAAATAATGCAATGTAAACATTTTAACATAGACATTACTTTCAGTTTTACACAAAAGAAAAAATTCTATATTAGAACCTTACAATTATGATTTCTGTAAATTAACTGTGATAACTTTGTGCGGTTCAGTGTACAGAGGAATTAGTACAACAACAATTACTACTCAGAGTATCAGAGATTCATGCTAACTCTTAGGAACACATGTCAGTAAAAAATGACCCGATAAAAAATATGGAAGATACCATAATAGGAACACATTTATATAAAGTGATTATTACTTCTCCTTAATCTCACATTATGTACCTGTGTGCTACACTAACATCCTTACCCAGAGTACATGAGAAAATCTCTTTGAAAGCATCCCAGGGGTTCCCTGCTAAAGAATTCTTTTACTTACCATCCTTTGATTTTTTGGTAAAGATGACGTTTCCTGTACAAGAGAACTTTCACGGGAACCCAAATCAAAAGAGTCACTGAAGATACGTAGGCGATGGAACAGGAAACAATCAGCCAATAATGCGTTTTGTCGGGTGTACCACTTGTGCTTTGGTAGGCATCAGCAAACTGTTCCATTATCACCAGCGTGGGGACAGAGAAAGCAGCAAGCTCAAGCAGCTCAAAAACCAACAGCTTCACGAGTCTTCCGGAAGCCATCCTGGAAGGGGCGAGCGCCTGGGGCAAAGGCTCTCTCTCTGACTGCGAGCAGCATATGGGCACACAGACACTGAACTGGGATCAAGTTCCTTGTACTCGAATCACTAACCGGTGACTTTTTATTCTTTTATTGACCCTCATATGGTTCAATGAACTTCCAACTTAACAACCGAGGTCTCTTAAAGAAACAGAGGAGTTGTGGAAGTGATCACTTAATGTGTTTGCACATCCGTTACTAGAAGTCAAATGAATTTCAGAATATGCTTTGGAGCATCGGTGAAAGCGGGGTCTTTTAATGTAGTCTTTATTGTGAATTTGAGCACAAAAAAACATTTATGTAATATTTAACACCTGTTAAGTAGAACCATTGCAATAATATAATTTTAGAGTTAAAGGGGAAGAAGAGACATAATCCAATCCCCTATTTTTATATCTAAGCAAATTCAGGCAAAGAGAAATACCCAAAATCTGAGACTTCATCTAGGAGAATGACCCCTCATTTTTCTTCAAAGTGCTTGAAGAGGGAGTTTGGATTCACTTTGCCAGTTTCCTAACCAGACTTCTTCCTGCTACTTGAAATATTTATTTGTTCTTGCACATTAATTGCTATGCGACGCAGACCAGCATTATTTTTACTTTGCAGGTCAGGAAGCTAACATGGCGATACGAGGAACCGGTTATCAGGATCGACACACAAAGAGTTATCTATATCTAGTCCAAAAGCAAATATTGAAAAGACAACAGAGGTCCCCATGAATATCCCTCCTTTGCAAACCGCTTTGGAGCAGCCGCGACGAGCACCCTGCTGGGTGTGGGGTGTGACAATGAATGAGGGACAAAGGTTCCTGCCCTGAAAACGCTCACAATCCATGGAGGAAACAAACCTACGGGCAACAAAAAATTAACCGAGGTCAGAAGTATAGCCTAAATGCCACGGTACCCCAGAGAACTTCCTCTTTGGGCTGTGGGAAGGGGAGGGAAAGATGATGAGGAGGCCCGAAGGTGGGTGTTGGGGTGTCAGTGACATTTCAGGCAGGCAAAGAAGCAAGGAGGGAGGAATGGTGGTGAGAGTCTGGTGTGTATGGCAGGACCCAGGGGAAAGTGATGCTAGAAAAATCGGCTGGGGTCAGAACTCCACGTCCCATGAAGGATTTGGGGCGTGTGTGCGTGCGTGTGTGTGCGCGTGCGTGTCTGTGTCAAAAAGCATTTTCTGAACAGAGGAGTCACTTGAACACCTGGAAAGGAGGGGCGGTGCTGATGCGAAGGCAAGGCAGGAGTGGTATTAACCTAGAGACAGGGAAGCCACCTGCACAGAGGAGCCCGATACATCAAGTGCAGGAGTGACGAGGAGAGTCCAGCACCCACACACGCTGACCCAACCCCTCCTACCTGCTGGCTTTGTCAGATGCCACCCCACCTCACCACCCGACCCCTGTGTGCATTTCTCTCAGCTTCTCTCCCCCGAGGCCCTTCGCAGAAGGGACCCCGGGGCTGCCTGGCTCTCGGGATGCACCTAGGATTCTGGGGGTGGCCCCGAGGATTCACACCTCCTGCCCTCCCACTGCAGGATAATCAGACAGGCGGCTCCTCTAGCGGTCAAGTTACTCTCTCTGACCTCGGATCCACTGACGTGTAGCAGAAGCCCTCACAAATGAAAGAAGAGACTTGGAAGAAGGACAGCAAGAATACGAAAGGATGGGGCAGAAAACCGTCTGAGCAGCGGTTCTGTTAAGACAACTATTTCTGATAGCATACCATTGACATCAATTCTCTGTATCATCCCTGACAAAATTTCTGTTTAAATGATACTAGATACAAACTAGATTTTAACCTCCTAACCCTCGGTCTTGAGTCATCTAGTGCTACAATGTATTATAATTTCTTCCACAAATTTTGTGTATTAATAGAAACTGTGATCTGAGCGTTTGAAGACAGGTGTCGAGTAAAAACAGCCTGGCTCTTACCTGGACTGTAATTCCATTTATTTCCATGTACGGGAATTTAAAACTGAGACTCACTTTATATTTCTCGCCTCTAATCTTCCTCCGGTTCCTATTCTATCTTCACTTTTACCTTCAAAGATAAGACCAAGAGTGTTACATTCACGTGATGGGACCAGCTGTTCTCCACCACAGGGAACGCCCTGATACTAGCTGTGCTTTCCTTGAGTGGCAGGGAGTTTATGACTGTCGTCCTCTGCCCACAACGAGCCCAACTCCATGTAAAGGAAAGACTGATTGTGTTACCCTTGTAACATCATGGTAGATCATGGTAGAGGCTTAGTGAGTGACTTACGCTTTGGTAGGGAGATGACACAGACACACAGGTAGGACCTAAGAAGGTGTACGGAGTGAGCTGGACAGCCCTACCCTGCCCAGGCCTCCACCACCCTCCTCTAGCCACATCTGGACTAACAGGCACGGGGCCACAGAAGGTCCAGCCGTCTAAACGTGGCCTGGCATAACCTAGGCCAATCACTTTCTCACCCTTAGGAATTTGAACTAAAAAACGTGGAGAATTTGACGAGTTAAAGGAGGCCATGATTTTGAGTCAGGATCAGAGCGGCTCAAACTGTATGTGCTAGAACCACCCCTGACATGTGGTCAAACTCAGTAATTAGCTGAATGAATGAGTGAGTGAGTGAATGAATGAATGAGTGAATGAATGAATGAACAAATGGAAGCCAAATGGTGAGGGAACAGGAGGTCAATCCAGAGAGTGAGCTGACTGGGACAGAAGGATGGGGCGATGCAAGCACACAAAGAAAGACCAGTCCCCCAGCTGCTCGACTCTCCAGGTCACCTGTATTCTAACAAAACAGGGCCTTCATTCTTTGCAGCCAAAGGGCTTGAGTATAAGACAAAAGAAAAGAAAAATGTGTTCATGAGCAGGGGCCAAATATCATACAGAAACAATATGTAAAACTACTGGATGATTCAGAGGAGAGGATTGAAAAAAAATCAAAGTCGAGTTGATTAGAGAAGGTGAATTTTGGCCTGTATTGATTTTTCTTTTCTTTTCTTTTCTTTTTTTTTTGGTTTCACAGGGGAATTTTAAGAAACCTTTATTTTTAAAAAAATTTTTATTGGAGGATAGTTGATTTACAATGTTGTGTTACTTTCTGCTGTACAGCAAAGTGAATCAGTTACGCATATACATACATCCACTCTTTTTTAGATTCTTTCCCATGATATCGCTTATATATGGAATCTAAAAAAAAAAATGGTACAAATGAACGTATGTATCGATTTTTCTATTGACTCAAAGCAAGATCTATATATTGTTACAGCAATCTTCTCCATATAGTATAATTATATTTTCTTTGAAAAATAATTTTAAGAATTTTCATGATGCAGTGAGGTGGGGAGAGGGGTGGGAGAGAGAAGAATTGGATGTTTGTTCTGAAATACTATAGTTGTAGATTTAAATGTAAATTTAAGATCCAGAAAGATAATCCACCAAACTGTTAAGAGTGCTATCCCTGGGGAATGGGTGAGTTGGGGCAGAGGGGGTTTTTGTGTTTTTTTTAAATTAATATTTGCATAGTTGTAATATTTCACAAGCATAAAAATTAGAAAATAATTTTAGACTAATAAAAGTCAATTGAACAAAGAAATTCCAGCTTAATAAAAATGTTGTGCTCTTTTAGAATCGTCCCTCCACAAATTTGTTTTCCCTCACTTCCAAGCAGAAGCAAAATGAACAAATTTCACTCCCACTTATCCCTGCAGTGGCTGTACTAAACAGCAGTGAAACAGCCAAGAGTCAAGCAGGAGATGGGGGAATGCCCTGAAGAACTGTTTCCTTGCTGGGCAGTTAGGGTTGTATTTGAATGTCTTCTCCTGACCTCAAAGGAGAGTGTGAATAAGTGTAGTCTTCACCCTTCAGCCCCAGATTAAGGGTTTTAGCTTCTGTGAAACCTTTCCTTACTCTCCTTCTCCAAGTAGAAGCAAGTACTTCCTCCTGTATGTAAAACAGCTTTCAAATACTACCACTGGAGCACTTGTCTCCCTACAATGTTTGCACACTGGTTGAAGGCAGAGAACGTCTGCTTTCATCCTTGTACCATCATTTCTCAGCACAATGCCTGGCACATAATAGGCCCTTAGTACATACTTGGGAAAGGAAGGAATGAACAGATGAAAGGTAAGAGAAGTGGTCGGCAGCAGGGAGAATGTGCGAGGCTGTGAAAATGGCTAACTCGTCTTTTATTCCAAGAGAATGCAGTTCCTACACTGACCCTTCAGAAGGAGAAATCATGTACTACCTGTCCCAATACAATCTGTTCACTCAGCTCATGAGTTTCAATGTCCTTGAGTGGTCCCAATGACAGCCATGAATGTCTCCTTCCTAGATAGCCATGGCTCCAAGGACAAAGCCCCTGGGGATTGCAGAGCTTGTTAATCTCATGATGCGTGTTCGGAAAAGACTATGGCCCTTGCAAGCATTCACAAAGACTTTATAGGTCCCAATGTTACAATGCCTTTCCCAACATTTTCCAACCCACATGCCCTCAAGAATGCATATCCATGATGGATTTGCATCGTTAATGAAGGAGGTTGGAGAGGACTGTCTGGTAATTGTCTGGTCCGAGGCATAGCCTTTAATCATTTCAGGGTCCTCAGCCCTTCCAAAGTATCATTTGTCTAAATTTTCCAGAACAGATTGGGAGGCAGGGAAGTTTCCTTCATGAGGGATAGAGTAACCAGCAAGTTTACCAAAGAAAAAGCAAGCCATGATGCCAGCATTAAGCTACTGGGGAAAAAATAATGCCACACCCCTGACTCGGAGACAAAGACAAAGGGATACAAGAGAGGGTTTACGATCACCTACCCCTTCAGCAGGGACCAGTTTATGCCAATCCTGATTCTTTCCCTTCTAAGTCCCCTGATGAGTCCGCCATGCAATTGCACTGCCAGTAATTAGAAGGACACGGAGGGGGACATTTTCAAACCACCCAAACTCTTTACTTGGATTTTTATCCAAGACTGATCTGAAGAACTCTGTCCCTGGGTCTGCTCTTTAAGGCTGGCTTTAACAACTTCCTGGTAGGAAACAGATTTGGTTTTCTGAAGCTGGGTCTGTGGTGGAAAGACTGAGTCTTGTGGTTAGAACTCACTTCCACACAGGAGTGTTGATGCAGTGTTTTTTATTTTAGTAAGCAGAAGATATCATGCTGTCCAGGGTAGCACCTGTTCTCCACACTTCCAACTGTCATTTCCTTCCTGCAGGCAGGAAGCCAAAAATTGAAAGTCTCTTAAATTGTTTGTAAGATCATTTGTAATCTCAAGTTTTGCTCATTGTTTTCGGCATTTCATTCTGTGAAACAAAATGTACAAACTGCCAGGAATGTTCTGGCATATCCGTGGCTTGTTTCCTGTGATCATGTGGTGTTGATATGCAAAAAGGCAGGGTCTGGTGGCAGTGAAACTGCTCTCGGGATCAAGCTGGATCTACGAAGAGCCCAGGGAAGAGGCAAAAGTGTGTCCCTACGCCTAATTTACTGATTATTTATCATTTCCAAAGAGTATTTCCAAAATACATTACTGATCCTCATAAGACGATGTCATCAAATAAATCACCTGAAGTAAACTCAGTAAGATTATGTTACCATGTGAGATAAGCCCCTTTACTAATATTATGCTGTCATAGTCCAGACTATACAAATTCATATTGTAGGGAAAGGATTAATTTCATCTCTCTGGCTATTTATAAATAAACAACTTTGTAAGAACAAAGATGACAGCGTATTCACTCTTGTAACCCTTTTAATATCTGGTATCTAGTGACTTTATTCTTCAAATTAACAAATTGTATAGAATGTCCTTACTTTTTTTTTTAAAATGAATTTATTTATTTATTTTTGGCTTCGTTGGGTCTTTGTTGCTGCAGGCGGGCTTTCTCTAGTTGCGGTGAGCGGGGGCTGCTCTTCATTGCAGTGCACGGGCTTCTCATTGCAGCAGAGCACAGGCTCTAGGCATGCGGGCTTCAGTAGTTATGGTGTGTGGGATCAGTAGTTGTGGCGCACAGGCTTAGTTGCTCCGCAGCATGTGGGATCTTCCCGGACCAGGGCTTGAACCTGTGTCCCCTGCGTTGGCAGGCAGGTTCTTAACCACTGCGCCACCAGGGAAACCCTAGAATGTCCTTACTTTTTAAAAGTAATGGTGCTCTCTTGTAAAATGTTTTCTATCATAATTGTCCAGATCTCAAAACAGCAAGAAAGCAGGAAGGAAAGGAAGAACTAAAACTTCCCACTCCTGCTATATAAACATCACACAAATTGTGTGGAGTGGTATATAAATGGGACCTAAGAATTAGAAATAGAATATTAAAGAGGGGCAGGAAGTCACTTCATTCTTTACAATAATTCTCAGCTTTTATTTTTTAAGGGACTACAGTAATCTAGTTGACCTTTGAGTATTCCAAAGTGACAAATTTAAGCAAAGAAATAAAATCCATTTGAGTGTAGATGCAGCCCTAATTAATTACTGTATATTCATCCCAAAGTTCACAAGAATGATTTAACCTAAATTTCCCAAATCTTCATGGTTAAGGATATGATGGTAAGTTTGCAGCACTCCAATTGTTCCTTACTTAAGATAAAATAACTTGAGAACAATGTTAGTAGATACATCCATATCTTCAGAAAGTATGCAGAAGTGACGATTATCTAGTTATTTTGGTTAATCTAGCTAGATCAAAATCTCTAAGTGGTTGGCCTAAATGCAATGTTCCCTAACTCCACTGCACGGTGCAGGTTTGTTTTGGTTTGTTTTAAGGGGATAGTTTTAAAGATATTGTGGGTTTGGAATCTTCTAACCTAAATTACCATTTAGACTATAAATGTACATAATTAATATGTCTTCTTGGACTATTTAGTTTGATAAACATTTAATGAAGTAAGTCAGTTGATCTCTTCACTGTCAAAAGCCCCCCATTGGCTTCCCATCTCATTTAGAGTAAAAGCCCAAGGCTTTACCAGAATTTTCAAGGCCCTACCACTCAGCACATTTCTCTCTGACTTCATTTCCTATTACTCTCTCTCAATCTTCTTCAAACACACCAGGCATCAAGGCTTCCCCCAGCCTTCCTCCTTGCTGTTGTCTCCTACAGAAGACAAAGAGCCAACTACCTCACTTTCTTTGGGCCTTTACTTAAATGACACTTTCTCAGTGAGACTGCTTATCCAAAATTCCAATATTCTCCCTCTTCAATTTCTTATCCTTCTCCCTACTTTTTCTTTTTACTTATTAATAGCATAATGTTTATTTGACTTATTTATTACATTAATTGTCTGTTCCCCCAACTAGAAGGTAAGTTTATTTAGGGCAGGAATTTTTACCAATTTTGCTCTCTGTTATACACTCATACTAGGCTACTGCTTAGCACATAGTAAGATCTCAATAATTATTCGTTGAATGAGTGACAGAATGAATTCACAAATGAACTGAGTGGACTCTCTATGCTAGCTACTATGCTAATGCAAGGGTACAAAGATGACCAAGACATGATGCCCTCTGCCCTTACCGGCTTACGATCTGGTTGAAGAGACGGACGGAGCCATGAATCATTTCAGTACACGTGCAATGAGAGATGCGTGTCCGACCGAGTCACCTCCAGTGCAGAGAGGAAGGGGACATGGTCAACCCAGAGGTTCAGGTAAAGTTTCCTGAATAAAAGCAGGCACATTCTCGAGCTCAAGAAACTAGTCTAGCTAGAGAAACAGAATACTCCTCCAAAGGTCTTAATGGAATAGACTCTTAAGTCTGCTCCAAGGTGTGACACCTGCAAGACGGTGGAATGGGAAGTCCCTAGCCCTAGTCTCCCAACAGAAACACCAGTTTAGCAACTATCCATGGACAAGAATGCCTTCGTGAGAATTCCAGAACCCAGGGATGAGGCTACAGCACCCCAGTAGAGCATGAAAACTAAGAAAGATCACATTTAAAAGGAATGTTCTTATAAGAACTGTTCTTATAAGAAGAACAGTTTCACTTTGTCTGCATTGCCCCCCAATGCCCCCCAAGCCGGCACATCAGCACCGAGAAGGATCCCCTTTGGCCCATTTCTCTAGTGGAGAAAAGAGAGACCAAGGTGCATATCCAACTTTCCCAGCGTTTCAGGGCACTCCTCAAGAGGCCCACTTCTGTCTCACCTCATGCAGAAAACTGAAGAAACTGGCACAGCTAGACCACCTGGAGACGGTTAAGAAGTTAACAAGAGGTCGGGGTTTTCCGTGGCTAGTGCACACAGATCTGAGAGACGGCATCGCAGCCACACGGACAACCCCACCTGACCACAGAGCTCCGCCAGCCGGCCCCACTCAACTAGCCAGTCCTGCCCAATCACAAACCCCACAAGCACTGTTGAACTACAGACCCCAAGGACCCTGGAAGTGAACCTCCCCTGCCTGTGGATGCCACCAAAATCCAGAATCCCAGGATCCCAGGCCAGGCTGAGTCATACTGATGAAGTCCTGTCCCTTTTGGAGCCAGCCTGTTGAGACGGTCTTGAAATTCACAGACACCAACAAAGGAAACAAACATCACAAGGAATCAGGGAAACATAACACCACCAAAGGAAACATTTACTTCTAGTTACTGACCCTAAAGAAATGGAGTTCCACAAACTGACAAAGAATTCAAACTAATCATCTTAAAAAGCCCAATGGACTACAAGAGAACACAGATAAACAACTAAGCAAAATCAGGAAAACACAGGAACAAAATGGAATGGACTAACGTCAGCAAGATGGCAGTATTAGAATCTCCAGTGCCCATCCTTTCCCAGAAACATCCGCTGGAACAACTGTCCACATGTAAAAATACCTTCAGAAGAGCTAAGAGTTCCAGGTGAGGGATAACAGCACCTGGATGGAGCACAGAAATAAGAAAAGAGCCATTGAAGATGGCAGGAAAGATAATCACATTATGTGAAGTTATCTAAACTTGGGCAGCCCACTGGGGAAACAGACATCCTTCCCGTGGCAGGAGAATGAAGTGAGCACCCAGCTTCACTGCAGACCCCAGCACTGCCAGCTTCCACAGCCCCAGGTGGCTCCTGTGGCGTCAGGCTTCCGGTGGGCTCCTGTAAACCCAGGATCCCAGCCCATCCCAGCACTGGCACCAGACTGGCCCCCATGAACCCAGGCTCCCAGCCAGGCCCAGTGCCAGGTCTGCTATCACAGACCCAGGCTCCCAACCCACCCCAGCACCACGTTAGCTCCATGAAGCCAGGTGCCCAGCCTAGCAGCGAGCCAGCACTTGCAGACCCAGACACTGGGCTCACCCCAGGTTCACAACACTTAGCTGGCTCTGTGGAGCCAGGATCCAGGCTTGACCACAAGGACTCAGGCACCAAGCCTGCCCATCTGCTGACCCAGGCACCAGAGCTGCCAGCCCAGGGCCTCCATCAGCAAGGCCAACCACAGACACCACCAGATGGGTCACCTGGAATGTCTCACTAGTAAAGGGCTTTCCCTGCTGAAGCCAATCTGTAAAGACCGGAAGAGGTGCCTACTTCCTCAAATGCACAGAAACCAACACAAAGCCACAGGATCACTAATAATCAAGGTAACATGATTAGCTCCAGTGACTGACCCTAAAGATAGGGAGCTCTATGAACTGTCTCACAAAGAATTCAAAATAACCCTCTTAAAGCAGGGACAACTAAAGGACACTAGGAAAACAGTGCATGAACAATATAAGAAGTTCAACAAAGAAACAGAAACTATTAAAAAAAATCCTAGAGTTGAAGAATAAAATGAACTGAATAACTCAATAGAGAGCTTTGATAGCAGACTTGACCACACAATAGAAAAAATTAGTAAACTAGAATTTAGATCATTTGAAATCCTTCAGTCAGAGCAGCATAAGAAAAAAGAATGAAAAAGAGTGAACAAATCCTCCAAGAACTGTGGGACACCATTGAGAGAAACGATCTACACATTATTGGAGTCCCAGAAGAAAAGAGGGAGAAATGACAGAAAGCTCATTAAAAGAAATAATGGCTGAGAACTTCTCAATCTGGAGGGAGATTTGGACACCCAAGTTCATGAAGCTAACAGGTCATCCCGAAATTTCAATTCAAAAAGATTTTCTCCAAGATACATTATAATAAAACAGCCTAAAATCAAAGACAAAGAGACAATTAAAAACAAAAAAAGATAAATAAATTCCTCACATATAAGGGCCCACATAAGTCCATCAGCAAATTTCTCAGCAGAAACCTTGCCGGCCAAGAGAGGGTCAGATGATATATTCAGTGTGTTGGGGAAACAAACAAACAAACAAACAAAAAAACCCTGCCAAACAAGAACACTTTACCCAACAAAGTTGTCTTTCAGAAATGAAGGAAAGATCAAGACTTCCTCAAAAAACAAAATCTGAAAGATTTCATCACCATTAGATCTGCCCTATAAGAAATACTAAAAGTAGTTCTTCCAAGTTTTTTTTTCATCAAGGAAAGGATGCTAATCAGTAACTTGAAAACATGAAAATATAAAACACTGGTAAAGTATATAATCCAATTTGAAATACTCTAATACTGTAATATGGTAGTGTGTTAATCATTTTTGCTAGTATAAAGGTTAAAGCATAAGAGTATTAAAAAGACAGAGAATTCCCTGGCAGTTCAGTGGTTAGGACGCTGCGCTTTCACTGCCATGGCCCGGGTTTGATCCCTGGTCAGGAACTAAGATCCGCAAGCTGCACGGCACAGCCAAAAAAAAAAAAAAACCAAAAAAAAATTGTAGACACAATAATTTGTTAATGTATATACAATATTAAAAGAGATAAACAGTGACATCAAAAACATAAAGTGGGGGGAAGTAAAAGGGTAGAATTTCTGTAAGTCATCAAACTTATCAGCTTAAAATAGACTTTTATATTTTTAAGATGTTTTACCTCATGGTAACCACAAAGCAAAATCTAACAGTAGATACAAAAAAGATAAAGAAGAGGGAAATCAAAGCATACCACTATGGAAAATCATCAGTTCACAAAGAAATACATCAAGACATATCATGACAGCAAAACAGTAATAGTAGGAGACTATGATACTGCATTTTCAACAATGGATGTATCTTTCAGATGGCAGATGAATAATTAAACAGCAGACTTGCACAACACTATAAACCAATTTGACTTAACAGCATATACAGAATATTCCAAACCAAGAGCAGTGGAATATATACTCTTTTCAAGCATACATGGAACATTTTCTGGGATAGATCACATGCTAAGTCACAAAACAAGTCACTGCAAATTTAAGAAGACTGAAATCTTTTTTACTTTATTTTATTGCATTCTTCCATGAAATAAAACTAGAAATCAATAACAAAAGGAAATCAGGAAAACACACAAATACATGGAAATTAACTCTTGAACAACCACTAGGTCAAAGAAGAAGTCAAAAGGGAAATTTAAAAATATCTTGATACAAATGAAAAAAAAGAACAGAATATACCAAAGCTTAGGGGATACAGCAAAAGCAGTACTGAGAAGGAAGCTTTTAGTGACAAACACCTACATTAAGAAAGAAGAAAGATCTCATACAACCTAACTTTACACCTCAGGTAAATAGAAGAAGAACAAACTAAGCTCAAAATTAGCATAAAGAAGGAGATAATAAGGACTAGAGCAGAAACTGATGAAATGAAATAAAGAATAGAAAACAATACAAAAAACAGATAAAACTAAGTTCGTTTTTTGAAAAGATAAACATATCAACAAACCATCAGCTGCAATAACTGAAAAAAAGGAGAGAAGACTCAAAATCAGAAATAAAAGAGGAGGCATTACAACTGATGTCACAGAAATTTAAAAAAAAAAATAAGGGACTACTATGAACAATTATATATCAACAAGTTGGATAACTTAGAAGAAATGTTAAAAACTACCACGACTGAGTCAAGAAGAAATAGAATGACTGAACAGATCAATAACAAATAATGAGATTGGATCAATAATCAAGAATCTCCCAACAACTGAAAAAAAGCCCAGGACCAGAGGGCTTCATAGGTAAATTCTATCATCAAGATTTAAGAAGAATTAGTAACAGTCCTTCTCAAACTCTTCTAAAAATAGAAGAGAGAACACATCCAAACTCCTTTTATTAGGCCAGCATCATCTTAATAGGAGACCCAGACAAAAACACCACAAGAGAAAAAACAAAAAAACTACCAGTCTAATATTCCTGATGAACATGGATATAAAAATTCCCTCAACAAATATTAGCAAACCTTAATTCAACAGCACATTAAAAGGATCATAAGACCATGACCCAAGTGGACTTATCCCTAGGAATGAAGGTATAGTTCAACATATGCAAATCGATGTGACAACATCACACTTAACGAAATGAAGGACCAAAAATCATGTGATTATTTCCATACATGCAGAAAAAAGTATTTGACAATATTCAGTGCTTTTTCATGGCACTCTAAAAATTATATCAAGTATAGAAGAACTTACTTCAACACAATAGAGGCTATATATGAAAAGCCCACAGCTAACATCATACTCAATGTGAAAAAGCAAAATTTTTCCTCTAAAATCTGGAACAAGACAACACCTGTTGAGATGTCTATTATCCAAAAAAAAAAAAAAAAAAAAGAATAAGTGTTGGCGAGGAGAGATATTGAAAAATTGGAATTTTTGTTGTACACCGTTGGTGGGAATGTAAAATGGTATAGCTGCTATGGAAAATAGTATGGAGCATCCTCAAAATATTAAAAATACATCTACCAGATGATCCAGCAATCCCACTTCTGGGATGGAACTGAAATCAGGATCTTGAAGAGGTATCTTCACTCCTGCATTCACTGCAGCCTTATTCGTTAACAGCCAAGAAATGAAAATAACCCAAATGTCCACTAGCACGAATGGATATGGAAATCGTGGTATATACATACAACGGAATATTATTCTGCCTTAAAAAAATGAAGGAAACCCTACTCTTTGCAACAACACTGAAGACATGATAAGTGAAATAAGTCAGTCACAGAAGGACAAATGTCGTGTGATTCCTTTTATATGAGGCATCTAATATAGCCAGACACATAGAAGTAGACAATATAATGGTGGTACCAGGAGATGGAGAAATGGGAAGTTGTTCAATGGGCATAAAGCTAGTTATACGAGATGGGTAAGTTCCAGAGATGGGCTCTAAAACGTTGTGCCAGTAGTTAATAATAAAGTATTATGCACTTAAAAGTTTAAGAGGGTAAATCTCACATTAAGTGTTTTTACCACAAAAACAAAACCAAGGGACACAAGGACAACTTGGAGATGACGGATATAGTTATCACCTTGATTGTGGTGATGGTAACATGAGTATATACATACGTCCAAACTCACAAAAGGGTGTACGTTAATTACGTGGGGTTTTTTGTGTACCGATTATTACCACAATAAAATTGAAGAAAAAATTTTGCTCCAAAACACTGAAATGACTAAAGCCTGTACCTAACTCCCCAGTTGCAATATTAGCCCTTATCTCTTCTTATAGTACTGAATGCCTTACTAAATTCTACCTCGTGCTGTAGTTTTAAATGTACATGTTTTCTTTCCTTACACATTCATGACCTCCTTTAAGGCAGTGACAGGATCTTATTGTGTTGTAGGGACCCCAATGCCACCTGCAGTTTTGATGATTCACTAGGAGGCCTCTCGGAGCTCAGCATACTGTACCCATGGCTGTAATTTATTGCACTGAAAGGACTTGAAGCAAAACCAGCAAGGGGAAAAGGCACGTAGGGGGACGTCCAGGGAAACCAGGTACAAGCTTCCGAAAGTCCTCGGTCCAGAGTCACACAGGACGAGTTTAATTCCCCCAGCAACAAGCTGTGACAACACATGTGAAATGTTGCCAACCAGGAAAGCTCTCTAGACTCAGTGCCTGGGGTTTTTACTGGGGCTGATCATGTAGGTACTCTCTACCTGACATGTCCCCAAATTCCAGACTCCCAGAAGGAAAGCAGGTGTTCAGCATAAACCACATCATTTGTGCAAATAGTTTAGGCCCAGTGAGCCACTCTTATCTGTTGTGAGAATGGTGGGAACCCTCCTCAAATCCAAGTTCCCAAATGCCAGCCAAGGGCCAACCTTGGAAACAGGACTTTCAAAAAAATGGCAGTCAGGCCCGCTATGCCAACTTTTTTTCTGTCCACTTAGTAGCTGTTAGAGCCCGCTGGTGCTCAAACATCTGCTGAATTCCATCTTCAACTTTACACTATTGTTAAAATGAGATGATGGGAAATAAGTAAATGAAAATTTCATATATACAAAGAACTATGTTTACATTTTAAAACTCTGCATGTGTTTTTAAAAACTTTGTCTTGCCACTCAACATGAGTTTTGTTTTTTTCCCCCCTATATTACTTAAGCTTGGATAAACCAATTTTACATAAACAGCTAGCTAATCATTATAATAAATATAGAAGTGAACACAATGTAGTGGTTAAATCACCATCACAGAGGTAATGGCCCAGATATGATTTCTATTTTTAATATCTATTTGGGATCTGACCTAAGGTATTGGAATTAGTCTATAGACCTTCCTCTGTAATGATAACAATACTTTGAACTTATATTACAGTCAGTAGTGAACGGCTAAGTTGATTCAGACTGGCAACAAACCTATTAGTCTCAATAATAAAAAGAAAACTTTGAGTGACTTGATAGCTCTGCTGGTAGAATCCAGGCCTGGTGATGCCAAAGGATGTTTTGGTAAAAGACTGGAGAAGCCTGACGTGAGCCTTCATGCTTCACCACGGTGCTGCCAGAATACCTTTCCCTGTGGTACACCATGGCCCTAAAATTATGCTCAAAATAAAAGGCTTGTCTTTGAGTCTAGAAAAAAGTGGCTTAACAGGTCAACGCAATCTCCTTTACCATTTTTTTTTTTCCTGGAAGATGCCAATGATGCAAAATATGAAATCCTGCCTAGATCATTTCCTCAATAGACTGTATTCTGTAGTATGAAGAACTCACATAGGCTGTACAGAAACCATACGGGTTCTTTGATTTCAATTTTTCCATTATGGTCAAGAACATAATCTATAAAATCTGTTCATCTTCACACCTCCTGAGTTATGATGGAAATAATGGGGCAAAAGGGTCCATCAGTGGGGTGGGCCGAGGTTAGGGGAAGCCTCGATATCTAGACTGAGGAGTTTTAAACTGATTCTATAGGACAGGGGTTCATAAAATAGCCTATATAGATGGACTCTAAATATCTATGAGGGACTTCCCTGGCGGTCCAGTGGTTAAGACTTCGCCTTCCAATGCAGGGGGTGCGGGTTCGATCCCTGTTCAGGGAGCTAAGATCCCACATGCCTCGCGGCCAAATAAACCAAAACATAAAACAGAAGCAATATTGTAACAAATTCAATAAAGACTTTAAAAAAAATAGTCCACATCAAATAAATAAATAAATAAAAATAAATATCTCTGAAGCACCTGAAATTATGTATAACACTCTAGGTGGGAGAATTTTTCTGGGGAGAAGATCCATAGCTTTCTTCACCTTTTCAAAGGTGACTGTGTCCCCAGAATGTTTGTGAAAACTCAGGCCAAGTGTATAAGGAAACTTAGGCCGGAAGAAGAAGGCTGCATATTGTCAGCATTTTCCAAACCAGTGTGACCACAAGGATTGCTTGGGGCACTTGTTAAATTGCATCTAATTCTCTTCTCCAGGAAATTAAAACTGAACCATTTAAAAAATCTTGATGCACATTTTGATTCATTGCTTATATCTCAAAGCAATGAATCAAGAAGGCAATAGTTAATCCCCAGTATAGCATGTCAGAAAATGATCTATAACATGCCTATCCTTCAGATTCTGTGGAGACACATCCATTGCTGCTCCTTTGTTGGGCAAATCCAGAATATTCCACATATTAAGTAAATCAAAATTCTAAAAATCAATGCTTTTCAGATGTCATGAAAAACAACAAATCAGAAATTGAAGGCTCTGTCACATTCTTTCCCACATAACCTGTGTGAATCCTAATCTTTCAGTTAAGTGTCTGGATTCAATCTCAGCAGCACCACCTACTGATAATTTATTTTATTTATTTTTGGCTACATTGGGTCTTCGTTGCTGCGTGCGGGCTTTTTCTAGTTGCAGCGAGCGGGGGGAGCGGGGGCTACTCTTCGTTGCGGTGTGCAGGCTTCTCATTGCGGTGGCTTCTCTTGTTGCGAAGCACGGGCTCTAGGCGCGTGGGCTTCAGCAGTTGTGGCTCACAGGCTCAGTAGTTGTGGCTCGCGGGCTTAGTTGTTCCACAGCATGTGGGATCTTCCCGGACCAGGGCTCGAACCCGTGTCCCCTGCGTTGGCAGGTGGATTCTTAAACCATTGTGCCACCAGGGAAGCCCCACCTACTGATAATTTAAATTCAGTAGTTTATGTAAACTCTTAGCAATGTGAATATTAAACGATTAACTGGAAAACACCTAGAACATGTTTGGCTTTTCATAAAATATGTGATAATATAATTGATAGAGGAAAATTTTTAATATTTTTGCAAGCAGTGAATCAAATTGCTTTCGATGACAATGCACGCTTCAATCATGCTATAGATCGAATGCCTACGTCCCCGCAAAATTCATGTTGAAATTCGAAGCCCCAGTGTGATGGTGTCTGGAGGTGGGGTCTTTGGGAGGCGATTAGGTCATGAGGGCAGAGCTCTCATGAATGGGATTGGTGCCCTGATAAGAGAGACCCCAAGGAGCTGCCTACCTCCTTCCTTCTGCCGTTAGAGGTTATAGTGAGAAGACAGCTATGAACCAGGAAGCAGGCCCTCACAAACTGAATCTGCCAGCGTCTTGACCTTGGACTTCCCAGCTTCCAGAACTGTGAGGAATAAATTTGTTACTCATAAGGCACCCGGTCTATGGCATTCTGTGATAGCAGCCTGAATGGACTAAGACACATCCAGATATGTTTCTCCCATGCTGGCTGTTCTCCATTTGTCCCCCCACACGGATGTCCCCATCATTCTGTATTCCAGTTGGGTTCGGCCAATGAGAGGCCCAGCAGGAGATCAGAGGGCAGCAGGGGACACTAGGGTATTCACTCCCCTTGCGCCTCCTTCCTGCCTGCTGTGCCAGTCACAGCTCTGTCCGTCTGTCCCTCCTCCAATTAGTCCAGCTCTCACTGGGCTCCGTGCATTGCTATGGAGCACTTACCCCTTTTGACTCAGGGGTCCTGACGGTGGAGGATGCCTCAACTTCCCTTCCTCGTTCCCTTAGTCTTCAGTAAGTAGTTCTTTCACGAAAGCTTGTGCAGTTGACCTCCTGAGTGTAATTCGACCTCCTGGCAGGTCCCTGACAGACACAGAGCTCTCTGCAGAATCATCTTGCACACTGTAAAACTGAATTGATCATTCACTCAACACTTAAGTGAATACAGTGGGAAAAATATTATTTTAGGTACAGTACAGATAAAAAGATGAAAAAGATTCCATTCTGATCCTCAAGAAGCTCATATTAACATACATACAGGGGATCTGGTTTGACTAAGAACTTTTAAGGTAAATGATTCAGCATAACTATTTTAATTTCTACACATATCATTAATCTTAGGTATCAATTAAGTAGGCCTTTTGACTATCGTGTCTCCATAGTCCCCTGAAAGAATCTCACCTAGTTTACCACCATTAGATTAGAACCCTGTGGTTTATTTAAACCATCTTAAATAAACCAGTTAGAAACGTGGACCCAATTACTTAACCTGAAAATGTATATTTTTACATTCTAATGTGGTAGTCTCACAAATATCTACCTTGGAGTCCTTCTGTGGGATACACACACTCACTCACACACACATGAGTACAAATTCCTCCCTTAGTGAGAAGATTCTGGAGAGCAGGGGCCTGCCTCATTCTCCACTGCTGCATCCAGAGTTTCCACACAGTACAGAGTGAATCAACGTTTCAATGACAAACTGATGGACAAGAGTGCAACCTTTACCTAGGTTTGAGCCCCAGCTTCGCCTTCATCTGGCTGGATGACCTTGAGCAAATGACCAAACTCTCTGCCTCAGTTTCCTCACCTCCAGCATCACCCTAGTTTAAATGAGTTATCTGAAAAGCACTTAGAGTGGTACCCACCCCACAGTAAGAACGACGCAAGTGCTTGCTAAATAAATAAAATTAAGGTGATGCTGTTTTTCACATCACCTGGAGGAAGTGCAGCTGGAACAGAACTTAAGAGACATAACTCACTTTATAGATGATAAAACTGAGGACCAGGAAAAGTGAATGCAATAAGCCAGCGTAGATGTGACCGACACGGATAACCTCATCCCTAGGAAGACCCGCTCATTTACACAGCACGCTTTAGAAATAAATGGAGGAACTTTGTCCAGCAAGACAAAAATCTGTTGATGTCAAAATAAACGTGTAAATAACCTGTATTTATATTTCCTGATTTGTAAAAGTACGTAAATATTTAAATAAATATCTACTATATTTAGTGCTGCGAAATAGGTAAAAATTTAGAAATCAGTTAGTAAACCTTGAAAACCTGGTACACATTCAAAAGTCAGCCAACTGAAGGACAAATTAATAGCTAATTTTTAAAAATCAATGGAAATAATGGCATGATGGCTATGCCCACTTAACTCAGAATATAATGGTTTTCCTTAATTTTCCTCTTTCTTTTTTGGAAGGAGAGGGCAAGATTGTAGGGCATATATTCTCACTATAATTAAGCAAAACGTGTAATTCTTTGAATTTGAATGTGCTCACATGCTCAACTGGGATCCTTTCTGATCTAGTAGGGGGAAAGAAAGCTTTGTATCCTAGATATCCATAATTCTTATCAATCGCTTAAAAGTATAAAAGGTATTTTTTTTAAGTTAGAAATTAATAGTGACTAGCCACTCATTCTCCATCTCTAAATGACTTTGAGAGTCAGTTTTGATATAATGACTGTTTGGAAAACAAAAGCTTGTTGCAGGAGATGACACTAGGGAACCATGTGAGCAAAATGCAAATTTCAGTTTGCGTGGCTTTGTCCAGGAGAAATGGTAGGACATGTAGAAAACTGCACCCAGCTAAACTGAGCACAGGAACACACAAAACACACGCAGGAATAGGCAAAACACACACGCGTGCACACCTCACACCACCAGCGCCCTCAGCTCACCCAGGTCTGGTGTCACAACTGCCCTCCGACACCAGCAGGCCCTCCGCCCACCTTTACTCAATCCACAAATACAACCCTTCCCGCTCCCACTCCCATAGGCATGCCTCAGGTCTTTTTCAAGGTAAATTGCTATATTTATTGTAATATTCATGTATCTAGAAACCATTTAACATGTGAAACAGTTAATACTGTTTATATTAGATTTTTCATTTTTTTTTGGCCACGCTGCACAGCCTGCAGGATCTTATTTCCCCAACCAGGGATTGAACCCGTGTCCCCTGCAGTGGAAGCTCGGAGTTCAAACCACTGGACCACCAGGGAAATCCCTATATTAGGTTCTTACCTTTACTCATTAGTATGTCATTGCTGAAGTTTTGGAATGTTGTGCCTCTAACCAGTTTTCCCCACAAAACCTAAGGCTTCTTTATTTTGCAGTTATGCACAGCACAGTGATTTTTAGAACACATACATGAATGACAGCAGAATTCCCTGTATTCTATTATGAGCTCCAGGTCACCAAAATTACAACAATTCAAGTCCAATATACAGGAGTCATCTGCTAGACAACGTTAAGGTTGCCCTTGAATTGATTTCAAACATTATGTATAGAATTTTACATTTCTCAGACAACAGCTCTTGTTGTAAATACCCAGAAAAAAATGAGTTATACACAGCATTTGATTAATAAGCTGTGAATTACTAGATAAAAAGAATATTTAGAAATATGACTTTCAAAACATACTACACGCAGTAATTTAGATCACACTAGTCAATTTTAATTTAATGACGCTTACCTCTTCATCAAAAATGGAAAATAATACTTCAAAGTTTTTAATCTCAAAGTGTTTTTGACAAAACTGTTAGAAACAAATATGTTTTATGCCTAAACTCAGCTCCTTTAGCTATTAATCTATCCTTCTCTGCTTAATTTTTGAGAACAATTTCCCTGACCATTGTGAATTATAACATACATAAAACAAACATTTAGTATAAACTGGATACTTACTCAATGTTAATGTTCCCCACTGAAAGCATAAACAGAGTCATGCTGCAAATAAAATAAAATTTGGGGGTGTTTTTTGCTTTTCAAATAGGTCCGCATAGTTAAATATATACAAATGCTGGAAAAGAGTTAAAATAAAAACAGAACTTTGCTCCTATCATGTTAAAAACCTTAAAGAAATTCTCTTTCAAATAAACGAAAGGCATGCAGAGACAAAATATTCCTTAGTTTAATGGAGTTAAGCAACAGCACAATAATTTAACTTGCAGCCTAATATAGTTCCATTCCAGATACTAGAAGTCTTCCTATTTAAAATACATACTTAAGTTAACCTGAAAGGAATCCGCTGGCCTACCTGCTCCTCCTCCAAGCAAATTAACATTTGGCAACCATGAATGAAATTAAATTATCCTGATGTTTTGATATTAAATCATTTCGATAAGACCAATCTGAATCTAAGTAATCTTTTAAAAATAAAAAAACATTATCTGTACAAACACAAAATTGATTTTTACTATGACATAAGATAAAGAACTTTCTTTTGTTTGCTTGTTTCTTTGTTTTGGTAAAACTCAACCAATATTCACTCACGGAATTATTCTTGAAAAAATTAGCATGAGACAGCAAAAAAAGATTCTGAAAAGTCAGTGACTACTCCTGCTTACAAAGGGAGAATATGACACAACCAGTGATAACAATTGGAAATTTTGTTTTTCCCCCCCTCTGAAAAAGCTTATCTACCTTATTGAATACTTGATATAAGCCTTTTTTATCAGATTCAGCATAAACTAATTTTGGAAAGAATTTTCTTTAATGCCAGCAGGGTATGTAATTTCCTAAAGTGCAAACAAGAAAACTAAAAAATATATATTTTACCCTTGGAATTGTTTTATATAACTATATAAAATAACAGACACATGTAACTGACTGACATACAAGAAAAAAGTTGTTGACTAGAAAAACAACTTTAACGGCTAATGTTTATGTGTATTAATATTAATAACTTGTAACAATGTATAATGACATTTTTCTAGGCCAAATATTTGTGATGTAAAAAAATGCCATTGCTGATTGTGTACCTTATTTGGAATATCAGAAAAAGACTCGCTCGGCCAGCCTCAAAGATGGAAACTGCTAGTTTCCATAGTTCTCTAACATTTCAGGTAATCTGCTTACTTAGTAAATAAAACAGCAAAAGGATGGCAAGTATAGTATGTTGGCTTCATCATAATTTTCACGTCAATAAACACAACTCTGCCTACAAGAACATCAAAAATGGTAAAATTTCATATAGTCCAATGCTACCTCTCTCCTTTAGCTTGAAGCAAGATATGAAAACTGTATATGCTTCAGAGTCGTAATTATTTAATTCTTCCCCCAATGAAAGTGAAAGTACTATCAAATGAAAGCGCTTCTACTCAAAGCGCAGATGTTCCTGGTGGGGTCACTCAAACATCAACAAAAGGCTCAGGAGCTTACTAATGGACATCAGGCATCCCCAGATTACTCACAGGGAATATACTGTTATGACCATGTGCTGGAAACATGTTCCCGAGTTTCAGTACCTTTTCCTTCTCTGAGCTATGAGGTAATTGCAGTGGCACAGATGAGTTATTCAGGCTGAACGGCAGGGAGGCTGGGGATCTGAAGCACAGAATTTCTGCAAGCATCAAAGGATCATGTGACAGTTACACTAACACCACAATTTATAAATAAGTAGAAGGCCCAAGAGACTCATGGAACTGCCTAGGATCACATATCTAGCAAGATATTCTTTTGAGAAAAGATATATCTGGGTTAAAATCTAAATTCCTAGGGCAATGAACTGAAATTTCCACTTCATAGCAGAATAGAACTCCAATAAACTCCCATAACATAATTTAGTTCTTATTCTTTTCTTCAACCGAAAGTATTACCACATCCTTTACAAAAAACCCATGTGGTCAAAACGGATACATTTTACAAGGCAAATACTGAAATCTTTCCTTTTATCCTGTGCCAACTGCCATTTATAGAAATGGACTTGTTATAATGAAGCTTCTTTGGTAAATATTAAATGAATTTACCTGTATTCTTCACTACAACTTCTTCAGTCATGTTTCACAACTAAGTGTTATCATTGTATTTTTAAATTACAGAATATCAAAGATATTAAATTGAAACTTTTTTTTCTCTGAGGGAAAAGGAACAAAATCCAAAACCAGTATATAGGTCTTTTTTGTGTGTTTTTAGTTCTGAGGAAAATAATCATACCGTATGGATGTTTCACATTTGGCATCTTAAATGCCTAACATAATATTACACATAATTAATCAAAAACATTCTCAATTGTTTACATATCTCTTTTTAAAGTAACAAGATATGTAATTATCCTGCACTTAAGAAACTTCATATATCCTGCCACAGAAACAATGGATTCCAAACATTTATTCTATTTTTTTAAAAGCCATTAACCAACGGAAATAATGTAAGGGCTTAAACAAGCTATTTCACAACCTGATAGTGTACATTATTGTAACTTGCATGTGTTTCTAACTTGACTGTGGGTATACATTTTAGTCGGCCTGATTCCAATTTGGCAACCAATTTGAGGAAAATAAGTAAAAACTAGAACTTTTAAAAAGAAAGGATTTCCCTTCCTCTGAAGTGATTTCAATATCTTAATAGAAGATACGACTAAAAGGTAAAGAGAAGTCTTTTTAAACAAACATGCCAAAATGTACACATCCCAAAACAAAGTCCTATAATTGTTGATGACATTTCTAAAATACCTAAAAGCCATCCAGAGTGAATCAGGTACATGAACAAGCTTGAGAAAAGCTCATTTGGGTTTGAATGGTGGAGAAGGGGAGCTAATTATTTTTTTCAAGGGCACAAATTTTCTTCAGGTACTCTGAATGCAATTTGAAAGGAAGAACACAAAACTGTACTGAGCCATGGCAGCATCGATGGCCTGAGCACACGGTCTCTTCTACAGAATAACCATACTTTAGGCTAACAATGTTCATTTATATGTACAGTTTTCTGATACGAGCTTGGAAAATTTAGATTCATCCCCTGTAACCGTAAGTCACATAGTTCTGACTGCAATTTGGGGGGATTAATTAATAATAAAGAGTTACTATAATGAGAACCGTGCATCAAGTTAATTAAATAACATCATAAAGAAAGACGAGATAAATCCAGAATGTGGGACACACTATGAGACAACTGGTGTAGATCTTTAAAAAGGCAGGGAAAAAAAGAAGAGATCAATCCAGATTAATAGAGAATAAATGGACATTAAAAATGTGATATATTTCCTGGATTTTTAAAAAACTGTACCTATAAAACAGTTTGGGGATGTTTGGTGAGAATAATATTACAGAATTACTGTTAATTTTCTTAGATGTGACAAAGGTTTAGGTTATGAAGGAATATGTACTTATCCTTACAAAATACATGATGAAATGCTTAGGTGTATGGTTTAGTGCGAAGTCTGTAACTTTGTTTATTCACACAATAAAGTATATGTGCATATGCACATACAGACACACCTAGACACAAACATGGATACACACACACACACACGTATATATAAACATACATAAACAGATAAAGCAAATGTGACAAAATGTTAATGATTAGTCAATCAAGACAAAGAGTACTCAGGTGTTCAATGCATTATTTCAATCTTTCTGTAAGTCTGAAAATTCTCAACATAAGAGTTGCTGGGAAAAGCACCACCTGTAGTATCAGATACTGACTTCAAAGGGCCAACTTAGTAACATCGTACTCCCCTCTGCTTAATCTTAACCTCTAAAACAGTGGTCTCCAAATCGGGCATACACATCCTAGGGCACAGACTAAATGAACCAGAGATACGGGAAGAAAATATTAGAATTTCTATTAATAATTTACCTCTTGCCCTGTAAGACTTCTATTTTTGGTGTGTTTCATAATGTACTATATGTATTACTACAGTAGAACTTCTATAATTTGTAAATACATAGACACATTTTGAGGCTATAAACTCAAAAGATATTTGTTACTGACGAGGGCAGCAGATCAACGAATTTGTATATACTCTTTTCTAAAATAGACATAACTTTTTTAAGTCTCTGAACATCAAACGATTATTAGAACCAGTTCCTTTCGCGTTTACACAAGGGCTTACCGACACAATAATTTAATCTTCAATCTTTATCAGAAACTCTTGACTCTAAAAGAAGCAGGAAACAGAGAATAAAGGCAGAGGGAAGTATTAACATAAAGCTAGGGAGTTGAAATATCAACAAAGAACAAACAGTATGATCACAAGTTATCACCAATAAAATGTTAGGTTTTGTTCAACAAGGAAATCTAATATTTTAAACACTGAGATTTAAAATGCTCTAGAATATTATAAGGAAAAAATATTGCTGAAGCTAGAAAAACTTCAGGGAAAAAAATTACTAAGTATTATAATTTCAAAGGAAGACCACACTAAAAAAGAATATATAAAACTCAAGGCAGCTTTGCTTAAAAACCAGGGGGGCATGTAATTATAAACAGCATAGAAAATAATCTAGATATATGACTAGAACACTTAATCGAACCATGATTCTAAAATAAAAGATAACTGAACATAAGGTCTTTGAGAAAATATTTAGGTAAGTTTCTTTTATATATTTATTCTAAAGGCTGCAAGGATTCATCGACAATGAAAAAAATTTTTAAAAATTAGAAAATGATATGAGTGAAGAATTTAAACTATAATTTTGTTATTAAATATTTAAAGAGTTATATAACAGGATGCTATATAATTGTTAATACAATCGGTAAGATGAGAAAAAGAAAACAGTAATTTTAATGTATTAAAGAAATGAAAATTTGACCAATTATACCAATGGACCTCATTTTAGAAAATAATTATATAGCTTTTGCAGTTGCATGGTTTACCATATAGGACACTAATTTATCTTGTATAAACTTGAAGCTTGGGACTGAAGATAGTTTCATGCTGAATTATACATATGTCATATATGAAAATTGTATCTATCAGAAAAGAATGTTAGGGGTCTATTAAGCATTCTAATTACAAAAATTAAGAGGTATAGAAACAAGGTCCAGAAGTTTTTAATATAAAGAAGGGAATCTCTGGGCACAGGAAAAGGTTCATCACCGAGTAGGAGAGGCAGGTAACAGTGGAGCAGGACCAGGGAGTTAGAAAAGACTGTAAAATCATGGTAAGGACATACTACATATTATTCCTACTAGGTAGGTTTAGGGCACTGATATATTGTCCATCCAACTGACTGTGGGGTTTGTTGGCTACTCAAGCTAGATAGTATATAACTGGGCTGAGTTTTTCCATTCAAATGTCACTGGCTTATGGATACACAAACTTTATAAAGGAAATAAACTGAGAAGTAAAATTTGCTTCACAGAAATTCATATTATAGTTAGTTCTTTTTATAAATAATCCTATTCCCTTTAAAAAGGGACAGCTATCTTTCAAAGAAAGATTTTACGGAAGTGCAACACATACACTGGTTGCAGAACAAAATCACTGTGCTCCTAACTGGTCCTTTCCTATTTCCGTCCTTGCTATGTCATCTGAAAGATGAAAAATCCAGTGGTTCCTTTCCAGTGGAATTTTTTCCGTCTGCTATTTTTATACCTAATAAGTGAAAACTGCAAACTAATATAGTATCAGTTTTAAGTATTCATCATTTAAATCTTTATAAAGGTAAAGAAACTTGCATATGCATTGTAATAAGGGTAGTCTTGTTTCATTTCACCATTCTTTGACTTTTACAGGGCAAAACACATACTAGAGAATATATCATTGATTTTACATCATGAAGCATATCAAAATACAATGGGAAAAATGATACATTTGCCATTGGTAAACAGGAATTCATCAAAAGACAAAGAGAAAAATACAATATGACTTGAGACGAAGTGTATCACTTAAACTAGAGTATTCAAATTGGAATGAGAAAGAGTACAATGTTTTGACAACGTTCATCAAAAAACAACGTATTAAAAAAATTTTAATGTAAACTTTGAATTCAAATTTTAAAACTACTATTTGAGGGCAACGTACTCTAAACTCAGGAAAACACAACACTAGGGTGAAACACCCTAAGTTGAAGATGAGGATTTAAATTTGAACCTACCTTGCCAAAGATGGAATCATTTGTCAAAAGGAAAGCAAGTACCTGATCATAATACTCTGAGAAAATACAAATTAAATCTTCATTTATGGTGTGACACCTGTTACTAAATCAATTCATTTACTACGACGCTCAACTCAATTTTTCAGTTGTTTAAATAATAGTGTTACATAATAGCACAAGACTAGGGAAATTATAAATATTTAAGGAGATTAAAATGTCAGTAGAAAACATATTACATATGGATTAAAAGAAAAGCATTCATTCAAACTACTCCTGAATAAGAAGCCAAAATAATTCCATTTAGAACTTTAGAAGAGAGAGAGCAGCCCATAAATCCCGTTTGAAAGACAAGAATAAATAAACTGTTAAGCAAAGCCAGGAATCTAGATGACTTTGAAACATCCACTTACATCCATTTTAATGAAGAATTAAAGGATACACTGTGTTAAAGACATATTTAAAAGACTAGCAGTGGAATAAGACAGATGAATCAAATTTTGTTATAGCCTAAATAATTACAAGAGACTTTGAAAACGTAGTGTAATTCATGTTTTCTTTCCAGTTTCAAAGCTTCTATCCAATGCCTCTATCTTTGGTGTCACTGCCACCAATAAACACAGTATACAGCTTAGAAACCTAATTACTATCTTCAACTAGGAAAAAGTAAATTAACATTATTTCTTTAGAAGTAAGATATAAAGAATGTGGTCCAACTTAATTTTGTCTCATGGTCCCACAGTATTCTGAAATATCATGCCAAAATGTAAAAGTTTAAAAGGGAACATCATCATTTCCTATAAATGCACCAAAAATTTAGCTACTGTACGCTGGTGTGATGACAGCTAGTAGAATGCAGAGGCCACACAATGACATAACATACGTGTGTTCAGCGCACAATTACTCCAAGGAAGGTTCAGTTTAATGGGAAACTGAAACATGGACAACATAATGCCTTCATGTACATATGCTAAAGCGTTGTTCTCTTGCAGTTCAAAAGGACAGTGTAATGCTCTTAAATTTACACAAAACATTATGAAACATGGTAGTTGCTCATGATTAAAATAAAACAGCAATGTCAATTAAGTTAACAGTGTTAAATATATTCACATGATCACCACCGTGATTCAAAGTGGCCACGAGTGAAGTTACACAGCGATCTATGCACACATCTGCTACAACGGTGCTTGCCAGTTTGACTTTCTGCAGACCAGGTAATTTTACGAGACAAATAATCTTGCACTGATTCTTTCATATTACGAAAGGAATCAGATGTTGTAAGTAGTTTCATTCCTCTGGGGGAGGGGGAGGGGAGGACCTCTAAAAAGTCAGTGCAAATTGAAGAGAGGTCTCCCTTCTTGAATATTGGAACTTGCTGACCAAGATACGATTCCTATAAGCTGAGGATAAACAAATCTTAAGATATCAAAGAATCTCATAACATTGTCATCGGCGTTTAGCAGGTATTTGCCACAAAGAGGAATCCCAGCCCTACAGCAGGGCCTTCGGAGAGTACGGCTGCTGGGGCGGAGGCGGCTGGGGCAGCGCTGACGTTAAAGTGTAGTTCGGCACCTGGGACAGGCTGCTGCCTGCGTTCTGGTACATG
This sequence comes from Balaenoptera musculus, assembly GCF_009873245.2. NCBI lineage: Eukaryota > Metazoa > Chordata > Mammalia > Artiodactyla > Balaenopteridae > Balaenoptera > Balaenoptera musculus. The sequence continues at coordinate 4,715,233 of NC_045786.1, forward strand.
GCGACGTCGGGGGCGGCAGCGGCGGCAGGAGGGGGACTGTACACTGAAGGCTGGCTGGGATACGTGCCTCCTGGAACGGAAGTGCCCATCGTGCTGTGGAGCGGAAGGAACACTCGGTTAGATCAGTACTGACTTACCCAGCCGCTTAGAGACAAACAGGAAAGCTGTTCATGAAACAGTTACTCATTCATGCAACGCATTCAATAAATACTTAGTAAATAGCTATAACGTGCCAAACACTGTTATTTGAGGCACGCGGATATCATCAAGAAAGAAGGGGGAAACGTCCCTACCATCATGGAGCTTACATTCTAAAAGGAGAAAAAAGATGATAAAAAATGTATAATATATCAAGAGGTAGTAACAAGAGGTGGTATAAAGAAACATAAAGCATCGTAGGAGAACCACGAGTTCCTGGGACAAGAGGTTCCTGGGTATCCAGGGTGGTCCCCGAGGCTGCTCAGACACAGCTACACTGAAGCAGCGACCTGGAAAGAGGGGGAGGGAGTGATACCGATTATCTAGGAAAACAGGCTTTCAGGCCAAGAGAAAAGCAGGCCCTGGAGAAGAGAGAAGGCCAGGCACGTTCAAGGAACTGGAGGAGGCCTTGAGGGCCGGGGCAGCGCGAGCAGAGCGGAGAGCGGCGCGGAGCCAGGCGGCAGAGCCAGAGGGCAGAGGAGCCTCGGGGTACGTGGCCGTGCGGACTCTGGCAAGGACTGTGGCGTGCATTTGAGTGGGACGCAGACACACTGGTTGGTTGCGGACACCAGAGCAACGTGACGTGACTTGGCTTTAACAGGCTCACCCGGGCCCAGGACAGAAGCCAGGTGACCTGACCGGGGGCTGCTGTAATCGTCCCTGTGAGAGCCGTCGGGCAGCTGGCGAGAGCCATGGAGGAAAGGGGAGGGAAGGGTCCGATTTTGAAGGAAGTTCCATCAAAGGAAGTTTACGTCATGTCTGAGGTAAAATCTTAGAACTAAGTTCTACTCTACTCAGGTAGAGCAGCCACCCACTGAAAAGGAAAAGACTACAGATAAGGGCCACGGCAGATTGGGGGAGGGAGAATCCAAGCACAGTTTTGGACACGTCAAGTGAGGTACCTAGGAGATTCCCAAGAAATGACAGTGAGCAGGCGGTCAGCTATGCGGGTCTGGAGCCCAGCACAGAGGTGAGGGCTAGCAGCTTGAATTCGGGGGTCATCAGCACACACAGGCGGCGTTCAGGGTCAGGGACCTGAATGACATCCCCCAGGAAGCGACTGCAGACAGAGGAAAAGGCACTCCGTGTTTTGAGCTCTAGAGCTAGAAGTCAGGGAGATAAAGAGGCACTAGGCAAAGAAGGCTGAAGAGTGGCAATAAGGCAGAAGGAAAACTAAGAGAGCATGGTCACGGCCAAGTGAAGAAAGTATTTCAAAAAGGAAGTGACCACTGGGTCTGGCCACATGGAAATGGCTGGTCCCTAAGAGCAGTGCTGGAAGACTAGGGGAGATGAAGACCTGATATCCTCCTTTCTCTTATTCCCTGAAAATAGAGAAGCAAATAACAGAGACCTTCTCTCTACTCCCACTAACACATTTACCCACTGTCTGCACCCACACCCACAGTTACATCCTGCCTTGCCTCCTGCTGGAACTGCCCACCTGCCAGTGCTCCCCTCACTGTGCACTGACCCCCCATCCCACCAACCAGAACTCCTTCGAGCTGTCTTGATTCATGTCTCGGCTTCCTCTCTTCCCATCCCCAACCTGACAGTCGAGTTTCTATCATGTGTAAGACACCAGGATATATAAAGAGAAATACTAGGAGCTTTAACAAGCAGATTTCCCCCCCACCTCTCTGTGAAAAATGTAAAACAAGCTATACAATGGGCAATTGCCTAAAATTTTCAAAATACTGCCTATTTTTAAACTTTTCTTCAATTCCTAGATTGTTTATAAATCAATGTTGGTAAATTCAATACTCTTGTACTTTGCACAAATTAAACCAATTCCCTATTATAACAGATAGTCATTTGCTGCTACATTCCACCAACTAATGTAACCACATAAGTCATGCTTAAAGGCATCACCCATTATCATTCCACAAGTGTTGTGCTGTGAAATATAAAGTATTACAAGGACTCAGGTTTCGTGCTATTGGTCACATCGATAAGGGTCACAATAATGCTATTATATCATATTGAGACTAAGTGCTAAGCTCTGGTGCCAAAATGCCTAGTTTTGTATCTTAGCTAAATGGGACCTTAGCCGTCGTTCCCTGCCTCAGTTTCCTCATCTATAAAATGGGGATAATAGTGTACCTACTTCAGGGGTTATTACCATCAATGAGTTAACACACATAAAGCATACAGCGCAACACCTAGTGCTTACTATCCCATAAATGTTAGCTATTACTGTAATCATTCCCACTTTGTACTATATTCCTCATCTCAACTTAAAAGTTCTACCATCCACCCAGTTGTTCAAGGGTTAAAACCCAGCAATTCTCTCATATCTCTGCTCTGCACTATCTCCCCACCGTGTTACCCATAGGCAATCATTTGCTCATCTCTAAATAACTCTTTTCTCATCCCTATCTTGCAGTTAGACGCTCATCATTTCTTGCCTAATATACTAGCCTCCCAGCTCCTAATCTAGTCCCTATGAATCCATCAACACTATCACCATCTGAAGCTCTTTTCGGGCTTTCCCAGACAAGACCCAAGCTCCTTAACATGGTATCTAGGACCATCCATTATCCTTGTCAATAAGTCCAAGCGTCTCTCTCACCTCTCCCCCGCAGAGACTTTAACCCTTTAGTAACGCTGCACCATTGGTAATGCCCAACATGCACCGTGCGTTTTCACTGCTCCCCATTTCACCCATTCCATGGGTACCATGCATTTCGTAGCATGTCAAGTCAACAAAAACATGAGAACCACGTCTTTGTTCATGACAGACAACCATTCTTACTTTTTCCTCCAGTCTTAAGAGCATATTTTTCTTGGAAATCTTCCCTGAACCCTGAGGCTCCTCAAGCACCCTGCATATACCTTTCTTTGTAATTTGTGTTGTAACAACATACTTTGTGTGTGTTTGCCTCCATTAGCCCCTAAGAACCTTGAGGCTCAGAAACTCCAAATCAATGGTCAACTAATATCTGACAAGGGAGCCAAGAATACTCAATGGGGAAAGGATAGTCTCCTCAACAAACGGTGTTGGGAGAACTGGATAACCACATACAGAAGAGTGAAATAGGACCCCTGTCTTACACCACACACAAAAATGAACTTGAAATGGAATAAAAACTTAAATTTAAGACCTGAAACTGTAAAACTCCTAAAAGAAAACACAGGGTAAAAAGGTTGTTGAGACTGGTCTTGGCTGCGGTTTCCTGAATATACAGCAAAAACACAAGCAATAAATGCAAAAATCAGTAAGTGGGACTACATCAAACTAAAAACTACAGCAAAGAAAACCATCAACAAAACCAAAAGGCAACCTATGAAATGGGAGAAAATATTTGCAAATCACAATATCTGATAAGGAGTAAATATCCAAAATACATAAAGAACTCATACAATTCAATGGCAAAAAACCTAACAATCCATCGCTTAAATAAATCATCACTTTGCTTTCTTGACCTCCCTCTCTGTCTCTGAATTCTTTCTGCCACAAGAACCTACCATGGGAACCATCCTTGTTGGAGCCATTCAGGAGAATTCAGGAGGACCTTCAAGATGGCGGAGGAGTAAGATGTGGAAGTCACCTTCCTCCCCACAAATACATCAGAAATACACCTACATGTGGAACAACTCCTACAGAACACCTACTGAACGCTGGTAGAAGACCTCAGACTTCCCAAAAGGCAACCAACTCCCCACGTACCTGGGTAGGGCAAAAGAAAAAAGAAAAAACAGAGACAAAAGGATAGGGATGGGACCTGCACCTCTGGGAGGGAGCTGTGAAGGAGGAAAAGTTTCCACACACTAGGAAGCCCCTTCTCTGGCGGAGACGGGAGTGGCAGGGGGGAAGCTTTGGAGCCACGGAGGAGAGCGCAGCAACAGGGGTGCAGAGGGCAAAGCGGAGAGATTCCCACACGGAGGATCGGTGCCGACCAGCACTGACCAGCCCGAGAGGCTTGTCTGCTCACCCGCCGGAGAAGCTGGGGGCTGGGAGCTGAGGCTCGGGCTTTGGAGGTCAGACTCCAGGGAGAGGACTGGAGTTGGCTGCGTGAACACAGCCTGAAGGGGGCTAGTGCGCCACAGCTAGCAGGGAGGGAGTCTGGGAAAAAGTCTGGAACTGCCGAAGAGGCAAGAGACCATTGTTTCGGGGTGCGCGAGGAGAGGGGATGCAGAGCACTGCCTAAATGAGCTCCAGAGATGGGCGCGAGCCGTGGCTATCACCGCGGACCCCAGAGACAGGCATGAGACGCTAAGGCTGCTGCTGCCGCCACCAAGAAGCCTGTGTGCGAGCACAGGTCACTATCCACACCGCCCCTCCCGGGAGCCTGTGCAGCCCGCCAGTGCCAGGGTCCCGTGATCCAGGGACAACTTCCCCAGGAGAACACACGGCGCGCCTCAGGCTGGTGCAACGTCATGCCGGCCTCTGCCACCGCAGGCTCGCTCCGCATTCTGTACCCCTCCTTCCCGCCGGGAGGCCCTAATCAGCCGTTCCTTTAACCCTGTCCTGGCTGGGCAGGGAACAGATGCCCTCAGGCGACCTACACGCAGAGGTGGGGCCACATCCAAAGCTGAATCACAGGAGCTGTGCGAACAAAGAAGAGAAAGGGAAATCCCTCCCAGCAGCCGCAGGAGCAGCAGACTACATCTCCACAGTCAACCTGATGTACCTGCATCTGTGGAATACCTGAATAGACAACGAATCATCCCAAAATTGAGGCGATGGACTTTGGGAGCAACTGTAGAGACTTGGGGTTTGCTGTATGCGACTGACTAGTTTCTGATTTATATGTTTATCTTAGTTTAGTTTTTAGCGCTTGTTATCATTGGTGGATTTGTTTATTGGTTTGGTTGCTCTCTTATTATTTTAATTGCTTTTTTATTTTTTATTTTAATAACTTTTATTTTATTTTATTTATTTCTTTTTTTTTTCTCCGTTTTCTTCTGAGTCATGTGGCTGACAGGGTCGTGGTGCTTCGGCGGGGTGTTAGGCCTAGGCCTTGGAGATGGGAGAGCCGAGTTCAGGATATTGGTCCACCAGAGACCTCCCAGCCCCACGTAATATCAATTGGCGAGAGCTCTCCCAGAGATCTCCATCTCAACGTTAAGATTCAGCTCCACTCAATGACCAGCAAGCTACAGTGCTGGACACCCCATGCCAAGCAACTAGCAACACAGGAACACAACCCCACCCATTACCAGAGAGGCTGCCTAAAATCATAATATGGTCAGAGACACCCCAAAACACACCACCAAACTCGGACCTGCCCACCAGAAAAACAAGCTCCAGCCTCATCCACCAGAACACAGGCACTGGTCCCCTCCACCAGGGAGCCTGCACAACCCACTGAACCAACCTTACCCACTGGGGGCAGACACCAAAAACAACAGGAACTATGAACCTGCAGGCAGTGAAAAGGAGACCCCAAACACAGTAAGTTAAGCAAAATGGGAAGACAGAGAAACATGCAGCAGATGAAGGAGCAAGGTAAAAACCCACCAGACCAAACAAATGAAGAGGAAATAGGTAGTCTACCTGAAAAAGAATTCAGAGTAATGATAGTAAAGATGATCCAAAATCTTGGAAATAGAATGGAGAAAATACAAGAAACGTTCAACAAGGACCTATAAGAACTAAAGAGCAAACAATGATGAACAACACAATAAATGAAATTAAAAATTCTCTAGAAGGAATCAATAGCAGAATAACTGAGGCAGAAGAACGGATAAGTGACCTGGAAGATAAAATAGTGGAAATAACTACCACAGAGCAGAATAAAGAAAAAAGAATGAAAAGAATTGAGGACACTCTCAGAGACCTCTGGGACAACATTAAATGCACCAGCATTCAAATTATAGGGGTCCCAGAAGAAGAAGAGAAAAAGAAGGGGACGGAGAAAATATTTGAAGAGATTACAGTTGAAAACTTCTCTAATATGGGAGAGGAAATAGTCAATCAAGTCCAGGAAGTGCAGAGAGTCCCATACAGGATAAATCCAAGGAGAAGCACGCCAAGACACATATTAATCAAACTATCAAAAATTAAACACAAAGAAAAATATTAAAAGCAACACAGGAAAAGCAACAAATAACATACAAGGGAATCCCCATAAGGTGAACAGCAGATCTTTCAGCAGAAGCTTTGCAAGCCAGAAGGGAGTGGCAGGACATACTTAAAGTGATGAAAGGGAAAAAGCTACAACCCAGATTACTCTACCAAGCAAGGATCTCATTCAGATTCAACAGAGAATTAAAACCTTTACAGACAAGCAAAAGAAGAGAATTCAGCACCACCAAACCAGCTTTAGAACAAAGGCTAACGGAACTTCTCTAGGCAGGAAACACGAGAGAAGGAAAAGACCTACAATAATAAACCCAAAACTATTAAGAAAACGGTAATAGGAACATAACATATCGATAATTACCTTAAATGTAAACGCATTAAATACTCCAACCAAAAGACACAGACTGGCTGAATGGATCCAAAAAGAAGACCCATATATATGCTGTTTACAAGAGACGCACTTCAGACCTAGGGACACATACAGACTGAAAGTGAGGGGATGGAAAAAGATATTCCATGCAAATGGAAATCAAAAGAAGGCTGAAGTAGCAATTCTCCTATCAGACAAAATAGACTTTAAAATAAAGACTATTACAAGAGACAAAGAAGGACACTACATAATGATCAAGGGATCAATCCAAGAAGATATAACAATTGTAAATATTTATGCACCCAACATAGGAGCACCTCAATACATAAGGCAAATGCTAACAGCCATAAAAGGGGAAATCGACAGTAACACAATCATAGGAGGGGATTTTAACACCCCACTTTCACCAATGGACAGATCAAACAAAATGAAAATAAATAAGGAAACACAAGCTTTAAATGATACATTAAACAAGATGGACTTAATTGATATTTATAGGACATTCCATCCAAAAACTAACAGAATACACTTTTCGTCTCAAATGCTCATGGAACATTCTCCAGGATAGATCATATCTTGGGTCACAAATCAAGCCTTGGTAAATTTAAGAAAAGCAAAATCGTCTCAAATATCGTTTCCGACCACAATGCGATGAGACTAGATATCAATTACAGGAAAAAATCTGTAAAAAATACAAACACATGGAAGCTAAACAATACACTACTAAATAACCAAGAAAACACTGAAGAAATCAAAGAGGAAATCAAAATATACCTAGAAACAAATGATAATGAAAACACGATGGCCCAAAACCTATGGGATGCAGCAAAAGCAGTTCTAAGAGGGAACTTTATAGCAATACAATCCTACCTCAAGAAACAAGAAACATCTCAAATAAACAACCTAACCTTACACCTAAAGCAATTAGAAAAGAAGAACAAAAGAACCCCAAAGTTAGCAGAAGGAAAGAAATCATAAAGATCAGATCAGAAATAAATGTAAAAGAAATGAAGAAAACGATAGCAAAGATCAATAAAACAAAAAGCTGGTTTTTGAGAAGATAAACAAAATTGATAAGCCATTAGCCAGACTCACCAAGATAAAAAGGGAGAAGACTCAAATCAACAGAATTAGAAATCAAAATGGAGAAGTAACAACTGACACTGCGTAAATAGAAAGGATTATGAGAGCTTACTACAAGCAACTATATGCCAATAAAATGGGCAACCTGGAAGAAATGGACAAATTCTTAGAAAAGCACAACCTTCCGAGACTGAACCAGGAAGAAATAGAAAATATAAACAGACCAATCACAAGCACTGAAATTGAAACTGTGATTAAAAATCTTCCAACAAACTAAAGCCCAGGACCAGATGGCTTCACAGGCGAATTCTATGAAACATTTAGAGAACAGCTAACACCGATCCTTCTCAAACTCTTCCTAAACATAGCAGAGGGAGGAACATTCCCAAACTCATTCTACGAGGCCACCATCACCCTGATACCAAAACTAGACAAAGATGTCAAAAATAAAGAAAACTATAGGCCAATATCACTGATGAACATAGATGGATAATCCTCAACAAAATACTAGCAAACAGAATCCAGCAGCACATTAAAAGGATCATACACCATGATCAAGTGGGGTTTATCCCAGGAATGCAAGGATTCTTCAGTATATGGAAATCAATCAATGTGATACACCATATTAACAAATTGAAGGAGCAAAACCATATGATCATCTCAATAGATGCAGAAAAATCTTTCGACAAAATTCAATACCCATTTATGATAAAAACTCTCCAGAAAGTAGGCATAGAGGGAATGTATCTCAACATAATAAAGGCATATATGACAAACCCACAGCCAACATCGTTCTCAGTGGTGAAAAACTGAAACCATTTCCACTAAGATTAGGAACAAGACAAGGTTGCCCACTCTCACCACTATTACTCAACATAGTTTTGGAAGTTTTAGACACAGCAATCAGAGAAGAAAAAGAAATAAAAGGAATCCAAACTGGAAAAGAAGAAGTAAAACTGTCACTGTTTGCAGATGAGATGATAGTATACATAGAGAATCCTAAAGATGCTACCAGAAAACTACTAGAGCTAATCAATGAATTTGGTAGAGTAGCAGGATACAAAATTAATGCACAGAAATCTCTTGCATTGCTATACACTAATGATGAAAAATCTGAAAGGGAAATTAAGGAAATACTCCCATTTACCATTGCAACAAAAAGAATAAAATATCTAGGAACATACCTACCTACAGAGACAAAAGACCTGTACTCAGAAAACTATAAGACACTGATGAAAGAAATTAAAGATGATACAAACAGATGGAGAGATATAGCATGTTCTTGGATTGGAAGAATCAACATTGTGAAAATGACTATACTACCCAAAGCAATCTACAGATTCAATGCAATCCCTATCAAACTACCAATGGCATTTTTCACAGAACTAGAACAAAAATTTCACAATTTGTATGGAAACACAAAAGACCCCGAAGAGCCAAAGCAATCTTGAGAAAGAAAAATGGAGCTGGAGGAATCACGCTCCCTGACTTCAAACTATACTGCAAAGCTACAGTAATCAAGACAGTATGGTACTGGCACAAAAACAGAAATATAGATCAATGGAACAGGATACAAAGCCCAGAGATAAACCCACACACATATGGTCACCTTATTTTTGATAAAGGAGGCAAAAATATATAATGGAGAAAAGACAGCCTCTTCAATAAGTAGTGCTGGGAAAACTGGACAGCTACATGTAAAAGAATGAAAGTAGAACACTCCCTAACACCATACAGAAAAATAAACTCAAAATGGATTAAAGACCTAAATATAAGGCCAGACACTATAAGACTCTTAGAGGAAAACATAGGCAGGACACTCTATGACATAAATCACAGCAAGATCCTTTCTGACCCACCTCCTAGAGAAATGGAAATAAAAACAAAAATAAACAAATGGGACCTAATGAAACTTAAAAGCCTTTGCACAGCAAAGGAAACCATAACCAAGACAAAAAGACAACCCTCAGAATGGGAGAAAATATTTGCCAATGAAGCAACTGACAAAAAATTAATCTCTAAAATATACAAACAGCTCATGCAGCTCAGTATCAAAAAAACAAACAACCCAATCCAAAAATGGGCAGAAGACCTAAATGGACATTTCTCCAAAGAAGATATACAGATTGCCAGCAAACACATGAAAGGATGCTCAACATCACTAATCATTAGAGAAATGCAAATCAAAACTGCAATGAGGTATCACCTCACACTGGTCAGAATGGCCATCATCAAAAAGTCTACAAACAATAAATGCTGGAGAGGGTGAAGAGTAAAGGGAACCCTCTTGCACTGTTGGTGGGAATGTAAAGTGATACAGCCACTATGGAGAACAGTATGGAGGTTCCTTAGAAAACTAAAAAATAGAACTACCATATGACCCAGCAATCCCACTACCGGCCATATACCCTGAGAAAACCATAATTCAAAAAGAGTCATGTACCACAATGTTCACTGCAGCTCTATTTACAATAGCCAGGACATGGAAGCAACCTAAGTGTCCACTGACAAATGAATGAATAAAGAAGATGTGGCAGAGATATACAATAGAATATTGCTCAGCCATAAAAAGAGATGAAATTGAGTTATTCGTAGTGAGGTGGATGGACCTAGGGTCTGTCATACAGAGTGAAGTAAGTCAGAAAGAGGAAAACAAATACCGTATGCTAACACATATGTGTGGAATCCAAAAAAAAAAAAAAAAGGTTCTGAAGAACCTAGGGGCAGGACAGGAATAAAGACACAGACGTAGAGAATGGACTTGAGGCAATGGGGCGGGGGAAGGGTAAGCTGGGACGAAGTGAGAGAGTGGCACGGACATATATACACTACCAAATGTAAAATAGATAGCTAGTGGGAAGCAGCCGCATAGCACAGGGATATCAGCTCAGTGCTTTGTGACCACCTAGAGGGGTGGGATGGGGAGGGTGGGAGGGAGACACAAGAGGGATGGGATACGGGGATATATGTATATGTATAGCTGATTCACTTTGTTATACAGCAGCAACTAACATAACAATGTAAAGCAATTATACTCCAATAAAGATGTTAAAAAAAAAAAAAAACCTAACAACCCGATTAAAAAATGGGCAGAGGACCTGAATAAACATTTTTCCAGAGAAGACATACAGATGGCCAACAGGCACATGAAAAGGCGCTCAACCTCACTATCCACCAGAAAAGGAAAATCAAAACCGCAGGGTATCACCTCACACCTGTTGGACTGGCTATGATCAAAAACACCAGAAGTAAGGACTGCTGGCGAAGATGTAGAGAAAAGAGAACACCTATGCAGTGTTGGTGCAGTCAGTATGGAAAACGGTATGGAGGTTCCTCAAAAAATTAACAATAGAGCTACCATATGATCCAGCAATGCTGCTTCTGGGCATATATCCAAAGGAACTGAAATCAGGATCTCAAAGAGATATCAGCATTCCTATGTTCACTGCAGCATTACTCACAATAGCCAAGAAACGGGAAAAGTTAAGGGTCCGTCAAGGGATAAATGGGTAAAGAAGGTGTGAGGCAGAGATAGAGATACACACACACATGAATAGTACTCAGCCGTGAGAAAGAAGGAAACCTTGTCCCTGTGACAGAGAAGGACAAATACTGTGTGATCTCACTTATACCTACAACGTCAAACTCAGACACAGAAAACATCTGTTTAACAGACGTAAAATGAAATAATTGACAAATAAGTACCTAGCTTTGGTCACCTTAGCATCATCGTGGCCACCATCACTCAGGTAGGTCTAGAAAACTGTATCAGTACCACCTTCCCCAGTTATCAGTAATATCACCCTAGGGTGACAGAAGTCTGGAAAAGTGACCACCCTAAAACCTAAATTCTATGTAACAGAATAAGAAATTGCCTCCTAGATACAAACTGAGGGACACGAAAAAACTTGCCTACCAAAAACGGGGGGGGGCTTCCCTGGTGGCGCAGTGGTTGAGAATCTGCCTGCCAATGCAGGGGACACGGGTTCGAGCCCTGGTCTGGGAAGATCCCACATGCCGTGGAGCAACTAGGCCCGTGAGCCACAGTTGCTGAGCCTGCGCGTCTGGAGCCTGTGCTCCGCAACAAGAGAGGCCATGATAGTGAGAGGCCCGCGCATCGCGATGAAGAGTGGCCCCCGCTCGCCGCAACTAGAGAAAGCCCTCGCACAGAAACGAAGACCCAACACAGCCATAAGTAAATAAATAAATAAATAAAATTTAAAAAAAAAAAACGGGGAAAAAAAATTCCTCCTTGACCTTGATTTGCAGTTAGAAAGCTTGAGTAAAACATGCTGTACAACTCTATCGAGTACACTTCCACCCCCAGTTCTCACTCCTTCCAATTTTGTGAGCCGACGTTTGTTTTGCCATCAGTTTTCTCATTCAAACACACACACATGCCCATTTACACACACAACTGTTCCCAATATATCTTTTAAAAAATTGCTTCAAAGCCTGCGTGAAGTCTTTTCAAGGAACTGAAACATATATCTCACTGGCCTAACACAGCCCTTGAAATTCCCATCAAAACATTTACTGGCTTCCCTGGTGGCGCAGTGGTTGAGAATCTGCCTGTCAATGCAGGGGACACGGGTTCGAGCCCTGGTCTGGGAAGATCCCACATGCCGCGGAGCGACTAGGCCCGTGAGCCACAATTGCTGAGCCTGCGCGTCTGGAGCCTGTGCTCCGCAACAAGAGAGGCCGCGATGGTAGAGGTCCGTGCATCGCGATGAAGAGTGGCCCCCACTTGCTGCAACTAGAGGAAGCCCTTGCACAGAAACGAAGACCCAACACAGCCATAAGTAAATAAATAAGTAAAATTTAAAAATAAACAACAAAAAAAGCCCAAAACATTTACTTATCAAATATTTACTGAGTTCCTACCAGGTGTAAAACTCTGTGCTACGCCGCGATGAAGAGTGGACCCTGCTTGCCGCAACTAGAGAAAGCCCTCGCACAGAAACGAAGACCCAACATAGCAATCAATCAATCAATAAATAAATCTTTAAAAAAATAAAAACAAAAAAAACTCTGTGCTACGTAGTGTGGCTCTAAAGGTGAAAGATGTCGCTCCAGCTCTCAAGTTATGACGGTTTAGTGGAGATACAGAGGACAACACGATGACACGATATGCTGGGGGCCTGAGACAGCATCAGAGGAGGAACAGTGCTGGCGAGGTGGGAAGGCAAGACAGGCTTCTAGTAAAGATGAAGCTAAGCTAAGAGCTGAAGAATAAGCAGCCATTAGCCCGGCAAAGAGGGCTAAACGTTTCAAGGAAATGCTCTGCAAAAAGCACCTACTGAAATGTACTTGTGTTTCTGGAGAGGGGACATTTACAGCTACCGCACGTCAGCAGCCAGGCCCTGGAACACAGTGCGGGTCCTGCACAGGGGTCTCGCGTCCAAATGGCAGAAGAGGACAGAGCAGCCCCCAGCAAACAACGACAAGGTGCTCTGGCTCTACAGCACGTCATGGTTTGAGAAGCTCCCAACAGAGGATCTCACTTACAAGGATAATTCCTCAAGGCTCTGAACTAAGAATGGATCCCAAGTAATCTCTGGTAATGAGGCATCCAGAGCAGCATGTGACATGGTAACAGAGGACTAGCTGGGACAGAGGTGGCACTTCTGGCTAATACTGAAGTATCTGAGAGGTTCCTATATATACTACTCGTGCACACTGGCTAACTTCTCAACAATACCTACCTCTACTCACTTTGATCTAATTTTAAAGCAGCATGTTACTCTCCTAATAGTTGCTCCCTACCAACTTCTATGTAACGGTATTCACTTTTTACCAAACTGAGACTTAAGAAAAAAAAGAAAAGAAAAAAAGTCCTTGGACAAACAGAGTTAGACCTAACTTTTTTCCTAAGCTATACAACCCAGTAGGGAGCGCTGTTTTCTTGTTGCTGCTGTTTGATGCCTGTAACAGGCTTCCGCATCACCATCCTTCTTAATTAAGGTCACTTCAGAATATGAGCTGTGACCACAAAATCATGTTTGACAATCCCCAAGCATCCCTAGAGTGTGACTCTTTGGAGCATGAACAGTACAATAGTGAGGGCAGTACAGGAGCATTCTGGGCAACTCCACCATTGATGGAAAGGTCCCTAGAAATTGTACCTGTGCCACCAAGAAACTTCTGTTGTGAGTCAGAACATCATGACCTCTGGAGTTACACACGGCTGAACTCTTAAGCCTACCTATTCGATCCAAAGTGATGACTTCAGCTTAGATGCCCACTGAAGTAGAAAAGGCATTTATAAATTATGAATAATATAATGTATATATATAATCATTTACATTATAGGGGCATTCTAAGTAAATGACCAGAACAATGGGCCTGTCATTTCATATTCAGCTACTCGCCCCATGAACCACAGGGGCGTACAGCTTCTTGTACTGTCTCTTTTCATGTGGTTTATTATGCTGTGATATATACTGAATTCCCACACAGGGTAAAAAGAAGGGAATATTTGTCTTTAAGAGACAGCCCAGAACTATAAATTCTAAAATAATAACCACAGGAACATTCAGCTTTTATGTGAAATTTGTGTAAAGCATTAAATTATAGTTATCAAAGTAAATTTAAGTTACATTGAAGTTCTTAACAAATATCACAGACTCAAATAAAAACAAAAGAAATTATGATAGGAAGGAATATAAAAAACACAAAGCTAAAACCAGAATACAGCAGTTCAAGGACTCAGCAGGACAGAGGGCTGGCTTGCTGGCTAGGACTGCAGAACTGCAGGGGGTCCTACAGAACCCACCTGCCACCACAGACGGGGCTGACCGTCTGGCATCAGTGACGACACCTACCCTGGATTTTCCTTATCCATTTTTTATGATTACAGACGACCAAGGGCACCTGAGAGTTTTAACAGCGCTGAACGCAAACAAGAGCCAATGATCACATTACTTGGGGTAGGAAGCCGGAGCCTGCTGACTGGGAAGGGCTGGGCCGGCAGGCAGCACGGCTCCTTGGCTGAGAGAAGACAGCTGCTCTGGCGGAAGGCTGTAGCTCTGGGGCTGGCTCAGCTGTGCGCTCCCTGCGACCAGGTAAGCACCACCCTGAGGAGGGCCTGGGTACACCTAGGACAGTCAGAGACAAAACACGTTAGGGTCCCTCGGATTTTAACAGGCATGCATTCAGTTACAAAAGAGCAACAATTACATCTCTGAAATGGTTTCCTGAGTTCCTTCTGGTGACAGGCATTTTATTTTATTTTTTTACGTAGATTTAGTTAATTAATTAATTTATTTTTAATTGGGGTACAGTTGCTTTACGACAGGCGTTTTAAAAAGTGCTTTTCAGTGAAGTGGGCTTCTGATGATTTTTGCTTTTAGGGAAACATTAGCTAAACTCGTGTCTACCTCTGTACAGAAGCAGAGAAGAAACTTACCTTGAAATTTTATACTAACATAATCCTTCTTTCCACGTTGATACTGTATCTCCCTAAAAGGAACCCCCAAAGGCTGAAGAAGTGTCTTTGAATTCACTGCATTACAGCAACAGTCTGCATTTGTTTCTAGGCATCTACACAGAGATATATCTCCTAAGTTACAGCTTACTGAACATAGAGCAAGCTATCCTCCTAAAGCAAGGTCAGCAGACTTCTTTGTCCAGGGCCCAGACAGTAAACGGGGTGGGCTTTGTGGGCCATGTGCGCTCTGTTGAAACTACTGGGCTCTGCCCATAGAGAAAGCAGCCAGCAACGACGGAGAAACGAATGAGAACGGCTGTGTTCCAGTAAAAGTTTATTTAAAAAAAGAGGCGGGAGGCTGGACTTTGCCCTTGGGCCATTGTTTGCGTACCCCTGCACCTAAAAACTATACTTGTTTTAAGCTATAGAGATTAAAGCCTTAAGTGCCCCCTGAGTCTTAAATGCACATAATAGTCTAATTTTCTGTAGTATCCATCAGATCCTTCCATTTCACATGTCTGGAAACAGAACTCCACTGTCCAGGGAGCGAGACTTGCAGCAGCTGTTAGGACCGGAATACACCCATCAGGAAACAAAACAACACTCATGTGAAGGCTGCGTTAAGCCACACGAGACTCACTACACACAGAATCCAAAGGTCTTCATTATGGGCGCAGCTAGTCCAGTCCTCACGAATACAGCTGTCTGTACTTTGCAAACTGCGCAGGAAGGCTCTCTCTCTGTCTGTACTTTGCAACCTGGACAGGAAGGCTCTCTCTCTGCCCGCTGGCTCACGCTGGCATCAAGACTCGTGGTAGGTGTCATCCAGCCCCACAGTTCTCAGGCCTGGCTGCTCTTCTCCAGGGTGCTGGCCCCTCCCTCCAGAAGTGGACTGCGTCAAAAAAAAATTCATCTGCACAAAGTTTATGCTACCCTACGTGGATAAAATGCTGTGTCTGGCTAACTACTCCCTATACCCTGAACTTAGTGAGTTTGTGGGAAATGGGCTCTTGAAATAGTTGCTGGGCATGACGAGAGGAAAAAGGGCTCTCTGTTGCGTTACACACGTTCTCATGTAAAGGAACGGAAAAAATCCAGATTAAAGAAAGTCGCTATAAAACTGAATATGGTAGATACTCACAAGAATTTAGTAATAATTAGAAATTTTACTCAGACAGACAAAAATTGTAGTTCTTAACCAGATAATTAGATATGAAGCTTTAAAAATATACAGATGTTTGGGCCTCATGCCTGGATTCAATAGGTCTGGGTAGAGCCAAAGCATCTGTTGTTTTGTTTTTTTTTTTTTTTAAAGCTTGAGAGTGATTGATGTGCACCCCTGCAGAAAAATAATTTTTTAGAACAAGAACTATTATTATAGCTAGCATACTACACGTTGTATTTGTCAAGTGAAAAAAACTTTTTAACTTTATTTTTACTCCAAACATCACTTTTAGAAAGTTTCACGTTTTACAAAAACACACCTATTCCAAATAATCTCAAATATATTTAAGAATTTAAAACGAAATACTTGCATCTTTAAAAGCTTACCTGAGAACCAGAAACACCGGATGACTGAATATAATACTGCTGATTCTGTAATTTTGCATACATGGAATACATTGGATCTTCATTCATTAACTTGGTATACAAGGACAGGGCCTCCATCACTTTAACATTGAGTTCCGAGAGTTCTGAATGTTTTCTGAAATATTATACAATGATGTGACACATAACTGCTATTTAAATGATATAATGTTCTAAATAATAAGATGCATCAAAATAGCAAAGATAGCAAAGAGTGGTATAAGTAGATAGACATTATTAAAAATTTAACCTTGTAACAAAAAAAAAATATCCTATAGTTTAGCTCCAAGGCAACCAAAACTGTTTCAGATTTAGGTGCTGTGCTGGAAGGACTCTAGCTTATTGTACTTGACTTTACCTCAAAATATCCAGGTTTCCCTCGTTAATAACAGATGGGTCATGTGTGGGCCCTGATGATGCCGCTTACAGCAAATATGATTATAATAGTTAACCCTTATTTTTAAAACAGACTAACATAGTGAAAGTCAAATAAATCCTCACTTAAAAGCGGGAGGGGGGGCAGATGGGTCTAATTTTAATTCCCACATCAAGTAGAAAACAAGTGAATGAGAACTGGCATATCTTTAAAATGAAAATAAAATAAAATACAAGGCAGCTCTATTCCAATACGCAGTTTAGAGAGATCTGTGGGGAAGAAGGTACACAATACAGATGGAGTGCATGTTTTTTTACCTGTCAATATCTTCCAGCTTCTCATCAATGAGAGGTCCCATCTGGTGACACATGGCTAAGATGACAAGATTTAAAGAAATATAAGAAAATGCAGCAAAAGAAAGCAACTCTCTGATGGATATTCATGTAGTTTAAGGAATAAAAGATCTAACTTGGAATAATAAAAATTCTATTAATTAATCTTAGCCCACAGAACCCAAGACTGATTTTCCTAGCTATTTATAAAATCAATACTTTAGATTGATTGTATTGATCTCAGAAATTTTTAATACCAATTTTCATTTTACAACATTTTAAACGTTGAATAAAATATTTAATTTGGGTAGAAAAGTATAAGAATTTGAATTCTACCAAAGGTTTAATTAAACTGCATATAAACGTGAGACTGGTCACAGAAGAGTCAGAAATGTTAACATTGTTTATATCATTTTCAATTTGATTTAAATAGAAAACCACGGTGTAACAGAACACTAGATATAACCCCTAATTATTCTTTATTTGCAAGGGAAATGGAAAGCAAGGTTTACCTTCAAGATGAAGTAACTCTGGAAGATCTGGTTGATCATCACTGGGATCTGTACTTTGCAACATCTGCAGCAATTGGTCCATTTTATCCTACAGGAATTAAACAGTTACTATAAAAAGTAACAAACCATTATGCAACAATACCTTCTCACTTCATTAGTTAGATAGTGGCTAATCCTGTAATGCACAGATAGGAAGACTTCAATTTCGCTTCTATGTATTTACTGTCTGTGTATTCTCTTTACCATCATGTGAAGTCAGAGCCCTTTTGAAACGGCTACCAGAAATTCTCTTAGATGAGAAGAAATAGAGCAACATTTAAACTTACAACATGTGAGTTCTTTAATCTCTTAAGTCATGCTAGTGGACTTCTGTGTCACTTTGTTTTGGGGCAGCTGTAGTCTTGCCATGCTGACAGGTGTAACCTCTCTCTCTCAAGCTGGCAGTACTTGTGACTAACAGCTCCGTTACTACTTCTCTACCAGGGAGAATATAGCAGCTGTTTCAGAAAGGCACAGCTCGGCTCTGGTACAGCTGTTCTTCTAAGTAGCACCAGAAGGATTTACTCTACATTCTCTTTCCACCAATGTTTCACTTTGTCATCAAATAAAGGAGGAAGATTTGTGGCTTCTCTATTCTCCTATGTGAAAGGCTGGAAGGCATCTCAAAGCAATGACTCAGATCTATTTCAGAATCTTTTGCTGTAAGACCAACAGAACTAATGAAGGCATCATTACATAAATACATCTATATATTATATTAGTAGAGATGTATCTATACGTAAGTTTTAAAAAACCAAAATATACATCTCATGTACCAAAGAATATTACCGTAATAATTACAAGCTTTTCTCCATTCATGGTTTTTATATGGTTATGCTACTAAGCATAGTTACTTAGGTGAATAATTTAAAGACTACCAATTCTAAGCAAAGTAGTTATTTATACCAAAACAAAACTCAATACTCTGTACAGAAGGATAACAGTTTGAGAGATGAATTAATCACCAGAGAGTGAAAACAACACACGTATATTAAAACACTCTTCTGAAGTCAAAAGAATTCCATATTTAGAAATAGATATTATTTTTCAACGTGAAAGATTCACAATTTTCATTTTAAGTAGTCTAAAAAAGAAGGCACATGTCAGAAAAGTTTGCCTACAGCCAAAAAAAGAAGGGGAGGGGAGTAAAATGAGAGTGAGAGTCAACTAACATATGGATAATTTCTCTTCTCTTTGTTTACAGAATTCTACAACCTATTTGAAATTATCTACTATCAGAGAAATGAGGTTTCTAGATAGACCACTAGCCTGACCCTAGAAAATGCATGCATTTTCCGATGGAATGCTATAGCCAAACCTAAATTTCCCTAACTCCAGTACATTCTCTGGGGGCTCTCAGCACAGCTTCTACAACCGTTTCGCTAAAACAGTGCTCTTCAAACTTTCTGCTTCTGGTTCCCCTAAAAAAAGGCTAAAAACCTACAAATCCCCTCACATAGTTTAAAGATGACATCTCATTTTTCATCATTAGTTTAAAATGTTACAAAGAATATAATTTCCAGAGCATTTAAAAATAAAAGTCACACACGACCTAGAGGGGTGGGATGGGGAGGGTGGGAGGGAGGCTCAAGAGGGAGGGGATATATGTATACATAGAGCTGATTCACTTTGTTGTACAGCAGAAACTAACACAACATTGTAAAGCCATTATAATCTGATAAAGATGTAAAAAAAAAAAAAAAAAAGTCACACATTCTTTTGAATATACCCAAAAAGTCTCATTATAATAGTGTTTGTAATAGCAAAAAACACACAAAGAACTGAAAACAACCTAACCGTCCAACAACAGAATAATGAAGTCATGGTAAGTCCATTCTATGGAATATTAAGCAGGAATTAAAATAATGAGGTACAACTATACGTACCGACATGGTAAGAATGGGACTAGGGAGGAACTTTCCAGGAGAATCTTTGCTTCATCTGTGTTGTTTGAAGTTGTACAACAACAAAACACATGCATTAATCAGGTACTGAATTTTCTTAACTGAGGAAAGAAAACCACTGCGGCTTCAGTACTGAACGTATGATGCTCTCAGGCAGGAAACCACTCACCTCATCAATTGAGGCTTGTTCCGGCTCTGGTTCTAGCGTCTCTACCTGAACGTCGTCACTAAACTGTACCGTCTTCTTTTCCGTTTTAACTGTAAAACATGTAACATTTGTCGCTTCCTTATAAACTTAACATTTTATTTAAAAGCACTTTAAGTTTAAGGAGAGAACTTGGGTTTTTCTTGTATTCCCTTCAATCTGAGAAACTCAGTTTAAGGGATAATTCGGTTGCAGATTTAGGCAACCATGACAGAACATGACATTATGAAATTCTGTGAAGACTTCTTAATTTTTTCTTCTGAAGATTTTATGTTTTCCATAACAGATACTTCACTAAAAATAAGAACTATATTTCTGGAACAAAGATTAATCACCTATTACATATGAGAGTTTAGTAAACTGCTGAACAGAAAGCAAAGCTTTACAATGGCATAAATGAATTCTGCTTTTGAAAATAAATCCTCTTTTCAAATTACCAGTCCTTTCAAAGAAAAATCTCCACTTTTGCACAGGCCACGCTCTTTCAATGTAATGAATTGGGAAGTTAGCTATATATTCCCCGCACGCCACTCAGTCTTTTTTTTTTAACTAAGTGAATGACATCCAGGCCAGCGGAGAGCTTTACAAGTGGCCTTGGCAGGGATCTGAATTTTCCACTAAATCAGTCTGTATTTTTTAGTTACATCATTCTTGCAATTGAAAAGGTGGTTATTAAGGGATCTGCAAACCAGAAGCACGTATTTCTCTTGCTCAACAAAGCAATCTTTAAAAAGATTCAATGTAACATTAACCAGCAAATATAAGGTTATGATTAACATAGTAATTAATCTTCTCCAAAGTAATACTGAGAAACACATACAGCTTTAAAGGAATGAACTTCCTTTTTGGATTTTTTCATCCTGATATCAACGTAGTCAATCAGTATTCATAAAAATTAAGAATCAGGGGGATGGGAAAGGGGCAGAATTAAGGAAGGGAAATAATATTAATTAAACTATTAAATATGCTTAATGGAATATTGCATTTCCCCCGATGAATCTCCAATACAGTCCTATGAGATATGCCCATCTTGTAAATGAGGTTAGCAGTGGCTTAGAAAGATTAAAAACGCTTGCATAGGAGAAAGCTAATAAATGGCAAAGCCTGGATTTGAATGCCAATCATTCTAGCTCTATTAGCCCACACTACTGGAATCTGGCCTGTGATTTTACTCTGAGAACAAGAAGTCATATCACTTATGTATTCTATGCTACAGAATATAAATGGAAAACAGTTTAATTTCCAATATAAGGAATATATTCATCCCACACAAGTCACCATAAAGTAAAATTCTACATACAAGACCAGTTTCAGCTGATTTCACTTTCCCATTGAAGAAAAAGAGCCATATGCTATACATATTTTTGCTTTTTATATCTTGAGCTATTAACAAGCAGAAAGCTGGGACAGCACCGCATTGGCTGCTACCCATAAGAAAACACATGGTAGACTTCACATCCTAGCAGCTGACCACGCACAAGTTTGTAGTGCTTTTTCTCTCAGGGACTAATACTGTTACTTTGTATGTATGTGTATGTTTGTGTGTATATTATGTGTATGTGTGTATAAATAATATTTTACACATACACACAAATGTGTTTATGCATATACATATATAAAATACAGTGTTTGCACGAAATCTTACTGCCTCTCCAAAACGAAAACAAGCTAAGTAGGTCAGGCACTTCTAATTGACACATTCAGTGAAATGGGCTTCTGGTTCCTCATAAAGAACGATGCTACAAGGATCTTGCTAACATTCATTTTCCAAGCTTGAGAACTGTAGCTCCACTGTATATGCTCTGATGCTCTGGTTTCTCTTTTACATGGTCCAGAGTGAAACACATGAAAATAACTAGAATATTCATTTTAAGGCTACATTGCTATGTAATGGGAAAAAAAAGATGAGATGGCTACTTTATCTACCTGAGATCTTGGATCTCCTCTTGAATGGAAGTCCAAGACAATTCCATCCTTCCCAACAGCTATTTCAAGATTAAAAAAAAAAAAAAAACAACCCAAACCCAAAAATCAAGCAAAATCCCTCACCACCATCAGCCCAGATTAAAAAGTTAGCACGTTATGCACTGCCATCTAAACAAGGTTCCACAGGACGTTTTCTGAGTTTACCAAAGAGACCTTTATTAAAGGAATGGGTATCACAATCTGTCTCTATACAAGTGACACAAGACATCCCGACAATAACTAGAAGAGGGCATTACTTTATCAAAGATCTGTAACATCTGGTCTGTTATAAAAGCCTTCTCTTGAAAGAGAAGCATTTTTATGTTTTCAAAGAAAAGTGTATCTTTACTGTTAATACACAGACACTTACGCTTCATTTATTGTATAAACATTTATATAGTCTGTACTCTGGATAAGATTCAGTACCAAGTACTGTTAGAAATAAAAAGACAACTGAGACAAAGATCTTTTCTTAAAATTCCTATAAACTGAAAATGACCAAAGCAGATCGTGATTTATAACTTTCTTTGATCTCTTCTACCTGGCATTATAGAAAGATGAGATATTTTGCCAAGATAACTGTAGCTTACCAACTTACATACAAAAAAAGTCTTAAAATTCTAACCATTGCAGTCGCTACAGAAATCTTTCTAGATTAGAACATATTTCTGTTTCCTTAAAAAGAGGAAGGTTGTGACTTAATCTTGATGCCACAAACTCATCATTATGAAGATTCATTACAGTATTGCCTAGAAATACAATGAACTGCCTACCAACATTTCGATCAACTACTGGCAGTTAAATGTCCTGCAATGATTACGCCTGCCAGTAATATCACTTTTCCTTCTTCGCCCCACATTCTAGTCTGTTCCTCCTAGTCAGCAAAGGTTTGAAACTCAAAAAATTATTGACATGATTCGTTATGGCTCCTTCTGAATATCTGACATGGTGGCTTAGAAAAGCCATTAAGTTGCTAAGAGGCCACTGCTTCCAAATTTGGGGCTGGACACTAGAGAAATGAGCTAACCTTTGAATAGGAAGAACTCTCTATAAGGTTACACTGCATTTGTCACCCTTTCATCAACTGATGATACCAAAAATACATAATGCATAAACTCTATAACACTTCTTAATCTGCATTTTTACAATGACATACATATACATACATACATATATATATATATATATATATATACACACACACACACATATATATATATATATATATATATATATATATATATATATATACACACACACATATATATATTTTTTTTTTCCCTAAAGAAAAGTCCATAGTCTGTCTTAAGATAATCTTGGTAGACAGATGATTTCAATTCTTAGATGATTAGATGACTCCTCATAAATAATCTGACTGGGGAGCTGCATTTTTAATAAACACCTTGGAGGCACTAACTTCTGAGAGTCTCTGCTCCAGAAAGCTGAATTTTAGAGAGAATTGTGGATTGTCATCCACTGACAGGCTGGAAAACACTTACTCATTTCTGGTTCAGCAGTGAGATCCGCAGTCACAAAATTAGAGGGGAATAACCCCATGCCTTGATGGGTTTCACCTTTCCACCAGTTGGGGTCACTAAGAGAAACAAGAAAGAATGCTTTACTATAACAAAGAATTTTTATTTCTATGTATCTTTACCTTTTATAGTGTTTAACCTATATAATTACCAGATCTGAAGCTCACAACAATCCAATGGAGGAAGTGAATGTATCCTTATTACAAATTAGAGATGAGGCCTCAGAGAAGATAAGACGCTATCAAACACACAGTTCTTTCTCATATTCTGGAAGGCTGGCGAACGCTTCGAGGATCTAGTACAAGGCTCTGAACTCTCTCCCTCAAACAGAGGTCCCGACACTTGAAAACTGTCAACTTCCAATGTTTATAGGCTCCCGCCTATAACATCTCCCACGTGAGAATCCTTTATAATAAGATAGACAGTAGGCTCTGAATCCAGACCTCCATTCCTAAATCAGTGCTCTTTCTAGCACACATTAGGAAACTTTCCCCCCCACAAGAGAACACACATGACAGTAACACCATTTACAGCAAAAATGTTCACAAGGAACACACTCCTGGGTGCTTACCCACGCTAACCACTGGATCCCCAGCACCTAGGATAAGGAAAGCTAGCAAGTGCTCAATAAATACTTTTTGAATGAATGAATGATCAAGGTTTTGTGCAACTTCCAGCTAACCAGCTCAAACTTTACTTCATTTTCTTCCACTCAAGAAAACATATTAGCATGTAAGTGTGATACTATAAGAATAATCTTAAATGTATTTGAATTGATCTTTAAAAACCACATCAGGGACTTCCCTGGTGGCGCAATGGATAAGACTCCGTGCTCCCAATGCAGGGGGCCCAGGTTCAATCCCTGGTCAGGGAACTAGATTCCACACACATGCCGCAACCAAGAGTTCACACATCACAACTAAGGAGCCCATGTGCCGCAACTAAGAAGGCCTGGAGCCACAACTAAGGAGCCCGTGTGCTGCAACTAAGGAGTCAGTGAGCCACACTGAGGAGCCCGCCTGCTGCAACTAAGACCCAGTGCAACCAAATAAATAAATACATAAATATTAAAATGAAACAAATAAAAAAACCTAGTGCATTTATCCGACCTCAAAAATAAAGATTTAGGCTTCCCTGGTGGCGCAGCGGTTAAGAATCCGCCTGCCAAGGCAGGGGAGACAGCTTCGAGCCCTGGTCCAGGAAGATCCCACATGCCGCGGAGCAACTAAGCCCATGCGCCACAAGTACTGAGCCCGCGCACTAGAGCCCATGAGACACAGCTACTGAGCCCGCGTGCCACAATTACTGAAGCCTACACACCTAGAGCCCGTGCTCCGCAACAAGAGAAGCCACCACAATGAGAAGCCCACGCACCGCAACAAAGAGTAGCCCCTGCTCACCGCAACTAGAGAAAGCCCACATGCAGCAACAAAGACCCAACACAGCCAAAAATTAAAATAAATAAAAATATATTAAAAAAAAAAAAAAAACTGCCAGGTCAGCTCTCCCTTTAAAATAAATAAATAAATAAATAAAGATTTTTTTTTAAAAAAAACCACTTGCAAATTTTAACACTTCATTATGAGTAATAATCATCAGTAACAACTAATTTTCAAGTAAACATAAAGCTGTAGTAAAAAAACAGATGCACTGTATCACCTCCCCTATGATATAATGATATAACACCATGTAAAATGAATTTGTGCCACACTGATATACTATTCTGTGCAAATAAATTAATTCACTATATTATGTATTTCTTTTAAATTCCATATATATAAATACATATATATATATATATTTGGTGTATTTTCTAAAGTCTTAACCTTTTTTTTTTACTAATTTAACAATCTATATTATAAGATGGAACCAAAAATGAATAGAGTAAACTAGGCCTCCAAGACATATAAAACCCATTTAAATGATAGATGAGGAAAAATTAAGTTACAATATACGAATCCAGACAGTATGACACAAGCAAAGCAACAACTGACTGTCCTACAGAGAAACTACCTGCGTCAATATTTGATTTTATTACGTTTGATAAGGCATTCAGCAAGAATAATATGAAACACAGAATATGTTATATATTTTCAAATGAATGTTCAATTTAATAGTAACCATCACCTGTCATCAAGAACTGTAATAATTTCTCCAGCTTTAAAAGTAAGTTCGTTATCTTCAGCAGCTTCAAAGTCGTATATAGCACGAACTTTTCGGCCTTCGTGTTGGTGGTTAGTTAAGAGATTAGATGTGCTTGGATACAAACTGGAAAGGGTGGTTGACTGCTGCCTTTGTTCCTTCAGCGACAACTCAATGGCTGGAAAATAATGGGTTTAAAAAGACCCAAAATGTTAATATACCCAGCAATCCTAAGCAGTACAAAAAGGTATCTGAAGGTAAAAAGTATTCTTCTTCTAATAATGTAGAGGGAAACCAGGACATATCCTGATATAATATATTGAACAAAAATAATGTCATCAATTTTATTCATTCATTCACACTGAGAGCTTAAAAAATAAATAAATTAAAAAAAAAAAAAACTGAACAGCATGATGACTATTTTTACTGAACAGGTACAATTTTAAATATTCTGGGTAATAAAAAGATATAAACTCAAATCAATTTTGTTTAATTTAGCTGCAGATATTTTATATTTTCTTTCATCTTTTCAATGTATTTCTATAGCTTAAGTTTACCAAATAATAATCAAAATCACTTCAGAAGTCCAAAGTCCCAAGCTTGAGTCCTTCACTGGGGGCTTACTAAATAGGAGTCTCAAAGGTAGTATCTGAGAACCTACATTTTATTGTTCCAAAGGTCGTTCTTAGGTAATCAGTCTAAGAACTGGAATTTGGAAATAACTACAGTAAAGTCTCACCTAACAAATTCCCCAAAATAGATTTCAAATGTGTCTGCTCTATCTCTTCCCTTAATACAGGCCATCACCATGTGTCACACAGGCTCTGTAACATAATCTTAATGAATTGACTACCCTGCTTTCAGTGCAACATATAACCCCGTCTTCCCTTCCATCTCTGTTCCAGATGAATAAAAGACCAGATGGGAAAATAAAACTTTAAAATTATCATAGAAAAATATCTTTCAGGATCCTGGGGGAGAGGAAAATATCTTAAGACATTAAAAAAAAACCCAAAATCATAAAAGAAAAGCAAAAATTTTGACTACATGAAAATTTAAAACTTGTTTAATAAAACATGCCATTATCAAAGTTAAATTGTAAGCCAAAACCCAAGAGTAGATATCTATAACAGATGTAACAGGCAAAAGATTACATCATTATTAGAAAAAAAATAGCAAGAGAGACAATGAGAACAGCTAATAAACGTACAAAAAAGGACTGAACCTCACTAGTAATAAAGAAAATAAAAATTAAAAACAATTAGGTATCAGTTCAAACCCATCAGATTCACAAAAATTAAACTCTGACAATACCAAATGTCATGAGACTAAAAAGAATAAGTGAATAATAAGAGCTTTCATACACTGCTGATGGAAAAGGAAATACCACAACTATTTAGCAAAGTTAAAGATGTACCTACTCCATAAGCCAGCAATACCATGAAACAAAATCTCTCTCACACACACACACACACACACACACACACACAAAGAGAAGGTGGACAAGGATACTCAGTGCAGCTTACTTGTTAAAGTAAAAAAAAACCAGAAAACCCAGCTGTCCATCAGTAGGAGGATAAATTACAGCAGGTATTTATTAGTTCACTGGAATATTACACAGCAGTTAAAACAGATGAACCTGATATACCTGTCTCATTATGAACAGATCTCAAACATATTGTTGCATGAAAAAAACAAGTTGTAGATGATATCTAGAGTACACTATTTATGAAAAAGAATTTGTTGGACACAAAAAAGTATTTGGTATTGTTTATGGACACATAGATAGTGTGGTAAAAACATTATAGAAACATAGACTGAACGGACATACATGATAGCAGTTGCCTCGGAAGAGGAGAGGAAAAAAGTGACACTGAAGAGAGGAACAAAGGAGAACAAGCAGATTTCAACTTCAGCTGTGAACTCCTATTTCTTTTATTTTTAAATATCTTGGGGGGAAAATAAACATCAAGTAAGAGACCTATCTTCTTTCCATGATCAGGGACTTAAAAATGTACCTTTCGCTAAATCTTCTTCTTCTTTTTTGTTAGCCACAGTACCAGGATCCTTGGCTACCAGAGCTGGGCTTGCTTTTGCTTGTTCTGCAGCCTAACACAAAAAAAGGGAAAATGATATTTGAAAGTTGTTCTCAAATTTTCCTACCTCCAACTAATCTAAGAACTCACAAGACCCTTCCCATCAATCCACCGCAGACTTCTGAGCAAGAAAGAAATCCGGACCTGAGCAGCCTCCTCTTTGAAAGGAGCCAGAGAACAGGTAGAGCTCGAGAGAACAGACTGAGAGCGTTTGTTTTCTTAGGGTTAACAGCCTAGCCACACTCTCCCAGGTCTGTGTGCAGAGGCTAAACTAGAAGCAGACACTATGCAAACCAGAGAAGACAGACTAGAGGAGATTTCAGCAAAAAGGAGTTGAGAGTGGGAAGGAGATGACTACTTTAAAAGCAAGCAGTTTTTAAATTTTTTAAATATCTATTCAAGAGTTTTACTGTTTCCTTCCAGATCAAAAGTCAGGATGTTATCTTTAGGAATCCAGATTGATATACAGTAATACAAATGCTCATAAAATTATACTATTTTCTAAACCAAAATACTAGCAGCTAATTTTGACAATATATTACTGCCCCTCTTAAACATATTTTGTATACAAGGTAGTGTACAATAAATACATACATTGATTCACCCTTACAGAATTACAAGCTTCTAAAGTCTTAACGGCTGCTGAGTTTTTGTGTGGCCATCCAGGCCAATCAGACTCCAGCCTCATTTTTCAACCACTCTATCAGTTACCAGAAACTGCTGGTGCGCACACACACACACACACACACGCTGTGACACACATTTGCTTCTACTCATGACGTCCTCCCCTCTGGCTCACTGTACTCCATCCACATTGTTTCCTAGTGAGATTCAAACCCACCAGTCAGTGAACAGCTAAAAATCACTTTCTCAGTGAAACGTTCCTAAACCCTCTCATTAAGCCTTCCCTCCTCTGTGCCCCTCTGGTAACACTTTTAAACAAGGTATCATGATTCGGGTAGTTAAGGACAGTTAAGGACGCAAGCTGGGGAGTCAGGCTAATGGGGAGTCAGGCTAATGTGGTTCAAACCCCAGATGCACCACCTTGTAACGCACGAACCCTGAGCGCCTAAAAGCCTCCTTGTGCCTCAAGTTCCTCATCTACGAAATGAGGACAACAATGGCCCACACACCACAGGCTGTCGTGAGGATTAAATTAGCACACGTAGCTTCCAAAATCAGATGCAATGAGGGCCATTCAGGGTTTAAATCACAGAGTATATAACGTTGTCTCCTGGGCTTTAAAATGTATGCAGAGGTGATATATGCCACACATGTGATAACTACAGCATAAAGGATGCTGAAGTAGGGAGTAAATAAACTCTCTAGAGTTGCAAGGTTTCTACATTTTATGTGAAATAATTCACTATTAACTCAAAATAGACTGTGACAAGTTACAAATGTATACTGTAATTCCCAAAGCCATCAATTAAGAAAAATGAAATTCTAAAAAATATTCAAATTACCAAATGCATAGCACTTAGATCACTGCCCAGTACATAGTAACAGGCAATAAATCTCAGCGCCTATTATAATTCTCTGCTTACATGTCTGTCTCCATAACCAGGCTGCATGTTCCTTGAGGGTATATGGGGCTAAATATTACAAGCGATCATAAATGATTGTTGAGTAAATGAAAGGCAAAATATTCAACATTATAGTAAATACCATTCTATAGTCTTCACTTAATATATTTATAATGTCAAACAAATACAAAAGGCATTTATTTTTAGCAAAGCTGATTAGAAGAGAGCTTTTATATTCACTGAATAGAACTTCAAGCACTCTAAATCTGACCCACCTCTAGTTGTAACCTTCCTTAAATAAAAATGTTTTAATCATCATACACCTCTGAAAATTGAATGTTACGCTTCATCAGAGGCAACCTTTATCATTATATATGAATTTTTTTTTTCACAATCTGTGAACTTCACAAGATAGACATATTGATCTTCTGTGGTCTGAGAAGGGCTCTCTATTGGTCAAGAAGGAAGTGCAGAAACAAGCTATATTAAGCCCTACATTCCTGAACCGCTCTCTTTTCAAAGTGCCTTTCTATCATCAGGTTCCAAGTGTAGCAACGCTACTTGTCTGATTAACCAGTCAAACACAGTAGCAGTGCCAGCATCACTTCGACCTCCAAAGTCAGTGCTAAGAGAACCACAGCAGCAAGAGTTAGGTGACTCAAGTATCACTTTTCTTAATATTTTTATATTATTTTCTTCTGTACTTGGATGAAAAAATATACTTTAATATACTTTAAATATACTTTAAAAAATTCTCTTGTTTCCAGAAACTTTTTTTAAAATATGCTAACAAAGTTCTACTCTGATTAAAACGTAGTAACGGCTTAAGCAACTAAGTGACTGTAAGATTTGGAGGGACTTCTGCAGTTGATCCCAGATGATAGATTTTTTTTTTTAATTAAACATGCAGCTCTTTACAAACATGGTTTTCAATGAAAACTTCTTCAGAAACTACTATTAAAAAAATCACCATTCTACCTCATCATAGGTTACTTTATACACATTTTACATATTTCTTGTGGTTGAAAGACAGCAACTATAACAAAATGAGCTTTCACATATTTTGTAAGATCTAGATGAAAAAAAGAAAGGTAACTCTGAACTGTACTACTGCTGATCTACATCCTGAATCCTTTGAACAGGAGCGTAGTCTCACATCTACACCAGTTAGCACGTAAACGCTCTTGCCAGTGTTCACTCCACTTCTGGTCCTTCAAAGCCTAGTCCGGACAGACACATATCTACTAACCTCAATATCAAACGGAAGGCAGGATCGTGTAGTGGAAGGAACACTGGACTGAGAGTCAGGAGGCCTGTGTCCTAGTTCCAGCTCTGCAACTACTAGCTGTGGCCCTGGGCAAGTCACTTAACCATTCTGGGTCTCAGTATCCTCATCTGTAAAATGAGGGGATTAGATTAGAGGATCACTAGAGTTGTTCCCACAACTATCTGAGATTCTAGGTTAACCAAACAAAGCTACGTATCAAACGGATCATTAACTCTTCTTCCTTCTCTTACAGGCACAAGTTCCTTTGTGGACTGAAATGCAGTTGTCACTTGCACTGAAAGCTGTCCTCAAGAGCAGTGCTGCTCAAAACAGTCATCGGGGGTCTTGTCAAAACGGAGGCAATGAATCCACTGCTTGGAGGCACGTCTCCACCCGTGAATGAGATGTGACAGTTCTCACAAGCTTCCAGGTGGTGATGACGATGGCCAACCAACCACACTGTAAGTAACAAGCTCCGGAACAGGGTCTCAGGATCCAGAACCTGCCATTCCACTAGGCAACTACACTCTTTGGTTCTCCATAGTGAGTCTACTCTTCGATAATTAAACATTGCTTCTATTGTCAAGGATATCTTATTATAAGATATCTTGGATTATTCTGCATAAAATTATTCCTTAATTATACAGATTTAGAAATTATTCTGAGGTAGTAAAAATGAGCTATCAATTATGAATGACTACTTCTCAAAGATGTAATTTATCATTGTAAAGCTATTCATAAGCCAAATTTTTTCAAGTAAGAAGAAAAATACCCTCTCCTTCCTTCATCTCCAAAATATATTTCTAGGTTTTCACATCTCAAGAGTACTTAGATAAATTAGAAGTGCCTTGGGAAGAAAGTCTAGATAAGTCTGGATGAATCACTTCATAATTCCCTTGAAACGGTCAAAACCCTGAATGTGAGCCCTCTACAACTAAGAGTTTTCTGCTCATGCTTTCACATCACTCATTATATTCTACCCCAAGCCATACAGTGGGGAAAGACAGTGCAGTAAGTTACCACACACTTTAAGCCTGCTTAGTTAGCTGGGCATCCTAAAGGATGGTTACCAGAATAGAAAAAGAATAAAAGAGATAATCTTCCATTTTTTTTCCAATATGACATAAATTAGAGATTGAGCTCATTACATAAATAATTTTTTTTAAAGGCAAGTTAAGCCTTTCAGTCGATCATATTTATTAGGAAAAAGAAAGAAGACACTTACGTGCTGGTCAGATCTTATTAAGGGGAAGTTCTCTTCCCAATGACCCCCTTTTATCTCTCTACCATTTTTAATACAGGTGCTCATAAATTTCATAATCCAAAGAACCTCTAAACACATCCTTAAATTTTAAGGAAACCTGATTTTTGAGCTGTCATTCTTTGTAGATAACATTACAGCACAAAGAGCATTTAACAAGAATGTCAGTATTACCTAATAAAGCAATTTCGTCTGTATTATTAAAATTATATTAAAATTTTTTTAATTGCAAAAAGGTTAAACGAATTCATTAATAAAGAAGGAGAAACCGTGGGGAAATGGCAGTTGGAACACATTAACATTCCACTATATTTTTCTGGCAACTTTATATGCAAGATTATTATTATTAACAAAAATTCCTCTGGAGTATTAAAAACTACCTGGGTTTGGAGGCAAAAAAGAAAAATAAACATGGCTACTTCAGAGAAATGAACTGTAGCACACGCACAAATTTATATAAAATACCTGAGAGCCAATAGCTGGAAACGTAACACCTTGTTCCTTAAGGTTCTTAATCATTGCTGATATTAGACTAAGCTGTGGATCATTCTTAAATTCATCCGTCCATTCAACCATAAGAGCCTTTAATTTTTCACACACTTTAGGATGACCCTTAAAAATAGAGAAAAAAAATTAATAAAAAAGCACTAATTTCCTGGCAAATGATTTAATACAGATGCCGTAAATATAAAACTTATAAAGTGGTGCAGATCTCTTTTTAAATCATAAATTATCCCTAGCTATAGATGACACAGAAGAAAATACAGATGGTTACTAGAAATAAACTAGTTTTATTTCCACACTATGAAAAAAAAATAGATGATACCATCACATACCTCATAACATATTAAAACACTAGATATATACTAACTTATTTTGGAGGTCAGAAAGACAGGACTTTTCAGAGTATTTTGCAACTAAGCAAGTATTGTCTATGAGGAAGACATAGAAAAGTTTGTTTTCTTTTTTGCAGACCAACGAAAAATAAGTTGGAAAGAGAGAATAAATAGTACAATTCCTTTATTCCTAATTCCTGACTTTTAATGTGCATGGCTATGATTTTACCCAGTTACTTAATTATCTGAGGCTTGGCATGAGGTCCACTATATGCCGATATTCCTGGAAACTTCATTTCTTCAAAAGAACATTTCCCTCTTAAGTATAAAACCAATATGTTCACTGTAAAATATTTGAAAAATAAAGAGTTCTTTCTCCTATATGCAACTGTTTGCTTTTTAAAGTAGTTGTTCACGTTACTAAATACTGAGTACAAATCTTCAATTAAGGAAAATATTACATTAGAATCTCTTCATAAACCGTTGTACATTTTGATGGACATTCAGGACATCAAAAGAATGGTAAGTAATTAGCACAAAATACCTAAATATAACCAAATAACTGAATAAAGCAGAACAGGAAAAAATTATCACATAACCGTGTTCTAAAGGAGTACAGAATTTTAAATTCTTATTTATGTACTATTTCCTACTAAAATCTGGAAATACTCATTTTTTCCAAAAAACATGAAGCATTTTCCCTTTTAACACTTAAAACATTTTTTTAATATATAATTATCCCCCCCAAAAAGGCCAGAAATAATTACCTTTAGAATGCATGAATTTTTACTGAGAAAGCTCACATATTACTTAGTAAATTAAAATTTTTAAATTCCTTAAATTGCTGGATTTCAATTTTTAACTCTACATTCAGTTAAGCAGATGACCTCTGTGACTAAAACAAAAAATGGTTATAAAAACTGTGCCTAAGGTAAACTGGTACCTCTTAATCAGATAGAGAAATACACATATTTTTCATCAGAAGAAAGGAATGGTGAAGAAAAGAGGTTAAATATATTCTAATTTGGCTTGACCAAAACCAAATCTCCAAGTTATATAAATGTGTAGTCTCTTCAGCAAAACCTAACATGGACTTATACATGGGATAGACATAGCCTAGAAAGAGTTAAAAAAAAAAAAAAAAAAAAGCACAGACTAGTCCTTTGTGATTTAAAATGTGAAGAACTGAACAATAAAATATATGAAGAAAGAAGACAGTGTTAATTCATTTCTTAGAAGTAATGTTCCTTACCTTGTTTAATACGTTGCTTACTTCACTAGCAAAATCTCTTGAACATACTTCTAAGTGAAAAATTTTGCCACAATTTGATACACATGCTCCTAGAAGCTAAAAGTATAAAATAGGGAGTTAAAAGGGCTCGATTTCGGTAGACAATTTTGCGGTAGATCTTGAAATGAAACCACTCACAGTCAGAGCCTGCATAGCAACATGAGGATCTTTATGGTTCACCCTCCTCATAATAGACCGAAGACAATCTTTAGGTCTAAAAAATGAGAAATGTAACAATTAGTAGTACATTCTACTTTTTTCCCCCTTAACTATAAAAGGCAATAGACTATGATACAAAAGGGAGAATATGGTAGAGAAGTTTAATTCTCACTAATGACACAATTGAAAAACTGTACACTAAAAAGTTCCTTTAAATTTTTCAAACAAAATTAACAGGATCTCTTCCTTAACGATCACAGATAAGGCATTTTGGGCTAATTCTAGATGGAAAGTTTTGAAAATAAAATGACACACCAAGACTTCCACCTCCAGTCACGATGGAATAACTGGAACCAGACTTACACTCCTGTTGTAAATAATTAGAAAACTGGAAAAATATATTTAAAATACATTTGGGACATTAGGCCACAGGTAGCGCTGAATGATGATCTTTAAGAAAGAACACGAATTAGATAAACAGACATCTGCCTCAACTTTCTACCCAGGGGCACTTTCCAGGTACCGAAATAGGCTTTCTGTCTAAAGGCAGTTTCTGAATCTCAGCGCTGAGAAGTTGATCCCAGGAAGATGGCAGTGATCTCACTGAAGTGAGGGGACAGAAATCAGAATTCTGGCAGGCTGTGGGAGCTAGAATTTGCAGGACAGAGTAGAGGAGCTATATGAAGAAAGAGTGCTAGATACCTGCATGGGGTCCACTGAGGTCTGCTGCCCACCAGGCTGGACAAAAAGTGACTGAGAGCTCTACGTTGAAGGGTTCTCAAAGCTCACACAGCTGTCAGAGCTCATACCAAAGTGGACAGTCCTTGCAGCAGAGCGTTTAGGCCTTGGTGATGGGGCTACACCACCCCAAAAGACTATCCTAAATCCATCCAATAACAACTTAAAAAACAAGCCACAGAAAAATAAAATTGATCCAGACGTAACCTCTAACAGAATCAAGTCCAATATTCTTTAACAGGCGTATGAAAAAACCTGGCATTCAACAATATAAAATTCATAATACTAAGCATTCAATCAAAAATTACCAGATGTGACACGAAGCAGGAAGAAGTGACACTTAACTAGGAGAAAACTCAGTCAAATGAAAATGTGGAAATTATATAAGCTATTTTAAGTATGCTCAAGGATGTACAAGGAATCATCAACATAGCAAAGGAAAGAAGTGGTATACAAAAAAGAACCCGATAAAACTTCCAGAGAAGAAAAATATATAAAATGAACTAATTAATTAAGTAATTAACTAATTGGATGAAATTAACCTGATAGAAATGGAAGGACGTATCTAATAAGGGATTAATATCCAGAATATATAAAGGGGTCCTACCTCTCAATAACAAAAAAATAATAATCCAATTCAAAAATGGGCAAAGGACTCAAACAGACATTTCTCCAAAGAAGATATATAAATGGCCAGAAAGCACATGAAAAACCGCTCAGCATCATTAGGGAGCGGCACATGAAATCACAGTGAGACACGATTTCACATTAAAAAGGAAGAGGCAACCAGCCGGGGATGTGGGGAAATAGGAACCCTTATGCATAGCGGTGCCCACGGCGATGCGAAACGAAACAACGTAGCCACTGTGGACAAGTCTGACAGCTTCTCACAAAGTCAGACATAAAACTGCCCCATGACCCAGGAACTCCACCACTATGTGCTGAATACGCACATAAAAGAACTGAAAGCAGGGATTCAAGCAGACATCTGTACATCCATGCTCAGAGCAGCATTATTCACAACAGCCAAATCTCCACCAACAGACGAACGGATAAACAAAATACAGTGCAATACTATTCAGCCTAAAAGAACGAAATTCTGACACATGCTACATGGGTGGACCTTGAAGACATACTTAGTGAAATAAGCCAGACACAAAAGGAGAAATATTACATGGTTCCACTTATATGTGGTACTCAAAACAGGCAAATTCATGGAGATACAAAGTAGAACAGAAGTCACCAGTGGCTAAGAGAAGGGGGAAGTGGACAGTTACTATTTAACTGCATACATACAGAGCTTCCATTTGGGATGGAAGTTTAGGAAATGGACAGCTAGCTGGACACACACATACAAAAGAAAAAACAGTATCAAATGATCAGAACAACATTGAGCCCTGGGAAAACTGGCCAGTAAGAATAATTGTCCTAAAAAATTTCTTTAAGAATTGAAAATGCAATTACTAATGATAAACAGAAAAAAGTCATTTTTAATAGGGAGATATTAGAATAAAAAATAAAATTTCTGTTTCTAAGGCTGTTTCACTGCCTGTTGGGAAGCTTTCCACCTAAAGAGCATGGAAAAAAGAGGGGGAAAAATTGTATTTATGGGATACTTATTATATGTCAAGCATTCAACTCATGATTCTGCAGCTCTATTCTACTGATTTTGTATTAAAAGTATCTAAAAGCAGCATCATTAGACTGAAGAAATAATATAACATTATTTAGATTTTGCCTTTTTTACACTTGGACTTATTTTAGGAGCCAGAATCTGTGACCTCATGCTAATTTTTGCAGTTGTGAAAAGCATGTTGACAAACACAAAATTATCATTTCAAAGCACTGGCAGAGGCCAAATTATCAAAATACTAAAATTAAAATCATTAAAAAATAATGATCCAAAGATGATTCAGCTCAGTGAATAAAACATTTTAGAAAATAATCCTCAATACTTGCTTTACCACCAAATTTTAAATGAAATTTCTGACATATTGTTCATAAACCACATTCTTTTTTTTTTTTAAAGAAAGAAATCTAAACTGTGGTGACTTTTGGAAAAGAGGATGGAGAAAGGGGCTTTGAAATGGAACTTTTTACTTTTTATTTCACTCATTTCTATACTGTTGAAATGTTTAACCACAGCCAATTTTAAAAACCAAGGCAAGGACATGTCTGGAACCAAAGCAAAGTTGGCTACTGCATCCATAAAAAGGATAATGACCAAAAAAGCCAACTAGAATGTTTATAAGTCCTGACGAACACTTTATGTATGCCAACAAAGCAATATCTTTTTAGGTATAATAAGCTAAAAAACAAAATCCCTTCAGAACTGTGTATAAAACTGGCGCTATTAAACAACAGAAGTGACCCACAAAAATCTAATATTTAACGACCTCATTCTGTTCCGTGTTTTTTTTTTCAATTCAGCTTTTCAGTATTTCCACAAAACGATAAGT
Organism: Balaenoptera musculus; assembly: GCF_009873245.2. Taxonomy (NCBI): domain Eukaryota; kingdom Metazoa; phylum Chordata; class Mammalia; order Artiodactyla; family Balaenopteridae; genus Balaenoptera; species Balaenoptera musculus. The sequence continues at coordinate 4,752,568 of NC_045786.1, forward strand.
AAAATACAGAAGTGAAAGTATATTTATATACATTTCATTATAAATCTTACAATTCAACAAAAAATTATAGCTAAAATATTCTTTTTAAAAAGGTTTAAGAGTTATAATTGAATTTAAAGGAGGTGTCCTATGGCTATTATCCTCTCAATGACAAATGAAAATGGACTACAAATACAGTGTCTGTGTGATTTATCATCTATACGAGCACCCCTTTGAGAGTGAAAGGGGGTGTTAACCAGGCGTAATACAAGAACAGCAGGCACAGAGTGAAACTATCCAAGGGAAATTGGATGCAGGGTCACCCCAGCCAAAACTATGTTCATCCAAACATTATCTTTTTATGCATAGATCTCGGACACGTAGTTCATACGAGAGTGAGAAAAAAAGGCAGTACTTCCATCTAGTTGTGGCTTCTACTGTCTTTTCCTCGAATCCTAGACCAGACAAGAAAACAGGCTTTTCATGAATGGACACAGCTGCCTCGGCATATGTCAGCTCTGATGAACTAAAGCATCAAAGTCAGTTTCATTATTCACAACATTACTCCAGGCCACCTCAATACACTGTACTGTGGGCTTCCACGAAAAGAAAGTTTTAGGAGGGGGCTCTTCTCCTCTAGACCCTCTCACTCCAGCTCCCCTCTCTCCACACCACTCTCCATCTTTCAGGTTCTATGTCTTCAACATGGCCAATGCTCAAGAAGAAGTCATTGAGCTAAATGGGAAAGACACGAATTTTCACTGCTGTACAATAGTTAGTATTTAGAAAAACTGAATAATCGTCATTATAAAGCTCTATTTGTTACCAACTTCTGCATCTTCTGCTGGGTTTGCTTTCTATGTGGAAAATGTACATGCACTCGCAAAATCTATTTCTGAAAAATTCCATGATGAGGGGAAAATGCACAATAAGTGGTGCTGGGAGGAGCACAGGATGTGAGGAAAGGGACTGTTGAGACATATGAATGAAGTATTTTGTAAAATTACCTAAGATAAAATCTGCACGTGCATTTAGAGAAATCTACCAACGGTTTCCACCACCAACCTTTTGTAAAGGGTAGTCCAATCCTGATCTCTCTCAAAACCCTTCCCAAAACTCCATTCTGGTATTTAAAACATTCTGTAAGACTCATCCTCTCTCTGCCTTATCTTGAGATGCGAAAACAAAAAGATAGGAGAGGTCAAGGATACACACAAGAACAAGGAAAGAACTCTCTCTCACCCTTCCCAGTTTTCCAACCCCAAAATAACTCTCTTAACTTACCGTGTGATAAATGACCATACCACAAATCACACCACTGTAAAATGTAATGGAATTGTACTGTTTCCTGAGTTTCCAAAGTTAAGGATAACAAGGCAACAATGGCAGTTAATCAATTTTCTTTGATTAGGGAGTTACTGTTGCAGAACATACTCTGTCATCTCTCAAATATGCTCAATACAGGCAACTTCTCCTCAATTACTGAAGCAAAACTGTTATGTTGAGCACCAGGTGAAGACGATGGCTTGTATATTCAGGGTCATGTTGTTTAAGATATGTATACTCTGAGCAAGAGTCATACTCAGTGCAGGGAGATATACACACTCTGTAAGAGAAATGGGAACTGGAATTTAAGACAGCACGTAGAGCTCAGTAAATGGACAGAAGAACAAGTTTTGAAGAAAAATAAAATTGAGGGGGCTGCGAAAGAATACAGTTAAATTCAGTAAGTTAAACATGCATAGGAATGTAGCTCAGATCTAGAGTTAAGAGGACCAAAGAAAACTAAAACTAATTTTGCATTCCTACAGTTCTCTTTTCAAAGAATAATGAAATTTCAAATCTCTTTGAATAGCCCTGAGTACATTTCCAAAACTGTCACCACATTATTTATAAATGTCTATCTACTTGTAGGTATGTTGCTGTACAGTTATGACAGATAAATAGCTCAGTATTCATCTCTAGTCACCAGTTAGTGAGATTACCTGAAAAGGTCTTTCCATTAATATATAAGGGGAAAGCCAAAAATATTCAATGATTTTGTTGGGTAAAGGAGTCAAGATTTGTGAGATCTCATGCTTTGTATAAGTTTTTAAAAGTCTCTTATTTAAAAATATGTCTCATCTCTACATCTTAATTGAAAAGTACTTTTGTATTATAAAGATAACAGGTTAAACTGTGATGAGATTTTATACGCTTGAGGAAATTATTACCATTGAAAAGGCAGTGAATTCAAATACTAATTATTGCATCTATTACTAAACCAATGATTTTAGATCAATCAAATTTTCAAAATGAGGATACCACCTCTTTATTATCCCCCTCACGGGGCCTGACAGAAGAACAATAGGATATTTTCTTTAAAGTATTGTAAATATAAAAGAAAAGCAATATAAAAAAAAAATAACAGAAATAACAGTGTATAGCACAGTTCACGAATGTGCTTGCACGGTTAACCTCTCATCACCTTTGAGGCAGGACTGAAGAGGTACAAAGATACTAGCAGTCTGTTTCTAAATAGGGGCAGAAAAATTCTTGCAGTGTAAGACTATCTGGCGTATCACATCTCTGGTCCCCGCCTAATCAATGTCAGCAGTAACCTCCTGTCAGTGTGACAACCAAAGCCACCCCGAGCAGCGCAATACCACCGGGCTGAGAACTGCTGCTGGACAAGAGCAGCGCTGTGATTCAGAAGAAAAAGATGTGAGGCTTGACAGACCTCATCTGTAAAAAAGGGGCTTAAACGCTTCCTGTTCAGTATGTTATTACATTACTCCCAGAATCATGCCAGGGACTTAGAGACACTCCATGTTAGTTCTAGAAAGCACAAACATATTCTTCTATCAAGTTACTTTTACAATCTTAGCTTTCAAAGCTACTTTAGAGTGATTTAAACTTTACATTTTCTTTTTACATGCTATAAAAAGTGCTTTACTACAACTTACAATTCAAGGATATATGTATGACCGTATTGTGGAGGGGGGAGGGGATATGTGTATGTATAACTTTTATAGGTCTTAGTACCCAGCAGGCATACACTAAAAGATGTGGGACCTCAAATCTTTGCTGAACAAAGTAAAAAAAAAATTTAATTAACAGAGAATATAAACCCTTCTTGAATACTAAAGGGAGTCTAATATAGAGGGTGGCTTTCAAAAGCATAAAGGCATTACATTAACTATAAAAGAAGTTTAATATTATAAAATGCAAAAGAAATCAGAACTGAAATGAATAATAACTGTATATTCAATGGCATATTCAAAGTGCATATTTGATTCATAATGTACATTACATAAAACACAGTCTACAGAGCACAAGGGGGAAAAGGGCAAAACACTGAATACAAATATCAAATTCTGATTCTGAGCTTGTTAAACAGGTATTTCTTATGAGATAACTGATGGAACATGAATATAGCCTACAAATTATGTTATTTGGCTATTTAAAGAACAAGTTCATGTGCCCGAAGGACTTCATCAGAAAAGGAGGTAAACTTCTACATACTAAATATTGAGGGTTAATGGAAGTACAGATAAGTTACTGAATACTTAAATTTAGTAATATTTTGAATTTCCTAGATCATATAACACGAGTATATTTCAGTCAAACAGAACACAATGTAATATAACATATGGGAGAGAGAGGAATCACTAAAAACTTAATAAAATTGGTATATCTTGACTCATGATTTAAAAAAAATTTTTTTAATATTTATTTATTTTTTGGCTGCATCAGGTCTCAGCTGCAGCATGAGGGATCTTTCGTTGAGGCAAGTGGGCTCTTTGCTGCAGTGCGCAGGCTTCTGAAAAGGCTATAACATACTATATGATCCTAATTGTATGACATTTTGGAAAAGGCGAAATTATAGAAATAGTAAAAAAAAAAAAAAAAAAGAAATTAGTGGTTGTCAGGGGTTCAGAGAGAGAAAGGAGAGGGATGAATGGGGGGAGCACAGGACATTTTAAGGATGGTGAAACTACTCTGTGTGATACTGTAATAATGTATACGTCATTATGGGCTTGTCAAAACCCATAAAACTGGGCTTCCCGGGTGGCGCAGTGGTTGAGAGTCTGCCTGCCAATGCAGGGGACATGGGTTCGAGCCCTGGTCTGGGAAGATCCCACATGCCGCGGAGCGGCTAGGCCCGTGAGCCACAACTACTGAGCCTGCGCATCTGGAGCCTGTGCTCCACAGCCAGAGAGGCCGCGATAGTGAGAGGCCCGCGCACCGTGATGAAGAGTGGCCCCCACTTGCCGCAGCTGGAGAAAGCCCTCGCACAGCAACGAAGACCCAACACAGCAAAAAAATAAATAAATAAATAAATAAATAAATAAAAAATTAAAAAAAAAAATAGTGCTCCTTTAAAAAAAAAAAAAACAAAAAAAAACCCATAAAACTGTATAATATAGAGTGAGTCTTAATGTAAACTATAGACTTTAGTTAATAATAATGTATTACTTGTAACATATACCACACTAATGCAAGATGTTAATAATAGGGGAAACTGCATATAAGGGGTGGGAGTGGGTTATGGAATTCTTCGTACTATCTGCTCAATTTTTTTCTAAACCTAAAATTGTATTTAAAAAAACACAAAGTCTATTAATTATAAAACAAAAAAATGAAACCATAAAGAAAATATGAGATAATTCTACTAAAACCCTGGAGAAGGAAAGTCTCGTATAACTCAAAATTCTAAAAACCATAAGACTGATAAATTCAGCTATATAAAAATCAAAAATTTCTAAATGGAAAAACAACAAAGTCAGAAGAATAATGGAAGGAATTCCCTGGCGGTCCAGTGGTTAGGACTTGGCGCTTTCACTGCCAGGGCCTGGATTCGATCCCTGGTCGGGAACTAAGATCCCACAAGCTGTGCGGCGCAGCCAAAAAAAAAACAAAAAAGAATAATGGAAAAATATATGCAATTCATAAAACAGACAAGATACGTCCCTAACACATCAGGGACTCCTAGAAATGAGGAAAGGATAGATACAGACAGTTCACAGAAAAGGAAGCACAAACAGCTCTTAAGTACAGAAAAAGATGTGCATCCCAGAAAACGCTAAGAATGTGCCTTTGACTCTGGAAGACCACCCACCTCAAGCCTCTTCACCTTTATGGAAAGGGTTCAAAGGGAGCCCCGATCACTCCTTCCCAGGACTCCAAGGTTCCTTCTGCAGAAGTCAAGACCAAGTCTTGGGCACCCAACTTTCTCTACTATCCAGTAATTGAGAACTTGAGAACATATGCCTGTTATTCTTGTTTAGACCAGTCCCTACAAGAAGCTCCAGACTATCCTCTCCATCATTAAACAGCTCTGCATATCCATTACTCCCCAGCTTCTGAAATCTTTCCACTGGATCCTCTAGAAGTCACAGCCCATGATCAACAAAAGGCCCTACCCCTGGTCCTTTTGCTCTACAGAAAACTGGCTCTCCATGGAAGATAACACTTCTCCTGCAGCCACCTCAAGTGGTAGCTTTCTGTCTTCCCACGGCTCTTGTACCTCCTAAATGAAGGGTCCTCTTTGCTCCCTTTGCTACTTCAAAAACATTCTCCCTCCCTCTTTCCTAAATAAAACAGCCCAGTTCTGATCTTCTCATTTAAAAAAACCTCACTGCCCCCTCATCTTTCAATGATTGTAACTCCTGGCTCACTGCCACTCTCTCTAACGTTACGTCTGTCTTAATGGAAGTGATGCTTCCAACACCCTTGGCTTTTTGACTCCACCTTATTATTATTAACCGTCAAGGTCACATCCTAGACCATGTCATTACCAAAAACTGAAAACCCTCTGCAAACTCAATTTTAAGCATTGCAACTATCATCTTCCATGTTTCTAACTCACTCCCTCTCTTTATACCCAGCTCTGTGCTTGCTTAGGGCGACTCACCTCTGCTCCAGCTAGTCTATATCTTTCAAGTTCTTAGAAAGCGCCAAGAGTCCTCTACCCTGCAGCATTCACATGAAGGCTGTTCCCTCTGCCTGGGACCTCTGCTTGCAGCCCTTTGCTTCTTCTCAACTTTAAAATCATCGCATAAGTGTTATCCCTCACGCCTGTGCTTCCCTGAAAAACCTAAGTAGGTCTCCCTTTTATTCTCCACTAAAGCCCTCTGCTCACTATCTTCTTAGACCATTTCCTGTTTATTTCTATCGTCCACTGGCAAACTGTTACCATAACTGATGACAAAGGCTGTTCCTGCTTTATCCACCACTCTAGACCCAAAGCATGATACCCAGCCAGTACTCACTGTTTGTCAAATAAAAGCAAAAACGACTGATACAAAAAGGATGAAATGAACTGAAGTAATTCTGTGACATTAAGAAAGTGAAAGAGACCGAGAAATCAAGATCACGCTTTACAAAAAAGCCTTTAATTTTATTCCTGCTATAACTCTTCCCCTAGTTTAAATTACATTAAAAAAATCCTAAATATGAATCAGATTCTCATTTGTTAACTAGAAAAAACTAGAGTACCTAGAGCTGTTGTGATGATTAAATAAAATGTTTATAAGGCACTTAAACAAGACCCAGCAGATAATAAGCAGTCAATAAATGTTGGCTATTATCCTTAAAAGATTTTAAAACCTAAGGCCAGTAAATTGAGGGTATGATTTTATTACAAAACATATGTTGGAAGAAATCTGTTTCTAGAACTGATGCTGCCCTTCCAACTTGAAGAAGTCTAGGTCAGAGATTACTTTTCCCTTAAAAAATCAGGACATATTCTATCAACCTCCAGCTAAAGGTCAGAAATAGTCAAAGCCCGGGTCCAGGACAAGACAACATAAAGCCAATGAAAAATATTTTTAACAAACTCTTTCCCAAAGGCTTATGTTTATATTTTTCACAAAATATCAGTAATGACTATCATTTTCTCCTTCTAATTCTGTACGAATAAATCAAAGACTTACTATCCAAATAGATCCCTTATCCAAGTAAAGAAAAAAGTTTATCACGTTGTCCACTCTCAGTCAACTATATTTTTGTCTAAAGCTGAACAAAGACAGTTAAGACAAAAAATAATAGCACAAATTAATCTGGATGTCAATTACAGAGTTTTAATTTTAACTTTTTATTGCGGATAATCAACACCTACCCTCACATCTATTTTTTATATATGAAATTATAATCAAATCAATCAAAACTAAGAGACAAAAGCTATTTATTATGGGAAGCTATTTATTATGTTAAAGAAAACTACTACTATTATTCTGAAAGTTCTCTTGATTCTGAACAGAGACTTTTCAGTCCCTCATATGACATCACTGGCTAAGCATTTTTCAGTACTTACGACATTGGAACTGCACACTAAAAATCACGTGAATATCTTTGGAAGTCAGAAAAAAATGTTCAGAATTTTTTTTAAAGTTTTAAGTCCAGCATATTCAAACATTTCAGGCTGACAGGATATATTAGGGAATTAAGTAATTACAAATGCAGAATAGTGTATAATATGCTTATTGTCTATTAAGGCAGGGAAAAGATACTCGTATTTGTGTAAGAAACAATGGAAAGATACAAAAGAAACAGAAGTGGTTACCTGTAGAGGATGGGGGAGGGAAACAGGGACAGAAGTTATTAGACTTCTCAATGTTCATCTTTTTAAACTGTTTTAAATTTTGAGCCATGTGAGTATCTATTTTTGAAACAAAAAAGTATATATTTCATAAGCATAAGTATTTCTTTAATCAACAAACATAAATACACACGTATGTGTGGCTCAAAGAACAGTAAGTTTTTTTTAAAGAGGAAGCATTAAAGAGGGTTTTTCAAAATACTGCTGGAACCATGTTTCTGGGTCACAGTTCTCTGACCAAATGAAATTTCACAATAATTGGCTCTTCATTTCCCCTTAAAAATTGAGAATATTTTCCAAACAACCATAACTCCAAAACAGATGACTCGAAAAAAAGAAAGGAAGGGAGGGAGGGAGGGAGGGAGGAAGGAAGGAAGGAAGGAAGGAAGGAAGGAAGGGAGGGAGGAAGGAATTTTTTAAAAAGGGCCAAAAGGATTTTTAAGTATTATTTTCTTAGAGAAGAAAGACTTTAATATAAGTTACTTTATGCACTAAATAATTCTACAATATATTGCTGGTTACAAATCATTTTGTTTAAAAAAGAATCTTACTGAAATAGAAATGCTTTTCTTAAAGTTCCCTCCACCATCCCTAAATCCGTCCTCTTAAATAGATCTGTATATTTTATAAAATTACAGATTAATACCATATGGCAATGTTTTTTTTTAAAAAAAAAAAAACCTAGACTGTTGCCTAGTATACAAATAACCTGATGAACTGCATTCCAGTCCATAACGCCCCTCTACTTCAACCTGCGCCATCTACATTTGCCTCAGGAAAACTCATGTCTCATTTTCCCTCTCACACCAATGACATGTCTCAATATTTTCTAAAGCACACCAGGTACCTAGAATACTTCACTGACAACCTACAATACCGGTTCAATATTCTCACGCTACCATCAGCAACCCATATTAAACATATGTATCTAGATTCCTAGACAACATAAACCTGATTTCCGTAAGTTTTCCATATAACTAATATGAGATGATTTAAAAAATTAAAACCAAACTGTAAGTGGTTACCAGGTTCTGGGGAAGGGGGAAGTGGTAAGTTGTTTAACAGGCAGAGCTCACTTGGGGATGATGAAAAGATCTGGAGATGGATAGTGGTGATGATCCCACAACAATGCGAATGTACTGAATGCCACAAACTTAGGTCAAAGAAAATGTTTTCACGTATAATAATACACTTGCCTTTATAATCATGCAGTCATAAAATATTTTTATTACTTTTTTATGGAGAAAGGGAACCAGGAAGACAAAAGTGCTGACGGCCCATGAAAGTCAAAATGTGGCCCTGATGCTTATTTCCTACTATGAAATCATCAAAGTACAGCAAGAAAGTGAAAATAATGAAAATACAACTGGATATGTATGCAAAACATTACTTTTAAAGAGAAATCACACACATAAGCAAATTTTGTGGGTTTGATTTTTTTTAAACCCTATAATATTAGAATGGCATCTCAATTATTACACAATCCTTTTCAAACAATTCTTAATATTAACAAGAGCTATAAAGAAATATCACATTTCCATAAACAAACAAATAAATGCTTGGAAATTAACTTAATGAGAATTTAAAGGAACTAGAGAGCAAGTATTAAGGAAGATAAAATAAATGAAAGAGAAAAAAGGAAAAGAAGGGAAGAGGAAAGGAAAAAATATTGATTAAAAATAGAACTACCTCTCATTATTTAAATTAGCAAAGCTGAAAACACTTCCTATGTAAATTCATAGATTTAGCATAATGTCAATTAAAATCTCCAAAGTATAATGAAACACTAAGGAAAAATACTGAGAAAGAATATGTTGTCTAAAGTAAATTTGAAAAAATTAAAAAATGAGGATGTGTCTAAACCTACTGATACTAGACAACAACAAAAAGCAAATAGAAAACAATTACTTAAAGCTATAAATTAGTACATTTTAAGTATACAAGGACAACATGGACGGAACCTTGAAGGCATTATGCTAAGTGAAATCAGTCAGACAGAGAAAGACAAATACTATATGATCTCACTTATATATGGAATCTAATAAAATCAAACTCATAGAAACAGAGAACAGACTGGTGGTTGTCAGACGGGTGGAGGGGTGGGCAAAATGAATAAAATGGGTCAAAAGGTACAAACTTCCAGTTGTAAGTAAGTTCTGAGGCTGTAATGTATAGCATGGAGAGTACAGTTACAATACTTTGTTGCACATTAGAAAGTTGCTGAGAGAGTAGATCTGAACAGTTCTCATCACAGGAAAAGACAGGAAAAAAATAACAAATTATCATTTCCAGTATAATAATGTTAACATGAAGAAAAACAAATTGATCTCTTTAAATCTTCATGACACATCATATAGGATTTTTAGGTGGGTTACAAATTTATTTTTTAACTAGAAAAATATGGAATATTTCTAGTAATGAAAGGGAGTTTGTCCTTTCATTTCAAGCAATTAACCAAATTATTATAAAAAGTATCTACAAAATGAAGACTACCAAACTAAAGATAAAAAGAAAACTGATGGAGTGAAAAGAGAGAGGAGGGACTTTGCAACTGGAATGCTAGATAAAAGTTTTATCCCCAAAATACACAGGGATGGAGCTAGGTCGATACCTAGTCCCCAACAGACAAACTGTCACAAAATATCATTTTAATCAAAAAGAGGCAGGTTTGACATAAATACACTACCATGTGTAAAACTGATAGCTAGTGGGAACCTGCAGTATAGCACAGGAAGCTCAGGTCGGTGCTTTGTGATGACCCAGATGGGCAGGATGGGAGGGAGGTCCAAGAGGGAGGGGATATATGTATACATATAGCTGATTCACTTTGTTGTACAGCAGAAACTAACACAACATTGTAGAGCCATTAAAAAAAAAAAAGAGGCAGAGGTGTACCCACTTAACCATACACCAGATACTATTATAAACACTTTATATATATTAACTAATCTAACACTCACAACAAGCCCCCTATGAAAAAGATACTACTTTTATTCTCATGTAGCAAACTAGAAAAGGAAGTTCCTATTTACCCACCAGTGACAGCTAAGCAGTCAGAGCCAGGATCTGAAGGCAGGCAGTCTCACTCCAGAGGCCATGCTCTCAGCCACTCAGCTATTTGCTTTCCTCCACACAACAAAAATTCATAGACCTTTCATCCTACAAATCTAAGTCTACTAGATGTATATAAATTACTATTATACAAGGCAAAACACAAATAAGAATGGTTTTGATAGAGTGCTTTGAGGATTCAGGTTTTCGGTAATGATTTTCAGTACTAGGGATAAGGAAAGCCTTTGTGGAAGAAATAATAGCCATAGTGGGTCTGGAAGGATATGAGACACAGAGATAGGAGAAGGGAGAAGAGAATATTCGACACTGAAGGAACAGAATGACCAAAAGCATTACAATAAAGTGGAAAAGCACTGGCAACTCAAATATTTGAGTTGAAAAGTACAGTAACTACAGAAGAAGTAAATGAAAAATAAATGATTCAGAGGCCTAAGGAGGTTACTAGACTTAACTCAGTACGGAAGACAGGGGAGTAACATGGTCAGAGTTGTCATATGACCACTGGCTATAAGAACTGGACAGAAAAGAGATGGAAACAGAAGGAAACGCCAGACGTTAATTCACTAGGCTAGGCGTGGTTAAGGATGGCTCAAGTAAAGCAGGGCCAATAGAAGTAGAGAAAAAGGAACAGACACGTAACACACAGCAACTACTCAAACGTCAACTAAATTAAGGAACTAACCAGGGCGGAAGGGATGCAAAGACAACAAAGGAGATGGACGAGGCCACAATCCTGGGAACCTGCCAGAGGGAGCACATTGCGGACTAAAAAGGGCTTGAGTGATGGGGTGGAAAGGACGTAAAGACAAACTGCCCTGCCTGGTTTGACCAAGTTCAAGAACTTAACTAAGGAGACTCTATGACATCAACATCATGAGAGAGATTATGGAGGTGTGCTGACAGAATTCAGTAAAAACTAAATGCAGAGGAGAGTCTGAGGTTTTAGGTGTGAATGAAAGAATAACCTTGTCATTAACAGCGACAGGGGACAAAGGAGGGAATGTAGGTTTAAAGCAAAAGGAGACATGAGTTCAGGATTCTAGATGTGAGACCGAGGCTTATGTAGTGTGATGTTCAGAAATTATGCTGCATCCCCAATATTAGTGCTTGACTTAGGGATTCAGAGCTAAAACTATAGATGTCACATAAAGAAACTTGAAAGCTGGGAGATTTCAAAAGAAAAAGTATCAGGTAAAAAAAAATGGACCAACGAAAGTTTAAGGAACTATCTCTATTTAGAAGGGAAGGAAGAAGAGCCAGAGAAGGCACCATCAGAGAGTTAAGATTACCACCAGAAGAATCAAGCAGAATCCAGCAGTGCTCCCAAACATTCTTCACATGAAAGTATGTAAATAAGACAATATTTGTGTGGCACAAAGGGGTAGATGTGGCTACTAATAACTGGACGTTATTAACCCAGGAATGAAGGAAACCATTACTCTGTACACCAGTCAATCCCCTTGAGGCACTGTTGAGAAAGCCCTGTATTACCAAAAAGTCTGTATGCCAGAAAGTTTACAATTCTATTTCCCTAAAACTGTCTTTCTTTCAACAGTCACTGATTAGTTGGGTCGAATGGGCAGATGTGACAAAGAAGAAAAGAACACAGAAATAACCAAAAAACTTGGTAATTGAGAAATCACTGATGACTTTAAAAATCAGTGGGAATGGAAACAACCTAAATATCCATCAACAGATGAATGGATAAAGAAGATTTGGGGAATATATATATATATATATATATATACACACACATATATATATAATATTCCATTGGATATATATATCCATTGTGTGTGTGTGTGTGTGTACACACACACACACACCCACACACACACAATGGAACACCACTCAGCCATAAAAAAGAATGAAATAACGCCATTTGTGGCAACATGGATGGACCTAGAGATTATCATAGTAAGCGAAGTAAGTCAGAAAGAGAAAGACAAATATCATATGATATCACTTATATGTGGAATCTAAAATACAACACTAATTAACATATCTACGAAACAGAAACAGACTCACAGACATAGAGAACAGACTTGAGGTTGCCAAGGGTGGGTGGGGGGAGGGAAGGACTAGGAGTTAGGGATTAGCAGATGTAAACTATTACATAGAGAATTGATAAGCAACAAGTTCCTACTGTATAGCACAGGGAACTCTATTCAATATCCTGTGATAAACCACAATGGTAAAGAATATGAAAAAGAATATATGTATAACTGAATCACTTTGCTGTACAGCAGGAATTAACACAACATTGTAAATCAACTATACTTCAATAAAATTTTTTTTAAAAATCAGTGGGAGAAGTTAGATTTCAGGAGGCAATTATGGACAAGGGAGAATAATTAAAGTATCAACATTGTTACCAGTCACGTTGCCCCTCCTGGTTACAGGGAGTAACCTAAATGGGATGATTCCTCAAATCTCACTAGCAAAAGCATTCTCCTTTTAAACTAAATTGTGATTGTAATATGCTTTACCTTCTAACTCTTGTTTCATTCATGTTAATAAACAGGAAGAATAAATAAAAATCCTTTGAAACTTTGCAACACTTACCCAGTGCGAGACTGACCGACTTTATCACAAATATCCAAAATGAGGCCCCAATCCTCAGCAGTATTCATCTCACTGGTTGCTTTCTCTGTATATTATAAAAAGAAATCGCAGACACATTATTTTTAAAAGTCTTTAAGAGGTAAATGATCACATTCAAATTACCAAACTGTAGTATAATCAAATATTAACAAATCACAATAGGTGTCAACACCTGGTTAATGAAATATTTAAGTCCATCTTTAAAAGGAGGTAGGGCACCTTTATTACCTATCATAATTATTTTCCCCATTTATACTTCATTTGTTTGTTACTTAGTATCAAAAAAATAGGCCACTGATTTTTTGTTATAAAAATACACCCGCAGGCGCACACACACACGCGCGCGCACAAATCTATCCCTTTCTGCACACAAAGACTAAAATAAAGAATACTTTCATTCAAATAATTCTTAGCTTTACTCACCAGCGAAGGACCATGACTAGACACAGATCTCTATCAAAATGTTTCAGGTAATTAAATTAATTAACTATCTAGTTTTGTTGATCTTGTTGTTTGGGGGGGAGGTGCTGAACGGAAGAAAACCAAGCTTTAACTGAATATTTTCCCTTAAGTAAAAACTTGACAAGTTGAAAAAAACAACAGAGGTATGGCAGATTGAACCAAATCACCTAATTTAGACCCCTTTCTTAATTACAATAAAGGGACTTCTTTCTTCTTTAACACAGACACACAAGGATAAGGAAAACATGAGAAGCAATAACAGCAACAACATCTCAGAAGCGACAGGACAACATCGATACATGGTAAACTACTCAGAAGACCCAAGAGGTGAATCCTGTATTGGCAGTGAGAAAGAAAAGCTTAAGAACCAGCTTGGTGCTTTGCGACAACCTAGAGAGGTGGGATAGGGAGGGTGGGAGGGAGGCTCAAGAGGGAGGGGGTATGGGGATACATGTATGCGTATGGCTGATTCACTCTAACACAGTACTGTGAAGCAATTATACTCCAGTAAAGATCTATTAAATAAATAAATATTAAAAAAAAAAGAACCAGTCTGTTGAATCCTCAGAAAATTCAAGTACTCATAGCAGAAAGAATGTCTGCAATTGAGAATGAAGAAGAAAAAGTGGACCTCCAAGTTAGCAAAATCGGTTAATGCTGTTTGAAATGTAGGTAGTCTCTACTTTGCTTCCTTACAGGCTCTAGCAATCACCTCTCCCCCTCGGAGCAAATGAGTGATGGTTTACTTTCTGCAGGTAAAGCAAATTTTTTTTCTAGACAAGGAGACACCAGGTATAGTTGAGACTTAGGCACCAAAAATAAGCAATTACTTCCGTTTTCCAGTCCAGCACGTAAGGAGCTTGGAAGTATTCACTTCATCCTAACAAGTAAAACAGTAAACAAAGTGAAAAGTCAACAACTCTTCTTAGATACCTCAGAAGTGAGGTCACAGGGCAAACTGCTGCCCCCAAAATGAGACAAATAGATAGGTGGATACAGAGAATCACAACTTAACAGAGCAGAAGCCTGTGAGCAGAAACATCTCCAGGAACCAGTATCAGGGCACAAAAATCTAAACTGAAACTGACAAACTGCTGGAGGAGAAGTGTGCACAAGTCTGAGAGTTAAAACTCCAGAGAAGCCTAGGCTTAGGGCAGTCCCCAAACTTTTGTGAGCTTTTTTCTTTTTATAAATTTATTTGTTTTATTCATTTATTTTTGGCTGCATTGGGTCTTCATTGCTGCGCACATGCTTTCTCTAGTTGCCACGAGTAGGGGCTACTCTTTGTTGCTGTGCGTGGGCTCCTCATTGCGGTGGCTTCTCTTGTTGCAGAGCACGGGCTCTAGAGTGCAGGCTCAGTAGTTATGGTGCACAGGCTTAGCTGCTCCACGGTATGTGGGATCTTCCCGGTCCAGGGCTCAAACCCGTGTCCCCTACACTGGCAGGCGGATTCTTAACCACTGCACTACCAGGGAAGCCCTTTTGTGAGTTTTACTTCCATGGGTTCTCCCAGGTTCTCAAGATGAATATCACAGAAAATTTCTCCTATTTTTCCAGCAGGGGGAGAGAAACTGATCATTTTGAAATACACCAGAGTATTCTCTTCTTAACAAGACCTACTCTCAAGAAAAATAATTTTACCAGCACCTAACTAACTAGAGTTTTATCAGAGATTAACCCATCTCGGGGAAGGGAAATCCCAACGCTAGCCTGCTCTAGCCTTCCACGTGCGAGAAGGGGAATATCCAACTCCAGCCCACTGTAGCCATCCCGTCCCAACTTAAGGGAGAGCAGCACATGAAAATTCACTCCCTGGGGCAGGGGCTCACTGAGCCCTAATCACAGGACTATCAGTACCTGATTCTCACACCACTAAAGGCTGGTGTCCCTTCATCTAGTACATCGTCTCCAGCTTCCAGCAAGCCACACTCTATAATGCAAAGACCACCGTTGGAAGAGACCAGACTAGCATCAGAACCAGACTCAGATATGACAAGGATGTTGGAATTATCAGACCAGAAATTTTAAAGAGTATGATTAATATGCTAATAAGAGCTCTAATGGAAAAAGGAGGTAACATGCAAGAACAGATGGACAATATAAGCAGATATATGGAAATTCTAAAAAAGAATCAAAAAGAAATACTGGAGATCAAAAATAGTATAACAGAAACGAATGTCTCTGATGGGCTCATCAGCAGTCTGGACATGGCTGAGGCAAGAATCTCTGAGCCTGAGGATATGTCAATAGAAATTTCCAAAACTGAAAAGCAAAGAGAAAAAATGACTGGCAGGGGGAAAAAAACTGGAACAGATTATCCAAGAATGTGGGAAACTATAAAAGCTGTAACAAAGGCATAATTGGAATACCAGAGAAGAAGGAGAAAAAGAAATGAAAGAAATATTTGAAGCAAGTATGACTCAGAATTTCCCCAAATTAATGTCAGACACCAAACCACAGGTCCAGGAAGCTCCAGGAACACCAAGCACAATAAATGTCAAACAAACCAACCTCTACACCTAGGCATATCACATTCAAACTGCAGAAAATCAAAGATAAAGAAAAAATTAAAAAGAAGCCAGCAGAAAAAAACATCTTTCCTATTCAAAAGTAAACATAATGATTACACCTGACATCTCAGAAACCATGCAAACAAGGAGAGAATGGAATCAAACAGTGTGGAGAGAATGGAATCAAACAGTGTGGAGAGAATGGAATCAAACAGTGTGGAGAGAAAATAACCACCAACATAGGATTATATACCCTGTGAAATTATTCCCAAGGAAAGGAGAAATAAAGACTTTATCATACTAAGAAACATTGAGGGAACCCGTTGATAGCAGACTGGCTTTGCAAGAAATGTTTTCAAAAGGTCTCCAAGGGGAGGATATAGGAGACATGTATACACGTGTGTGTGTACGCATGTGTGTGTGTGTGCAGGCGTGTGTATAAGTGAAATGAATCACAGCAAGGACACCAGGAACAAAAGAGAGAAATTAGGAATAGTTTGCTACTAGAAGGTGAGTTGTACTACCAGTGAAGTGGTACAATGTTATTTGAAAGTGGACTTGGACTAGTTGTAAATGTATATTGTAAACTCTGAAAGTAGAAAAAAAAAAAGTATAATTGATATGCTAAAAAAAAAAAGAGGGAAAATGGAATCATATAAAATGCTCAATTAAAACCACAAAAGGCAGGGGGGAAAGTATAAGAAACAGGAGCAAAGAACAAGGGCTACCACTAGAAAATTGTAACAGATATGGTAGATATTAATTCAACAATATCAATAATCACTTTAAATGTTAATGGTCTAAATACAGACAGAGATTGTCAGAATGATCAAAAGATGAGATCCAATTATATGTCATCTACAAGAACCCACTTTAAATATAAAGATACATATAGATTAAAAATAAAGGGATGGAGAAAGATACACCATGCTAACACTAATCACAAGGAAGTGGGAGTAGCTATATTTCTGACAGAGCCAACCCTGGAACAAGGAAAATTATCAGGGACAGAGGCATTACATAATAGTAAAGGGGTCAATTCTCAGAGAAGACAATAATCCTTAACATGCATGTGCCTAACTACAGACTGTCAAAATAACTGAAATAAAAAGTAATGGAACTGCAAAGAGAAACAGATGAAGCCACTATTATAGTTGGAGACTTCAACACCTCTCTGTCAGAAATGGACAGTTCCAGGAGACAGAAAATCAGTTTAAGGACATAGTTGAACTCAACACCACCATCAATCAATTGGATATAATTAACATCTGTAGACTATTTCATCCAACAACAACAGAATACATTCTGCTCAAGCTCACCTGGAACATAACAAAACAGACCATATTCTGGGCCATAAAACACACCATAACAAATTTAAAAAACTAGAAATCATACAATGTCTGCTCACAGGCTACAATGGAATTAAACTAGAAATCATTAACAAAAAGAGCTGGGAAATCCCCAAATATGTGAAGATTAAATAACACACACTTCTAAATAATACACAGGTCAAAAAAAGGAGAAATATTAAAATATTATGAATTAAACAAAAATGAAAGTACAACCTATCAAAATTTGTGGGAGGCATTTGATATCAATGCTTAGTGGGAAATCTGAATTTATACATCAGAAAAGAGAATCTAAAATCTCTAACATAAACTTCCCCCTTAGGAAACTAGAAGAGGAAATTAAATCCAAAGTAAGCAAAAGGAAAAAATTTAGAGCAGAAATCAATGAAATTGAAAACAGAAAAGAGAGAAAAATCAGTACAACCAAAAATTGGTTGTTTGGAAAGATCAATGAAGTTGATAGACAGGGTAACCAAAAAAAAAGAATGAGAGAGAAAACACAAATTATTAACATCAGAAATGAAAGAGGGAACCTCACTACAGATTTCATGGACATAAAAAGGATATTAAATGAATATTACTATGGGTGAAGAGCATTGAGAGAATCATGGGAGCCTCCAATTTATAGCCAGTCAGTCAGAAGCACAGGTAACATCCTGGACTGGCACCGGGAGTGGGGAGTGAAGGCAGTCTTGTACGACTGAGCCCTTAACCTGTGGAATCTGATACTCTCCCTAGGTAGACAGATAGTGTCAAAATTGAGCTAAATATGTGGAACATCTAGTCAGTGTTCACTGAAAACTGAAAAACTTCTTGGTGGTGTTGAATAAAAACACATAGTAATTATCAACAACTCTATGCCCACAAATTTGATAACCTAGAAAAAAATGGGCCAAGTCCTCAAAAGACACATTTGCCAAATCACAAACAAGAAAAGGCAGACAATCTGAATAGGCGTATATCCATTAAAGAAACTGAACGAATAATTAGTAACCTTCCAAAATAGAAAGCACCAGGCACAGATAGGTTAATGGTGCATTCTACCAAACATTTAAGGAAGAAATTATACCAATTCTCTACAATCTCATCTAGAAGACAGAAGCAGAGGAAATACTTCATAACTCATTCTATGAGGACAGTATTACCCTAGTACTAAAACCAAAGACATTAGTGGAAAACGACAGTCCAATATATCTCATGAAAATATCAACAGATGCAAAAATCCTCAACAAAATATTAGCAAATCCAATGTAGAAGAAAGCAACTTAGAACAAACAAGAGCCTATATAAGAGGAAAAAAAACTTCAAAAAGAAATAACTGTTATCTTCTGAAACAAAAACTATACCAAAGCAGAAGGTAACCTATCTTGACTGGAGCACTGTAATGCCAAGAACAGGTATGTTAAAAGACAGCATCTCCAAGATGTTCACTAATATTTCCATGTTTTTTAACCTGAGATGGTTTGGGGGTAGAAAGCCTGATCCACACCAAGATTCTTACCTATAATGATAGGTCTTCGTGATGAGATAACGAAATTCCTGATCCCCTATTCCCCTCAATGCCCTGCTACCTCGTTCAACAGGCAACACTTATTTCCCCATTTTGACTTACTACTGAGAGCTGGAGGTCAGTCATAGCCAGTTTAAAAGCAGAAAATACAAAGCAGCCAACTCTGTCCAAATTCTTCATAGGTTTGCAATACCTGAGCCATATCACGGTCCCAAGGGATACAGCAACACCTGCCAGTTAGTCACTGCCATGGAGAACTATCCATAGAATATAATAAGGTGGCAGTGGGTGATGGGCGATGACCAATGGGTAGTGGCAGATAGGGTACCTATGTCCAATTACCCTACCATTTTCTAAAAGCAGATTATTCACACAAATTAATTCCTGTTAAGAATTAACAAAAATGTCCAAAACATCTGAGATCATGGTAAGGTGACTTATTTGCAGGAAATTACAAAAGCTGTACAGATAGTCAACAAAATGGAATAAGTTTCTAGTCTAGGCCAGACCCTATCTGAAGTAGCTCAGACTCTAAAAACCGAAAATGAAACCAACAGATAGAGACCTGAATATATATAGAAAAAATATCACAAGAAAAATGCAAAGCCTAAAGCAAGTTGAAAAAAAGGTAAACACCTGGGAGGAGAGAGAATGAGTATCAGGAAAGGATTCTCAATGTATTTCGAAACTAAGACAGAGGGGAACAGGATTAATAATAAACTCTTATTTCTATTTAAGTGAATACAGTAAAGTTATCAAAACAGAAGAGAAATATAAAGAAGAATGTAGGCTGGCTGAAATAGAGACTACTTTGTGAAAGGCAGGAAGCACTCTGAGACCCAAAATACAAAATGAGGCATCTGTATTAATTCAAGAAACACCAGAAAGCCTAGAAAATCTTGAGCAAGGAAACAATCTGATCAGAGCTGGACTTTTAAGAAAAAAATGAATCTATTGCCAATATGTAAAAATGGTTTGGAAGAGGGAAAAGAAGAAAATATAATGAGAAACTTAACATTACTCTGGAAGCTAAATGGGTTACTTTGAAAGCAAACGTCTAAACGCTGTTTAATTTGTTCTCACTGGCAGGTATGCCAAGAGGATAA
Organism: Balaenoptera musculus; assembly: GCF_009873245.2. Lineage (NCBI taxonomy): Eukaryota > Metazoa > Chordata > Mammalia > Artiodactyla > Balaenopteridae > Balaenoptera > Balaenoptera musculus. The sequence continues at coordinate 4,772,742 of NC_045786.1, forward strand.
CTGAGCCAAGCTGACCTGTTCAAGCTTCCATAATTGTAAATCCCTTGAAAATAACAATTTCTACTTTGGGTAATTCTTTCAATATCCATGCTTTCAGCCTAAATGCTCAATAAGTAAGAAATCTCATCATGTAACTGCAATATGAATCCATAAAAGTCATAGAAACATAGACCTTTAATAGCATCTACTTTAATGGTTTTCAAATTTTACCTTTCAACACAGAAACCCTCTACAATGTAATTCTGATGCTGACTACCCAGAGTTAGCACACACTTCACAGGTTGAGGGCACGGAACTCCCCAAGTCTCCCCTCACTTCAGACACAGAAACAAGCTCTGGGGTTTCCAGCCACATGCACTTCTGACCAACTGGCTACAAATTCAGGGGTTTCCACTATCCCCTCAGGTTCGATAATTCACAGAACTCAGAAAAGCATTTATAATTACAGTTTTATTATAAAAGATACAAATGACAACCAGCCAATGAAGAGAGATGCACGGGGCTAGGTCTGGGAGGATCTCAAATGCAAAGCTTCTGTGCCCTCAGGACTCACCATCCTCCTGGCACATCAGTGTGTATCACCAACCAGGAAGCTCAACGGAGGTTCGGTGTCCAGAGTTTTTATTGGGGTTTCATTATGAAGGTATGGTTGATTGAATGATTGGCCACCTCCTAGAACTCAATCTCCAGGCCTCCTCCCACTTCCTGGAGGTCTAGCTGATATTGTGTGACTCAAAGCCCCAGCCATCTTATCACAAGGTTAGTCTTTTTGGAGCCACCAGCCCCCATGCTGAGTCATCTCTCTAGCATGGACCAAGGTATTGTCCCAGGAACCCACCATGAGTTTGAAAGACGCACCTATCACTCAGGAAATTCCAACGATTTACAGGTTCCCTTCCAAAAAACAGGGACAAAGATTAGTAAAATTCTTTATTATTCAACAATCTCTTTTATACGAAAAATTTGTCTTAAAGGAAACCAATATGTGAAGTAAATTCAAGCGGAATTGCTCTAACTGAGGAATCCCAGAGCCCTACCCCATAAACCCCCAATACCTTTGAAGCCCAAGAAGACTGAGTGAGTCATCCTGAACAATATCCTCCAGTCTAACATTTACAGTCCACGGATTCAGCGTCCACAGGTCAAAAATAGTCAGAAAAAAAATTCCAAAAAGTTCCAAAAAGCAAAACTTGAATTTGCTGTGTGTGGGCAGCTATTCACATAGCATTTTCATTGTATTTACAATTATTTACAAAGCATTTACATTTTATTAGGTGTTACAAGTAATCTAGAGATGATTTAAAGTATATGGGAGGGGTGGGGACTTCCCTGGTGGCACAGTGGTTAAGAATCCACCTGCCAATGCAGGGGACACGGGTTCGAGCCCTGGTCCGGGAAGATCCCACATGCCGTGAAGCAAATAAGTCCGTGCGCCACAATTACTGAGCCTGCGCTCTAGAGCCCGTGAGCCACAACTACTGAGCCCGCGAGCCACAACTACTGAAGCCCACGCGCCTAGAGCTCATGCTCCGCAACAAGAGAAGCCACCGCAATGAGAAGCCCGCGCACCGCAAGGAATAGCAGCCCCCGCTCGCCACAACTAGAGAAAGCCCACGCGCAGCAACAAAGACCCAATGCAGCCAAAAATAAAAAATAAAAAAAATAAAAAAGTATACGAGAGGGGAATTCCCTGGCAGTCCAGCGGTTAGGACTCCGTGCTTCTGCTGCAGGGGGCGCGATCCCTGGTTGGGGAACTAAGATCCCACATGCTGCGACACAGCCTAAATAAATTAATTAATTAAATAAAGTTAAAAAAAATAAAAGTATATTTGAGGATGTACGTAGGTTATCTGAAAACATTATGCCATTTTATATAAGGGACTTGAACATCTGCAGTTTTGGTGTTCATGGGAGTCCTGCAGATATTGAGGGATGACTGTACTTCATCTTAGAAAAGGAAAGCAAGTTATCACTTTGATCTGGTAGTGCACTTAATTCATCCTCCTCACTGACTGGTAGCCAAGCAGATTTTTTAAAAGCTTAGTGCATTTTTGAAAAAAGAACACACTTAAATCTTAAAACCTATCACTCTGTTTAAAAATAGTTAAGCTTATTAAAACTTAACTTATTAAAAAGTAAATAGTTAACTAGAAATAACAAGCTTATGTCTGATAAAATACAAATTGTCTATTATCATAACTAAGGATGATCTGAATTAAGGCATACCCAGGAGTGTCTGGTATAGTCATTAGCAGATATTATGCTAAACATTCTCCTATGCACAAACAGGATCAGGATCTGACTCAAACTTAAATACACAGACCAGAAATGCAACCCATTTCAGAACGCTAAAATTGTTCACATTATTTATTGATGCTGCCTCAAGATCAAGAGCTATAGCACAGTTCTTCTACGTTGTAAAACAACAAATACTTTTTAAATCAGAAAAATATAAACTACCAGTAGCAGTTCAACATGGCTTTGTGAATAGCAAATGAATTCAAAACTATTTATTTTCTAAGACAAAAACACGGTATGTGGGAAAATAACACACACTTGCTTCTAAAGAATTCGAAGCTTCATAATGATCTCATTTTATCCTCAGATTATCCTTTTCCTTATACCCAAAAAGAGGAGATTGAGAAATTTGCCTAGCAGTACCCAGAAAAATCACACACTGAGCCTCATTTGAATTTCAGTAGTCTTCTCAATGGATTGAAGCACTTTTTTCTGATAAGCAGCTACTTTTGATTTTCTCAAAATTTATGACTGCCAAAGATTTGGGGAGGTAAGAAATGCTGAGAGGATGATTGCCCATCACATTCAGGCTACAGGAAAAAGACTGTCATTCAGTCAGTTTGGAGACATAAAAGTTCATCAAAAATGGCCAATGGAAAAAGCAAGTCCTAAAGAAATTACCCTCTTTTTGAGATCGGAATCAATTTTTCAAAAACGTTTGTTTCACCGAATATCCCTATCCCCCCTGACCACTGGAAATTCCATTGGAAGAGCAATCTGAAGCTCTTCTAACCAGAAATGGAAGTAGGTGTCAAAGCAACAGCATGAAAGCATCGCAGAAAAGAGCACAAAATAGAAATGAAAATCTAGAAGCATTAGAAAGAATAGCTTACAGGAGAAGTAAAATAAGAACAGAAGAAACAATGAGCACAAAATTTCTTAACCCAGTGGATATCAGACCTTTAACAGACCTGTATTCTAGATTTTTACATTTTTCTCCTGAGTATGTTTTTACAGTAACTGATTCCAGCCCTTAGAATCTGAGCAGCCTCCAAAGGCTCTGAACGATGTCTGCCTTGATTGTAAGAGGAGTTAAAATGTATCCCTTGCATACTACACGGCAGGTACTGGGCTAAGTGCTTTACGTGCATCATCTCCTCAAAATAACCTTAATGAGGACTAATGAAGAGAAAGGCATGGCAGCTCAGAGGATCCACAGATGAAAAAGCCGTGGTGTAAAACCAACAAGGAAATATGCCGTGAGGAAAACATTGGAGACTGAAGAGGTAAAAAAAGGAGCCACATGCTACAAGGTCTTATATGCTATGTTGAAAAGTTCAAATTCCTGTGAAAAGCTGTAGATTCACTGAACTATTTTAACCAGAGGAGCCATATGATTACATTTACATTTTAGAAATATCCCTGTCACCTGGAAAATGACTGGTGACAGACTGGAGGCAGGGATAACAGAGCTACCGGACTCTCCTAAAAGAGCAAGCTAAACCTGCTGGGCAGTGGCGATGACAACAGAAAGGAGGGGAGGCCTGAACGGACGGACAGATGAATGGACTCAAGGGCTATCAGGAAGAGAAGCACACAGACCACGGCAGCACCAGAATCCTGGAGGGCAAGTTCAGGGCGGCTGGGACAGAGTAGACAGTATATATTTGCCATGGGGATGTAGAAAATTACAACTACAGAATTTAAGAACGACTCCCAGGTTCTTGACATATCTGACTAAGTAAACTGAAGTACCAGTCATGAGAACAGAGGAAAAGCAAACTTGAGAAGAGAAATTTGAATATGAGTTTGAACATGCTGAATTGGAATATTCAAGTCCAGTAAAGAGAACGTCCTGTGCTTTTTAAGTGTTCCTCATAGCAACTCCTTGAGGTAGATATTTTTATCCCTATTCACACAAGTGGAAAGTAAACTCAGAGGGGTTCTGTACTTGCCTACGTCCATATTTTGCCCACTTACTAAGAGCAAATGCTGCACCTGCAATTTAAACCCAAACCCCAAGCAAGGTCTTTGCATCACACTAAACTGCAGGAGAAAAACGTGACATTGACATTTACGAAGATTAAACTGGTTGTGGTTTGATATTTACTGGGCTGGCAAAACAGACTAAAAACATGTCCAATTCTGTAGGCTATGAGCTGGTCCAAAGTAGTGTGACTAGGAATGCAATGTAGTATAAAAACAAAGACATTATGATTTGGTAGAGGCAGGGTAATGATTCAAAAATGCCTCTTTGGTTTCAAATCAAGATAACTAGAACATTATAAAATAACTGCATAACGAAGGAAGAACTAGACTGGAAAGATAAGTTCAGTTTTCTGATACACTGATTTTTGATTTTTTAGGTGATACTAGAACACCAAATAGATACGCAAGACCAGAACGATAGCAAGATATCAATAACTCATCCTTTAATAAATACTTATTGAGTGCTTACTATGTACCAGGCACTATCCCTGAAGTACGAGAAACAGAAATGAAAAGTTCTTGTCCTTGTGGAGTTTACATTCTACACAGGCGGCAATCAATCAACCAATCAATCAATCAATGTGAGGTAGTTGAGTACTATAAAGAAACAAAATGGAAGAAGGACACAGAGAGGGTAAAGATGGATATTTTTTACAGAAGGTAATCAGGGAAAGCCTCTCTTAGAAACTCTTCTGAACAGAGTCTTGAATGATGTGATGGACATCAAGACCTTCAAATACCTGAGGGAAAAATAGCCTAGGCAAAGAAAACAGCACAATATAGCTACAGAGGCAGGAATGAGCTTGGCATATTCAGACCCAAGAAGCTTAGAATGAGAGAGAGTGTTTGGAGACTGTCATCATATCAGAGACATAGGAAAGGTCAGACTATGGGCCACACTAAGGAACTTGCATTTCCCTGTAAGTGGGATGGGAAGCTCCTGGAAGGTTCTGAGCAGGTAAATGACAGTACCTAAGATTTTTAAAAGATCACTGACCTTTGTAAATGAGAACTCATTGTAAGGGGCAAGAGTAGTAGCAAAGAAGCCTGCTAGAAATCTCCTGCCACAGTCTATGAAGGAGAGAACGATGACTGGAGTAAGATAATAGTGATGTGAGAAGGAGAAGTGATGAGATTCTGGATATATTTTTAAAGTAGAGCCAGAAGATCTTGTTGATAGCATGGATATGAAGCGTGAAGGAAAAAGAAGAATCAGTGATGACTCCTAGACATTAGAGACGAGTGACAGTAAATATCAACGGTGCCATCTACTGAAATAGGCAAGGATGAAGGAATGAGCAGGTTTGGGGAAGAAACCAAAAACTATTATTATCTCTATATCCCATATTAAAGATAAGGAAACTGAGGCACAGAATATCTAAGCAATTAACCCAAAGTCACACTGCTGGTAAGCAGCAAACCTGGTAATTGAGTTCAGGCAGTGTAGCTCCAGAGTCTGAATTCTTAATGCAAAGCTAAATTGCCTCCTAAGACTCCAAGGGGAAAAAAAGTCTCAAAAAAGAAGTTCCAGAACTGAACATTTGGAAGTCACAAAAAGGAGAAGGCAAAAAGACTAAAAAAGAGCTAAGCAGAAAATCGGAAAAAGTTTGGTGTCCTGGAAACCAAGTGAATAAAGTACATCAAAGAGGAATGCTAAGAGATCAACAAAGAAATGAACTAGGAATTGACCGATGGGTTTGGCAAGACAGAAGTCACCAGGGACTCTGAAATAAAAGCTTGATGGAATGAGTTATCTTCATAATTTAAGAGTTGAACTTAGCAAGAAATATAACATCCAAAATGAGATTCATGTATTCAGTAAGTGTTTACTAAATGTTTATTAGTGCCAGAGACTGGTCTACGTGTTAGGGATACAGTAGTGAACAAACCAAACAAAAATACCTGTCCTCATGGAGCTCACATTCTAAAAACATATTTAGGCGCTTCTTCAAAGAAAAAGTGATCACCAGTATTTTATCTCTATATATGAAATGTTACGTGGTATAAATCAGTATGTAAATTTCCAATTTACCATTTCAGTTTATCAGTTTATTGATGAATAAAGCTAAAGGCAATTAATTTTGAAGTAGTAAAAATATATGCTAATGTTAAGTGATAAATATATCAAGTGAGTTAGTGGGAGTACTTTAATATCACTGACATACTCACTGATGGACAAACTAAGAAGAAATATTGTTAAATGTATTCTACATACTATATTCTACATGCTATACTAGTGAAAAATTTTAAATGGGAGTCTATTGTACTCTGTCCAAGGATGATTTGCTGGGAGTCTCTGGCAGGTCTTCTTAGATAAACTTTCACGATATTTTGATACATGGATTGTGAGGAGAGAATTGATCCAAACACTAAAACCTAACTTTAAGAAGTAAGCTTTTCTGGGAGTTCCCTGGCGGTCCAGTGGTTAAGACTCCACGCTTTCACTACCGAGGGTGCGTGCGGGTTCAATGGGGAACTAAGATCCCGCAAGCCACACAGCAGTGTGGCCAAAAACAAACAAACAAAAGCAAAACAAAAAACAAACAAAAAGTAAGCTTTGCTGGAGCAAAACAATGTTCCCACATTCAAGAAGCTTACCGTCTAACAGGCTCAATGGACACGTTCTCAATTCAACAAACTTTTATTAAGCACCTACTCTGTGTCAACCAATAAGAGTTCAGGGGCTTAACACAAGATATAACTATCTTCAATGCGAAATAATTTGGTAAAGACAAAAAGTGTGGGCTTCCCTGGTGGCGCAGTGGTTGAGAATCTGCCTGCTAATGCAGGGGACACGGGTTCGAGCCCTGGTCTGGGAAGATCCCACATGCCACGGAGCGGCTGGGCCCGTGAGCCACAACTACTGAGCCTGCGCGTCTGGAGCCTGTGCCCCGCAACGGGAGGGGCCGCGATAGTGAAAGGCCCGCGCACCGCGATGAAGAGCGGTCCCCGCACCGCAATGAAGAGTGGCCCCCACTTGCTGCAACTAGAGAAAGCCCTCACACGAACCGAAGACCCAGCACAGCCAAAATAAATAAATAAATAAAAATAAAAGTAGCTATAAAATTTAAAAAAAAAAAAAAAAAAAAAGACAAAAAGTGTCCCAGGAGTTTTGAAAAGGGTGGAGATTACAGTGGGCTAGAGCAGTGTTTCTCAACTGGAAACTATTTCGTGCCCCCAGGGGACATCTAGCTATGTCTGGAGATGTTTTAAATCATAACTGGGGTTTCGGTGGGGAGAGGTGCCACTGGCGTCTAGTGGGGAGAGGTCAGGGATGCTGCTAAACACCCTACATTGCAGAGGACAGACGCCCACGACAAAGACATTTATCTGGTCCAAACCATCCGCAGTGTCGCTAATAAGAAACTCTAGGTTAGAGTAATCAGGAAATGATTCAGGTATGAGTTGGATTCTGAGTTGACTTTTAATCATAAGTAGGTGAAGAAAGGTAGAAAAAATAATACAAGCAAAAGTATAAAAGCAAGGAGCCTGTGTCTGAACTGGGTGGCATAGGTACTGGGAAAGGTGTGACATTAAGAATCCAATGGTTCTTCATGACCTTTTTTTTTTTTTTTTAGATTCCATATATATGTGTTAGCATACGGTATTTGTTTTTCTCTTTCTGACTTACTTCACTCTGTATGACAGACTCTAACTCCATCCACCTCACTACAAATAACTCAATTTCGTTTCTTTTTATGGCTGAGTAATATTCCATTGTATATATGTGCCACATCTTCTTTATCCATTCATCCGATGATGGACACTTAGGTTGCTTCCATGTCCTGGCTATTGTAAATAGAGCTGCAATGAACATTGTGGTATGACTCTTTTTGAATTATGGTTTTCTCAGGGTATATGCCCAGTAGTGGGATTGCTGGGTCGTATGGTAGTTCTATTTTTAGTTCTTTAAGGAACCTCCATACTGTTCTCCATAGTGGCTGTATCAGTTTCCATTCCCACCAACAGTGCAAGAGTGTTCCCTTTTCTCCACACCATCTCCAGCATTTGTTGTTTCTAGATTTTTTGATGCTGGCCATTCTGACTGGTGTGAGATGATTATCTCATTGTAGTTTTGATTTGCATTTCTCTAATGATTAATGATGTTGAGCATTCTTTCATGTGTTTGTTGGCAATCTGTATATCTTCTTTGGAGAAATGTCTACTTAGGTCTTCTGCCCATTTTTGGATTGGGTTGTTTGTTTTTTTGTTATTGAGCTGCATGACCTGCTTGTAAATTTTGGAGATTAATCCTTTGTCAGTTGCTTCATTTGCAAATATTTTCTCCCATTCTGAGGGTTGTCTTTTGGTCTTGTTTATGGTTTCCTTTGCTGTGCAAAAGCTCTTAAGTTTCATTAGGTCCCATTTGTTTATTTTTGTTTTTATTTCCATTTCTCTAGGAGCTGGGTCAAAAAGGATCTTGCTGTGATTTATGTCATAAAGTGTTCTGCCTATGTTTTCCTGGACTTGAAGATATGGGGAGGGGGAAGGGTAAGATGTGACAAAGAGAGAGTGGCATGGACATATATACACTACCAAACGTAAAATAGATAGCTAGTAGGAAGCAACCGCATAGCACAGGGAGATCAGCTCTGTGCTTTGTGACCACCTAGAGGGGTGGGATAGGGAGGGTGGGAGGGAGGGAGATGCAAGAGGGAAGAGATATGGGAACATATGTATATGTAAACTGATTCACTTTGTTATAAAGCAGAAACTAACACACCATTGTAAAGCAATTATACTCCAATAAAGATGTTAAAAAAAAAAAGAATCCAATGGAAATGTGGGTTCAAAAGGCAACAGGATATAAAGGTGATTGGGTAGTTGGAAGCTAGATTACATACGACCATGAAAACTAGATCAAGGTGCTGGCAACAGAAGAAGAAGGTATTAAGAAGTTGTTTTATTGTACACATTTGCCCTGGAAATTAATGTGGTAAGTTATAAACCTGCTTGAGAGCAGCAGCATGCTGCTTATTCATCACTCTCTTATGTCACTAAGCAGTGTCCCGTAAATAATGTGTGCTAAGTGCTTATTAAATTAAATGTAATTTCCCAATTATTTATTTATTAACTATTACTAGTCATCTCTAAAGTTCCATCCACTGCTAAGATTCAGGACATTCGTTTAAACTGGAACCGAAGAAAGCCATCATTTAGTCGGTGCCCACCATAGAAAGGCACTGTAGGAGGCCCCTCTACACATACTATTCCACTGAACCACAAACAGAATGTGTTTTCCCTCTCTTTAAAGACGAGGACGTTGGGACTCAAAGGGCTTCAGTAACTTGCCCATGATTCCACTCTGAGCTAGGCAGTGCCAGGGATGGGATTGAACCTTTTTCTAGTCTTAACCCAAACCTTCAAGCTTCAGTGGCAGGCTGTAAGTTACAGTTAAAAAGCAAAATTCAAACCTTTTATCATCAGGATATACAAAGACATGAAAAGCAACTCCATTAGGGTGTCCTTATTCTTCTTTACTCTAGCAATTAGGCACGGTATTTAACTTGCTTTCATTCCACATGCGTGTGCCCCAAATGCTAGGAGCATTCAAATCACCCCCAAATTCTCTCCCTGAAAACTCAAACTCCTGTAATTATTACCCTCAGACCAGGAAAACACACACACACACACACACACACACACACACACACACACACACAAACTAACCTGTTGAACTGGTATGATCAGTACTTAAAACCGATGATTCAGAAAACCAATAACAGACCATTTCAAATTCAGAACAAATTAGCATTTTCGGATCCCCGGTCCTCTTCCACACTTAAAGTACTGAGACCTACCCAAGGAAGGCAGCCCAGTGTCTCCGGCCCTCAATGACGTCTACACTGTTGCCAAGTATTCCATCTTCATCACTCTCTCCCCAAATCTCTGACAGTCCGCCCTGAACCAGAAGCTCTGTCCTCCCGTTACAGTTCTATCACAGATTTTAAAGTCCCCTAAGGAAGCCAACCTAAAACATTCCCGTAGTTCAGACGTCTGACATGTGTCCCGGGAAACACTCTATCCTACGGCTTATCATCCTACGCTAGCGGAGACTCCCTAGCTCTCGACTCTGTCCTCCCAGAAGCACCGTCCCAGCACCAGCTCCCGCCCCAGCTGCTCCTCGGCGGCCTTCGACACCCACCTCTCCAGCAGTTCTTTCGGAACCCACAGCCCCAGCTCAAGGCCCGTTTCCCAGACTCTCACAGTCCCCCTTCTTTCCAAGAGGATGCACCGAGCCCCCAACCTCCTCCAAACTCTTACAGAAAAGAGCCTCAGGGAAGGGGCAGGACTCGCCCGGCCCGGGGGGTCCAGACCGTCCGCCGCGAGCGGGCAGAGCGGGCTCGCGGCCCGCCGGGGGTGGACAGCGGGCGGCAGAAGCACCTACCGACGTCCTGATCGAAGGGATTGGTGGCAAAGAGAGGCATCTCCACTGCGTGCTGAGGTGTCCGCAGGGACTCCCCCTCGACACCGCGGGAGTCAGGGTACGACCGAGGAACGAAGACTCCTCAGGCAAAAACAGCGACCGAGACGGACCCCCCGGAGTCCGCGACAGCTCCTCCTCTCCCCGACCCTCAGCTACCGCGGCAACAGCAGCGGCGACGGCGGCGACGGGAGCGGAGGAGCCGCGAAGGCCCCCCGCGCGGAGCCTGTCGGGAATCTGGGCGACCTCGGCGCCGCCTGCCCAGAACCTGCCCGGAACCTGCCCCGCCCAAAGCGGCCCAACCCCAGCGCCCCCTTCGCCCGACCCCGCTTTGATTAGCCACACGGGAGAGTGGCCGTGATGCCTGCGCTTCCTGCTTTGGCCTTGGTCGGGAGCCTCCGGAGGACGGGGTCCTCCGGGCGCGCCCAAGCCGACTAGCGAGCTCAGGCATGAATCAGAGGCTGAGTAGAAAGAAAAGGGGTCGAGGCTGGGGAGAGGTAAGACCCTTTCTCCCACCCGTTCCGTTGGTTGTCACAACTTTCTGGTCTCTGGGGAGGGGGATGGAAGCCCCTTCACTCGGGGGCATCTAAGTAAAAGGGCTGTGAGTTCAATTCTCTGCCTGCGGTGACGAGGAACTTGCTTGGTGAAGTCATGTGAGCGGGGCGGCTTGGCCAGAGTCCCCACGAGGGGCGTGTCGGGCGCGCACGAGGGGAGTGTCGGGCGCGCACGAGGGGAGTGTCGGGCGCGCACGAGGGGAGTGTCGGGCGCGCGGTGCTCGCGGCGGCTGAGGCTGCGCTGGCACCTTCCCGAGAGGCCCCGAACGCCCGCTTCGGAGGCTCGGTCAAAAGCACTTCTGGCTGGGCATTGGCACCTACTGACTGACTGTGCACTCACTAAGCGATTACGGTGATTGGCAAAGCAGTGGCACAGGGCAAGAAGGTTTGTGATACCCGCCCCCCCGTCCCCAAACCGAGCAAAAAGAGAAAACTGAAAAATGGAGCTAGCGATTGATTAGTGATTCTTAATAACTTAAACTATTTCGTCATTTTATTTATAACTTTACCCAAAAAAATTCTCTATATCCTGTAGAAATGTTAAGGAGTATCTTCTAGAGATTTTTGCATCCCTCTTGGAAGGAACTTAGAGCATCTTGCATGTAAATTGAAGTTATGTAAGTCTACCAAAATTAGAGCACTTCCGAATGTAGCATGTAAACGTTTACAACGTGTGGACAGCAGGATTGGTATTGTGGAATACGAGGAGGGCTTAGAAACATCCATTAAGAATGAAGTCCCGTTTCTAAAAGTGAAAAATGACGATTAGAGTAGCATTTAGATACGTGTTTGTCATTGAGACAAAGATGAGAAAGAGTCAGGGATGTGGGGAATCGTACACTCACAATGTTGGATGAAATTATTACAGTCTCCCTACGAGAAATATCTGGAAGTATGTAACACAAGCTTTTAAAACCGTGAATACCTTTGGACCCAACAATTCTACTTTTTGCAGTTTATCCTAAAGACATTCTTTAAGAACGTGAACAAATATATTCATGGCAACCTTGTTTATAATATCAGAGCATTGTTAAACACGAAAATGCCCGACATTAGGGATTGGACACATTACTTCCCTCTTGGTGCCTCAGTTTCCTCATCGGTATGAAACAGGAGTAATAATCAGGTTGTGAGGATCAAATGGATTCACACAAACGAAGCCCTTAGGTGCCCAGCATACAGCAAGCGCTAAATAAGTGTAAGTAATCGTTTTAACTAGTATTGGCTCAGTAAATCATAGTACACACAATGTAAAAACTCCCCGGCTATTAAAGGTGATAATATAGATCTATATTTACATAGATAGACATTTAAATACATAAGTTTGTAAAAGCAGCTTATAAAGCCATATGAGATTACAAAATACCCCCAACTTTTAAATTCTGAGAGGAAATAGGTGAGAATATTACGATTATCTCTGAATGGTAAGATTTGTGATATTTTGCTCTTTAGGCACTTTATATTTTCCAGATATTTTAGTGATGATTCTATATGTCTTTCAAGAGCAGAAGAAAAGTTAACACAGCAATGTAAAAAATGTGGTACATTAGTGCCACCGGTTCTTAACATTTTAAGGAGCCAGTACCAAAACTTGCTTGTGTTTCATTATGATGAGTATACAATTCTTCCAAAACATCACTCTTGATATGTAAAGCAGAGCATTCTCTCTCAAAAACCGGTTCTTGATTACTGGGCTGACAGAAACAGGTGTCTACCTCAAGTTCCCGGGCATTAGTGTCTGGGGCACATTATCATAATCGCCATGTATCAGAGCCAAATATTTATGAAGATGCATTTGGATGTGCTTTGTGCTTCACTGAATAATTCTGTTGCCAGCGATAAGCTAATGATCAAATTGTTCAAGCCTTGATCATCAATATGTGAGCACTGGAAATAGTGAAGTAATAACACAACTATTAGTCTTGATAGCATTATCTATGTATTCTGACTTAGAAGAATGGTTATAGCTCTTTGGGGCTTTTATCATTAATATGCTATAAATAATAAACATTTTTAATATTATTTAACATAAAACCAAATAGAAAAAGTGCAAGTGGTTTGTATTTTGAGGTTAGCTTTCCATTATTATCCCTTAAAACATTAAAACTACATGAGTTTCACTTTTAGTTTTACCATAGTTTTTAAAACGTTGTACAGACACTTTCAAGTGTTTCTGTAATATGTGTTTACGAAATTCTATGGTTAATTTTTAAATGTTAAATCCCTTTTTTTTGTTTGTTTGATTTTGAAAATTCTTCTGTCTTTAAAAACAAGACAGCAACATGCAAGTGGAGTTACTCCAGGAAAAAACTATAATTCTAAGGTTTAGGAAAAGAAATATCCTAGGAACATTACTAACACTACTTTAGTTCACACTCTTATCATCCTTTGGATGAATTATTACATTCATCCCCTACTACGTTTTTCTCGTTTCCTACTGCTATGGACTGAATCGTGTCCCCACAGAATTCAGATGTTGAAGTCCTAACCCCTAACGTGATGACATTTAGAGATGGAGCCTTTGGTAATTAGGTAATTAGGTTTATATGAGGACATGAGGGTGGGGCCCTCATGGTGGGATTAGTGCCATTATAAGAATAGACACCAGAGACCTTCCTTTTTCTCTTCTGTCTGCCATGTGTGGACACAATGAAAAGGCACCTGTATCTGGAAGCCAGGAAGAGAGAGCTCCCCAGAACCTAACCATGCTGGCACCCTGATCTCAGACTCCAGCCTCTAGAACGGTAAAAAATAAATAAATTTCTGTTGTTTAAGCCACCCAGTCTATAGTATTTTCTCATGGCAGCTGAGTTAATACACCTACCTGTCTCCAAACCATTCTCCACACCCCTGCTGGAATGATTTTTCTAAAACACAAATCTGATTGTTATTCCTTTAAAATTCTCATATGGTTCTTCAGTCAGTCAGTCATTTAATAAATATTTATTAACTCCTTATGTGTACGAAGTACCATACTAGATGCTGGAAATATCATAGGGATAAAAGCTCTTTTATGGAGTATAGCTTATGGAGAATACAGTCATTAAATAAATAATTAAATTCTAATTCCTTAGCATTACATCCTTACAGAACTGGCCCCTGAAAATCTCATTTTTAAATTTTATTTATTTATTTATTTATTTATTTTTGGCCACACTGAGTGGCATGTGGGATTGAACCCATGCCCCCTGCAGTGGAAGTGCGGAGTCTTAATCACTAGACCGCCAGGGAAGTCCCTCATTTTTTTAAAGTCTTTTTTCAGCCCCTCTACTTTAGTCTTTCTGATGCCCCCATACTTTCCATGTCTTCAAACAAGCAATTCGTTCTGCCTTTCCTGCTCTGATTCCATACCCTCTCTAAACCTCCACTCAATTTCAATTCCCAAAAGCCTTTCCTAATTCACACCTGACCTGTACTAGGCATGTAATAAGTATTAGTTAGTTGATTATTGGCCGTTTCTATCACAGCGCTTAATGGTATTATATTTGTTCCAAGTGTCTTTTATTACATAAAAGCCACCCAACCTTAGCAACTTAGGACAACAATAATCATCTTCTTTGCTTGCAAATCAAAAAAGTGGACAGAGCTCTGCAGGCACAGCTTGACTTTCTTCCACACAGTGTCAGCAGGGGTGGCTCAAGGCTGGGATGACTTTACACCTGGGGCTGCAGTCATTCGAAAGCTTGCACACTTACATGTCTGGCCACTGATACTGGCAGTCGGCGGGGTCATTGGGGCTGCAGCCCAGAACACCTACAGGGAACCTCCTATGTGTCAGCCTATCGGGCTGCACGTTGCAAGAGGCAGGAAGAGAAGACCTCCAGTTTCTAAGACCTGAGCTAGGAGGCGGGCACAGCAGGGTTTCAGTCATATTCTACTGGACAAGCTGTGGCAGCATCTGCACTGATGGGGAAAGGAAATAAAATCCACCCTTCGATGGAAGGAGTATAAAAGAATTTGGGGGCCATATTTGAAAGCTGCCACACTATTGTAACTTTTTACTTGTTTGTATAGCATTGGTCTGTGACTCTCTTATCTTGATATTTCCAGACTTTCCACTAAGTGTTCCATAAATATCTGTTAAATGTAGTAATAAAATATGTCACGATTAAATTGGCACACTTCTCTTACCAGCCATGAGAAAGTAACAGGATCTGGACTTACCTTTCACCATAACCAAGAGAAAACTGGATAAAGTATATGGAACAACTGATTTCAGACCTAAACCAACAGACTGGGATCCCAAGGAGAAAGGGAACAAGCAGTGAGCCCTATGATTGCCACAGCTTTCTGTCCAGAGTCAGTTTCTGGACTGTGCCACAGGGAGAGGAAACCCCAAAATTACCAAAAGGGATAATAAATGACATTTTACAATGATAAAGGCATAAATTCACCAAGAAGACATAATAATATCAATTGTGTATCAACCTAAAGACAGAACTGGAAAAAAAGGAAGCAAGATTTACAGAACTGATAGGAGAAATAGCTGTTTGTTAGCTGTTTTAATACTCCTCTCTCAGGTAAAGATAGAACAAATAGAAAATCAGTAATTACATAGAAGACTCAAAGAACTCTCTCAACCAACTTGATCAAATTGACATTTATGATGGCCCACCCAAACTCTGCAAGATAACATTCTTGCCAAGTAGACACAGAACAGTAACAAAGACAGACAATATGCAGGCTCTTATAATGACTCAAAATAATTTAAAGGATAAAATTAAATAGATTTTGTTCCTTGACTAAAACAGAATTAACTTAGAAAGATAACAGAAAGATATCTGAAAATTTTCAATTTATGTAAAGATTAAACAGAACAGTTCTAAATAACCTATGTGTCAAAGAAAAATCAGAAAATATTTTGAACTGGATGAAAGTGAAAACAACAAATCAAAATTTGTGAGATGCAATTAAAGTGATGCTTAGAGGAATAGTTTAAGCATTAGATATTAGAAAAGAAACATCTAATATCAATGAGCTAAGCTTCTACCTTAAGAAGATAGACAAAGAACTCAAGTAGAAAAGAGAAATAATAAAGATAAAACCAGAAATCAGTGAAATAAAACACAAATGATAGAGAAAATCAATAAAACCAAAATTTAATCTTTTAAAAAAAATGAATAAAATTGGTAACACTCTACCTAGATCAAAAGATAAAGAGGAAACACATAAACTGTCAATATCAGGAATTAAAGAAGCAACATGACTATAGATCCTATAATTAAGACATTACAGAAATTAAATAATGTTAAACCAAAACATTCATAAATATTCTTTTAAAAACCTTTACACCGGGCTTCCCTGGTGGCGCAGTGGTTGAGAATCTGCCTGCCGATGCAGGGGACAAGGGTTCGAGCCCTGGTCTGGGAAGATCCCACATGCCACGGAGCGACTAGGCCCGTGAGCCACAACTGCTGAGCCTGCGCGTCCGGAGCCTGTGCTCCGCAATAAGAGAGGCCGCGATAGTGAAAGGCCCGCGCACTGCAATGAAGAGTGGCCCCCGCTCGCCGCAACTGGAGAAAGCCCTCGCACAGAAACGAAGACCCAACGCAGCCATAAATAAATAAATAAATAAAATTTAAAAAAAAAAAAAAAAAAACAACCTTTACACCAATAAATTTGACAACATAGGCAAAAGGGGAAAAAAAAAATCCTTGAAAGATGTAAATGATCACAACTGGGTCAAGAAGAAACAGAAAACATGAAAACATATATATATATATATATATATATATATATATATATATCAATAACAGAAATTAAATTCTTAGTTACACTCCACAAAAATCTCTAGGCCCATGAATTCAGTAGTTAATTCTATCAGACTTGTAAGGAAGAAATAATATCAAACATCTACAAAATCTTTTAGAAAATACCTCAGTGAGGAACAATTTCTTAATTATTTTATGAGGCCGACATTACCCTGACACTAAAATCAAACAAAGACATTATAACAAAGCATTAAACAATATCCCTCATTAACAAAAATAATAATAATCCTTTAAAAAAGAAATATACGGGAATATAAAGAGAATACATCATGACTAAGGAGAGAGTATCCCAGGAATATAAAGTTACTTTAGTACTTGAAAATCAATCAACGCAGTTGACAGTACTAACAGAATGTAAGAGAAACATCGTATGAAAATCTCAATAGGTACAGAAAAATACCATTTGACATAATTCAAAAGCCTTTGTGATAAAAACAACAAACTAAGAATAGAAGAAACATTTCTTAACCTGACAAAAGGCATCTTCAAAAACCTTAGACCTAACATTGCACTCAGTGGTGAAAGAGAATGATTTTTCTATAAAACGAAGCCATACAAGAATGCCCATTTTAAGAAAATAAAAATAAAAAAAAAATTTAAAAAAAATGCCCATTTTCACACTACTACTTAATATTATAATGATGGTCTTAGTGCTAAAGTCAAGAAAAAACATTAGAGCAATATAGGTTTCAGACTTCGCCTTTCGCCAAGATGGAATAACAGAGACTGGATTTATCTTCTTGCTGGAAACAACTGAAAAAACAGACAAAATATATGAACAACAGTTCTCAGTGACCCTGGACATCAGGCAACAAAGAGAGTTATCCCTGAGAGGTGGGACACAAATAAAGTGAGCCTTATGATTGCCCTTGTTTACTGCCTGGATAGAGTTTCCAGGCCATGGCATAGAGCTCAGTCTCCTTGAGATGAGAAAACAGAGCTGTAGGTCCAGAGGGGCCAAAGTTGTTACGGTTTACAGGGCAGAGCACTGGAGACATGCTGGAACCCAAAAATATGCATCACCTGACAAGATAAAATACACAACGTCTGACATCTAATCAAAAATTACCAGGCTATCTACAAGAAACCTATTTTAAATACACGACTATGTCATGGTATATAAACATATACCATGCTAACACTAACCAAAAGAAAACTTGAACAGTTATATTAATGCCAAAGTTGGTTTCAGATCAAAGACTATTACCAGAAATATAGAACATCACTTTTTAATGAAAAGAGAGTCAAATAATCAAGAGAATATGAGAAAACTATATAGTTTTGCATATAGTGACAACTTCAAAGAACATAAAAACTGATAGAACTTCAAGGAAAACAAGACAACTCCATGATTATAGTTGGAAATTTCAACTCCCCTGTCTCGATAGTGATAGAAGTCAGTAAGGCTGTAGAAGCTTAAATAAAACTATCAACCAGCTTGTCTTAATTGAAACTGATAGAACACTACATCTGATGAAAGCTGATTATGTATTCTTTTTAAGTGCACATGACATACTTATCAAGATAGAGAATATTCCAGGCCATAAAACAAATCTCAATAAATTTAAAAGGATTCAAGTCATACAAAGTATGTTTTCTGAGTACAATAGAATTAAATTAAAAATAAATTACAGAAGAATATTTAAAAGTCCCCAAATATTTGGAAACTAAGTAACACTTCTAAATAACCCATTGGTCAGAGGAGAAATAAAAATGAAAAATAAGAAGTATTGTGAATGGAATGATATTGAAAATACAACATATCAGAATTTATGGGAAGCAGTTATAGCAGTATTTAGAGGGATATTTATAATATAGCATATATACTGGAAAAAAGCTCTCAAAGCAATTGTCTCAGCTTTTGTTTTAAGAATCTAGAAAAAATTGCAAATGAAACCCAAAGAAAGCAGAAGAACGGAAGCAGTAAACATCAGAAAGGAAAGCAATGAAAAAGGAAACAGAAAAACAATAGGGGAAAATAAAAGGCAATAAATAAAATTGATAAAACTGTAGTCGGACTGATGAGGGAAAAAAGAAAAGATACAAATTACAAATTTCAGAAATGAGAGCAGTGACATCACTACAGATGCTACAGATATTAAAAAGATAATAAGGGAGTATTATGGCCAACTCTATAACTATAAATTAGATAACTTAAAGGAAATGGCAAATTCCTTCAACTGCACAAACTACTAAAGCTCAGGACAGAAATAGTTAACTTGAATAGCTCTATTTCTATTAAAGAAATGTAATTTCTTGTTGAAATCCTTTAACAAAATTAACTTTGGGTCTAGATGGATTCACTGGAGATGACCAAGGGGTATGAGGAAATTGGGAAGGGATGGGTTGATGGTATATCTTCATTATTTTGATAGTGGTGGTAGTAGTTTCATGGATATGTATATGTCAATACTTATCAAATTGTACATTTTAAATATGTAATTATTTTATGTCAATTATACCTCAATAAAGCTGTTTAAAAATCACCAGCAAGAATATCCTTTGCAACAATTTATAGTTTTGATGAAACATTTTTAGACAATCACTTAAAAATATGAGTGAAGGTAAAAATGTTTGAAAACCACACCCTCAGGTCATTCCCCAGCAAGATTGCCCCACCTCCCCAGGCTCTCCTAATAAATAATTCTAAAACAACTGCTTCTTCTGAGTAACATGGTTTAACATGTTTTTTTTGAGCAGGTCGGACAAATCTGTAAAATGCAAGGGTCTATAAATAGCCTTTTCACAACAAAAGATAGTTTTATAATAAACATAAACTCCCTTGATTTATTATAGCTCACTTGACTTCCACTTTTGACCCCTTTCTTATTATAAAGATTATACATCTTCTTTAACCTAATAACTGCTAATGACTGGGTAACTGGATTAGCAACACTCAACAGTTGGTGAGGGTTTATGGTGATTCTGCTGACTCAGTTTGCAGCTGGTGTATCATGAAGGATCTTTGAAAATGAAGACGTCACCAAGGAATCTGCTCCTCCCCAGCATTTACCATTCAAAGACTTTCCAGAGGCTTCCAGGCGTGTTAAAATAAGCCACAGATTTTCAAAACAGATGACTCCAATTATGAAGGTAGCTCAAAGTTTCTGGGCACAGTGAAAAATGAATGTGCTTACTGTAAGGAAATATACAAGGAAAAAGGCAGCTTCATTCTAAAGTTCCCTTGCTATATCTGTGCCTATGTAGCAAATGTTCCCCAAAGGAGCACTTAAAATACTACTTTTTATATTGTGTTTAGTCTAACATAATTAATGTTTATAATAGCATATGTGTACCTTTCATTTCGTTTTCATTATCAATTTTGTAAGGTATGAAATTGTTCTTCGAGAATGAATTTCTTACTTATATGACTAGAACAGAAGGATTTTACTTACAAAGGTTGGACTTTCAACTTTCTGCCTAGAACCACATTTGTAGGATTGATTCTATTTTAGAGGAGATGCTAGTAAGCTCTAGGTAATGATATCACTGTGCCTCAGTTTTCACATCAATAAAAAATTAAATTAATTCCAACATTCCTCCCAAAATACAGTGCTCAATTTATCATTTTCTAGATTAGTACCTCTGTGTTTAGAGGTTTCTCACTCTTAACATTTCAGTTCTCGTTCTCTTTGTATTTGCTTTTAGTTGTACTTCCCTTACTCACTTCAGCTGCATTTTATAAATACTCTCTTCTTGACTCTACCAGCTTTCTTCTCTCTCATATTCATTCCTATTGTGATACTTACAAATAGAAAAACTGGTTAAAATTTTTAATTGTTTTTTTCTCTTCAGTTAATGACATCACGTCCCATTAATGATATCATTGTTCTTATCCTGTTGAAATAACCACATCAAGCCTAGTTAAGTTTTATCACTATATGCTGAAAACACGCATTACATATCACATTATATCACTAACGTCACTAACACGGTCACTAACACTGTCACCGACACAAATCATTAACTCTGATTTCAAGATTTGTTTTAAAGCTATTATAATCAAGACAGTATGGTACTGGTATAAAGATAGACTAATCAATCAATGGAACAAAATAGACATTTGAGAAATACATCCATACATATATGGACATCTGATTTTTGACAAACATACAAAGGCAGTTCAGCAGAGAAAGGATAGGTTTTCAACAAATGGTACTGGAACACTTGGTTCTCTATAAGCAAAAATATGAATTTCAATCTATATTTCACACCATATACAAAAATTAACTCAAAATGGATTATAGGCCTGAATGTAGAACTCCAAACTATTAATCTTCCACAAGAAAACTGGACAAAATATTTTGTGACCTTGGATTAGGCAAGAGTTTTAGATATGACATCAAAGACATAATCTATCAAAGAAAAAAATTAGTAAATAGGACTTCATCAAAACAAAAGCAACTCACAAACTGGGAGAAAATATGTGCCCATGATATATCTGACAAAGGACTTGTATCCAGAATATATAAAGTACTCTCGAAACAATAAGAACATGATTGTACCACTAAGAAAATGGGCAAGAGATCTGAATTGTCTCTAAAGCAAAGAAAATACACAATTGACAAACAAGCACATGAAAAGAAGATCAGCCCATTAGTCATTAGGGAAATGAAAATTAAAACCACAATGAGCACAACACATCAATTAGAATACATTAATATAAAATTTCAAATACTGACCATACCAAGTGTTGGCCAGGATGCAGAGCCACTGGAAGTCTTCTGCATGGCTGGTGGGAATGTAAAATGGTACAACCCCTTTGGAAAACACTTCGGCAGTTTCTTTCTTTTTTTTTTTTTTTCTTTTATTTTTTAAAATTTATTTATTTTTGGCTGTGTTGGGTCTTCGTTTCTGTGCGAGGGCTTTCTCTAGTTGCGGCAAGCGGGGGGCCACTCTTCATCGCGGTGCGTGGGCCTCTCACTATCGCGGCCTCTCTTGTTGGGAGCACAGGCTCCAGACACGCAGGCTCAGTAGTTGTGGCTCACGGGCCCAGTTGCTCCGCGGCATGTGGGATCTTCCCAGACCAGGGCTCGAACCCGTGTCCCCTGCATTGGCAGGCAGATTCTCAACCACTGCGCCACCAGGGAAGCCCATTTTGGCAGTTTCTTAAAAAGGCATATACCAACCATGCAAGCCAGTCATTCCACTCCTAAGTATTTACCTAAGAAAAATGAAAGCATAGATCCGAACAAAGATTTGTCAACGAATGTTCATAGATGCTTTATTTGTAACTGGAAAAAAATATCTAAGCATGAGTAGATAAACAAATTATGTGGTGAATGGATAAACAAACTGTGGTATATCCATATAATAGAATACTTCCCAGCAATAAAAGAGTGAATTACTGATACACAACATGGATGAATCTCTAATTCATAATTCGTGATTCATAATTCAGCTACATAATTCGTAGAACACAGAGCAAAATGAAAATATGGGTTCCCTTGTTCATATATTATTAAGAATTTCAAAACAGTGACAATAGAGCATTAAACCAAGTGTCAGGCCCTTTTAAGCACAGGATCCTGTGGGACTACACCAGTTGCAAGCCCATAAAGCTGGACCTTCTCAAAATAATTATCCTGAGAGAAGGAAGCCAGGCGAAAAGAGTACACAATGTATGATTTCATTTATATAAAATTATTGAAAATGTAGACTCATTTAAAGTAATGGGAAACTGATCAGTGGTTGCCTGGAGACCACATGGGGTGGGGTGGGGTAGGAGGAGGGATTAAAAGGAGCAGAGGGAAACTCTCTGGGATGATGTACGTGTCCACTATCTTGATTGTGGTGAAGGTTTCACAGATGATACATATGCCAAGGCTTATTAAATTGCACCTTTTGAATATATGCACTTTACTGTATGTCAATTATACCTCAGTAAAGGTATTAAATATTGCAAAACATTAATTAGCCTTTGAGAAGGATTTTTTAAAAATACAGTTCTTGATCACTGGTATGCAATTCTTCCCCACAGCCAAAACACACACAAGTGTGTTAAGTAAAAGCAGAAGACAGTATATAATTAGCTACTAAAATGAATGACACATTATCAGTACAAACTAATTCTGTGGAAGAATAAGGATCCAGTATGAGCTGAAGCAATCAGGGAAAGCCACTTGAAAAAATTGGTATTGAATGTAGCCTTGAAGAGTGAATGAGACTTACACAAACAGGAAAGGGAAAATAGCAGTTTGGGTAGGGAGAAAAGAATGGAAGTTTGGATTAAAAGTTAGCCAGATCAGTTTACAGACAATGAACAGACCTGCTTTGTTGGGTCAGAGTATTTTGGTGACGGGCACTTCATAAGAGATAAATGTTCGATTGGCTCCCCTGGGTTCAGGTTATAGTAGACAGCTCTGAAGCCAAGCTGACTAATCCATTTTTACCCTAAAGACAAGGGCTAATGTGTAGATTGATAAAAGATGTTTTGAGAAGTGAAACAGTGTTATATGTAGAAAGCTATTCCAAATCTTCTTTGCTTTGGGGACACCTTGCTTTCAAGCAGGGTCCCACCTCAACTTTCTTTTCCCTGCCTCAAAATACCTCCATCTCCTTTT
The DNA here is from genome assembly GCF_009873245.2 of Balaenoptera musculus. Lineage (NCBI taxonomy): Eukaryota > Metazoa > Chordata > Mammalia > Artiodactyla > Balaenopteridae > Balaenoptera > Balaenoptera musculus. Next base: position 4,796,281 of record NC_045786.1, read on the forward strand.
CCTTTATGCCTGTCTGAGAAAGAAGGGTCCTTTCTCTTTTTGAAACCTAATTCCTCCATCTATGTTCTTACTCGCTAACCCTCTCACAACCACAGGGATCTTGCTTCATGAAATAGCCTATTTCACATAGACAATCAGGCTCTTCATATCTTATGGCACCTTTGCTTCAACAAATAAGCAAATGAAACCCTTTTTTTTGGGACTCTGCTGTGTCTCAAGATATTTCCTTATTCATTGCCCTCTTCATGCTGAAGTTGACCACCAACCTAGCTCTGGGCTTTATCATTTCTCTCTCAGACTGAAACTCATCTCATTTCCTGCATCCCTCATGCCTTCTGCATTCAGTACACTGCTGCCAGATTAACCTTGGGAAAGAGGCTTCTTCAGTATGATTTTCCTTCTCTCAAGTCTTCAGAAATTCACTCCTGCCTTTTAAAATAGAGTGGTTCTCAACGTGCTTCTACTCTACCTCTTGCCTGATACTTTTAAGATTTAGTCAAAGTGCACAACTCACTTATCCTCAAGCTTCCTTGTTTTTCCCACCCCCATGTTCATGGTGAGCACTCAGCCTGCAAGATCCTCCTGCAATCTGTCTGTTGGAATCATACTCATTCTTCAAGTATTCAAAAGTGATTTTCTGAGCCCCCAGACAAGTTATTCCCATAGCACTCCGCGATTCACTTTTCAGATTTCTTTTACTCTGCATTTGATGATAGAATACGAGCTTTGGTGTCAGGAAGAACATCAAAATCTCTACTTATTAGATTCTGACCTCGGGCAAGTTTCTTAATCCCTCCAGAGTTCAACTGCCTCATTTGAAAATGTGGATAATAATACCTATCTGTAAAGATTGTTGTATGGATTAAATCAGTGGAAGTGCCTGGCATATGAAAGGTGGTATGTTTCTGACATTATCTTGGAATACATTTATTTGTATGAGTTTCTTATCCACTAAAAAGCACTGTAGGTCTTTTGAGGACAGGCCCCATTTTTCATTCATTTTGGTACCCCCTATTTGTACGTAGTATACAGTAAATTATTTACTTTTTAAAGGGACAGTTTTAGAAGTCCGTTGGCATGTAATTGACTCTTAGGATATTTCAAAGTTTTTTCCCCGAAATGTTATATTCAACTTTGTTTAAAAATATAGCCCCTCTGAAAATGTTACATCTCATGTCATATTCAATGTTTTAAAGAAATAATTGGAGAAACTATTAACTGTAATATACAAACCCATTCTGCCACAAAATTTGGGTTTTATGCTAAACATATCAATATTGTAAATTTTACACTTTATTTATTATGCATGACACTAAAACCAACTCTAAGTAACAATTTATATACATAAAATGCATCTGCTTTATGTGTTTAGTGTGATGAGTTTTGACAGATGTATACACCTGTGTAACACCACAATCAACAAATAGAACACTTACATTGTTCCGAAAGGATTCCTGTGTCTATTCCCAGTCTGTTCTCTTTGCACACATCCCCAGCACCAGGCAACAACTTTCCTGTTTCTTGTCACTGTATATTAGATTTTCCTTTTCTAGTTTCATATAAATGAAGTCATATACTATGTAATCTTTCTATCTGCTTTTGCTCAGCATAGAGTTTATTAGATTCATTCATGTTGCATGTTCAGTAGTTTGTTTCTTTTCATTGCTGAGTCATATTCCATTGTATGAACATACTACCATTTGTTTATCCATTCACATGTTGATGGACATGGATTATTTTCAGTTTGGGGCAACTATGAATAAAACTGCTATGAACGTTGGTGTCCAAGTCTTTGTATGGATCTATTTTCATTCTCTTGGTTAAATACCTAGGAATGAAGTTACTGGGTCATATGGTAAGCAAGTGTATGTTGATCTTTTTAAGAAATTGCCAAATTTTTTTCCAAAGTAGTATTCTCTTTAGCCATGTATGAGAACGCCAATTGCTCCACATCCTTGCCAACATTTAAAAATATTAGATGTAGTGATGTCTCATTGTGGGTTTAATTTGCATTTCCCTAATGACTAAAAAGATCGAGCATCTTTCCATGTACTATTATTTCCATATCTTCTTTGTGACATGTCTATTCAAATTTTTTGCTCATTTAAAAAAAATTATTATATTATTGTTATAAGAATTCTTTATATATTCTGGATACCAAGTTCCTTGTCAGATACATGTATTGTGAATATTTTCACTTTTTTAATGGTGTCTTTGGGATAACGAAGTTTTACATTTTGATGAAGTTCCATCTGTCTTTACTTTTATGATAAATGCTTTTTTCTAGGTCATTGTATCTAAGAAATCTTTGCCTTCCCCAAGGTCACAAAGATTCTGCTGTTTTCTTCCAGAAGTTTTAGAGTTTTAGCTTTTATATTTAGGTCTATGATCCATATCAAATGATTACTTGTCTATAGTGTAAGGTAAGGATCAAGTTTTTTGTTTTTTGGTTTTTTTTAAATGTGGATATCTAGTTGTTTCAGCACCTTTTGTTGAAAAGACTTAAACTTCGCATCTTTGTTGAAAACCAGTTGACCATATGTATGGGGGTCTGGACTCTATTCACTGATCTGTATGTCTATCCTTATGCCTACCCCACTGTCCTGTAAACTGTAGTTTTATACTGTTGAAAACAGATATGTATGTGTTCCAGCTTCGTTCTTACTACACATTTCTGTATCAATTTTAGAGTTATCTTGTCAAATTAAAAAATATTCTGTTGGGATTTGGAGAGAACTGACAGTTGAACAACTTGAGTCTTCCAATTTACGAACATAGAATAGCTATTTATTTAGGTCTTCACTTTCTCTTGACAGTGATTTATAGTGTTCAGTGTACGGGTCTTGCACGTTTTGTTAAATTTATCCCTCTATATTTCATGGTTTGGGATGCTGATAAGCATTAGATAGTTTTACTCTAAATTTCAACTTCCAGTTGTTCATTTCTAGAATGTATGAAAGGATTGATTTTTTGTTACATTGGCCTTGTATCCTGCAACTAGTTCCAGTAGCTTTTTTGTGGATTCATTAGGCTTTTCTAATAACACAATATTGTCACTTGCAAATAGTTTTACTTCTTTTTCCAATGTAAATGCCTTTAAAAACAGTAGTTCATAGTTTTCATCAAATTTGAACAATTTTCAGCCAGTATTTCTTCCCCAGACACACCTCAGACTTCCCCATCTCCCATTGTTAACATCTTCCTCAAAATTATCTAAGTTTCTCAGATTAGGCTGGTAGTTCCGTCTGGGGGAGGTGCCCAGAGCCCAGATCAGGATCCTCGTGGACCAGGTCCAACTTTCGTCTCTGTGGTCTTTCGGGGGTGGTCTCCAGCCCAGGGCCAGGTTCAGGTTCCCGGAGGACGACCTAACAAGTAGATCGCTTCCCTTGCTCTGCTCAGAATTTCTTTCACTGGATCACCAGAGGTCCGAGTTGCCCGAATGGCGCTCACACACTGATTTGGGGTGACTCAAGCTGTTTCAGGCCTGTAAGTGGTTTACATGGATGATTTCACTTAAATCTCACAACAACCCCACGTGGTAGGTTTTATAATTATTCCCACTGAGGAAATTGAAGCATAGAGAGATTTAGTTGCCCAAGTTCACATAGCTAATAAGACTGGTGGAGCCTGGAATTTGGGGCTTGAATTCCAGTCATCTGACTCCAGAGCCTGCCTTCTTAACTGTGTGCTTTAAGGGGAAAGAGGAAAGAACTGTTAGGAGAAAGCATGTGTATCTGGAAGAGGATTTTAAAAAAAGGAGACACAGAGTGCATAACAGTGGGATACTACGTTTCCTGCGGTAAGGGCTCTTGCTAGCTTTCCATCCGTAGGTTGCCTCTGTCTGCGCAAACTTTTCTCCTTTGGTATCTTGTCACGTCCTATTTCCTCCAGTTTCCCTCTAACATCCAGCATCCCGCGCTGCAGTGCAATGCACGCCCACAGAACACTGGCTCCAGTGGAATCCACGCAGGTGGGGCACTCCTATTCCACCCCCCGCCCCATGCCTGCTCCACTGGCTGGGAAAAGTGAAACAGGGTGAAAAGTGGGCGCTTCCTCCCCAGAAGTTCTTAAGAATGAGTCTTTGGCGGGAGGATCCCACGGCCTCTCTCCACCTCCAGAAACAATCTTACAGAAGTCTGGGCGGGTCAGGGCCACACCAAGTCCAAGTGCGTTTCGACTCAAGGCACTAACTAGCAAGGCGCCCGTCGTCTGCGCCGAGACGCCCCGGCTGTCTCCAAGAGGAGGCTCCCCCAGCTGGCGAGGCGGATGGGTTTCCCCGGGAGCGGAGCTTGAGCTCGCACCCAGAGGTTCCCGGGACCCCCGTGCGCCCCCGCGCCCAGGACCGGCGGCCGGGTCCCCGCGCGGCGCGCGCTCCCGCGGGCCGGGGGCGGGGCGGGGCGGTGGCCCGGGGCGCCCGCTCCTCCCCCTGCGGGCGGCCAGGCTGGCGGCGCCGAGACCCCTGCGCGCTGCACATGGGGCGCCTGACGGAGGCGGCGGCAGCGGGCGGCGGCGCTTCAGCGGCGCGCTCGGCCGGGCCCCCTCCCGCTCCCCTGCCCCTCTCGTCCACGTCCCCCGGCTGCGCGGCCACCATGGCGTCCAGCGAGGAGGACGGCACCAACGGCGGCGCCTCGGAGGCCGGCGAGGAGAGGGAGGCCGCGGGCAAGAGGAGGCGCCGGGGCTTGCTGGCCACCTCCTGGCTCACCTTCTACAACATCGCCATGACCGCGGGGTACGTGCGCCCAGAGGGGCCCTCCCCGCGCCGCCGCCGCTTGGCATTCCCCGCTCCGGGCGCCGGCGGGCCGGGGGGCGCGCCCGGCTCCGGGGAGGGGGCGGCGAGGGGCCGGGCGCGCGTGCGCGCCGGGAGGCGTGGTGGTCGCGGCGCGGGGGCGCGCGCGGCGGCCGTGGGGGAGGGGCGCTGCCGCCGCCGCCGCCGCCTCCGGGCTTGAATGGAGCGTGGCCGGGGGGGCCAGGGGCGCCGGGGCCCTGCTCGCCGGGCATTGCCTAATACGGTGCACGGCGTGCGCGGCGGCCGCGGAGCGCGGGCCGGAGGTTAAGTATAGACCCGGGCAGGAATGCGGGGCCGCCCCGCGGGGGAGGCGGCTCCGGCCCGGCCGCCTCGGGCGCCGCTACTGCTGCTGCTCCTGGAGAAGCGCCGGGGTCCCGCCACCCTGGAGCCCGGAGCCGTCCGGCCGGGGGCCCAGACCCGCGTCCTCGGCCGCCGGCCCCTGGAGTGCGTGTCCTCGTGTCGCCGATGGCTGGGCAGTGTTCCTAACTATTCGTGTCGCTACGGGGTTTTTTGCTGTTGTTTTGGGTTTTTTTTAAGTAATAGTGCTCCCGAGAGCTTCTTACTTGGGACGGTTTTCAAAAAACCCTGCCGGATCGGAGCATAGCACTCGTGTCCAGCATCTTGTTGGCTCCGTGACTGATACCCTGTACTTTTATTTGTGGCTTTGAGTACTACTTACACGTTAAGGTTACACAATGACTATCTCTCTGCAGAGAGCTGTCACAGTGACATGTGTCGACCGCTTTTCAAAACCGGCTGGGAAAATGCTCTTCCGTTTCTCAATGGCATTGCCGTTTAAAAAAGTTATTTTCCCGTTATCACATGAAGTATTATTAACCTACACAAATCTGGGGAAACGTTTAATACCTTTAACTTTCTCTAGGGCTTATAGAAAAATGTGATTGATAAAGATTTAATAAATGATTTGATGCAGTACTGAGTACCTATTATGTGCTTAATACCAAATACAGTTAATGAGAATATTGGTATCTGTTGAGGATTCACTGTGCGCTAGGCACTGTGTCGGTCACTCTAGGTGTAGTATGTCATTTCAGGTCCTCTGCAGTCCTGTGAGGGGTGCATGATATTACATTTGATAGACTAGGAAACCGAGGCACAAATAGGTGAAGTAACTTGCTCAAGTTCCCAAAACCAGCAAGTGTCAGACTTGGATTTCGGCACAGTCTGAGTCCAGAGCCGTGCTACTTCTTTACACTTCACTAAATTTTATAATCTTGAAAGGGAAAACTAATAGAGTCAAAGCTACTGGAGAACAATTGAGTACCCACTGTGTGCTGCAGCCTTTAGATACCCTGGAGGCTGAAAATATCCTCTCTCCTCTGTGCTAGTCTCATCCAGTTAATAAACACTTCGGGGTCACCTACCATTTATTAACTGGTCTTGTCTCTTTCCTTCCCAGGCCACTCTCCCTTTTGAAGGCCGAGTTACCTTTTCAAAAAATGAAAATCAATGCATAACTCCAGTTTAAAGCCTTCGGTGACCCCCCCATTACCTCCACTGTAGTGGAAGGGATTTAGGCTGTCTGTCGTTCAAGGCCCTTTGCAATATCTCCCTGATTTCCTCTTTCCAGTTTTATTGCTTTTGAAATCTCCTGTAACTCACTATGCCCTCAAACACCATGCAGTTTTATTTTCATGGCTCTCTCCATCTTTGCTCAGGCTGTTCATTCTTTGGATAATAATCCCTATGTTTCTGCTGTGACTTCTAGCCAAGCCACCTCTGAAGTATTCTGGGTCTCTTACCCGACCTGAAGCAGAATTAAATGTTCTCTCAGCTGTGTTCTCACACTTCATTCCTAACCTTCCTCCCTGGCTCAGCAAATTACTGCTTCCCCGAAACTTGTCTCCCTGCCTATGTTGAGAAGGTCCCTTGCCATTCTTATCTCTGTTTAAAGGCAAGGGGAACGGAAATGGAATAATCCATATAATTAACTCTTTGGAGGCTTTCTAAAGGCGTTGAGATTTGAAGAAGGGATAGGATTTGCTTATGTAGAGGGTAGATATTCTAAGTGGGATTAATTCTGGAAATAGGCATGAGATGCAAGAAAGCCTCCCGATTTAATTGGAGGGTTGGGGCAGAGGGGTAAATGAGTTGGCGAAGTTGTGGTGTTGAAAGTGGGACACACGCGTGTACATTTAGTGGTTTGGATAGCAAGAGGCTCTTTGTTGTTGGTTTTTTTTTCGCTTTTTTTCCCCCCCAGCCTTACTGAGTTGTAATTGACATGGAACACTGTAAGTTTAAGGTGTACAGTGTGATTATTTGGTATATGTATGTATTGCAAAATGATTTGCACCATAAGATTAGTTAACACATCTATCACCTCCCATAGTTACCATGTTTATTTTGGGAATAAAAACATTTAAGATTCACTCTCTTAGCAACTTTTTTTTTTTTTGTATTGAAGTAGAGTTGATTTCCAACGTTGTGCGAATCTCTGCTGTACAGCAAAGTGACTCAGTTATGCACATATAGACGTTGTTTTTTTATACTCTTTTCCATGAAGGTTTATCACAGGATATTGAATAGAGTTCCCTGTGCTACACAATAGGACCGTGTTGTTTATCCATCCTATATATATACTAGTTTACATCCTCTAATGCAAAGGTTCTTTTTGTTCATTTGTTTGTTTTGTTTTTCTCTTTTAGCAGAACTTTGGAGGGTTTATTAATTTTTTTGTAATAGTTTTGAAAACAATCAAAATAATATTTAAGAAATAAAATTTTACATAAATGTAGAAAAGAACTTGCCTAATTCTATAAGCTTAGCATGGCCTTTCATTTTTCCTTGTTATCGCTCATGTGAGTTACTTCCTTCAGATTTTTACTCAAATCTCCATTCTCAGGGAGGCCTTCGTGGCTATCTTCATTCAGATAGCATCTGCACACAAACACTCCTATCCCCCTTGCCTGCTTTATTTTTCTCTATCGTACTTATTACTGTATAACTGTACGATGAATTTTACTGATTCATCCTGTTGCCTATTGTCTGTGTCATCCTGTATCAGTGTCAGCTCTGTGAAGCACTCAAGAAATATTTGTTGAGTGAATGAATGCACATTATAGGGTATTGTAGTTACAGTATCTGCTGTGTAGGATATTCTGTTTTCACTCACTGTCTCACCAAATATTTCTATGTAGTTTTCATAATTACACTCTTTCATGGTTACATAAGAGGGACTAGAGTTAAGGTACTGTAATGGACTAAATCATGCCTCTAATGACGTTTTGCTTTAATTTGTTTCTCTTGAATTTGTTGTTTAGGATGAATTCCTGGAGTAGAACTACAGGATGTAATTAATTTAATTAAGTAATAATGTAATTTAAAGGATATGAGGATTTTTATTGTACTTGCTCACAACAGATGCTTGACTAGGAAAGTGAGCATTTCTCTCTCTCTCTTTTTATTTTTTTGCTTTGCTACAAACACTTTCGAAGCCCGCATGTGTTAGTGCTTTATCCTAGGTCAAGTGAGGGACAAAAGCTAAATATTTTAGGCCCTGTCCTTGTAGAAGTGCCACCTGGGGCATTTGTAGATTGCAATAAAAGACAGGATGAAGTAAGTTCCGCAGAGGTGTCAAGTCAGACAGGTAGGGAGGATCAGAGAAAGCTTTGGGGGCGGAGGGGGACCATCGCATTCCAGCTGAGCTTTGAAGGATGAGTAGGATTTACTCGGCAGGGATGAGGAAAGGGCAGGAGTTAGGGGACAACTCCTGCTGACATGCCGTTGGGGTGACCACAAGTGGGCCTGCAGTGTAGGCTGGGAAAGGAAGATGAACGGGGAGCCTGGCTCACTGCACAGGCCTTATTACATGCCTCGCTAACATGTTTGGATTTTAACCTGTAAACAGTACGGGAAGGTGTTAATTGAAGGTTATGTTTTCACTCCTTTTTAGCTGGGTGACCTCAGATAAGTTCCATAACTTCTCTGACCCTGGGTTTTCTCATCTGTCAAAGGAGCAAACCAACTACTTTGCTAGGTTATTACAAGGAATTAAGAAATAGTGGATGTGAAGTGGTCGGCAGGGTGCTGGACACACACAGTGGGTATTTAGAAATGATAATTCCTCCTCCTAGTGGTGAATTTAAAAATGCACTTCATGCAGAAAGAAACTATGTAAGATATTCTCACAGTGTACATAGTCTGCGTTAGCAGAGCACCAAACCCAAGGTTCAGGCACGTACATTTCTTGAAGTGTTAAGTAACAGACATATATTATATTCCCGAGGTAGGTGGATCCATGTATGAACCTACCACAACTTGTTTATCCTTCATCTGTGGATGGACATTTGGGTTCTTTGCAGTTTGGGGCTATGACAGATGACGTGGTGAGCATGTGTACGCAAGTCTCGTGTGGACACACGCTTTCATTTTCCTTGGGTAAATACCTATGAGTAGAATGGCTGCGTCATATGGTAGTCACGTTGCTGGTTTCTTATGAAACTGCCAAACTGTTTTTTCAAAGTGGTTGTACAGTACATCCCCACGGGCAGTGAATGAGCTTTCCAGTTGCTGCACATCCGCATCGGCACTTGGTGTGGTCAGTCGTCATAACTTTATACCTTCTAAGTGGTGTATTGTGTTACTGTGATTTTAATTTGCATTTCCCTAGTGACTAATGACCCTGAGCATCTTTTCATGGGTTTACTTACCAGTTGTGTACCTTTTTTTGGTATAGGGTCTGTTTAAATCTTTTGCCCAATTTTTATGGGTTTGTTGTTTGATTTTCAACTATTGAATTTTGAAAGTTCTTTATATAGTCTGGATACAAGTCCTTTATCAGATATGTGATTTGTAAATATTTTCTATCAGGTATGGCTTGCTTTTTCATTCTCTTCACAGTGTCTCTCAAAGAGCAGAAGGTCCTAATCTTACCGAAGTCCAGTTTATCTGGTTTTTTTCTTTTATGAACCTTTCAGCTTAACTCTGTTGGCATGAGTGCCTTATGTGTGATAAATTGAAACACATGTTGGCTACTAAACGAGTCTGCATGTAGTCTAGGAAAGGAAGTTTAGAGTTGTCAGTGAACACCACACGGAAGTATGGATTGTGTGAACGTCAAAGATCATCTCTGGTACAAGCCTCCAAATGGTTACTTTGAAGGAGGTTTAAAGAAGAAGCGATAAAGTCAGAACATCATGATTTCTCCGTAACTGCCAAAATAATGGATCTGGACCATGGCCATCAGTGCTAACATCACAAAGAAGAGGGACAGCCAGAAATTTCGGGCTCCCTGGGGAAGTACACAACACAACGGAGAAATTAACCTTGAACGTGAATCTGTCTGATCAATCCTTTAGAACGAACTACGCACTCACAGGAAATACAGGGGCCAGAAGAACACAATAAATGACATGTGGGTATCCGGTTAGCAAAACCCAGACCGAGGGTAACTCTGCAGGAACCACTCAGGGTCTTCAACAGATAAATTTCAAGAGAAAGAGGGGAGGAGAGATGAGGATGGATGGAAGGAGGTGAAACCTATAGATTTAAAAGAGTCATAAAACACATAGCAACTAATTGCAATGTATGAATCTTATTTCAATCATGATTTTAAAAAATTATAAGACAGTTAAGGAAATTTGTATCTTGACTCTAAGTTTTGTGATTGAAGAAGTTATTGTTCAATTCTTCACATGGGATAGTGGTGTTTTGGTTATGTTTATGAAAAATAAACCTTTTAGAGATACATAATTAAGCATTTATGAGTCATATTATAGGATGTATGAGATTTGATTCACAATAATCAGGGAGGAAGGCTTGTGGGTAAGGAAGTGAATAGAGGTTTGGATGAAACAAGATTGTTAATAAGATGATACTGGTTGAAGCTGGGCAGTGGGCAAATGGGGGTTCATCGTACCATTCATTCTCTATACCTTTGTATATGTTTGAAGTTGTTTATAAAAAAAATTTTTAAAGCGGTGTTGAAATTAAGGAAAAAAAAGGAGTATAGGTGTAGATAACCAAGTTCTTCAAAAAGCAGGTGGTCTCCAAGAAATCTGAGGAGAAAAAGAAGCACCAGAAGGCAGCTAGAAGAAAGAGCTCCACCTTCAGTAAGATTTTTCAGGGTAATTGTAGCCATAGTGGCATGAGAAGAAGGCATTTAGTGAGTGTTAGAAGGTGTTTAGGAAGTTATGCCACATCTCTCTCGTTACTGCAGTGTTCTGTCTCCACTTACTAACTTAAGAGTTCCTTGAGGCCAGAACTATGTCCTGTTTATCCCTAATTCCCCAGCACCTAGCACAGTACCTGTCCTGTATTGATCCTGAAGATGAATGAATAAATAAATGAATTAAGCAAGCGAGAAACCTTCTACATGTGGAACACATGTTTATATTTTCCAAAGAGAGTGTTTTGTCAAGGACTGAAAGTGTCTGTTTGGGTTCATATTTAGGCAATCAGTAGCTCTGGCATATTTAAAAAACAAAACTGTCCAAAAAAGAATTCCTAATTGTAGACACTCCGGTTGCTTTGGGAAATTTTAAAAATTACAGTTACTAAACTGACGGATATAGGAAGCACGACGTTAGCTGAATGTAGGGCCCTCAAGAGAGACTTTGATTCTCACCCTTTGTGATTGGGGGGCACTTAGGAGGTGAGCACGAGTTAGTTCAGATGAGTTCATGGCCATATTTACCAAAAAACAGATGGGAGGTTAGCATAGATAGTTCCATGGCCCTTTCTAACCCCAGAGTGTTGATTTCTTTTATTTCCAACAGGTTAGTGGTGATAGTATTGTAATACTGTACTAGTTGGTACAATACTGCCACCTATGGAACAACAGTAAAATTTGTTATGCTGTTAAAATGCGTGGATTTTTATATCATGCCTTTAAAAATGTAGAAAACTTGCCATCTAAATTAATCTTTTGATGAATTCTTTGGTAGGTTAACAGTTACCTCTTAACTCGGTCTTTGGTAAAAATCTGATTTGGATTTGTCTAAAAGAAAAGACAAGTATATGGGAAAATGTGAATGAAAATATTAAGCTTTTTGTTTTCTTGTTAGAAGTAGTGTAAGGACTTGGAATTGAGGATAATGAAATCAGAACATTTTAAACCTGGAAGGTACCTAAAACATTATCCAGATTAGCACACTCAGATTGGCCCAGCACAGGGCTGAGTGTTGGCTCTGATGCGGGATGGAACCGTGAGTTGAATCCAGTAAAAGCCATGGTGCAGTAGAAAGGCAAGAGCAGTGATGGTTAGGAGACCTCCACCATTAACTTACTTACTCTAAGCCTTAGGGTAAGTCGCAGGATATCTCTGCATGGTGATTGTCTTGTATAAAACAGTGGCTTTCAAACTTTCTTGATAGCGTACTACTATCAGTTAAAATATTTGAGCATAACATTCTGTATAGCTTTAAAAATTACTTGCCATTTAAATACGTGAATTGTTGTGATTAGCTAATATCCCAAGGCACAGTATATGCTTAGAGCCAGACCAGTACAGCAGAGTAGTTCAAGAGCATAGGCTGTGAGATGAGTGGTGAGTTGAGGTCCCAGCTGACTGGCTCTAGGGCCCTTTCTGCCCATTTCCACAGCAGTGAAATAGGATAGTAGTAGTCGCTACCTCATGGGGTTATTGTGAGGATGAAATATTAATATATTAAATATGCATATAGGACAGTGTCTGGAACATTGAAAGCGCGCTGAAAGTGTACTTATCATTATCACTGTTATTATCCTTAATACTTCTGCATTGCAAAGGTCTTTGTGGTAGTTTCCGGCACCTGCCTGATTTCTTGTCATATCTCACTAAAGGTCATTGTTTTTGTTTTTGTTTTTGTTTTTAATTCTTTATTTTTAAGGTCATTGTTTTTAACCGCATTGTGTGCTGAGGAGAAGAGATTCCCAAGGTGGAAGTGCCTCTCTGCCATTTTCTTGCTGTTTGATCGAGTCTGCATTTTCACCCCACTCAGTCGGTCGTTTCTTTGCAGGCACCTTTAAGCCATTCGTCTATTTTACTGAGTGCTCTTTAATTAAAAAGTTAAACCTGTATAAAATTATTATAAATTTTATAGTTCATAAATCCATTTAACTAGACACTTTGGAGACCACTGTTTTCAAAAGCCTGGGATAGCTATTCATTTCCATGGGTGTATTATTAAGGATTTTTAAAAGTTACAGGTGACACAACTTTTTTAAACTTCAAAGTGCTTTTGTAATTGCAATGGAAACTGGAAAAAAAAATTACCTCTCATCAGTGGCTCTTGGAGATTGAGTACCGGGGTGAGAAAGCTGGTCTCCACAGGTGTAGCTTGTATTTTTAAGTACCATTAATTCACAGCAACTATATTTAATGTATCAGTGTAAGTTAAAAGGGGGGAGGGGGCGTATGTATTTTTTTCTTTTTCGAAAACAAACTTTTTTTTCAATTGAAGTATAGGTGATTCAGGTGTGCCACATAGAGATTCAGTATTTTTATAGAATATACTCTATTTGAAGTTATTACGAAACAATGGTTGTATTTCCCTGTGCTGTACAATATATCCTAGTTGCTTATTTATTGTATACATACTAGTTTGTATCTCTTAACCCCTACTCCTGTCTTGCCCCTCCCCCCTGCTCCCTCCCCCCTTGGTAACCACTAGTTTTAAAACACACTGTTTAAAAGCAGGCTTATGTCTGACCTTCTATATGTGTCCCTTCTGTGGCACCACAATTGTTTTTATTTAGAGAAAATTATAAAAATGTTAATTAAGGATTCTTTTTAAAGATTTTTACCTATAGTTACATATAAATATATACTATATATTTGTATAAAATACATATTTATACACACACAGCTTTTTACCTCAAATTTTTATATAATTATTAAATGCTTTATAATGACTTCATTTTTGGTACAGAAACCTGTTTCTTCAGTCCGTCAGTTTATCTGCTGAGACCAAAAATACAATGCACATTGTTTGACATTTGTATGTAGTTGATCTCGAATATGTTCTCCTTATTCCCTTGAAGAGTCAATGTAAAAACGATATTTGTCATTTCTTCCTATGGGTTTTTAAAATAGAATAATGAACTGAGAGCATAATAACACATACATGTTATTACTGTATAAATTATGGCATTTCTTTACAGGATTCAGTGGAATTCGTTGTGATAGAATTTTATAAAATGCTTTTATTTTCTCTAGGTGGCTGGTACTAGCTATTGCCATGGTACGTTTTTATATGGAAAAAGGAACACACAAAGGTTTATATAAAAGTATTCAGAAGACACTTAAAGTTTTCCAGACATTTGCCTTGCTTGAGGTAGGTTTCCGACGACGCTGTTTTTCTGTCACTGTCATATTTATTTGAAAATATATCAGTTGAGCAAAATCAGTCTTATTTTGCTGATTATTTACTCCCTACAGATGCATTTAAAACCAGCCATGACAGGAATTTATTTTATGTTGTATGCTGTTGACACGTGATTTTTTTTGTGTGTTTGCTTACAGGTAGTCCACTGTTTAATTGGTGAGTTTTTGATTTAATTTTTATGTTTGGCATAGATTGCATTTAGGGCAGTGGTTGACTTGTTTTTTTCTTTAAGGAATTGTCCCTACTTCTGTGCTTGTGGCTGGGGTCCAAGTGAGTTCAAGAATCTTTATGGTGTGGTTCGTTACTCACAGTATAAAACCAGTAAGTGACATGACACTTCGTCTCCTTGCGCCTGCAGGAAAGCTTTCTTAGTAATAGGAATCCAAAACATTAACTGTATTTCAGGAAGCAGAACCCTTGGCCAAAGAAAGGTTGGGTTTGGATGTAAGTGTGATTGTACACTGACTTAGTGTGTTCATAGAATGGCTTTGAGACACCAGCAAAACCAAAAATCGGCATTTTTATAGCCATATAAAATGGGGTTTTCCAATTTTTAAAAAAATTTTTGTTTTAGGCTGCGTTGGGTCTTCGTCGCTGCGCGTGGGCTTTCTCTAGTTGCGGCGAGCGGGGGCTACTCTTTGTTGCGGTGCGCTGGCTTCTCATTGCGGTGGCTTCTCTTGTTGCGGAGCACGGGCTCTAGAAGTGCAGGCTTCAGTAGTTGTGGTGCATGGGCTCAGTAGTTGTAGCTCGCAGGCTCTAGAGCACAGGCTCAGTAGTTGTGGCGCATGGGCTTAGTTGCTCCGTGGCACGTGGGATCTTCCCGGACCAGGGCTGGAACCCGTGTCCCCTGCATTGGCAGGCGATTCTTAACCACAGCGCCAGCAGGGAAGTCCCTATCCACTCTTTTTTTTCTAAGATTCTTTTCCCATATAGGCCATTACAGAGTATTGAGTAGAGTTCCCTGTGCTATACAGTAGATCCTTATTAGTTATCTATTTTATATATAGTGGTATGTATGTGTCCATCCCAGTCTTCCAATTTATCCCTTCCGCCTCTTTTTTATCCTACAGAAAATCTCTTGCTTGATTTTACTATTTAATCTTCTCCAACAGTGGTATCCCATGGGCATCTTTCCACCCATCTTTAATTAATTCAACCAGCATGTATTGAGTGCACTCTATACCCCGGCACTGTGCTTACTTCGGGATTTACAGAAATGAATAAGTCAGTCTCAGCTGTCAGGGGGACTGACCGTCGGGGAGTAGGGGGCAGCCCTACAGATGTTGAATCGTTCGACAAGTATGAATTACGCGCCTATTCTGTTCCTGACACTGTGCCGGGAATCTGGCTATTTATAATACCCATATGGTTCCCACCTCATGGAGCCTGGAATTGGGAGAGATGGTACACAAGTTGTTGCAGAAATAATTGTTTGATTATACCAGTGTTAGTGCTTTGAAGCAAGAGGCCCGTGTGGATTGCAGTAACCGGCAGACTTGGCCTGACTTAGGGAGCGAAGGAAGGCTTCCCCGAGGAAGGAGTGTATCAGCTGAGGGCTGTAGATACACGAGAGTTTGGCAGACAAATCCTGATAGAAATTGGCAAGTGTTATAATACAGCTATGAACACAGTACTGTGAGAACAAGGAATGGGAGCACATGACTGCTCAGGGTGAGAGGAGGGGTTTGGGACAAGTTTTCCAGAGCCCGTGGTGGTTAGCTGGATCTTAAAGGTGAGAAAGGGTTTTCCATGGGAAGTATTGATAAAGGGAGGAGCATTCAGGGACTTCCCTGGTGGCACAGTGGTTAAGAATCCGCCTGCCAATGCAGGGGACACGGGTTCGAGCCCTGGTCTGGGAAGATCCCACCTGCCGCGGAGCAACTAAGCCCGTGTGCCACAACTACTGAGCCTGCGCTCGAGAGCCCGCGAGCCACAACTACTGAGCCTGCGCTCTAGAGCCCGCGAGCCACAACTACTGAAGCCCGCGCACCTAGAGCCCGTGCTCCGCAACAAGAGAAGCCACCGCAATGAGAAGCCCGTGCACCGCAACGAAGACCCAACGCAGCCAAAAATAAGTAAATAAATTTATAAAAAAATGAAAAAGGAGGAGCATTCTATTGATAATTAGAGGGAATGGCGTGTGTTAAGACACATTCAGAGCATATTCTGGAAATAATACAAAGTTTTGTGTCCCCAGAGAGAGCTGGGGGTGGGGTTGAGTCGTTGCAGCAGAAGTCGAGATTTCTGAGCTCCAGCTGTAAAGATCCTTGAACATCATGCTCAGGTGGGAGGGTTTTACCCTTTCCTCCTGGTAAGCAGTGGGGAAGCCATGAAGCTTTTAAATCCCGGGACTAGCACCTTCCAATTTTGTTTCTGTTGGTTTGCTTCTGTGTTTTGCTTTTAAGAGAAAACGTCCACCTCTGAAGTGGAGACTGCATAGGGGACTGTCTGCATGAGAGGTGATCAGGTCCTGAATTGACACAGTGGTAACAGGGCTGCAGTGAGTGGGCAGATTCGGGAGTTAGTGCTGCAGTAGGATGGGTGTGATTTGACGACCAATAGAAAGTCCAAGGGTCAGATTGTTCCCATACTGGTTTTGAGGGGCTGATGTTGTCCTGGGATGGTTGAGTTACTGGCTGGAGTGAAGGGTGAGACAGAGAACCCAATAGAAATTTGACCATTCCTGTGCTTAGAGCACATTTAAATCGCGTGTTTGTAAAGACTTATGTAATGGTGACTGCATTGCATTTTCTGTATTGCATCTGTCTAACCCTAGCTCTCCGTTATAATAAAAGGCACGTACTAAATAATAAACAGAAAATATCTTCGTGGAGAAAGAAGTTCAAGGTTAAACAGCCCTGTGGCTTTCTCTGTAATTCTGCAGATCCAGAATGAGGAGAGCGTGGTGCTTTTTCTGGTCGCATGGACGGTGACGGAGATCACTCGCTATTCCTTCTACACATTCAGTCTTCTCGACCACTTGCCATACTTCATTAAATGGGCCAGGTGGCGACGATGTCTTGCAGTTTAGTTGCTCTCGGTCCTGCGCATGCGTGTTTGGTGTGCTGAGCTAACACAGAGAATTAAAATGTGTGTCTTAGCCCTGTGTTGCCAGGAGGCTGCTGTTTTTGAAATTAGCAGTGTTATAACTTGCATTCTAAAGGCTTAATTTAATGACCAGGCAACAGTCATATTAACATATATCTTGAGTGAAAGCAATGCCAAACTACATTAGTGTCCTTAGCCTCTGAATCAGTCATTCATTTTTCCTTGAAAGCAAAATATACATCTTTGGGATTACATTAAATCAACTCTTGGCCAGAAATATGGCATTTTGTTTGACTGACTTAAATTTTTTTTTTTGACAACTCACAAAGTTTTTATTCTACAAAACAAGGTTAGGAAAATAAGCTAAAACACTAAAAATAAACTTTGAAAATAGGCAAGCTTTAGTAACAAAATGCATATTAAAAAAATTATTTGAAACTTCCAGTGCATAGAAATCATTTTAACACAACAGACTTTCATTGAATTAAATACATACTGTTCTTGTAATTGCTAACAGTGGCCCTTACATCAATCACTTATTGATTTAAATTACTTTAATATTCAACCTAGTGTCCACAAGTTTTAGTATCTTATATATACAATGTCAACTTTTTTGTGTGTGTATAAAGTAGCAGAGACAGACATTTTAAAAAGTCACCCTTAGAGACTTCCCTGGCGGTCCAGTGGTTAAGACTACTTGCTTCCATTGCAGGGGGCACGGGTTCGATCCCCAGTCAGGGAACTCGGGGGACTAAGATCCTACATGCCGCACGGCACAGCCAGAACAACAGCAAACAAACAAACAAAAAAGTCACCCTTATTTGAAATTGTATTATTTGTTATGAGGACAAAATTTATATTTCAAGGGTTCTAAACATAGCTCTCCCAAAGCAACAGTTTTTAAAGCAGAAGATGTTCCGTCCTTTTTAAAGTATGTGTTCTTCGAGCAACTGATATTTTACAAAGTTATTATAAAAACAACTTATTATTTGTGCCCTTTGGAGAACAAATCACAAACCAGCATAGATTTGTTCATTTCATTCTCCATGTTGCACTTAGAGTCGAAATAACAATAATAACAATAACATATGCTGTGTACCTACTGCATACCTGAGGTGCAGGTGTGAGTGCAACAAAATCTTTGTCCTCTCAAGATGGAGGGGACAGAAAATACAACAGCTAACAGGTGTGAGAAATGCCAGGTGGTGAGAAGTGCAGGGGGGCAGTTGGGTTAAGAAACATCTATCCCATATACGTCTATGTAGATAGGTAAATTAGATAGATACGATAGATAAGTTAGATAGATAGATAAGATAGGTAGATAGATAGATAGATAGGTAGGTATCCCACATAGGTAGAATACAAGAGTTCAACAGTATTTTCATTCGTTAAATTTTTTATTAAGCTACAAAAGTAATACGCTTTCATTGTGAAAAAATCTCAAATAGTTTTAGTATATAGAATAAACATGGAAAGTTCCTGTTTGTACTTGTACCTGAGCCCCACTCCCTTCCCTCAGAGAGAGAAAGTTGGGAGTTTACCATCAGACTTTTTCTTAATAACAGCAATGTGAACATACAGATGTGAGTTTTTAAAAACATAAATAGGATGACATGATACTTGATTTTTGTTTATATATTGGAGATCATTTTTTCTTTTTTTAAATCAGTACAGGTCCATTTAGATCTAACTCTCTCACTCTTAATGCTGCATAATATTCCATAGTATGACTGACTCAGTTCTATATTGCTAGAACTTAGATTATTCCCAGTTTTCTGATGCTGTAAATACTGCTTTGTGATATTAAAAACAATGCTATATCCATATTTCCATTATTTTTTAAAACTCTGATATTTGTATTAATCCATAGCTAATTTATAAAGGTAACTCGTAACTAGTGTCAGACTTGTTTTTGCTCCCCTTATACAAAAAGCCTAACACTTTTTATTAAGTAATTAATTACTCCTTTTTCAATAACTCATATTGTACCTGTTCAAATATAATAAATTAGTATATATAAATAACCTAAAAGAATAAAAACCTTTTAAATTGCCTATATTCCCCCTACAAAGGATAATCACTCTTAATTATATATCCTTTCAAACGTTTTTATATTCTCTAGCTCTTTTTTAGATATTTGTGACTTACCATTTTGAATATGACAAAATACTTCAAAATTATAGTTTGAGCTTAAACGTTTCGTCTGTCATAAGAAGGTTGCACTACCATTTATAAGCGTTTGGCAAGATTGGCAGTTTGGAATGTAGCCGGATTCTAATCCCAGAATGCATCTCATGCCATTTTGAATGAGCTCAGTCTTTCAGACCTCTAGCACCTTTGAAAATACTAATTCATAACATAGTCTCTTTTTATTTGCTGTATTTATAAAATTTGTTTGCAGGAGATAATGGTCTTTAATGCTTTGCCCGCCTTTTAGAATGCATTTGCATGTCTTGAATTTCTGGAAAAGTTCCAAACTCTACCATTGCATGTTTAAATTTGCTGTTAGAAATCCTTTGTCAATGGCCTTAATGTTAAACAGGTTACTATAAAATCTTTCAACTTTTGAATGCACATGTTAGCATAATACATCACGTCAGTTAAGCATAATCGTGAATAATTGTGTTTCATGTCAAAAATCTTAAAGATTCCAACCAGCCATATATTTGCCAACCCCATTAAATAACCTAAAATAACATTTATATTTATGTTCCAGTGTTGAAGCTATTATCAAGTAAAGCTTAAAAATGGCTTCTTATTTATAAAGAGTTGCCCTACTGTGATGGTTTGAATATACTTTGATTCTATTTATCTGTCAGACGTGTTCCTAGAAAAACCCACTGAATAGATAAATGCATAATGTTATGTTTTCATATTGATTTCCATTTTAAATTCAAAAATGCATTCCCTTCAAAAAATTTTTTGATGACAATTAGGAATCTGTAAGGAAACATCATATCTCTTTCTGAATAAGTAGTTAAATCTGTCATGCTGCCATCAGAGCTTAGAGAGTTGGTGACATAGAGCCTTTTTAAAGTGCAAATAAAGTCAAATAAGTTGTGTAATTTTTTCCCATTTCATTAAAAATAATCACGTCTTTAAGGCTTTAACCTAGTTTATACTTAGTGTGATTTTTTTTCAGTTAAAGAACAATCTTACCCCCCCCAAAAAAATCATCTGAGCGTCACATAAAGTTAAAAAAAAATTTAAGAGGTTTGAATGTCTTACTTAAGAAGGGACTATAAAATGCTCGGTTATGTACTTTTAAATTGAGGTAGGAAATTGAGGTTGGAAAAAATTGATTTAAATAATACACACATAACTACACAAGGCTGGTGAGGAAGCAGGTGGCATGCACAAGGCAAGGAGGGGACACAGGGACAGTAGAAGGATCATTTTCTTTCTTTACCAGTTCATCTATTTTGGCAAATAATTCTGCCCCCCTCTGTCCCCCCTTGCATATCCTTGGCACATAGGAATAAGGAGACTTGAGAAATGTCGTTACCTTGGGCGCTTGAGGCTGTCCTGCGGGTCCACCAGTGGACACTTGTGCAGTGTTCCTCTAACTGTAGGCGGAAGTGATGCTGGGCCCACTCTGTGTTGGAGGGTGCTCCGCAATCCAAATGAACAAACTGTGACTGGGATTTTGACTAGAACTCTCTCAACTCTCTTTTAAGCAAGCTGACTATTCCTTTAATGTGCAAATTCAGGAAACGACCTGTCTTCCTTGTTTTGTCGTGAAAGCAGTTTTAGACAGTATGTTCGTTAGTAGTTACTGACGCTTCAGGTGGTTTTATCAGTTTTCTAAAATAGTCATTCTTTTAATTAGTAACCACAAAACATTTTCCAAATGTCTTCAAACAACGACTTTGGCAATTTCAAGATTTAGATATAAAATTAGGATCATAACTGGTCTTTTTCAAAAACACAACATTTGATCAACGAATGACTAGCTGCAGGGAAAGAAAAATCAGTATGATTCCAGGTGTCAAAGCAGTTACTTTTACAATGCCTTACAATGCTTACATTTACTTTACAATACACTGTAATAGTTATAATACTTGTATACTTTATCATACTTAAAAAACTGCATCTATCAGTCACTGACTTTAAAATGTATTGTTATTTCAGCCCTGTAAAGTAAGTTGACTTCTTACTTTATTAAGATCTTGCCACTTAAAATGGAAACTACTATAAGAAAAAAAAAATGATGATAATTAAATTAATAAGCAAATGATTAAAGTGAAAAAAATTAACCTTGTTACGTGAGGTTAATATAAGTATGTATAGAAAGGAGAATTTTTAAGCTTAAATAAAGTAGTAGCAAAAGAATCATGACATAAAATCCAGTAATTATTCTAGAAAATAATTGTCAGGTTTTTCTTTCTCCAGATATAATTTTTTTATCATCTTATATCCTGTTGGAGTTGCTGGTGAACTTCTTACAATATACGCTGCCTTACCATATGTGAAGAAAACAGGAATGTTCTCAATAAGACTTCCCAATAAATACAATGTCTCTTTTGACTACTATTATTTTCTTCTTATAACCATGGCCTCGTATATACCATGTAAGTATGTCTCTGTTAGTATTATACTTTGATTTAGCATATGCTGTGAAAGTTTTTCAGAAGATGTCATAAAATGCCAGATTAATAAGGAGGAATAATGTCTTACAAATACATCAAAACCTCCGTTCAGTGCCACATGTATTCATAATTTGAAATAACTGAAGGGTGAGTTGTGAGGAAAAAAAGGTAAGTAAATTAACACACAAATGATTGCCTTCTCAAAATCACTTAAAAATAAGCCTAGTATGATTTATGTTTTTAAAGAAAAGATAAAGCCTGCAGTGAACTCTTTGAAAGCATTTAGAATTATGTATCGAACATGAACATTTTATCCAAGAAAATCTGAGGTCATTTCTATTCATTAAGCACATACTTGGAAAGATCATCCAGGAGTACTTGTTAGTCTTATGTGTGTTGCCCTGTGTACTAGAAAATAATAAAGAAGCTGCTTTTCTTAAAATATTTTGAATAACTCAGTCTTTCTGCTAATTTCTCCTCACCTTTCAATAGTTGCAATGAATTGGTGAGACTCTATTCATTTCATTTAAATACAAAGTGGTGTATTTTTAGGTCAGATTTTGATAGTCACTAGCCGGAAATATGAAGATAAAGCAAAGCTGTTATTTGCCCTCCTCCATAAAATTAGAGACTCTGGGGTCAGTGCGGGGGGGAAAGAGAAATGAGAAATGTTTATAGAATCTAAAATCGACATTGACGCAATATGAAATATTTCATCTAAAGAGGATGAACATAAAATTTGGCCACTTCCTTGGGACCTCCAACTTCTAAGCTTTTCCAAAATCAAAATTGCCTTGATGGTCATATAGTGATTTTATTCCCCTCACCTTCTCCCACCTCAGCCTGACTCTCCTCCGATTATCCACCAGGGCAAGTTCAGCAGGGCTCGGGGATGGTGTGCCTGTGACACTTGTTCCTTCCCCTGCTTTTCGCAGCATCTGGTGCACGGCAGCACACCTGGAGCAGAGCCGGACCTGTCCTATCATAGGTACAGGTTCAGGTCTTGGGTTGCCTTTTTCCTCACAGCCACTGAGGCATCTCTGTGGAAGCCCAGGGCCCGAGAGATCATGGTTTGAAACCATCAAACCAGTAACTTGTGACTGTGCATTTTCAGGTGTCCTGTGAAGACCAGCCTTTGCCAGTAGCTGCTTCTCAGTTTAGGAGGCTGTCAGTTACCTGAGAGCCCCGCCTGCTGCAGGATCAGCCAGCCGGGGGGGCGTTTTCCACCTGATTATTAGTATTAGTAGTAATAGCAACTAATCATACTTTGCTTATTAAATCCTTTGCTAATTACAAGTATAAAAGTGCATTTTGGGCACTTAGGGCTCAAAAGAAGTCCTTTTAGTTCTCATTTATCAACGGGGACATTAGAGATTAGAGAGGTTAAGTGAATTGCTTTAAAAATCGCTCAGCTAGTAACTAAGATCAAGGTTTGAACTCAAGCCCATACTTCTACTAAACTACTCAAGATGTTATAGAAGTATTTGCAAAAATCGGTCAGTTAGCTTTAAGTCTATATGGCCTGAATATATTTAGGCCCTTAGGTATAATATGATGGTTACATTAATGAAGGTTGGATACCTAAATAAAAAAATGAAGTCTTTTATGCATTTTGGCTCCATTTGAGCTAAGTTCAAAAAGTAGTTACCCACAGTTGCCTAAGCAAAATATTCAAAGCTTGTTTTGTCATTAGGTTCATTAGTTTTGGCTATTCTGTTCATTTTCAGAGATATTTGTATACTTGTATTGTTTGTAGCTGATGTTAATTTGTTCATGCACCAACATTTACCCTATGATTTAAAGTACTGGTTCAAATTGGCTCAAAGTAATTCTCCAAATTTGACAGGGTGGATGGCCATTTGTCTAACTGACCTAATACATATATATTTTTGTGTGTGTGTACCAGACTACCCTTATGCCCAGCCAAGAGGGGCTTTTGCTCTGGGCCCAGTTTTAGATAGAGGGCCCTGTCCTGGCTCACCGCTGATCACCACTCCACACAGGACCCCCTTCCTTCAGATCACGTCCTGGAAAACCGGGACCATGGAATTTGCAACCCAGATGGCACTGAGCGTGCATCTAGACTGCATAACTCTCTTCCCCAGTCTGTTCCCCTGAGGTTAACACTGTTACCTGTGTACACATCCCTGAGATCAGGGGGCAGCTGTTTGTGAGGTGGATGGATGCAGCTGGGTTGTGTGGGCTTGGACATCCACACAGATGTTCCCGAGACCCCTCATGGTATAGGACAGCCGATGGAACGGAGAGAAGGGGCCAGGTGGGGCAGCTTTCCTTGTGCAGCACTGTTCTGGCACGGTATTCCGAAGAGTTATAGAATTCTAAATTCAAACATGGCCTTCCAGGTCATTATGAAGATATATTTATCAAAATATTTAAGTTTGCTGAAAGGACTGATAGTTTATGGCATTAAAATATTTAGGCGTATGGTATGTGGCCCTCCATTTGTATGCTTACCCTGAGCCCTGTAAATATTAGGGGGGTCGTAGCAATTGTATATGATGTGCTTGCTTTCGAAGTCCGCCATGTTTAAGAGGTTTCAAGCATAAAAGATTTCCAACCATAGCTTACCTTCTCTGTTTTCTTTTTTCAATTAAGTGTTTCCACAACTCTACTTTCATATGTTACGTCAGAGAAGAAAGGTGCTTCGTGGAGAGGTGATTGTCGAAAAGGATGATTAAATGATCCCTACAACAAGGTGCTTTTTCCAGAATAACCAGGATTACTTGAGTCCAAGTTTTAATAATAAGAATAAACAGCTTCATGAAATATTGCAGATTGTGTTATTTCTTAAGCTATAACTTGGGACACGTGGTATTTGCCAATATTTGTCTTCAGATTGTGCCAGGTCCGTTTTCTCCAAGAACTATGCAAGTATTTATTATCAACTCCTGGGTAGGTGATGATCATAAAAAAAATAATTGGGTGTATTACCTGGAAAAAAAACACTTTTGTTAGTTTTTAAACTAAAAATAAGTTTTACTAAATTTTTTTGCAACATATGTTCAAAGCTTTTGAAATCAATATTTAGAAATTAGTTTAATGATTTAACATTATGATGCCTGCCAGTGATATTTACGTGATATTTATAAATGAAACTAAATACAGAATTATAATAACTGCTAATAATGTATTAGCATTTCTTGAACCCAAGGTCTATTTCTCTCAAGCTATAAGGTAGCATTTTTTTTTTAAAGTTATTTCTGTACGTATGTTTTTTTTATAAATTTATTTATTTATTTATTTTTAGCTGTGTTGGGTCTTCGTTTCTGTGCGAGGGCATTCTCTGGTTGCGGCGAGCGGGGGCCACTCTTCATCACGATGCACGGACCTCTCACCATCACGGCCTCTCTTGTTGCGGAGCACAGGCTCCAGACGCGCAGGCTCAGTAATTGTGGCTCACGGGCCCAGTTGCTCCGCGGCATGTGGGATCTTCCCAGACCAGGGCTCGAACCCATGTCCCCTGCATTGGCAGGCAGACTCTCAAGCACTGCGCCACCAGGGAAGCCCCAGCATTTTTGATTAATAACAATTTTTGGAAACATAGTTTGCTATGGTAAATCTTTTGATATAGATAAAGTAGTCATATAAAAAGCCCAAAATATTCAAGTAGGTGTCACAGTTGGAAAATATTCTTTGGAAATATGTTTAGGCCACTGAAATTATACTCCTAAGCAAGTTTATTTTTATTTGAATTAACTACTCAAGGTCAAGCTTTTCAATTGTAAGGATTTTAAGGGTTTAGAAAGAATGTAAGTATATACTTGGCCTCACTTGTAGAAAAACATAATAACATTGAATCTGATGGTAACACTGTGTCTGTTACATTCAGAACTCTGGCTGAAAAAGGCTGCTCTATACTGTGGAATCATCTAATAAAAAATCATCTTGTGACAATCCCTTTGTGGTACTTAGGTATCAAAAAGTTTTAGGGTATGATCTGAAATAGACTCATTTTATTCTGAATTCCATTGAATAGCAAAAATCTTATGGTAAAGCTTCTGTCCACGTGTTGAATAGAAAGATACACTGAAGATAATCTAATAATGCTTTAGTTCTAAAAATTGTTTAATTCTTAAAAATGTCCTTAAAAATGTTCCCCCTTATATTAAGGTATGCTGCTTTCCTGGCCTGTTTTAGAGACACTATTAAATGTGTGACTTTAAAAGAAAAGGAACTTTTGGCCTGCTATAGATATGTAGGTGTAATTTTGGTTTTAATTGTTCTGTATTCTTTGCATTTACAATCAGCATGTAACTTTACACTTTTCGGAACTGCTTGTTTTGTGTTACTACCTCCTTTTCAAATGATTTCATGTGGAGATTTGTAATGCAGAATAGTTTTGCAAACTTACATTTTAGATAACTTGATTTTTAAAAAGGTGCTATTTCTTTTATTACATTACATTTTAATATTTCCTTTGCAGGATTAGGTTACAAATTCTCAAAAACGCTGATGTTCATTCTGCGCTTACATGGCTTTGATCGTTTTCGTCTTGAATTTTTTTTTTTAAACGAGCTTTAAGGCTTTTTTTTTTTTTCTTTATAAGTTTATTTATTTATTTATTTATTTTTTGCTGTGTTGGGTCTTCATTTCTGTGCGAGGGCTTTCTCTAGTTGCGGCAAGCGGGGGCCACTCTTCATCGCGGTGCCCGGGCCTCTCACTATCGCAGCCTCTCTTGTTGCGGAGCACAGGCTCCAGACGCGCAGGCTCAGTAATTGTGGCTCACGGGCCCAGCCGCTCCGCGGCACGTGGGATCTTCCCAGACCAGGGCTCGAACCCGTGTCCTCTGCATTGGCAGGCAGATTCTCAACCACTGCGCCACCAGGGAAGCCCCGTTTTGAATTTTTATATGGAAGAAATTTTCAGGGACTTCTTCCTTTTGGTAACATAGTATAAGAAGCTCACATATTTATCTTGTTAGATGCCTGTCTTATGAAAAATATTTTCAATCCTTTTCCTAAAATTTGCACTAATTCAACTTGTACTCCCTACCAGCAGCTGTAATACTCTTTTTTTCCCTTAAATGGCGGAATATCTTAAAGTAGGAATTGTGATCAACTTTAATAAAAATGAAATACATCGAACTATTCAGAGACTATATTAATATACTCAGTGCATGCCTAAACTTTAGATTTAGTTTATCTTCAGGATCTTTTATTTCAACTAATTCTAAGCCGTCTTTTGTGTAGAAAATAAAGTACTTAAATGGTAGGTTGATTTTAAAAAGAGTATTTGAAAGTCCTTTGCACTTGTCTCCTGTGACAACATTTTCTTTTGAAAATCTCCCAAAAACGTTCCTTTGAGTAGGCAAGTCAGGCTTGAATCAAATAGACCTTGAGGGCTTCCCTGGTGGTGCAGTGGTTAAGAATCCGCCTGCCAATGCAGGGGACACAGGCTTGAGCCCTGGTCCGGGAAGATCCCACATGCCGCGGAGCAGCTAAGCCTGTGCGCCACAACTACTGAGCCTGAGCTCTAGAGCCTGCAAGCCACAACTACTGAAGCCCACACGCCTAGAGCCTGTGCTCCGCAACAAGAGAAGCCACCGCAGTGAGAAGCCCACGCATCGCAGCAAAGAGTAGCCCCCGTTCGACGCAACTAGAGAAAGCCCGCGCGCAGCAACGAAGACCCAATACTCTGTAATGGCCTATATGGGAAAAGAATCTAAAAAAGTGGATATATGTGTATGTATAACTGCATCACTTTGCTGTACACCTGAAACTAACACAACACTGTAAATCAACTATACTCCAATAGAAAAATAAAAATACATTTTATTTTTTGATTTAGGATAGTGTCTTACCCCTATATTTTTAAATGCAGTTGTTCTTAAATGCACTTAACACTTTGTGGGTTTTACTTTTTAGGGTAAAGACTGTAGAAGAATGGGTTTCAGATCACAGCTTTTGTAAGAGTGATCCTAGGACCCCAGAGTCCCTCCCTTGGAGGCTTTGCATCAGTGGCTGTAGGGCTGAGGAATCTACATTTCTAGCAAGGTGCTGGCTAGCTTGATGTCGGCAGTTGAGAGTTTCCACCACCCCTTTAAGAAACAGAGAAACATCGGGGCGGAGGGAGGTGACTTCTTACAGATGCCGTATTCCGTGTACTTAACGTAACAGAAAAAATCAGCATTCCATGTTGTTCTGTTGTCTCTGACCAAAATGAACACCATAGCTTTAAGTTTATACAAATGAAAAACTCGATATTTGCATAGGGTGAGGTAGTAAGAGATTTTGTATGTGCTCTTTAAAGCATATGTTATTTTATAGCCGTGTAATTGATCTGTCCATTCACTTAAGTAGTGTAGGGCAATAAGACAGAGAACAGTGGTAAAATCCAGAGTAATAATCAGGTTTTTTTCTTGTACTGAATTTAATGATATGAAATAAATGGACATCATAGTTTTAGTAGTTAAAAACTATGCTAAATGATTTTAGTTCAGTGGTATTGTTCATTGAACAGAACTTCTAGTCTTTTCTTTTTTGGTCAATAACCTAAACACACACACACACACACACACACACACACACACACACACACACACACGCCTCTTAGGAATATATTCAAGATTGTGAAAAACGTATGTGTTCCTGTTTTTGAGAAATATGCACAACAGAAAGTAATTATAATTTGCCTGAGTGATTTATGACTTAATCATCAGTTGACTGAAATAGACTTGTGGCTAGGTGAGTTTGTTCAGAAGCTAGTTTTATTGAGTATACTCTAACTGAACTTCATTAAAACCTTTACAACAGAAATTAATCTTAAGAACTGAGGAAATGGAAAGATTAATTTACATTAAATGTACTCAAGAAGAAAAAAATGACTTAGTTTTCAGCTGGGAGAATGTTGATATTTGAGCATCAAATTTTTTTTTCAAAGCTACAACTTTGTGACTTGTATGCATAAGCATTTGCTCTAAGATTAGGTATTACTTTTTTGTTTCAGTTTCAAAATCAACATATATGGGATAATTTATAGAAACTGATTTTGTAGCATTAAAAATGTATCACATTTTAGGGGCTTCCCTAGTGGTGCAGTGGTCAAGAATCCGCCTGCCAATGCAGGGAACATGGGTTCGAGCCCTGGTCCAGGACGATCCCACATGCCGCGGAGCAACTGGGCCCGTGCACCACAACTACTGAGCCTGCGCTCTAGAGCCCGCCAGCCACAACTACTGAGCCCGAGTGCCACAACCACTGAGCCTGTGTGCCTAGAGCCCGTGCTCCGCAATAAGAGAAGCCACCGCGATGAGAAGCCCACGCACTGCAACGAGGAGTGGCCCCCGCTCTCCACAACTAGAGAAAGCCCTCGCACAGCAACAAAGACCCAATACAGCCAAAAATAAAAATAAATAAATAAAATTTTTAAAAATGTATCACATTTTAAAAATGGAAATTAAAATTTCAGAAAGTTCAAAATTTGAGGATAATTTTTTTTTTTTTTTTTTGCAGAAGAGTTGATACTATTTGTACTAGGTAGTATGAACTAACAGTGTGATAGGTAGCAAAAGTTAGGTATGAGCATAGCTAGTGAAAAAGGCCTTTAGAAACAGGTTTTAAAAATGTTGGTTATTTCACAGGCTGTACATGTTCATAGTTATGAAGCATTTTTAGCTCTGAAAAATTCCTAATTATTATTATGCTTATGGAATTATCTGCTTTATGTAAATGCATTCAGATAGTTTTTGAAGAAGTGTTTAAAAATATTTTAGATGCATATGTACCTTGTGAACACTCGAGTTTGCTTATTTTATTTTTTTTTAATTAAAAATATTAAATTAATTTTTAAATGAAGTATAGTTGATTTACAATGTTGTGTTTCAGGTGTATAGCACAGTGATTCAGATATATATATCTTTGTCAGATTCTTTTCCCTTATAGGTTATTACAAAGTATTGAGTATAGTTCCCTGTGCTATACAGTAGGTCCTTGTTGGTTATCTATTTTATATATAGTAGCGGAGTTTGCTTATTTTAAAATATGTGTTTCGTTCAGTAAACATTAAAAGAAG
Organism: Balaenoptera musculus; assembly: GCF_009873245.2. Classification (NCBI taxonomy): domain Eukaryota; kingdom Metazoa; phylum Chordata; class Mammalia; order Artiodactyla; family Balaenopteridae; genus Balaenoptera; species Balaenoptera musculus. The sequence continues at coordinate 4,826,061 of NC_045786.1, forward strand.
AAAAGAAAAAAAAAAAAAGAAGAAAAGAAATCATTGCCACATTTATTTTAAACTATTATGAAATTAAGGCTGAGTTGCTTTAGTACTAATTCTAGTCTTGTAGTGAATGAAATGGATTAATTTAAAGCTATAAATATTTCTTTAGGGGTAAAATGTACATGGATTTATTTCTTGACAAATATTAACAAAATAAAATTATAAACAATACTGTAGGTTATTTTTACTAGATTCTGATGACAGGTATTTTTAAATTCATCAGCCACATTCAGTGAAAGAATGGTGACACTTGTAATGGTTAAGAACTGGGACCTGGGAGTGAGACCTGTGCTAGATTTGGGGGAAGTACTTAATTTCCTTAAGCTTCTGAGTCCTCATCCATGAAATGGGGTAAGAAATTGTCTGAGTTGCAAATGAGATAACATCTATAACCATGTAGCACAGAGCTTGGCAAATAGAAGTAATCAATTAATGACAATCTGCTTTTAATGGTTTTGTAACAACTATATTGTGCCAGGTGAAATTTCTGAAGTCATATGAAACCCATTTATTTCTGGGGTAGAATTTAATATCACTTCCAGAGAATTGTTTTGGTGGAATTTTCTTTTCCTATACTTTTTCTATTTTTATCGATTTGAACGATGGCTTCGATTTAGCAATTTTTCTTATCTTGAATTAGAAGGAGAAAGGTATAATTTCATTTAGTAGGGGAACAGTGGAAAGGAGCTACCTAGGCGTTGGTCTCTTTTAGGATATAAGTGGTATCCTGATGGACAAGCCTTTTGATAGTGAATATTTCAAATAAGGCAGAAGCTGTAGTGAGATATTTTCCAGCCAGCCTGGCCCCCTGGCAGTGCTCACAGGAGTGGGGCGCGGGCTTTGATCCACTGACAGGAGTCCCTGGGCTGAAAGGACTATCTTTACAGCAGAAGATCTTTTTAGAGAATTCTATTATGTCAGCGTATTATTAATAACTTGTATGGTACTAATAGAATATAAAAGTGTTAGAGGTTTCTCAGATGAAGAGTTCCTTGATCAGAATGGGATGAAATAATTTTGTTCTGAAACGCCTCATTAATCTGCCACTGTTAGCAATGAGATGATTTTCCAAAAACCTTAAGTTCATCATAAGTCGCCATTTAAAAAAATTAGATATAAATCTCTGACATCCTAAATGGTGTGCAAAATCTAGATTATAGATCATCTTCTCTCGTGTCTAATCTGAAAAGCTAGATGACCACGTTGGTCAGAGTTGACTGAAGGCATATGGTCCAGCTGTTATGGTTTCAGATGAGTCAAGTTCACTGGTTTTGGAGGGAACATTGCAGCTTCTACTGGCTGTTCAGAAAGGTCAAAATTCAAACAATACAGAATGACCTAGAGTAAAAAAGTGTAAGTTTCTCTTCAGTTTTTCCCTTTGTGCCAATACTTCAGGCATTAATAACAGTTTGGTATCTTTTTAGACCCTTAAAAAAACACACATTTATTCTTTCTCTTCCCCTTTACACACATACACACACAAATTGTTACATAAACGGAAATAATCTAAACATGTATTATTTTGCATGTCTTGGAGATTTCATGTGTGTACATATGTATATGTGCATGCTACTTAATATGTATTTCTCCATTGATGGACATTTTTGTCAATAATTTATAATCATTGATAGGTACACGAAAATAACATGAGATGGTAATGCTGATAATCATAATATCAATATATAACATTTACTGAAATTTATTGTGTACCAGGCCATGTCTTAATTTATCTCACTTAACAACCAAATGAGGTACACATATTATAATAAATATTTTACCATTGAAGGATCAGGATCAGAGAGGTTAAGTAACAGCCCCAAGTACTTTTAGACCTTTTTACAGATGTATACATGTAAGAGAGATTCCTATGTGTAAAATTGTTAGGTTAAAGAGAACACCCATTTTAAATTCTGGTGGATGTTACTGAATCATGTTCCAAAAAATCTATGTCAGTTTAATCCCAACAGCAAGGTATGGGAGCACGTATTTCTTCATATTCTTACACTAAATAGTGTAAATCTTTTCAATTTTTTCCGTTTTATATTTACTTAATTATTCCAATTGAACGTATCTTCAGATCTTTATTGGTTATTTGTATTTTTTTCTGTGAATTGCCCTTCCATATTGTTTGCCCACTCTTCTTTTGAATTGATAGTCTTTTTTATTGGTATGGAACAGCATGTATAAGTTATTTACATGCATTCTTTGTCACATGTGTTTCTGTCTGTGATGTGCTTATATTTAGCTTGTTTATGATGGCTTCTGTCTTATAGGAGATTTCAATTTTTATGTACAAAATCTGCCAATATTTTCCCTGGTTTTATGTTTTGCTTAAAAAGACCTAGACATCTCAAAACCTTAAGTACAATTTCTTATTCTTCTACGGCCTGTGTAACTTTCTTTCCATTTGAAATTTTGAGTGTTCTGGTGTAGGGTAGGGTAAGAATCTAATTGAACTTTTACCCGCATGAACCTCAACTTGTAACAGCATTCACTGAACAAGACCTTCCTTCTTCTCACTGAAGCAGGGTGTGGCCTGTGTCAGTGTCAGGGGAACGTTTCATTTCCGCGTGGTCTGAGTATACGATACTATCGTGAGACAGAGGAAGAGACTGTTGGCCTCGTCGCACGTGGAGGTGATTAGTGTGTTGTGGTTCCCATTCTTTCCTCTGTTTTTGTCTCCGTGTCTCTTCCAGTACAAGCATGGGTCTATTTTCACTCTGAGATTGGCATATGTGTTTGGCGGAGGTGTGTTTCGTGTCTCAGCCCATCAGTAACGGTGCTGTGGCCCAGAAATGCCCAGGGCACTCACCTTGGCCTGTGCCACCTGTGGGAGCCCCACAGACACCTCACTGGCTGCAGCCCATCTTGTGATGGCGTGGCCAGCCCAGCCCTCGTGGTTCTCGTTATGGCTACAAAAGGCACCTCAACAGCCATCAGGGAACTTTGGCAAAACAAGATTCATGACCCACAGGTCCTGGAGGGTCACAAGGACACATCCCAGGGCCACACGGCAAGGTCGTGGGGAGAGAAAGAGAGCAGACTTGGGTTCTGCCTTTACGGGGGGAAAAGCGAGGTCACTCAAGTGGTCAGTTATGTAGGTCACCCAGGGCTTTCGAAAAGGGGAACTTCACGGATGCAGGGGTCCTGACTTCATCCAGTCATGTATCTGGCACTGTGTGTATTCCAGACAGGTGACTTTGAAGTAGATGCTTCAGCAATCAGAAGCTTAGGGTCAGGTACCTACATGACAATCAAAAACGCCTTACCCTACAAGATGAAATGGGAAAAATCCATTATGATCTAATTTTGCTTATTTTTTCCCCTTGTAAGGGCAGGCCTCTGTTAGAAATGGTGTTTTGGGGGGTCATTTATGCATCTAGAGAGGAAAGAGCCACCTAGGTTCTAAAATCTCTTACCTTTTTGTAGGTGGTCTAGAAATCCTTTAGTGGGACAAACAGCATTTTAATCTAGAAATAGCCATATGGTAGAAGATTTTTTTTTTCTTAAAGAATATGATTTAAAAATCGAGTTCCCTCCATGTAAAAATCCCCAAGATATTTTGCTACTGTGGGAAAAAGCATGGGAGTGGTCTAGTGTGGGTAAGGTGCATGTTTTGTTTAAAAAGTGGGAAGAGGAGAAACGTCATATGTATTTGTGTGTATATACAGAAACTCTAGAAAGATATCTAATAAAATACAGATGGCTTTTACCTGTTGGCGACAGAGATGGGGGTGGAACTGGCCAGGTGTGGAAAAAAACTGAGAGGAGACTTCTTGCTGGTGACAATTTTAAACTTTCTAGTTTCTGAGCCATGTGAAAGTATTACCCATGTATTTTTTTTTTTTTTTTAAACAGGGAGTGGTCAGTAGACAAATGCAGCAGGAATTTCAGTAAGGCGAGAATAGGAAGTGTCTATCGTGTTTCCCAATGATTTGTTAAATTATGAACTTTACCAGAACAGATTTGTGGGTATGTGAGTGCCTGAAGGAAGACTGCGTGCAGTGAATTGAAATGTGGATGAGAAGCATTTTTATTGTATATTACTGAGTGAAGAAACCACCCCAGGACTTCCCTGGCAGTCCAGTGGTTAGGACTCAGCACCTTCACTGCCGAGGGCCCGGGTTCAATCCCTGGTCAGGGAACTGAGATCCAGCAAGCCTTGCAGCATGGCCAAAAAAGAAAAAAAAAAAGAAACCACCCAAATCGTAGTGGCTTAAAACAAGTCATTGTACTCTCCCACCGGCCTCTGAGTTGACTGGGCTCAGCTGGGCAGTTCCTTTGCTCCATGTGATGTCAGCCGAGGCTGGAGTCACCTGGGGACTCAACTGGGTCAGAGCATCCATGATGACTTGCACACGTGGCTGTCACCTGGGAGCTGAGCTGGGGCTCTTAACTGGCTTTCCTGGGTACGGACTTTCTGTCTGGCCTTGGCTTCTCCAGGGTAGCTGGGTGCAGAGAGGCTGCACACCCAGAGCAAGGAGGGGAAGCTGTCTTCATAAAGGTGAGACTGAGAACTGGTCCAGCATCACTTGCAGCCCATCCTGTTGTTCAGGCAGACCTAGGGCCAGCCCAGAGTCAAGGGGAGGGGACATGAAGCCACCTCCTAATGGGGAGAGTGACAAATCATTTATGTCCATCTTTAAGCAGTCACAGGAAGCCTTTGCCAGAAATTAATTACAACTGAAATGTCCCCTGCACAACTCATATTAAAAAAAAAATCCTAGCTGAGAGAATTACAAACTTATTTGAAGAAAATTTTAAGATTATGACTAACAAAAAATCTGCATGCCCTACCCCCTGTGGAATGTAACAGGCAACTTAGTCCAAAGTGGTTGGATAGCTTGAAAAATTGTGTTTAGTGAGTTTTGCTTTGGAATAATGCCCTCTGCGTACCTTGACGGAAACAATAAACCATCACAGGCGATCTGCTTGTGCATTTCTCTCAGAGTATGGATAATATCCTCTACATTACCTATGTGAAGAGCATTAAATATTTTTTTCCAAATCCTAGTGCTAGGAAATCTTTACTTTCTGTGAAGAACTGATACGATTGTTTCTTATAGTCAATGCAAAACTGATTATAAAGAACATCCGAAAAATTTACAGGTCAAATGTAATAATACTGTAGTGTATGACCTGCATAAATTTATGTGTTAACTACACCTTAGTGATGATTTTCTATACTAGCTAGATGTTCCATGAGGTGAATTGCTATCTATTTCTACTTTTCCAGTTTAATGTATGGTCCTTATAAATCTTGTAAAATCTTTTGTAAAATAAAATAGTACATGAATGAATAAAGGAAACAACGACAAAAACATTGTTAGGCGGATAGAGATAAGACATCTTAAATTTATACCCTAATGACTGAAAGCCAGAGTTTGTTTAGTAGGAAGGCTAGAGCAGAAGAACATTCTCTAAGCATCTGAAGAAATCTCAGAGGAATTAGAAAGGGGATGCTGGAGGTCCCAAAGGTACTTCATCTCTCAAAAACTCTTGGTTATAGCTACCCTGTTCTTTAAATTGAGAAAAAGAGGGATTTTCTTAATCCAATACCTAGTACCTACAAAGAGCCTACAGCAGACATCATACTGAAGGGTGATCTAGTGAATGTTTTCCTTCTTGTAACAGGACACGTATGTCCACTATTACATTTTCAATTCAGCTTTGTTCTGGAGGTCCTGCCTAGTAGAATAAGGGGAGTAAAAGTATGAGGAAGAAGGAAACAAAGCTGCCATTCTTCACCGATGATACTGCAGAAATTAAGGCAGCCTATGAAGTATTCCTGGTTACCAGGAACAGAGGAGAATGAGAGCTGGGAAAAAGATTGCAGAACTAAAAGTGTAAGTGACAAAACAAAAGGTGACATACTGGCTTGTAATGGAGACTTGTAGTCATCCCCCAAATCTGTTCTCTTTCATGGTCCTTGAACCCTTGAGTTACAACTTGCCACTGAGAATAAGGATATTTCCCAGGGTCTCTTACAGCGCGGTGCGCCTGTGTGACTAAGTTCTAGTCACACTAGCATGTGAGGAGAAGTGACACATGGCGGCTTCCGGTAAGCGTGCTCTTACTGGAATGTGGATGCAGTGGCGGCCGTCCGTTTTGGAGCGTGATGCATCTTGGAAGTCGCTAGGACTAGCAGAGCAATAGGAAAAAGGAACATGGATCTCTGCCATCGTGGAGCAGCCATAGGGCCGCTGGATACAACTGTGCGGTTGGACATGACATCAGTGGGTACACATCGCAGAGACCACAGTGTGAATGTGACCCCACAGAGTGGTGCAACAGACATCAGGAAAAATGAGCATCCTGCATAACCATACACAGTATCCCAGCGTCACCTGCCCCAGGTAGGGCTACCCCCGAGGAGTAAGTCTTGGGAAGCTTACAGCTGGACTATTTCAAATACTGTTACTTTGGATCTCTGCTACAGCTGCTGAACCTCCGTTACAGTTCATACAAGATTCTAAATCGGGAATAGGGTGTAGTGTCCATTAGCAAAGAAAGGAAGTCAAACAGAGTAGTAGCCAAGGGGCAAGATGAATTTCACATTTGTTGAGTGAATGCTCTGTGCAAAGATCTATGGTAAGAGCTGGTGGAAGATACATGAAGGACAGTTCCTGCCCTCCAGGAACTTAAAGTCTAGTGAGGAAAAACCCATCTATAAACTTAAATGACTTTCGGGAATATAACCCTCAAGGAATTTATAATCTAGTGAAGAAAAATATATTTATACCAGTAATTTTAATACACGGGAGTGAAGTGCGGCTCCGAGGGCAGCAATCGAGTAGGAAAAGACATTTATACCAATAATATTAAGTGGGTACTGGAGGCATCCCTGATGTTAAGCAGAGTATAACTAGCTAGCCCCAAGTTTCCAAATCACAACGTTCATCAGTTTTCCCTTCAGATAGCCTTAAGTTATGAGACACAGTACTAATTTTTCTATTTCAGTGCCCTAAGACATCTGGCTTTCTGCAGCATGTAAGCAGTTTGCCTAGTGTATTTTAAAGAATTCTTCTTAGTAAAAGAAAGAGGAAAAAAATCAATATATTTTTTTAATTTGCACACAGAGATGAAAACATGGTTGGCCTCAAAGGAAAAAAACATCTAATTTATTTTACAGTGGTTTCTAAATGTTACTCCAGAGAGGCTTATATTTATGGAGAGTATCAATATGACCTTTAAGAAACTTACATTATTTTGGTGGTGTTGTTCTAAACAGACTATGATAATAATAATATCCAATAAAAGAAAATGCATTTGAAAAATAACGTGTGTGCGTACTGGTTATGTGTGGGCAGGGACCAACCACAAGTTCTGCAAATCTTTTCTCAATATTAAGACTGTTGTCACTGCAGTAGCAATTTGCTGTTTCAGCCTACCATGGATATTTACTAAGGATCTATTCTGAGCAGTGCTCTGCTGGGCACTGTGGAAATGTGGTTAATAAAACAAATTCTGCATTCTCATACAGTAGGCCACTGCCCAAAAGGAGGTATAGAAACACATACTCATAAATAACCAATACAGACTACTAGGCAGAGGCCCAAGGAAGTGCGAGTATGTTGGGGAGGAAACTTCTTTTGTATTAAAAAAATTGATTTACAGAAAGGGGTGGTAGGTGGAATTTGCCTCTCAGGGTAAGGTTTGCTGACCCTGTTCTAGAAGAAGACTACAGGTGAGGCTCTTCTCTTTTGGATGACAAAGGACAACCTTAGGTCGGATCCTTTTCTTCCCTGGGTAGCTCAGTTTGTTCTTCTCAGACAGTATGTCCCCTTAGAGTACACTCCCGGCCTAAAAGTCATCGCCATGGGAATATGGGCTGTGATCATCTGTTATAGCTATTTTGGTCCATGAAAAAGGGGTCATGGAATCTATTTCTTTGCCTGTATTGGAGATATGGTAAGGAAAGAGTCCATGGTCTCATTCTCCAGCTGTTGGCCAGTCTGGCAGGAGGCTCGCTGGTCAGCATCTCAGAGTCTAAGAGCAAATCTTCACCCACATTTCTGTGTACCAAGGAAAAGATGAATTCTTACTGGGTGAAGCTTAAAGGACTTCATTGGCATGATGGGCATTAAGGATTGGAAACATTCCAATATGCAGAGTTAGAAGTGAGTTTGGGGCTGGGGCAGGTTTGGAAAGGGGGGGGGTAGTACAAACCTATAAAACTAAGAGGCCAGAGCATATACAACAGAACCAACAGGCACACGGTGGGCTACGTAATAAGACGCACGGCTAAAAGGGCCGTTGTGTGGAGTCTTGCCCCGTGGAGGGTCATGGTCTTTATTCAGCAGGCAAAGGCCATCAGAGATTTTTGAACGTGGTGTTGACAATTCCACCTGTGCTTCCTCATCGGGGGAGGAGCTGGAGGCATCAAAGATCGAAGGCTGGAGACCAATGAAGAGGCTGCTGCATTATTCCAAGCAAGAAATACTGAGAGACTTGACTAAGGGAACATGAGAGAAAAAGCGAAGGTGGATGAGACATTGGAGACCTTGCCAAGAATGAAGCTCCAGGGTTTGGTGCCTGGGGAGAGATGGAAGAGGAAAAAGTACACCCTCAAACAGTCCTTTAAGTTTTAAGCATGTAAGTTATAAATATGATCTTATCATCTAACAGAAAAATAAAACACAGTAAGCATTGTTTATATTTCCCCCAAAGATACACATTAATGGAATCCCACATATCGGTAAATGGCACATCTATTCTCCTCACCTTGCAGTCATCACCAGCATAATATTTTCACTCATAACTCACAATTTGTTGCCTTAACCTTCAAAGTATATCCAGCATGCAAACATTTCCTATCTCCACTGCTGATACCATTTTGGGTTTGGCTGCCATTTTCTTTCGCCTATGTCATTACTGTAGTCTCCTAACTATGTTCCCCAGTTCATCCCTGGCTCTCCGTAATCTGCTCTTAACACAGCAGTCACTTATCTTTTTATAATTTAATTTTTATTTTATATTGGAGTATAGTTGATTTACAACGTTGTGTAAGTTTCAGGTGTACAGCAAAGTGGTTCAGTTATACATATACATATACCCATTCTTTTTCAGATTCTTTCCCACCTAGGTTATTAGCAGTCAGTTACCTTTAAAACAAAAGTAGGATCATGTCGTCCCTCTTCTCAAAATCTTCCAGTAATTCCCCACTTCGCTTGGAGTAAAAGCAGACGTTCTAACCATAGCCTACAAACCCTCCGTAACCTGCTGCCTCACTACCACCTTCTGCCTCACTTTCCTTTGCTACTTCGCTCTGGCCAAATCTGACACCTTGCTGTGCCTGTAAAATGCCATCCAGTCTCCTTTCTCAGGGCCACTGCACTTGCTGTTACCCTCCCCTTTAGGTTTTTGTCACTTTACCAGAGCAGCCGTCCCTGACTACCATATGGTGTAGCAACCGTATTCCCTCCACTGCATTCTCCAGCCACTAGACTCCAACTTAGTTTTTTTCATACCTCTTGACAAAATATGTATTTATATAGTTTGTGTCTCTCCCTAATATGGGCTGTAAACTCAACGTGGGCATGATTAGTCTTTCTTTTCTTTCGTTACTGCATTTCCAACACCCAGAGCAACTTGGCATAGAGCAGATATTGAAATATTTATTGAATTAATGGAGTCTGTCAACTGAAGGCTGAATTCCACAAGTGCATACTAGATGTTCCCGTTGGGTTTTTTTCTGTGTGTTTTTTAAAATTTATTTTATTGAAGTATAGTTGATTTACAATGTTGTGTTAACTTCTGGTGTACAGCAAAGTGACTCAGATATGTATATCCATATCTGTATCTATTCTTTTTCATACTCTTTTCCATTATAGTTTATCATAGGATATTGGTTATAGCTCCCTGTGCTATACAGTAGGACCTTGTTGTTTATCCATTCTCTATATAATAGTTTGCATCTGCTAATCCCAAACTCCCCATCCATCCTCCCCCTCCCCTGCCCCCTTGGCGACCACAAGTCTGTGCTCTATGTCTATGAGTCTCTTTCTGTTCCGTAGATATGTTCATTTGTGTTGTATTTTAGATTCCACATAGAAGTGATATCACATGATATTTGTCTTTGTCTGACTTACACTTCGCTTAGTGTGATAATCTCTAGGTCCATCCATGTTGCTGCAAATGGCATTATTTAATTCTTGTTTATGGCTGAGTAGTAGTTCATTGTATATATGTACCACATCTTTATCCATTCATCTGTTGATGGACATTTGGGTTGTTTCCATGTCTTGGCTATTGTGAATAGTGCTGCTATGAACATAGGGGTTAGATGCTCCCATTGCTAACACTTACCTATAACATAGCATCTGATGTGTCAAGAGAAGCACCTCATTAGAAATTTCTGGTAAACTACTTCTGGTAAATTGTAATCGCAAAAAAAAAAGCCTAGTCTTAACAAATCCAAAATCTACAACATCTTGGTAACCATTCCACTTCACTGAGTTCTAGCAAACGAAAAAGCTCTGAGGTGTGGGCTTAGGTTAACGAGTGATCTGGGCATCATTTTTCAAAACAGCTCTGATCTTCAGAATTCACTCCAGCAATCATGTAACAAAATTCCTTAAACAACTATCTATATACCAACACCATGCTCTGGGCATGGAAAGATGGAAGGTTGTTCCTACCCTCAAGGGCCTTACAGTCTGTTAAATAAAAGAAAAAACAAGTCAGCCTGCAACTAAAAATGCGTGTGTCAAGTGCTTTGTGGGGTGAGGGGGAGCACAGGAGAGGGGCAGCTAACCCAGGAAACAGTCTGCAGAGGAGGCCAGGCTGGGGCTGGGTTAGGTGGATTTCATGTAAATGGAAAAGACAGGACGGGGTGTCCTAGGCAAAGGCGACTGCAGCCTCAAGCGTGCAGTTCTGGGGGAGTTTGGGAAACTCCAAGTAGTTCTGTGCGGCTGGTACACAGGTATCTTCTGAGAGGTGATGAACATGAGGATGGAGGTGTAGGCAGAGCCTAGATTACGAAATAGAAGGAGACACAAGACAAATGTACGATGGTCATTCTGATGGAGGCACATCGTGATAGAAAGGGGACCTGTAGGGAGGAGGGGGTCAGACAATGCATACATGTTGTCGTATTAAAGTTTATATTTAATTCCGGGTGTTGTTTAATAGTACTTTCTCTAAAAAAGCTCTCAAGTATTATACAGTAAGTGTAAGAATAAATAATACTTTGGTTCTGATCACACATCAGTTTTGATTAATTGAATTGATAAGTTCATTACAGACAGAAAGTTACACACTTCTGTTTTATTCGTATCAGGTAAAGTTAATGGTACAATTTGTGATTTTTAAGATTTTGAAAGTATTTCCCTTTTCTCTTTGAGAGTTCCTATTTCTGAGTCTGTACTCCTGTTTCAAGGCACTTAAATCATTTTGTCAGCTCAAGAAGGCCCTCCCACTGTCTGAGGGCAAACAGCCTGGAACTACAACTGCAAGATTTTTAGAGAAAATTCCCAGTCTTTGGAGCAGGTGCCGCAATCTCTCATGTTCTACCAACTAATTGATGGTTAGTGGCTGCCAGGGTTCTGTGCCAGGGACTCAGAATCGTGCCAAGATCATGAGTGATGTCTGCACGGGCAGGAGACGGCCAGTGGTGGCATGTGTCTCTAAGTGTTACCACCCCTGCTGAGGAGAATATACTCTGACAATTCAATCTGGTGGCAGTGCTAAGAAATCAGACCACTCTTTTTAGCCTTCTCTCCAAAGCCTTTGAACCCTCGAAATTTTCTGAACCATGTTGACTTTTAAACTCTTTGAACCATAAGAGACACAGGGACATGAAGTAACTTGCCCAAGGTCACCCAGCTGATAGTTGGTAGATCCATGATATAAAAGCAATCTGTTTGACCCCAAAGATCATGTCCCTCCCTTCTTTTCTTTTTTTATATTATGGATCTACCAACTATGAGCTGGGTGACGTTGGGCAAGTTACTTCATGTCTCTGAACCACAATTGCCACATCCATAAAATGGAGAAATTAATATCAGCCTCATAAGAATGTTGTACCTACCTCATCGGTTTCATCACATACCATCATTCTCTCAGTATGCTCTAGGTTGGCAAACTACTGCCTTTAGGCCAGATTGAGCCCTGTTTTTGTAAAATAAAGTTTTACGGGAATACAAAAAAAGAGAGACACAGGGACTGAGTTTTGACACATCAATGCAATTCACGGCCATAAGCTCTCAGACTTCCTTTTCCTTGCTCTTGACCTTCTTTTTGGCTGCTAGACAGGTTACCAATGTCTACCAAACACCCTCCCGGTGTAACTGGCTGTGAAGTAGTCAACTAATAATGCTCCTGCTTCCATACGATATCGGGTAGGGCATTTTCAAATGCTTATTGATACGATAGTTGGACACCAGAACTATGAGTTTTTGCTTAGATGAAAAGATAAAGTTTAAATAAGAAGGGGCATGGCAGATAAGAAATTAGAACAGTTTTTTTAAAAAATGAAATATAATTGACATATTATATTATTTTCAGGTGTATAACATAATGATTCAGCCTAAGTATAACTGCAAATGATCATCACAATAAGTCTAATTAACATCCTTATGGAAATAGAAAGAATAAAATCAGGGTTATGTGCACGGGAGCTACAGAGTTCTAACTTGGAATTTTTGCCTGACAAAGGTCTAGCTTACTTCCTACTAATTGCTTGCTAAAGTTAATTCGAAATCCTCAAACTAAAAGTCAGGGGGTAGTAGAGGAAAACTAGCTCTTAACTAGTGTATCCAAATGTCTCAGCAACTTACCATAAAGTCAAAAACGGATTGGTGTGCAGCTCTCTCCAAACAGTGACTTGGGGACCCAGCCTCCTTCCAGCCCTTGCCTGGGCCAGGTTTTGCGTGTGACTCCCAAGACCAACGTGCCTGTCTGTACCCAGCTAGCACAGCAGGAGAGACACACAGCTTCGCGTGTAGCAAGTTTTATGGGCCAGACGTGGCCGTGGCATTCACAGATGTTCCACTGGCAAAGACTTGGTCATGAAGCCAAAGCAAATGAAGGATGCCGGTGCCCTGGAGGTAAAGGAAACAAGCTGGTGAAGAACTTCCTTATTTCTCAAAGAAGCAGACACACCACAGACTTGCTTTCACTGTAAGGTGCCTATGGGCTGGTGCCTATTTACCAAAGGGCCTTCGTTTTTATTTTCAAAAAATGTTTTTGGCGGCCCCGCCCCCAGCGCGGGAGCTGGAGCCCGGGTTCCCGCGGAGCCAGAACTGCGGGCTGGGCGTCCACTCCCGCCAGCGGCGCACGCGGGGAGGGCGGGGCGACCCCACGCCGCCCGTGGCGGCCCCGCCCCGAGGCCGGAGGCGGGAGAGCGGAGCCCGCCTGCGCCAAGGCGTCCACAGCGCCCGTGGCGGCTTCTCCCGGCGTCTCTTAATAACAAGTGGCCTCCTGCGGGGCCCGTTAGCCTCACACCTGTGCTTGACCTGGATCTGGGATGGGCCAGCGCTTTGGCTTGGCTTCCCGGGATTGACCGTGCCTGGCGGAGTGGACGCAGACAGGAGGTCGGTCTCCCGCGGACACGCTGGGGCTTCAGCTTCTGCGAAACACTGGGCCCCGTCCACGCAGACAGGACCCCAGTGTCTTCAGGACCTGCTGGGAGGTGCCGCCATGGGAGTGAAAGGTGAAGAAAACATGGGGAGAAGCTTCCTGTATGCGGCTGACGGGTGAGGGGGGTCCGTTTTCAGAGGAGCCCACAGAGGAAGGGCTTGATGTGGAAAAGTGTGGATTTCAGGTAGTTCTGTGTGTGGTGTAGACAGTTTCCAGTGTCTCTCTTTGGTATGTGGTATCTAGTTTCCTTGGTATCATTTTTTTTAAAAATATTTGTTTATTCGGCTGCACCCGGTCTTAGTTGTGGCAGGTGGGCTCCTTAGTTGCGGCATGTGGGCTCCTTAGTTGTGGCATGCGAACTCTTAGTTGCGGCGTGCACGTGGGATCTAGTTTCCTGACCAGGGATCGAACCCCGGCCCCCGGCATTGGGAGCGAGGAGTCTTACCCACTGCACCAGCAGGGAAGTCCCCGGCATTTTTTGAAGGGACTTTCCACAGTGAATGTCCTTGGCAGCTTTGTCATAAATTGACCACATCCACGTGGGATTATTTCTGAGTTCTCTGTTCTGTTCCTCTGGTGCCTGTTTTTGTGCCCATTCCACACTGTTTTGGTTCCTGTAGCTTCCTAGTGTAGTTTGAAGTCTGGGACCGGGTTGACTCCAGCTGTGCTCTCTTTTCTTAGGATTGCTTTGGCTATTTGGGGTCTGTTTTGGTTCCACACAAATGATAGGGTTGTTTGTTCTGTTTCTGTGAAAAATGCCATTTTAATTGCGTTAGAGATTGAATTGAATGTGTACACTGCTTGGGCTGCATGAACGTTTTAACAATATTCTTCCAATGCCTGATCACAGAATATTTCTTCTTTCAGTTTCTTCATGAGTGTCTTACAGTTTGCATTGTGCAGGTATTTCACATCATTGTTTAAATTTACACCTGGGTATTTTGTTCTTTTCAATGCAGTGGTGAATGGGACTGTTTTCTGAATTTTTCTGATACTTCTACTTCCTTCTTAGTGTATAGAAATGCAACTGATTTTTGTGTATTGCTTTTGTATCATGCAACTTTACTCAGTTCATGTATTACTTCTACCTTTTGGTGATTTGATGTGGAAAATTGTAATTTAAAAATCCCATTGTTTCTACTGTATCCCAGTTCATCCACAACACCCAAGACATAGTGACTACTAGTAGTATTAAGAGGTACTGTGGAAAGATTATATGTGGATTCCTACAAGAGTAATTAGCTTAACCATTTGGGGTGAACTGAATCTGTGTAGGACTTGGCCCCTGTCATGAAGTTTGATGTCTTACCTACTTTTCTGGCCTGGTATTGACATGTTTGTTTTCAAAAGTTATTTACTTACTAATAATTTCAAACATATAGAAAACTTGCTGTAGAAGTACAATGTACTCTTTATCTGTAAGTTCAGATTCCCTGGTCATCATTAACTTACCACCTATGCCAATTTAAATGACACCTTCCATTGTGTTTTACCCCCAAAAAGGGACACTCTCCCAGGGAACACCCACATAACCCCAAATGAGAAATCATTATGGTTTTCACCTTCTAATCCAAGCCACAGGCCCACTTCCATTTTTACCACCTGCCCCAGAGCATGAAAATGTCTTTTTCCATTCTGATCCAGTTTTCTTTTTCTGGAAGTGTTCTTGAGACTTTCCCTCATTTTCACAACCTTGACGGGTTTAAAGCATACAAGATGAGTATGATCTGGGTGACCTTGTCTGTACAGCTTCTTTCCCTCAGGATGTTTTCCATGTTCATGCATGTTGTAACATGTATCAGTACTTCATTCACATTTTCCATGGTGATTAAATTTATCGAGCATAACATTTACCATGTAAACCATTTAAAGTATATAGCTCTGTGACATTCACTACATTAGCATTGTTGTACAAATATCCTCACCATCCATCTCTTGTACTCTTTCATTTTTTCCCAGTGAAACTGCATCCATTAAACACTGACTCTGTTCAACCCTTGTCAACCACATTCTACCTTCTGTCTCTGAGTTTCACTTCTCTGGAGGATACCTCATAGAAGTGGAATCATAATAGTCATCCTTTTGTGACCAGGTTATTTCACTTAGCATAATGACTTTAAGGCTCATACGTGTTGTAGCATGTGTCTGACTTTCCATAGTTTTTAGGGCTGAATAATATCCCTTTGTGTATATATCACATTTTGTTTATTGATTCAGCTGTCCATGGACACTTGGGTTGCTTCCACCTTTTGGCGGTGTGAGAAATGCTGCTGTGAATATGGGTGTACAAACATCTGTTTCACTCCCTACTTTCAAAACTTTTGGGTACATCCCCTGAAGTGGAATTGACAATCATACGTTAATTTGTTTAAGTTTTTGACGAACCGCCATATTGTTTTCCATAGCTGCTGCACCATTTTACTCTATTTCTGTATATGTGGAGTAATATGGAAGTTTATAGATCTGCCCTCTTTTGCTTATCCATTCACCCACTGATGGCTATTCAAATTGTTTCTACCATTGGGCCAATGTCAACCATGCTGCTATGAATATTCGTGCACGAGTTTTTGTTTGAACACCTGTTTTCAGTTATTTGTGGCACATATCTAGGAATGGAGTTCTTGAGCAAACTGTAATTATATTTTTATCTTTTTGAGGAAATGCCAAACTACTGTACATATTGTCTGTACCAGTTTACATTTCCACAAGCAGTGTGTAAGGGATCTCTTTCTCATTGTTACCAGCATTTTTATTTGTTTGTTTTTGATTATAACCATTTATTGTAGGTGAATACAATACACACTGTGGTTTTAATTTGCATTTCCCTCACAGCATGAAAGAAATATACCTAAGACAGTTTTATTAGAATCTCAAAACCCAGGATACTGCTCAGTAGACATAGCTGTTGTATAACCAAAAACTATTAACGTTCCCCTTAAATAAATTTTAAAAACCATTAAGCTCAAAAAATAGAAATAAAAAGATAATAAATATTTTTAAATTCAAAGAAAATTTGAAGGGAAAAAAGCCCATAATTCCACTCTATATTTTAATATATATGCAATCTTTTACTTACATTTGTAATTTTAAAAAGAATATTTGTAATTTTTTACTTATTTTATGAAAAATGTTTGTAATTTTTTACTTATGTAATTTTCAGATTTATGTATAGCAGTTATAATTATTTAAAACAGCTATATCTTATTGCATGGAACTGATATTATTTATGTAATTTCTCTTTTTTTGGATATTAATTTGATTTGATTCTAAGCCTTCTTCCTCCACCTTTATAAATAAGGCTGCAGTGAGCAGATTCTAACAGGTAATATTTTCATCGCTTAAATTGTTTTCTTATAATTATGCAATTGCATTATTGTATAAATAATTCTGAAGTGAACACATTTCAGCAGATAGTTTTTTCTTCTATTGTATTATTTCCTTGGAATAAATATCAATCAGTTACATTACTGGATTCAATAGTATGAATGTTTTAATAATTCTGGATGCATTTTTTTGTTGTGTTGCTTTTAGATGTTTATACTAATTTTTAAAAAAAATTTTATTGGAGTATAGTTGATTTACAATGTTGTATTAGTTTC
The DNA here is from genome assembly GCF_009873245.2 of Balaenoptera musculus. Taxonomy (NCBI): domain Eukaryota; kingdom Metazoa; phylum Chordata; class Mammalia; order Artiodactyla; family Balaenopteridae; genus Balaenoptera; species Balaenoptera musculus. The sequence goes on from NC_045786.1 coordinate 4,843,277, forward strand.
AGGTGTACAGCAAACTGAATTTGTTATATGTATACATATATCCACTCTTTTTTTTGGATTCTTTTCCCATATCAGCCATTACAGAGTATTGTGTAGAGTTCCCTGTGCTATACAGAAGGTTCTTATTAGTTATCTATTTTATATATAGTAGTGTCTATATGTCAATGCCAATCTCCCAATTTATCCCTCCCCCACCCTTATCCCCTGGTAACCATAAGTTTTTTTTCTACATCTGTGACTCTACTTCTGTTTTGTAAATAAGTTCATTTGTAACCCCTTTTTTTTAGATTCATAAGCGATATATGATATTTGTCTTTCTGTGTCTGATTACTTCACTCAGAATGGCAGTCTCTAGGTTCATCCATGTTGCTGCAAATGGCATTATTTTGTTCTTTTCTGTTGCTGAGTAATATTCCATTGTATATATGTACCACATCTTCTTTATCCATTCCTCTGTCAGTGGACATTTAGGTTGCTTCCATGTCCTGGCTATTGTAAATAGTGCTGCAGTGAACATTGGGGTGCATGTATCTTTTTGAATTATGGTTTTCTCCAGGTATATGCTCAGGAGTGGGATTGCTGGGTCATATGGTAGTTCTATTTTTTGGTTTTTAAGGAACCTCCATACTGTTCTGCATAGTGGCTGTATCAATTTACATTCCCACCACCAGTGCAAGAGGGTTCCTTTTTCTCCACACCCTCTCCAGCATTTATTGTTTGTAGATTTTTTGATGCTGCCCATTCTGACTGGTGTGAGGTGATACCTCATTGTAGTTTTGATGTGCATTTCTCTAATAATTAATGATGTTGAGCATCTTTTCATGTGCTTTTTGGCCATCTGTATATACTAATTTTCAATGCTATTAACTTTACCCTTTTATTCCAGTCTCACCAGCATTTGTAAAACGTTTCCTGAAACTAACTTACTAGGTGTAAAATGGTATTGGGTTGGCCAGAAAGTGCACTCAGTTTTAAGTGAAAATAAGAGACATTTTTCATTTTCACCAAGAATTTTATTGAACAATGGCTTCACTAACTGAACAAACTTTTTGGCCAACCCAATATTTTAGAGTTGTCTTCTAAGATGAACATTTTTTCACTGTTTGCATCTATAAAATGCTTGATGTTTTCTTTATAAATTTGAAAGAGCTGTTTATCTGGTAGAGACATTTATCTTTGTCTATTCATTTTGCTGCAATTTCTTTTCCTCTCTACTGTCTTGTGATTGTAGGTTGCCCATACCCCACTCCCCGTGGACACAAATGCTTTTGTGTACACAAGCTGTTTCTCTTTCCCTTTGTTTTTTGGTCTCTGTTTTTTGTTTTGGCTGTGCTGGGTCTTCATTGCTGCGCACGGGCTTTCTCTAGTTGCAGCAAGCGGTGGCTACTCTTCATTGCGGTGCGCATGCTTATTGCAGTGGCTTCTCTTGTTGGAGAGCACGAGCTCTAGGCGCACAGGCTTTAGTAGTTGCGGTGCGTGGGCTCAGTAGTTGTGGCACATGGGCTTAGTTGCTCCGCAGCATGTGGGATCTTCCCGGACCAGGGATTGAACCCGTGTCCCCTGCATTGGCAGGTGGATTCTCAACCACTGCACCACCAGGGAAGTCCCTCTATTTCCCTTTGTGATGTTTCACTCTAAAATTCGTAACCACAGAAATCCATGTATAGTGGGATCTGTTTGAGACTTTGTGTTTTATCCCGTTGGTTTGCGTATTTATCTCTGTGTCAACTCTGCACAATAGGTAGTTGAAAGATATTCCAGAGATGGGGAGACGATGTGTGTGATGAAAGGAGAAATCAACCACTTAATTTTCTGCATATAATTTTGTTATTAGGTTGACTTAAATCTCTCAAATAATGGCTGAGTATGGGTGTAAGTGTCTGTGTGTGGGTATGTCTGTGTCAGAAAGAGGGAGACGTGAGGAAGGACAAAGGAGGTGGTGATAAATTGTGGTGGTTGGGCTAGAACTAGCGAGCTGGTAAATTGTTTGGGGTTCATGCAATAATTAGCCCACGTTTCTCTATTGAGTTCGTGGATTCCAAGCAGCTTCTGAATTGTCAGACTTGATAGAGCATTAACTTTGTATTTGATTATTAATATCTGATTTAAACAAGGCTTCCAAATGAGTCATTCATGGCAATGAACTAAATTCAGGTTCTCATATTTTCCCTAAAACAAATCAAGCAAACAACCTAGAAAGGTATTCAGATTAAGGACATGCAAAAATGCTATCAGGAAAGTAACAGGGTGATGTTTAATGCAATAATTTTGTTTTTCAGGAAGACATGGGATAAATGACTGTTTGAATAAACACTGCAATAATTGTGTGCAGAATTCATATTTTCTTAGGCTGAAAGGCAAAAAAAGAATTACTTCAAGTGCAAATAAATTGATGGTTCATTTATGAGAATGCATTGAGAAGTAGAATTATAACTGCCTGAGGCTTATTTAAATTTATAATGAAGGCAATTCAGAAGGAAAGCAGTGTAGACTTGATCTACCGAATATTGTGATCATTCTTAAGACTCTCCAGATTTCTTGATACTATAAAACATGATTGTAGCAGAATTAGTGAAAGTGTATGGAATCTGGACAGAATCCAGAATTTAGTGCAGTCCAGGGAAAAAGAATTCTTTTGTGTGGTGAATATACACAGGCATGATACAAACTAACCTTCACCTATTTATTCTGGTTCATGGTCTGGTCATGTCCCCTGCCAGAGCTTTTCTGGGAAGCTGTAAGGAGAAAATGATTTGTTGGCCTAGCTTCTGACTTGACTTCCTTCCTCTCTGCGGGGGATCACTTTACATTTCCTTAATTGCAGGGACAGCTTGTATGGCTGGTAGTTGTTTGAACTGAGAAACGGATTTTAATGAACGACAGTTTCTTTTGCTCAGCTGGAATTGAAGTAGTCATCGACTAAATTAACAGTCACGGTCAAAGCTAAGATGACAGCTGTGTCACAGAAAGGGAAAGGTTAGCGTTTATTTTGTGCTGCTCTATTAGGATCATGCTCTTAAAATAATGGGTTTTGAAACTTCACACTTTTGAGTTATTTTGCTATTCTTTTTAAGGTACCAAATGGCCCCTTCAAGGTAGTTTTGGAACCTTCAGATGTCAGGGCAGGGATAGCAACCTGGCTGTGAATCATTCATTATTAATCAGATAGTAATTTATATTCATCATGTGATTTAGAGTACATAGTCTTAAGTTTTTCTTCATCATGACCAAATGCAATAGGTCATTAACATTATTCCCCTTGAACATCTAAGGATACGAAGACAGTTAAAGGTTAAGGCATGTGGACCAACGGAATAAAAATCATATTCCCTGGCGTTTAATTTAACAAGTAGTGTAGTTTCTACTACTTCTGTGTGCTTCACAGACCTTCCTTCAGGCATTTTGAAAGCACTTTTTATTAGGCATTATGCAAATTAAAATTATTAGTATTTAGTTTATTTATTAGTTTGTTTTCATTTTTAGTTCATTACTTCCTAGGGAATAATATTGCCCAATGCTTTTCCAGAAAACTCTTAACGATGTGTTTTAAATGCGTTCCTACTCATTTATCATTTTAATAAATGACTTAGATTTAATGTATTATATGGTTTAGTCTCTTTAAAAGCCATGTAGCAGTTTTGCAATAGAAAGTGGAAATGTTGTGACTTAAGTTTAAAATGTGCCACCTTTCTGAAGGCTTGGATGAAACAACATGAAAGAAAAATCTAGTGAGAATAACATTTATGGTGTTCCATAAGTCCCTTAAGCTACTTTCATGCCTTTTCATTCCCTTTCTTTTTGCTCCTCTGATTGATTTCCACTGACATACATTCAGATATGGTGATCCTGTCTTCCATTTGATCGAGACTGCTGTTGAATCTCTGTTGAATTTTTCAGTTCAGTTATTGTGTTCTTCAGTGCTCTGATTTCTGTTTGGTACCTTTTAATATCTTCTGTTTGGTACCTTTTAATATCTTCTGTTTCTTTGTTAAAATTCTCACTTTGTTCATGCTCTGCTCTCCTGACTTCAGTAGCAACATCATGACTGTTATTTTGAATGCTCTGTCAGATAAATCACTTATCTCCCTTTCATTAAGATCAGTTTCTGGAGACATATTCTTCTGTTGGGAACATATTCTCCTGTTTCTTCACTTTCCTTTTCTCTCTGTGTTGGTTTCTTCACATTAAACAAAACCATCTGCCCTCGCAGTCTTGGTAGTCTGCCCTCATGTAGGTGTTGAACTTCTCCAGTCAGCCCAGCCCAACCTCCTGGTTACATCTTACACCTTTGTATTTGTCCAAGCTGCTGTCTGTATTTTTAATGGCTCCCGGAAGAATAGGATGTACCAAGACTCATCAGTGTCCCAAAGGCATGAGAGATGCCCACATACCCATTCAGGCTCTTGGAGGACCTCTAATTGCCTGCCCCTTTAGCTCCCCAATCAGGCTAATTGGAAGCCCGAGCTTCAAGCAGCAGCTGGATATTTCAGGAGGTTAAATATGTGGTTTAGACCTTATCAGGGAGAAACTAGGAACTGGGTATTTTTGTCTACTCACTCTGTGCTAAGCTAGAGGGAATAGCTGCTGGGAGTGCTTGTTTATTGGGAAGGGAATAAAAGAGCATCTCATGTGCTGGAAATGTTTTTGTATCTATCTAGGTGATGATTAAGTAATATAAAAAGATGTAATCCTTCATTGAGTTGAACATTTAACATTCTTTACTGAATGTATTCACACCTCAATGAAAAGGGGAAGTATTTGCTCTGGTTTATTCTATAATTCTAGAATAAAGTCAATAAGTCAAGTTGAGAACAGTGAAAAGAACAAAGGAAGGGAAGACCCATAAGTCATATTACAGCTCTCTTCAAACAGTTGAAAAGATGTTATTTGAAAAAAGGATTTGTCTTATTTTACATGTTTTTAAATTTTTTATTTAAGTATAGTTATTTACAATGTTGTGTTAGTTTCAGGTATACAGGAAAATGACTCAGTTATACATACATATATATTTTTTCAGATTCTTTTTCCTTATACGTTGTTACAAAATATTGAGTATAGTTCCCTGTGCTATACAGTAGGTCCTTGTTGTTTATCTGTTTTATATACAGTGGTGTATGTATGTTAATCCCAAACTCCTGATTTATCCCCCCCTCCCCTTGCCCCTTTGGTAACCATAAGTTTGTTTTCTATATCTGTGGGTCTATTTCTGTTTTGTATATAAGTTCATTTGTATCATTTATTTTAGATTCCACGTATAAGTGATATCATATGTTAATTGTCTTTGTCTGGCTTACTTCACTTAGTATGATCATCTGTAGGTCCATCCATTTTGGATCTGAATAAATGACATTATTTCATTCTTTTTTATGGCTGAGTAATATTTCATTGTATGTATATATATATATATATATATATATATATATATATATATATACATATATATACATACCATGTCTTTATCCATTCCTCTGTAGATGGACATTTAGGTTGCTTCCATGTCCCAGTTATTGTAAATAGTGCTGCAGTGAACATTGGGTTGCATGTATCTTTTTAAATTACGGTTTTCTCTGGATATATGCCCAGGAGTGGGATTGCAGGATCATATGGTAGCTCTATTTTTAGCGTTTTAAGGAACCTTCATACTGTTCTCCATGATGGCTGCACCAATTTACATTTCCACCAACAGTGTAGGAGGGTTCCTTTCTCTCCACACCCTCTCCGGCATTTATTATTTGTAGACATTTTGATTATGACCATTCTGACTGGTGTGAAGTGATACCTCATTGTAGTTTTGATTTGCATTTCTCTAGCAATTAGCCGTGTTGAGCAACATTTTATGTGCCGTTTTGGCCATCTGTATATCTTTGGAGAAACGTGTATTTAGATCTTCTGCCCATTTTTTGATTGGGTTGTTTGTTTTTTTTATATTGAGTTGTATGAGCTGTTTGTATAGTATGGAGAATAATCCCTTGTTGGTTGCATCAGTTGCAAATATTTTCTCCCATTCTGTAGGTTGTCTTTTCATTTTGCTTAAGGTTTCTTTTGCTGTGCAAAAGCTTTTAAGTTTAATTAGGTCCTATATGTTTATTTTTGTTTTTATTTCCATTAATCCAGGATCCAGAACAAAAAAGATATTGCTATGATTTATGTGAAAGAGTGTTCTGCCTGTTTTCCTCTAAGGAGTTTTATAGTATCCCTTCTTAGATTTAGGTCTTTAATCCATTTTGAGTTTATTTTTATATATGGTGTTAAAGAATGTTCTCCTTTCATACTTTTACACGTAGCTGACCGTTTTCCCAGCACCACTTATTGAAGAGATTATCTTTTCTCTATTGTATATTCTTGTCTCCTTTGTTGTAGATTAACTGACCATAAGTAAGTACGTGGGTTTATCTCTGGGCTTTCTATCCTGTTCCATTGATCTGTGTGTCTGTTTTTGTGCCAGTAGCATACTGTTTTGATGACTGTAGCTTTGTAATATAGTCTGAAGTCAGGGAGCCTGATTCCTCCAGCTCTGTTTTTCTTTCTCAAGATTGCTTTTACTATTAGGGGTCTTTTGTGTTTCCATACAAATTTTTAAATTATTTGTTCTAGTTCTCTGGAAAGTGCCATTGGTAATTTGATAATGATTGCATTGAATTTATAGATTCCCTTGGGTTGTATAGTCATTTTGACAATATTGATTCTTCCAATATGAGAACATAGTATATCTTTCAATCTATTTGTGTCATCTTTGATTTCTTTCATCAGCATCTTATAGTTTTCAGAGTACAGGTCTTTTGCCTCCTTAGGTAGGTTTATTTCTAGGTATCTTATTCTCTTTGATGTGATGGTAAATGGGATTGTTTCCTTATTTTCTCTTTCTGATTTTTTTTTTATTGTTAGTATATAGAAATGCAACAAATTTCTGTGTACAGTAAGTCCCCTACATATGAACGAGTTCTGTTCCGAGAGCTCGTTCATAAGTCCAATTTGTTTGGAAGTCCAACAAAGTTAGCCTAGGTACCTAACTAACACAATCGGCTACACGGTACTGTACTGTAATAGGCTTATAATACTTTTCACACAAATAATACATAAAAAACAACAAACACAAAAAATAAAGAAAACATTTTTAATCTTACAGTACAGTACCTTGAAAAGTACAGTAGTCCAGTACAACAGCTGGCATACAGGGCCTGGCATCAAGTGAACAGGAAAGAAGAGTTACTGACTGGAGGAGGGAGAGGACATGAAAGATGGTAGAGCTGAGGGATTGTCAGCAATAGGAGATGGAGGGCAAGCTGCAATTTTGCTCACGCCTGACGTTAATGGCACAGGTTCTGGTTCCTTGCTGGATTCAGTTCTATCTACCCTCTTGAAAAAATGATCCAGTGATATCTGGGCAGTAGCTCTTTTTTTCTCATCACAGATGACACGGTAGCACTGGATTGCATTCTGAGTGGCTGCTGAAACCTTCGTGTACCATTCTATGTTCAGGTCCTGTGCCTCAAATACTAACCGTGTCTCCTCAAATAAAGAAAATCCCCTTGGCATTTCCTGCATTGTGAATCTCTTTGGTTCTTCAGTTACTTCTTCTTCTTCTTGTCTTTCTTCATCCTTACTCTGGGCCTCCAATTCCATCAGGTCTTCATTAGTAAGCTCCTCGTGCTGCACAGCAAGGAGTTCAGTGTTATAAGAATGAGCGATGTCTACCATCTTTTCACCTCGCTCCACTGTCTCAATTATTTTCACTTTTGTTTCCATTGTTATTGCTTGGTGCTTCTTAGCAGTACTAGCTACATCACCGCTGCTTTTACGCTTGCTTCCAGACATCCTGAGCTTGAAATAAACATACTGTACTACTTTACTCTATACAGTACTGTACAGTAAAGTACACAAAAGCACAACCACTTGTAGAGGATGCACGCACATGACAGTGTACGCCAGACATGTGAACTAACTTACGTGATTGGACATGCGAACGCAGGTTTGCATCTTTGAAAGTTCGCAACTTGAAGGTTCGTATGTAGGGGACTTACTGTATTAATTTTGTATTCTCCAACTTTACTGAATTCATTGATGGGCTCTAGTAGTTTTCTGGTAGAGTCTTTAGGGTTTTCCATGTATAGCATCATGTCATCTGCAAACAGTGACAGTTTTACTTCTTTTCCAATTTAGAGCCCTTTTATTTCTTTTTTTTCTCTGATTGATGTGGATAGGACTTCCAAAACTATGTTGAATAAAAGTGGCGAGAGTGGACATTCTTGTCTTTTTCCTGATCTTAGAGGAAATGCCTTCAGTTTTTCACCATTGAGGATGACGTTAGCTGTGGGTTTGTCATATATGGCCTTTATTATGTTGAGGTAGGTTCCCTCTATGCCCACTTTCTGGAGAGTTTTTATCATATACAGATGTTGAATTTTGTCAAAAGCTTTTTCTGCGTCTATTGAGATGATCATATGGTTTTTCTTCTTCAGTTTGTTAATATGTTGTATCGCACCGATTAATTTGCGGATATTGAAAAATCCTTGCATCCTTGGGATAGATCTCGTTTGATCATGGTGTGTGGTCCTTTAAATGTATTGTTGCATTCGGTTTGCTAGTATTTTGTTGAGGACGTTTGTGTCTATGTTCATCAGTGGTATTGGCCTGTAATTTTCTTTTTTCGTGGTATCTTTGTCTGGTTTTGGTATCAATGTGATGATGGCCTCATAGAATGAATTTGGGAGTGTTCCTTTCTCTGAAATTTTTTGGAGTAGTTTCAGAAGGACAGGTGTTGTTAAATCTTCTCTAACTGTTTGGTAGAATTCACCTGTGAAGCCATCAGTCCTGGGCTTTTGTTGGTTGGGAGTTTTTAAGTCACAGATTCAATTTCAGTACTTGTAATTGGTCTGTTCATATTTTCTATTTCCTCCTGATTCAGTATGGGGAGATTGTACCTTTCTAAGAATTTGTTCATTTCTTCTAGGTTGGCCATTTTATTGGTATATAGTTGCTTTTAGTAGTCTCTTATGTAATGCTTCTTTATGTGGATGCCCAGTAATCCTCTTAGTTACCTCATTGAAAATTTAGCTAGCCAAATTCACAAGCTGCAATGAAACTTCCTGGTAATTTTATATGAGTAAGAGTCAAATGAACAGACATGATAATGGAATCTACTATATAGGCTTTGAGGGTAAAAAAATGTCCTTACAATCTCTAATAACAATTGAGAAATTTAACTTAAGTTATGCACAGTAATTTTACAACAGAGGAGACTCTTGCTTTGCCTTATCAAATATTAGTACCTCATGCTGCATGATCACCAAAGGATGCACATAACTCCCCTTTCATAGTGAGGATGTATTTTTCTATGGGAACCATTTTCTCAAAATGCCTCCTGAGAGTACTGAGAAAGGACCTTAAATGCTAACAGTTTAGGTTTTAAGAAAGGTCCAAAGAGTGAAAAAGTATTAAAAGCAGAATGAATATCTCAGGTCAGATTACACTTATCTTGTCATAGAAAAAGCTGCTGAAAGAAATAAGTGACATGATTTTAAAGTATGTCAGTAGCTTTCTGAAGATGGAGTAAAGAATAATGGGCAGATCCAAAAAAAAGAAAAAGAAAGAAAGAAAGACCTGGAATCATTTTATTACAGGACAGTTATTTTGGTTGATGATCCTTTTAATAAAAAATTAAAAATTTGAGACACTGTAGACAGAGATGATCACCTGCACAATTAAGGATTATAGCTTCTAAAAAAGATTTTCGTGTTTAAAAAGCACAGCAGCAACTACTGACAGCAGGAAAGAAAAAAGCAGCCTTTAGCAGACAGAGCAGGAAGTTCATGCTCAGTTGTTCTGAATTTTGACAGAAGCAACCCATGGGGACTATGTAGAGCTACAAGATGGGATATTATCTTCGATTTTATGAGTAAGAGATAAGAGGTGAGAGCGTGTATTAGAAAAATCTTTTTTTTTTTTTTGGGTGGTTAAAGATACAAAGAAATGAAAACTGCAGTGCAGGATAAAAAGAACAAGTGTTTTATAGAGAGGAGTTCCACTATGTACTGAATGTCAAGGTAAGATTTGTCTTTGACAATCACATATTAAATAATTTTAGAATGGTAATACTGAACTTTAAAGGGAAAAAAAGAAATGGAGAGAAAAATACAAATGTGAAAGGAATAACATCCACAGTTAATTTTTCTGGCATTGTTATAATCTTGAACAAGCATGCATAAAGTGTATTTGGTTTTGAAAAATGAATAACATATCCACAGAATGGCAAAAATATTGCAAATCATATATCTGATAAGGGATGTGTGTCCAGAATATATAAAGAATTCTTACAACTCAACAATAAAAAGATAAATAACTCAATTAACAAATAGGCAGAGAATTTGAATAGATATTTCTCTGAAGAGGGTATGCAAATCATTAATGGTCACATGAAGAGATGTTTCAACATCATTATGATTAGGGAAATGAAGATTAAAACCATAATGAGAAACCAGTTCAAACCCACCAGGATTGCTATACTTTTAAAAACAGACAATAACAAGTATTAATGAAAATATCTGGAAATTGAACTCCTCATACATTGCTGGCGGGGTTGTAAAATGGTGCAGCCACTTTGGAAAACAGCTTGGCAGTTCCTCAAAATGTTAAATATAAAGTTGCCATGTGACCCAGAAATTCCACTCCTAGGTATATACCCAAGAGAAATGAAAACGGTTTCTACACAAAAATTTGTACACAAATGTTCACAGCAGTGTTATGCCTAATAGCAAGAAGTGGAACACCCTGTGTCTGTCAACCGATGAATGGATAAATAAAATGAGCTGTATCCATTCAATGGAGTATTCATGGGACATAAAAAGGAATGAAATACTGATGCACGTTGTAATGTGGATGAACCTTCAAAACACTATGCTAAGTAATAGAAACCAGTCACAAAAGATCACATATTGTATGATTTCATTTAACTGAACTATCCAGAGTAGGTAAATTCACAGACAGAAAGTAGATTCGTGGTTGTCAGGGGCTGGAGAAATGGGAAATGGGGAAAGACTGCTAATGGGTATGGAGTTTCTTTTTGGGGTGATGAAAATGTTCTAAAATTAGGTACTGGTGATGCTTGCACAACTTTGTGAATATACTAAAAACCATGCATTTTATATTTACTTGAAAAGTGTGAATTTTATGGTACATAAAATATGTCAAGAAAGCTGTTATAAAAATTGATAACAATTAAATTCAGATTATAAACACAGAATTTCTAAAGAAATGGTGCTGTTAGGTTTCTAGATTCATATATCACCTTTGCCTTCTCTTTTAATATTATGAATAACTATACTACCTTTGTCTACTTGACTGAATCATGGAAGTGAAGTGATACTATTCCATCTGACCAAGCTAACCTTGGTTTTGCTTTCGTTCATTTATTTATGTCCCATTCATTAAAAATTAGGAAGGAAAATGAGACTTCTTCTTATTTGTTGAGATAAAGGAAACATATTTCCTATTTTTTAATTTTAATTACTGTCCTTCTTTGTGTGTTCCTATGAATCTCAAATCTTCCCTCCTCCCCCGCTTAGACATACCATTAAAGAAAATGATTGGCTAGAGGTGGAATGGCGAAAGCATCTAGTATTATCCTGCTATTTTTACAAAACTTTTTTCACATTTAACCCTGATTGTCTACTCCATGTGTACATTTTCATATGCCATATAATTTCAGTTGCTTCAATTAACGTTGTATTAGGAATGCTTTTCCTTGTTTTGGCATAAATTTCCCGATGATTGCAATAGGCAGAATAATCGCCACCTTCTCCTCTACGATGTCCATATCCCAATCCTGGACCCTGTGAATGTGTTGCCTTATGTGGCAAAAGGGACTTTGCAAATGTGGTTAGGTTAGGCATCTTGAGATGGGGAGATTGTCCTGGAATATCCTGGATTATCCAGATGGGTCTGATATAATTACCATAGTCCTTTAAGGGAAAGAAGGAGGTGGGAGAATCTGAGGAGATATGACCTTGGAAACTGAGATCAGAGTGAGCCAGGGGACCAAGAACAAGGAATGTGGGCTGCCTCTAAAAGACGGAAAAGGCAAGGAAACAGATTCTCTTCTAGAGCCTTCTACCAATCCATTTTGGATGTCTGACTTCAGAATTGACGATAATAAATATAAGTTGTTTTTAAGCCATTCAGTGTGTGGTCATTTGTCACAGTTACGATCCGGATCTAACACAATCATCATTTAAAATTGTTGCCTGTTGTTGTCACAGTGGACCGTAGCTTCCCAAATCATTTCCTTGTTTCGAAAGAGCAAGCATTCTGAAACAGCAATGACGTCAGCGTAGCCAGATCTGCACGAGGAGGTTTGGTCTGTGCAGACAGAGTGGTCTGTCCACTGTCACCGTTTCTTCTCTCTGAGAGATGCTTAACAGTGAACAGGACTACAGAGCACCTGGCCCCATTGCCATCAGAAACACTTCACTGCAGTCTCGGGTAGCATAACTCAGGTAATGTGCAGCTGGACAGTCATGGGCCCTGAGTCCAGAAACCATGTTTTCTGAACCAAAAGTTGAAAGACAGACTATTGAAAGCTGGGCTTGTAGGAAACTTGGAACCTGTGGCTCTCAGACGTATGGCTCAGTGAGTGATGGTTTATGGTCTCTTTAGTTGGTGGATAATAACGTAAGCATTGCAGAGGGCAGAGCTCCTTCTTTTGTGCCTTCTTAATTAATTACCATGAGACAACGCCAAACAATTTCTTGTTGAAACACTGGACGTTTCCATTTTGTCTTTCGAAGTTAGCCTGAGTTCCAACAGATGGAAGGGCAACAGGGCAATGGATGACCATGGAGAGAGACATAAACAGAAGGAGAGGACGGTGAATAAGTTCCCAACTGTGGAAAGCACAAAGCTTCCTAGAGCTCAACATTTATAGGGGTAAAAAAATTCATGAGGCAAATGTTCCATTAAAGTCCATAAACTTATGGGCGGATAGGGTAGGTTAGGCCACATGAGCTATAAACTCTGATGATGGTATACACTGTCCAATTAAACTTAGTCCATCTGACATATGTGGTGGTCTAGATCATTGTTAATAGGCAGCATGGTGGAAATGGCAATTAGGGAAAACGGCAATTCATTCACATGAATGACTTAATTAGTATTATTTGCACAAAGAGCCGTTTTCAAACACTTGTTTTCTTCTTTTCATTTTCTGAGTTCTCTTGCACCAGGAATCAGAATCACTATTTTCTGTCAATTGAAGCTCCATTTTCCATCCAAATCATCATCCATGCCATTGTGCAGGGCAAAGTCCTGAGTTCCCCCAACATTTGCCCTGCATCATCACCCAAGGGCTGAGGTTCCTGACACTTTATTTTCATGATTCTGTGCTCTACCCAGCACTTCTTCCATTCCCTGCACTGAATGTTCTGCGCAGTGAAACTTGGGCTAAGAGGCTTTGACTTGCTTTCCACACGCCCGGGTGGGTGGGGATGTCAAGGGACACTGAGACTAAAGGACAGGAGAGGGCCCAGTAAAAATGTTCTCTGAAGTTCCGGAGTTCGCCCAGGGCACGGCTGTGGAAGCAGCCAGCCCCAGAACAGGCAGTCAGAGGATGTGTTGTCTGTAGAGAAGTGGAAAACAAAACTGGCTAAAAGGTTGGCTTTTTGTTATCACCATGGAAGAGCAATTCTAAACAACGCCATTGGTAAAATACTCCTCTCCCCCGAAGTCTTTTATTGGTCTAAGTTCTAAACAATTGCTGTAGTTTACTGGTGAGTTTTAATGATATGTATGTATGCTTCAAATAAGAAAATATTAGCTTCTTCCTTTCCAATAAGCGTTGGATTCTACATAGAAGTGAATTTGGAGAACACGCAGTTTTGTAATCGCCCCAGGCACACGTGGGCTCAACTACACGTTTGTTTTCAGAGTAAGTTTGCCATCATTCAGAAGTTTTGGGGCTCATCTGTGGTGTAATTTGTGTGTCCAAACCCTATGATATGACATATTCCTGTGTTTAAACAATGAATTAAAATAAAGAATGATAGTACAGTGATTATAAAGACAAAGACAAAGAAATTGAATGCTTCAATCTGTCATTCTGTGTGACCACTTAGGGATTTAATTTTGTTTAAAATTTCTTGACTGTGGGCACATTAGAAAGCTGTTAGGGGACTTCCCTGGTGGTGCAGTGGTTAAGAATCTGCCTGCCATTGCAGGGGACAGGGGTTCGAGCTCTGGTCCAGGAAGATCCCACATGCCATGGAGCAGCTAAGCCCACACGCCACGACTACTGAGCCTGCGTGCCACAGCTACTGAAGCCCGTGCGCCTAGAGCCCGTGCTCCGCAACAAGAGAAGCCAATGCAATGGGAAGCCCGCGCACCGCAATGAAGAGCAGCCCCCGCTCGCCACAACTAGAGAAAGCCTGTGCGCAGCAACAAAGACCCAATGCAGCCAAAAATTAATAAATAAATAAATTTATTTTAAAAAAAACAACAGAAAGCTGTTAGAATCTATCCCAAAGAAACAAATATATGGACAGTATTCCAATGTCTGGAATTTACTGTGAAAAATATTTTAATTTATTTTTGTTACTTTAATTTTTTCTGGCTTTATTGATATGTAATTTATGTATATCACTGTATGAGTTTAAGGTGTACAATGTGTTGATTCGGTACACTTACATAGGCAAAATGATTAACCGTAGGGTTAGCTAACATGTCCATCACGTCACACAATTACCATTTATTTTTTGTGGTAAGAACACTTAAGATCTACTCTCTTAGCAATTTACAAGTTCATATTGGGATGGCCAAAAAGTTCGTTCGGGTTTTTCTGTAAGATGTAATGGAAAAACCCGAATGTACTTTTTGGCCAGCCCAGTAACATAGTATTATTGACTATAACCACCATGCTGTACATTAGATCCTCAGAACTTATTCATTGTAACTGGGAATTTGAACCCTTTGACTAACATCTCTCTATAAAAAGGATTTTTAAAGTCTCTGTCAAACTTACTGTCTTTAAGACTTTTTCTGTGTATCTGTTGATTTATGTGAAATAAAATTTTTGCAATTAAAATCAATAAAATGTGCTTTGATCACCTATAAGCATAGATAAGTTGACAAACCTAGCTAGGCTATCTACTGCATGAATATGCAAAAAGATTAGTTTTTTAAATTGAAGTATAGTTGTATCATATTATACAAGTTACAGGAGTACAATATAGTGATTCACAATTTTTAAAGTTTATAATTCACTTATAGTTATTATAAAATATTGGCTATATCCCCTGTACTGTACAATATATCCTTATAGCTTATTTTATACATAATAGTTTATACTTCTTAATCCCCTACACCTATATTGCCCCTCCTCACTTACTTCTCCCCACTGGTAACCACTAGTTTGTTATCTATACCTGTGAGTCTGCTTCTTTTTTGTTATATTCACTAGTTTGTTGTATTTTTTAGATTCCACATATAAGTGATATCATACAGTATTTGTCTTTCTGTGTCTGACTTAATTCACTTAGCATAATACCCTCCAGGTCCATTCATGTTGCTGTAAATGGCAAAATCTTGTTCCTTTTTATGGCTGAGGTGTATACATATACCATATATGTATACACCACATTTTCTTTATCCATTCATCTGTTGATGGACACTTAGGTTGCTTCCATATCTATGGCAAGTATAATGCTGCTATAAACATTGGGGTGCATGTATTAGTGTTTTTGATTAGTGTTTTTGTTCCTTTTGGATATATACCTTGGAGTGGAATTGCTGGGTCATATGGTAGTTCTATTTTTAGTTTTTTTGAGAAACCTCCATACTGTTTTCCATAGCTTCTGCACTAATTTACATTTCCACCAACAGTGTACAAGGGTTCCCTTTTCAACACATCCTTGCCAACATTTGTTATTTGTGTTCTTTTTGATGATAGCCTTTCTGACAGGTGTGAGGTGATATCTCGTTGTGGTTTTGATTTGCATTTCCCTGATGATTAGTGATGTTGAGCATATTTTCATGTGCTTGTTGGCCATCTGCATTTCCTCTTTGGGAAAATGCCTATTCAGTTCTGCCTATTTTTTAATTGGGTTGTTTGTTTTTCTGATGTTGAGTTGTATGAGCTGTTTATATATGTTGGATATTAACCCCTTATTGGTCATGTTATTTGCATATATTTTCTCCCATTCAGTAGGTTGTCTATTGGTTTTGTTGATGGTTTCCTTTGCTGTGCAAAAGTTTTTTAAGTTTAATTAGGTCCCATTTGTTTATTTTTGCTTTTATTTCCTTTGCTTTAGGAGACAGATCCAAAAATATATTGCTATGATTTATGTCATGAGTTTTGTGGTTTCCAGTCTTACATTTAGGTCTTTAATCTCTTTTGAGTTTATTTTTCTATATGGTGTTAGAAAACATTCTTAAGTTCATTATTTTACATGTAGCGGTCCAGTTTTCTGAGCACCACTTATTGAAGAGACTGTCTTTTTTCCATTTTATATTCTTGCCTCCTTTGTTATAGATTAATTGACCCTAAGTGCGAGGGTTTATTTCTGGGCTCTCTATTCTGTTCCATTGGTCTATGTGTCTGTTTTTGTGCCAGTACCATACTGCTTTGATTACTATAGCTTTGTAGTATAGTCTGAAGTTAGGGAGCTAATTCCTCCAGCTCTGTTCTTCTTTCTCAATATTGTTTTGATTATTAGAGGTCTTTTATGTTTTTATACAAATTAAAAAATTTTTTATTCTAGTTCTGTGGGAAATGCCACTGGTATTTTGATAGGTATTGCATTGAATCTGTAGATTGCTTTGGAAATTATGGACATTTTAACAAAATTAGTTCTTTCAATCCAAGAGCATGGTATATCTTTCCATCTGTTCTTCAATTTCTTTCATCAGTGTCTTATAGTTTTCAGAGTACAGGTTTTTTACCTTCTTAGGTAGGTTTATTCCCAAGTATTTTATTCTTTTTGATGTGATGGTAAAAGAGATTCTTTCCATAATTTCTCTTTCTGATAGTTCATTGCTAGGGTATAGAAATGCAACAGATTTATGTGTATTAATTTTGTATCCTTCAACTTTATGGAATTCATTGATGAGCTCTAGTAGTTTTCTGGTGGTGTCTTTAGGATTTTCTATGTATAGTGTCATGTAATCTACAAACAGTGACAGCTTTATTTCTTCCTTTCCAATTTGGATTCCTTTTATTTCTTTTTCTTTTCTGATTGATGTGGCTAGGACTTTCAATACTATGTTGAATAAAAGTGGTGAGAGTGGACATCTTTGTCTTGTTCCTGATCTTGGAGGGAATGCTTTCAGCTTTTCACCATTGAGTATGATGTCAGCTGTGGTTTGTCATATATGACCGTTATTTTGTTGAGATAGTTTCCCTCTATGCCCACTTGCTGGAGAGTTTTTTTTTTAATCATAAATGCATGTTGAATTTTGGCAAAAGCTTTTTCTGCATCTATTGAGAAGATCATGTGGTTTTTATTCTTCAATTTGTTAATATGGTGTCACTGATTGATTTGCGGATATTGAAAAATCCTTGCATCCCTGGGATGAATCCCACTTGATCTTGATAGTCGTGTATGATCCTTTTAATGTATTGCTGGATTTGGTTTGCTGATATTTTGTTGAGGATTTTTCCATCTTATTCATCAGTGATATTGGCCTGTAATTTTCTTTTTCTGTCGTATCTTTGGTTTTGGTATCAAGGTGATGGTGGCCTCATACAGTGAGTTTGGAACTGTTCCTTCCTCTGCAGTTTTTTGGAATAGTTTCAGAAGGATAGGTGTTAACTCTTCTCTCAATGTTTGGTAGAATTCACCTGTGAAGCTATCTGGTCCTGGTGTTTTGTTTGTTGGGAGTTCTTAAATTACTGATTCAATTTCAGTACTTGTAATTGGTCTGTTCATATTTCTATTTCTTCCGGGTTCAGTCTTGGGACATTATACCTTTCTAAGCACTTATTCATTTCTTCTAGGTTGTCCATTTTATTGGCTTATAGCTGTTCATAGTAGTCTCTTACTATCCTTTGTATTTCTGTGGTGTTGGTTGTAACTTCTCTGTTTTCATTTCTGATTTTATTGGTTCAGGGCCTCTCCCTTTTTACTTGATGAAACTGGATAAAGGTTTATCAATTTTATTTATCTTTTCAAAGAACCAGCTTTTTGTTTCATTGATCTTTTCTATTCTTTTAGTCTCTATTTCATTTATTTCTGCTGTGATCTAGAAAAAAATCAGTTTTGATGAAGTCATTTAGACTTTAAAATAGAAACCGAGGGCTTCCCTGGTGGTGCAGTGGTTAAGAATATGCCTATCAATGCAGGGGACACAGGTTCAAGCTCTGGTCCAGGAAGATTGCACATGCTGCCGAGCAACTAAGCTTGTGCACTACAACTACTGAGCCCTCACATCTAGAGCCCGTGCTCCACAACAAGAGAAGCCACCGCAATGAGAAGCCTACTCACTGCAATGAAAAGCAGCCCCCACTCGCTGCAACTAGAGAAAGCCCATGCACAGCAACAAAAACCCAATGCAGCCCAAAATTAAATAAATAAATAAATTTATTTATTTATTTATTTAAAAAATAAAATAAAGTAGAAACCATAATGTTATTTGTTATTTATTATGCAGGTTGAACAGTATGTGCATATCAGTTTTCCCGTGTTTTTCAAGACAAAAGTATAAGTCCAATTTAAAAGTATTAATCCTTTACCTTTCCCTTTTTTGTATTATCGTATTTACTTAAATTTTTATTAGCAATGTTTTTCTGCTTTGAGCATATATAGAGAGTTAAAGAAGTTTTTCACTGTTTTTTCCCTCTGGCCATTATTATTATTTGTTTCTTTACAAGGATATTATTAAAAATAATTTCATCATGTTGGGGATGTATTGAAAAATTATGCTGTTATTGTCAAATATGCTAGTTATGCCTCTGCTACAAGACGCAGCATCTGAAATTCTAGTGACAAAGGGATGAGAGGAAGAACAGTATCATAAGAAAGAGAAAAGTAGGAGAGGACAAATCATCACTCTGTTATTCCCAGAGCCCCCATTTTGATGAGAGATTGCATGCCTATGTGAATATAAGAGGTTTACTTTTAGGACCAGTATGATTTGAAAAGCAAGGAGATGGCCCCCCTTTCTCCCACTTATTGGTCACCACATGGCATTCCTCAGGTTGGAAAGAAAGCTTTTAATTCCACATTTAGAGATATAAGGCCTAAAAATACAGATACCATTTATTCCTTCAACAAATATTTTGACTGCCTATTATGTGCTAATGTTCCCATCACTGGGATCCAATAATGAACCAAACAAAGCCCCGCCCTTCTAGAACTTATATTCTTGTAGGGGAGATAGGCAATGTAAAAACTAAACAAGAAATAATGTAGTAAGTTAAAATGGGATAGGCTTCATAAAGAAAAATAGAGTAGGGAAGAGGATAGGAAGTGTGGGCAAGAATATATATTTTTTCAATACCTTTTAGTGAAGTATGATATATATACAGTAAAATGCAAAAATTTTCAGTGAACAGCCTGAGAATTTTATATACATATATATGTGACCACTGTAAATATATATGTATACACATATATGCAACATCCATCAAATCAAGCTATAGAACAGTTCCACTATCCTAGAAAATTCTCGTGTGCCCCTTTCTAGTCAGAGCGCACTTGACCGGATGCTACTACTATTCTGATTTCTCAGAGTATGGATTAGTATTGATTAATCTTGAACTCCATGTAAATGAAATCTTACAGTATGTACTTTTTTAAATGCCTGGCTTATTTCAATCATAATAGATAATGCTTTGGGGATTTATTCATTTTCTAACATATGTGCATTGGTTGTTCTTTTTACTGCTGAGTAGTATTCCATTGTGTGAATACCCATAATTGGTTTATACATTCTCTTGTTAATGGACAATTGAATTGTTTCCAGTTTTGATTTATTATGAATAAAGCCTTAATGAGCATTTTTTGACAAGTCCTTCAGTGGACACATATAGTTGTTTCTCATGAATATATACCAAAGAGTAAAATTCCTGGGTCATGGGGTAGCTCTATGTTTAAATTTACTAGAAATTGCAAAGTAAACTTTTTGAAGAGATTGTGCCATTTTAAATTCTCATCAACCATATTATTCCACCCCTCCCTCCCAGATCTGCTGGGATCACATTGACTTCCAAGGTTAATTAAGGGAGAACTGACATCTTAATGATACTGAGGCTTCCATTCCATGAAAGTTGTATGTCTCTTCGTTTATTAAGTCTTCTTTAATTTATTTAAGCAGTATTTTGTAGTTTTCAGTTTTGAGGCCTTACACATGTTTTATTAAGTTGATTCAAAAGTATTTAATGTAATTTGATGCTATTATAAATGGTAACTTTTAAAAGTTAAATTTTCTGATTGTTTGTTGCAGGTATATAGAGATATAACTGATTTTTGTGTGTTGACCCTGTATCCCACAATCATGTCAAACTCAGTTGCTTCTAACAATTTGTTGATTTCTTTGAATTTTTCTGTACAAAACCATGTTATCTGTAAATAACTTTTAATTCTTTATTTCCAATTGTTATGCCTTTTATTTCTGGTTTGTGCCTTAATGCAGTTGCTAGACCCATGAGTACAATACTGAATAGCAGTGGTAAGAGTGGACATCATTGTGTTCCCAGCCTTGGAGGAAAGCATTCATATAGTCCATTATTAAGAATAATAGTAACAGAGAGGATGCCTAAAATCATAATAAGGTCACAGACACCCCAAAACACACCACAGAATGCGGTCCTGCCCACCAGAAAGACAATATCCAGCTTCATCCACCAGAACACAGGCACCACTCCCCTCCACCAGGAAGCCTACACAACCCACTGAACCAACCTTACCCACTGGGGGCAGACACCAAAGTAACGGGAACTATGAACCTGTAGCCCGCGAAAAGGAGACCCCAAACACAGTAAGTTAAGCAAAATGAGAAGACAGAGAAACACACAGCAGATGAAGGAGCAAGGTAAAAACCCACCAGACCAAACAAATGAAGAGGAAATAGGCAGTCTACCTGAAAAAGAATTCAGAATAATGATAGTAAAGATGATCTAAAATCTTGGAAATAGAACGGAGAAAATACAAGAAACATTTAACAAGGACTTGAAGAACTAAAGAGCAAACAAACAATGATGAACCACACAATAAATGAAATTTAAAATACTCTAGAAGGAATCAATAGCAGAGTAACTGAGGCAGAAGAATGGAGAAGTTACCTGGAAGATAAAATAGTGAAAATAACTACCACAGAGCAGAATAAAGAAAAAAGAATGAAAAGAATTGAGGACACTCTCAGAGACCTCTGGGACAACATTAAATGCACCAACATTCAAATTATAGGGGTCCCAGAAGAAGAAGAGAAAAAGAAAGGGACTGAGAAAATATTTAAAGAGGTTATAGCTGAAAACTTTCCTAATATGGGAAAGGAAATAGTCAATCAAGTCTAGGAAGTGCAGAGAGTCCCATACAGGATAAATCCAAGGAGACACATGCCAAGACACATATTAATCAAACTACCAAAAATTAAATACAAAGAAAAAATATTAAAAGCAGCAAGGGAAAAACAACAAATAACACACAAGGGAATCCCCATTCGGTTAACAGCTGATCTTTCAGCAGAAACTCTGCAAGCCAGAAGGGAGTGGCAGGACATATTTAAAGTGATGAAAGGGAAAAACCTACAACCAAGATTACTCTACCCAGCAAGGATCTCATTCAGATTCAACGGAGAGATTAAAACCTTTACAGACAAGCAAAAGCTAAGAGAATTCAGTACCACCAAACCAGCTTTACAACAAGTGCTAAAGGAACTTCTCTAGGCAGGAAACACAAGAGAAGGAAAAGACCTACAATAACAAACTCAAAACAATTAAGAAAATGGTAATAGGAACATACATATTGATAATTACCTTAAATGTAAATGGATTAAATGGTTCAACCAAAAGACTTAGACTGGCTGAATGGATCCCAAAACAAGACCCATATATATGCTGTCTACAAGAGACTCACTTCAGACCTAGGGAAACATACAGACTGAAAGTGAGGGGATGGAAAAAGATATTCCATGCAAATAGAAATCAAAAGAAAGCTGGAGTAGCAATTCTCCTATCAGACAAAATAGATTTTAAAATAAAGACTATTACAAGAGACAAAGAAGGACAGTACATAATGATCAAGGGATCAATCGAAGAAGAAGATATAACAATTGTAAATATTTATGCACCCAACATAGGAGCACCTCAATACATAAGGCAAATGCTAAAAGCCATAAAAGGGGAAATTGACAGTAACACAATAATAGTAGGGGACTTTAGCACCCTACTTTCACCAATGGACAGATCATCCAAAATGAAAATAAATAAGGAAACACAAGCTTTAAATGATACATTAAACAAGATGGACTTAATTGATATTTATAGGACATTCCATCCAAAAACAGCAGATTACAATTTCTTCTCAAGTGCTCATGGAACATTCTCCAGGATAGATCATATCTTGGGTCACAAATCAAGCCTTGCTAAATTTAAGAAAATTGAAATCGTAGCAAGTATCTTTTTCGACCACAACGCTGTGAGACTAGATATCAATTACAGGAAAAGATCTGTAAAAAATACAAACACATGGAGGCTGAACAATACACTACTAAATAACCAAGAGATCACTGAAGAAATCAAAGAGGAAATCAAAAAATACCTTGAAACTAATGATAATGAAAACACGATGACCCAAAACCTATGGGATGCAGCAAAAGCAGTTCTAAGAGTGAAGTTTATAGCAGTACAATCCTACCTCAGGAAACGAGAAACATCTCAAATAAACAACCTAACCTTACACCTAAAGTAATTAGAGAATGAAGAACAAAAAACCCCCAAAGTTAGCAGAAGGAAAGAAATCATAAAGATCAGATCAGAAATAAATGTAAAAGAAATGAAGGAAACAATAACAAAGATCAATAAAACTAAAAGCTTGTTCTTTGAGAAGATAAACAAAATTGATAAACCATTAGCCAGACTCATCAAGAAAAAAAGAGAAAACACTCAAATCAATAGAATTAGCAATGAAAAAGGAGAAGTAACAACTGACACTGCAGAAATACAAAGGATCATGAGAGATTACTGCAAGCAACAATATGCCAATAAAATGGACAACCTGGAAGAAATGGACAAATTCTTAGAAAAGCACAACCTTCCAAGACTGAACCAGGAAGAAATAGAAAATATAAACAGACCAATCATAAGCACTCAAATTGAGACTGTGATTAAAAATCTGCCAACAAACAAAAGCCCAGGACCAGATGGCTTCACAGGCGAATTCTATCAAATATTTAGAGAAGAGCTAACACCTATCCTTCTCAAACTCTTCCAAAATATAGGAGAGGGAGGAACACTCCCAAACTCATTCTGTGAGGCCACCATCACCCTGATACCAAAACCAGACAAAGATGATAAAAATAAAGAAAACTACAGTCCAATATCACTGATGAACAGAGATGCAAAAATCCTCAACAAAATACTAGTAAACAGAATCCAACAGCACATTAAAAGGATCATACAGCATGATCAAGTGGGGTTTATCCAGGAATGCAAGGATTCTTCAATATATGCCAATCAATCAGTGTGATAAGCCATATTAACAAATTGAAGGATAAAAACCATATGATCATCTCAATAGATGCAGAAAAAGCTTTCGACAAAATTCAACACTCATTTATGATAAAAACCCTCCAGAAAGTAGGCATAGAGGGAACTTACCTCAACATAGTAAAGGGCATATATGACAAACCCACAGTCAACATCGTTCCCAACGGTGAAAAACTGAAACCATTTCCACTAAGATCAGGAACAAGACAAGGTTGCCCACTCTCACCACTATTATTCAACATAGTTTTGGAAGTTTTAGACACAGCAATCAGAGAAGAGAAAGAAATAAAAGGGATCCAGATTGGAAAAAAAGAAGTAAAGCTGTCACTGTTTGCAGATGACATGGTACTATACATAGAGAATCCTAAAGATGCTACCAGAAAACTACTAGATCTAGTCAGTGAATTTGGTAAAGTAGCAGGATACAAAATTAATGCACAGAAATCTCTTGCATCCCTATACACTAATGATGAAAAATCTGAAAGAGAAATTAAGGAAACACTCTCATTTACCATTGCAACAAAAAGAATAAAATACCTAGGAATAAACCTACCAAACGAGACAAAAGACCTGTACTCAGAAAACTATAAGACACTGATGAAAGAAATTAAAGATGATACAAACAGATGGAGAGATATAGCATGTTCTTGGATTGGAAGAATCAACATTGTGAAAATGACTATACTACCCAAAGCAATCTACAGATTCAATGCAATCCCTATCAAACTACCAATGGCATTTTTCGCAGAACTAGAGCAAAAAATTTCACAATTTGTATGGAAACACAAAAGGCCCCAAATAGTCAAAGCAATCTTGAGAAAGAAAAATGGAGCTAGAGGGATCAGGCTCCCGGACTTCAGACTATCCTACAAAGCTGCAGTAATCAAGACAGTATGGTACTGGCACAAAAACAGAAATATAGATCAATGGAACAGGATATAAAGCCCAGAGATAAACCCATGCACATATGGTCACCTTATTTATGATAAAGGAGGCAAAAATATACAATGGAGAAAAGACATCCTCTTCAATAAGTGGTGCTGGGAAAACTGGACAGCTACATGTAAAAGAATGAAATTAGAACACTCCCTAACATCATACACAAAAATAAACTCAAAATGGATTAAAGACCTAAATGTAAGGCCAGACACTATAAAACTCTTAGAGGAAAACATAGACAGAACACTCTTTGACATAAATCACAGCAAGATCCTTTTTGACCCACCTCCTAGAGAGATGGAAATAAAAACACAAATAAACAAATGGGACCTAATGAAACTTAAAAGCTTTTGCACAGCAAAGGAATCCATAAACAAGACAGAAAGACAACCCTTAGAATGGGAGAAAATATTTGCAAATGAAGCAACTGACGAAGGATTAATCTCCAAATTATACAAGCAGCTCATGCAGCTCAATATCAAAAAAAAACCCAACCCAATCCAAAAATGGGCAGAAGACCTAAATAGACATTTCTCCAAAGAAGATATACAGATTGCCAACAAACACATGAAAGGATGCTCAACATCACTAATCATTAGAGAAATGCAAATCAAAACTACAATGAGGTATCACCTCACACTAGTCAGAATGGCCATCATCAAAGCATCTACAAACAATAAATGCTGGAGAGGGTGTGGAGAAAAGGGAACCCTCTTGTACTGTTGGTGGGAATGTAAATTGATACAGCCACTATGGAGAACAGTATGGAGATTCCTTAAAAAACTAAAAATAGAACTACCATACGACCCAGCAATCCCACTACTGGGCATATACGCTGAGAAAACCATAATTCAAAAAGAGTCATGTACCACAATGTTCATTGCAGCTCTATTTACCATAGCCAGGACATGGAAGCAACCTAAGTGTCCATCGACAGATGAATGGATAAACAAGTTGTGGCTCATATATACAATGGAATATTACTCAGCCATAAAAAGAAACGAAATTGAGTATTTGTAGAGAGGTGGATGGACCTAGAGTCTGTCATACAGAGTGAAGTAAGTCAGAAAGAGAAAAACAAATACCGTATGCTAACACATATATATGGAATCTAAAAAAAAAAAAAGGTTCTGAAGAACCTAGGGGCAGGACAGCAATAAAGACACAGAGGTAGAGAATGGACTTGAGGACATGGGGAAGGGGAAGGGTAAGCTGGGACGAAGTGAGAGAGTGGCATGGACATATATACACTACCAAATGTAAAATAGATAGCTAGTGGGAAGCAGCCGCATAGCACAGGGAGATCAGCTCGGTGCTTTGTGACCACCTAGAGGGGTGGGATAGGGAGGGTGGGAGGGAGACGCAAGAGGGAGGAGGTATGGGGATATATGTATATGTATAGCTGACTCACTTTGTTATAAAGCAGAAACTAACACAACATTGTAAAGCAATTATACTCCAAGAAAGATATTAAAAAAAAAATAATAATAATAGTAGCTATGAGTTTTTTATAAGACACGTTTTTATCAAATTGAGAAAATTCCCTTCTATTACGGGGTTGCTGGTGGTTTTTATGTATGACCTTGCTATTTTTATCTATGATCCAGTATTGACTTTTATCAAGGCCTTTTTCTTTACCTACTGAATTAATTGCATATTTTTGCTCCTTTATTCTGTTAATGTAGTGAATTACACATTTATTTGCTTTTTGAATGTTAAGCCAATTTTGAATCCTGGAATAAACTTCACTTGTTATTGTAGTACTATCGTTTTTATATATTGCTAAATTTGTTTTGCTTATATTTTATTAAGGATTTTTGTGTTTACATTTACAAGGAATATTAGTCTGTAGTTTTCTTGTGATGTCATTTTTAGGTTTTGGCATCAGTGTTATGGTGAGTATATAATATGAATTGGGAAATGTTCTTTCTTCCTTGTAAACTGAAAGAAGTTCTGTATTATTGTAATTACTTCTTCCTAAAAGTTCAGTAGAATTCACCAGTGAATTCTGGGCCTGGTATTTTCTTTCCAGGAAGGTTTTTTAATTAGGCATTCATTTTCTTTAACAGATATATTACTCTTTAATTTCTCTTTCTTCTTGTGCTACTTTTACAAAGTTGTATTTTTAAAGGAATTTGTTCATTTCTAGGGAATTTCTCAAATTTGTAGAGAAAAAGTTTTTCATAATGTCCTTTTAGTATTTCTTTAATGTCAGAGATCCAGAGTGATGTCCTTGTGTTCATTCCTGATATTTTTCTTTCTAGGGTTTATAAATTTTACTTATCTTTCAAAGGGCCAACTTTTGCTTCATTGATTTTCCCTATCATTTTTTTTTTCTATTTTAGGAGTTTCTTCTTTTATCTACTATTTCTTCCTACAGTGTTTTTGGTTTTATTTTCCTGTTCTGTTTCTAGTTTCTTCAGGTAGAAGCTTCCTAGATCATTGACTTTGAATATTTCATTTCTAATACATGCATTTAAGTTATATAACTTGTTTCCAAGCACTAATTTTGTTCCATCCTATGGATTTTGATATGTCATATTTTTATTATTATCTAGTCCAAAACATTTTCTAATTTCCACTGTGATTTCTTCTTTGATCCATGGCTTATTAAAAAGTATGCTGCACCATTTAAAAATATCAGGGGATTTTCTAGTTACTTTATTATTATTATTATTATTATTGAGTTCTGGTTTAATTTATTGGAATCAGAGAACATAGTCTTATAATTTCAATCTTTTGAAACTTATCAGGAAACTCCTTTAAAAAAGCATGTGATCTATTTTGTTAACTGTTCTCATGCACTTGCAAAGAATGCGTATTCTCCAGTTTTTGGATGCAGTATTCTATTGACTAGCTTGAGTTAGTTAATAGTGTTGTTCAGACCTTCTACATCCTTGCTTGTTTTTTCATCTGTTTATTCTATCAGTTACTAGGACGTGTGTTAAAATGCTCAACTATGTTTATAAATGTTTGTCTTCTTTTATTTCTATCATTTTTCACCATGTTATTATGTACATGTAGACTTAGGATTGTTTTGTCTTTCTGATGAATCAACCTATTTATCATTATGAAATATCCTCTTGATCTGTGTCTTGAAGTTTACTTTTTCTGATATTAATATAGGCACAATAGCTTTCTTATGATTGGTGTATGCAAGGAATTTTTTCCCATCCTTTTACTATGGACCTATCTTATGTTTAAATTGTATCTTTTGTAGTCAGCAATGACTGGACTTTGTTATTTATCTAGTTTAACTATTTCTTACTTTAATTAGAACATTTAGTCCATTTACATTTAACTACTGATGTAGTATGCCATCTTCTTACTTGTTTTCTATTTATCCCACTTGCCATTTGTTCCTTTTTTCCCCTGTCTTCTTTTAGATTAATCAAGTAGTTTCTAGTATTACATTTTATCTCTTCTATTGGCTTTTAGCGATACCTCTTTGAATTATTTCAGGGGTTACACAGAGGTTATAAAATGCAAACTTTGCAAACTGAACATATCAAAATCCATCTGGAATACCACTTACTAGACAATGTAAGAAACCTTTGAAAACTATAACTTACTCCCCTTTGTGACTTTTATGGAATTATTGTCATATATTTGATTTTTGCACATGTTAAAAATCCCACACTACCTTATAGTTATGGTTGTTGTAAAGACTTTAAAGAAAAAAGTTTGAAGCATTAAAAATACTTTTACATCTTTACTTACATATTTACCTTTTCTGATGCACTTCATTCCTTCTAGGCTTTTATTCAGGATCGTTTCTCTTCAACCCAAAGGACTTCTTTTGTATTTCTTATAGTGCAGGTGATTAATTCTCTCAGACTTTGTTTGCTTGAAAATTTGCTTATTTTGCCTACAGTCTTGAAGGACCTTTTCGCTGAGTATAGCAAACTAAGTTGACAGTCTTCTTTTTCTTTTGGCATGTTAAAATGTCATTCCTTTGTCCTCTAGTTTTCATTGTTTTTGAATAGAAGTTGTTTTCTGAAACATAAAGTATCCTTTTAATCTGGATATTATTAAAGTTTTCTCTCTAAGTTTGGTTTTCCTCTCTATTATGGTTTTCAGCAGTTTGGCTATTATATGCGTAGGTGTAATGTTCTTTCTTTGTCGAACAATTTTTGTTTGGGGATCTGAGATTCTTGAATCTCTATAGGTTGATGTCTTCCTTCACTTTTGAAAAACTCTGCTATTATCTCTTCACATGTAGCTCTGCCTTGTAATTTTCTCTGTTCTCTTCCTGGGACTCAAATTACGTATCATTCCATAATTCTCTGAAGATCTGTTCTTGTTTTCACGTTTTTTTCCCCATTGTGCTTTAGATTAGATAATTTCCGTTGACCTGTTCAAGAACATTTATTCTTTCTTTTGCTGTGTCAAGTTTGTTATTAAGCCTTCCCAGTGAATTTTTCATTTTAGATATTATATTTTTTGTTATAGGATTTCTATCTGACTCCTTTTTAAGGCTTTTCATCTTATAATGGATATTTCCTCTCATTTTGTGCACCACTCCTTTAAAGTTCTTTAGCATATTCGTGATAGTCCTCTTAAAATCCTTGTCTCTAATTCTAACAGCTGGGTCATCTGGGGATCTGCTTCTAGTGATCATTTTTTTCTGTTGATTTAAAGTCACATTTTCCAGCTTCCCTTCATATCTGTAACTTTCAATTGCATATCATTATGTGACAAAAGAGCATTAGAGATTGAAGTAGAGAATAATTTTTTTCCAGAAAAGCCTTACCCTTTAGGGTTAGAGGTTGATTTCTTTTCTCAGCAGTAAGTGAGCAGGGTCAGGATTGCATTGCTGCTTTACTTACTTTCAGTTTATTTCTGGTGCCAGTTGTTTTGAGAATGAGATCAGAACTTTAGAATCTACTAAAAGACTGCTCTCTGCCTTCCAGCCCCATTTTCATCTTCCCCAAGGTGCTGTTCACTCAGCATTATTGCTGAGGCAGGCAGGGACAACTAGTTCTGTATCTGGAGATCCTCTAAATTCTGCTCCTCTAGACCAGCTGATGTAATCCTAGCTTCACTCACCTCTCGGCTACCCCTGTGTCTCTGCCACAAGTCTGAGGATGAGCGTTTCTTCAGTTCATTTTTCATACTATATTGTTTACAAATTTATAAAGTCTGATATTTGCATTTCATGTTTTGTTCTGATTTAAAACCAGCTAGAAAACAAACTTACAGTTACCAGGGGATAAGGGGGGGGAGGGATAAATTGGGAGATTGGGATTGACATACACACAGCTATATATATAAAATAGATAACTTATAAGAACCTACTGTATAGCACAGGGAACTCTCCTCAGTACTCTGTAATGGCCTATATGGGAAAAGAATCTAAAAAAAGAATGGATATATATATGTGTATGTATAACTGATTCACTTTGCTGTACACCTGAAACTAACACAGCATTGCAAATCAACTATACTGCAATAAAAAAATTTAAAAAAAAGAATACTTGCATAATGAGGATGTTTAGAAAATGCTCACACCACCACATGTGTTATTGGATGCATAACTGTATTAACAAAAGAAGCTTACCTGGCTACTTTCTAATCATATTTTGAAGTGATGTCTACACATTTTTGGGGTGTGTGTGTATGAGGGTGTTTCTGTATGACATTAGCATTTGAGTCATTGGACTCAGTGAAGCAGATTGCCCTCCCCAATGCAGGTGACCAGCGCAGGTGAACATTGGCCAATCCACTGAGGGCCTGAACAGAGCAGGAGGCAGAGGAAGGTTGCAATCACCATCCCTCTGCCTGACTGCTTAAGCTGAGGGAGGAGGGTCTTCTCCTCCCTCGGATGGGGAACTACATCTTCAGCTCTTCTGGTTCTCAGGTCTTTGGACTTGGACTGACCTATAACACCAGCTTTCCTGAGTCTCCAGCTTGCAGATGGCCGACTGTGGGACTTGCCATCTTCCATAATCACGTGAGCCATTTCCTCATAAGAAAATCTATCTATATACGTACATATCTTTATCTATCTATCTCTATCTATCTATCTATCTGTCTATCTACCTACCTACCTATATCTATCTATCTGTGTCTTATTGGTTCTGTTTCTCTGGATAACCCTGACTAATACATGGTAATTACATGTATTAGTACTAATACATGGTAATCAATAACTGGTAATGAGAAGGTCCTAGAGTTACCATAGTGGAAGTGACAGAGGTAAGATGCCTGAAAAAATCAATAGAGAAAAGGGGTTCAAGGCAAATGAGAGGGGAGAGAATGGTCCAGGTGTAGCAACGAGGAGCAAAGAGGACACTTAGCCCATCTGTACGTCTAGTGGATCAAGAGCGAGAGGTTGAGTCACAGTGGCCGCCACTTGAAAGGGCTGGAGAAGATGCAGCGTCCTCAGGGGAAGGGCAGGTTTGGGGTTCTGAGCAAGAATGGACTATAGTCAGTTCTCCTGTAACACTTGTTCTGAAATGGGAATTTGTTCAGCACAATTGACATATTAGGGAACCATTTGAGTCTAAGGTGAATTTTGCATTTACTTAGATGCAATTTCATCTGTGAGCCATACGAAGTGAAACTCAGAAGAGCTCGCCAGGCTGACTGGAGCACCTTAGGCAGACACGAAATGCACACCCTGCAGCCTCCACCAGGGCCTCGGTTTCCCACATGGGTTAGGAGCCGCCCTCACATTAGGTGTTACAAATTCCCTCTGGTTTCAGCAGGACCTTCTCCCACTGCCTCACAACCACCCACAAGCTGCAGTCCGTCGACATCCACTTCCACAGGCACCTGGAAGTCTTGTTCAAGGTAGAATGCCACGTTCATTGGAACGTATATGTCTTTCTTCACCATTTCACAGGTGTCAAGCTGTGCTACTGTTTTTATTCGATTTCTGTGTTTTTCTAATATGTCACTGACAAAGTTCTTGAATGTTTTGCTCCCATGCTGTTTTCCCCGTAAGCTCTGTGGTTTTTATAGGGCGGTTTTTTTGGTTTGTTTGTTTGTTTTTTATTTATTTTTGGCTGTGTTGGGTCTTCGTTGTGGTGCGCGGGCTTCTCACTGCGGTGGCCTCTTCCCGTTGTGGAGCACGGGCTCTAGGTGCACGGGCCTCCGTAGTTGTGGCACGTGGGCTCAGTAGTTGTGGCTCGCGGGCTCTAGAGCGCAGGCTCAGTAGTTGTGGCTCATGGGCTCAGTAGTTGTGGCTCATGGCTCACGGGCTCTAGAGCTCAGGCTCAGTAGTTGTGGCATGTGGGCTCAGTAGTTGTGGCACACGGGCTTAGTTGCTCCGTGGCATGTGGGATCTTCCCGGACCAGGGCTCAAACCCGTGTCCCCTGCATTGGCAGGTGGATTCCCAACTACTGTGCTGCCAGGGAAGCCCTATAGTGCGGTTTTAAATAGCACAGTGATTTTTGTTGCGTTACCGCAGACCTGTGTTTAGAGATAGGCTGCCGTTCAGTGGATTTTGCTGATGAATGGACCATACGCTCCAAAGAGCATTGTGGAAGGGTTTTGAGGAGATAAGGAGGTGCAGGAGGAGAGGACAGTAAAGGGATTATGAGAATGCAGGGTGTAAAGTGTGACCTGGGAGTCTGGAGCTGCTTGGGGATTAAACAAGAGACAAAGGGTACAGTGGGATTAGTGCTGTGGTCTCCAGGCTCGCAGTGACACCCAGGCTGTGAGTGTTGAAGTTGGCAGTGGGGTGGGGTTGGTCGGGGCAGGGGGTGGGTGACTTTCTGGGCCCCTTGTTCTTTTTTTTTTTTTTTTTAAGAATTCTGGCTTTTATTCCAAGTGTGATGAGAAGCCTTTGGAAGGTTTTTTGTTTTGTTTTGTTTTGTTTTGTTTAAATTTATTTATTTATTTATTTTTGGCTGTGTTGGGTCTTCGTCTCTGCGTGAGGGCTTTCTCTAGTTGCGGCAAGTGGGGGCCACTCTTCATCGCGGTGCGCGGGCCTCTCATTATCGCAGCCTCTCTTGTTGCGGAGCACAGGCTCCAGACGCGCAGGCTCAGTAATTGTGGCTCACGGGCCCAGTTGCTCCGCGGCATGTGGGAATCCTCCCAGACCAGGGCTCAAACCCGTGTCCCCTGCACTGGCAGGCAGACTCTCAACCACTGCGCCACCAGGGAAGCCCCCTGGGCCCCTTGTTCTTTCTGCCAAAGGAAGCAAAGAAGTGAGGAGGTGAGGGGGTCAGGGCGAGTGGGATCTCTCTGGGCACAAGGGGCTCCCTGAGAGAATCAGTACTTGAGTTTGAGTAAGTTCAAGATACAAATGAGATAATACTCATTATTACATCTGTTCTGATAGGAGGAGGGGATTTAAAAGTAGGAAAAGTCAAGGCCTGAAAAATCGGGGTGGAGTGGAGAAACTTATTCCGGTGCAAGAGGGAGAACATAACAAAAAGAGGAGGTTGGAGACACACATAAAGAAAAACGATTTCACAGCCTTCCCGGTTTTGCCTCAGTTTATTTTCAGTGTCTGAGCGGGAATTGTGATGAGGACTTGATATCATTTCCGTCAAAACTGTCAGGTACTTTATGAAATGGTTTGAGAAGGGAGGATAACTTTTTGAATAGAAAACATTCTTATTTTATTTAAAAAATAAAGTTAATGTTCTTCCAATAGAAAGGGGGTGAAGTGCTGAAAGTAAAAGAAGAAAAAAAAAATCTCATTCTCCACCAAGGAGTAGAACCACCTCTAATACTTTAGCGTATTTTCCTTTGAATATTTTCAATATTCCATGTTTAATGTGAGTGGACCCCAAACTAAAAGCATGTACTAAAAGCAATAGTGTGTATTCTAATACTAATTATTTTTAAAACACTGCTTTCTGATTTTAAAAGCATTCATCTCAACATAAAAGTAATGACGTATAGAAAAGTATGAAAGAAAACTGAGTGCTAAGAACTCCATCACTCAGAGTTTTATGTATTTTCTGGAAGGTTATTTTACTTACAGTTTAATTTCACAATATCCCGTGCATGGCATGGTTACCCCAGGTCTATATATAAGTTCTACATCCGTGATTTTCAAACTGTAGTCAGTGGGCCACCTGCATCCACAACTCCTGTGAGCTTGCTGAAATGCTGATTCTTGGGCCAGGATCCAGGACCACTTAGTTGGGATCTCCAGGGGGTGGGCCCAGGAGTTAGCATTTTACAACCTCTTCAGCTGTTTCTTACAGTAAAGTTTGGAAATATGATCTAGGTGGGGGACAATATAAAGAGAAACTTAGGTATAAATATCTGGTTATTAGCCTCTTCCAGTTAAAATTGAACCACTGGAGTTATATTCAAGAGTGATAACACCAGAGTTTGTTAAGCTGTGATGTGCCAGGTATTTGACATGTGAAACCCCAATTTTCCCAGGACTCTGAGTACAAACTGAGTCACATTAAAGATCTTATTTCATGAATTTGTGCCCTTACCAGCATAACACAGTTCAGCCCTTCTCCGACCTTCCCAGTCAGGTCTGGAAGCCCGTGTTGTGTGTCCTCCGTGCCCTGGAAGCGCTCACTCATTGATGGTGCTTTAGTAATTCCACTGATACTTCTCTCATTTACTATTTCTCTTGCCTGGCCAGTTTCACTGGTACCTGCATGCCTTAGGATTCTGCAGAGAAACAGAACAGATAGGATGTATGCACGTGTGTATAAAAAGAGATTTATTATAAGGCCCTGGCTCACCCGATTAGGGAGCTGGCAAGTCCCAAGATCTATACGGTGAGTCAGTGAGCTGGATGCCCAGGGGAGCCAATGGCGTAGCTCCAGTCTGAGACCGAAGGTCTGAGAACCAGGAGAACCGATGGTGTGTTTCTAGTCTAAAGGCTGGCAGACTCGAGACCCAGCAAGAGCTGATGTTTCCGTTTGACCCAAAGGCAGAAAAAAGCTGATGTCTTTGTTTTAGTAAAGAGGAATTCTCTCTTCCTTGGGAGAGGGTCAGCCTTTTTGTTCTAGTTCAGGCCTTCGACTGATTGGAGGAGGCCCACCCACACTAGAGAGAGCAATCTGCTTTACTCAGTCTACTAACTTATTTTATTATTTTTTTAAATTTTTATTTTATATTGAAGTACAGTTGATTAACAATGTTGTGTCCGTTTCAGGTGTACAGCACAGTGATTCAGTTTTACATATACAAGTATCTATTTTTCAGATTCTTTTCCTATTTAGGTTATTACAGAATATTGAGCAGAGTTCCCTGTGCTATACAGTAGGTCCTTGTTGGTTGTCTACATATCAATCCCAAACTCCCAATCTATCCCTGCCCCACCCGCTTCCCCCAGTAACCATAAGTTCGTTCTCTACGTCTGTGAGTCTGTTTCTGTTTTGTAAATAAGTTCATTTGTATCTTTTTTTTTGTGTCCACATATAAGCGATATCATATGGTGTTTTCTTTCTCTGTCTGACTTACTTCACTTAGTATGATAATCTCCAGGTCCATCCATATTGCTGCAAATGGCATTACTTCATTCTTTTTAATGTGAACTCAACAATTTAAATGCCCATCTCATCAAAAACTTCCTCACAGAAACATCCAGAATGATGTTTGACCAAATATGTGGGTACCACGTGGCCCAGTCAAGTTGATACATAATTAACCATCGGGCTGTGTCTTTCTTATTCAATCCAGATGGTGCATGTGGTATTATATGAATGAGTTAAATAGTTTTTATATTACAACCTAATTATTAGAGATCACATATTATTATGTACTAAAATGCTAATTCAGGGTTTTAAAATAAAACTACACTTTCACAAGCTAAATTTAAGTATCAATACAATAATTCCGTCTAATATGAAAGGAGAGGCATTGCAGTTGGGAATATATTCTGATCCTTAAATTATTTTACTTTTTTTTTAATGAAAAGCATTATCTTTGCCTATTCTTTTATTATTTGCTTGTGTTATTTTATTTATATGGGTTTCTTGAAAATAGCATATTCATTCATTTTTGTTAACAGATATTTACTGAGGTCTTTGCTATATGTAGTCCCTGTAAACACTGGAGAAACTCCTGTGACAGGCATGGAATTGCAGACCAATTGGGAAACACATATTAAACAGTTCATTACATAAGTAACTTCTAGTAACGCTTGTGGTCTGAAATAAAAATGCAGGATGTGACATATAACGGGGCCTCTGTCCTAGAAATGAGGGTTTATGAAGTTGTGGAAATTTCCTCAAGCTGAGACCATAAAGGATGATCTAGAGTTAGCTTCATGTTGGATGGAAATAAAGCTCTTTCAGCAGAGGAAACAGAACGTGCAAAGCTTCTGAGGTAAGAAAGAGCTCAGAGCATTTGGACTAAGAGAAGTCTAAGGTGGTGAAAGCCAAGAGGAGTCCATGTAGGCCCATGTAGGCTTTGTGGAGGGTTTGGGATGTTTTCTTTCTTTCTTTCTTTCTTTTTTTTTTTATTAATTTTTATTGGAGTACAGTTGCTTTACAATGTTGTGTTAGTTTCTGCTGTAAAGCAAAGTGAATCAGTTATATATATACATATATCCAATCTTTTTTACATTTCCTTCCCATTTAGGTCATCACAGATCGTTGAACAGGGTTCCCTGTGCTAATCAGCAGGTTCTCCTTAGTTATCTGTTTTATGCATGGTAACGTGTATGTGTCAATCCTAATCTCCCAATTTATCCCCCCACCTTTCCCCCCTTGTTAACCATAAGTCTGTTCTCTGTATCTGTGACTCTATTGCTGATTTGCCAGTAAGTTCATCTGTAACATTGTCCTAGATGCCACATATAAGTGGTATTATATATTTGCTTTTCTCTTGCTGACCTACTTCATTCTGTATGACAATCTCTAGGTCCATCCACGTCTCTGCAAATGGCACTATTTCATTCCTTTTTATGGCTGAGTAATATTCCTTTGTATATATGTACCACCTCTTTTTTTATCCATTCCTCTGTTGATGGACACTTAGGTTGCTTCCATGTCCTGGCTACTGTAAATAGTGCTGCTTGGGATGCTTTCTTAGAGCACATGGGAAGCCTCTAAAGGGTTTTAGGCAGTTGCTGTGATTGGATGTGCAGTTGAGAAGATCACTCTGGATGCTCCCTGGAGGTTGGACTAGGGAGAGGGGGGAGTGGCAGTAAGGAGGTGCTTTGGAAGCCATGGAAGAAGGGAAGGTAGGATGACAGCTGGACGCAGGGCGGTGGTGCTGACGGGCAGCA